>NC_141537.1:166191641-167416641 GCF_021556685.1 Rattus norvegicus
CTCCCTTTTACCTTCAATTTTGACTGTTGAGGAGCAAGGACGCGATAAGGCCGACGTAGATAAGCGGCACCGTCCGGGGAGGCACGTGTCAGACTCCCGTACATAAGAGAGCAGCGTGTCCATCTCTATCCTTTCACCTCACGCCTTGTCAGACGGACGTAGATAAGCCGCCGGCGTTCCTGGCCCATCATGGGATCCTCACAGTCTGTGGTCACGGCCTTGGAAACAGTGTTAAAGCAGAGGAACATCAAAATTGGAGGAGGAACACTTAAAAACTTTGTGAAGGAGGTGGAGAGGGTGGCGCCTTGGTTTGCCTGTTCAGGCTCGTTTACGATTGCCTCATGGAACAAACTTGGAAAAGACCTTGACAGAAAATTGGCGGAAGAGGATCTGCGCCTAGGGACCAAAGCTATATGGAAGCTGGTTAAGAATTGTTTAAAGGATGAAACGTGTAAGGCAGCAGTAGTAGAAGGACAGGCCACTCTCAAGGTAGTCCGGGAAAGTCTGTCAGAAACCGAATGTAGTGAGAGGTTGGGCGCGCACAAGAAAAAAGACGTCCTAAGAAAGAAAAAGTGCCCTCCCGGTAAGTCTGCAGACAAGGGAGCGTTGAAATTTTCAGATTCCAGCACTTCCTCCTCTACACATAAACCAGGAGGGGGAGCCAGCCTATACCCTGTGAAAGAGCTAGAAGCGCTGAACCTCGACAGTTCTGAAAGCTCTGAAAATAAAACCTTAGACTCAGAGGAGGAGGCCGAGCTAGTGCTGTTAGTATTCTTGAAACCGCCGGTATAATTAAAACCACTAGTAAGGTGGCAGATATTTTCCCTGGCCCAATGAGTTCAGAGAATGATTTGGCTGACAAAGCCACAAAAATGATAGCTGTGGCCCTGGCCTCTCCTTTAGAGGCTGCTAAAGCCTTTCATGGCAATTTCCATGTCACCTCAGAAACTTTACACCGCCGCTTCTCTATAACTAGAAAAGAGGCATGGGATATAGTCACCCAATGCCAACAGTGCTGCCAGTTCCTCCCAGTTCCTCACATCGGGGTCAACCCGAGAGGAATACAGCCATTGCAAATCTGGCAAATGGATGTTACTCATAATTCTACTTTTGGAAAATTACAGTATGTGCATGTATCTATAGACACATGTTCTGGCATTCTACATGCCACTCCACTTACAGGAGAAAAAACAACACATGTCATTCAGCACTGCCTTGAAGCATGGAGTGCTTGGGGAAAGCCAAAATGTGTAAAAACTGACAATGGCCCCGCCTACACATCTCAAAAATTCCGTCAGTTTTGTGCTCAGATGCAGGTTACCCACCTGACGGGCCTGCCCTACAACCCTCAAGGACAGGGAATCATAGAGCGTTCTCATCGGACGCTCAAATCATATTTAAATCTTGATGAAGCTGGACAAACAGCGGCTGAGCGACATTGCTCAGAGCCCAAGAGGACAAAAGAATTAGTCAAATGGAAGGATGTATTAACAAATGAATGAAAAGTCCCGGATCCTGTTTTAATAAGATCCAGGGGAGCTGTCTGTGTTTTTCCACAGGACAATGAAAATCCCATATGGATCCCAGGATGACTTACTGGGAGCATCACAGCAAGTGATCAAGAAGGGACTGGGACTCCTGCACCTCCTCACTCTTCTTCCATGGATGCCAGCAACGGTGCAGGGCGAGCTACGATGGGGAATAATGTCAACCTTTCCACTCCCGATGCCGGTGATGTACCACTAACAGGGATTTAGGGTTGGCCTATTTACCTAAGGATCCACAGGTTGAACGACTAAAAGAAAATAGGACTATTCCCCTTAAGGGCAGCCTTTGTTTTGGCATATTCAACAAAACATCTTTTGATCTCCCTTGCATTATGTTATATAATCAATCTTCTGCTTGGTTAAGGGAGGCCACATGGGGAACTGGTGAGGAGGACATTGTGGCTAACGCCACAGTTCTCTATGGTGGTGGCCTTACATTGCGTTAATGGTAGCTGCACTGATCTTACGCCCATGGCGATGCTACTTGGAGGAAAGGGCGAAAAGGGACGGTTGTTATTTTCCTGGATGGGGAACATCAAACCTGCTGCCTCTGTCTGGACAGCTACTCATATAAAATATTGCAGTAGTTACCCGCATGCCTCGCTTTATCCCGATCCCTGTTGATACCTCGGGGACCATGACCTTATTTAGAGGAAAAAGAGATTTTGATACTTCTGCAATTATTGCTGGCATTATTGCTACGACAGCAGTTGCTGCCTCGGTTACTGCCTCGGCATTGGCCTTGTCAAATTCAGTACAGACAACCCAAACTATCAATGATTTATCGGCCACCATCTTTGTGGCTCGGGACAGACAGGCCTCGGCCAATACTCAGATATAGGGAGGCCTTATGCTTGTCAACCAACGTATAGATCTGGTCCGAGAGCAATTAGACATTCTATGGCAACTGATCCAGCTTGGCTGTGAGCAAAAACTCCCAGGCCTTTGTGTCACCTCCATATAATATGACAAATTTACCCGAGCTGCTAATCTGTCTAAGAGTCTTTCACAGCATCTGTTACAGAATTGGACCTCGGGGTTTGAACAGACACTTCGGGAGCTGAGAGCGACCATCATTCAAGTAAATTCTATCCGACTGGACCTGTCTTTGACGGAGGGATTGTCGTCCTGGATCACCTCAGCAGTCTCTTATATCAAGGAATGGGTGGGAGTGGGACTTTTTGGAGTGATCCTCTGCTGTGGATTAGTGTTACTCCTCTGGTTGCTTTGCAAATTGAGATCTCAAACAAGAAAGAACAAAGTAGTGATCGCCCAGGCGCTTGTAGCCCTTGAACAAGGAGCGTCAGCCGATATCTGGTTGACCATGCTCAAGCAACAGGTCGCCGGCTGGACAGCTCTTGCACTCCTAGAACCTCGGTTCATTGCACAGGATTAGAGTGCCCGGCTTGAGCAGCCCATGAGGGGTGACGAGCTTAGCATCGCACAGGGAAGTTCTACCAAATATGCTCCCTGGAAGGCATGTCATATTACATGAGGGTTTCTGCCCCAGTTTTCCCTCCCTCGAAAAATGGCAGTGCGACAGGTCGGGAGTGCCCTGGGTCCCAACAACAGCCTAAGGGTATCTCTCTTGTACGGGTTCGCCAACTTTGTACGAGGATATGACCTCTGTCTTCACCCTCCTATATCTGGGTGTCCTGTTTGCTTAAAAAAACAGAAAAGGGGGAGATGTGCGGAGCTGTCCGAGGAGCTGTCCTCACAGAGATGTGAGGAGCTGTCCGAGGAGCTGTCCTCACATATGTGAGGAGCTGTCCTCACAAACTCAATTACAAGATGGCACCGGCATCCGGCAGAACGCACCTAGTAAAAAGGGCAATATGCAGGCGCCTGGTAACTTCCCTACTCAAAGGGACACGTACGTTTTGGTACGTCATCTGGCATAATTGGCAGCGACAGGTCAGAGAGTGACACGTCCTAGGCGAGGATAGTTTCCTATATAAGGGACGGTTATTCCTCATTCTCCGTCTTCGCATTGTAAGCTTATGCTCTCCCTCTCAAGACGCATTAAAGCTTTTCTGTAGTAGGATCCTGTGTGTGCCGCATCGTTCCTGCTGGCGAGACGAAGCGCGGGACAGTTTCTAATTTTGTGGATACAGGGTTTCTGTGTGTACAAGTGTGTATATCTCTGTGTCTATTTGTGTTTCTTAAGCTTTTTCTATGTTTTGTTTTTTCTTTTGTTTCTTTGCTTTGTCCAAATTGAATTTTTTTATGTCATGTAATTTTATATGATTGTTATAATTGGGTATAAGAATTTGTATCCAAAGGGGAAAGAAAGGGAAGATTTTACTTTGAGGGAGTGAGAAAAGTAAGGAACTGAGAAGTGTGGATGGAAAAACATAATATGAATATATACTATTACAAAATTTGACTTCAATACAAATATATATAAAATAAAATAAAATTTCTTTGAAAAGTAAAGTCAATTTTAAGTGTCCTGCACATTGAGAAACACACAGAATCTATTCAATAAATTTCTGCTATAATATTTAAGTAGTAGAAGACATATGCTGCTCTTACAGAAGAAATGAGTTTATTTCCCAGCACTCACTGTGTTCACAACCTCATAAAACTACAATTTCAGGTGATGCAGTGCCCTATTCTGGCTTCTGCTGGTACTCATACACACAATGCATAGGACCAAAAAACATCACCAAATTTATAAATAAAAAATTACAAGAAAATATTATCTAATATAAAGGTGTATGTTAAAACTACATATTTTCTGGGAAAATTAACAGATGAAACCTCTGCAGTTGAATGTACTCAAAGACATGTGGAAAGCACAAAAACTGCTAAGTCAATGTTCAGCGGAATGTTAAATTATTTGTTATTAAGTGATATATTCTAGAAAATGATGAATGAGACATCAGGAACTTGTTCTGGCATATTCTCAATGGTTTTCAATCTAAATTATTTGAGTGTGTCCCTCCGTGTGTATGTATGTATGATATGATGTATGTATATATGTATGTATGTATGTTTATATGTATATTTTCTTACACTTTGAAGACAGAAAACTCTAATAGGAAATGAGCTAATATGAACAGACATTTGAGAAAGGAAACCACCTACTTGAGTGACCTATAAGTTCATGGAAATTTGGTTGGTATCATTAGATTTCAGAGAAATAATAACTTGTCAATTCAATCAAAGCATTGATATCATGAAATATTGGTAAAAATGAGGAACAATGTGATATAAGCTCCTTATGAAACAAATATTCACTTAACATTGGCAAAAATATCATAGCTCTAAATGTTTACCAAAGTAGTTATAGATAGAAAATGATTGCTAGATTAGATAGAAATAAAAGTATGAAATGTATTTCACACAGTAAAACACATTGACATGGTAACTTTAATCCAAATTGTTAAAACTTAGAAACACACTAATGCTCACATGGGAATTTAGGAATATCATTGTTCTATGTGTATGAGTAAAATGCTGATTAACAAAAAGATTGAACCACTGCTTTGTAAAAAAAAAGTACAAGTTAACTGAAAATTATTAAAAAATATACAGAGAAAATAGTGTCAAATACTAATCTGTGCAGAGTATATTACACTATGAGCTAGGCCATACTAATTTATATTACAAGACAGCATATGCCTACTTCCCTGAGGACTGGCAGGCAGGTCATTGTGTCAAAAAGAACTGTTGGAAATAAAGTTTCTCTTGTAGGAATTGATGGCTCTCTTAGTCGGAATTTCTCTTGTTAAGTAACACCATGGTGAACGTAATTTGGAGGGGAGAAGGACTATTTTTTTACATTCCCACATTATAGTCTTGTCACTGAATGAAATCAGGACAGAAACTCAAACTGGAAAAGGACCAATAGGGAGAAGCTGATGTGAGGGTCAAGAAAGGTGCTGATCATTGACTTCCCATTGCTCAGCCTTATTTATTAGAATCTCGTAGACCACAAACACATTGATGGCACCCACAATCTGACTGGCCTTCATACAACTAATAAAAATATAACTACATGCTTGCCCACAGTCAGATCTTATTAAGTCACTTCAGAACTGAGTTCCCTCCTATGATATGTTTCTATTTTGTGTCAAATGGAGAGAAAACTACTTAGCATAACTGTGGTTGAAGAGATGGGCTTATTTGATACAATTACTATTTCTAATGACTTACTGCAAATACTCCAATTCTAGACCTGATATTTTTAAATGTCATGATTAAAATCACAAAGATATTGCAAATCATTAACCATTTCCAAACTGAAGATCTTGAGGACATTACAAGTAATTGTATAGCATGACACTGACCCTTAGGACTTACTAACATCATCCACAAAATGGACAGATATGAATGTAAAGCATGGATTAGAACATACTAACAGATCAATCATAGATATCTTATTATCATTATAGTACTAGACTGTGGAAAAAATGCTTATCCCTAGAAAAATATTTATAAACCATTTATATCATTATTACTGTCATCATTGGGCTTCATGAGACAAAGTCTCATTCTAGACCAAATGATGTTCCAATTTACATGTAGCCTCGGCTGCCCTCACATTCAGGTATATAGGATGTTTATAAGTCTGAGCTACCATACCTAACTGGCCTCAATAAATTTTACTGTATCTATGGGGTTAAAACTTCCCAACAAATGGACCAGAAGGAGAAAAAGAGAAATTAAGAACACATGTGGACTACATAAGTTTCTCTGAGTGTCTTGAACTAGTCATGGCATCTAGTTATGAAGTCTGAAATTATATTTTACAGCAATCATAAGGTTTTCAAAATTATTTTATTTATTAACAGTCCAGTCATCACCCCCTCCAGTCCTCCTTTCCACAGTTCCTCGTCTCAAAAGGATTTTAAAATGCTAACTTTTTGTACATCAAAAAAATACCAAATAGTAACTAACCAATACATGAAAACCCACAACGGCAGATTAGTCATTAATTGTGCTATCAAGCCAAGGGCTATAGAAATATCCTAAAGAAGATGTGATGTGTGCATTATGTATTGAGTTCTCCATGTGGTTCTGTGTGTCATTCAGGAGACAATGTGAGGGAATCGTTTGGGTCTTGGAAAAAAAGGACGTCCATTCTCCACATGCAAGCTCCTCCATGTGCCAAGAGGGAATACTGTGTCTGCTGTTATGCCAAATTTACGAAGACTTCTTCCCTTTGCAGCTCATCTCTCTATTCACACAGCAGAATGTGACGTTTCCTTCACACTGCACAATGGGGCAGGGATTTTGTCCATTCCCTTTTCACAGATACAGAGATATCTTTTACCACAATCATCATCATGTAGACCTGCCATACTGAAATACATACAGTATCCTGTTTTTCTTAGCGAATTCCTTGCCACAAAATCACTATAAAATAAAAAAGTTGTCAGTTATTAAAATTTGAGGTTGATATTGTTGTAGGGCATGATTTTTGCAACAAATTTTATTGACAAAAATGGAGAGAATAAGGAATGAATTACATGTGTATGACTAAAATATTTTTAGTTTCCCTAAAAGATGGTCTTGGGCCAGTGACTTGAATTGATAGGGACTGTTGACACCAAACCTGGCCATCGGTTTTTATCCCTCAGATGATGCACAATAAAGAAGAGACCTAAGTCCTTTCAGCTGTCAATGAATTACTCAGGTGTTGTAATGTGTGCATGCACATGCACATAAATCCACACAAAAAAGACATAAACAGTAAAAATTAGCATAGAAACTGTCTCTGATCATGACTCAATGCATTACCCTTTCCATACCACAAATTTTGGGCCCCAAGAAAGATTATTTTTAGCATTGCAGAAATAATAAGGGATAATTTTAAACTGAGTTTATTTTTCATGATATTTTGTGTCATGATGACAGATTGAAAAGAAGAAATATGTGGTTTCTAGCTGGGGCCCGACCCTTGCTTATTCCGGCCCAGAGCTCCCTGCTCCCAAACACCATGGGAGAGAGAGCTCACCACCCAGACAGGTGGGCACTCCTTAGACTGCAGCACAGGAGAGACCTCCAGTACTGCCCACCCTTGCACACATCCCTGGCCCAATAAGAAACTGTACAGGGCCTCTGAGAACAGGAAGAGAGTGGCACTCAACGCTGTGTTCCAGACACAGCCTGGATCTGAAGGGACCCAGTCAAACAGCTCCCTGCACCCAAATCTCGTGGGAGGGAGAACTATACCTTCAGAGGGGCAGACAGGCCTGGGAAGCCAGAGGAAACTATTCTCTGCCCACATTTCTGACTCTAGAGGAAAATGCCTAGCACCATCTGGGCCCCCTGAGCACATGAACCTGAGCAAAGGTGGGGCAGGCCCTTCTGCTTGCTTCCCTCACAGAGAACTGAAACCCAGCTCTGAGAAGATCCAGGCCCAAGACCAGAGGTAAGACCAACTTTCTGCTCCAAGTAGACTCAGGACACACACCCCCATGAACAGCTGAAGACCAGTAGACGGGAACGACTACAGGCCTGAAAGCCGAACACTCTGTTCCCATAACTGGAGGAAAGAAAACAGGAAAGCAGGTCTACAGCACTCCTGACACACAGGCTTATACAATGTTATAACCACTGTCAGAATTATCAGAACAAGGTAAAACCAGAGACAACATGATGGCAAGAGGCAAGCACATGAACCCATGCAAGGAAAACCAAAACTATATGGCATTATCAGAGCCCAATTCTCCCACCAAAGCAAACACTGAATATCTAAACACACTAGAAGAGCAAGTTCTAGATTTAAAATCACATTTGACCTTGATGATGGAGGACTTCAAGAAAGACATAAACAACTCCCTTAAAGAAATGCAGGAAAACACAAATAAACAAGCAGAAGCCCACAGAGAGGAAATGCAAAAATCCATGAAAGAATTACAGGAAAACACAATCAAACAGGTGAAGGAATTAAAAATGGAAATAAAAGCAATAAAGAAAGCACAAATGGAGACAAACCTGGATATAGAAAACCAAAGGAAGAGACAAGGAGCCATAGACACAAGCATCACCAACAGAATACAAGACATAGAAGAGAGAATCTAGGAGCAGAAAATTCCATAGAAATCATCAACACAACTGTCAAAGATAATGTAAAACAGGAAAAGGTACTGGCCAAATACATACAGGAAATCCAGGATACAATGAGAAGATTAAGCCTTAGGATAATAGGTATAGAAGAGAGTGAATACTCCCAACTCAAAGGACTAGTAAATATTTTCAACAAAAATCATAGAAGAAAGCTTCCCAACCTAAAGAAAGAGATGTCCGGAAACATACAAGAAGCCTACAGAACTCCAAATAGATTGGACGAGAAAATAAACTCCTCCTGTCACATAATAGTCAAAACACCAGATGCACAAAAGAAAGAAAGAATATAAATAGCAGTAAGTCAAATAACATATAGCCGCAGACCTATCAGAATTACACCAGACTTCTCACCTGAGACTATGAAAGGCCGAAGATCCTGGACCAATGCCATACAGACCCTAAGAGAACACAAATGCCAGCCCAGGTTACTGTTTCAAGCAAAACTCTCAATTAACATAGATGGAGAAGCCAAGACATTCCATGACAAAACCATATTTACACAATATCTTTCTACAAATCCAGCCCTACAAAGGACAATAAATGGTAAAGCCCAAAACAAGGTGGCAAGCTACACCCTAGAAAAACCAAGAAACTAATCATCTTGTCATTAAAACAAAGAAAAGCACACAAACATAGACTCACATCAAAACATGAATAAAACAGGAAGCAACAATCACTATTCCTTAATATCTCTCAACATCAATGGACTCAATTCCCCAATAAAAAGACACAGATTAAGGCACTGGATATGTAATGGGGACCCAACATTTTGCTGCCTACAGGAAACACACCTCAGAAACAAAGAGAGACACTACCTCAAAGTAAAAGGCTGGAAAACAACTTTCCAAGCAAATGGTTAGAAAAAGCAAGCTGGAGTAGCCATTCTAATATCGAATAAAATCGATTTTCAACGAAAAGTCTTCAAAAAAGATAAGGAAGGACAATTCATATTCATCAAAGGAAAAATCCACCAAGGTGAACTCTCAGTCCGAAATATCTATGCTCCAAATATAAGGGCACTTGCATACATAAAAGAAACCTTACTAAAGCTCATAGCACACATTGCACCTCACACAATAATAGTAGAAAATTTCAGCACCCCACTCCCATCAATGGACAGAACATGGAAACAGAAATTAAACAGAGACATAGACAGACTAAGAGAAACCATGAACCAAATGGATTTAACAGATATTTTTTAGAACATTCTATCCTAAAACAAAAGGATATACCTTCTTCTCACCACTGCATGGTACTTACTCCAAAACTGATCATGTAATTGGTCATAAAAGAGGCCTCAATATATACAGAAAGACAGAAGTGATCCCATGCATCCTATAAGAACACCACGGGCTAAAGCTGATTAGTAATCCTTTATGTAGATATACCACATTTTGTGTCAATTTCTCTGTTAGGAGACATCTGGGTCCTTCCCAGCTTTTAACTATTATAAGTAAGGCTGCTATAAACATAGTAGAGCATGTGTCCTTGTTATATATTGGAGAATCTATTGGGTATATGTACAGGATTTGTATTGGCTGAGTCCTCAGTTTTATGTCCAATTTTCTGAGGAACAACCAGAATGGTTTCCATAGTGATTGTATCAGCTTGCAATCCCAACAACATGGAGAAGTCTTCCTCTTTCTCCACATCTTCACCAGCAAATGCTGTAACTTGAGTTCTTGATCTTAGTCATTCTGACTGTTGTAGGTGGAATCCCAGGCTTGCTTTGAATTGTATTTTCCTGATGACTAAGGATTTTGAACATTTTTTAGTGCTTTCCATTCTGTGATGTCTATCTCCCTGAGTTCTTTGTATATGTAGGATGTTTGCCTGCATCAGCTGTAGGATTGCTAAAGATTTTTCCCAAACTGTTGGTGGCTATTTTGTACTCCTTGTGGTGTCCGTTGCTTTACAGAAGCTTCTCAGTTTTATGAGGTCCTATTTGTTGATTGTTGAACTTTGAGAGATATTCCCCTGTGCTCATATGTTGGAAGCTCTTCTCCATTTGCTATTCTTTTAGTTTTACTGTGTCTGATTTCACGTGCAAGTTCTTGATCCACTTCTACTTGAGCTTTGTACAATGAGGTAAGAATGGATGGATTTACATTCTTCTACATGCTAACCTCCCACTGAACCAGCACCATTTGATACAAATGATAAAAGGTTTTAAGTCCTGTGTTAAAGATCAAGTGACCATATATGTGTGTTCCATGATGGGTTTTCAATTGTATTACCTGACTGTCTGTCCCATAATGCACGCACAGAGGCAGAATTCATCAAAGTTCTTACGAGAAGTTCTTATGTGCTCACCCCTTAAAGAGACATCTACATCAACATCTTCACCTCCACACAAGAACCAAGAATCAGCGAATAGCAGGGAAAGGAACATAGAAAGAAAATTAGAACCAGAGAAGTGAAAAAGCTCTCTTAAATGCAGCCTTCTGTACAAGATAAAATTTCTGCAAAGATTATTTCTTCTTATTAAATCACTATTCTTAGATAACAGTTTCTGGAGAAGGAGAATCAATTATTTATTGAGCGTGAAGCCCAGATGACTTTCCTTTTTTTTAGTAGTTGAGCTACAATCATGCACCTATGGACAATTAATAATGAAGACATGAGGTAGTGAGACACAAGTCAGAGTTTTTTGGTTTGAGCAGAGGTTGATATGTTGATATATTATTTGTTGTATATAAAATACTCAAGAAAAAATATATAAAATTAATAAATTAAACAGTAAACTCTTTTCTACCAGATTATACATTAAAACATGTGAAATTTGTTCAACACAAGGCCTTCAAATGCGAGGTAGGCATCCATACATGAGCATATATGCACATGTTCTTATATTTATTAGTAACCGAAATTATATAAGCAAACAATAGTAAAAATGTCAAATAAATGTGTGAGAGACTGAAATTCAATGTATCTCTTATGATCATTCAGTCACTTCACAGCATCTCAAGTTATTGACTTGCTATTGCCTTGGGCATCTTGGAAGATACAATCCTGAGATGTATTAAGTATCTTTTGGTCAGTACCTTGAACACAAAACTTACCTGTCAAACACTGACTCAGACACTTCCTTATGCAACTTGCCTTTCCCCATGAACTCCATAGAAAATGAGGAAAGTCATGTGAAATGAGAGAAAAGCATTTGCAATCTCCCAATTTCCATACCACTGTTAGAGTATGAATGGTTCAGAAACTCACAGATTAAATGGGCTGTTGTCAATCCATGACCATTCCTTTTTTTTGTTATTATATGATGATCCAATCCAGTAATTGTCACGAATAATGTGGTCCTGAAGGAACTTCTGTAAAAGAAACAACACACCTCAGGATGAAATTCCTCTCTGTTTTATGAGAGAAGAGGAAGCACAATTTCCCAGCACTCCTTTGTCATCACCTGCTGTCCCGTCCTTCCACTGCTTAGTCCCATCATGATCATTTTTCTAAATGGACTTCTACTAGTAGTGCATTCATATCAAAACTATGTCATTTCAATGTTATTCAAAATAGAAACTTCAGTTTTCCTGTGATACTTTGCTCAAGACATGATTTGTGACTGTGATTCATAGACCAAGACTCACTATGAATACAAACCTGCACTTGAACTCACAATCTTTCTGCCTAAGGCCGATTAAAAACAAAAATCACATGCTATGTATTCAACAATAAGTGCATATTTGATTAAAAAAAGTACAGAATAACCAAGATACATCCACAGTCCTCAAGAAGGTTGAAAAATAGAGGGGCCCAAGTAAGGCTGGTTTAATTCTACGTGGGAGGTGTAAGAAAGTATTCTCTGCAGGCAGAAGTAGGAAATGACCTTGATCAGACTAGATAAGGGGAGACGATACAGAATATGGTCAGGTATGGGGGAATGGGCAAGAAACCCTTATGGGTAGCATAATGAATGAAAGTGTGCAACCTCTGGGGTTGGAAAGTGGGGAAGCCCTCTAGAAAGTGCTATAGACGTATAGACGTGAGAGGTTGGAGACTCTGAGGCCTCAGAGGGATGGAACTTAGATGAACTGCCCAGTAGTGGGGAAAGGGAACTCATAGATTACACATCCGGTAGAAATACAGGAGAACATCAATAGAAGGGTGGGGTTGCCATCCTACATTAAAAAACTCTGACTCAGAATTATTCCTCTCCAAATGAACTTTAGAAACAAAAATGGAGAAGAGACTGAGAGAAAGGCAGTGCAGTGACAGGCCCAAATTTTTGATCCATCTTGGAGCGTCTCCAAGACATAACATTATTACTGATGCTATAGTATGTATACAGACAATTGTCTAGCATGGCTGTCCTCAAAAAGACCTGAACTATCACCTGGCAGAGACACTTACACCAATCATTTAATTGAAGTCTAGGAACCCTGTGGTTGAATTTGGGAATGTCTGGAAGAAGCTGAGGAGGAGCGAAACCCTATAGCTGACCAGGAGTCTCAATTAATCAGAACCCCTTAGATCTCTGAGATACGAATCTACCAACCTCACAGCATACAACACCTTGTAAAAAGCCCCAGACAAATATACATCAGAGGACTCACTGGTCTGGCCTCATTTGGGGAAGATGCACCAAACCTCCAAAAGACTTGAGACCCAAGGAGTAGGCCTGGCCTGGCAGGAGAGTGGTGGTAGACTCTTTTTGGAGACAGAGGGAGGAGGAATGGGGTGAAAAACTATGGGAGGGAGAACCCTGAGTGGATAATGACTAATGGACTATAAAAAAATAAGTAAATAAAGGTAACCAAAAGGAAAAAGAACAGTGGAAAATAGCAGTTTATTCCCCACATGTATGTCCCAAACCCTGTGAATGTCAATATGGGCAGGAGGCCTGCATTTCTACAAGGAAGAAGTTAATGTGTTACACTTTACCCTCACATTTATTTCTATCCCCCAGGAATTACTGATGGAGACTCAGTTCATTCACCAGCAGGAATGTGCTTCTTTCAGTGCATTCAATCTGGTAATGCTTTACCATTAACAATGGAAGAAAAGAACCAAGTCATCTCTCAGACTGACCACAAATTACATGCTCCCTTAATCCGTGCTTGTAGTCTCCAATTCTCCTCCTTAAGCTTGGTTACCTTGGGTAACAGAGACTGGGTACGAGTTCAGCAAACTTGCTTTCTTTTTCTCCCTTGAAGCTAGCTAGATGAGGCTGTATTCTGGCCAAAGGAATGTGACTGAAAATACATTGAGTTAGCTCTAGGCCACTATAATGAAATTGCCATGCTCAAACTTCTACTCTTTTCCCTAACCGTTCAAAAACAGAACACAGAAGATGCAAGGACCTAACACATGACATAAGTTGTTCAGTTTTTGTCAATTTGTGCAAAAAATATACTTATGGATTATATTAATACTCTGTATTAATTTAATGTGTATCACCTATTACTAATATGAAAACTTACAATGTAGGCATAGGAATTTTCTTCCAATTATCTACATTTACACATTTTTTGTATAAATCTTGCATGTCTTTTGTTAAATTTATTAATGTTTTCTGGTTCTTGAGGATATTATAAATAGACTTGTTTTCTTAATAATTTCCTAATTTCATTGCCTGATTGTCCATATGTATTATAACATGCTCATTATATTGATCTTTTCTAAATGCTCAGCTAAACTCATGTGTTAGCTTAAGAATTTAATGAAGCTTCCATTGAATTTTCGATCTAAGAAATGTCAACTGTAAATAGAAATACATTAAATATTATTTTCCAATATAGTTATAATTATATCTTTTTCTTGCCTACTTGTTATAGCTAAACTCTCTAGTACAACACTGAATATAAATGACCAGAATGAGTAGTCTATCTTGTTGTTCACCTTAGAGGGCAATCATTGACATTACTCTGAAATACGATATGACCTGTGAGTTTTTTTTTTTTTCTGATGTCCATTTAGAAGTTGCATGCCTCACCTTCTATAACCCTCCCTTTCAAAAAAACACAGATCTTTGAAGAATTTCTGATGACCTATAACATTATTCCAATTCCATTCCTGAATGGTAGAGAAGGATATTGGAAGTGCTCGTATGGAAAGAAATAGCCTATCTTCAAAGAAATTTCATAAAGATATAAAGTGCTGTGTGAAACAATGTGCATGAAGCTCCATGCTACACAAAGCAACTTTCTATACTTCAGATGCAGAAGTGACAGAAATGATGAAGTAGAGATACTTGGCATCATTTAGGGTGTCTTACATGTGACATTGAAGTGGCATAATATTTAATTAAGGAACTGATTTTATTTTTTAAAATATGGGTAGGTTTAAATGTAGTTATGTTGATGGAGTTAGTGTATGTGTGTGTGTTTGTGTGCGTGTGTGTGTGTGTGCGTGTGTGTGTGTGTGTTTGGTGTGTGTGTGTGTGAGTGTCTGTGTGTGTTTCTGTATTCTATGTGCTTTACTTGATTTTGCTGGTAAGGGTTTAATTATTTCCTGTGTTTTCTTGAATGTAGATACCCTCTAGGATTCAAATTTTTCTTTTAGTGTATTCTTGGATTTGTCTTGAAATATCTTGTTTTCTCCATCTATGGTGCTTCAGAATTTTACTGGGTATTGTGTTCTGGGTTGGCATCTGTGATGTTTTAGAGATTTCCACATATCATATCTGAAGTCATGTGTAATTCTAATTATTCTGCCTTCGACTATTACCTACCTATTTTCACTTGGAGCATTTAATATTCTTTATTTCTCTGTAGTATTTTTGTTTTGATCAATATGCTGTGAGAGTGTTTTCTTTTCAATCTCAGTCTAATTTCTGTTCTAAAAGCATCTTCTATGTGTATAGGCTTCCCTTTATATAGTTGACTGTTTCTTTATTTTGGAAAAGTTTTATTTTTAACTTTCCTGAAATATTCTGACTTGGAGGTGGGACTCTTTGACTTTTGTTTCTATTATTCTGAGCTTAGGTCTCTTCATGGTATCACAGATTTCATGGATGTGTTGTGTAAGGAATTTTTTAGATTTAACATTTTATGTGACTGATGTATTAATTTTTTCTATTGTATTTTCTATGTCTGAGGTACACAGAGAATTCTCAAAAAATGAAACTCAAATAGCCAAGAAGCACTTATATAATGTTGAAATCCCTTATCCATTGGGGAAGCACAAATCAAATCAACTCTGAGATCCCATCTTACCCCAAGCAGAATGGCTAATATCAAAAAATTCAAGTGATAGCCCATGTTGGGTAAGATGTATAGCATGGTGAAAACTCCTTCATTGCTGGTGGGGCTGCATATTTGTACAACCACTTTGGAAATCAATTTAGTGGTTTCTCAGAAAACTGGCAATAGTTCTATCCTAAGACCCAGCTATACCACTCTTGGACATATACGCAAAATATGCTGCACCATTCCAAAAAGACAGTTGCTCAACTATGTTCATAGAAACGTATTCATAAGAGCCAGATGGTGGAGAGTGCTTAGATGTACTGAAGAATGTATAAATAATATGGTACATCTGTATAATGGAATACAAATTAGCTATGAAATCAAAGACATCATGACTTTTTCAGGAAAATGGATGGAACTTTAGAATATAATCCTGACTAATGTTGTCCAGCCCCCAAAAGGAAAGGCATGGTATGAATTCACTTCTACATAGTTATTAGCCATAAAATACAAGGTGCCCATGCTATACTACACAGGCCTTATTAGGATGGAAAGAAAGAGTGGAACAAGCAAGGATGCTTCAGTCCCACTTGGAAGGTGAAATGGATGGACATAGAAAAGAAATGGAAAATTGGAACTGGGTGGGAAAGGGTATAAGATGGGGAGTGGGTTTAACAGATATTTATAGAACATTCTATCCTAAAACTAAAGGAAACACCTTCTCACCATCTCATGGTACTTTCTCCAAATTGACCAGATAATCAGTCATAAAACAAGCCTCAACAGATACAGAAAGGTAGAAATAATCCTGTGTGTACTATCAGACCACTTTGGACTAAAGATGGTCTTCAATAACAATAAGGAAAGAATGTGCAAAATTACATGGAAGTTGAACAATGCTCTACTCAATGTTAACCTAGACAAGGAAGAAACAAATAAAGATATTAAAGACTTCTTAGAATTAAATGAAAATTAAAGTACAACATACCCAAATTTATGGGACACAATGAAAGTAGTGCTAAGAGCAAAAGTCATAGCTCTGCGTGCCTGCAGAAAGAAACAGGACAGAGCAAACATCATCAGCTTGACATCACACCCAAAGTCTCTGGAACAAAAAGAAGCAAACACACCCATGAGGAGTAGAAGGCAGGAAATAATCAAACTCAGAGCTGAAATCAACCAAGTAGAAACAAAAAGGACTATACAAAGTATCAACAGAACCAAAAGCTGGTTCTTTGAGAAAATCAACAAGGTAGATAAACCCTTAGCCAGACTAAACAGAGGACACAGAGTGTGTCCAAATTAACAGAATCAGAAATAAAATGGGAGGCATAACAACAGAGCCAGAGCAAATTCAAAAAATCATAAGAACCTATGCCAAAACCCATATTCAACAAAACTTGAAAATCTTCAGGAAATGGACAATTTCCTAGACAGATAAAAGTTGCCCAAGTTAAATCAGGAACAAATAAATCATGTAAACCACCCCATGACTCCTAAAGAAATAGAAGCAGTCATTAAAAGTCTACCAACCACAAAGAGCCCAGGGTTCAGTGCCTAATTCTATCAGACCTTCATAGAAGACCTCAGACCAATACTATCTAAACTATTCCACAAAATTGAAACAGATGAAGCTCTACTGAATTCCTTCAATGAAGCCACAATTACTCTTATACCTAAACCACACAAAGACCAAACAAAGAAAGAGAACGTCAGACCAATTTCCCTTAGGAATATTGACACAAAGATATTCAATAAAATTCTTGCTAACCTAATCCAAGATCACATCAAAACAATCATCCATCGTGATCAATTAGGCTTCATTCCAGGGATGCAGGGATATTTTAATATATGGATAACCATCACCATAACCCACTATATAAACATACTGAAATGTAAAGACACATGATCATTTCATTAATTGCTGAGAAAGCATTTGACAAAATTCAACACCATTCCATGATAAAAGTCCTGGAAAGAAAAGGAATTCAAGTCCCATACCTATACATAGTAAAAGCCATATACTGCAAACCAGTAACTAATATTAAAATAAATGAAAAGAAACTTGGAGAGTAATCCCGCTAAAATCAGCGACTAGACAAGGCTGCTCACTCTCTCCCTACTTATTCAATAGAGTTCTTGAAATCCTAGCCAGAGCAATCAGACAACAAAAGGAAACCAAGGGGACACAGTTTGGAAAGGAAGAAGTCAAAATACACTGTTTGTAGACGATATGATTGTATACTTAAGGGATCCCAAAGTTTAACCAGAGAAGTACCAAACCTGATGAACACCTTCAGCTAAATCAGTAGCCTTCCTCTACAAAAAAGGGAAACAAGCCGAGAAAGAATTCAGGGAAATAACACCCTTCATAATAGTCCCAAATATTATAAGATACCTCAGTGTGACTTTAACCAAGCTAGTTAAAGATCTGTATGATAAGAACTTCAAGCTTCTGAAGAAAGAAATTAAAGATCTCAGAAGATGGAAAGATCTCCCACGCTCATGGATTGGCAGAAATAATATAGTAAAAATGACCATTTTACCAAAAGCGATCTACGGATTCAATGCAATCTCCATCAAAATTCCAACCCAATTCTTCATAGAGTTAGACAGAACAATTTGTAAATTCATCTGGAATAACAAAAAACCCAGGAGAGCTAAAACTATCTTCAACAATACAAGGATTTCTGGGGAATCACTATCACTGAAATCAAGCAGTATTTCAGAGCAATAGTAATAAAAACCAAATGGTATTGGTACAGAGACAGACAGACAAGTGGAATAGAATTGAATACCCAGAAATGAATCCACACACCTATGGTCACTTGATTTTTGACAAAGGAGCCAAAACCATCCAATGGAAAAAAGATAGCATTTTCAGCAAATGGTGCTGGTTCAACTGGAAGTCAGCATGTAGAAGAATGCAGATGAATCCATTCTTATCACCC
The DNA here is from genome assembly GCF_021556685.1 of Rattus norvegicus. Classification (NCBI taxonomy): domain Eukaryota; kingdom Metazoa; phylum Chordata; class Mammalia; order Rodentia; family Muridae; genus Rattus; species Rattus norvegicus. Next base: position 166,210,356 of record NC_141537.1, read on the forward strand.
TCCACATCATACCAGATACACTCAAACTAATAGAAGAAAAACTGTGGAAGAATCTCGAACACATAGGCACTGGAGAAAATCTCCTGAACAAAACACCAATGGCTTATATTTTAAAATGAAGAATTGAAAAATGGGATCTCATTAAACGACAAGGCTTCTGTAAGGCAAAGGACACTGTTGTTAGGACAAAGTGGCAAACAACAGATTGGGGAAAGTTCTTTGCCAATCCTACAACAGATAGAGGGCTTATATCTAAAATATACAAAAAACTCAAGAAGTTAGACTGCAGGGAGACAAATAAACCTATTAAAAATTGGGGTTCAGAACTAAACAAAGAATTCACAGCTGAGGAATGCTGAATGGCTGAGAAGCACCTAAAGAAATGTTCAACATCTTTACTCATAAGGGAAATGCAAATCAAGTCAACCCTGAGATTCTACCTCACACCAATTGGAATGGCTCAAAGCAAAAACTCCGGTGACAGCAGATGCTGGCAAAGATGTGGAGAAAGAGCAACACTCCTCTATTTTTGGTGGCATTGCAGACTAGTACAACCATTCTGGATGTCAGTCTTGATATTCCTTAGAAAATTGGATATTAAAATGCCTGTAGACACAGCTATACATCTCTTGGCATATACTGAAAAGATGACCCAATATATAACAAAGACACATGCTCCACTATGTTCATTGCAGCCTTATTTATAATATCCAGAAACTGGAAAGAACCCAGATGCCCTTCAACAGAGGAATGGATACAGAAAATATGGTACATCTACACAACGGAATACAACTCAGCTATCAAAAAATGACTTTATGAAATTCATAGGCAAATGGATTGAACTATAAAATATCATCCTGAGTGAGGTAAACCAATCACAGAGAAACACACATGGTATGCACTCATCGATTATTGGATATTAGACCAAATGCTCAAATTACCCAAGATGCATAGAACACATGAAACTCAAGAAGGATGACCAAAATGCGAATGATCCACTCCTTCTTTAAAAGGGGAACAAGAATATCCTTGGGAAGGAAATAGAGAGGCAAAATTTAGAACAGAGGCTGAAGGAACACCCAATAATTGCCTGGCCCACAGGTGACCCATACATATACAGCCACCAAACTAGATAAGATGGATGAAGGAAAGAAGTGCACGCTGACAGGAATTGGATGTAATCTCTCCTGAGAGACACAGCCAGAATACAGCAAATAAAATCATGAATGCCAGCAGCAAACCACTGAACTGAGAACGGGACCCCTGTTGAAGGAATCAGAGAAAGGACTGGAAAAGCTTGAAGGGGCTCGAGACCCCATATGAACAACAATGCCAAGCAACCAGAGCTTCCAGGGACTAAGTCACTACCTAAAGACTATACATGGACTGACCCTGGGCTCCAACCTCATAGGTAGCAATGAATAGCCTAGTAAGAGCACCAGTGGAAGGGGAAGCCCTTGGTCCTGCTATGACTGAACCCCCAGTGAACGTGATTGTTGGGGGGATGGTGGTAATGCGGGGAGGATGGGGAGTGGATCACCCATATATAAGGGGAGGGGGTGCTAGGGGGATGTTGGCCCTGAAACCTGGAAAGGGAATAACAATCAAATGCAAACAAGAAATACCCAAGTTAATAAAAATGGGGGAAAAAAAGAAGGGGGATGGGAAACTCAGGATTTGGTTTCGTAATGTGTAGTAGGGATAACATGATTACAATGAGAATTAGTGGCCATCTACTACTGATCGGAAGGGTAGGGCCATTTCTAGAATATTCTGGAGAATTTGGATATGGAAGGTGCACAAGAATCAAGAAGGGAGGGCTGGAGAGATGGCTCAGCTGTTAAGAGCACCCGACTACTCTTCCAGAGGTCCTGAGTTCAATTCCCAGCAACCACATGGTGGCTCACAACCATCTGTAAAGGGATCTGATGCCCTCTTCTGGTGTATGTGAAGACAGCTACAGGGTACTTATATATAATAAATGAATAAATCTTTAAAAAAAATCAATAAGGGTGTCCTTAACTGTGACTCACAGTATTGGGGATATGTAGCCTATCCAATCCGCCCACAAATTTTTTTATCCCAAAACTGACTTTGTCTACAAGTCATGCAGAGATTGGGGATGGAGCAAAGACTTCCCAGATAGGAACAGCCAATTGATAATTGGCTCAACTTGAGACCCATCCCATTGTAAAAACAACAACCCCTAGCCCTATGAGTGGTACTTGATTATGCTTGCAGACAAGAATTTGGGGGCTCCACCCAGTAGCTGATACCTTCACATGCAGACGCCCATACCCAAACAGTTGATGGAATTTCAGAAATATTATTGAAGAATGTATGCCCCAAAAGGTGATAGAATCTTGACAGGAAGACCAACAGAAGTAACTAAACTGGAAAAAAACCAAAAAACTAAAAAATACTGGAAAAAAACTAAAGCTCAACTAATTTCCTTGTTGTCATCTGATTACTCATCTCAGGCATATGCATTTCCAGGTCCTGAAGAGAAAACAATAAACATCAGTGGCTTATTTGGAACACCAAGGAGAAAAATGACTTTCAGCAAGAGGATGTGCTATACCAAAGGGTTAAAATTCATGAGGCGAAGGCTTGTTTTTTTGAGGCACTCTCTTGTAGACTCCTAAGAAAAGGAGGAGATTGAAAGACACTAGTGTCTTTGTAGTAACAAGTCTCCTCTTAACATACCTGAGTCCCACAGTTTTATTCAAATTACAGGAAAACCACATACTTTTTAAAAATTCAAGATTCAGTATCTCATATTTCTGGGGAAGAAATAGAGTATAAGAGAATAAGGGGCAAGTAAATATCTACAGTACCAGTTCATCCTTATCATCTATCTTCAGAAAGGACAAGCTGTAGTTCTGACAGGTCTGTTTACATTCATGCCATATCCTTATATCCATGGTGAAATAATAACATTTTATACCATAGCAGAACCAGTGCATTTCATCACACCCGCCTACAGAAAGAATGAAAATAGTTAAACATTGTTTACTTGGATTGTGTTATCAGTACAATGTATTTATGAAGGCTGTGTAAAAAAAAAAGTAAAATGTCACAGTTCTTCGAAACAGGGATTTCATAATGCTCAGAGAACCGTGCACACTCATGATCTATATAACATTGTTAAACCATTAGAAATAAAGAGACATTTTATGTGTCAATCATGGATGAGTCAATAGAAAAAATGTAGCCTGTATATACAAAAGAATCCTCCTTATCCTTTAAAAAGAATGAAACAGCTGGGCATGATGATTAGGCCTATATCCTGAGGACTCCAAAGACAGAGACAGGAAGAATACTACCAATTTGAGGCCGTTATTATTCATGGGTGTGAAATACTTCAAAGATGATCTAGAGCTCTTTTTTTTCCTCTCTCAATTTTTATAATATAGCAGTTTTAGATATATTTAGTCTTTACATAATGAGAATCATCACATCCTACTCTCTCAGCATGATGAGATAAAAAAACAAGAACTCTTCATAAACTCTAAATCTTGAAAAAATATTTAATGATGATTGAAAAACAGTATCAGTTAAGAATGACCAGAAGCAATGAAGGTTAAGAAAGTTTTCTTGTGACACTTCCAGTTTCATTCATGTGTCAATGACCCTGGTGCAATGTCGGCAAACCATGGTTAATTGCCCCTGTCCACTGCAGGGAGGATCCCTTTATTATAAACAGGCCAACTTTCTAAAGGTAAGTCTGATGAAACACACACACACACACACACACACACACACACACACACACTCACACACACAATTATTTTTATAACTGCACCCATGTAAACCTTTAATTCTATTTTAGAATGAGTACTTGATAAGTGTACTCTATTAAAAACTTCTGTGAGCGTGTCAAATGAGGAAGCGAATGATGGCAGCAACCCATTGAACTGAGAACAGGATCTCCATTGGAGGAATTAGAGAAAGTATTGAAGGAACTTAAGGGGCTTGCAACCCCATAAGTACAACAATGCCAACCAAACAGAGTTCTAAGGGACTAAACCACTACCCAAAGACTATATATGAACTGACCCATGGATGCAGCTACATGTATAACACAGGATAGTCTTGTTAAGCACCAATGGGGGCAGAAGCCCTTTGTTGTGCCAAGGCTGGATCACCAATGTAGAGGAATGTCAGGGTGAAGGAAGGGGGAGTAGATGGGGAAGAGACTGGGAGAGAGGACTTATGTTTGTGAAACTGGAAAAGGGAAAAAAAAGAACTTCTGTGTTATATCAGCAACAAAGTGGGACTCTCAGACTTTCTCCTGGAACAAAAAAATTATCAGGATTACCGATTTGTGATTCCATCCCCAGGGAGCTAGAAGTGTACCAAACATAGAAACTATAATATTCTCCTAACCCAGACAGGGTTTTCTGTGTTTCCAAGACCTTATGGAAATAAGGAACCTTCAAATGATTAACCCAGTGATCACCAGAATCTTAAGCTGAAATTTGGCATTCAAACCTTCTCTAAAAAAAAAAATAGATGATAATGCAATTCTGCATTCTTGGTCCTCCCCTGCTACATACCTGTGTGCTGAGGGGAAGCTAAAACAGTCTTAGTTTTCTTGTACCATCTGTTCTGTTCTCTGTTGATTAAGTCTAGAAGAGCATTGTAGTGAACACTCTCTACAGACATATTTCTCAGCGTTTCTTCCTTTAAATTGATGTCCTTTTCCATGGTGCTGCAGTTATGCTGACGGTTTTGAGTTTTCTGTAGTTCATGTTTTTCATTACTATACTGAAAAACTAGAGTAGTCACAGGTTTAACAGCATAAATGTCCATAAAGTATATATATTAAAATTTAAGATTCAAGAAAAAACTTCATGTTGACAGTCAACACATCATTATTTTCATTGGTACTTAACATTTATAAATCAACACATCTATTAACTCACTGTTGAAATGGATACATAATTTTTTCTCTATAGTTAAGTTGATTGTAAAATAAATAATACAGCTGAAGGAAATTATGTTGGAGGTAAGTTCCAATTACTTAATATTTACAGCATAATTAGACAAATAAAAACCTAAGTAAAATATTCAGTAAATACTTAACACATCATGGAAATTTGAACTAAAAAAGTTAAGTAAGGGGATGATTATTATTGAAACATAAAGTGTGTAAACTATCCACATCCATAGCTATGTATTAGCATAGCCTAGAAACGATAATCTGTAATATTAAGGAATCTAGTAAAGTTTAACTTTTAATGTTTCAGGACAGATGAAGTCTTTTTACTTAACTATGACCTCAATATACATTGAAGAAAAAAGAAAAGAAGATCATCAATTATTTGCGCAGCTGTTTCTCACAAAATGTTTGAATAAAGTTAACAATCATCTTAGCTCAGAAATGTAGACTACCAACAAGTCCTCAGAAGGAGCATGGCCAAGTGTGAGAAAAAGCAGGACAGCTGCTAACCACCCCAGAGCTAACAGATTAAGTATGAAAGCGAACAGAGTACTGCAGAGTATCAGGAAAATTTATTAAAGTCCAGAGATTGTTGCCCATTCCATGATTATAGGCAGGACAATGGACATAGTGTACAACTGAAGGGTTCATGTCTAAAGCTCTTCTTTAGGCAGAAGGTCAAATAAGATATATCTTAATTACTCACTGTTTGTCACCAATGCTGCAACAGTTACCATCAGAACGGAGCAGAGGATTCCAAGTGCTATCACAATGAGCTTCCAGGGGACTGAACTCTCTTAAATCAACAAAACAAAGCAAGGAAATGAACATCATTAAAAAAGTATGTCTCAATACTAACTACAATTTTGTATACCATAGAAACAAGGGAAAATTATGCTCAAGTATATGATACAAACAGACTGAATATGTGCTCTCAAAATTGTAAATTTCTACTTAAAATACACTCACTGTAGAAATTCTACATGACTGAAGTTTCACAATTTGTAATTACTGTAGGCTTGGCCTTGTATTGTTATTCCTGACTTAGCCTAGAAGGAGCTGGTTATTAGACATGTGCCCTTACCCAGTACAAAAAGAAGATACAGGCATTCTACACAAAGCACTGGAGGCATAGATACAATCCAAGTACAAGAAAACAAAGTAGAGTATGCAGTCCAGAAAGAAAGATAACTGAGATTGGATAGGTAAAAAAAGTGATGGATGTTCTTGAGAAGTGATAGGGAACCACAGATATTCTCGACCTGATCTCTATAAATCCCAATCTTTGAAAGTTGATAAGTCCACTCTCTCTTGACCCTGTAATTTTGATATTGATCTATATAATACTAAGTATTTGGGTGTATTTGAGGAATTTGGAATCTGAAACTCATGCCTCTGACTAACTAGGTCAAAGAAGAAACAGATATTAGTTTGGAGCACAGCTGTGACAGTGTGTATAGAGCAAATAAAATTAAAAGAAAATAAAAAGTAATATTTCTGCTTTTTCATTAATATTCCAAATTATTCTTTGAGGTTTTCAGAAATTTACACTGTGTTTTACTCATTCCCACACCCACTATTCCTCTCATCACCTCTCCCTTCATCTGAAACTTTATTTCTTGTATGAGACTGCTTGTTCTTATGGACAACTGTTGTTGCCTATTGCATTAGATGTTGGGGATATTTATGACATTAAAACACTTTCCCGAGAATGAAAGTATTGTTTCTAATGCATAAGCTTCATTTCCATAAGATTTGTTTCTCTAGATCATCTTTTTTCACAGACTTGTTTGTCTTTATTTTAAAGTTCCAGAATTTTCCTTTACTAGACAAAATAATAATAAATTAATAGTTTCTCATTTCTTGTTTCTCAAGTAATTTTTATGAATTTATATTGTTCTACTCTCCCCCTCTGATTTATTTTGCAACTACCTAAAAACTAAAGAATAGAAGTAGGGTTATAATTCTTTTCCTTTTTATTTAAAATGTGATTGCTGTATTTTTAAATATAGTTTTGACCAATATTGTACTTGATTACTCTCCACCTAATACTGTTTTTTTTTTTTTTTTGGCCAAGATGCTTCTGCATAACCATGTCCAGATGAAATGGAAAATTATTGTTTTCTATAGAAGCTAGAAGGATGTTTTTAAAATTTTAAAATGCACAAAACATGAAATTTTAGATACTTAAAACACTTACCTCTGTGGCCATTTTCTTTAGCACTTCGAGTATCCTCAGACCTCACTTTGTTCTGGAACACTGACGACTTATGAAATCTCACAGTTGTGTAAGTAACCTCTTGCTCAGTCATATTTTGGAATATATGAAGTATACTAGAGCCTTGAGAATTGTTTTTTTTTCAAAGTTTAAATGTCCACCTATAGGAAGGTACCTAGATCTGATGATAAAGATGGTTGGGAAAGGGTGGGGTCTGAATAAATCCCTTAATACCCAAACACCCAGACACGAACTGATCCCGATTAACATTGCAGATGAGGACTCGTTGTACATTTATGTTATAGTCATTTATATTTCTAAGGGTCCCAGCAATTATTGTTATGAAATGTGGAAAAAGTTACATATTTACTAATAAGTCATTATAATCGTGGCATAACTCCTTTGTTCAAAATGTTCAACACATAAACATTTTAGGTTTTATATTTGTATCACTGAAAACATAGAAATACATTTAGACAATCTATTTGAATAGAAAACATCAAAGCTTTAGGAATAAAAAAAGTGTTGTTTTAAAATTATTTACACAGTTTGATAAACACATGAATACAAAAATGTCATTTCAGTCTTTTTTATTCATTCTTGACTCTCAGAGATTTCCAGAAACAATCTTCAAAAGAATATTTGAAGGTTAATACGGCAGGAGATCCAAGACATAGAAATATCTTTGGGGTTGAAGTCCCAAAACTTTGAGATGCCCAACCTCTCCACCAAGCCACAGCCTACCCATTCCTCTCTATTCTTGGACCTGGTAAATGGATTCAACTAGAAAAAATTCTACTGAGCTGGATAAACCAGACCCAGAAAGACAAATGCTGAATATTCTCTCTTATCTGAGGCCCCTGGTTCAAATTCTTCGGAAATGCATTGAAACCTTTAGTAACTGCAGAACCAGGAAGATAGAAAGGGAGTATTTGTGAAGAGGACATGGGAGCAACAGAGAGAGGCATAGTCGATACAATATGAAGTTTTAATCTCAAACCCTTCCATGTACATAATCATGTTACATATAATATACTCATACATGGTGTTTCAAGAAGAGGACTTATGAAAATAAATTTTGTCACTTTGCAGTATACATGAGCTAACGTCCATGAAGGACACAATCTGACAATAGATAACAATGCATTTGTAAATGTAAAATATTTGTAAGTGACATTACCCTCACATTAATAACAGAGATGTGTGCCAGCATATGATACGGGCAAGCTGCACGTTGATTGCATTCTTATCTAGTTTTTTTTAAGTTATGAAGATTTCTGAAGTGATTCATTTTTTGCCTTATTTCTTGACATAAAAAGCATCCAACTACAGAATAATTTTTCAAAATTGTTGTTTGTTATTATTGCTCAAGCAAAGGTTCATGTGTCTGGAAGACAATTTTACAAATTTTACTCTCCAAATTCATGTGAGTTCCACGGATCAAAATCAAGTATTCAGTCAGGTTTGTGCACCAAGTTCATTTACAGACTGACCCATATAACCTGGTTAATAATTTGACATCATTTAAATGGATAATATATAAACACTTGATCCATTTAAAGAGTTATGATCTCCATACATCCTTCAACCTTAATTTCTTAGCACACAACACAAGTCACAGCATATGCTGAGAGAAAATACTAGTACAGAATAATATTTTCACATGCTGCCAGAGTTAATCTGATCTAATACAACCAACATGGCTTCCCCATCTATCTGGCTCTCATGTCACACCATCTGAAATTCTCTAAAATATTTGATCATTTGATAGAAAAAGAAGAAAAGCAGCGATTGTTACCTGTCTCTCTATCCCAATGCGATTCTCGTGGAGGAAATTGGTCACCCAATTGGTGGAAAAGTTGACCTTTACATGTCTGTATACCCTAAGAGGCTCAGAGAAAAATGACAAAACTAAATTTCTTTTGAGTGGTACTCAACCTCATGATTTTCTGCCCCTCCTCTTGACCAAACCAAAAAGAGGAAATTGCTTAATGAAAGCTGACTATGAGAGCAAAGCAAAGAAGCAACATATTGTTCCAGATGCTGAAAAACAAATGTTCACAATTGATATTTGAAGATTGAGAAGATGTAAACTCCTGCAGAGAGAGTAAAGCCAGTGTCCTTAGCAAAACCACAAGGAAAAAGATGGACTGACGTTGTGAAAAATACTAAAAAATGCACCAATTCATACAAATGCCTGCTATTCTCTGGCCTCACTGGTCCCGACACTTCCATTGCTATCCCCATGTAGTGACAGCCCTACTTGCTGTTCTCTTGTGTGGATTCTGCTCACATTCCCAGCCACCTGCCCTCTGTGGTTAGCAGTCACAAATCCCTAAAATCCTATAAAATCAAAAGTCTACAGGTTTGTAATTAATCAATTAGATTTATATCAGTAAATTCTCATTCCAAAAAACATCCCAATTGATATTGATGTTAACTGTCCACCTAGATAAGACAAACTGTCCTGCAATTATGCATCCCTTATTAGATATTCATAGCTACTTGTGGCTATTTAAAACCATATGGAATCTGGATGTATTTTATCTTCTTTCCTCTTCCTCCCTTTCTGAGTCTCTCCAACTCTCTGAACCTTTTCTAAAATTCTCAGTCTGCCTTTCTTTTTTACTGCCCAATCACAGGCTTTTGCTTTATCTCATACCTGCCTTCACCTACATATAGGCAGCAATCCACAGACTGAAACTCCTCCTTGTTTTTTAACAGACTGTTGGATATATCCTTTATTCTACAATTTTTAAAGTTATTCCTTGATTTTGAATTATGTGAATTATATCTAAGTATGTACGAGGAAACCCTTTAAAGCACTCACATTTCCACTGGTAATGTCTTTCTTTATACTCTTATACCTTTTTCGTTAACTTATATTTTATTGATTATTTTATTTATTTACTTGTCAAGTGTTATCCTCCTTCGCTGTTTCTCCTACCCAAACCCTATCCATACCCTTTCCTTCCTGCTTCTATGAGGAAACTCTCCTACCCTCCCAACAACTCACTCCTACCTCACCATGCTCGCATTCTTCTATTTTGAGGCATCAGGGCTCTACAAGATCAAGGGCCTCCATTACACTTTCCTAACTTTTTAAATGATAGATAATATTTTCTGTGAATGTTGATGTCATTATATATGGAGTGGTTTTACTGTTGATCTTTTTATGGTGCTGGGAAATCGAATCAAAGACAATGCTCAGTAAATACTCTTCCTCTGAGCTATAGACTCAGACCTGGATATTGTTTTGTTCTATTGTTTTGCTTTTGACTTGTTTGATGTTTGCTCTTATTCTTGTTTGAGATACTAGTATCTTGCTATGTAGCATAGACTGACCTCATATTCACAGTCCTTTGGTCTCACTCTTTTCTGTCTTAGAATTACAGCTGTATACCTCTATACCAATATGCACTAGTTTTCTGATAGATATTTTTCTGATAAACAATAAGTATTTCTTCATTTTATAAATATTTATCTCTAGATTTCAAAGCCATATGTACTTATTAAGCACTTATATGCAGTATAAATTAGTTAACCTATTTCTGAACATTCTAGTTGTTTAATAGCCATTTTTGATTATTTTTTTAAAAAACACATGGGATATACTTTAGAACATACTAAGAAAGTTATTTTGTGCATGAAGTCATAAGATTCAAGGAGATATATATTTAAGAAACTCTGACATAGATTATCACATGACAGCTACTTAACTTACAGTCTACCAGTTGTCATGAAAATATTCACAATTGATTTTATAGAGATGAGATAAGGTGGTTTTTCTTCTGGGTTTTACCCTTAGATTTCTGATGAGAATTCCTGGAAAGAAACTGTTTCAGCTCAGACTGATTTAAACTACAGACAAGTGGGGACATTGTGATGATGTGGATCTAGGGACTTATTTTTTTGTCAGAGGCTAGCTCTAGTCTTCTAAAGTAACATATGTCAGAAATAACATCCTGTGACTAATAGATAAAAACTTCATGAAATCTTTGAACATAGCAAACCATTAACTTTCACCAACCTGAAGTCTGACAATGCCTTGTGATGACCTATAGAATAGCTTCTTACATTTTCCTGCAACCAACTCTCTGATGTAGCCACCAATGTATGATGAAATTGCCTTCATTTATGACTTTCTAGGATCTTTAAAACTGCACAACTTAATGAAATGCTGCCACATTGTAACAAGGAGCCATGGTCACTCAAAATGGTTCCAGAATATACTATTGCTTATTTCTTCCAAAGATAAAGATAGTTTTTGCATCAGTAGCCCTTCATTCAACCTCTTGCTATGCACATTACTAGTAATGCTGTTTCTACTGAAGACTTTAGACACTTCACTGGGATTGAGGGTTGAGTTCATAGTAGGAAATATGCAAATGCTTGACCTTGGACAATGCAATAGTAATAATAATGATAATAATAATAATAATAATAATAATAATAATAATACAAATGGCAATGTTAGTAATAAAATCAACCATAATAATAATAAAATAAAGAGATGAGGTAACAGGCTATTTGACTTCAGTAGTCTTTTGCCATGGTAAATATGTTTGTCTCCTACTTAACTGTACTCTCATTTGATTGTAGTTTTTTTTCCATCTACTGGCTTGTTTTTGCTGAAAACAATTTCAATTGTTCTTTAAATTAAGTGACTGTGGTTACCCAAGCATTGCACAATGGGGGATGGCTCAAGACTAGAAGAGAAACTGAAAGGACTCCTTTCCCCTCCATTAGTAACTTCTAGGCAGCTCAGAGATTTCCTTAGTTTTTCTTCAATCCCCCTCCAAGGTTTTCTCCTACTTTTTAATCCATACCTGTCCTTACCAATTACCTCTGATGCTTTTATCTTAAATGACCAGATTCTGTCTCCATACATTTTTCATCATTTATACTTAAAGTAAACACAACTTTTATATTGATCGTTATTGTTTCATGCTTATGTATATGTGTATGTGTGTTAGAGAGACAAAGAGAGAGAAAGAAAGAGTGAATGAGTTTGAGTATACATGTCTTGTGGTGTACATGGTGGTCAGAGGACAATTTTGAGGAGTTAGTTCCTTTCTTCTGTGAAGGATTCCATGGGTCAAATATGGGGAAGACATCAGACTTTGTGTGCCCAGGGATTACATTCTGAGATATTACAAAGGTACAATTTTTGGTTCTTTAACCCAAATAAACCTGGGTTACCACTAAAATCTGCCATTATTGTTCACCTGAAGTCCCATAAAACATTTGACAGACATTAAATCGTCTCAACATTGTGAGAAAAGTTCAAAGGGTACAGTGTAGATGCTTCCATAACACATGCAGGAAGTCTATTTTGTACCTACCTCTCTGCCCTGGGAGATCCCTCTATTTGTAGCCTTCATACATACTCTCTCTCTCTCTCTCTCTCTCTCTCTCTCTCTCTCTCTCTCTCTTTCTCTCTCCTTTGTGTGTGTGTGTGTGTGTGTGTGTGTGTGTGTGTGCTGTCGCTCTGTATCTCTGTCTCTCTGTCTCTATCTCTAACTTTTGGAGGGCATGGGAAATAAGGATGGAGGAGTGTTCAAGAAAGTAGCAATAGTTTCCCTATGAAGACAGATACTTGTGCTATTTCAGTTTTCCACACAAAGCCTCTGAAGGATCAGCTAACTTACTTAAGGAGTCTGTAAAACTAACACTGGACTTTGCTCCTAGTACATCATCAATGCATGCACAGAATATGAATAAAATGATAACTTAGAAGAACATGGGTTTTAGCTTCCTGTAAAACTTTGAATCTAGGAGCTGTGGAGACATGAGTGTCATATCATCTCAGGCTCTTGTGACTTCATGTAAGTCCCATCATTCACAAACTCTTCAAAGTTCAAAAAAGTCATTTCTCTACAAGATTGATATGAAGTTTTAATAAGATACACAAGCAGGTTTGTTTTACTGTTTGTGAGACAGGAATTCACTATTTAGCCCTGGCTGATCTGGAACATACCATATAGACCTGGTTGGCTTCAAAACCATAAAGTAGCTGAGTCTGTTTCCCAAATGCTGGGACTAAAATTGTGATTACCACACCCAGCTTCAAATAAAGTTTTTAATCATAACCTGGAAAGTAGATTGCAAGTGTCATTCAACACAAAACATTATTATTTCCAGAGCAATACTCAATTCTTTTCTTAGCACACAGATTTGAATCTGCAAGCCTGTGCATTCAGGAGGTAATCCAGCGTGTGTGACCTACTTCAAAGGCTTTGAACTAATTGTAATCAGGAACATAGACAGAAGCTCATAGATTTCAAGGAAATCTTTTGAAGTTTTTAGCCTCCAGAAGCTTCTCTAAGACACAAACCAGGGTAAATTTTCTATCTGATAATTTCGAGGTGTTTGGAATGACGATAGAGGGAGGGTCCATGAGCAAAAGTGAGAATCTGACACATCTACATCCCTAAGCCATTGCTGCTTTAGAAAACCCACATTCTACCCTTAAATCTGGGAGGTTTATGTCACATTGCCCACAGAAATATATGCTGAGACTTTCTTTCATCCTTATCTCTGCTGACAGCATGTCATTCTGAACACAGAGGCTAAAAAGCACATGCACAGGGCACATTTGGCTGTTCTTTCTACATATTGCTTGCCTCCCCTAACATCATGCAAAGACTCTGAGCAAAAAAGTCCAGAGCTGTTTGGATGTTACTCTGACCATAGTGTTAGCAAGAGAGGAGGGTGCTATCAGTGGACTTGATGAAGGAGGAGGGTGGTTAACTGAAACTGAACACAGATTTGGTGTTTGTTTCTTTGAAGAGATGTTGGAGAAGGCCCATAAACAAAAGCCAAAGAGCAGCAGCTTCCTTTATGTGCTTACAATTGAGCTCTGAGTTTATAGAAGACTGTAAACTGGTAAGCAACACAATTAGTGTTGAAAGATATAGTCACTGCAGAAGGAAGTGACTGATACTCCAGTTTTGTTGTTTCAACCAAAGTGCAGCAGAAACAGGAAGTACTGAACTCACAGGACAAGGTAATAAAACAGTAAAGAAATATTTGTTCATTTTGTCTACTAAATTCATTTTTGAATTTTTATGAAAAAACAAACAAAAACATAACAAATACACACACACACACACACACACACACACACACACACACACACACACACATTTTCCTGGCTGCTTTGCTGCAAAAGCCTTTAGTCGTGACAACAGCTTTATGTTGGGACAGACAAAATCCTAGTCACACATTCAAACTTCCAGTCAGACCCTCAGACCTCAGTGCCATCATTGCAGAGCTGCAAGCTACTCTTCCTGTCCCAGGCTGAGAAGAGGGACACCTGGAGTAGCTATGAGTCCATGGCAAGGACTAATCACTTGCTTCACTGGGAGTGTCTCACCTCTTGGTACTGTCTCTTAAGGTGGAACTTTCAGGACCATGAAATATGGTAAACTTCACAGGTCTTAAGACAACCCCAAACAGCTCTATTTTGAGATTTCCTGTGCTTGTATCTACTTTAACATGCTGACTAATCTGCCTACACACATGGCCCTTGATGTGCTAAAGCACTGAGGAAATAAAGAAGATATAAAAATGTAGTGAGCATGAAAAAGGGGGCCAAGAAAAGAATTTTGTGTGGATATCTGGGCTCTCCAAATTCCCTCTTGGAGAAGACAGGCAAAAATCCTTAAGAAGTATGCTTCCTCAGTCCCTGTTTCTCATTGTGTCATACTTCAGAGCAGAGACACTAATGCAGCTCCAGTGCATCCGTTACGGACTCCGCAGGCCCCACCCATCCTCCTTAAACCACTTTCAAGCTTAATCTTTTAAGCATATTTCTTATTCCTGCTGCATGGTGTGATAGAGTTCATGATTACTGGAATGACTGTATAGCTGAGACAGCCCTGAAACACTTGATTTTGCTTCCTGTAACTTGTGAGTTGTCTAATTTCAGCATGATCTACCATGCTCAGTCCTTCTGTCCTCAACTGTTGATTGTGTATTTATGTTTATTATTTTGGTGAGAAGTTTTATTCTAGTTCATTATCCAATAAGCTTAGGGATCCTGCTATTAAAACAGGCAAACTTATGTCTGGTTCAATTTAGACCTTAGCTCTTTGTAGCAAACAACTCTCACTCATTTTAAGAAAGATATTGGAGTGTAGTAGCCTAATTTTCAAATAAGCTCAACTGTAATTCATAGGCATGAAAATAAAATGGAGTAGCTACATTGCTAATGACTAATTTACCACAGAACAAAGTTTGGAATCCCAGAATCCACATTGAAAACCTTGATGATATTTGTTCTAAGCCCTTTTTTTATGAGTAGTTTTCATTTCAACTCACCACACATTGGAATCAGCTGATGTTAGAGCTGCATTTCCAGACTGCAATCATGGGCTAAGAAACAGCCACATTCCAGGAATTCTGAAGGTTTTCCATGCCACACAGGAACTACTGAGGGACCCAGTCTTGAGGACTGAAAGAACACTCACCTATCAGCTCCCCCAGTGAGAGACTAAGACCGTGGAACTACTCATTTTCTTAAGGTCACTACTTTATCTACAAAGAGCTCTCATAGGCCTGTACAGTTCCCATATCCCTAATGTCACACTAAGGTCACAGCCTTGACTGTTGGGTGCTTTTTTCTTATCCCAGGTCTCTGTCTTGTCCTGTATAGTGAACCAAATAAACTTTGGAGGGAATGGTTTATTTCACTTCACATGTTACTCCTAGATGTTAAAGGAATACTGTACAAGAATTTAAGTGAATTCTTAAAGCAAAAACCACAGAGAAATGATCTTTCTTGATTGGTCCTTGGTTCAAGTTTATCTATTTCTTTCCTTCTTTTTCTACTTTTTCAATAATTTATTTAATAATTCATCACTCTCTCCACTCCTAACACCCATGCCCACACAAACCCCTGCCCCATTATCCCGTCTCCATTTACCCAGAGAAGTGGGAAACCTCTATGGGTAAGAATCTAACCTGGCACCTTCAATTGCAACAGGAACATCTTCCGCCTCTCAGCTAGACAAGAATGCCTTGCAGAAGGTAAACGACAGTATAGCAGCAGCCTCCTCTCCAATTCTTAGGGTACCCATAAGACAAACATGCTGCACATCAGTTAAAAAGGTGTACGGGGGCATAGGTTTAACCTGTGCATGCTCTGTGATTGGTGGTTCAGTCTCTGTTAGGCCGCATGTCCAGGTTAGTTGACTTTGTAGTTACCGTTGTGGTACCTTTGACCCTCAGGAGTGATTTTCTAATTCCACACTTTTCCACAAGACTCCCCAAGTCTAGCCTAACAATTGACTGTGGGGACAGTACATCCGTTTCCATCAGTTAATGGATGAAAGCTCTCAGGAGACAGTTATTTTTGGCTCCAGTCTGCAAACTTAACAGTATCATTGAGAGTGTCGTGATTTGGCTCTTTCCCATTGGCTGGGTCTCAGGATATGGCAGCTACTGGCTGTCCATTCTCTCCATCTCTGCTCCATCTTTATTCCTTCCCAGATTGTAGGCTGCACAAACTTTTGGGCAAACGTGATACCGGTAGTTTGGTGTCTATTTCTTTCCAGGGCTAATATTCACCTATAAGCGATACATGCCATGTGTGTCTTTCGGGATCTGACTTACCTCACTCAGGATGATATTTTCCAGTTCCATTAATTTACTGAAATTTTCATGCTGTTTTTGTTTTTAATAGCTAAGTATTATTCCTTGTGCAGATATAACACATTTTTTTTCATTTTTCAGCTAATGGACATCTAAATTGTTTCAAATTTCTGGCTATTACTAATAAAGCTGCTACGAACATAGTTGACCAGATCTTCTTACGATGTGGTGGAGCATCTTTTAAGTATAGGTGCATGAGTTGTGTAGCTGAATCTTGTAGTAGAACTTTTGCCAATTTCCTGAAAAATTGTCAAACTGATTTCCAGAGTAGTTATAAAAATTTTTATCCAGCCAACACTGGAGGAGATTTTGTCATGCTCCACATCCTTGCCAGCATGTACCATTACCTAAGATTTGATCTTAGCCTATCTGATGGGTGTAAGGAATCTCGGAGTAGTGATTTGCATTTCCCCAATGGCTAAAGGATGTTGAACATTTCTTTAAAATTCTAAGCCCTTCAAGACTCCTCTTTGTAGAATTCTCTGTTTATCTCTGTACTTAAATTTTAATTTTGTTATTTGGATTGGGGTCTAACTTCTTGATTTCTTTATATATTTTGGATATCAGCTCTCTGTCAACTACAGGGGTGGTGAAGATATTTTTCCCATCTGCAGATTCTTACTTTATCCTATTGACAGTGCTCTTTGCCCTGCAAAGGTTTCAGTTTCATGAGGTACCATTTATTCATTGTTGATCTTAGTGCCTCAGCTATCTGTGTTCTCTTCAGGAAGTTGTCTATTGTACCAATGAGCTAAAGGCTATTCCAACCTTTCTATTCTTTTAAATTTTGTGTATCTGGTTTACGTTGGGCCACTTGAACTTGAGTTTTTTTCAGGATGATAAACATTGATGCATTTGCTTTCTTCTACATGCAGATATCCAGTAATACCAGCATCATGTGGTGAAGTGGATCTCCAGATTTTATTGTATGGTTTTAACTTCTTTGTCAAAATATAAGTGCCTGTAGGTATCTAGGTCTAATTATGTTTCTTTGATTCAAGTCGATTGATCTACCTGTTTCTACACTAATACTATGTCGATTTTCTATTGAAGTCAAGCAGCTGATACCTCCAGAAGTTCTGTTATATTACAGAATTATTTTATCTACTCTGTACTTTATGGGTTTATTGTTTTTGCATATGAAGTTGATAATTATTCTTTCAAAGTCTAAAGAATTGTGTTAGAATTTTTATGGGAACTGCATTGAATTTGTAGAGTTATCTTGGCAAGATGGCCACTTTCACAATATTAACCCTATCCATCCTTGGGCAGTACTCTTTAAAATTTTTAAAAGTTAAAAATCTTTTAAAATTATTTTCAATAATTTAAAGTTCCAAGCAGTGTTTAGAAATTAGAAGTTCTTGGTATTGACTTTTTTTTTTTGACAAAAACTATGCTACATAATTTCTTATCAGAGGAATGACCCAGAACAAATATTTCTAAGTAAAACCCAAATGCAATTATGTCAATCCATGTTGTGTAATAAAGTCTGCATTCTGAAATTCGCCCATGAACTTCTGGACGTGAAGGAAATGTGAACTCACCCTTCTCTGTATAGCAAGTGATAAGGCAAACATTGCTACACAATGAGACTCTTCTCCAAAAGCACGACAAACATATTGTGAAGGATAAGTACATTTAAGCTACATATGCACTCCAGAAAAAGCTGTACAACTGGCAACATAAAGATCAATATTACTTAAGAATCCTCTCCAAAGCCTGATGTTACTTTGTATAGATGGGGTCTACTGAAGGATTCTTCAATGCCTATCATTCCTATGAGTGCTCTTCAGCCTCACTCTCTCTCC
Source organism: Rattus norvegicus (assembly GCF_021556685.1). Taxonomy (NCBI): domain Eukaryota; kingdom Metazoa; phylum Chordata; class Mammalia; order Rodentia; family Muridae; genus Rattus; species Rattus norvegicus. Next base: position 166,228,984 of record NC_141537.1, read on the forward strand.
ACAAGGAAAACTGGTGTGAAAGGTCTCCTGAGTGTCGTGTCCTCTGTAGGTGATCACAGCTTCACTTTTTCAAATGATGACAATGGTCAAGTCTCAACCAGAAAGAAAAGCTACATATCTGTCTTCCAGGTGGAACTTGGATGCATAACTGTAGTCAGAAAGTCATTGTATGCGGATCAGCAAGTCAAATTGATCTTCTTCTATAGACTGAGTTTGAATCTAGGTTGGCCCTTGAATCCTGACTCTACAAAAGCAAAAACAAACAAAGAAACATCCAAACAAACGAAATGTAAACTGCACATGGTAAGCAAATAAACAATGTTTTTTTTTCTTTTATGCCCATAATGTATGCTTTTAATTAGAATATGCCCAAGAAACTAATACAATAACAAAAATCACAGAAATCCAAGAATTTAGCAATAGGCACAAATATATTAAAAGACAAACTGACCCAAATTAAAAGAGAAATATTTAAGTTGCATTAAGTCTATTAAATGCATGCCTAATCAATAAATATCTTCCCCCAAAGTCATCTTCAAGCCCCATTGTTAATTGATAACTAAATTTAAGAAAATAAAATAGAAATTCTTCCAAAATCTAAACTTTCAAAAATACAAGAATGACTTCTAAAAATTCCAAATAAGCGAATACCAGTGTTTTCTCCATGTCATAGACATACAAGTGTTGGTAATAACAGCACATACTGTTAATGAAAGCACCTAGGAGGCAGAGGTAAGAATATTTTTGTGAGCTTAATATCAGTCAGGTTAACATAGTGAATTCAGTGCCAGCCAAGCTTACAAATTCCTTGTCTCAAGAAAAAAAATAAGCACACAATAAAATAAATAAGTTTTAACGAGAATTTTATAGATTACATCCATAATAATAACATGTAAAATTGTAAATGTGCAGCTCAGGCTACACATTGAATTCCAGGTCAGATAAAGGACAAGTGTAAGACTCTGTTTCAAAAGAAAATTGGGCACCAATGGAAGGAAAAGCCCTTGGCCCTCCCAAGTCTGGACCCCCCTGGTGTAGGAGTGTAGGGGGATGTTACAGGGCAGAAAGAGGGTGGTTGGGAAGGTGAACAGATTAATAGAGGAAGGGGAGAGGGATGGAATTTGGGGCTTATGTCCAGGAAACCGGGAAAGGGATTAACATTTGAAATGTAAATAAAATATCCAATAAAAAATGAAAACTGTTTATTTATTTATTTATTTTATGTTAAAAACAAAAATTATTTTCAAATGAACACATACTCTTAGCAGACAGGGCTATACAAATTGGATAATAGAACAAAGAACAAATGTAATATCTCCACATGTAGAAGATTAACAGTCAAACAACGGCAAATGCATTCATCTATGGATAGAACCATAAATATTCAAAAGGTAGGTTGATGGATTCAATTCACCTGAACAAAGTATCCAGTTCCCCATTTGAGAACAGAATCTGTCAATCCATGGGTTATGACTGGTTTCCCAGTACCAGACATGAAAACTCTTCTCTACAGTGGGCCCCATGACAATCAGAAGTAATTTTTGCTTACTTCCATAAATGTCATGCTATTATTCCACAAGGGTGTACATCTTGGCTGGGAGGTTGATATTCTAGCCCTCATGGTTCATAGCTGCATATGAAGGTTCATAGATTTTTCCCTCCTTTTCCTATATGTCATCTTCTGTCACTCTGTACACAGTCCAGCAGCATGAAACCTTCTGTGTGTGTTCCAAATTGATTTCTCTATATGACCTAAGCAAAGTATTCAGCAATAGAATATTATAATATTGTTGTGGTGGCAAATCAAAAGCAAAAGCATTACCCTTTGTTGCTTTGAGTGCCTCCAGGAACTTTCTGTCCAAAATCTGGCCCAGGCATTTTTCTTTGATGGCTTCTAGCTTCTGGAATAATCATTATCCACCATGAAAAGATACCTCTCTTAACCTATGGCTGTCAGTATTGAGGGTGCACAAGTTTCATTCTACCAACACTCAGTCTTGTATAGGCATAAGGTTCATGGGACATTGGCCCCTGATTGGAAACTATTGGCTATTGAAAAATGAAAGGAGGAGGGGTCATCATTGTTTTAATTTGACTTCCTTCAAGTAACCATAGCAGCCTAAATGGACAAAATTTCTCCACCTCTGCTCTGTGTGGATGCAGGGATTGGCCTAACTGGAGCAGTAAGCAAATGACGAAAAGACATACACATGGATGGCTACAGAAAAGCTACTTAGATCAGATGGACTGGACTCTCTGAAACAAGAACCATTTTTAAAGGAAAAATTAGTGTTTGCTATTTTCCTATAGTGTCTCATTGGGTATATAGACCACATTGAACGATATACACCATGTGCTACAATAGAAGGTCAACGTAAAATGAATTCAATGGCACTTTCACAAGATCTTTGTCCCACAATTCCTTAAATATTGGAACTTTTTTTTTCTTTCTTCCTTATAGGCCGTTTGCTTATGTATTACAGACTCTGGTTGTGTATATAAATGTAGATGGCTCTGTGTCTACTTGTGTTCCTTTAGAGTTTTCATTACTTTTTTGATTCTGTTCCTTTGCTTTGTCCAGTTCAGATATTTTTATTACTGAACATAATTTTATTTCATTATTATTATCATCTTGATGTCAGTTTGTATACTAAAGAGAGAGGAGAAAAAATTATATTGATTTGAGAGTGTAAGGGAATTGGGACAGAACTGAGAAATGTTCATGTGGAATCATCATATGAATGTATACTCTTACAAAACTTGTTTTAATACAAATATACTTGAAATAATAAAACTTCTTGGAAAAGTAAAGCCAGTTTTAAATGCACAGTACATTGTTGAGCTCACAGAATGTATTCACTGAATCTCTGTTATAATATTTAAAAGAGAATGAGGAGTTTGCTACTCTTACAGCAGATCAGAATTTATTTTCCAGCATTGAGTTGGTTCACGAACACCTAATACTAAAACTTCAGGAGATCTAGTAGCACATTCTGGCCTCTGCAAGAACTCACACACACACAGCATTTGAACAAAGACATACCAACAGATTTGTAAATGAAAATTTAAAATAAAATATTATTTGATCTAAATGTATACGTTAAAGCTACAAGAATCGACAAATGGGACCTCATAAAACTGCAAAGCTTCTGTAAAGCTGTAATGACATTGTGATTAGGACAAAACAGCAACCAACAGATTGGAAAAAAAGATATTTACCAATACTACATCAGAAAGAGGGCTAGTATCCAAATTATACAAAGAAGTTAGACTCCAGAGAGCCAAATAACACTATTTAATAATGGGGTACAGAGCTAAACAAGGAATTCTCAGATGAGGTATATCAAATGACTGAGAAGTACCTATAGAAAGGTACAATGTCCTTAGTCATCAGGGAAATGCAAATCAAGACAACTCTGAGATTCGACCTCACACCAGTCAAAAATGGCTAAAATCAAAAACTCAGGTGACAACAGATGCTGGTGAGAATGAGGAGAAAGAGAAACACTTCCCCATTGTTGGTTGGATTGCCAGCTGGCACAACCAATCTGGAAATCAGTCAGGAGGTTCCTCAAAAAATTCGACATTGTATTACCTGAGGGCCCAGCTATACCCTCCTGGGCATTTACCCAAAAGATGCTCCAACAAACAAAAAAGACACACGTTCCACTATGTTCGTAGTAACCTTATTTATAAAACCAGAAGCTGAAAAGGACCCAGATGCCGTTCAACAGATGCTATAGTCCATCTTACAAAGGGGAATTAAATTATTCACAGGAAAAATTAAGATTAAGTTTGGAGGAGACTGAAGGAATGGCCATTCAGAGCCGGCCTCACCTGGGGATTTAGCCCAGGCATATACAGCCATGAAAACTAGATAATATCTACGAAGTCAAGAAGTACATGCTGACAGGAATCTTATGTAGCTGTCTGCTGAGAGGCTCAGCCATAGCATGACAAATACAGAGCCAAATGCTAGCAGCAAACCATTGAATTACAAACGGGGTCTCTGTTGGAGGAAGGAGGAAAAAAGTTAAAGGAGGAAAGGGAATAACATTTGAAAGGTAAATAAAAATTATCCTGTAAAACAGGGGCAAAAGAAGTCATATAAGTAGTTAACTGAAAAATAATTTAAAAAAGAGTAGAGAAAATTTCTACACCTACAAAAACAATACATAATTTTTGGGAAAATTAACAGATAAAATCTCTGCAGTTTGATACAGTTTGATGCAGAAAGGGTTGATAACTGTTAAGTCAATATTCAATAGAGTGCTAAATTATGTGTTATTAATTGATTTATTTCAGAAAATGAATAACTACACATTGGGAACTTGTTATAATATGTAGTCAAAGGTTTTGAATACAAATTATATGTGTGTGTCTCTACGTGTGTATATATGTATGTATATATGGATATTTTCTTACAATTCAAAGACTGAAAAGACTTATAAGCAATGAGCATATGTGAACGGATTTTTGAGAAGGAAAAGATCTGAGTGACCAAAAGGTACATGAACATATGGTTGGTATCATTAGATCTCAGAGAACTAAGACAACCTCAATTCATCCAGATGATTAAAAATTCAATGCATTGATATTACCAAATGGTAAAAGTAAGGGGTAACTTTTCAAAGTTTCTTATGAAAAAAATCTTCACAGGAAAACAAATATAGCTCTGTATGCTTAACAAACAGACATAGATAGATAGATTAGACAGATAGATAGATAATATATGTGTATTCACTCACAGTGGATAACATAAGATTTTTTATTGGATAGTTTATGTATTTACATTTCAAATATTACCCATCTTATTATGAAGATGCTCCCCTTCACACCCATCCACTCCTACCACAACACACTGCCGTTTCCCTACACTGGGGAAAACAGCCTTCACAGGACCAAGGGCTTCCCTATTCATGCCAGACAATGTCATCCTTTGATACATATGTGGCTGGAGCCATGGGTTCCTCCATATGTACTCTTTGTTTCGTGATTTAGTCCCTGGCAGCTTAGGGAAGGTCTAGTTGGTTGATATTGTAGTTCTTCCTATGGTGTTGCAAACCCCTTCAGCTCCTTCAGTCCTTTTTGTAAATGCTCCAATGGGGTCCATGTGCTGAATCTGATGGTTACCTGAAAGCATCCTCATCTCTATAAGTAAGGCTCTGGCCAAAACTTTACATGAAAGTTTTATTCAGAATTGATAAAACTTAGAAATACATATGTTCACCTCTGGACGGAGGAATATCACTGTTATTTGTGAAACAGGCAAAGTGCTGATTAATAAAAAGAATTAACCACTGATTTGTGAAAAATGTTTGAATTGGCTGACACTCAGTAATAGAAGTAAAAATAATACAGAGAAAATGGTGTCAAATTCTCACTCTGAACTAGGACATACAAATTTGCATTACAAGACAACATATGTTTACTTGTCTGGAGTCAGGCAGGAGAGCATCAAGTAGAATAGTCTTTAATGTTTCCCTAAAATGTTTCCTAAAATGTTTCCCTATTAGGGATTGATGACTCTATTCGTCCTACTTTTATTTGTATGATGAAACACCATGATGAAAGTAACCCTGAGAGGCAAGCAATTATTTTGTTTATATTTTCACATTTTAATCCATCACTTAAGGAAATCAGAGGAGAAACTCAAACTTGACAGGAACCAAGAGGAAGAAGCTGATGCACAGGTCAAGTAAGGGTGTTGATCATTCGTTTATTCTCCATGGCTTGCTCATCCTTCTTTATTACAGAAGCTAAGATCACTAAGCCAAAGGTGGCACCCTCATCTGACTGCCCCACACACATTATTTGCTAATTAATAAAATATTACCAGGCTTACCTACAGTCAGATCTTATTAAGGTGCATTCAGAACTGAGGTTCCCACCTCTGATATGATTCTATTTCTATTCTATTTTAATAGATATGAAACTACTGAGCAAAATAGTGATTGAAGGGATGTGTATATGTGATACAACTCTTATTTCCTATGACTTACTGAAGATACATATTGTTACATATACACTCCAACTTTAAGTTTAATTTTTTTAAATGTCAAGTTAAAAGACACAAAGAAATTACAAGTCAGTAAGCATTTCAAAAACAATGTTCATGAGGACATTACAAGTGACTGTAAAGCATGATACTGACCATAATGACTTGACAAAATCCAGCAAATGTATAGATATGAATGTGAATCATGCGATAGAACATACTATTAGATCATTAATAATTTTTGAGTTTTATCATTGTAGTATTACTCTGTCAATGTAATTGCTTCTCTGTAGAAAAAGTTTTATAAATAATTTATATTATCATTATTATTATAGGACAGGCTCAGATGCCTGTTGTGACATCAGTTGAGAGATGGAAACATGATAATCTGGAATTCAAGGGTAGCCTGGCTGATATGAATACCTATATCAATACAAAAAAGAATAAGTGTTTAATATACATTTAAAGATATAGAAGACAACTCAGAAAATTGCTAACTATAGACACCATATTAATAAAACTATGGAATTGTTGGGGATTTTAATATTTATTGTTTCTAAAATCATTAATATACCAGAGGAGGGATAAGTGTGTTATATGAAAACTGAGGGGTTGATTGTGAGTATTAAAAGACCAAAATGAGATGAAAAATGAAAAACAAGATGCAGGAGAGAATAAAAGATGGATTAACCAAAACAAAATCTCTATGAAAATGTCTGATAGAAATATACTAATTAGTTAGTCAGAAGTTGACATCATGAAACAGACTCTGTGTTTCTTTGGTACATTGCTTTTTTGTTTGTTTATTGTATGTGTTGCTCTATTTATTGTTTGGTTTGGTTTATTTGTTTCTTTACTTGTTTGATTTTCACATTTTTATTTATTATTTTATTGAAAATATTTCTTTATTTAGATTACAAATGCTATTCCCTTTCCTGGTTTCCTATCCATAAGCTAGCTATCCCCTACCCCTACCCCATAAGAGTGTTCTCCCCCATACACTTTCCCTTATGCGCCCCCCTCAACATTGTCCTGCACTGAGGGTCCAACCTTCGCAGGAGCCCTGGCTTCCCCTTCCACTGGTGACCCAACAAGGCTATTCTCTGCTGCATATGCAGTTGGAACCCTGGTCAGTCCATGCATAGTCTTTTGGTAGTGGTTTAGTCCCTGGAAGCATTGGAATTTTTGGTTTGCATTGTTGTTCACATGGGGTTGCAAGCTGCTTCGGCTCTTTCAGTCCTTCCTCTAATTCCCCCAAAGGGAGACCTATTCTCAGTTCAGTAGTTTGCTGCTAGCATTGATCTCTGTATTGGACAGGCTCTGGATGAGTCTCGGGAGAGAACAAAATCCGGTCCTGTTCAGCATGGACATTTTAGCTTCATAAATCTTATCTAGTTGGTGGATATATATATGGCTGTTCCTTCAGTCACTGCACCAAACTTTGCTTCCATATCCCCTCCTATGGATATTTTTCCCCCTAATAAGGAGTGTAAGTAGCCGCACTTTAGTCATCCTTCTTCTTGTGCTTCTTGAGGTCTGTGGATTGCATCTTTGGTAATTCTAGCTTTTGGGCTAATATCCACTTATTAATGAGTGTATACCATGTGTGGTTTTCTGTGACTGGGTTACCTCACTCAGGAAGATATTTTCTAGTTACTTCCACTTGCCCATGCATTTCATGATTTCATTGTTTTGGATTGAGGGGTAGTACACCTTTGTGTAGATGTACCACATATTTTGAATCCATTCCTCTGCTGAAGGGCATCTGTGCTTTTTCCAGCTTCTGGCTATTATAAATAAGGCTGCTATGAACATAGTGGAGCATGTTTCTTTATTGTACATTGGAGCATCTTTGGGGTATATGGCCAAAAGAGGTATAGCTTGGTCCTCAGATAGTGTGGTATGTCCAACTTTCTGAAGAACCTCCAGACTGATTTCCAGATGGCTTGAATGAGTTTTCAGTCCCACAAACAATGAAAGAGTGTTCCTATTTCTCCACATCCTCACTAGCATCTGCTATAAACTCAGGTTCTTATCTTAGCCATTATGACTGGTATGAGGTGGTTTTTCAGGGTTTTGATTTGCATTTCCCTGATAACTAAGGATGTTAAACATTTCTTTAGGTGTTTCTCTGCCATTACATGTTCCGCAGATGGGGATTTTTTTTTTGTTTAGCACTATACCCATTTTTTAAAAGGGTTAGTTGGCTCTCTGGAGTCTAACTTCTTGAGTTCTTTATATATTTTGGATATTAGTCCTCTATCAGATGTAGGATTGGTAAAGATCTTTTCCCAATCTGTTTGATGCCATTTTGTCTGAATGACAGTGTCTTTTGTCTTACAGAAGGTTTGAAGTTTTCTGAGGTCCCATTTATTGCTTCTTGGTCTTAGAGCATAAGCCATTTGTGTTTTGTTTAGGAATTTTTCCCCAGTGCCCATGTGTTTGAGACTCTACCCAAGTTATTCTTCTATTAGTTTGCATTTATATCTGGTTTGTTGTGGAGATCCTTGATCCACTTGGACTTAAGCTTTGCCCATGGTGATAAGCATGGATCAATTTGCATTCTTCTACATGCTGACCTCCAGTTGAACCAGCACCATTTGTTGAAAATGACATCTTTCTACCATTGGATGATTTTAGCTCCTTTTTTCAAGGATCAAATGACTATAGGTGTGTGGGTTCTCCTCTCTCCTGTTTCTTTTTGCAGGCTCTCAGAGCTATGAGTTTTCCTCCTAGCCCTACTTTCATTGTGTCCCATAAATTTCAGTATGTTGTATCTTCATTTTCATGAAATTCTAATAAGTCTTTAATTTCTTATTTTTTCTTTCTTTTTTTTTTATTAACTTGAGTATTTCTTATATACATTTCAAGTGTTATTCCCTTTCCCGGTTTCCGGGCAAACATCCCCCTCCCCCCTCCCCTTCCTTATGGGTGTTCTCCTCCCAACCCTCCCCCCATTGCCGCCCTCCCCCCATAGTCTAGTTCACTGGGGGTTCAGACTTAGCAGGACCCAGGGCTTCCCCTTCCACTGGTGCTCTTACTAGGATATTCATTGCTACCTATGGGATCAGAGTCCGGGGTCAGTCCATGTATAGTATTTAGGTAGTGGCTTAGTCCCTGGAAGCTCTGGTTGCTTGACATTGTTGTACTTTTGGGGTCTCGAGCCCCTTCAAGCTCTTCCAGTTCTTTCTCTGATTCCTTCAACGGGGGACTTATTCTCAGTTCAGTGGTTTGCTGCAGGCATTCGCCTCTGTATTTGCTGTATTCTGGCTGTGTCTCTCAGGAGCGATCTACATCCGGCTCCTGTCGGTCTGCACTTCTTTGCTTCATCCATCTTGTCTAATTGGGTGGCTGTATATGTATGGGTCACATGTGGGGCAGGTTCTGAATGGGTGTTCCTTCAGTCTCTGTTTTAATCTTTGCCTCTCCCTTCCCTGCCAAGGGTATTCTTTTTCCTCATTTAAAGAAGGAGTGAAGCATTCACATTTTGATCATCCGTCTTGAGTTTCGTTTGTTCTAGGGATCTAGGGTAATTCAAGCATTTGGGCTAAAAACCACTTATCAATGAGTGCATACCATGTATGTCTTTCTGTGATTGGGTTAGCTCACTCAGGATGATATTTTCCAGTTCCAACCATTTGCCTACGAATTTCATAAACTCGTTGTTTTTGATAGCTGAGTAATATTCCATTGTGTAGATGTACCACATTTTCTGTACCCATTCCTCTGTTGAAGGGCATCTGGGTTCTTTCCATTTTCTGGCTATTATAAATAAGGCTGCGATGAACATAGTGGAGCACGTGTCTCTTTTATATGTTGAGGCATCCTTTGGGTATATGCCCAAGAGAGTTATAGCTGGATCCTCAGGCAGTTCAATGTCCAATTTTCTGAGGAACCTCCAGACTGATTTCCAGAATGGTTTTACCAGTCTGCAATCCCACCAACAATGGAGGAGTGCCCACCTGACCAGGCGGTTGGGTCTCTCTCTCACAGGGTCTGGGGGCAGAGAGCTGCTGCGGGCCGGGATCCGCGGGTGTGGGACTTCCGGTAAACACAGAACGTGCCCGGTCCTAGAGGAATTCTGCTTCCCTGTGTCCCAAGCTCACCAGGCAGCTTTCTTGCAGCAGAAAAGTTGGTCTTACCTGTGGTCCCGGGGCTCCAGTTCGCTCGTGAGGTGCTGCCCAGGGGCTCTCTGCAGCGGCAGCAACCAGGAAGACCTGTCTTTAATTTCTTTTTTATTCCTTCCTGGACCAAGTTGTCATTGAGTAGAGCATTGTCATCTTCAATATATATGTGGGCTTTCTGGCATTTTTGTTATTATTGAAGATGAGCCTTAGTCCATAGGGATCTGATAGGAAGCATGGTATAATTTATATCTTACTCTATGTCTTGAGTCCTGATTTGTGACTGCATATATGGTCAGTTTTAGAGAAGGTTCCATGAAGTGCTCTATATACATGAAGTGTTCAATATACATTTCTGTTAAATACACTTGGTTCATAACTTCTGTTAGTTTCTCTATGTCTCTATTTAATTTCTGTTTCCATGATCTGTCCATTGATAAGAGTCAGGTGTTGAAATCTACTGATATTGTGTTAGGTGCAATGTGTGAATGGAGCTTTAGTAAGAATACTTTTATTAATATAGGTGCCCTTGCATTTGGAGCACAGATATTTAGGACTGAGAGTTTATTTTGGTGGATTTTTCCTTTGATGAATATGGAGTGTTCTTCCTTATATTTTTTGATGACTTTTGTTTAAAATTGAAATTTATTCAATATTAAAATCGTAACTCCAGGTTTTTTCTTACAACCACTTGCTTGGAAAATTGTTCCCGAGCCTTTTACTCTGAGGTACTATCTGTTTTGTCTCTGAGGTATGTTTCCTATATGCAGCAAAATGGTGGATGCTCCTTATGTATCCAGTCTGTAAGTCTATATCTTTTTATTGGGTAATGGAGTCCATTGATGTTGAGCGTGAATATTGATTTTCACTTCTTGTCATTTTCATTGATAGAGGTTAAATTATGTTTGTGTGTCTCTCTTCATTGTGAGGAGATTAAATTCTTGCTTTTGAATTGAATAGTTCCTCTCCTTATGTTGGAGTTTTACAACTATTATACTTTGTAGGGCTGGATTTGTAGAAAGATACTGTGTAAATTTGGTTATGTCATGGAATACCTTGGTTTCTCCATCTGTGTTAATTGAAAGTTTTGCTGGATATAGTACCATGGGCTGGCATTTGTGTTATCTTAGAGTCTGTATGACATCTGTCTAGGATCTTCTGGCCTTCACAGTATCTGGTGAAAAGTGTGGTGTAATTCTTATAGGTTTGCCTTTATATGTCACTTGACCTTTTTCCCTTACTGTTTTTTGTATTTTTTATTTGTTTTGTGCATTTGACTATTATGTGACAGGAGAAATTTCTTTTCTGGCCCAATCTCTTTGCAGTTCTGTAGGCTTCTTGAATGTTTATGGGCATCTCTTTCTTTAGGTTATGGCAGTTTTCTTCTATAATTTTGTGGGATATATTTACTGGCCCTTTAAGTTGCGAATCTTCACTATCTTCTATACCTATTATCCTTAGGTTTGATCTTCTCAATGTGTCCTGGATTTCCTGTATGTTTTGGGCTAGAAGCTTTTTGCATTTTACATTATCTTTGATAATTGTTTAAATGTCTTCTATTGTATTTTCTGCCCCTGAGATTCTCTCTTCTATCTCTTGCTTCTGATCTTCTATCTATTGGTGATCGTTGTATCTATGGCTACTTGTCTCTTCCATTGGTTTTCTATATCCACGGTTGTCTCCCTTTGTGCTTTCTTTATTGTTTCTATTTCCATTTTCAATTCCTTCACCTGTTTGCTTGGGTTTTCCTTTAACTCTTTTAGGGGTTTTTGTGTTTCCTCTCTAAAGGCTTCTACTTGTTTACTTATGTTGTCCTGAATTTTTTAAGTGTGTCATTTATGTCCTTCTTAAAGTCCTTCATCATTAACATAAACTGTGAATTTAAATCTAAATCTTGCTTTTCCAGTGTGTTTGGATATCCTGTATTTTCTTTGGTGGGAGAACTGTGCTCTGATGATGCCAAATAGTCTTGGTTCCTATTGCTTAGTTTCCTGTGCTTGCCACTTGCCATCGTGTTGTCTCTGGTGTTTCATTGTCTTGCTGTTTCTGAAAGTGGCTTAACCCTTCTGTAGGCCTCTCTGTCAGCACCCTTGTAGAACTGTTTTCCTGTTTTCGTTCATCAGTTTATGGGAACAGATGCTCTTCTCTCAGGTGTGTAGGCAATCCTGGAGACTGTCTTTCAGCTCTTGATGCAGGCAGGGATCAGATGGGTCCTGACCCTGATTGCTCTTAATCCTTACACCCAGGGGACACAGCTGGCACTAGATGATTCCCTCTTGGGTTGGGAGTGTGACATAAATTTGATTTTCATTTAACTGCCAGCAGATGGTAGTCTCCACTCTCAGGAGTGTCGGTACTTCTGAGGGTCCAGCTCTCTCCCGCATGGGATTTGGTTGCAGGAAGCAGTATTGGTTCAAATCAGTTCATTTCTGGGTGCAGACCAGAACCGCAAGTACCAGCAATTGACTGTTCCTGTATTTCTGTGTCCTGAGACACTATGCAGCTTCTTCTTGGTCCAAGGATGTGGGCAGAAGTGGGAAAAAGTGGAAGTCTGTCCTGCAATCTCAGAATTTTCTTCACTTCTTGGTGTTCAGTTCTCGTCCCCACAGAATTTGAATCGATTTTCACATTTTGTATTGTTTGTGCTCATCAAGAAAGAGAATGCACATGAAACTCAGTGGGTAGGAATGTTGGGGAGGATCTGGGTGAATGTGAAGTTGTAAAACCTGATCACAATATATTCTGTGAAAAAATGTAACTGGAAGATCAAAATAGACCTGAGTGTGTGGTGGTACATGCCTTTCATCCTAGCATGCAGGACTAGAGGCAGGCAGATCTCTGAGATTGAGGTCAACCATGTCTATTGAGTAAGTTCCAGCACACTCAGGATGACATAATGTCTTTTTTCAAACACACTAAAAATTCAAAATAGGACTCTTAAGAAGAATTAAACCACAGAAAGACGTGTTATTAAATGAAAATCAAAGTGCAAGGCAGGGCACACAAATGTCTTCAACACAACACAGACTACTGCCTCTAAACTTGCTGATTCATCATAACTACATGAAAACACCCTATTGCTGAAGACACCAGGATATAGACATTTAATCTCCAATCCACCAGAGAACAGTTGTCCTTTGACTAGCTTTGGAAAGGTCAGAAGGTACATTAGACTCTGCTGTGAGGAGAAATGATATCAACGACTTTACTCTTACCATGCCTAGCTACATATTCTACACATGCTAAGCAAGAGATGCCCAGATATACAATTGTTAGAGCATATCTAATTGATATCTTACTGGATTTGAAGAATTCAATATATGACAGATATCATGTTTTAAATTATAATTCAATTAAAAACCCATGACTGGAGAGATCGTGGACCTGCAGGAGGAAACTTCTATAATCCTACTGTCACATGGGCATGCTAAAAATTGAATTATTAATAATTTATGTTTATTACTTACACATACTTAGGTTTTCAGTGCTGTGAAGAAACCATGATCAAGCACCTCTTATAAAGGAAAAAATATAATTGGGATTGGCATACAGGTTCAGAGGTTCAGTCATTATCAATACAGGAAGATGGAAACATCAAGGCAGATGGGGGACTGTAAGGAGAGCCAAAAGTTCTACATCTTGATCAGTAGGCAGACAGGAGAAGATTGGCTCCCCCAAGGCTAGGAGAAGGGTCTCAAAGTCCACACACATATTGACACACTTTTGTCAACAAGGTCACTCGTGCTCCAACATGGCCATAATTCCTAACTGTGTCACTCTGTAGTCCAAGGATACACAAACCACTATTTTCTAGTCCCTAGTCTCTATAGGCTTCTTCAAACAGATAAGTCTCTGGAGGACAAACCTAAGCATAGCATAATACAAAATGCATTAAGTCCAATTTCAAAATCCCCAAAATCTAAAGCAGTCTCAACAATCTTAAAAGTCCAAAGTTCAAAATCTTCTGAGATTAAAACATGTAAATATAATCCTCTATAATATCAAAATCAAGAGAAGAGACTACTCTCTGCCCACATTTCTGACTCTAGAGGAAAACACTTAGCACCATCTAGTCCCCCTGTACACAGGGACCCAGGAGAAGTACAGGCCATTCTGGTTGCTGCCCACAAAGAGAGCTGAAACCCAGCTCCGTGGAGTGACTTCAGAACTGAGACCAGAGGTAAGACCAACTTTTCTGCTCCAAGTGACCTGCCTGGTGGACTAAGGACACACAAAGACAAAATTCCTCTGGGAACAGACACTTCCAGTTTCTAGCTGATGCCCAAACCTCACTGATCATGGCCCACAGCTCCCTGCTCTCAAACATTATGGGAGAGAGAGCTGATCTCCCAAAAGTGTGGGCAATCCTGAGACTGCAGTCCAGGAGAGACTGCCAGTTCTGCCCACCTATGCCCACATCCCTGTCCCAAGAGGAGACTGTATAGAGCATCTGGGTACAGGAAGAGAGGGGCAGTCAAGCTGCAGGAGCCCTATGAACCAGACTGCATCTAGATCTGAACGCGCCCAGTCAAACAGCTCCCTGCAGCCAAATCCCTTGGTGGGGAGAGCTAGAACTTCAGATGGGCACAGGTTTTCCATCCATTTACTCTGACGTTAGGTCTATCTTAATTTCTGAGGTATGTTTCTTGTATGTGGCAGAATCATGGATGCTTTTCCAACCACTCATTTAGACTGAATCTTTATTGGGGAATTGAGTCCATTGAAATTGAGAGATATTAAGGGCCAGTGAGTGGAGTTAGTGTTTGTGTGTGTGCGTGTGTGTGCTGCTCTGTCCTTTTCTTGTTTTTGCGGGTACAAAGTTGCTTATTTCCTGTGTTTTCTGGTAGTTATCCTCATTGGGTTGGTCCAGTATTTTCTGTAGTGCTTGATTGGTGGATATATAGTCTTTGAATTTGGATTTCTCTAGACATAGCTTGTTTTCTCTGTCTATGGTGATTGAGAGTTTTGAGGGGTATTATAGTCTATGTTGGGCTCTGGATTTTTAGATGTTGCAACATGTCTGTCCAGTCCCTCCTGGGTTTTAGAGACTCTGTTCAGGATTTCTTTGTAATTCTGATAGATCTGCCTTTGTATGTTACTAGATCCTTTTACCCTTACTTCTTTTAATATTCTTTCTTTGTTCTGAAGATTTTGGATTACGGTTCTTATATGGAAGGAAGATTATATTTTCTGGTCCCATCAAACTGGTATTCTATAGGCATTTGTATAATTACAGACATCTCTTTAGGTTAGCATTTTTTTTCTATGATTCATTGAAAATACTTTCCAGGACTCGGAGCTAGGACACTCAACTTCCTTCTATTCATATTATCCACAAGTTAGTACTTTCTGTGGTATTCCAGATTTCCTGGATGTATTCTGTAAGGAAATGTTTAGAGTTAACTTTTTCTTTGATTGATATAACAACATTTTTTTTGTAGTTCTACCCCACAGATTCTCTCATCCATCTTCTGTACTCTGGTAGTGATGATTGTATCTGTTCTTCCTGTCCTCTTCCCTAGATTTTTCAACTTCAAGATTCTCTAAGTTTACGTTTTATTTATTACTTCTATTTCTATCTCTCTTTATTGCTTCTGATATACTGAGAGAAAATTTTACTGGTGTGGCAGGCATCTGATAAGTATCCTTGTGTTGTACGATTCTGAATCTACAGGTCTTTGTGGATGAGAATCTGCAGATCTGCTCAGCAGTGACAGATCTGATGAAAGCAGGCAGACTAATGGGTGGAAAACATAGGTCTCAATGGTAAAGCAGGCTTGACAGAGCAGCTCAGCTTGCTCCAGAAGTCCTAGCCAGAAGGGAATTAGGTGGATGAAAGAAAGTCTAGCTCTTCATTGTGCTTTCAATTAAGATGAGTTATTCTACACATAAAGAAATATTCAAACTGTTTGTTAGGGTTCTTTATTTAGTTCTGTGTGAGTTTATGCAAACAAATATGACAAATTCCTACAGGCTTTGGGGTATGCATCAGAGGATCTATCTTGTATCCAGAGGGAAGGAAGATATCCTCTGCTCTGTCCAGTAAGAGTCCAGAGAACATTCCCAAAATCTTCCAAATTGTCTCTCTGTTTTCCCTACAGACTAAGATCAAAACAATTTTATAAGAGTTAGGAATTACTACAGGAAACAAATGAGTAACAGATTTCATCTTTTTACCTTTAACATTCACTGGATTGTCAGTCAGGGAATTTATCCAGTCTCTTCCCACAAATACAGCTGAATAAATTATCACAGTTAATATTGTCTATTCTTGTTTTAGATAAGAATACACATCCTCCATCCTTAACATTGTATTTTCTTGTGTTCAAGGCACTGGGGAACAAAAAAGGGACAATTGTTTAATTTTGGACATTCTCTGATGTAAATCATGGTTTTCCAAGTTCTATTTGCCAAATGAAACAGAATATAACACTATTAATCATAAATTAATCACTAAAATGCCATCTTTTGTGTAAGCTCATTAAAAAGACATGGTAACAACAAAATCCTTATCTCTTTTCATACCTGCAATTATTGGTCAGCTGGGAAAACAGAGTGACAATATTTCTAAGATATTACTTTATGCTGCAGCTGTTCTCTTACTTATATCATGTGAATGAAAGTGCTAAGATGAAAGTAAAATCAGATGTGTGACACAGAAAATATTGTCTTATATGCTTGTCTTGTAAGGAGAAAGGGAGGATTTGAAATATAATCACAGATGAAGGTTGGTAACTAAAATTTTGGACTCTTCTTTCCTTTTTCCTTCCCCACATCCTGGCTAATGGGGCATCACAGAAACATGATAATCTGCAATAGAGAGTATTACAGCCTATGAATTACTTCCTTTTATAAAGAAGTTACAAGTTGCAAAACAGATAAATATAAAATCAGAATACAGAGTAAATTAGCATGTAGGATGAAATACAAGGAACATGTGTTCTGGGAGAGCCTGGGCTACATAGCATATGCATAAGTCAAAAAGTAATTATTTAATAATTAATATGTTCTTGTATAAACCAGCATAAATCAGAGTTCTATGTAGAAAAAAAAGTATCTCAGCCAGTTTTTTTTTTTTTGCCTAATAGAGATATCTGACTAAATAACACACTCAAAATGGAGATCCTCAATATTAGATTCATTGATGCCATGTGGGACTCAATTCTAGTTCCAGGATTTGGGAATTGACACCCTTCCATACAAAAAGAGTTTGAGGCTAGACTGAGTCAATGACACTCTGTCGAGAGAGAGAGAGAGAGAGAGAGAGAGAGAGAGAGAGAGAGAGAGAGAGAGAAAGAGAGAGAATGCAATCCACTCTACATGGGAATGAGACTTCAAAGTAATCAGTCATAGTGAAATATGTTACTTTCTTTGAACTCTGGGTTTAAGATGAGGAGAAATTGAATATTCATACTTAACATATATAGGTAAGAAAAAGGAACAAAGACTAAAAATTAAAGCAAGTGCTGTCTGGATCATATACAGAACAGGCAAAAATCTTAGGAATGGATATGCATATTATACATCCATAAGAAATTCTAGTAGGTATGGTCAAAAAATCATGTGTGAATGTGCAATAGAGGCAAATGGAAGAAAGAACCCGAAAGAGAGCAGTTCACAAAAGATAATTATTAAAATATAAATAAATATATGTTCACACAGTGACTTGCACATGAATTGTCATGACAATATTTATAAATGATAAAAGATAATAAATGTCAAAATTTGGAAAATGTATGTCCACATGTGAATTGAGAAATATTGTGAAATAATGTTACAATGTAAATGGGCTTTGTAAGTAGGACAGTGAAACACTGATCAAATAAAAAGCTTGAGTTAGGCAAAACAACATAGTGATAATGGCAACTGTCAAAGAGTCAGAGAAATATTGACCAAACACAAATCTGTACATAGTACTTAACACTCTGTACTAGGCTACAGTCATTTATAGTACAAGAAAACACATGTCTGCTTGTCTGGGGCCAGGTGTTTGCAAGGTTCAAAAAAGAACTTTAAATCTTAACAAAATTGCTCTGTTTTAGTAAGATGGTTTCTTTTGCTTGATAAACCACCATGGTCAAAGCAACTTGGAGAGGACAGGATTTATTTTACTTAAACTTCTACATCAATATCCATAATTGAAGGAAGTCAGGGCAAGAGCTATTCTTGGCAGGAGATGGAAAGCATCATCTGATTTGGATGTTAGGAAGAAGTACAGCTTACAGTCTTGATTCCCAAAACTGGCTCAGAGTACTTTCTTAGCATACCCAACACCACTGTCCCAGGGATGAAACCCAAAATAGTGTGGGATCTCCCTCATCAGGAACTAATCAAAAAATGCTCTATAGCTTTGCTTACAGCTGTGTTATTGAGACACTTTCTCAACTAAGATTTTCTACACTCAGATGACTGTCCCTTCTCTCGGTTGACACAAAACTAGACTGTACTATGGTGCTTGAAAAGGTGTATGTATTTGTTAAAATCCATTTATCTCATAATGTACAATGTTACACGTTATACTTGCAGACTCCGATTATAAGATTTGACTTTAAAACATGTAACTGTCAGGTGAGTAAACAAAACAATGAACTGAATCATTTCAGAATTAAAGGATTGTACAGGCAAGGCACTGCATGATCATAACATGAATAAATATCAACAGTGGCATGATCCAGAAAACTGAAAATTGTAAATATGAGTTATGGACTAAAACATATTGCTAGATCCATAAGTAAGATTTTTGCTTTACATTTTAGGGTGATGACACAAAAGAAATTGCTTGACACACAAAATATTTACTGACAACATAGTACTAACACATTATCATTATTATTAATATTAGGTGCCATGAGGCAAAATATACCTCTATAGCACAGAATGACCTCAACCATATGATGGAGCTATCATATGCAGCTGGCCTTGATGAATATCATCGTGTCTATGGGGTTTCAATATACTATGAAATAATCAAAGAGAGATAGAGAGTGAATCAAGACATGTATAGATTATGGAAGATCATTTGACTTTCTTGAACTAGTCCAAAAAATATTAATAAATCTAAAATTATTTTAAAACATATAAATGCATTCTAGACTTTATTCTTCTTATGTGCAAAAAGTAACAAGTACTAGTCAACCAAATAGAATCAAGTAATAAAGGAACAAAAATCCACAACTATATCCTAGTTCTTTTTTCATATTTTTCATATATTTGGTAATATCAAATAAACTGCACACCTACTTCCCACTCCTCCCAGGTATGTACCCATTCTTGTGACTATGGCCCCAAAAGAGAAGAAAGGTGGTGGAAAGGACAAACTCAAATAAACAAAATGCAAACAACAATCAAAAGAAGACCAATATGTGTTGTCCACATAGTCATTAGAGAATTGCCAACCCCTCTCTGGCCAGCCCATTATAGATAAATGAATCTTTCCCCACCTGCAGCCTGTGAGAAGCCATCCATTGCGGAGAGCTACACTAAAGAATCCATGACACATTTTTAGGTTCTCTTGGTTGCTCTCTGTCTAGATTATTACTTTGGACAGGTGTTAGTGATTGCCATATATACCTTCTATGTTCCTCTCTCTGAATTCTGGTATTGCAGTCATCTATATTATGTCAAAAATGGTTCCTTTGCCATTTATCAATAGCAAAAGTTTGATAGGAACTTTATCTAACTTGGACTCCAGGAATCTCTTATACACTGAGCCACACACCAGGCAGAATACAACTGTTGATATGAGGCCCCCAACACATATACAGCAGAGAACTGTCAAGTCTGGACTTAATCAGAGAAGATGCACCTAACCTTGAAAGACTTGGAATTCCAGGGAGTAGGGAGGTTTGGTGGGGTATGTGATGGGGGGGAACATCCTCTTGGAGACTAGGGTGGGGAGATGGTCAGGGTGGACAGGGATGGAAGATAAACTCTGGACTGTAAAAAATGATGAAAGAATTAAAAAAGAAAATGATGGTATTTTGGACAAAAATCAGATCCTAATACACTCTGCACTGTTAACATTTCATTAGGCAGTTAACATAGATTTCCACATTTCTAAGGGATAATTTTATATTAAAGTTGATTTCCTCTGATATTATTTGCAAAAGCAACAGATGAATAGAAGAAATATGTTACATGGCTAACAGGACAAAGTCTTATATACCTCTTTTCCAAGAGGAAAGAGTTTTGGAATAGAGTCACAGAAGAGGTTTTGTGACCGGTATTGTGGTTTTTGTCCTCTTTCCTCTCTCTCTGTCTCTCTGTCTCTCTGTCTCTCTCTTTCTCTCTCTGTCTCTCTGTCTCTCTGTCTCTGTCTCTCTCTCCCTCTCTCCCTCTCTCTCTGTCTCTGTCTCTCTCTCTCTCTCTCTCTCTCTCTCTCTCTCTCTCTCTCTCTCTCTCTCTCAGAACTCATGGGACTTGGATGAAACATGGTGATTGACGATCCTCTCTGCATGCAATACAACTGCAACCTCTGCAGGATGGTGTATTAAGTGCTATGACTGTGTTCTTCAGAAAACATACTTTAAAATGTTGACTAAAATATGTAATACTGGGAAAGCTGAAGCAGGCCTGTGACATCAGCACTGGGAGACTGAATTAGGAGGATCATAACCAGGTTAGACTAGGCTATAGAGTCAGGTCCTAATTAAATTTTAACTAATAATTAATACCTCCATCAATGCACTCTGAACAATCAGTAAGCAGACTCCTAAACAGGCTTAGGCTTCAGCAGAGCTGACACTTCAGAGGATCAGCAAAGCCTGACAGTCAGTCTCTCTTTTAATATTCAAGTCAAGAAGAAATGTGAAATATGTAAAATGGTCATTTAAATACTAAATACTGAATCCGTGAAGACCAGGAGTTCAAGGCATATTTGGTCAAGACTGTAAGTTTGAACCAGGCTAGCCTAATGAGAATGTATGTCAAAGAATACCATACAAAAATGATATCCAAAAAGCTCCTTGGAGCTGAAATGGCAAAGGGATAAAACTTCAAAAAATGATCACCTTTCTTAAACCCTGGATGTAATCCAGGAAGAAACAGTATTTAGATTTACTTTAGGAACACAGTGTGAAGATAAATGAAGCCAAGGTGGCATGAATAACAGAGAGCAGAGGTAAGATACAGTAATAATAAGTATATGTGTTAGTTAGCCAGCCATAAGATTCCATTTGTGTACAATCAATAAAGAATATGTATTGAACATGACAAAAGAAGAAAAGGCTGCAACAGATACTAACTATTCACAGACAGACATAAAGTACATATGCTGTATCATGAACTCTTATGGTTACTTTCATAGTAACCTAGACCTGTACGGAAAAACAAGTTAGGAGCACGTTTCTCACTGAGTTGATTAGAAGATGACATTTTAACAGATGAGCCAGCCTCTGTATCTTCTCACTGGAGAAAATGTTTGTGGTGGCCACAGGAAACCTCTGACCGCTGGACTCCCTTACTCAAACCTCAGGTCTGGCCCTAGTAACAACACCATCATCAGGCAATAGTTCTGTAGCATAGATGAGTTCCACAAAGTTCTCTTAACTTGGATACAGGCAACTTCTCTTCTTCTGGCACCTCATTCCAATGGTTACCACTTGCTCATCTCTGACTGTGAATCCTTCTACAGGCTGTAATCAAATTTATTAACTCTGTGGTTAATCTCAGAGGCCAATACAAGTAATCCAGGTGCTTAGGAGAAAGAGTTATGAATATTAAGCCTAGTTTGTTTGAAATGAAAATGTATGTAGAAAAACATTAGTAACAATACAAATATTCTGTGTGATTAGAACTTATTAATAAATCTTAGAAGGCTGTAGTTATTCTGTCTACTACACTGACACCTTGCTTAACAGTGTCCATCAAGGAAAGAGAGAACGAATTTTTCTGGATGGTTTGGAACCTAGCTGTCCACACTGAAAACACCTCATTTACAGTAGAATTGGACCAGAAACTGAAAGGCCATGTTTCAAGGCACTGAAAGAAATATTCTTGATAAAGTTATCACTGTGAGTAAGATGCCTCAGATGCTTTCTGTAGCAGCTGAAGAAGAAACTCGGTGAATGTCACAAAGGAAATGGCATCATGAACAAAAGACAACAGGAATAATTAATTAAACACACAAAAGTACAGACAATAGGATTACCAATTAGCACATGTAAAAGAAGTATGTTGGGCATCATTTGAATGATATGGTAGACATGTCTATCTATAGTCCCAATGCCAGAGAAATGGAGGCATGACAATGAGTAGTTGAAGGACATCCTGGGTTTGATGAATCTCTATCTCAATATAATATGAAATAATAAAAAGTAAAATTATTTTCAAAATAAATAAAAAGCGACTTAAACTACAATTACCTAGAAAAGTCATTAAAGGAAATACAGAATTATGAGGTGATTTCTTAAAATTCATATTTCTAAAAAAAATCAACAATCAGCAAAAATGCTAATATATGGTAGAAAGGCAGAAGGGCTATTCTGAGGATTCAAGGACAAGGGATGACGAAACAAAAGACAGGAAAGAAAAATAGATGGGTCAACCAAAACCAAGGTTGTACAGAAGGTAATATGAAACCCAGGAGGTAGTAAGTTAATAGTTGACCAAAACAAAATACTCTCCAGGTTTTCTTGGTGGTTTGGAGTTTTTGTTGTGTTTGGTTTGCTTTTGCTTTTTTTATATATGTGGTGTGTTTTAGTGTTTATTTGGGGACATTTTTTTTCTTACTGGGATTTTGTTTGCTTGCTTGCTTGATTTTATGTGACCTTTTGGGTTTTGTTGTTTTGGAGAAACAAGTAGCATGAAGATGACTGGGTAGGAATTTGGGAAGGAATAATGAGTATTTAGTGGAGACAGAACCTGATCAAAATATATTCTATGAAAACATCTAATTGAAAAATAAAAAAGTAGCCCACACCCGCGGATCCCAGCCCGCAGCAGCTCTCTGTCCCCAGACCCTGTGAGAGAGAGACCCAACCGCCTGGTCAGGTGGGCACTCCTGAGGCTGCAGAGCAGAAGAGACCACCAACACTGCTCACCCCTGCCCACATCCCTGGCCCAAGAGGAAACTGTATAAGGCCTCTGGGCTCCCGTGGGGGAGGGCCCAGGAGCGGCAGGACCCCTGCCTGAGACACCACCAGAATCTGAAGGAAACAGACCAGATAAACAGTTCTCTGCACCCAAATCCCGTGGGAGGGAGAGCTGAACCTTCAGAGAGGCAGACAAGCCTGGGAAACCAGAAGAGACTGCTCTCTGCACACACATCTCGGACGCCAGAGGAAAAAGCCAAAGACCATCTGGAACCCTGGTGCACTGAAGCTGCCGGAAGGGGCGGCACAGGTCTTCCTGGTTGCTGCCGCTGCAGAGAGCCCGTGGGCAGCACCCGACGAGCGAACTTGAGCCGCGGGACCACAGGTAAGACCAACTTTTCTGCTGCAAGAAAGCTGCCTGGTGAGCTTGGGACACAGGGAAGCAGAATTCCTCTAGGACCGGGCACGTTCTGTGTTTACCGGAAGTCCCACACCCGCGGATCCCGGCCCGCAACAGCTCTCTGCCCCCAGACCCTGTGAGAGAGAGACCCAACCGCCTGGTCAGGTGGGCACTCCTGAGGCTGCAGAGCGGAAGAGACCACCAACACTGCTCACACCTGCCCACATCCCTGGCCCAAGAGGAAACTGTATAAGGCCTCTGGGCTCCCGTGGGGGAGGGCCCAGGAGCGGCAGGACCCCTGCCTGAGACACCACCAGAATCTGAAGGAAACAGACCGGATAAACAGTTCTCTGCACCCAAATCCCGTGGGAGGGAGAGCTGAACCTTCAGAGAGGCAGACAAGCCTGGGAAACCAGAAGAGACTGCTCTCTGCACACACATCTCAGACGCCAGAGGAAAAAGCCAAAGACCATCTGGAACCCTGGTGCACTGAAGCTGCCGGAAGGGGCGGCACAGGTCTTCCTGGTTGCTGCCTCTGCAGAGAACCCGTGGGCAGCACCCCACGAGCGAACTTGAGCCCCGGGACCACAGGTAAGACCAATTTTTCTGCTGCAAGTGACCTGCCTAGTGAACACAAGACACAGGCCCACAGGAACAGCTGAAGACCTGTAGAGAGGAAAAACTACACGCCGGAAAGCAGAACACTCTGTCCCCATAACTGACTGAAAGAGAGGAAAACAGGTCTACAGCACTCCTGACACACAGGCTTATAGGACAGTCTAGCCACTGTCAGAAATAGCAGAACAAAGTAACACTAGAGATAATCTGATGGCGAGAGGCAAGCGCAAGAACCCAAGCAACAGAAACCAAGACTACATGGCACCATCGGAGCCCAATTCTCCCACCAAAACAAACATGGAATATCCAAACACACCAGAAAAGCAAGATCTAGTTTCAAAATCATATTTGATCATGATGCTGGAGGACTTCAAGAAAGACGTGAAGAACTCCCTTAGAGAACAAGTAGAAGCCTACAGAGAGGAATCGCAAAAATGCCTGAAAGAATCGAAAAAATCCCTGAAAGAATTCCAGGAAAACATAAATAAACAAGTAGAAACCTACAGAGAGGAATCGCAAAAATGCCTGAAAGAATCGCAAAAATCCCTGAAAGAATTCCAGGAAAACATAAATAAACAAGTAGAAGCCCATAGAGAAGAGACACAAAAATCCCTGAAAGAATTCCAGGAAAACACAATCAAACAGTTGAAGGAATTAAAAATGGAAATAGAAGCAATCAAGAAAGAACACATGGAAACAACCCTGGATATAGAAAACCAAAAGAAAAGACAAGGAGCTGCAGATACAAGCTTCACCAACAGAATACAAGAGATGGAAGAGAGAATCTCAGGAGCAGAAGATTCCATAGAAATCATTGACTCAACTGTCAAAGATAATGTAAAGCGGAAAAAGCTACTGGTCCAAAACATACAGGAAATCCAGGACTCAATGAGAAGATCAAACCTAAGGATAATAGGTATAGAAGAGAGTGAAGACTCCCAGCTCAAAGGACCAGTAAATATCTTCAACAAAATCATAGAAGAAAACTTCCCTAACCTAAAAAAAGAGATACCCATAGACATACAAGAAGCCTACAGAACTCCAAAGAGATTGGACCAGAAAAGAAACACCTCCCGTCACATAATTGTCAAAACACCAAACGCACAAAATAAAGAAAGAATATTAAAAGCAGTAAGGGAAAAAGGTCAAGTAACATATAAAGGCAGACCTATCAGAATCACACCAGACTTCTCGCCAGAAACTATGAAGGCCAGAAGATCCTGGACTGATGTCATACAGACCCTAAGAGAACACAAATGCCAGCCCAGGTTACTGTATCCAGCAAAACTCTCAATTAACATTGATGGAGAAACTAAGATATTCCATGACAAAACCAAATTTACACAATATCTTTCTACAAATCCAGCACTACAAAGGATAATAAATGGTAAAGCCCAACATAAGGAGGCAAGCTATACCCTAGAAGAAGCAAGAAACTAATCGTCTTGGCAACAAAACAAAGAGAATGAAAGCTCACAAACATAACCTCACATCCAAATATGAATATAACGGGAAGCAATAATCACTATTCCTTAATATCTCTCAATATCAATGGCCTCAACTCCCCCAAAAAAAAAGACATAGATTAACAAACTGGATACGCAACGAGGACCCTGCATTCTGCTGCCTACAGGAAACACACCTCAGAGACAAAGACAGATACTACCTCAGAGTGAAAGGCTGGAAAACAAATTTCCAAGCAAATGGTCAGAAGAAGAAAGCTGGAGTAGCCATTCTAATATCAAATAAAATCAATTTCCAACTAAAAGTCATCAAAAAAGATAAGGAAGGACACTTCATATTCATCAAAGGAAAAATCCACCAAGATGAACTCTCAATCCTAAATATCTATGCCCCAAATACAAGGGCACCTACATACGTAAAAGGAACCTTACTAAAGCTCAAAACACATATTGCACCTCACACAATAATAGTGGGAGATTTCAACACCCCACTCTCATCAATGGACAGATCAAGGAAACAGAAATTAAACAGTGATGTCGACAGACTAAGAGAAGTCATGAGCCAAATGGACTTAACGGATATTTATAGAACATTCTATCCTAAAGCAAAAGGGTATACCTTGTTCTCAGCTCCTCATGGTACTTTCTCCAAAATTGACCATAAAATTGGTCAAAAAACGGGCCTCAACAGGTACAGAAAGATAGAAATAATCCCATGCGTGCTATCGGACCACCACGGCCTAAAATTGGTCTTCAATAACAATAAGTGAAGAAAGCCCACATATACGTGGAAATTGAACAATGCTCTACTCAATGATAACCTGGTCAAGCAAGAAATGAAGAAAGAAATTAAAAACTTTTTAGAATTTAATGAAAATGAAGATACAATATACCCAAACTTATGGGACACAATGAAAGCTGTGCTAAGAGGAAAACTCAAAGCGCTGAGTCCCTGCAGAAAGAAACAGGAAAGAGCATATGTCAGCAGCTTGACAGCACACCTAAAAGCTCTAGAACAAAAAGAAGCAAATACACCCAGGAGGAGTAGAAGGCAGGAAATAATCAAACTCAGAGCTGAATTCAACCAAGTAGAAACAAAAACGACCATAGAAAGAATCAACAGAACCAAAAGTTGGTTCTTTGAGAAAATCAACAAGATGGATAAACCCTTAGCCAGACTAACGAGAGGACACAGAGAGTGCGTCCAAATTAACAAAATCAGAAATGAAAAGGGAGTCATAACTACAGATTCAGAGGAAATTCAAAAAATCATCAGATCTTACTATAAAAACCTATATTCAACAAAACTTGAAAATCTTCAGGAAATGGACAATTTCCTAGACAGATACCAGTTATCGAAGTTAAATCAGGAACAGATAAACCAGTTAAACAACCCCATAACTCCTAAGGAAATAGAAGCAGTCATTAAAGGTCTCCCAACCAAAAAGAGCCCAGGTCCAGACGGGTTTAGTGCAGAATTCTATCAAACCTTCATAGAAGACCTCATACCAATATTATCCAAACTATTCCACAAAATTGAAACAGATGGAGCACTACCGAATTCCTTCTACGAAGCCACAATTACTCTTATGCCTAAACCACACAAAGACACAACAAAGAAAGAGAACTTCAGACCAATTTCCCTTATGAATATCGACGCAAAATACTCAATAAAATTCTGGCAAACCGAATTCAAGAGCACATCAAAACAATCATCCACCATGATCAAGTAGGCTTCATGCCAGGCATGCAGGGATGGTTTAATATACGGAAAACCATCAACGTGATCCATCATATAAACAAACTGAAAGGACAGAACCACATGATCATTTCATTAGATGCTGAGATAGCATTTGACAAAATTCAACACCCATTCATGATAAAAGTCCTGGAAAGAATAGGAATTCAAGGCCCATACATAAACATAGTAAAAGCCATATACAGCAAACCAGTTGCTAACATTAAACTAAATGGAGAGAAACTTGAAGCAATCCCACTAAAATCAGGGACTAGACAAGGCTGCCAACTCTCTCCCTACTTATTCAATATAGTTCTTGAAGTTCTAGCCAGAGCAATCAGACAACAAAAGGAGGTCAAGGGGATACAGATCAGAAAAGGAGAAGTCAAAATATCACTATTTGCAGATGACATGATAGTATATTTAAGTGATCCCAAAAGTTCCACCAGAGAACTACTAAAGCTGATAAACAACTTCAGCAAAGTGGCTGGGTATAAAATTAACTCAAATAAATCAGTTGCCTTCCTCTATACAAAAGAGAAACAAGCCGAGAAAGAAATTAGGGAAACGACACCCTTCATGATAGACCCAAATAATATAAAGTACCTCGGTGTGACTTTAACCAAGCAAGTAAAAGATCTGTACAATAAGAACTTCAAGACACTGAGGAAAGAAATTGAAGAAGACCTCAGAAGATGGAAAGATCTCCCATGCTCATGGATTGGCAGGATTAATATAGTAAAAATGGCCATTTTACCAAAAGCAATCTACAGATTCAATGCAATCCCCATCAAAATACCAATCCAATTCTTCAAAGAGTTAGACAGAACAATTTGCAAATTCATCTGGAATAACAAAAATCCCAGGATAGCTAAAGCTATCCTCAACAATAAAAGGACTTCAGGGGGAATCACTATCCCTGAACTCAAGCAGTATTACAGAGCAATAGTGATAAAAAGTGCATGGTATTGGTACAAAGACAGACAGATAGACCAATGGAATAGAATTGAAGACCCAGAAATGAACCCACACACCTATGGTCACTTGATTTTTGACAAAGGAGCCAAAACCATCCAATGCAAAAAAGATAGCATTTTCAGCAAATGGTGCTGGTTCAACGGGAGGGCAACATGTAGAAGAATGCAGATCGATCCATCCTTATCACCCTGTACAAAGCTTAAGTCCAAGTGGATCAAAGACCTCCACATTAAACCAGACACACTCAAACTAATAGAAGAAAAACTAGGGAAGCATCTGGAACACATGGGCACTGGAAAAAATTTCCTGAACAAAACACCAATGGCTTATGCTCTAAGATCAAGAATCGACAAATGGGATCTCATAAAACTGCAAAGCTTCTGTAAGGCAAAGGACACGGTGGTTAGGACAAAACGGCAACCAACAGATTGGGAAAAGAGCTTTACCAATCCTACAACAGATAGAGGCCTTATATCCAAAATATACAAAGAACTCAAGAAGTTAGACCGCAGGGAAACAAATAACCCTATTAAAAAATGGGGTTCAGAGCTAAACAAAGAATTCACAGCTGAGGAATGCCGAATGGCTGAGAAACACCTAAAGAAATGTTCAACATCTTTATTCATAAGGGAAATGCAAATCAAAACAACCCTGAGATTTCACCTCACACCAGTGAGAATGGCTAAGATCAAAGACTCAGGTGACAGCAGATGCTGGCGAGGATGTGGAGAAAGAGGAACACTCCTCCATTGTTGGTGGGATTGCAGACTGGTAAAACCATTCTGGAAATCAGTCTGGAGGTTCCTCAGAAAATTGGACATTGAACTGCCTGAGGATCCAGCTATAACTCTCTTGGGCATATACCCAAAAGATGCCTCAACATATAAAAGAGACACGTGCTCCACTATGTTCATCGCAGCCTTATTTATAATAGCCAGAAAATGGAAAGAACCCAGATGCCCTTCAACAGAGGAATGGATACAGAAAATGTGGTACATCTACACAATGGAATATTACTCAGCTATCAAAAACAACGAGTTTATTAAATTCGTAGGCAAATGGTTGGAACTGGAAAATATCATCCTGAGTGAGCTAACCCAATCACAGAAAGACATACATGGTATGCACTCATTGATAAGTGGCTTTTAGCCCAAATGCTTGAATTACCCTAGATCCCTCGAACAAACGAAACTCAAGATGGATGATCAAAATGTGAATGCTTCACTCCTTCTTTAAATGAGGAAAAAGAATACCCTTGGCAGGGAAGGGAGAGGCAAAGATTAAAACAGAGACTGAAGGAACACCCATTCAGAGCCTGCCCCACATGTGGCCCATACATATACAGCCACCCAATTAGACAAGATGGATGAAGCAAAGAAGTGCAGACCGACAGGAGCCGGATGTAGATCGCTCCTGAGAGACACAGCCAGAATACAGCAAATACAGAGACGAATGCCAGCAGCAAACCACTGAACTGAGAATAAGTCCCCCGTTGAAGGAATCAGAGAAAGTACTGGAAGAGCTTGAAGGGGCTGGAGACCCCAAAAGTACAACAATGTCAAGCAACCAGAGCTTCCAGGGACTAAGCCACTACCTAAATACTATACATGGACTGACCCTGGACTCTGACCCCATAGGTAGCAACGAATATCCTAGTAAGAGCACCAGTGGAAGGGGAAGCCCTGGGTCCTGCTAAGTCTGAACCCCCAGTGAACTAGACTATGGGGGGAGGGCGGCAATGGGGGGAGGGTTGGGAGGGGAACACCCATAAGGAAGGGGAGGGGGGAGGGGGATGTTTGCCCGGAAACCGGGAAAGGGAATAACACTTGAAATGTATATAAGAAATACTCAAGTTAATTTAAAAAAAAAGTAACAAGTATCTGAAAGAGTCAAATGCAGATATTTATTCCCAACCAATAGACAGAAGTCAGAGTCCCCTGTAGTTGAATTAGGGAAAACTGGAAGAAGCTGAGGAAGGTTACCCCATAGAAAGACCAGAAGTCTCATTTAATTTGGACCCCTGAGTTCTCTGACATTGAGCCACCAACTATGCAACATACATCTGCTTTCATGAGGTGCCTTACACACATACAGCAGAAGACTGCCTGATCTGACCTCAGTGAGAGAAGATTCCCTTAACCCTGGAGAGTCATGAGGCCCTAGGCAGTGCAGAGGACTGTTGGAGAGGTGGTAGGGGAGGTGGGGACATCCTACTGGAGACTGAGCAAGGAATTTTGGAATGAAGAACAGAAGGTGGACTAAGAGGGGGCTAAAGATAGGACTGTAAAAATATTTAAAAAATAAAAAATAACTTAATTTATTGAAATTTAACATTAAAGAAGAGTTACAATTTAGAAGATATGTATTTTTATAAGAGAACCAATGTGCAAGGCATAGGATTACTCCAGAGGAATTACTGGTCAGGGAGACAAAAGCTGTCTCCCAAATAGCACAAGCTATTGCTACTGTCTTTAGTAATCCATTATAAGTGTAATGCAAGGCCCTATTGCTGAGGATATTCCACACCTTCCCATCAAGACAGAGACATTAACTTCAAACAAATATGGAAATATCTTTTTCTGTGCTGGCTTTCTAACGGTTAGCAGGTGCTTTGCAGGTTGCAGGGGAGAAAATTTATGAATAATCCTGTCCTGCACTGGACACTCAATCCTGCAATGCTGACCTGATACAAACCATACAGATATGTGCAGCATTACAATTGTAATAGAGATACCTTCTAGTGGAACTGTGGCCTTTACCACAGGAAAAAGATGTTCAATATGGAAAACAAAATCCAGAATTGGGGAGGTCTCAGGCACTAGGTGAGAACTAGCTACTATCACTCTGCTAATGTTTGGGAATTAAATAGTATTCTTATCATTTATAGTAATGACCTAAGCCTGAGTTTCTCTCAACCTCCATCAGAGAAGCTTCTTTTACAGTGGGTAGAAGTCAGTGTAGAGAGGCAGAAATTGGTCAAATGCTTAGGAGAAGCATTTTGTGCTCAGCCATAAAGGAGAGATCTACATCAACTTCTTCCCCTCCATACCACCACCAAGTCTTGGGGAACAGCATGGAAGAGGACAGAACAAGAATGCAAGAATCACAGCCGGGAAAGAGCTCTCTAAAATGCAGGATGTGGACAAAGGTATGGCAAAGACTGGCAAAGCTTTTTATATCTTAGGAAATAACTTTCTTTGGGTGACAGGTGCTGGAAAGGAGGGATTCATTCTTTTTTTGATAGTGTGGACACTGATGTGTTTCTTTACGCAAGATTGTGGCCTATAACCATACACCATAATTATGAAGGTATGAGTTAGCAGAACACATGGTAGAGCTGATGCAGAAGAAGCTTTTGTGGGGAGTGGGGATGACATGATCAAAATTTATTTTATATAGTGAGATAAATGAAATTTATCAAGAAAAATGAATATTATTAATAAAGATAATCAGTGAAGAATTTTCTACTAGATTATAAATAAATATAAAACTTGGAGTCTACACAACACTTCGAAATAGAAAGTAGGCATACATATATATGTATTCATAAACATGTTCTTATATTTTTAAGTAAACAATAATTATGTAAGCTAATGATAACAAAAAATGTCACAGGAATGTGTCAGAGACTCATTGTATCTGTCATGATTATTCAGTCACTTCACACTCTCTCAAGATTTTTGACTTTCTGGTGCCCTTCACAACTTAAAACAAACAGACCTGAGGTGTATGAAGTATTAAGTCACTTTTGGTCAGTTTCTAAAACATACATCTTCCCTCTGAAACAAGTGCACAGACATGGCCTTAAGTAACTTCTCCTTACAAGTGTGGTGCAAAGAAAATGAGGAAAGTCATATAAAATGAGAGAAAATGCTTTGCACACAATTCTCCCAATCCCCACACCAGTGTTACAGTCTGCAGGGTTCAGAAACTCACAGTTTAGATGGGTTGTTGTCATTCCATGTCCAATCACTTTTTTTATAATCATAAGACAATCCAATCCAGTAACTGTCTGGAGTAACCAGGAGATGAAGGAACATCTGTAAAGGAAACAACAAACCTTATGATGAAATTTTTTCTGTTGAATGAGAGAACATGCAGCAAAAGTTTCCAGCATTCCTGTGTCATTCTCTGCTTTCATGTACCACCTCTCAATCTCACCATGTAAACTTTCTAAAGAAATTCCTACTAGTATCACATTTAAATCAAAACTATGTCAGTTCAATGTGTTATTGAAAATAAAAACTTCAGGTGTCCTGAGATACTGGATTCATGAAACATTTTGTGACAGTGCTTGTTAGACTGAGGCTTACTATGTACAAAGCCAGTCCTTGAATTAACAATCTTCTTGCTTAAGGCCCATAAAAGCACATAGATCATTAAACAGTTTCTGATGCTCTATTAAATTGTTCAAATGTGCAGTGCATTCTGGAATACTTCATAAGCATATAGGAAGTGCTTGTATGGGAAGTACTGCCCTATTTTCAAAGAAAATTTATAAAGACAAAAATTGCTCTATGAAATTCTGTGCATGAAGCTCCATACTTCAGAGACGAACTTTCCCTAGGTAAAATCTAGAAGTGACAGAACTGAGAAGTAGATGGGGACATATTTGCTAGTATTTGGTATATCTTACATGAGATACCTGAGTGGTATGTCTAATAGAGTAATTAAAATATAATTAAAATATGAGTGGCTTTAAACTTAATTATATTGGTGGTGGTGTTGGTGGTGTGTGTGTTTGTGTTTCTGTGTGTGTTTGTGTGTGTGTGTTTGTGTGTGTGTGTGTGTGTGTGTGTGTGTGACTGTGTGTGCTTATATGCTTTTGCTGGTAAGAATTCACTTATTTTTTGTGTTTACCTGAATGTAGTTACCTAGTTACCCCCTTAGGTCGGATTTTTCCTTCTAGTATTGTGTAAGTCTGGAATTATGAATAGATATTGCTTGAAATTGGATTTCTCTTGTGATATCTTCTTTTCTCCATCTAAAGTGATTGAAAATTTTACTGGGTATAGTAGTCTATGTTGTCATCTCCGGTTTGTCACAGGTTACAAGATTTCTGCCCAGGCCCTTTTAGCTTTTCAGTCTCTGCTACGAATTTGGGTGTAATTTTCATAGGTCTCCCTTCATATGTTCCCTGCATTTTTTCTTGGTGCTTTGAATATTTTTTCTATGCTCTGTAGATTTTATCTTTTCATTATTATGTGGTGGGAGGATTTCCTTTTCTGGCCCAATCTAATTAATTTTCTAAAAGCTTTTCCTAAATGTTTATAGTCTCATCATTCTTTAACTTGCTAAAGTTTTTTTTCTATCATTGTGCTGAAAATAATTTTGGGCTTAGAGCTGGGACTTGTCAAATTCTTCTATTCCTATTATTCTTAGGTTAGGCCTTTTTATGGTATATCATAGTTCCTGGGTGGTTTGTGTCAGGATTTTTTTAATTTAGCATTTTGTTTAACTGATGTATCAATTTCTTCTTTTGTACCTTCTAAGCTTCAGCTAAACAGAAAATTCCCAACATAGGATTCTCAAATGGCTGAGAAGCACATAAATAAATTTCAAAGACCTTAGCCATCCAAGAAATGAAAATCAGAAGAAATCTGAGATGTCATCTTACAGCAATCAGAATTAATAGGATAAAAAAATTAATTGATGGCACATGCTGGAAAGGAGGTGGAGAAAGGGGAAGACTCCTTCAATTCTAATAGGAGTGCAAACTTTTACAAGCAATTTGGAAATCCATTTGGTGGTTTCTGATAAAACTGCTAATAGTTCTACAACAAGATTCAGCTTATCCTTGACATATGCCCAGCATAAACAGGAAATGCCAGAATTTTTTAAATTTGTTTTTTAAATTGTCATTTCTAAAGATAGATATCTTTTTTCACAGAACATACGAATACTATATAGTAAAGATTATGGAGATTTTCCACGAAAAACACAATGGGACTAACTGGTCAAACCATTTAATTCTACATTTCTCATATTATCTCATTAGGCATCAAGGCCCAGAGTTCAACCATTTTCCCGGTTGTCATCTGATTACTCATTTCAGACAGCCACACTCCTAATTCCAAAGAGCAAACTCTAGGCAGAAGGGATTTAATAAACAACAGGCTGCCACAGGATATGTTTTATCAAAGGATCAAACTTCATCTGGGAAAGATATGGTTTCTGAGGTATTCTCTTATAGATTCCTGAGAAAGAGAGGAGACAGAAAGACAGAAGTGTCTCTATAAAAACAAGTCTCCCTTTAAAAGTACTATGTTTACAGTTTTGTTCACATTAAAGGAAAACCATATACAAATAGTAAAAACACAAAACAAAACAAAACAAAAAACCTGGATTCAGTATCTCACCAGTTCATCCTCATCATCTATCGTCAGAAGGGGCAAACTGTAATTCTGACAGGTCTGGGTACATCCACTCCATGTTTTTCTGTCCATGATGAAATAATAACATTTTATACCATAACAGAACCTGTGTATTTCAACACCTCTACCTACAACAGAGAAGGTAAATGGTTAAACATATTATTTTCTGGTATTCTGTTATCAGAACATTGTATTTATTCAACCTGTGTAAAGAAAAAAGTAAACTTTCACATGGCTCAGAAATTGAGAATGTATGATGACCAGAGACCCCTGCACATCCAGGATCTATTGTTAATAACATAGAGCTATAGAAATATTTCTTGTGTCAATCATAGATGAATCACTAGAGAAAATGTAGCAAAAATACACAAAAGAATACTATTTATTCTTTAAAGTGAAATGGATCAGCCTGGCATGATGACTTATGCCTGTAATCAGAGCACTCCAAAGGGAGAACAAGGAGAAGCACTGCCAGTTTGATTCCATTCTAAACTAAGTGTTGACATCCATACCAGCCTTGGCTATTCAGTAAGTTCCAAGTCATCTTAGGCTACAGAATGACATCTTGTTTCAAATCAAACACAAAAACAGGATGCTGACCTATGTGATGAGCATCATTGACTTTAAGGATGGTGTGCAAAGTGAAACACTTCAGGCCTAAGACAACATTGTATGAATGCTTTCAGATTAGATTTCTAAAACAGCCCAGTTCTCTGAAGCAGACATTTGTGAGATACTAGGGGCAGAAGGGAAGGCAATGAGCACTTTCTGATCAAAGGGGGTTAAACTGATGACTGAATTCTAGTTCTTCAGTAAACCATTGTGCCCAAACTAGTCCCCACATATTGATCTGAGTGAAATGCTATTATGTTAAGAAAATTAAGAGACATATGAAGGAGGTTTTGCTACTGATGCTGTTCTCATTGTTATGTCGAGGCCTTCATTGGTGTGCTCAAAAGTCCAAATGTTTCAAGATGAATGCATTATGATGTGTGCAGTTTGTATAGTAGGATCACCCAATATGAATTTTTTGATTAGTGAGGTGCTGCGAATGTCTATGCTCTGTTAATGTTTATCTCCCATCTTCATTTTTCTGTTACAAGATATCATTGTGCAGGACAGACTGGCCTGGGATTTACTGGACTGTCTACATTGTCCTTACAATTATAATCCTCCTCTCTCAATCTCAAAATTATAGTGACTACTATATTAGTATGCTACCATTTACAGATAATGAAGTTATTTCAAAATAATGACCCAAAACCTGTTTCATGGGTCTGAAATATTTCAATTACATATTTTGGAGCATTTTCCCCTCTGACATATTTTATACTGTAGCAGATTTAAAAAATATCAGTCCTTGCATAATGAGAATCATCACAACCTACTATTGGCCAACTCTCTCAAAACAATTCAGATGGAAAACACACACAAACACACACACACACACACACACACGTTTATTTTTATAACTGCATTCATGTAAATGCTCTAAGTACATTTTAGCATAAATATTTTATATTATGCTCTTATTAAAAAGTTTCATGTTCTGTCAGGAATGAAGTCAAAGACTCAGATTTTCCCATAGACCAAAGCAATCAAAATTCTCAGATGTACTAATTTCTAATTCCATCCTCTAGGATCAGTAGGAGTGCCAAACGGACACTCACTTCTATAATATTCTCCCAAACCAAACAGGGTTTTCTGGGTTTCCAGGCCCTAATAAGGAACCCCCAAGCAATAAACCCAGTGACCACCAGCATTTTATGTTGCTTGTTGTACTTCAAAGCTTCCAAATAAGAAATAATAGAGTAATGCAGTTCTGCCCTCATGGTCCTCCCATGCTCAGTACCTGAGTGCTGCAAAGAATCTAAAACAGTCTTTGTTTTGTTGTGCCATCTGTTCTGTTCTCTGTTGAGGAAGTCCAGAAAATGATTAACAGCACTATACTCTGTAGACATATCTCTCAGCATTTCTTAATTTAAGTTGATGTCATTTTGCATGGTGCTGTAGTTATGGTGGAGGTTGGATAGAGTTTCCTGAAGTTCATGTTTTTCTTGACTGTACTGAAAAATTAAAATTAGTAACATATAAAACATCAAAAATGGTCATAAGTGTTACATATTAAAATTTAAGATTAGAAGAAAAGATTCATGTTGACAGCTAACACATATCATTAATTTTTTTGGTACTTTTCCATTTGTAAATTGGCACTTCAATTAACTCACTATAGAAATATATACATCAAGTTTTCCTTAGGGGACAGTTAATTATAAAATAAATACAGCTGTATAAATTATTGTGGAAGTAATGTCCAATTACTTCATTTTTACAGCACAAATTTACAAATAAATACCTTAACACACCATAAAATTTTGACATAAACATCGTTAGGAAATGATGAAATTCTTATTGGAGCTTATGGAAAGCTACATATCCACATGTATAACAATATTAAAATGTATCCTGAAAGATATTTCCTTTTAATTATGAAGGAATCCCGTAAAGTTTAACTTTTAATTTAGCTGTACAGATGAAGTCTCTTTACTTAACCATGATCTCAATATACGTTGAAGAAAAAGGAAAAGAGGGTCATTGATATTCTTTACAGAGCTGTTTCTCTCAAAATGTTAATGTAAAATTCACAGTTATCTGAGATCCAAGTAGTAAGATCCAAGTAGTAAGATCCAAGTAGTAAGATCACCAAGTAGTAAGAAGGAACATGGCCAAAATTGAGACAGAAAGGGGAGTTTGCAACAGCCCCAGAGCTCATAGCTTAGGTATGTAAGGGGAAAGGAGACTGTAGCATGTCAGGATAAAAAATATTAATGTACAGAGATTCTGGCTCATCCCCTGATTATAGGCAGAAAAATGGAAAGTGTGTAACTGCATAGCAGTTCATGACAAAAACTATGCTTTATGCAGAAGATCAAAGAAGATGTATCTCCAATACTCACTGTTTGTCACCATCACTGCAACCGATACTAGCCGAAAGGAACGCAGGATTCCAAGAGCTGTCCAGTGATCTGCCAGCAGACTGAACAATCATAAAAAAGCAAAATACACAAGAAAATCCCCATGAAAAGAATACATCTCAGTAAATATTACAGTCTGTGTAGCATGGAAACCCAGAAAAATTTTTACACAAGTCTATGATATGAACTGACTGAAAATGTGCTCTCAAAGCTGTAGATTTCTATCTAAAATGTACCTGCTGTAGGAATACTACAGGGATAAAGTCTCATAAAATTTTGAAGAATGCCATGGCCTTGTATTGTGAATCCTCCCGACTCAGCCTAGAAGGAGGTAGATGACAGGCATATCCCTTCACACAGTTCCATAGGAACTGTAGTACATTCTACAGAAGACACTGGAGGCACAGTCATAATCCATGTACAAGATAGCAAGTTGAAGCATGCAGTCAACCAGCCAACTGAAGATGAAGAGGAAGGAAAGAGGGATGAAAGTTCTTGAGAACTGATAGAGAACCTGAGTTGCTCTGGATTTGATCTGTATAAAATCCCATCCATGAAAGGGCATATAAGTCAACAATCTCTATTGCCCTGTAATTTCAAAATTACTCAATATAATACTAAACATTTTGGTGTATCTAAGGAGATTGAAATCTGAAACTCATGCCTCTGATTACCACTGTATCAGAAAAAAGAAAAGAAAAGAAAAAGAAAAAGAAAAAATCTCGGCTTGGAGCACCTCAAATGCAGTGTGTACAAAGTAACAAGAAAGAGGATAAAAAGTAAGATTTCCTTGGCTTCATTAATAAACAAAATTATTCTTTGGTAATTTTGGGAGTTAACATTGGGGTTTACTCATTCCCACACACACTAATCCTCTCATTTTCTCTCCCTTCATCTGTACATTTATTCTCAGGAGGACACTAATTCTTCTGATGGACATCTGTTGTTGCCTAGTTGCATTACAAGTTGGGGTATTTATGGCAATTAAAACACATTTTTCTTTTTTTCTTTTTTTTTCAGAGCTGGGGACTGAACCCAGAGCCTTGTGCATTCTAGGCAAGCGCTCTACCATTGAGCTAAATCCCCAACCCAAAACACATTTTTCAAGAGTGAAATATTTCACTCCTAACAAATGAAAACAAAAGCTTCATTTCCTTAGGAGTTCATTTCTCTAGAACACTTCATATTATTTTAGGCACTAGCTTTTCTCTTAATTTTAATGGTTTAGCCTGCTATACTTATCTGCTGATTGGCTCTACCAGAGCATGAAAAAAACAGAGGTGAATGCACAACTAATGAACTGAGAACAAGATCCCCATTGGAGGAGTAAGAGAAAGGATTAAAGGAACTGAAGAGGTGTGCAACCCCATAAGAAAAAAAATACCAAAAAACCAGAGTTCCCAGAATCTAAACCACCATTCAAAAACTACACATGGAAAGACCCATGGCTCCAGCTGCATATGTGACTGAGGATGGCTTTTGTTGGATGCCAAGGCGAGGAGAAGCCCTTGGTCATGACAAGGCTGGAAAAACCCCACAGTGTAGGGGAATGTCAGGGCAGGGAGGTGGGAAGGGGTGGTTTGATGGGTGAAGGAACACCTCACGGAATAAGGGGGATGGGGCAAGGAAAGGGGTTTATGGCCAGGAAATCGGGAAAGGAGATGACATATTAAATGTAAATAAATGAATATCCAATAAACAAATGTAAAAAATAATAAATTTTCACTAAACTAAATAATAAAAACCTCACTTCTTCAATCCCAAGAATTTCTTTCACAAAGTTCTAGTGTTCAAATAATTCCATCTGATTTATTCCCTTACCAAAATATCTAAGCAGTAGAAATAGGGTTATATTTTTCTTTCTGTTTTTTTCCCTTAAACTTGTTTGCCTTATTTTTTAAACTTAGCTTTCAACAAATCATATCCATCAAACGAAAAATCCACCAAGATGAACTCTCAACCCTAAATATCTATGCCCCAAATACAAGGGGACCTACATATGTAAAAGAAACCTTACTAAAGCTCAAAACACACATTGCACCTCACACAATAATAGTAGGAGATTTCAACACCCCACTCTCATCAATGGACAGATCATGGAAACAGAAATTAAACAGAGTCGTAGACAGACTAAGAGAAGTCATGAGCCAAATGGACTTAACAGATATTTATAGAACATTCTATCCTAAAGCAAAAGGATATACCTTCTTCTCAGCTCCTCATAGTACTTTCTCCAAAATTGACCATATAATTGGTCAAAAAACAGGCTTCAACAGGTACAGAGAGATAGAAATAATCCCATGTGTGCTATTAGACCACCATGGCCAAAAACTGGTCTTCAATAACAATAAGGGAAGAATGCCCACATATACATGGAAATTGAACAATGCTCTACTCAATGATAACCTGGTCAAGGAAGAAATAAAGAAAGAAATTAAAGACTTTTTAGAATTTAATGAAAATGAAGGTACAACATATCCAAACTTATGGGACACAATGAAAACTGTGCTAAGAGGAAAACTCATAGCGCTGAGTGCCTGCAGAAAGAAACAGGAAAGAGCATATGTCAGCAGCTTGACAGCACACCTAAAATCTCTAGAACAAAAAGAAGCAAATACACCCAGGAGGAGTAGAAGGCAGGAAATAATCAAACTCATAGCTGAAATCAACCAAGTAGAAACAAAAAGGACCATAGAAAGAATCAACAGAACCAAAAGTTGATTCTTTGAGAAAATCAACAAGATAGATAACCCTTAGCCAGACTAACGAGAGGACACAGAGAGTGTGTCCAAATTAACAAAATCAGAAATGAAAAGGGAGACATAACTACAGATTCAGAGGAAATTAAAAAAATCATCAGATCTTACTATAAAAGACAACAAAACTTGAAAATCTACAGGAAATGGACAATTTCCTAGACAGATACCAGGTACCGAAGTTAAATCAGGAACAGATAAACCAGTTAAACAACCTCATATCTCCTAAGGAAATAGAAGCAGTCATTAAAGGTCTCCCAACCAAAAAGAGCCCAGGTCCGGATGGGTTTAGTGCAGAATTCTATCAGACCTTAATAGAAGACCTCATACAAATATTATCCAAACTATTCCAGAAAATTGAAACAGATGGAGCACTACCGAATTCCTTTTATGAAGCCACAATTACTCTTATACCTAAACCACACAAAGACCCAACAAAGAAAGAGAACTTCAGACCAATTTCCCTTATGAATATCGACACAAAACTACTCAATAAAATTCTGGCAAACCGAATCCAAGAGCACATCAAAACAATCATCCACCATGATCAAGTAGACTTCATCCCAGGCATGCAGGGATGGTTTAATATACGGAAAACCATCAATGTGATCCATTATATAAACAAACTGAAAGAACAAAAAAACATGATCATTTCATTAGATGCTGAGAAAGCATTTGACAAAATTCAACACCCCTTCATGATAAAAGTCCTGGAAAGCATAGGAATTCAAGGGCCATACCTAAACATAGTAAAAGCCATATACAACAAACCAGTTGCTAACATAAAACTAAATGGAGAGAAACTTGAAGCAATCCCACTAAAATCAGGGACTAGACAAGGCTGCCCACTCTCTCCCTACTTATTCAATATAGTTCTTGAAGTTCTAGCCAGAGCAATCAGACAACAAATGGAGGTCAAGGGGATACAGATCAGAAATGAAGAAGTCAAAATATCACTATTTGCAGATGATATGATAGGATATTTAAGTGATCCCAAAAGTTCCACCAGAGAACTACTAAAGCTGATAAACAACTTCAGCAAACTGGCTGGGTATAAAATTAACGGAAATAAATCAGTAGCCTTCCTCTATACAAAAGAGAAACAAGCCGAGAAAGAAATTAGGGAAACGACAACCTTCATAATAGACCCAAATAATATAAAGTGCCTCGGTGTGACTTTAACCAAGCAAGTAAAAGATTTGTACAATAAGAACTTCAAGACACTGAAGAAAGAAATTGAAGAAGACCTCAGAAGATGGAAAGATCTCCCATGCTCATGGATTGGCAGGATTAATATAGTAAAAATGGCCATTTTACCAAAAGCAATCTACAGATTCAATGCAATCCCCATCAAAATACCAATCCAATTCTTCAAAGAGTTAGACAGAACAATTTGCAAATTCATCTGGAATGACAAAAATCCCAGGATAGCTAAAGCTATCCTCAACAATAAAAGGACTTCAGGGGGAATCACTATCCCTGAACTCAAGCAGTATTACAGAGCAATAGTGATAAAAACTGCATGGTATTGGTACAGAGACAGACAGGTTGACCAATGGAATAGAATTGAAGACCCAGAAATGAACCCACACACCTATGGTCACTTGATTTTTTACAAAGGAGCCAAAACCATTCAATGGAAAAAAGATAGCATTTTCAGCAAATGGTGCTGGTTCAACTGGAGGTCAACATGTAGAAGAATGCAGATCGAACCATGCTTATCACCCAGTACAAACTTAAGTCCAAGTGGATCAAAGACCTCCACATCAAACCAGACACACTCAAGCTAATAGAAGAAAAGCTAGGGAAGCATCTGGAACACATGGGCACTGGAAAAAATTTCCTGAACAAAACACCAATGGCTTATGCTCTATGATCAAGAATCGACAAATGGGATCTCATAAAACTGCAAAGCTACTGTAAGGCAAAGAACGCTGTGGTTAGGACAAAACGGCAACCAACAGATTGGGAAAAATCTTTACCAATCCTACAACAGATAGAGGCCTTATATCCAAAATATACAAAGAACTCAAGAAGTTAGACTGCAGGGAGACAAATAACCCTGTTAAAAATGGGGTTCAGAGCTAAACAAAGAATTCACAGCTGAGGAATGCCGAATGGCTGAGAAACACCTAAAGAAACATCTTTAGTCATAAGGGAAATACAAATGAAAACAAACCTGAGATTTCACCTCACACCAGTGAGAATGGGTAAGATCAAAAACCCAGGTGACAGCAAATGCTGGCGAGGATGCGGAGAAAGAGGAACACTCCTCCATTTTTGGTGGGGTTGCAGACTGGTACAACCATTCTGGAAATCAGTCTGGAGGTTCCTCAGAAAATTGGACATTGAACTGCCTGAGGATCCAGCTATACCTCTCTTGGGCATATACCCAAAAGATGCCCAACATATAAAAAAGACACGTGCTCCACTATGTTCATCGCAGCCTTATTTATAATAGCCAGAAGCTGGAAAGTACCCAAATGCCCTTCAACAGAGGAATGGATACAGAAAATGTGGTACATCTACACAATGGAATTTTACACAGCTATCAAAAACAATGACTTTATGAAATTCGTGGGCAAATGGTTGGAACTGGAAAATATCATCCTGAGTGAGCTTGCCAATCACAGAAGCACATACATGGTATGCACTCATTGATAAGTGGCTATTAGCCCAAATGCTTGAATTACCCTAGATGCCTAGAACAAATGAAACTCAGGACGGATGATCAAAATGTGAATCCTTCACTCCTTCTTTAAAAGGGGAACAAGAATACCCTTGGCAGGGAAGAGAGAGGCAAATTTAAAACAGAGACTGAAGGAACACCCATTCAGAGCCTGCCCCACATGTGGCCCATACATATACAGCCACCCCATTAGACAAGATGGATGAAGCAAAGAAGTGCAGACCAACAGGAGCCGGATGTAGATCGCTCCTGAGAGACACAGCCAGAATACAGCAAATACAGAGGCGAATGCCAGCAGCAAACCACTGAACTGAGAA
This sequence comes from Rattus norvegicus, assembly GCF_021556685.1. Lineage (NCBI taxonomy): Eukaryota > Metazoa > Chordata > Mammalia > Rodentia > Muridae > Rattus > Rattus norvegicus. The sequence goes on from NC_141537.1 coordinate 166,272,445, forward strand.
TAGGAGCCCCGTTGAAGGAATCAGAGAAAGAACAGGAAGAGCTTGAAGGACCTCGAGACCCCATATGTACAACAATGCCAAGCAACCAGAGCTTCCAGGGACTAAGCCACTACCTAAAGACTATACATGGACTGACACTGGACTCTGACCTCATAGGTAGCAATGAATATCCTAGTAAGAACACCAGTGGAAGGGGAAGCCCTGGGTCCTGCTAAGACTGAACCCCCATTGAACTAGACTGTTGGGGCGAAGGCGGCAATGGGGGGAGGGTTGGGAGCGGAACACCCATAAGGAAGGGGAGGGGGCAGGGGGATGTTTGCCTGGAAACCGGGAAAGGGAATAACACTCGAAATGTATATAAGAAATACTCAAGTTAATAAAAAAAAACGTGTTTGCCTTATTTTTTAAACTTAGCTTTCAACAATTTTGTACATGATTACCCTCCAACTAATACTCTCTTCTTCCCACTCACCCGTGTGCATAACCAAGCCCAGATGTAATATAACATTATACTTTTCAATAAATGACAGTAGGATACTTTTAAATTCCTAAAATTTTAAAATACATTTTTTAAATGGTAAAATCATTTACCTCTGTTTCCAGCTTTTCTAGGCCTCTGAGTCTCCTCTGTCCTCTCCTGGTTCTGCAGCACTGAAGAATTATGAAATCTCGCAGTTGAGAAAGTGACCCTCTGCTCATTCATCTTGGCAGTATTTGGAGTATCTTCTGTGTTAAAATATGTTCTTGAGTGATTTTTAAAAACAGAAAAAGGTAAATGTTTGCCTTTAGGAAAGTACCTGGATCTGATGGTACAGAGGGTTGGGAAAGGGTGGGGCCTGACTAATTCACTTAATGATCCAAACACCCTGATATGGACTAACCTTGAATTCAATTACAGGTGAGAAATCTTTGCAGATTTGTGTTAAAGTTGCTTACTTTTCTAATGCTAACATCAAGTTCTAGGAAATATGGAAAGAACTAAAAAATTAATACTAAATTATTATACTATTGACATGACCTGTTTGTTCAAGATTTCTGCACCCAAAAAATGTTAGGTAAAATCGGTACCACTGAAAATCATTGAAAGACTTTTAAACAATCTATGCAAATAGCAAAGAATCAAAGTTTAAGTAATAAATAAAAATGTTGCTTTAAAGTTATTATTACACATTTTGATAAACACAATTAAATGTTTTTTCTCTCTTTATTTATACAGTATGCTCAGACCTTCACAGACATTACTACACGTGATCCAAGACACAAAAATATCACTTGAGTTTATGTGTTGAAGACCCAAACACCTAAGATGGCCAACCTCTCCATGCAAGCCACAGTCTATAGATCCCACTCATGCTGGTACCTGGTAAATGGATTTAACTAGAAAAGATCCTACTGAGTGGGATAATTCAGGCCCAGACAAACAACAATGAATATTCTCTCTCATCTGAGACTCCTGGCTCAAAGTCTTCAAAATGAGTTGTAATATTTAATAACTGCCAAGAACCAGGAAAATAGAAATGGCACATTGCCAGGACGGGTGTGGGAACAGCATAGAGAGGCCTGGAGGATGCAATATGAAGTTTTAATCTTAAATCATTTGATGTACACAGTCATGTCACATATAACATACTCATACATGATGTTGCAAGAGTGGGCTAAATGAAAATACATTTTGTTACACTTTAGTATATATAAGGTAATGCTCACAAAGGAAACAATCTGATAATAGATATCAATGCATTAGTAAACAGTAAGCCTTTGTAACTGGCCTTACCCTCACATTAATAACTGAGATGAGGGCCAGCAGAAAATAAAGACAAGCTGTACATGCATACTCTCCTATTTTTGTAATTTATGAAATTTTCTGGAGTAATTCATCTTTTTCCTTATTTCTTGACAAAAACAGAGTCCTTCAATTACATAATTGTTATTTATTATTATTGTTCTTGTGATGGGGGCCTCAAGCCAAGGTGCATGTGTCCAGAAGACAATTTTACAAAGCTGGTTCTGACACTCCAACTTCCTTTGCGTTAGTTCCAGATATCAAGCTCAAGTATTCTGTCAGGCTTCTGTAGAAAGTACACTTACACACATTTTACCTAGATCGTATCATAATATCTTTCAGATGGTTTATATATAAACACCTTACAAAGATAAAGAGTAATGAATTCCATAATTCCTCTACGTTAATTTCTAAGCACACAAGTCACAGCATACTGCAAAAGAAAATCACCAGTGTGGAATAACATTTTTCACATTCTGCCACAGTTAACCTGATCTAACACAACAAACAGAACTTCCCCAACAATCCCTATTTCATGTCACACCCTGTGAAATTCTCTAAAGTATATTTGATCATTTGAAAAGAAAGTAATAAAAGCTGCAATTGTTACCTGTGTCTCTACACAGAAGTGATTCTGGTAGAAGGAATTGACCCCCAATTGAGGGAAAGCTGGTCTTCCCTGATTTGTCTCCCCTAAGAGACTCCAAAAAGAAAGGTAAACCACATTTCTTCTGAATGATACTCAACCTCATGATTTTCTGCCCCCCTCTTCAACAAAGCAAAAAGAGGAAATTGCTTTTGAAAGCTGCATATGAGAGGAAAGGAAAGTAGCAGCATATTATGCCAGATGCTGCAAATGTAATGTTCATAAATGATATTTGAAGTCTAATAAGATAAACACTTCTGCAGATAGAGCAAAACTAGTGTCTTTAGCAAAACTATTGGGAAAAAAGAGGGACTGAAACTCCTCTGCTTACAGTTTTGTAATAGACTGTTGGAAATTTTCTCTTACGACTACTATTTGTACACTTCTTGATTTTGAATTATGCTAATTGCAGCTAAGTGTGTATTAGAAATACCTCTGGAGAACTCACATTTCCACTTTTAAAGTCATCCTCTACCCACTGCTAGCTTCGTAATCACAGATAATATTTACTGTCAACATTGATGCCATTCCATATGGAGTGGTGAGCTGCTGATGTTTTTATACTGCTGAGATATGAAATCTAAGACAATGAGCTTACTCAGCAAATACTCTGTCCCTGAGCTATAGACTCATGCCTTTTTTTGGTTTTCTTCTGGTGTTTAGTTTTGCTTTTTGTATGTTGGTTTGTATGCTTGATTTCACTGTTGCTGTCTGCTCTCCCACTCACAGACCTGGGCTCACTCTTTTCTATATAAGTATTACAGCTATACACAACTATAACAATTAACTACATGCTTCTGATAGTAAATTATCTGGAAACTAATAAGCAGTACTTCATTTTATATATATATATATATATATATATATATATATTGATCACAGGATGTTTAAACCTATATGTAATTTTTAATCACCTCTATTCAGCATAAATTAATTAGATAATGCTCCAATATTGATTCAGCTGTTTTACAGTGTTCCGTTTTTCTGTTTTAAAACGACATGGGATATACTTTAGAACATACTAAGAAAGACATTTTATGCATGGAGTCATGGATTCAAGGAGATTTACATAGGAGGAATTCTGATATAGATCATTACATGACATCTAGATCATTTACAGTCTACGAGTTAGAATGAAAATATTCACAATTGCTTTTCTAGAGATAAGAAAAGGTGGTTTTCTTCTATGAGTTTTGCACATGAGATTGGGATAAAAATTCCTATAAAGAATCTGTTTTATCATAGACTGATTTAAACTACAGGGCATGGGGAAGTTGTAATAGTGTGGGTTCTAGGAACTAATCATATTAGCATAGGTAAACTCTAGCCTTCTAAATTAACCTATATCAGAACTAACATCCTGTGACTAATGAATTAAAAACTTCATGAAATCTATTAAAATTGCTGACCACTAAACTCCACTAGCCTGAAGGCTTAGAATGTCTTCTGATGACCCAGAGAAAAGATTCGGCCTTCTCGATGTAATTACTTCTCTGATGTACTGAGTAATGAATGCTGAAATTGCCTTGATTCATAACTTTTAGGTTCTTTGAAACTTCAAATCTTTATGAAACTGCTTTCACATTGGAACATGGAAACTTCGTCACTCAAAATGTTTCCAAAATATGCTGTATTTTATTTCTTTTAAGGTGAAATCTGGTTTTTGCATCAACAAACCTTCACTGAAAGTTACTGCTGTGCACAAATTGCTCAGGAGTTTGCAAATCCTAGTGCAGTTTCACACGCTGAACACTTTACATACTTCATTGTGTTAGAGGGTACAGTTCACAGGAGGTATGTACAAAGGCTTGACCTCATACAACACAATAATCATAATAATAACGATAATAATACAAGTGACAAGGATAATAACTAAAACAATGATAATAATAATAGAATAAAGAGAGGAGGTAGAAGACTATTTGGCTTCAACAGTCTGTTGACATGAGCCAACCATTTTCAGAATATGTTCAAGTCTCTCACTAAACTGTACTTTCATTAGACTGTAGCTTTTCCAATTTGCTGGTTTGTGTTTGATGAAAACAATTTAAATTATTCTTAAGTCAAGAGACAATGCTTAATGAAGCACTAGGAATTGGTGGAGGTCTTGTGACTAGAAGAAGAAATGATGATTCACTCTTAAGGCTGATGCCTAAAAGATTAAGTCAGAAGGGAACCCCTGCTTCTCTCCTCCACTGTTAACTTCTAGCCAGGCTTGAATCATAACTCCTCAGGGGTTTTTCAATTTTTTTTCACTCCACCTCCAATCTTTGCTCCCACTTCATAATCTACTCATGTGCTTACCAATAGATTGTTCTGCCTCTTTATTATATGATCAGGGTCTTTCTTCTTAAATTGTGTCTTTTACGGATTTAAAGATTGGGTTGTTTGGTGTTTTGTTAGTTAGCTTCTTGACTTCTTTATATATTTTGGATATTAACTCTCTGTCAGATATGGGGTTTGTGAAGAATGTTTTTCAAATTTGTAGGTTGTTGATTTGTCATATTGGCTATGTCCTTTACCTTAGAGAAGTTTTCCAGTTTCATAAGTTTCCATTTATCAAATCTTGACCTTAGAGCATGAGGCACTAGGGTTCTGTTAAGGAAATTTCCCCCTGTGCCAATGTGTTCAAGGATCTTTCCTACTTTCTCTTCTATTAGATTGAGTGTATCTGGTTTTACATTAAGGTCCTTAATCCACTTGGACTTGAGCTTTGTGCAAGGTGACAAATCTCATTTCTCTACATACAGACAGTTAGATCAGCACCATTTATTGAAGACAATTTCTTTTCTCCACTGTGTATTTTTGGCTTCTTTTTCAAAGATCAATTGTGCATAAATATGTGGTTTCATTTTCGGGTCTTCAATTCTATTCCATTCATCAACCTGTCTGCCTCTGTACCAATACCATGCATTTTTTGATCACTGTTGCTCTGTAGTAAGCTTGAGATTAGCAATGGTGATTCTCTCAGACATTTATTGCTAAGAATTGTTTTCAATATTCTGTTTTTTTGCCTTTCCAGATGAATTAGAGAATTGCTTTTTCCATGTCTTTTAAGGATTTAGATGCGGAATACATTGAATCTGTAGTTTGCTTTAGTGGGTATTACATTATTTTTCCAGTGTGTGAGCATGGGAGATCTCTCCATTTTCTGAGATCTTCTTCAATTTCTTTCTTGAGAGACTTGAGGTTACTATCATAGAGATTTCTCACTTCTTTTGTTAGAGTTACCTCAAAATATTTTATGTTATTTGTGACTATTGTGAATGAGGTTGTTTCACTTATTTCTTGCTCAGACTGTTTATCATTTGTATAAAGAAAGGCTACTGATTTATTTGACTTAATTTTATATCCAGCCACTTTGCTTATGGTGTTTATCAACTGGAAAAGTTCTTGTGTAGAATTTTGGGGGTTGCTTATGTATAGTATCTCAACATCTGCAAATAGTGATACATTTATTTCTTCTTTTCCAATTGGTATCCCTTGATCTCTTTTTCTTCTCTTATTGCTCTAGCTATTACTTTGCGTACTATATTAAATAGATATGGGGAGAGTGGGCATGCTTGTCTTGCCCCAATTTTAGAAGGATTGCTTCAAGTTTCTCTCCATTTAACTTGATTTTGATTGCTGGTTTGTAGTAAATTGCTTTTTATTATGTTTAGTATTTGGCCTTTAATTCTTGATCTCTTCAATAATTTTAACATAAAGGCGTATTGTGTTTTGTCAAATGCCTTTTCTAGATCTAATAGATCTAAGGAAATGATCATGTGAAAAGAAGACAAATTTTATATTGATAATTATTGGTGTGTGTGTGTGTGTGTGTGTGTGTGTGTGTGTGTGTGTGTGTAAGGTAGTTTGAGTACATAGATGCCTTGTGGTGTACATGGTTTTCAGAGGATAACTTTGGGGATTTATTTCTTCTACCAAGGTTCAGTGAATCAAATTTGGGGATGTCATCAGGCTTGTGTGGCAAATGCTTTTACCCACTGAGACACTACAAAATCCAATTTTGGATACTGTAACATAAGTACCTATGAGTACCACTCAAGTCTGCCATTATCATGCACCTTATGTTTGCTGAAACAGATAATAGATGTTAAGTCATCTCAACAGTAAAAGAAAAGTTACATGGGTAGAATGTGGTTGACTCAGTAATCACTCCAGCTACTCTGTTTTGTCTCAGCACCCTCATCTGGGAAGAATCCCTGTATTTCCAGCACACAATTTTGAAGGACATGGGAAGGGACAGGTAGGATGTAGCAACAGCAGAGTTGATTAGGTGGTCCCAGTGTCCCAGTGCAAGCAGATGGTTGTGATATCTCAGTTTTCTGTTGACAACAATGCTGAAGTAGTCAGATGACTTACTTAAGGACCCTGTATAACTATCTCTGAACCTGTGCTCCACATACATCATCAATTCATTCATAGAAAATGGATACAATGACACTTAGAAGGGTCTGGATTTTAGCTTCTCACAAAGAATGAATCTGGGAGCTGGGGAGACATGAGTGGAAATACTATCTCAGACTCATTTAACTTTATGTAAATCTCATCATTCATAAATTCTTTGAGCACAAAAATCAGAAGAGCAATTTCTTTACAAGGTTCATGTGAAGGTTTAATAAAATACACAAATAGCTTTTTGTTTTGTTTGTTTTGTTTTTGTTTCTGAGACAGGATTTCACTATTAACACTGGGTGTTCTGGAACTCACACATAGACTTGGTTAGCCTCAGAATAATGGATTGCCTGATTTTCTCAAGTGCTGGGATTAAGGTATAAATCATCACACTCATTTCTAAAAAAAGCTTTTAGTCATGAATTGGCAAATGGATAGTAAGTTGCATTCAGCATTAAACATTATTATTCATGGGGCAACCCTCTAATCTTTGCTTAGCATATAACTCTGAACAGAACACTGAAACTTTAAGCACCTGTTTTCATGTGATCATTAAGAGCATGTCACCTCCTTCCTAGGTTTAGAGTAACTGTTATCAGGGATATGAACAGAAGCTGGTAGATTTTTAAGAGCCTCCAAACGCTTCTCTAAGACACAAACTGGATAAATTTTCTAAGAGTGCAGATGTTGGAAGCACAGGATAGGGAGGGTACTTGAGCAAAACTGAGAAAATGACACATCTACTGATCTGAGCTATTGCTGCTCTAGAAAACCCACATTTTCCCTCATATGGGAGGTTTGTGTCACAGTGCCCACAGAAATAATAAAGGTGCTGAGACCTTTTTGCATCCTTATCTCTGTAGAGAGATTATTATCTTTACCACAGAAGCTAACCACATGCACACGGTACACTTCCTTGTGCTTTCTGCATATTGTTTGCCTCTTCTAACATCAAGCAAACAAGGGTGTGAAGAAAAACTTCAGAGTTATTTGTTCATTATTGTAACCATAGCATTAGTGGGAGGAAAGGGGCCACCAGTGCACTTGAAAAACAGTTGATAGTCAACAGAAACTGAACACAGAGTGAGTGCTGGATTGTTTTTATGGCCAAATAGGAGAATGCCCATTAACTGTAAAGCCAAAGAGCAGTGATTTCCTCTAGGCTCTGTACAACTGAACTCTGAATAAATAGAAAAACTTCAAGTGTAAGGGGCAGAGTCAACATTGAAATATATAATGACTACAGAAGAAATGGAATTAATCGATGACACTCCAATTTATTTTCTTTGACCAAAGTTCATCATAAAACAAAGTCCTGAACTCACATGGCAAGGTAATACAAGAAAACTTAAAGATATTTTAGTTTTCTTGACTTTTGTCTCTAAATTCATGTTTGTTAAAAAAAAAACAAAAAACATACTTAACACACAAAACACACAAACATATATATATATATATATATATATATATATATATATATATATATATATATATACACACATACACATACAGATACATCTTATATGTCTATATCTACACCTACATACAATCTCAATTTCTTGGCTTTGCTGTAAAAGCCTTTATTTCTGGAACCACAACTGTCCATACTCCTTTATGGTGAGAAAATCACAAACAAAATCCAACGTTTAAACCTTCAGTCAAACCCTCAAACCTCAGTGACATCATTGCAGAGTTGCAAATGGCTCTTCCTGTCCCAGGCTGAGGTGATGGACACTTGGTATCGTCACCAGCCCACAGGTTGCTTCAAGAGGAAGGACATTGGCCAGTGTCTCACCTCTTGGTGTTATCTTTTAAGATGGAACTTTTACCACCATGATATACAGTAAACTTCACAGATCTTAAAAAAAAATAAACAGCTCTTTTTTGAAATTTCCTGTGCTTATATCCACCCTGTACATTTATGGTGACAGTTATTTTAACACTCTGCCTTCCCTGCCTACCCATATACTATTAGACAGCTCACACACTGAGAGAAAATAAGTAAGTTGATTCAGGAATATACTAAGAATTATAAAAGGGGCCCAAATGGGGTTTATTGTAGATATCTGGTCTCTTCAGTACCCAGGGATAAAATTCACTCTTGGAGAAGACATATAACAATCCGTAAGACCTTTGCTCTTCATTCTCTCTTTTCTCACTGTGTCATACTTCACAGCATAGACTTTATTCCACTTCCGCTGCCTCCTCTTTGGACTCTGCAAGTTCGGCTCCTCCTCTTTAAATAACTCATTCTTTTAAGTTTTATTTCACTTTCATAATGTGTGGTCTCATATAGTTCAGGATGGCCCAGAATTAAAATGTTGCTAAGACAGCCATGAAACACCTTCTAATTTGTGAGCTCTGGAATTACAGGGGAATCTACTCTAACTAGCCTTCTTATCATTCATTATTTTACCTGTGGTGGTGTGCTTATTTTTCTTATTTTGATGAGAAGTTTTATGCTAGTTTATTATCCAATAAGACTAGGAATTCTGTTATTACAACAGGAAATCCTATTTGTGGTTCAACGTATACTTAGCACTTTGTAATAAGCAACTCTCTCTCTCACACACACATTAAGTAAATACATAGAAGTTTAATAGCACAATTTTCAAGTAATCTCAGCTCTCATTCCTAGTCCTGTCAACAATATAGACCAGCCATTTTGAATATGGCTTGTATTCCATGGAATCCAGTTTTGATTCCCAGAACCCACATATAACATCTCAGTGATTGTTTTATGGTTTATGGATATTTATTTATGGTTGGTTTTCATTTTAACTCATTACAAGTTAGAATCAGCTGAGCTTAAAGCCAGCATTTCCAGGCTTCAATCATGGGCTAATAAATAGCCAGTTTCCAGAATCATAAAGGTTTTCCATACCACAGTGAAACTACAGAGGGCCCCAGCCTTCTTGACTGAAAAACCACTGGATTGTCAGCTCCCTGAGAAAAAAACACTGGGGAACTACTCAAAATGTTAAAAAAGCAGCCAGGAGGACAAAGCACATAAGTGGGAATTCCACTCTGAATACTGAATCAGCGGTTGTTAATACTATTGTTAATTGTTAATTCTGCATTTGCAGAATTAATAAGTCCTTATATATGTTATTTTAGGGTTACTAATTTGAATACAAATGGCACTCACAGGCTTATTTAGGTATCCCCAATGTAGTGAGTCATAGCTAAGGTCACATTCATTGATTCTTAGGTGCCTCTGTCTTATCCTCAATTACTGTCTCATCCTGGACACTGAAACAAACAAACTTTGAAAGGGATGGTTTATTCATTTGACATGTTACTACTGGATGTTAAAGGAATATGCAACAAGCATATATGTGAATGCTGAAAGCAGAAATTACAGAGAAACTCTCTCAGCCTAGATATTTTTCTTTCTTCTCACTTTTTTCAATTTAATTAATTAATTAATTAATTTATTTATTTATTTATTGACCACTCTTCACTCCTCCCACTACCACTCTCACAAGCTTATCCCCCATTAATCCTTCCCCTTTTCCTCAGAGAAGGCGAAATCCTCTAAGGGTAAGAATTTGATCTTGCACCTCCAACTACAGCAGGCATATCCTCTCCTCCAAGGTTAGATAACGCAGTCCTTATTGGAGAAAGTGATCCTAAGTTAAGCAAGAGAATGGCAGCAGACTCCACTCCAATTCTTAGGGGACCCATATGAAAACTAAGACATACATATGTTAAAAATGTTTAGGAGTCCTAGGTTCAGCCCTTGCATGCTTTGTGGTTGGTGCTTCAGTCTCTGTAAGGCCCCATGGACCCAGGTCAGTTGTCTCCGTAGGAATTCTTGTAGAATCCTTGACCATCAGGCTCCCTCAATCCTACCCTCTTATCTTCCACAAAACTTCCTGAGCCTTGCCTGATATTTGAATGTGGGGACACTATATCTGTTTCCATCATCTGCTGAACGGAGACTTTCAGGAGACAGTTACTCTGCAAGCATAGTAAAATATCATTAATCATGTGAGGTTTTGGCTTTTTTCCAAAGTATGGGTTTCAAGTTGGGACAGTCATTGGCTGGCATTCCTACCATCTCTGCTCCATTTTTACTCAAGTGTATCTTGTAGACTGAACATACTTTGAGTCAAAGGTATTTTGGGTAGGTTGGTGCCTATTTCCCTCCAGTTGTAGTATCTGTTGGCTAGAGGTAGCCATTATATGGCCGTCTTCTTGTTTCCATCTGCTAGGAGTCTCAACTAGGGTCATCGCCACAAACACCCAGATACTTCTCCCATGCAAGGTCTCAAGCCATTCCCAGAGATGCCCCCCAACTGATTTCCTTTCTCTCTTTCAGCTCTTTTATACACTCCCTTACCACACCTGATCTCCACCTCCATTATTCTTCTCAAACATTCTCACATGTAGTTTCCTCCATTTATCCACCTCTGGTGTATATTTTATTACCCCTTCTGAGATAAAAACAAGCATCTCCCACTTGAGCCCCTTTTTTAAATTAGTTTCTATGAATCTGTGGATCGTAGCATGGGTATGCTGTAATTTATGGCTAAGGTCTGCCTGTAATTGAGTACATATTATGTGTGTATTTCTGCATCTTAATTGCCTCACTCAGGATGAGATTTTCTAGTTACATTAATTGACAGCAAATTTCATGACATTTTTGTTTTAATAGCTGAATAGCATTAAAACCAATTGAGTGCCAGTGGAGGGAAATGGGCACCAACCTGTCCATTGTGTAGATGTAACACATTTTCCTTATACATTCTTCAGCGGAGGAATAACTAAGTTGTTTCACATTCCTGGCTATTATTAATAAATCTGATATGTACATACTTGAGCCGATGTCCTTGTGGAGCATTTTTTTAAGTATAGGGCCATGCATGGTATAGCAAAATCTTGCAGTAGAACATTTTGCCATTTCCTGAGAAATTGACAAATGGATTTCCAGGGTGGATTACAAATATGAGTTCCTGCCTCTACTAGAGGAGTATTTCTAATGCTCCACACCCTTGCCAGCATATGCTAACCCTTAAGTTTTTTTATTTTTATTGGATATTTCTATATACATTTCAAATATTATCCTCCTTCCCAGTTTCCTACCCATTAACCCTCATTTTTAAATGTTTCCCAGACGTTCCATATTCACTTGTTTAGAATTCTCTGTTTATATCTGTACTCCAATTTTAATTGGGTTGTTTGGATTATGTGTATAACTTCTCAATTGTTTTTATATATTTTGGATATTAGCCCTCTATCAGAAGTAGAGCTGAGAAAGATATTTTCCAATCTGTAGGCTCTTATTTTATCCTAAAGAAAGTGTCCTTTGCCTTACATAACTTTTCAGTTTCATAAAGTCCCATTAACTGTTGATCTTAGTGCCTGAGCTGTAAGTGTTCTCTTAAGAGAGTTGTGTCTTGTACCAATGAGTTCAAGGTATCCCAATCTTTCTGTCCTTTTCAATTTTGTACTTATGGTTTTATGTTGATCCTCTTTCACTTGACTTTTGTGCTGTGTAATAAACAAGAATCTACTTGCTTTCTTCTACATGTAGGCATCCAGTTAAACCAGCATCAGTTGTTGAAGATGCTCTCTCCCATTTTCATTGTATGGATTTGTCTTTTTTGTAAAAAAATTAAGTGCCTGTAGGTGTGTGGTTTTACTTCTGTCTTTGATTTGATTCCATTAATTAGCCTATCTGTTTCTATAACAATACTATGCATATTTCATTTCTATTGCAGAGTAGTGAAGCTTTAAGTAGGTGAGATGATATGTCCAGAATTTCTTTTACTGTGCAGGATTATTTTAGCTACCCTGTACTTCATGATTTTTTGTTTTTCCATATGAAGTTGATAATTACAATTTCAAGGTCTGTAAAAACTTGCATTGGAATTTTCATGGGAATTGCCTTAAGTTTGTGGATTGATTTTGGCAAGATATCCATTTCCACTATGTTAATCCTATCCATTTACATGTAGCACCCATTATAATTTTTAGAAGTTAAAAATATTTAAAAAATCCTTTCAATATTTTAAAATTCCAAGTGGTTTTTTAGAAATTCAGCATTCTTGATTGTGCCTACTGTTTGATGAAATGTATGTTACAAACCTTCATAATTGAGGACGGAAAATACATGAACTAGAAAAATCGTTTCTAAGTAAAACCCAAAGGCTTTTATTTCAATCCATGTTCAGTAGTAGTTTCTGGCTTCTTATTCTCATCCATGAGCTTCTGGACCAAAAGGACCCATGTACTCCCACTTCTTTGGACAGTAAGTAATTAGCTAAACAGTGCTGCACAATGACACGCTGTCTCCAATACAAAGCTTTAAAAGATGGAAAATAAGTTAATTTAAGCTGACTGAGCAATCCAGAAAAATCTGTACCGTTGGCAATATATAGATAAATAGTACTCAAGAGTTTTCTCCAACGGTTGAATGTACATATTATGTAGGGGTCTACAACAGCTTATTCGGGGTCCATATTCCTGAGGGTTCTTGAGCATTCTACCTATCTCTCCTCATGAAAATCTTGTATAAAAGTTGTCATGGGAGTCTTCTGTGGGTGGTCACAGGTTCTCTGGTTCAGGTAATGACAATGCTATGTCCAAAATAGAATTAACAGCTACACATCTGACTTCAAAGTGGAACTTGGATGTTCATTTCCAATCTTGCCACTCAGAAAGTCATTGCATGGGGATCAGCAAGTCAAATACATCATTTTCTACAGAATGAATTTGAAACTAGGTTGCCTTATGGAATCCTGATCTCACAAAAACAAAAACAAACAAATATACTCTCTTCACTGTAGGCAAATAAACATTGTTTTACTTTAATCCACAAAGTGTATGGTCTTCATTAGAACACCCCCAAGAAGCTAGTACACACATAAAAGAGAGCAAAAATCCTAATTTGTTGTTTGCCATTTTGTCCTAATGAAAGTATTATTTGCCTTACAGGACCTTTGTAATTTTATGAGGTCCCTTTCATCAATTCCTGATCTTAGAGCATAAACCATTGGTACTCTGTTCAGGAAATTTTCCACAGTGGCCATGTGTTCAAGAATCTTCCCCATTATTTCTTCAATTAGTTTGAGTGCATCTTGTTTTATATGGAGGTCCTTGATCTACTTGGACTTGAACTTTTTTCAGATCAATAAAAAATGATTGATTTGTATTCTTCTAAGAGCTGACCTCCATTTGAACCAGCACCATTTGTTGAAAAATTATATCTTTTGTCCATTGAATGATTTTAGCTCCTTTGTCAAAGACCAAGTGACCATAGGTATATGGGTTCATTTCTGGGTTTTAATTGTATTCCATTGATCTATCTTCCTTTTTCTGTACCAGTACTATACAGTTTTTCATCACAATTGCTCTCTACTACAGCTTGAGACTGGAAATCATGATTCTCTAGTAGTTCTTTTGTGTTGAGAGATAGTTTTCTCAATCCCGTGTTTTTTTCTATTATTCCAAATGAATTTACAAATTGTCCTTTCTAACTCTATGAAAAATTTGTTGTAACTGTGATGGGTATTGCACTGATTCTGTAGATTGGTTTCACAAAATGGCCATTTTTACTACATTAATCCAACCAATCCATGAGCATTGGTGGTCTTTCCACCTGCTGAGATCTTCTACAATTTCTTTCTTCAGAAATTCTTCATCTGTATGAAGTTCTTGTCATACAGATCTTTCACTTACTTGGTTACAGTCTTTTATATTATTTGTGACTATTGTGAAGGGTGTCATTTCCGTAATTTCTATCTCATGCTGTTTATCCTTTTAGTAGAGGAAGACTACTGATTTCTTTGAATTAAATTTATATACAGTTACTTTACTGAAATTCTTAATCAGGCTTAAAAGTTCCCTGACGGAGCTTTTGGGGACACTTAACTATACTATCATACCATTTGCAAATAGTGATGTTTTGAACGTTTCCTTTCCAATTTGTATCCTATTGACATCCTTTGGTTGTCTGATTGCTCTGGCTCGGACATCGATTACTAAATTGAATAAGTAGGGAGAGTGTGGGCAGCCTCGTCTAGTCCCTGATTTATTGGGAATGCTTCAAGTTCCTCTAAATTTAGATTGATGTTGGCTACTGGTTTGCTGTATATTGCTTTTACAATGTTAAGGTATGGACTTTGAATTCTTCATCTTTCCAGAACTTTTACCATGAAGGGGTGTTGGATTTCATCCTTTCTCAATTCAACATTCGGTCCATGTATAGTCTTTGGGTAGTGGCTTAGTCCCTGGAAGCTCTGGTTGGTTGGCATTGTTGTTCACATGAGGTCTCGAGCCCCTTCAAGCTCTTCCAGTCTTTTCTATTATTCCTTCAATGGGGATCCCGTTCTCAGTTCAGTGGTTTGCTGTTGGAATTCGCCTATGTATTTGCTGTATTATGGCTGTGTCTCTCAGGAGAGAACTACATCAGGTTTCTGTCTGCCTGCATGTCTTTGCTTCATCAATCTTATCTAGTTTGCTGGCTGTATATGTATGGGCCATATGTGGGGGAGGCTCTGAATGGATGTTCCTTCTGCCTCTGCTCTAAACTTTGACTCCCTATTCCCTGCCAAGTGTACCCTTGTTCCCCTTTTAAAGAAGGAGTGAAATATTTGCATTTTAGTCATCCTTCTTGAGTTTCATGTGTTCTGTACACATAGTGTAATTCAAGAATTTGGGCTAATAGCCACTTATCAATGAGTGCATATCATGTGTGTTTTCCTGTGATTGGGTTACCTCACCCAGGATGATACTTTCCAGTTCGATTCATTTGCCTATGAATTTCATAAAGTCATTGTTTTTGATAGCTGATTAATATTTCATGAATATTAGAATGTGTAGATAGATGTACCACATTTTCTATATCCATTCCTCTGTTGAAGGGCATCTGTATTCTTTCCAGCTTCTGGCTATTATAAATAAGGCTGCTATGAACATAGTGGAGCACATGTCTTTGTAATATGTTGGGACATATTTTGCGTATATGCCCAAGAGAGGTATAGCTGGGTACTCAGGTAGTTCAATGTCCAATTCTCTGAGGAAACTACAGACTGATTTCCAAAAATGTTGTACCATTCTGCACTCCCACCAAATATGGAGGAATGTTCCTCTTTCTCCACATCCTCGCCAGTATTTGCTGTCACCTGAGTTTTTGATCTTAGCCATTATCACTGGTGTGAGGTGAAATCTCAGGGTTGTTTTGATTTGCATTTCCCTGTGACTCAAGATGTTGAACATTTCTTTAGTTTCTCAGCCATTCGACATTCCTCAGCTGTGAATTCTTTGTTTAGCTCTGAACCCCATTTTTTAAAAGGGTTATTTGTCTCCCTATGGTCTAACATCTTGAGTTCTTTGTATATTTTGGATATAAGCCCTCTATCTGTTGTAGGATGAGTAAAGATCTTTTCTCAATCTGTTGGTTGCCGTTTTGTCCTAACCACAATATCCTTTGCTTTACAAAAGTTTTGCAGTTTTATGAGATCCCATTTGTCGATTCTGGATCTTAGATCATAAGCCATTGGTGTTTTGTTCAGGAAGTTTTCTCCAGTGCCCATGTGTTCAAGATGCTTCCCCACTTTTTCTTCTATTAGTTTGAGTGTATCAGGTTTCATGTGGAGGTCCTTAATCCACTTGGAGTTAAGCTTTGTACAGGGTGATAAGCATGGATCACTCTGCATTCAATTACATGTTGACCTCCAGTTGAACCAGCACCATTTGCTGAAAATGCTATCTTTTTTCCATTGGATGGTTTTGGTTCCTTTGTGACCATAGGTATGTGGGTTCATTTCTGGGTCTTCAATTCTTTTCCACTGATCTGTCTGTCTGTCTCTGTACCAAGACTATGCAGTTTTTTTTTATTACTATTGCTCTGTAATACTGCTTGAGTTCAGGGATAGTGATCTCCCCAGAAATTCTTTTATTGTTGAGAATAGTTTTAGCTATCCTGGGTTTTTTGTTATTCCAGATGAATTTGCAAATTGTTCTGTCTAACTCTCTGAAGAATTGGCTTTCTATTTTGATGGGGACTGCATTGAATCTGTAGATCTCTTTTGGTAAAATGGCCATTTTTACTATGTTAATCCTGCCAATCAATGAGCATGGGAAATCTTTCCATCTTCTGGGGTCTTCTTCAATTTCTTTCTTCAGAAGCTTGAAGTACTTTTCATACAGATATTTACTTGCTTGGATAAAGTCATTCTGATGTATTTTATATTATTTGGGAATATTATGAAGGGTGTCATTTCCCTAATTTCTTTCTCGGTTAGTTTCTCTTTTGTGTAGAGGAAGGCTACTGATTTATTTGAGTTAATTTAATACCCAGCCACTTTGGTGAAGGTGTTTATCAGGTTTAGTAGTTCTCTGGTGGAACTTATGGGAACACTTATATATACTATCATATCATCTGCAAATAATGATATTTTGACTTCTTTTTTCCAAACTTTATTCCCTTGATCTCCTTTTGTTGTCCAATTGTTCTGGCTAGAATTTCAAGAACTATATTGAATGAGTAGGGAGAGAGTGGGCAGCCTTGTCTAGTCCCTGACTTTAGTGGGATTGCTTCAACTTTTTCTCCATTAATTTAACGTTATCGACTGCTTTGCTGTATATGGGTTTTACTATATTTAGGTATGGGCCTTGTATTCCTACTCCCCTACCAGGGCTTTTAGCATGAAGGGGTGTTGAATTTTGTCAAATGCTTTCTAAGCATCTAATGAAATGATCGTGTTGGTTTGTTCTTTCATTTTGTTTATACAATGGATTACGTTTTTCTTATATATTAAACCATCCCCGAATGCCTGGGATGAAGCCTACTTGCTCATAGTGGATGATTGTTTTGATGTGCTCTTGGAATCGGTAGGCCAGAATTTTATTGAGTATTTTCGCATCGATATTCAAAAGGGAAATTGGTCTGAAGTTCTCTTTCTTTGTTGGGTCTTTGTGTGGTTTAGGTATAAGAGTAATTGTTGCTTCATAGAAGAAATTCAGTAGTGCTCCATCTGTTTCAATTTTGTGGAATAATTTGGATAGTATTGGTATGAGGTCTTCTATGAAGTTCTGATAGAATTCAGCACTGAACTCATTTGTACCTTGGCTCTTTTTGGTTGGGAGACCTTTAATCACTGCTTCTATTTGGTTAGGAGTTATGGGGTTGTTTAAATGGTTTATCTGTTCCTGATTTAACTTTGGTAACTGGTATCAGTCTAAGGAATTGTCCATTTCCTGCAGATTTTCAATTTTTGTTGAATATAGGCTTTTATAGTAAGATCTGATGATTTTTTGAATTTCCTCTGATTCTGTAGTTATGTCTTCCTTTTCATTTCTGATTTTTTAATTTGTACACACTCTCTGTTTCATCTTGTTAGTCTGGCTAAGGGTTTAGCTAAGGGTTGTTGATTTCCTCAAAGAACCAACATTTGGTTCTGTTGATACTTTCTATGGACCTTTTTGTTTCCACTTGGTTGATTTCAGCTGTGAGTTTGATTATTTCCGGCCTTCTACTCCTCCTGGGTGTATTTTCTTCTTTTTTTCTAGAGCTTTTAGGTGTGCTGCCAAGCTGGTGACGTTTGCTCTCTCCTGTTTCTTTCTGCAGGCACTGAGATCTATGAGTTTTCCTCATAGCACAGCTTTCATTGTGTCCCTTAAGTTTGGGTATGTGGTACCTCATTTTTATTAAATTCTAAGAAGTATTTAATTTCTTTGTTTATTTCTTCCTTGACCAAGTTATCATTGAGAAGAGCATTGTTCAACTTCCATGTATATGTGGGCATTCTTCCCTCATTTTTATTGAAGACCAGCTTTAGACAGTGATGGTCTGATAGGACACATGGGATTATTTCTATCTTTCTGTATCTTCTGAGGCCTGTTTTATGACCAATTATGTGGTCAGTTTTGGAGAAAATATCATGAGCTGGTGAGAAGAAGGTATATCCTTTTGTTTTAGGATAGAATGTTCTATAATATCTGTTAAGTATCTTTGGTTCATGACTTGTCTTAATATGTCTATGTCTCTGTTTAATTTCTGTTTCCATGATCTCTCCATTGATTAGAGTGGGGTGTTGAAATCTCCTACTATTATTGTAGGAGGTGCAATGTGTGTTTTGAGCTTTAGTAAGGTTTCTTTTACGCATGTAGGTGCCCTTGTATTTGGGGCATAGATATTTAGGATTGAGAGTTCATCTTGGTTGATTTTTCCTTTAATGAATATGAGATGTCCTTCCGTATCTTTTTTGATGACTTTTAGTTGAAAATCGATTTTATTCGGTATTAGAATGGCTACTCCAGCTGGCTTCCTCGAACCATTTGCTTGGAACGTTGTTTTCCAGCCTTTCCCGCTGAGGTAGTGTCTGTCTTTGTCTCTGAGGTGTGTTTCCTGTAGGCATCAGAAAGCAGGGTCCTCATTGCATATCTAGTTTGTTAATCTATGTCTTTTTATTGGAGAGTTGAGACCACTGATGCTGAGAGATATTAAGGACTAGTGATTATTGCTTCCTGTTATATTCATATTTGGATGTGGGATTATATTTGCGTGCTTTTCTTCTCTTTGTTTTTTTTTTCCAAGACAAATAGTTTCATGCTTTTTCTTGGGTGTAGCTTGCCTCCTTCTGTTGGGCTTTACAATTTATTTTCCTTTGTAGGCCTGGGTTTGTAGAAAGATATTGTGTAAATTTGGTTTTGTCATGGAATATCTTGGTTACTCGATCTATGTTAATTGAGAGTTTTGCAGTATACAGTAACCTGGGCTGGCATTTATGTTCTCTTAGTGTCTGTATGACATCTGTCCAGGAACTTCTGGCTTTGACTGTCTCTGGTGAGACGTCTGGTGTGATTCTAATAGGTCTGCCTTTATAAGTTACTTGACCTTTTTTCCCTTACTGCTTTAAAAAATCTTTCTTTGTTTTGTGCATTTGGTGTTTTGACTATTATGTGACAGGAGGATTATCTTTTCTGGTCCAATCTATTTGGAGTTCTGTAGGCTTCTTGTATGTTTATGGGCATCTCTTTCTTTAGGATAGGGAAGTTTTCTTCTATGATTTTGTTGATGATATTTACTGGTCCTTTGAGCTGGGAGTCTTCACTCTCTTTTATACCTATTATCCTTAGGTTTGATCTTCTCATTGAGTCCTGGATTTCCTGTATGTTTTGGACCAGTAGCTTTTTCCATTTTACATTTTCTTTGACCGTTCTGTCGATGATATCTATGGAATATTCTGCTCCTGAGATTCTCTCTTCTGTCTCTTATATTCTGTTTGTGCTGCTTGTATCTGCGGCTCCTTGTCTCTTCCTTTGGTTTTCTATATCCAGGGTTGTTTCCCTTTGTGCTTTCTTTATTGCTTCTATTTCCATTTTTAATCCCTTCACCTAATTGATTGTGTTTTCCTGGAATTCTTTCAGGGATTTTTGTGATTCCTCTCTATAGGATTCTACTTGTTTATTTATGCTTTCCTGCGTTTCTCTAAGGGAGCTCTTCATGTCTTTCTTGAAGTCCTCCATCATTATGATCAAATGTGATTTTAAATCTAGATCTTTCCTTTCTGGTGTGTTTGAATATTCAGTGTTTGCTTTGGTGGGAGAATTGGGCTCCAATGATGCCATGTCGTCTTGTTTTCTGTTGCTTGGGTTCCTGCACTTTCCTCTCGCCATCAGGTTGTCTCTGGTGTTACCTTCTTCTACTATTTCTGAGAGTGCCTTGACCATCCTGTAGGCCTGTGTGTCAGGAGACCTGTTTTCCTGTTTTCTTTCACTCAGTTATGGGAACAGAATTTTCTCCTTTCAGGCGTGTAGTCTTTCCTGTCTACTGGCCTTCAGCTGTTCTTGCGGTCTTGTGTTCTGAGTCGACCAGGCAGGTCTCTTGGAGCAGAAAAGTTTGTCTTTCCTGTGGTCCCGTGGCTCAAGTTGCACATGGGGGTCTGCTTTGAGCTCTCAGTGAGGGCAGCAAACAGGAGGGCCTGCATGGCCTTTTCCCAGGGCCCCCATGCACTGGGGTCCCAGATGGCGTTAGGTGTTTTCCTCTTGAGTCAGAAATGTGGGTAGAGTGTAGTCTCCTCTGGCTTTCCAGGCGTGTCTGCCCCTCTGAAATTTTAGCTCTCCCTCCGACGGGATTTGGATTCAGAGAACTGTTGACCAATTCTCTTCAGATCCAGGCAGTGTCTGGACTGCAGGGTAACAGTTGATAGATTTCTTATAATAAACCAGCCCTGCATCCCTGGGGTGAAGCCTATTTGATCTTGATAGATGAATGTTTTGAAGTTCTTGGATTTGGTTTGTGAAAACTCTATTGAGAATTTTTGCATTGATATTCATAAGGGAAATTGGTCGGAAGAAATCTTTCTTTGTTGGGTCTTTGTGTCTGGGATAAGTAAGATTGTGGCTTTGTAGAAGGAATTGGATAGTGTTCATTCTATTTCTTTTTTGTGAAAGAGTTTGAAGAGTATTGCTATGGGTTCTTCTCTGAAGGTGTGACAGAGATGTGCACTAAACCTGTCTGGTACTGTGAGTTTTTGGTTGGGAGACATTTAATGACTACTTCTAATTCCTCAGACATTTGGAGACTGTTTAGATAGTATATGTAATCCTTATTTAACTTTAGTAACTGATTTCTATCTAGGATATTGTCCATATCATCCAGATTTGCCAGGCATGTTAAATATAGGCTTTTGGAGAATGATCTGGGGATTTTATGTATTTCCTCAGATTCTGTTTTCTGTCTCCCTATTCAATTCACATTTTAATAATTTAGATCACCTCTCTGTGCCCACCTGTTGTACTGGCTAAGGGTTTCTCTATCTTGTTGACTTTTTTCAAAGAACCATCTCCTTGTTTCCTTTAATTTTTGTATAATTCATTTTATTTCTGCTTTGTTGATTTCTGCCCTGAGTTTAATTACTTCCTCTTTCTCTGCAGCCTCGTCAGCATTTGCTGTCACGTGAGTTTTTGATCTTAGCCAATCTCACTGGCGTGAGGTGAAATCTCAGGGTTGTTTTGATTTGCATTTCCCTTATGACTAAAGATGTTGAACACTTCTTTAGGTGTTTCTCAGCCATTCGGCATTCCTCAGCTGTGAATTGTTTGTTTAGCTCTGAACCCCATTTTTTAATAGGGTTATTTGTCTCCCTGCGGTCTAACTTCTTGAGTTCTTTGTATATTTTGGATATAAGGCCTCTATCTGTTTGTAGGATTGGTAAAGATCTTTTCCCAATCTGTTGGTTGCCGTTTTGTCCTAAACACAGTGTCCTTTGCCTTACAGAAGCTTTGCAGTTTTATGAGATCCCATTTGTCGATTCTTGATCTTAGAGCATAAGCCATTGGTGTTTTGTTCAGGAAATTTTTTTCCAGTGCCCATGTGTTCCAGATGCTTCCCTAGTTTTTCTTCTATTAGTTTGAGTGTGTCTGGTTTGATGTGGAGGTCCTTGATCCACTTGGACTTAAGCTTTGTACAGGGTGATAAGGATGGGTCGATCTGCATTCTTCTACATGTTGCCCTCCAGTTGAACCAGCACCATTTGCTGAAAATGCTATCTTTTTTCCATTGGATGGTTTTGGCTCCTTTGTCAAAAATCAAGTGACCATAGGTGTGTGGGTTCATTTCTGGGTCTTCAATTCTATTCCATTGGTCTATCTGTCTGTCTCTGTACCAATACCATGCAGTTTTTATCACTATTGCTCTGTAATACTGCTTGAATTCAGGGATAGTGATTCCCCCTGAAGTCCTTTTATTGTTGAGGATAGTTTTAGCTATTGTGGGTTTTTTGTTATTCCAGATGAACTTGCAAATTGTTCTGTCTAACTCTTTGAAGAATTGGATTGGTATTTTGATGGGGATTGCATTGAATCTGTAGATCACTTTTGGTAAAATGGCCATCTTTACTATATTAATTCTGCCAATCCATGAGCATGGATGATCTTTCCATCTTCTGAGGTCTTCTTCAATTTCTTTCTTCAGTGTCTTGAAGTTCTTATTGTACATATCTTTTACTTGCTTGGTTAAATTCAAACCGAGGTACTTTATATTATTTGGGTCTATTATGAAGGGTGTCGTTTCCCTAATTTCTTTCTCAGCTTGTTTCTCTTTTGTGTAGAGGAAGGCTACTGATTTATTTGAGTTAATTGTATACCCAGCCACTTTGCTGAAGTTGTTTATCAGCTTTAGTAGTTCTCTGGTGGAACTTTTGGGATCACTTAAATATACTATTATATCATCTGCAAATAGTGATATTTTGACTTCTTCTTTTCCAATCTGTATCCCCGTGAGCTCCTTTTGCTATCTGATTGCTCTGGCTAGAACTTCAAGAACTATATTGAATAACTAGTGAGAGAGTGGGCAGCCTTGTCTAGTCCCTGATTTTAGTGGGATTGCTTCAAGTTTCTCTCCATTTAGTCTAATGTTAGCAACTGGTTTGCTGTATATGGCTTTTACTATGTTCAGGTATGGGTCCTGAATTCATATTCTTTCCAGGACTTTTATCATGATGGGGTGTTGAATTTTTTCAAATGGTTTCTCAGCATCTAATGAAATGATCATGCGGTTTTGTTCTTTCAGTTTGTTTATGTAATGGATCACGTTGATGGTTTTCCGTATATTAAACCATCCCTGCATGCCTGGGATGAAGCCTACTTGATCATGGTGGATGATTGTTTTGATGTGCTCTTGGATTCAGTTTGCCAGAATTTTATTGAGTATTTTGGCGTCGATATTCATAAGGGAAATTGGTCTGAAGTTCTCTTTCTTTGTTGAGTCTTTGTGTGGTTTAGGTATAAGAGTAATTGTGGCTTCATAGAAGGAATTCAGTAGTGCTCCATCTGTTTCAATTTTGTGGAATAGTTTGGATAATATTGGTATGAGGTCTTCTATGAAGGTCTGATAGAATTCTGCACTAAACCTGTCTGGACCTGGGCTCTTTTTGGTTGGGAGACCTTTAATGACTGCTTCTATTTCCTTAGGAGTTATGGGGTTGTTTAACTGGTTTATCTGTTCCTGATTTAACTTCGCTACCTGGTATCTGTCTAGGAAATTGTACATTTCCTGTAGATTTTCAAGTTTTGTTGAATATAGGCTTTTATAGTAATATCTGATGATTTTTTCAATTTCCTCTGAATCTGTAGTTATGTCTCCCTTTTCATTTCTGATTTTGTTAATTTGGACACACGCTCTGTGTCCTCTCGTTAGTCTGGCTAAGGGTTTATCTATCTTGTTGATTTTCTCAAAGAACCAACTTTTGGTTCTGTTGATTCTTTCTATGGTCCTTTTTGTTTCTGCTCGGTTGATTTCAGCTCTGAGTTTGATTATTTCTTGCCTTCTACTCCTCCTGTGTGTATTTGCTTCTTTTTGTTCTAGAGATTTTAGGTGTGCTCTCAAGCTGCTGACATATGCCAGTAAATGCTTTAGAACCATGCACCTCTGAACATCACTAAGAAGACATGGTTTAGAGAAAAACATGTTAGGACAAATGCAAGGAAAAGTTGAAGGTGCAAAGAGGTGATGGATATGATCATACAATGTCCCCAAGTATATAGGATTTGTCGTGTTTCCACAGTTTACGTTCAGCTATAATTCATGGTGGTCTAATGAGACACATGAGGTATTTCAATTTTCTTGAATCTGTTGAGGCTTATTGTATGAGTGACTATAGAATCAGTTTTGGAGAAGGATACATGAGATGCTGAGAAGTAGCCATTTTGTTTCATATTTGGGTGATAAATTCTATAAATGACTCTTAGGACCTTTTAATTCATAATGTCTGTTATTTTATTTTTCTCCATTTCATTTTTGACTGGATGACCAGTAAAGTGGTTATAGATGAGCGTTCAAATCTCCTGCTATTAATGTGTAGGGTTTAATGTGGTATTTAAACTTTAGCAATGTTTCTTTTTCAAATAATTTTGCCCTTGTATGTGGACATAGTTGTTCAGAATCGAGGTAACATCTTGGTAGAATTTTCCTTTGGTGAGTAGGAAGTGTCTTCCTATCTCTTTTGATTAATTGTGGTGGAAAGTCTACTTTATTAGATATTAGAATGACAATTACATATTTAGTCCTGGGTACATTGGTTTGGAATACTTTTTTCAGCTCTTTACTCTGAGGTAATAGCAATCTTTATTTCTAAGGTGTGTTTCTTGCATGCAACTAAATGATGGGACCTCTTTTTCTGTGTATATTCTGTTAGCCTGTGTTTTATTGGGGAATTGAATTCACTGATATTGAGAGAAATTAATAACCAGTTATTGATATTTCCTGTTATCTTGATGTTAATGGTGTTAATGTTTGTGTGTGTGTGTGTGTGTGTGTGTGTGTGTGTGTGTGTGTGTGTGTGTTCTTCCCTTGTTTTTGCTCATATGGAGTTTTGTATTCCCCATGTTTCCTTGAATGTAGATATCTTCATTGACTTTGAGTTTTCTTTCTAGTATTTTCTGTAGGGCTGGATTTGTGGATATCCTTGAATTTGGATTTATCTTCTTCAATCAGTCTATGTTGATTGAGAGCTTTGCTGTATATTATATATTATAGGTTGGGATCTATGAATTTTTAGAGGTCGCAAAATATCTGTATAGACCTTTCAAGTTTTTGAGTCTTTGTTGGGAAGTCTAGTGTGATTCTGATAGATCTAACTTTGTATGTTAACTGCCGTTTCCCCTTACTTATTTTAATATTCTTTCCTCACTCTGTAGACTTTGTGTTGTAATTATTATGTGTCAGTTCAGAATCTGCAGATCCCTTCAGCATCCACAGATCTTATGAAATTGAAGAGATAGGTTAGTGTAATGTGGAGGTCCTCCTGTTTTGGCAGGCTGGTCTGGTCAGCTTACCTTACTCCAGATAACTTAGTTATTACAGAAGATTGGTGGATGAAGGACAAAATTGTGCTTTTATTTAAGATGATTTACTCTACTCATAATTAAGAACTCAGGCTGTTAATGAGTATTCTTTATTTACTTCTAAGGGAGTTTATGCAAATAGAACAGATTCCTCAATGCTTTGACATTGAGCCTGGACACACACCAAAGTAGGTCTCTCTTCTCTTTACAAGGGAAGAAGATGTCCTCTGCTCTGTCAAGTCAGATTCCAGAGAATAAATCTTCCAGGTTGTCTCTCTGTTTGCACAGCAGACTAAGTCCTATGATCAAAACACTTGTTTATAAGGAGTCATGGATTATTATCATAGACAAATGTCAACCAGAACATTTCCATTTTACCTTTAACACTCCAACAGTCAGACAGGGAATTTATCCAGTGTCTTCCCACAAATACAGCTGTATGAATTATCACACTTATTATTTTCTAGTCTTGTTTTAGATAAGAATACACATCCTCCATCTTTTAGATTGAACTTCCTTATGCTCAGTACACTGAAGAACACAGAGAACAGTGGGCAACTGCTGAATTTTGAACAGTCTCTGAAACAAGTCATGATTTTAAAAATTCTTTTCACTAAAGTAGACAAAACTACAAGTATTAATCATAGGTTAATCAATAAAACATGTTTTTTTTTCTCTAAGCACATTAAAAAATAGTGGTCTCTTTGTCAAAAAAATCCTCATCTATTTCACACTTGCAATTTGTGGTTGGCAGGGAAAACTGATTATACATATTTCCCAGGAACTATTTTGTGTTGAGCATACTCTCCCACATATATCTTGTCAATAAAAATGGTAGTATAAAAGTAAAAAAAAAAAACAGATGTGTGTGTGTGTAACACAGGACATGGTCTCATATGCTCATGTTTTAAGGAGTAAAAGAAGATATGAATATCACAGATGAAGGCATATAATTAATATTTGGATTGTTATGTTCTTTTTCCTACACTACATCCTAGCAAATGGGCCTTCAAAGAAATATGGTAATCTGCAGGATGGTATAGGACTTAAATTTTAAAAAAAGTTAAATGCAAAATAAAAATACAATAGAACACAGATGAAATTAGTGCATAGAAATAAAAACAAGGATAAGGGGCTGGGGATTTAGCTCAGTGGTAGAGCGCTTACCTAGGAAGCGCAAGGCCCTGGGTTCGGTCCCCAGCTCCGAAAAAAAGAACCAAAAAAAAAAAAAAAAAAAAAAGGATAGTTAGTTCTCAGACAACCTGAGATATGTAGAAAAGCAGAATTCAAAAGGTAAGTATTTAATAACTATGATCTTCTTGTGTAAACCTGCATAAATCACACGTCTGAAACATTAGCAGGAGGTGGATCAAGTTTTAGATTATCAGAGAAGCACTACAGCCAGCTCTATCTCCAAAAGGGAAATCTAAGTAAAAATGCACTTATAATGGAGACCTTCAATATTAGATTCCTGGAGGCCTACTATGTCACAATTGAAATCATTCGAAACTACATAGGACTGTGACTTCAAAGGAATGAATCTTTAGCAAAATACATCGGTGTCTTTGAACTGTGGGTTTAAGATGAGAGGAATCGCTGCCACAGCTCTCTGTAGCCAAATCCTATATGGGAGAGAGATGGGCATTCAGAAGTGCAGACAATTCTGAGAGCTCAGGGGAGTCACATTCCTGGCCCAAGAGGAACCCAACTAGAGCATTCTGGACAGAGGAACCTAGGAGTAATCAGAGAGAGGGTCGTTCTTGTCTTTGCCCATGACAAGAGCTGAAAGCCAGACATCAGGGGCACTGAAAAAACTGAGAGCAGAGGTCAGGTCAACTCTTCTGCTCCAAGTGACCTGCCTGAAGCCCATAGAACACATAAACCCAGGAGCAGACACGGACAGGACCCTTCTGTTTCTGCCTGTACCCAAAGCTGAACTGGTATCACATCTCTGTACCCAGATTCGACTTAGAGAAAACAAGTGTCCAAGAGTAATGAAACACAGTCTTACAGGAGGAAAAAGTCACAGTCAGAGACAAAAAGACTAGCTAATACAGAGACAACATGATGGCAAGAGGCAAACATAGGAACAAAAGCAACAGAAACTAAGACTATTTGGCATCATCAGAATTCAGTTCTCTCACCAAAGAAAATAATGTATATTCCAACACACAAGGAAGGCAGGATTTGTACTTAAAATCATACCTCATGATGATGATAGGGGACTTTAAGAAGAACATAAATAACTCCATTAAAGAAATATAAGACAGCACAGATAAACAAATAGAGGAAACACAAAAATCCTGTAAAGATTCACGAGAAAACAAAACCAAATAGTTGAATAATTGAACAAAATAATCCAGGATCTAAAAATATAGATAGAAATTATAAAGAAATCACAAATGGAGACAAAACACCAAATGTACAAAACAAAGAAAAAGTATTAAAAGCAGTAAGGGAAAAAGGTCAAGTAACAAATAAAGGCACACTTATCAGAATTACACCAGATTTCTTACCAGAGATTCTGAAAGCCAGGAGATCCTGGGCAGATATATAGAACTTAAGAAAACACAAATGCCAACACAGGCTACTGTATTCAGCAAAACTGTCATTAACATAGATGAAAAGAATCAAAAATTGCAAGAGAAAACCAAATTTACACAGTATGTTTCCACATATCCAGTCCTATAAAGGATAATAGAAAGAAAATCCCAACACAAAGAAGGAAACTACATCCTAGAAAATGCAACAAATTAATCTTCTTGCAACAATACCAAAAAAAAAGCACACAACATAATTAAACCTCTAACAACAAAAATAACAGGAAACGAATATCACTATTCCTTAATATTCCTTAACATCAATGGACTCATTTCCCCAATAAAAAGACATAGACTAACAGACTGGATATAGAAAAAGGACCCAGCATTTTGATGCATATAAGAAACACACCTCAGTAACAAAGACAGGCACTGCCTCAGAGAAAAAGGCTGGAAAACAATTTTCCAAATTAATGGTCCCAAGAAAAAGCTGGAGTGGCACTACTAAAATTTAATAAAATTGACTTTCAGGCAAAGGATAAGGAGGGTTACTTCATATTCATCCAAGGAAAAACCCACCAAAATGAACTCTCAATCCTGAATATCTATGCTGTAAGTACAAGGGCACCTACATTCATAAAATAAATATTACTACAGTTCAAAGGACACATTGTACCTCAATGAATAATAAAGAGTCAGAGATTTCAACACCCCGATCTCATCAATGGACAGATCATAAAAACAGAAATTTAACAGAGACATAGAGAAACTAACAAAGGTTATAAACCAAGTGAATTGAGCAGAATATTTCATCCTAAAATAAAGAATATACCTTCTTCTAAGCATTTCATATTACGTTCTCAAAATTGATCATTTAATCCGTCAGAAAACATGCCTAAAAGATAAAATAAGATTCAAATAATCACATGCATCCTATCATATCACCACGGATAAAGGCTGGTATTTAATAACAAAAAAAAATGACAGAAAGCCCCCATTCACATGAAAGTTGAATAACAATCTACTCAATGATAACTTGGTCAAGGAAGGATTAGGATTACTATGAAAGTGTCATACAAGTCTGCACTAATTCCATCTTATCATAGGGATTTTTTTTGGTTGGATGACTTTTAATTACTACTTCTATATTTAAGGGTTATGGGAACCTTTAAATGGTTTATCTGATCCTGATTTAGGTTTGTTACCTGCATCCTGCATAGAAAATTGTCCATTTTATTCAGATTTTCCAGTTGTGTTAAACATAGGATTATGTTTAATTAAAGAATTTAATGAAAATGAAGATGCAACATACCCAAACTTATGGGACACAATTAAAGCAGTACTAAATGAATATCTCATAGCTCTGAGTGCCTCAAAAAGAAAGAGGAAAGTGCATACCTTAGCAACTTGACAGCACATTTAAAGCTCTAGAAAAAAGAAGCAAATACACCAAAGAGGAATAAACAGCAGGAAATAATGTAGCTCTGGGCTGAAATCAACCAAACAAAGCAAAAAGAACTATTCAAAGATTAAAGGAAACCAGAACCTGGTTCTTCCAGAAAATCAACAAGATAGATAAATCCTTAGCCAGACTAACCAGAGGGCACAGAGAGTGTATCCAAATGAACAAAATCAGAAATGAAAGGGGAGAAAGAACAACAGCATCTGAGAAAATCCTAAAAATCATCAGATCCTACTCCAAAAGCCTATGTTTAACACAACTGGAAAATCTGAGTAAAATGGACAATTTTCTATGCAGAATACAGGTAACAAACTTAAATCAGGATCAGATAAACCATCTAAAGGGTCCCATACCCCTTAAATATAGAAGTACTAATTAAAAGCCATCCAACCAAAAAAAATCCCTATGATAAGATGGAATTAGTGCAGAACTCTATGACACTTTCATAGAAATCCTAATACCAATACTGTTCAAACCATTCCAGAAAATAAAAACAGAAGGAACACTAACCAATTTGATCAATGAAGCCACAAATATTCTTAAACCTAAATCATACAAAGACCCCACACAGAAAGACAATTACAGACCAATTTCCCTTATTAATAGCAATGAAATAATACTCAATAAAATTCTCTCAAACTCAATCCATGAACACATCAAAGCAATCATCCATCATTATCAAGTACGCTTCATCCCAGAAATGGAGGGATGGTTCAATATATGGAAATTCAACTATGTAAAGCACTATGTAAACAAACTAAAAAAAAAAAAAGAAAACATGATCATGTGTTTAAATACTTAGAAAGCATTTAACAAAATTCAACACCCCTTCATGTTAAAAAGACTTGGAAACATCAAGCTCATACCTAAACATAGTAAAAACAATATGCAGAAAACCAGTAGCCAACATCAAACTAAATGGAGAGAAACTTGAAGAAATCACACTAAAATCAGGGACTAGACAAGGCTGCCCACTCTCTCCCTACCTATTCAAAATAGAACTAAGGGGAATCAGACAACCAAAAGAGTTCAAAAGGACACAAATTGTAAGTGAATAAATCAAAATATCACTATTTACAGATGATATGATAGTGTACTTAGGTTTCCCTAAAAGTTCCACCAGAGAACTACTAAACCTGATAACCAACTTCAGCAAAGTGGCTTTATATAAAATTAACTCAAATAAATCAGTAGCCTTCCTCTGCTAAAAAAGATAAACTGGCTGAAAAAGAAAGTCAGGAAGTGACACCCTTCACAGTAGTAACAAATAACATAAAATAACTTTGTGTGACCCTAATGAAGCAAGTGAAAGATCTGCATGACAAGAAATTCAAGTCTCTGAAGAAATAAATTGAAGAAAATATCAAAGGTAGAATGAACTCCCATGCTCTTGGATTGGCCACATTAATATAGCAAAAATTGCAATTTTGCCAAAAGCAGTCTATAGATTCAATGAAACCCCATCAAAATGCCCACTCAATTCTTCATAGAGATAGAGCAATTTGCAAATTCACTTGAAATAAAAAAAACAGCATAGTGAAAACTATCTGCAACAATAAAAGAGCTTTTCACCTAAACCTGTATTACAGAACAATAGTGATAACAACTGTATTTTATTGGTACAGTGACAGACAGGCAGATCAATATAGTAGAATTCAAGACCCAGAAATGAACCCCCACACTCGTATGGTCACTTGATCTTTGAAAAAGGAGCTAAAACTATCCAGTGTAAAATGATAGCAGTTTCAACAAATGGTGCTGGTTAAACTGGAAGTCAGCACCTAGAT
This sequence comes from Rattus norvegicus, assembly GCF_021556685.1. Lineage (NCBI taxonomy): Eukaryota > Metazoa > Chordata > Mammalia > Rodentia > Muridae > Rattus > Rattus norvegicus. The sequence continues at coordinate 166,303,859 of NC_141537.1, forward strand.
GAATGCAAATCGATCCTTTCTTTTCATCCTGTATAATGTTCAAACCCAAGTGGGTTAAGGACATCCACATAAAACCAGATACACTCAAACTAATAGAAAAAAAGTTTTGAACACATGGGCACGGAGGAAAATTTGCTGAACAGAACACCAATGGCTTATGCTCTAAGATCAAGAATCGACAAATGGGACTTCATAAAATTGCAAATCTTCTGGTAGGCAAAGGATGTTGTCATTAGGACAAAATGACAACGAATATGTTGGGAAAAGAGCTTTACAAGTCCTACATCTGATAGAGGGCTAATATCCCATGTATATGAGAACTCAAAAGGTAGACTGGAGAGAGTTAAATAACCTTAATAATAAGTTAGGTACCGATTAAGCCAAGAATTCTCAGCTGAGGAATATCAAATGGCTGAAAAGCACTTTAAGAAATGTTCAACATACTTACTCATCAGAGAAATGCAAATCAAAACAACCCTGAGATTATACCTCACACTTGTCAGAATGGCTAAGATCAAAAACTCAGGTGAAAAGAGATGCTGGGTATGATGTGGAGAAAGAGGAACATTCCTCCATTGCTGGTTGGATTGCAAGCAGGTATAACCACTTGGGAAATCAGTCTGCAGCTTTAACAAAATTTTGGACATAGTACTATTTCCAGAATCAAGCAAATCACAGGGTATATACCCAAAAGATGCTCCAACATATAACAATTACACATGGTCTACTATATTCATAGCAACCTTATTTATAATAGCCAGAAACTAGAAAGAACCCATATGCCCTTCAACAGAGGAATGGGTATAGTAGATGTGCTACCTCTACACAATGGAGTATTACTCAGCTATCAAAACCAATGACTCCGTGAAATTCATATGCACATGGATGTAATGAGAAAATATCATCCTGAGAGAGATAGCCCAATCACAAAAAAAAAAACCACACATGATATTCACTCACTGATAAGTGGATATTAACCCAAAAGCTCCTATTACCCAAGACACAATATACAGACCACATGTAGCTCAAGATGAAGGATGACCAAAGTGTGGATGCTTCAGTCCTTATTAGAAGGGGGAACAAAAATATTCATAGAAGCAGATATGAAGAAAATATTTGTATCAGAGACAAAGGAATAGCCATTCAGTTCCTGCCCCACCTGCCCCACATACAGCCTCCAAAACCAGAAAATTTTGCGGATGCATGAGGTGCATGCTAACAGGCTAACAGGAACCTGATATAGCTGTCTCCTGAAAGACTCAATCAGAGCATGACAAAAACAGAGGTGAATGCTAGAAGAAAACCATTGAACTGAGAATGGTGTTCTCATGGTGTAGTTAGAACAATTTGAAGGACCTGAAGGGGCTTGCAATCCCACTTGAACCCACAATATCAACCAACCAGAGCCCCCAGGAACTCAACCACTACCCAAAGTGTACAAATGGACAGAGCCATGGCTCCAGCTACATATGTAGCAGACGATGGCCTTGTTGGGCAACAATGGGAAGAAAAGTTCTGCCAAGGCTTGACCCCATAGTGGTCAAGAAATTGAATAGAAATTCTAGTCCTTAGGAGATTGAGTCCTTAGGAGGAGATATCATGAGAAAACTCATGATAGTCAATGTGAAATTATGCTTCATATAGGCAAACTAAAATTAATAACAGTACTAATAATCTCTGTGATTAGAACATATTAGTACATGTGCTAAAGCAGTCTATCCTGTGGTCATTTCTGTGACAGCCTGCTTAAGAATTTTCTTTGAAGAAATAGAGGAAAATATTTTTAGAAATATTTGGAGCCTATCTGTCCACACTGACAGGGACACATTTAGAATAGAAGTGAGCTAGATGTGCCATGTTCCCAGACACTGAATAAAGGATTCCTGAGAAAGTTATTATTGTGGGGAGCATGCCTCAGATAGTTTCTGTATTTTCTGCAGCTGCTGAAGAAGAAAGCCAGTGAATACCACAAATAAAATGACATCATAACAAAAGACAACAGAAACAGTACATTAAACCCTCAAAAGTACAAACAACACAATTACCAACTAGCACATGTGGAATAAGTATAACTGACCTTTTTCAAAAGAAAATATACAGGCCAGATATACCTGCCCATAATCCCAACCCCTAAGAAATATAGACATGAGGATCATGAGTTCAAGGATAGCCTGTGTGACAAAAGTCCCTATCTCAAAATCTCTACAAAGTAATAAAAATTAATTTTTTTACTTATGTAAATGCAATTCAGCATATAAATCCCTAGGAAAGTTATAATAAAACTCATAATTATGCAGTGATTTCTTAAAATTTGTACTTCTAAAAACCATCAACATAATAAAAAATTGATAAATATATGATGTGAAGACAGAGGGGGATTCTGAGGACTCAAGGACAAATGTGGATGAGTACAGAAAAATAAGGGAAAAGTGAGGAAAAAGGATGGATTAAGCAAAACCAAGGATGGATAAAGGCCTTATGGAAACCTACTAGTTAGCTAGTTTAGAGTTGGCCTACACAAAACTGCCTTCATATTTCCTTGGTGGTTTGGTGTTTTCTTGTTTTTTTTTTTAATGTGTGGTTTTTGTTTCTGTGTGTGTTTGCTTGTTTGTTTGTTTGTTTGTTTGAGGGGGGACTTTTTTGTCTTACTTTTTTAAATTGTTTTTTTTTTTGCTAGTTTGATTTTATTTTTTTATTTTCTGGTGTTGTTTTTTGGGGACAGAGAAAAAGCATGACAATGACTGTGTAGGAAGGTGTGGACCAAGAAGTATTCAGAGAGTATGGAATGTGATCAAAATACATTCTATGAAAAAAGTTAGTTAAAACATGGACGTTTAGAAAAGAGTTACAATTACAGAAGATATGAGTTTTTAAAAGAAAACCAAAGTGCAAGACAAAGGATACCCCAGAGGATTCACTTACTGATCAGGGAGATGACAGAGGACTCCAATGCAGCATAGGTATTGCTCCTGCACTTGCTTACCATAACTACTTGGTAAAGCCTTATTGCTGCAGATGCTCCACACTTTGACATGAACACATAGAGAAGTCTATCTCAAACCAATATGGAAATATCATTCCTTGGACTGGCTTTCAAAGGGTTAGTAGGTATTTTGCAGGATGAGGAGAGAATAGATATGATTAGTCCTACCTGCACTGGACTCTGCATACTATAGGGCTGACCTGCTAGGAAAGATAGGTCATAGGATAGCGGTTTTCTTATTGGAACTAAGGTCTTTACCATATAACAGAATAATGACTGATGTTGTAATCCAAATCAAAAGCCCAAGATTTAACAGAGGTCCAAGACCTAGGTTGGAACTTGCTACTATCACTCTGCTAAGTGGTCAGTGATTAGAGTGCATTCTAAACATTCATAGTTACAGCCTTGACTTTTGCTGCTCTCAACTTCCATTACAGATGCTTCTTTGTAGTTCATGCAGAGAGACAGAACTGGTAAATGAACTTAGTATAAGTGTTTATGTGTAGAGGCTTAAAGGAGACATCTACATCAACTTCTTCCTCTCCCTACCACCAGCATGTCTCAGGGAAGAGCAGAGAAGAAGACATGGAAAGTATGTGAAATGAGAAAAGAAAAAAAAGATTTCTGAAATGAGATTTTCCAGACAAGATGAAATTTCTTAAAGATTTCTTACTTTTTTAGAAATCATTATTTATAGGTGAAAGCTGCTAGAAAAGGGAAATGTTCTTTATTGAGGGTGTGGCCACTTTTGTGTTTCTTTTTTCCAATGGAGAGCCTACAACCAGGCACATATGGACAGCTAATTACAATGACATGATTTAGAGGGGCACTTGTTACACCTTTTAGTGGGACTAGGGGATGATATATTCACATATTATTTGATGTATATGAGATACTCACAAAATACATATTATTAATAAATATAAGTAGTTAAAATTTTTCTACCATGTTATAAATAAACAAAAATAGTTGGATTTGCATAACAAATGGAAGGTATGCATATATATGTATATATATATATATATATATATATATATATATATATATATATAAACAAGTTCATAAACCAAAAATTGTGTAAGGTAACTACAGTAAAAAGTATCTGAGATACTCACACTCATTGTATCTGTCATGATGATTCAATCACTTCACACAATTTCATCTAAAGCTGTTGACTTGCTAGTGCCCTTTGCTTCTTAGAAGACACAATCCTGAGATGTATACAGTATTAAAACATTTTTGTCAATTTCTGAACATACAACTTTCTTCTGTAAAACTTTCTTAGAGACTGCCTTATGCAACTTGCCTTACACATGAGCTCATAGAAAATGGGGAAAGACATGGGAATTGAGAGAAAAGCCTTTGTACACAATTTTTCTAATTCCCACACCAGTGTTAGAATCTAAAGGGTTCAGAAACTCAGTTTAGATTGTCCATTGTCCATCCTTTTTTATTATTATATTTCAATCCAATCCAGTAATTATCTGAAGTAACCTGGTGCTGAAGGAACTTCCGAAAACAAAACAACACACTTTATTATGAAATTTCTATCTGTTTGATGAGAGAAGAACAAGCAGGAAGAATTCTCAGCATGTATGTGTCATTATCTGCTGGGCTGTCCTTCCACCACTCAATCCTACTGTGGGGTTCAGTTTCTAAGTGACTTCCTACTAGTAGCACATCTAAGTCAAAAATTGATGTCAGTTCAACAAGTTATTTAAATGAAAACTTGAGATATTCTGAGATATTGGGTACAGGATAAATGTGTGACTGCATTTCTTAAAGCAAGTCTCACTATGTAACCAAGGGTGTCTTTGAACTCACAACCTTCCTACTTAAGAAAGGAATTTTTTAGATTTAGCATTTTCTATGACTGATGTATCAATTTCTCTATTGCATCTTTCATACCTGACCTAAACAGATAATTCTCAACAGAGGAATCTCAAATGTCTAACAAGCACATTAGAAGTGTTCAAAGTCCTTACCCATCAAGGAAATGGAAATCAGAATAACTCTGAAATCCCATCTTAAACCAATAGGAATGGCTAAGATTTAGAGTCAAATGATATGACATGCTCGCAAAGATTCAGAGCAAGGGGAACAATACTCTACTTCTTGTGGAAGGGCATATTTGTAAAACTATTTTGGAAACCAATTTGATGGTATCTCAGAAAGCTTATAATAGTTCTACCTCAAGAACCAGATATACCACTGCTGGACATATACACAAAACATCCTCTACCATCTCACAAAGGCTCATTTATTGTCAACTATGTTCATAGTAGTGTTTACTTATAGTGAGAAACTAGAAATATCTTAGATGCCCCTCCACTAAAGAATGAATAAAGAAAATGTGGTACATCTGCACAATGGAATACTATTCAGCTGTGTAAAACAAAGACATCATGAATTTTGGAGACAAATGGATGGAACTTGAGAATATCATCCTGAGTGACATAACCAAGTCACTAAAGTATATGCATGGTATATATTTACTTATAAATGATATTAGCCATAAAATAATGATGCCCGTGCCATATACCACATACCACTGAAGCAATGATGCTTCAGTCTCACTTGAAAACAGAAATGTAATAGTTATAGAAGCCATTGGAAGGAGAGAACTTTGTAGGAAAAGGGATTATGAGGGGTATAAGGATTCGGGGTCAGGTGTTGGGAGGAGTAAAGGGGAGGGTTTGATGGCCATGAGAATGAATGGAAATCTACAACTGATGTGGGTAGTTAGGGAACATCTACAGGAAATGATGGAGATCAGTGATATGGGAGGCACACAAATATCAATGGGAGTGTTCTTAGCTGCAACTCTATGTTGCCTAAGGAAGATGCTTCCTACGGCCAGGAAAGAACACCAAGGGAGTAATAGTAATACCAACAAACTCACAAGATCTTTGTCCCTATCTTCTCTTGTCTAAAAGAAATGTAGGGATTAGGAATGGAGCAATAACGGGGATACATCCAACAAATAACCACCTCCAATTGATAAAAATAAAGATAAACTGATTCGTGGTTAAATTGAATTCTTAAAAATTAGCTATGGGGCGGCAATGGGGGGACGGTTGGGAGGGGAACACCCATAGGGAAGGGTAGGGGGGAGGGGGATGTTTGCCCGGAAACCAGGAAAGGGAATAACACTCGAAATGTATATAAGAAATACTCAAGTTAATAAAAAATAATAATTAAAAAATAAATCCAAATGTTTTACAAGATATCACTAATTTTTGTAACATGCAAAAAACAATTGACGACGATTTTTCAATCATTTTTGAGGCAAGGTCTTATGCAGCTCAGGATGTTCTCAACCATGACAGATAGTTGGGAATGACTTTAAACATCGGATCCTTCTGCCTTCACATCTTGAGTGCTGGGATTGGAGATATGTACCTCTATGCCTGGCTAATGCAATGCTATGGAATAAATCCATAGCTTCACACATAATAGGCAAGTATTTAAAAACTGGTCACATTCATAGCCCAGATATTCATAATATTTCGATTTTTGTTGTAAATTTTAGTTACGTGATTTTTCCTATGTGTCTTGGATCAGTGCTCAGAACTCTCTCAAAACCCTCCATGTCTACATCTATTTATTCTATTTTTCTAATTATTGTTTTTGCAGTGCTAAGAAATAAAATGCAAAACCTTGCACATGCTAGATAATCACCATACCAACCCACGTCCCCAAAAAAGAATACTGTGCAGGAAATATTGTGGACAGTTTTAGTGTAAATCTCCATGGACCTAACTGGTCAAACATTTAATTCCACATTTATCATATCATCTCATTTTGCACACAGGGCCAGTGCTCAACTACATTGTCTGTGTCAACCATGGATGAATCAGTAGAGAAAACGTAGAACACTCGCACAGAAATAAGAATACCACTTATCTTTGAAGGAAAATTAATCAGCTGGTCATGATGACTTAAGCCTATAACCTGAGCATGTCAAAGAGAGAGACAGGAAGATCACAACAAGTTTGGGGTCATTCTAGGCTAAGTAATGACTTCCAGGACAGCCATGGCTACATTTTGTGTCCTAAGCCACCCTGGGCTACATAATGATACCATGTCTCACATGAAACCCAAAAGAGAAATATTAGCCTATCTGACAAACATTGATAAACTTGAGGATTGTGTACAAAGTGAAAAACACCAGGCCTAGGACCATACTTATGATACCATGCAGATTATATTTCTAAATCAGCCTACTTCTATGAATTAGAGGCTTGTGAGATATCCGGAGCCAGAGGGTAGGAAATGAAGACTTGCCATTCAGAGGCAGTTAAACTAATGAAAGAATTCTAGATCTGCAGTAACTCATTGTGCCCACACAAATCTACACACTACTGTGCACTTAACATTGTTTCATGTCGTTGTTAAATACTCTTACTTTAAGTGATATAAGAGACATCCTAGGGTGGTTTTGATGTAGATAACCTGTTCTCCTGAGTATTTTGATGCCTTCAATAATATGTTCAAATGCCCAAATGTTTCAAGTTAAATACATTAAAATGTGTGGAGTTTTTGTTGAAAGACTGCTTCAATATGAATATTTAGTTTAGAGAAGTGCTGGGAATGGCCATGCTCAATTAAAAAACTATCTTGAACCTCCATTTTTCTTTGAAGAGGTATCATTGTGTAGCTCATGCTGGCCTGGAATTTCATTGGATGTCCAGATTGTCCTGAAAGTTATAATTCTCCTCCCTCAACTTCATAATCATAGGTATTACATCATTAGGACAACCATTATAAATAATTAAGTTATTTTATAATAATGATAAAAAATGTTTTTGATCAGTCTAGAATACTTCTAACATTTCTTTGGAGCTTTTTTCTCCTGTCACAAATTTTATAATGTAGCACTTTCAAAAAATCACAAATCCTATGAAACTCAAGCAAAAAGGATATTACAAGTGTGGATACCTCAGTCCTACTCAGAAGGGGGAAATCATCTTCAGAAGTAGAGGGAGAGAGGGATCTGGAAGGGAGAAATGAGGGGGTGGGAAAAAGCAAGCCTGGTTCAGATACGTGAGGAGATGGAGGAAAAGTACAGATGGTCAGGAATGTGAAAGGCAGTGTATAATAGTGGGGGATGGGAAAGTGGGGGTAGCTACTAGAAAATCCCAGATGCCAGGAATCTAAGAATTTCCCAGTAGAAAACAGGGAGGACATTAACCAAAATACCTAACAAAGGAGAGATAGATCCTGCACAGATCATAACCAGTGGATAGATACATCCCCTGGTGGAGGGATGGAGTCACTCACCAACCTCAAAAATATTAATTCATAATTCCTCCTGTCAAAAGGAAATCCCAGGACAGAGAATGGAGCAGTGACTGAAGGAAACCCCATAAAACGTCTGCCCCATCTAGGGATACATCTCATATGCAGACACCAAACCTAAACATTATTGTTGATACCAAGAATTGCTTTCACACAGGAGCCTGGTATAACTTTGCACCTGAGAGACTGTGCTAGAGCCTGACCAGTACAGATACTGATATACACAGCCAAACATCAGACTGAGAATGGGGAACCCAGTGGAGAAGTTAGGGCACGGACTGTAGGAGCATGTATGTACTCAATAATAAACATAGATCACGTGGTATATATTCACTAATAACTGAATATTTGCCAATAAAGTATAGTATACCAAGGATACAATCCACAGTCCTCAAGGCTAACAAACAGAAGGGCCCAAGTGAGACTAGTTCAATTCCACTTTGGAGGGTTAAGAAATTAATCTCTGCAGAAAGATGTAGAGAGTGACCTAGCTGGGAGAAGGGAAAAGAAGAGGATACAGGTATATGGCCAGGTATGGGTAGGGAAAATAGGAATGAAACCCTCAGGGACAGCAGAATGAATGGAAGTGTGCAAACTCAGGGATAGGAGGTAGGGGAACCTTCAAGAAAATTCTAGAGACCTCAGAGGTGAGAGTACTCTAAGGGAGGGGAACTTAGATGAAAAGCTTAACTGTGGGAAAATATAACTTCTAGAGTCCACTTCCAGTAGAAATACAAGACATCAAGTGAAGGGATGGGGTTGCAATCCCACAGTCAAAAATTCTGACCCAGAATTTTTCCTCTCTAAAAGAACTGCAGAAACATAAAAGAAGAGACTGAGAGGAAGGCACTGCAGTAACTGGCCCAAATTATGATCCACTTCTTGGAGAGGTTCCAAGTCTGACACTACTAATGATGCTATAGTGTGCTTACAGGCAAAAGTCTAGCATGTCTGTTCTCAGTGAGGCCCAAATGTAGGTGGCTAAGTCAGTTGCATACACTTTCACCCAATCATTTAACTGAACACTGGGACCCCTGTGGTTGAATTAGGGAATGTCTAGAAGAGGCTGTGGAGGAGGTAGACCACATATCAGAATAGGAGTCTCATTAAGTAGAAATCCTTAGCTCTCCCAGACACACATCTAACAACCAAACAGCATACAGGTGCTCATTCAAGGCCCCAGACACATATACAGCAGATGACTGCCTGACCTGGCCTCAGTTGAGGAAGATGCACCAAACCCTCAAGAGATTTGAGGCCCCAAGGAGTGGGGATGGCCTAGCAGGAGAGGGGGTGGGGGATCTTTTAGGAATCACGGGGATGAGGAATGGGATGAGAAACTGTGGGAGGGTGGACAGGGAGGGCATAATGACTAATGGGCTGTAAAATAAATAAAGGTAACTAAAAGGGAAGAAGGGTGGGATAGCATTTTATTTCCCACATGCATCTCCTAAACCCCTTTGAATGTCAATATGGGTAGGAGTACTGCATTTCTATAAGCAAGAAGCTAATGTGTTACACTTTAGTCTGATCTTTATTTCAATACCCCAGGAGTTACTGATGGAGACCCGGCTCATTCACCAGCAGTGCTTGAAATCTGGTAATGCTTCAGTATGAACAGTTTAAGAAAAGAACCAAGTCCTCTCTCAGACTGATAGCAAATTACATGTTCCTTTAATCTGTGCTTGTAGTCTCCAACTCTCCTCCTTATGCTTGGTTACCCTGGGTAACAGAGACTGGCTACTTGTTCAGAAAACTTGTTTTCTTTTTCTACCTGGAAGATAGCTGGATGTGGCTGAATGACTGTATTCTGGCCAAAGGAATGTGACTGAATATACAATGAGTTACCTCTAGGGCAATATAATAAAACTGCCAAGCTCAAACTTCTACTCCTTTCCCTAACCATTCAGAAAAAAATGCAGAAGATGCAAGGACCTAACACATAACATCAGTTTTTCAATTTTTTGTCAGTTTATTCAAAGCGTATGGTTATGGATTATATTAATACTCTGTATAAATTTAGTGAATATCACCTATTACTAATACAAAGTTTTCCAATATGGGCATGGTTATTTCCTTCCAATTATCTGCATTTATAAATTTTTGTATAAATCTTTCATGTCTGTTGTAGAATTTATTTTGTCTTCTGCTTTTGACAATATTTTAAATGGACTTGTTTTCTTAATAATTTCCTAATTTCATTGCCTGTTTGTCCATGTAGATTATAACTCGTGCTCTTTATACTGACCTTCTTTTCTTAATGCTCAACTAAACTCATGTGTTAGCTTTAGAATTTAATTGAGTCTTCCTTTGCATTTTCAATCTAAGAAATGTCAACTGTAAATAGAAGTACATTAAATTCTATTTTCCACTTCAGACATAATTATTTATTTTTCTTGCTTAATCATTATAGCTAAACTCTCTAGTACAACACTGAATATAAATGACCAGAATGAGCAGTTTATTTTGTTTTTTACTTTGGAGGGAAACCATTCATTCTTTTACTCTGAAGTAGGTTATAATCTGTGAGTTTTTCACTGATATCCATTTTCAAGTGGGATGAATTATCTTATATAACCCTCCCAAAAATCCATAGATCATTAAATGATTTCTGATGCTGTATGACATTATTCAAATTCCATTCATCAATAGTACAGAAGCATATCGGTAGTATTCATATGGGAAGTAATTACCTGTCCTCAAAGAAATTTCATAAAGATGAAAAGTGCTGTCTGAAACAATGTGCATGGAGCTCCATGCTACACAAAGGAACTTTCCATACTTCAGATTCAGAAGTGACAGACTTTGGAGAAGATGGAGATATATTTGGTAGCATTTAGAGTATGTTACATGTGACACTGGAGTGGCATGATATTTAATTAAGTAACCGATTATATTTTTAAAATATGGGTATGTTTAAATGCAGTTATATTGGTGGAGTTAGTGTGTGTGTGTGTGTGTGTGTGTGTGTGTGTGTGTGTGTGTGTTCCATGTGTTTTATTGAATGTAGATATCCACTTGGATTGAAATTTTCCTCTTAGTGTTTTCTTGGTTTTGTCTTGAAATATCTTGTTTTCTCCATCTATGTTTATCGAGAATTTTACTAGGTTTTATAATCTAGGTTCTCATCTGTAGTGATTTAGAGATTTCAAAATATCATATCTGACATCAGGTGCATTTCTTGTTTTTCTGCCTTTGACTGTTAGCTGCCTATTTTCACCTAGAGCATTTAATATTCTTTCCCTCTCTGTAGATTTTGTGTTTTGATCATTATGCAGTGGGAGTGTTTTCTTTTCAAGCCAGTCTAATTACTGTTCTAAAAGCATCTTCTATGTTTATAGGATTCTCTTTCTTTATATAGGGTACTGTTTCCTTACTTTGGAAAAGTTTTATTTTATGATTTTGTTGAAATATTTGGGCTTGGAGCTGGGACTCTTTGCTTTAGTTTCTATTACTCTGAGATTAGGACTCTTCACGCTATCACAGATTTCCTGGATGTTTTGTCTAAGGAAGTTCTTTAGATTTAACATTTTATTTGTATCTTCTATATCTGAGGTAAACAGAGAATCTTCAACAAATGAATATCAAATAGCGAAGAAGCACTTAAATAAATATTGAAAGTCCTCACCTATTGGGGAAGTGCAAATCAAAACAACTCTGAGATCCCATCTTATACCAAGAAGAATGTCTAATATCAAAAAATCAAGTGATACCACATGCTGTCAAAGATGTAGAACAAAGTGAACAATCTTCCACTGCTGGTGGGGGTACACATTTTTACAACCACTTTGGAAATCAAATTAATAGTTTCTCAGAAAACTGGCATAGCTCTTTCCTAAAACCCAGCTATATATTGGGCATATATCCAAAATATGCTGCACCATCTCAAAAAGACATTTACTCAACTATGTTCATAGAAAAGTTATTCATAATAACCAAAAATTAGAGAGCTTAGATATCCTTTAACAGAAGAATGGATAAAGAGTGTAGTGCACCTATGCAATGGAACACTATTTGGCTATGAAAAACAAAGACGTCATGAATTTTTCAGGAAAATGGATGGAACTATAGTATATAATGCTGACTGAGGTAAAACAGTTCCAAAAGGATATGCATGGTATGAATTCAATTCTAACTAGTTAATAGCCATAAACTACAGGATGCCCTTACTACACTACAACCCTAGTAGGATAGACAGAAAGAAGGGAACAAAGAAGGATTCTTCAGTCCCACATGGAAGGGGAAATAGATGGTCACGGAAGGAGAAATGGAACTGGGTGGGAAAGTATTTAAGAAGGGTAGTGGGTAATTCAGGGTTGGGTGTGGAAATGGTTAGTAGGGATGGCATTATTGCCATGAGAACGAGTGGCCATCTAAGACTGATGGGAAGGGTAGGGGACATTTCCCAGAAAATGGGGTATAGTAGGGGCACAAGAATCAATAAGGGGGTCCTTAGCTACTGGGGAAATGGATCCTGACATGACTACCTCCTCTGGCTAGGGAGGAACCCTGGGGAAGCAATAGGGATACAAATCCACCCACAAAATTTTCATCCAAAAAGGGGATGGAGGATGCAGGATGGATTGTGGGAGGGGATGCCCAGGAGAGGGGCAATGCACAAGGTGTAATATGAATAATGAAAATACACAACAATACCTAATAAAAATAATAAGAAGAAGAATATATTATTATTATTATTATTATTATTATTATTTTAAAAATTGATTAGGTTTATTATATCAAACTATTTTCTGACATTAAAAATCTTTATGTTGTTGTTTAAACATGTATTAAATTTGTATATAAATATCATACTGTGTTATAATTTGCAAAGGATTAAAGATGACCCTTCAATCATTTCTCTAAGAATGTACTCTTCATATTTGAAAAGATTTCATTAATAATTATTTAAAAAAGAATGCCAGAATATTGGAAAATTTGTTTTCTTTCGAATAATGATTTCCAAATATGGATATCTTTTTTACAAATGTAAGAATACTACACAGTAAAGTTAGGGACATTATCAGTGAAAATTACCATGGGGCTAACTAGCAAACCAAGTAATTCCCCATTTTTCATTGTATCTCATTGTACAAAGAGGCCCATACCTCAACAACCTTTCCTGGTGTGATCTGCTTACTCATCACAGGCAGTCTCATTTCAAGGTTCCAAAGAAAAAACATTAGACAGTAGGAGCTTATTTGGAACTCCAAGGATAAAAATGACTTTCAACAAGAGGATGTGCTACACCAAAGGGTTAAACTTCATGAGGGGAAGACATTCAAACTCCTGAGAAAAGGAGAACACTGAAAGACACAAGTGTCATTGTAGTAACAAGTCTCCTCTTAACATACCTGAGTCCCACAGTTTTGTTCAAATTACAGGAAAACCATATACTTTAAAAATAAATCCAAGATTCAGTATCTCATTATTTAGACCTAAGAATAGAGTATAAGAGAATGAGGGGCAAGTAAATATCTACAGTGCCAGCTCATTCATATCATATATATTGAGAAAGGATAATCTGTACTGCTGGCATGTCTGCTTACATTCATGCCATGTTCTTGTGTCCATTATGAAATAATAACATTTTATACCATAGCAGAACCAGTGTATTCCAAACACTCACCTACAGAAAAGAACACAAATTGTTAAACGTTATTTTCTGGGATTCTTTTGTCAGAACAATGTATTAATTAATTCTGTGTAGAAAAAAAGTAAAATCTCACAGTAGTCAGAAATAGTAATTTTATAAATGCCCAGAGACCCCTGTGTACACTTATGATCTACATAACATTGTATTAACACTAGAAATAAAGCAACATTTTGTGTGTCAATCATGGATGAATGAGCAGAGAAAATGCAGCCTGTACATAAAAAAGATTCCTACTTATTATTTAAAGAAAAATGAAACAGTTGGGCATGATGACTTATGCCTATAACATGAGAGCTCCAAAAACATAGACAGGACGAACACTACCAATTTGAGACTATCCTAGGCTAAGTGATAGCTTTCATGCCAATACTTTCTATACTGTGCAGTCCAACATACCATGGGCTAAAGAATGAAATCATTTCTCACAGCAAAACCAAAAGAGAGATGATGACCTATGAGAAAGGCATGGAACTTGAGGGTGGTGAGCAAAGTGGAACACACCAGGTGTAGGATCACACTTTATGATTCCATGCAAATTGGTTATCTAAAACATCTCAATTCTATGAAAAAAAGAAGTTTATGAGATATCATAAGGAAGGAAACTTGCTACTGAGAGGCAGTCAAATTAATAATAGAATTCTAGATCTGCAGTAATGCATTGCCATGCACACCACTCGGTACTTAACACTGTGCCATGGTCTGTGTTAAATGCTCTACTTTAAGAGAAAAAGAGAGATACAAAGGAGGTTTTGATGTTGACATTCTGTAGTCATGATTATGTAAACCCCTTAAATGGTGTCCCCACATGCCCAAATGTTTCAAGTTAAATACATTAAAATCTGTACAGATTGTGTAGCAAGGTCACCTCAATATGAATATTTTGTTTAGTGAGGTCCTAGGAATATCCGTGCTTTGTTAACAAAGTTTATCTCCAATCTCTATTATTCCATGAAGAGGTTTCATCATGTAGCACAGGATTGCCTGGAATCTGCTGGACTTTCCACATTGTCCTGAAAGGTATTTTGTTCTTTCTTCAATATCCTAATCTAAGGGATTACATCACTATGCTATCCTTTAAAATAATGAAGTTATTTTAAACTAGTGACACAAAGTATTTTTCATGGGTCTGAAATACTTTAACAATGATCTAGAGCTTTTTCATTTCCTGTCACAATTTTTATAGTATAGCAGTTTTAGATATATTTAGTCTTTACATAATGAGAATAGTCATATCCTACTAACTCAGCATGGTAAGTTATAAACAAGAACTCTTCATAAGCTCTAAATCTTGAAAAAATATTTAATGATTATTGTTAAACAGTATCAGTTAAAAATTACCAGTAACACTGAAGGGTAAGAAAGATTTCTTCTGACACTTGATATTTTCATCTTCCCAGTCTCATTCAGGTGTCACTGATAGAGATGCTATAAGTGCACACTATGATTCAGCACCCCTGTCTATTCCAGGAGGATCTCTTTATTACAAACTGGACAAATTTCTAAAGACAAGTCATATGGAACACACACACACACACACACACACACACACACACACACACACACACACACACTGTTATTTTTATAATTGCAACCATGTAAATCTCAAGTCTGTTTTAGCACAAATACTTGATGAATGTATTCTATTAAAAACTTCCATGAGCATGTAAAATACAGAGGCTAATGCTAACAGCAAACCATTGGACTGAGAATAGGGTCACCATCAGTGGAACTAGAGAAAGGCTTGAAAGAACTGAAGGGGCTTGCAACCCCTTAAACATAATAATGCCAGCCAACCGGAGCTCCCAAGGACTAAACTACTACCCAAAGAGTATATATATGGACTGACCCATGACTCCAGCTGCATATGTAACATAGGATGGCCTTGTTGAGCAACAATGGGAAGAGAAGCCCTTCGTCCTGCCAAGGCTGGATCCCCAGTGTAGGGGTATGTCTTAGGGGTGGCATGGGTGAGTGGGTAGGGAGAACAACTTCATAGAAGAAGGGGAGTGGGAGAGGACAGGGGGCTTATGTCTGGCAAGCTGGGAAAGGGAATAACATATGAAATGTAAATTTAAAAAATCCAATAAAAGAAAAAAATCATCCATGTTATATCAGCAACCAAGTGGGAGACTCAGACTTTCCCCTGGACAAAAAAAATCTAAATTCTCAGGATTACTGATTTGTAATGCCATCCCCAGGGAGCTGGAAGTGTACCAAACATATGCTGATTTCTAGAAATTATAAGATTCTTCTATCCGAGACAGGGATTTCTGGGTTTCGAAGACATTACATGAAATAAAGAACCTTCAAATAATTAACACAGAGATCAACAGAATTGTAAGCTAAAGTTTGGCCTTCAAAGCTTCCATAAAAGGAACAGTAGATGATAATGCAAATCTGTATTCATCGTGCTCTCCTGCTACATACCTGTGTGCTGAGAGGAAGCTAAAACAGTCTTAGTTTTGCTGTACAATCTCTTCTGTTCTCTGTTGAGTAAGTCCAGAAGAGCATTGCCGGGAATACACTCTACAGACATATTTCTCAATATTTCTTCCTTTAAATTGATGTCATTTTCCATGGTGCTGCAGTTATGGTGGAAGTTCTGAGTTTTCTGCAGTTCATTCTCTTCATGGCTATACTGAAAAACTAAAGTAGTCACAGGCATAACAGCAAAACTGTTCATAAAGAATATATATTGTACTTTAAGATTAGAGAAAAATCTTCATGTTGACTGACAACACATATCATTACTTCCATTGGTACTTAATATTTATAAATCAACACTTCTACTAACTCACTTTTGAAACAGATACATCAATTTTTCTCTAAAGTTAGATTGACTGTAAAATCAATAACAGAGCTGAAAAAATCTATGGTGGGAATGACTTGCAGTTACTTAATATTTTAGAGTATGATGAGACAATAAATACAGAAGTAAAATATTCAGTGAATAATTAATATGTCATGGGAATTGGAAACAAAAAATGTTAAGAAATGGGACAATTATTATTGAAATGTAAGGAGTATAGATTGTCCAATTCCATAGCTATGATTTAGCATACACTAGAAGCAATATTGTGTAAATGTGAAGGTAACCAATAAAGTTTAACTTTTAATGTTTCCGTACAGATGAAGTCATTTTACTTAACCATGACCTCAATATACATTGAAGAAAAAGGAAGAGGTCATCTATTCTTTGCACAGCTGTAACTCACAAAATATTTGCATAAAGTTAACAATCACCTTACCTCAAAAATGTACATAAGTCCTCAGAAGGAACATGACCAAGAATGAGAAAGAGCAGGACAGATCCAAACAGCCCCTGAGCTAACAGATTAGGTACGAAAGCAAACATAACACTGCAGTGAGTCAGGAAAAGTTATTAAGTCCATTGATTATGACTCATCTCCTCATTATAGGCAGGACAACGAACAGAGTGTATAACTGCATCATCCCTGTCCAAAGCTATTTTTTTAGGAAGAAGTTCAATTAAGATGTATCTCAATTACTTACTGTTTGTCACCAACATTGCAACACCTACAAGCCAAAGGGAATAGAGGATTCCAAGAGCTATCACAGTGAGCTGCAAGGGGACTGAACTCTCTTAAATCAACAAAACAAAGCAAGAAAATAAATACCATTAAAAGTGCACATCTCAATATTAATTACAATTTTGTTTAGCAGACAAAAAGGGGAAATTATACACAAGTTGATGATACAAACAGACTGAAAATGTGCTCTCAAAGTTGTAGATTTCTACCTAAAATACAGCTGTAGAAATTCTACATGTTTGAAGTTTCACAAAATTCTGATCTTATTTCTGCTTTTGCCTTGTATTGTGAATCCTCCACTCTCAGAATAGAAGTATGTGGGTGAGTGTCATATGTCCCCACCCAGTTCTATAGGAACAAAAGTGCCTTCTAGAGAAGGCAATTGAGGCATAGTTCCAAGGCAATACAAGATAACAAACTGGAGCATAGAGTGCATCAAGAAGGATAACTGAGGGGGGTTGGGATTTAGCTCAGTGGTAGAGCATTTGCCTAGCATACACAAGGCCCTGGGTTTGGTCCTCGGCTCTGGGGAAAAAAAGATAACTCAAGAAAGAGAGGAATTAAGGATGGATGGATGTTCTTGAGAACTGATAGGGAACCACAGCTGGTCTGGACTTGATTTTTATAAATAAATCCCCATCCTTGAAAAGGCCTATATTTCAACTATTCCTTTTTCCTGAAAATCGATTGCTCTATATAATACTAAATATTTTGTTGTATCTAAGGTATTTAGAATCTAACACTCATGATTCTGATTACCACTACATCAATGAAGAAAATTATCTCAGCAAGGTACAGAACCATGACAGTGCATATAGAAGAAGTGAAGAAATAGAGAAGAAAAGAAAAAGTGATACTTCTGTTTTTCCTTAATAAATTAAATTATTCTTTGACATTTCAGGAACTCACAATGTGGTTTAGGTCATTCCCACACTCACTAATCCTCTCATTCTCTCTTCCTTTATCTGCAATATTATTACCATTTGTAAAATTCTTCTTTGGATGGACAACTCTTGGTGCCTGTTATATTAGATGTTGGGGATATTTATGACAATTGAAACACTTTGCTTTGGAATGAAAATATTGTTTCTAATGCATAAGCCTCATTTCTGTAGAATTTTCTTTCTGTAGAAAACTTAGTCTTTTTTCAGACTCTAGTTTGTCGGTTAGTTTCAAAGTTTTCAGAATTTTTCTTGACTAGATTGCATTAAAAAAAACAAAAACAAAAACAAACATCTCCTTATGGTTTCTCACAACTTTTCCTACTTTTATTTTTATTGGCTACTTTATGCACTTTCATTTAAAATGTTATTCCACATCCAGGTCCCCCCTCTCCCATTACCCCTATCCATTGTATGAGTATGCTCTCCCTCCCAGTCACCCACTCCTATGTCAACATGCCAGCATTCAACTACTCTGGGGGAAATGTGCCTTCATAGTACCAAGGGCTTCTCCTCCTATTGATTCCAGACAATGCCACTCTCTGCTTCATATGCAGCTGAAATCATGTGTCCCTCTATGTGTAGAATTTGGTTGGTGGTTTAGACTCTGGGAGCTCTGGCATGGTCTGATTGGTTGATGCTGTTTTCCTATGGGGTTGCAAACCCTTCTCCTTCAGTCCTTTCTCTATCTCCTACATTGTCATCCCCATGCTCAGTCTGATGGCTAGGTATAAGCATCCTCATCTCTATCAGTAAGGCTCTTGGTTCTGCAACCTTGAAGACTTTTGGAATCTCACAGTTGAGCAAGGGACCTCCTGCTCACTCATTTTGGTAGTAATGTATGAAGTCAGTTATCAGCTATAATCAGGACTTGAGTGATTTCTAAAAAAAATTTGAAATGTCCATTTTTGGTATGGTACCTAGATCTGATAATAAAAATGGCTGGGAAAAGGTCAGATCTGACTAATTTACTAAATGATTCAAACACCCTGACATGGAATGACCACGATTTCCATTACAGGTGAGAAACTTTTACAGATTTCTGTTAAATTTGTTTATATTTCTAATATTCACAGGAAATTTTGTTAGGAAATATGTAAAGAATTTAAAATTTACTTAGTTTTTGTAATATTGACAAAGCCCCTTTGTTTTTAATATTCAGCACATAAAATTTTGGGTAAAATTGGTTCCACTGAAAATCATTTTAAAAAAAACCTTTTAAACAAACTATCCAAATAAAAATGTCAAAGCATTATGAATAAATAAAAATGTTGCTTTAAAATTATTTACAAATGTTATAAACACATGAATATTAAATGTTCTTTCAGTCTTTTTATTTATTCATGACTCTCAGAGTTTCCCAGGCACTACCTTCAAAGGAATATTTGAAAGAAAATACTTGAGGTGATGCAAAGCATATAAATATCTCATGGACTGAATCCCCAAAGAGCTGAGAGGTACAACTTCTCCATCTAGCTACAATCTACATATGACTGTCTATGCTTGAACCTGTTCAATGGATTCAACCAGAAAAGAACCTGGTAAGTGGGATAATCCATACCTAGAAAGACAAAACTAAATATTGTCTCTCATCTGAGGCTCCTGGCTCAAAGTCTTCAGAAATTCTATGTTACCTCTAGTAACTGCAGCAACAAGAAAAGTAAAAATGGGACATATCTGGGTGGCTGTGAGAGCAATAGAGAGAAGCATAGAGGATACAATATGAAGTTTAATCTCAAAGCATTCCATGTACACAACCATTTCACATATAATATACTCATTCATGATGTGGCAAGAGGAGGATATATGAAAATAAATTTTGTAACTATGCAGCATATATGAGCTAATGCCAATGAAAAATATGATCTGATAGTTGATATCAATGTAATAGTAAATAGTAAGTAATAGTAAATGACATTACCCTTACATTAATAACTGAGATGTGAGCAGGCAGATAATAAAGATAACACAGTGCACGTAATACAACATATTAACCTTGTTTTTAATTTATGAAGTTTTCTGAGGTGATTTTTCGGCTCCATTATTTTTTGGATGAAAAAGAACCCGTCCATTAAACAACTCTCTTTCCAAATTGTTATTTTTTATTATGGCCCCTAGGGTGGAGCTTGCTGAGCCAAGGTTCATCTGCCCAGAGACAACTTTCCAAAGTGAGTTCTTTCACTCCAACTTCATGTCAGTTCCAGAGATTAAGTTCAAGTATTTGATTAAGATTGTTTGTCAAGTACCTTTACAAACCGATCCATCTCACTTGGGTCCTATTGTGACATTTGCCAGATGGATAATATATACACATTTGACACAGTAAAAGAGGAAAAACCCATAGATACCTCGATCTTAACTTCTTAGCACACAACTAAATTCACAGCATACCGTGAAAGAGAATAACCAGGGTTTTTCTCTTTATAACAGTTTCACATGCTTCCAGAATTAAAATGATCTAACAGAACCATCAGGGTTTCATCCTCAATCCTATTTTCATGTCAGGCCATGTGAAGTTCTCTAGAAAATATTTGTTCATTGATATAAAACAATAAAAGCAGGAATTGTTACCTGTCTCTCTACACCGAAGTGATCCTTTTGGAAGGTATTGGTCTCCCAGTTGGATGCAGAGTTGACGTTTCCTGGTCTGTATCCACAAAGAGACTCCAAGACGAAAGGCAAAACTAACTTTCCTCTGAGTGATACTGAACTTCATGACATTTTGCCCCTCCTCTTGACCAAAGCGAAAAGAGGAAATTGTTTAATGAAAGCTGATTCTGAGAGTAAATGAAAGAAGCAAAATACTGTGCTAGATGTTGCAAAATACATGTCAATATTTAAGGCTTGAAGACTGGGAAGATGTAAACTGCAGAGAGAGCAAAACCAGTGTCCTTAGCAAAACAGTAGGAAAAAGATGGACTGAAGCTGCACCATCCTTAGATTTCAAATGCGCTCTCGGAAATTTTGTCTTATGTTATTACTTTTAAAGTTACTTCTTGATTTTGTATTATGCTAATAGCAGCTTAAAGTGTGGATAAGGAGTGCCATGAACGCTCTCATGATTCCACTGGTAATGATGTTTTTACACTCTTCTCACTTTTTAAACATAGATATTTAATGTGTACATTGTCATTTAACATGGAATGACTTAAATACTGATATGTTCATTGTGCTGGGAAATCAAATCTAAGAAAAAGAGCATGTTCAGTATATACGCATTTGCTGAGTTATATTTTATTCTGGTGTTTTGGTTTTGGTATGCTTGATGATGCTATTTTAATATACTTGTTGTTTCTTACTATGTAGCACAGGCTGACACCACATTCACAGACCTCTGTACTATTTGTTCTCTTAGAATTATACCTGTATACCAGTACACAAATTTATGCCATTTGTGATAGATATTTTCTAATAAATAGAAAGATATTTTGCATTTTATAAATATTGATATCAAGATTTTTAAAGCCATATGCAATTACTATTCAATTATATATTTCATAAATTAAGTAGGTACTCCTCCAATGCTGAAAATCCTAGCTATTTTATAGAATTTTCTTACTGTTAATTGAAGAACTGCATAGAATATACTTTAGAACATACTTAAAAACATACTTATTTTATGCACGAAGTCAAAGAATTAGGGCAGAATCACATATAACAAACTCTAACATACATCATCACCTGACATCTAGCTAATTTATAGTCTTTCAATTGGCTTTAACAAATTCACAGTTGATTTTTTAAAGATGAAATGGATTTTTATTCTATGAGATTTTCTAAGAATTGTGATGAGAAGTCCTGGAAAGAAGCTCCTTCAATAAAGACTGCATTAAACTACAGAGAAGAGGGGACTGTGTAAAGTTTTTGTGTCTAGTATACAACAAAAAAATTGGCCTAGATCCTCTATTTGATCATTTCCAAGAGTGCAGGTGTTTGGAAGGTCAAGAAAACGGGTATTTGCGCAAATGAGTGAGGCTGTCACATTTACAGCACATCTATTGCTGCTCTAGAAAAGGGAAATCACTCCCTCAAATCTGGGAGGTTTATGTCATATGACCTACAGAAATATTGGTAGTGCTGAGACCTTCTTGCATTCTTATCTCTACTGAGAGGCTGTCATCCTTACCACAGAGGCTGATCGCATGCAAAGGGCACACATCTTTCTGTTCTCTGTGTTTCATTTGCCTCCTCTAACAACATACAACAACTGTGGGAAAGAACCCAAGAGCTTTTTATTTATTAGTGTGACCAAAGTATGACCAGGACAGGGTACCTACCAGTGCAGATCATGAAGGAAGGGTGTAGTTAACAGAAGCTGAACATAGAATGAAATATTTTTGGATTTTGTTTCTTTGTATGTCAGAGACAGGAGGATGCCCATAACTGTAAATGTAAAGAGCAACAGCTTCTTCTAAGCTCTATGGAGCTCTGAATTTATAGAAGACTTTAAACTGTTAACAGGCACAATTAGCATGGAAGTTATAGTGACTGTAGAAGGAATGGAACTGACTGACACCACCATTTTGTTTCTTTGACCAAGGTTCACCATAAAACAGGAAGTACTGAACTACATATGACCAAGTAATAAAACAGAGAAATGAAAAAAGTGACGAAATTGTTTTTTTTAGTATGTCTTCTAAAATTTTTGTGAAAAAACAAACAATAACAGTATACATACTTACACACTACATACACACACATATATACATTACACAGATACACATACAGAGAAACACACACAGACACACACACACACATTCATGGCTGCTTTAGTGTAAAATCATTTATTTGTGAAACCACAACTCCCACTCCTTTATGTTGAGACAGACACAATCAGAATCCTACTTTCAAATATTCCAGTCAGACACTCAGACCTCAGTGCCATCTTTGCACAGCTATAAGCTGTTTATTCTGTCCCTGGCTGAGGTGAGCGACACCTGAAGTACCCACCAGTCCACAGGAAATGATTTTCTAATTGCTTGCTTCACTGGGAGAGCTGGGTTATCCAGGTCAGTGTCTCACCACTTGGTGCTGTCTTTTAAGGAGGAACGTTTACTACCATGAAATATGGTAATCTTCACAGGTCTTCAGGAAACCCCCAAAACCTCTATTTTGAGATTGCCAGTGCTTATGTCCACCCTGTGCACTTATATTGACAGTTATTTTAACACTCTGCCTTCCCTGCCTACCCACATAGTCCTAGAATGGCTGAATCACTGAGAGGAAATGAAGAAGATGTCAGGAATGTACTAAGAATGATAAAAGGGGACAAGATAGGGTTTATTACAGATAACTGGGCTCTTCAATACCCAGGGATACAAGTCACTCTTGGAAAAGTCAATTAGGCAACAATCCATGAGACCTGTGCTTTTTCTCATTGTGCAATACTTCAGAGCAGACACTGTAATCTGGTTCCTCTGCATCCTCTGTGGAGTCTGCAGGCTCAGCTCATCCTCCATAAAGCACTCATTCTTTTAAATTTATTTCTTTTTTAAGGTGTTTTGTCTACCATAGTTCAGGATGCCCCAGAATTACTGTGTATGTGACACAGCCCTGAAACTCCTTCAAACTTACGTGATCTGGATTTTCAAAGTGATCTATCATAACCACCATTTGTATCATTCATTAACTTTTTTGTGTAATTATTTTTTTATTTTGATAAGAAGTATTATCCAATTAGCCCAGGGATCCAACTATTGAAACAGCAAAAACTATTTGGAGTTCAACTTATAGCTTAGCCCTTTGTAAGAAACAGTTCTCTCTCATTTTAAGTAACTATATATAGGAGTGCAATAGAAAAATTCAAAGTAACCTCAGCTATCATTAATAGTACTGACAACAATGTGGAGTAGCCATATTGATAATGGTTACTCTTCCAGAGAAACCAGTGTTTATTCCCAGAATCCACATTTAACATTTCAGAGGATTAGTTGGACAAAAGACATTTTTATGGTCTGTTTCAACTCACCAAAAAAAAAAAAAAAATAGAATCAGCTGATGTTGGAGCCGGTTTTTCAGACTTCCATCTGGAACTAAGAAACAGCAGGTCTCCAGAATATTAAAGGATTTTCCTGCCACAGTGGGACTAAGGAATGAGCTTTGTGTACAAAACAAATACTGGGTTGTCATCTTCCCAAATGAGAGGCAAATATTGTGCAACTACTCCAAGTGTCAAGACAACTGCCAGGAGGACCAAGAAATTAACTGCATTTACCACTCTCCATTGTGATTCAGCTGTTGTTAACTGTATAGCAAGTGTGAAATAAATAAGTCATTACATATGTTAGCTCAGGGTTACTATGTGTCTTAGTCATGCTATCTATTCCTGCAGATACATCATGAACAAAAAGCACGTTGGAGAGGAGAGTTTTTATTCGGATTAATCAGTTTATTCCACATTGCTGTTCTTCAACAAAGGAGTTCAGGGCTAGAAGTCAAACAGGTCAGGAAGGAGGAGCTGATGAAGAGGCCATAGAGGGATGTTACTTACTGGCTTGCTTTCCCTGGCTTGCTAGGCTTACTTTTGAATAGTACCCAAGACCATCAGCCAAGGGATCGTACCACCCACAAAGGGCTGGGCCTTCCCCCCTCGTTCACTACTTGAGAGTGTGCCTTAGAGTTGGATCTCATGGAGGCATTTCCTCAACTGAGGCTCCTTCTCTGTGATAACTCCAGCTTGTGACACACAAAACCAGCCAGTACACTATGTTAAATACAAATTGCACTCATAGGCTTATTTATGTATCCCTAAGAACATCCATTGATTCTCTGGTGCCTCTCTCTTATCCCCAGTCAGTCACATCCTGGACACTAACCAAACAAACTTTGAAGAGAATGGTTTAATTCATTGCACATGTTACTACTAGATGTTAAAGGAATAAGGAACAATCATATACATGAAAGCTCAAAGCAGAATTTACAGAGAAACTCAGGCTTGCTCCATGGCTCAAGTTTAGCTCTTTTTCTTTTTCTCTTCTTCTTCTCCTTCTCCTTCTCCTTCTCCTTCTCCTTCTCCTCCTTCTCCTTCTCCTTCTCCTTCTCCTCCTTCTCCTTCTCCTTCTCCTTCTCCTTCTCCTCCTTCTCCTTCTCCTTCTCCTCTCTCCTTCTCCTTCTCCTTCTCCTTCTCCTTCTCCTTCTCCTTTCCTTCTCCTTCTCCTTCTCCTTCTCCTCCTTCTCCTTCTCCTTCTCCTCCTCCTTCTTCTTCTTCTCCTTCTCCTTCTCCTTCTTCTCCTCCTCCTCTTCTCCATCCTCCTCCTTCTTCTTTCCTCCTCCATTATTATTATTATTATCATTATTATTATCATTATTATTTGATTATTTGAAATTTTTATTTAATTTTTACACTTCAGATCTTATTCCTCTCCCAGTCTACCCTCTGACTTTCCCCCATCCTTTACCTCCTCCTCCTCACCCTCCTGTCTCCAATATGATTTCCCTACACATAAACCCCGTACTCCACCACAGCATGAAACTCACTGGTTGCTCTATTCTCTTGAAGGTTAGGTGAAGTTTATTTGCATCTTCTGTGACTGAACCCAGACCAGCTATTCTCTGCTGAATATGTGTTGGGGGCCTCAAATCAGCTGGTATATGCTGCCTGATTGGTGGTCCAGTATTTGAGCGATTTTCAGGTTCTAGGTTAATTGAGATTGCTGGTCTTCCTATAGGGTCTCCTGCCTCCTCAACTTCTCGCAGCTTTCCCCTAATTCAACCACAGAGGTCCGCAGCTTATGTCAATTGGTTGCATGCAAATATTTGCATCTGACTCTTTCAGGATTTTGATGGCTCTTTCAGAGGGCAGTCATTATAGGTCCATTTTGTGAGTGCTCCTTAGCCTCAGTAATAGTGTTAGGCCTTGGGGCCTCCCGTTGAGTTGGATCCTACTTGGTGCCTGTCCCTGGAACTCCTTTGCCTCAGTCTCTTCTTCATTTCCATTCCTTCATATCTTTCAGACAAGAACATTTATGGGTCAGTATTTTGACTGTGGAATGGCAAGTCCATCCCTCACTTGAGGCCCTGTCTTTCTGCTGGAGGCAAGCTCTAAAAGTTCACTCTCCCAACTGTAGGTCATTTCATCTAAGGTCTTGTCCTTTGAATCTTAAGAGTCTCTTGATTTTCAGGTTACTGGTACATTCTGAAGGATCCTCCCAAACACCTACCTCATGAGGTTGCTTGTGTGACCCTCAGGACTTCAGTCCTTTCCCCGATCCAAAAACATCATGTTCTCTCTCCTCTTCAACCACCAATTCCCTTTCCCTTCCAGAGCCCACCATTCCAGCTTGTGATTGATTTCTTTTATTCAGTGGCTTATTTATTCACCATTCTCTCGACTCTTCATACACCCATACACACATGCCCCTAACATGATTAACCCTTCCCCTTTTCCTCAAAGAAAAAGAAACACTACATGGCTAAGAAACTGCCCTGGCATCTGCAATTAGAGCAGGCATATCCTCTGCCTCTAAAGCTAGACAAGACCATCCTTATTTGGGAAGATGATCCAAAGTTAAGCAACAGAAAGGCAGCATCCTCCACTCTGATCCTTAGGGGACCCACATGAAAACTAAGTCATACAACTGATAAAAGTATGTAGGAGTCCTAGTTTTAGCTGAAGCATAGATTTTGGTTGGTTTTTCCAGCTCTGTGTGGCCACATGGGTCTGAGTTATTTGACTATGTAGGTATTCTTGTGGTATCATTGTCCTTCCAACTCCCTCTATCCTATCCCTCACTCTTTCACAATAGTTACTGAGCCTAATATTTGACTGTGGAGACACTACACCCGTATCCATAACTGATGGGTGAAGACTCTCAGGAGATAGTAATGCTAGGTCCCAATACGAAAGCATTATAAAATATCATTAATCATGTCAGCGTTTGGCTCTTTCCCAAGGAATGGATCTCAAGTTGGTGAAGGCATTCATTGGCCATTCCCACCATCTCTGTTCCAGTCTATCTCATAGGCTGGAAAAATGTTCAGTCAAAGGTGTTAGATGTAGGTTGGTGTCCATTCCTTTCCTGGAAATCCCATTTGTCTGCCAGATGTTGCCACTTCAGTCTCTCTATCCCCAGCTAATAGGTGTCTCAACTAGGGTCTTTCCCATAAAGACTCAGATGCTTCCCCTATCCCAGGTCTCAGCGCATTCCCAGAAATGTCCCCTAACTAGGTCCCCTTTTCTATCACAATTTTTTTTTTACTTTCCTGTACCACATTAGACCTTATCCCCATTAGCTTCCTCACCTACTCTCCTCCATTCATCCACCACTGATATATATTTTTGCCCTTCTGAATGAAATATAAACATCTTCACTTGAGTCCTCCTTGTGACTTAGATCCTTTAAAACTGTGAGGTGTAGCATGTATCTACTGTACTTTAAGGATAATGTCCTTTTATAACTGAGTACATAGTATATGTGTCTTTCTAGATCTGAGTTACCTCACTTGGGACAATAATTTTTAGTTCAGTTAATTTACTGCAAATTTCATGATCTTTGCTTTTTGCTGTTGTTGTTTGTTTCTTCGTGATATTACTGTTTTTTTCTAAAAATTGAAGAAATACATATTTAATGGACATTTTTATTTGCATTTCAAATGTTATTCTTTTTTCAAGGTTTTGAGTCTATAAGCACCCTCTTCTATCTCCCTCCCCTTTTTCTGTAAGGGTGTTCCCTCTCCCCAAACACTCCCCATTCCCGCCTCCCCACCCTGGTATTCCACTACACTGGGAGGTCCAGCCTTGGCAGGACCAAGTGATAAGACTCTTATTGGAGCCCAACAACGCCATCCTCTGCTACGTAAGCAGCAGGAGCTATGGGTCTGTCCATGTGTAGTTTTGGGTAGTGGTCTAGTTACTGTGAGCTCTGGTTGGTGGCTACTGTTGTTCCACTAGGGATGCAAGCCCTTTCAGCTCCTACAATACATTCTCTAATTCCTCCAATGGGGACCCTGTTCTCAGTTCAATGGTTTACTGCTAGCATTTGCCTCTGTATTTGTCATGCTCTGGCTGAGACACTCAGATGGCAATTATATCAGGCTCCTGTCAGCATGCACTTCTTGGCTTTATATATATATGTATTGGATCTGAGATGGGGCAGGCCCTGAATAACCATTCTTTCAGGTTATACTCCAAACTTTCTCCAAATCCCCTCCTAGGAATATTTTTGTTCCCCTTTTTAAGAAGGCCTGAAGCATCCTCACTTTGTTCATCCATCTTCTTGAGCTTCATGTGGTCTGCAAATTTAATCTTGTGTAATTCAAGCTTTGGGGCTAATATCCACTTATCAGTGAGTGCATACCATATTAGGTTTTCTTTTTGTGATTTGGATACCAAACTCAGGTTGATATTTCTAACTCCATTCTTTTACCTATGAATTTCACAAAGTCATTCTTTTTGAAAGCTGGGAAATATTCCAATGTGTAGGTATCCATTTTCTGTATTCATTCCTCTGTTGAAGGGTAACTAAGTTACTCCAGCTTCTGGCTATTATAAATATGGTTACTATGAACATAATGGAGCATGTGTCTTTGTTTTATGCTGGAGAATCATTTGGGTATATGCACAGGAATGGTGTAGCTGGGTTCTCAGATAGTACCATGTCAAATTTTCTGAGGAACCACCAGACAGATTTCCAGAGTGAGTGAAACATCTTGCAATCTCACTAACAATAGAGGAATCTTCCTTTTGATCTACAGCCTCACAAGCTTCTGTTTTCACCTAGGCTTTTTGTTCTTAGCCATTCTGACAACTGTGAGGTGGAATACCAAGGAGGTTTTGATTTGCATTTCTCTGATGACTAAAGATGTTGAACATTTCTTTAGGAATTTCTCAACCATTTGATATCCCTCAGCTGAGCATTCTTTGTTTACCTCTGTACCCCATTTTTATTTGGGTTATTTGGCTCTCTAAGGTTTAACTTCTTGAGTTCTTTGGATATTTTAGATATTACCCCTCTATCAGACATAGAATTGGTCAATATCTTTTCCAAATCTGTTGGTTGCCATTTTGTCCTAATGCCAGTTTACTTTGCCTTACAGAAGCTCTGCAGTTTACTGAGGTCCCATTTGTTGATTCTTGATCTTAGAGCATAAGACAGTGATGTTTTGTTCAGGAAATTTCAAATGCCCCTGTGTTCAAGGCTCTTCCCCACTTTTTCTCCTATTACTTTGAGTATACCTGGTTTTATGTGGTAGTTCTTGATCCACTTGGACTTAAGCTTAGCAGTGGAGCAATAAAATGGTTCAAATTGCATTATTCTAAATGCTGACCTCCAGTTGAACCAGCACCATTTGTTAAAAATAGTATCTTTTTACCACTGTATGGTTTTAGCTCCTCTGTCAAAGATCAAGTGACGAGGGGTGTGTGGCTTCATTCCTGGGTCTTTGCTTCTATTACACTGATCTACTTGCCTGTCTCAGTATAAATATCATACAGTTTTTATCACTATTACTCTGTAATACAGCTTGACATCAGAGATGGTGATTCACCCAGATGTTCATTTATGTTGAAGATAATTTTGCAGTACTGGGTTTTATGTTATTACTAATGAAATTTCAAATAGTTCCTTTTAAATATATGAAGAATTGAGTTGGAAACTTGATGGGAATTGCATTGAATCTGAAGATTGCTTTTGGAAAAATGGACATTTTTATCATATTAATCCTGCCAATCAATGAACACTGGAGGTCATTCCAACTTCTGAGATGTTCTTCAGTTTCTTTCTTCAGAAACTTGAAGTTCTATTCATGGAGATCATTCACTTGCTTGGTTAGAGTGAAACTGAGGTGTGTTAAGTTATTTGTAACTGTCATGAATGGTGTCATTTCCTTAAAAAATTTCTCAACTTTTTTCCTTAAGTATATGAAAGCTATTGGTTTATTTGCATTAACTTTATAACCAGCCACTTTGCTGAAGTATTTTATCAAGCATAGTAATTCTCTGCTGAGTCTTTAGGGGTCACATAAGTATACTATCATATCATCTGCAAATAGGGATAATATGACTTCTTCTTGTCCAATTTGTATACCTTTGATCTCCACTTGTTGTATGATAGCTCTGGCTTGGACTTCAAGTACTATATTGAGTAAGAAGTGGGAGAAAGTGGGCAGCCTTCTCTAATCTCTGATTTTAGTGTGTTTGCTTCAAGTTTCTCTTCATTTAATTGAATATTGGCTACTGGTTTGCTGCACATTGCTCTTACTATATTCAGGTATGGGCCTTGAATTCCTGATGGATCCAACACTTTGAACGTGATTGGTTGTAGAATTATGCTAAATGATTCATCAGCATCTAATGAAATGATGAGGTGGTCTCTTTCCTTTTAGTTTGTTTACATTGTGGGTTTTATTGATGGATTTCCATATATTGAACCATCCCTGCATCCCTGGAATGAAGCCTCTTAGATCATGCTGTATGATCATTTTGATGTGTTCCTGGCTTCTGTCTGTGAGAATTTTATTGAGTATTTTTGCTTCGATATTCATAAGGAAATTTGGTCTGACATTTTCTTTCCTTGTGGCATCTTTGTGTTGCTTAGGTATGAGCATAATTGTGGCTTCATAGAAGGAATATTGTAGTGCTCTTTCTGTTTCTATTTTGTGGAATAGTGTGGACAGTGTGGGTATGAAGTCTTTTATGAAGGTCAGATAGAATTCTTCACTAATCCCATCTTGTCCTGGGCTTTTTTTATGTTGCAAAACTCTTAATAACTGCTTGTATTTCTTTGGGAGTTATGGGACTCTTTAGATGGTTTATTTGATCGTTTTTTAACTTTAGCTCCTGGTATCTATCTAGAAAATTGTCCATTTTATCCAGATTTTCGAGTTTTGGTGAGTATAGACTTTTGTGGTGGGATCTGATGATTTTTTTTAATTTCCTCAGATTCTGTTGTTATGTCTCCCTTTTTATTTCTAATTTTGTTCTTTTGAATACACACTTTGTGCCCTCTGGTTAGTCTGATTGCCCTGTTGATTTTCTCAAAGAACTATCTCCTGCTCTTTTGATTCTTCGTAATGTACTTTTTGTCTCTTCTTGCTTGATTTCAGGCAAGAGTTTCATTATTTCCTGAAGCCTGTTCCTCCTGTGTGCACTTACTTCATTTTTGATTTAGAGCTTTTAGGTGTGCTGTCAAGTTGGTAATGTATGTTTTGTCCTATAGACAAAACATTTGCCTTATAGTTTTATGAGGTCCCCTTGTTGATCTTAGTGCCTGAGGGATGGTTGTTCTATTCAGCATGTTGTCTCTTGTACTATTTAATTCAAGGTTATTGCCATATTTCTCTTTTTTTAAAATTTGTGTATCTGGTTTTATGATGATCCACTTAGACTTGAGTTTTGTGCAGGGTGATAAACATGGATCTGTTTGCTTTCTTTTACATGCAGACATCCAATTAAACCAGCACAATTTGTTGAAGGTGTTCTTCCATTTTCATTGTCTTATTTAGCCCTCTTTGTCAAAATATCAAGGGTCTGCAATTTTATGGGTTTACTTCTGTATCTTTGATTAGAATCCATTGATCAGTCTATGTGTTTCTATACAAATACTATGCAGTTTTTATTTCTATTGCTCTATATGGAAGCTTGAATTCAGGTAGGTGATACCTTCAAATATTATTTTATTATACAGGATAATTTTAGCTATTCTGTTCATTATGGATATTTTGCTTGTCTATATGAAATTGAGAATTACTCTTTAGCGTTTAGAAATGCAAAGTTCTTGTTTGGTGGCTGCTATCTCATTAAATGTTTGTTACAGACCTTCTTAATTGATGAAGTACAATGCATGACCTAGGAAAATTATTTCCAAGACAGGCTAGAAAATGCTGCACCACTGGCAACATATTGATAAGTATTGCTCAAATTTTTTCTTAAAACCCTGATGTTACTTATTATTGGATTGTAGTCTACAAAAGATTTCTTCAAGGCCCATCGTTTCTCTGAGTGTTCTTAAGCATTCCTACTCTCTCTACTCAAGGAAAGTAAGTGTGAAAGATATCACGAGAATCTTCTGTGTGTTAGCATACGTTCTCTGGTTCAAGTAATGGTAATGGTCATGTCCAAATCAGAAATAACAGGTACACTTCTGATTTTCAGTTGGAGCATAGATATACATTTGCAATCTTGGCACTCAGAAAATCATTTAAGGGGTACCAGCAAGTCTAAAACATCCTCTTCTGTAGACTGAGTTTGAAACTAGGTTGGCCTATGGAATCCTGATCTCACAAAAGCAAAAAATACAAAATATACAAACAAAGCAAATGTGAGCTCCATACAGTAAGCAAATAAGCACTGTTTTTTTTTTTTCATCCACAATGTGCATGCTTTTCATTTGAATAACTGTAAGTAACTAACAGACATTTAAAAATAGCAGGGATCTAACAATTTAAGAAAAGACACAAATATAATAAAAGACAAATTTAGCCAAATGAACAGAAAGAAATATTTATAACTTTCACAAATCCAGTTTGACTGGGAGTCTGGTATTCTAGCCCACGTAGCTCATAGTTGCATAAGAAAGTTAGTGGATTTTTTTTCCTCCTTAGACTATATGTCACTTTCTATTTCTCTGTATACAAACCTGCAGCAAGAGCACTTCTAAGTATGATCAAAATTGACCAAACTGATTTCTCTATATGCAGTAACTAAGGTGTTCATCAATAGACACTTATAAAATTGATTTGCTGACAAACCAAAACCAAAAGCAATATTTCATGTTGCTTTGGGAATCTCTGGGATGTTTCTGACAAACACCTGGCTGTGGTACTTTTTTATTGATGGTATGTGGCTTCTCGAACACTCATTATCAACCATCAAAAGGTACCTCTAGTCACCAGTAACTATCAGTGCTTAGACTGCACAAGTTTCATTCTGTCAACACTTAGTCTTCTATAGGGAAAAGTTTCATGCAAACGTTAGCCCCTGCTTGGAAACTATTGACATTGATAAATGCAGCATTATTGTTTTCATTTGTGTCCCTACCAGTAACCACAGCATACTCAATTGATAATAATTCTCCACTTATACTCTACATAAAGGCAGTGTTGACCTACCTGGGGCAGTGAGCAAATGAAGACAGATACATGGATGGATACATACAAACTACTACAATTAGATGGTTTGGTGTTTCTCAAACAGGAAACATTTGTGATAATAATAATAATAATATTATTATTATTATTATTATTATTATTATTATTCCCTAATTTTTTTCTTCAGTCCTTTTTTTTTAATCTTTATTAACTTGAATATTTCTTATTTACATTTCGATTGTTATTACCCTTCACGGTTTCCGGGCCAACATCCCCCTAACCTTTCCCCATCCACTTCTATATGGGCTTCCCCTCCCCATCCTCCCCCAATTACCACCATCCCCCCAACAATCACGTTCACTGGGGGTTCAGTCTTGGCAGGACCAAGAGCTTCCCCTTCCACTGGTGCTCTTACTAGGCTATTCATTGCTACATATGCGGTTGGAGCCCAGGGTCAGTCCATGTATAGTCTTTGCGTAGTAGCTTAGTCCCTGGAAGCTCTGGTTGGTTGGCATTGTTGTTCATATGGGGTCTTGATCCCCTTTCGGGCTCTTCAAGTCCTTTCTCTGATTTCTTCAACGGGGATCCCATTCTCAGTTCAGTGGTTAAATGATGGCATTTGCTTATGTATTTGTTGTATTCTGGGTGAGTCTCTCAGAAGAGATATACATCTGGTTCCTGTCAGTCTGTGCTTCTTTACTTCATCCATCTTATCTAGTTTGGTGGCTGCATATGTATGGGCCACATGTGGGGCAGGCTGTGAATGGGTGTTCCTTCTGCCTCTGTTCTAAACTATGCCTCCCTATTCCCTGCAAAGGGTGTTTTTGTTCCCCATTTAAAGAAGAACTGAAGCATTCACATTTTGGTCATCCTTCTGGACCAAAATTTCATGTGTTTTGTTCATCTAGAGTAATTCAAGCATTTGGGCTAATAGCCACTTATCAATGAGTGCATACCATGAGTGTTTTTCTGTGATTGGGTTACCTCACTCAGGATTATATTTTCCAGTTCCATCCATTTGCCTATGAATTTCATAAAGTCATTGTTTTTGGTAGCTGAATAATATTCCATTGTGTAGATGAACCACATTTTCTGTATCCATTCCTCTGTTGAAGGGCATCTGGGTTCTTTCCAGCTTCTGGCTATTATAAATAAGGCTGCTATGAACATAGTGGAGCAGGTGTCTTTATTATATGTTGGGAAATCTTTTGAGTATATGCCCAAGAGAGGTATAGCTCTCTTGGGTCCTCAGGTAGTTCAATGTCCAATTTTCTGAAGAAACTCCAGAGTGATTTCCAGAAAGCTTGTACCAGTCCGCAATCCACCAACAATGTGGAAGTGATCCTCTTTCTCCACATCCTCGCCAGCATCTGCTGTCACCTGAGTTTTTGATCTTAGCCATTTTGACTTTGTGAGGTGGAATCTCATGGTAGTTTTGATTTCCATTTACCATATGACTAAAGATGTTGAATATTTCTTTAGGTGTTTCTGAGCTATTTGGCATTCCTCAGCTGTGAATTCATTGTTTAGCTCTGAACCCCATTTTTAATAGGGATATCTGTCTCCCTGCAGTCTTGAGTTCTTTGTATATTTTGGATATAAGCCCTCTATCAGTTTTAGGATTGGTAAAGATCTTTTCCCAATCTGTTGGTTGCCATTTTGTCCTAACAACAGTGTCCTTTGCCTTACTGAAACTGGAACCATTTGGGATTATTATTATTATTATTATTATTATTATTATTATTATTATTCCCTAATCTTTTGTCTTCTGTTTTTATACACCTCCTAGCACTCTAGATGGTCCCATTCCTATACCTCCCCCACACCCGTTCTTCAAGCAGATGTCCCCATCCACCACCCTCCACACGACTAGACCTCCCTAATCCCTGGGGTCTAAATTCTATTGAGCATTAGGTGCATCTTCTCTCACTGAGGTAAGTTCAGGCAGTCTTATGCTATATCTGTGTCAGGGACCTTATATCAGCTCTTGTATACTGCCTGGTTGGTGGTTCATTGTCTGAGAGATCTTGGGAGTCTAATATATTTCACACTGCTGAGTCTTCATATAGGGTAGCCCTACTTCTCAACTTCTTCCACCTTCTTCCTAATTCAGCCACAGTGGTCCCTGACCACTTTACATTGGTATGTGCATCTGACACATTCAGCTGCTTCTTGAACCTCTCAAGGGGCAGCCATGCCTGGGCTCCTGTTTTAAACATACCATAGCATCAATAATAGTGTCAGGCCTTGGGTGCTCCATTTGTGTTTGGTCTCAATTTGGGCCTGTAACTGGATAGCCTTTCCCTTGGGCTCTTTTCCATTTTTTTTCCAGCAGTTCTTCTAGAAAAGAAAAATTCTGAGTCAGTGTTATTGACTGTGGGATGGCAACTTCACCCCCTCCACTTGATTCCCTGTCTTTCTATTGGTAGTGGAACCTAAAAGTTCCCCCTACTCACTGTTAGATATTTTATCTATGGTCACTCCCTTGAGTCCAGATAGTCTCTTACCTCCAAGGTCTCTGACACATTCTACAGCCCCTGCCCCCACCTCTACTTCTCAAGGTTGATCATTTCCATGCCTCCTGCTGGCCATTTGGACTTCAGTCCTATACTCCCTAATAACTTTTCATATTCCCATTTCCCATCCTCTCCTACTCTCTCCTACTCAGGTCAACCCTCCTTTTGCCACCCAACAGCCATGATTGCTTTCTTCACCCTCCCAAGTTTGATTGAGTCATCTTCCTTTGAGACCTTCAGCTTCTTAAGGTTCTTGAGTTCTATGGATTGTATCCTGGGTATTCTAGACTCTTTATTTGCTCATATCCCCTGATTAGTGAGTACATGCAATGTATGTCCTTTGAGTCTGAATTACCTTATTCAGGATGCTATTTTCTAGATCCAACTATGTGACTGCAAAATTCCTTAATGGATTAGTAGTATTCCATTCAGTAAATTAACCACATTTTTCTGCAATTCTTTTCTATGTTGTGGAATGTCTGGGTTGTTTCCAGCTTCTGGCTATCACAAATAAAACTTCTATGAACATAGTGGGATCATGTGCCCTTGTGGTGTGGTGGGACATCTTTTGGGTATATGCCCGAGAGTGGTACAGCTGTGGCTTCAGGTAGATCTATTTCCAATTATCTGAGGAACCTCCATATTCATTTTCAGAGTGATTGTAACAGTTTGCAATCCCACCAGCAATGAACAAGTGTTCCTCTTTCTCCACATCTTCATATTGACATGTGCTATCACTTGAGGTTTTGGTCTTAGCCATTCTGATTGGTATAAGGTGGAGATTCAGGGTTGTTTTGATTTGCATTTCCTTGATTACTAAGAATTTCGAACATTTCTCCAAGTGCTTCTCTGCCATTACAGTTATATCTGCTATGAATTCTCTTTTTATGTCTATATCCTATTTTTTCATTGTTTTGCTTCTTCTTTTTTTGTGGTTAGCTTCTTAAGTTCTTCATATATTTTGAATATTAACCCTCTATCTGATGTGGGGTTAGTGGAAATTTTTTAACAATCTGTAGGTTGCTGATCAGTCCTATTGACTACATAACCTTTGCCTTAAAGAATCTTTCTAGTTTCATGAGGTTCTATTTATTAATTAATGTTGATCTTAGAGCCTTAGCCATTGAAGATTTGTTTAGAAACACACACTCGCACACTCACACACACACACACACACACACACTCACAGAAACACACACGTGCCAATGAGTTCAAGACTTTTTACCAATTTCTCTTATTTTATATTTAGTGTATATAGGTTTATGTGGAGATTCTTGATCCCCTTGAAGAATAGACGGTAGGAAAGAGCAAAACTCATGACTGAAATTAAACAAAGGGAAGTAATGTGAACTATAAAAGATTGTACAAAATCAAAAGCTGGTACTTTGAGAAAATCAACAAAATAGATAAGCCCATAAAGAAACTAAATAAAGGGCACAGAAATAGTATCCAAAGTAAGCAATCCCATTAAAGTCAGGAAGAAGATGAGACTGCCCACGTGCTCCCTGCCTATTCAATATAGTATCCTTAGTGTTGGCCAGTACTATTAAGAAACAAGAGATCAAGAGGTTAAATGTTGGGAAGAAGAAAGTCCGGATATCACTTTTTGCAGATGATATGACAATATACATTACCCCCCAAAATTCTACCAGAGAGCTCCTATACTTGAAAAACAACTTCAGCAAAGTGGCTGGAGTTAAATGAACTTTTCAAAATTAGTAGCCTTAATATACCTTAAGTATAAATTGGCAGAGTAAAAAAAACTAGGAAAACAACACTCTCATAATAGTGACAAATAATATATCTTGGTGTGACTCTAGCCAAGCAAGTGAGTGATATGCATGAAAAGATCTTCAAATCACTGAAGAAAGAAATTGAGGAAGACCTCAGAAGTTGGAAAGATCTCCCATACTCATGGATTGGCAGAATTGATGTAGTAAAAATGGCCATCTTACCGAAAGCAATGTACAGGTTCAGTGAAATCCCCATCAAAATACAAACCCAATTTTTCACAGAGTTAGAAACAGCAGTTCTCAAATTCATTCGGAATAACAAAAAAGGTCAAGGATAGGGAAACAATTTTTAACAATAAAAGCACTTCTTGGGGGGAATGACCATCACTGACCTCAAGTTATATCATAGAGCAGCAGTGATACAAACCACATGTTTTTGTTACAAAAATAGGAAGATTTATCAGTGGAATAGAATTGAAGTCCCAGAAATGAACCCACAACACTATGGTCACTTCATCTTTGATAAAGAAGCCTAAATCATACAGTTGGAAAAAAGACAGCATTTTCATCCAATGGTGCTGGTACACCTGGCCATCTGTATGAGGAAGAATTTAAATTGATCCATTCTTATCACACTTATCTCTTTCTAAAAATCTCAAGTCCAAGTTGATCTCAGACCTCCATATAAAGCCAGATATGGTGAATCTAGTAGAAGAGAAAGTGGTGAAGTGGCTCAAATACTTGGAAACAGGGAAAAACTTCCTGAACTGGGCTCCAATGACTTATGCTTTAAAGTCAACAATTGACAAATGGGGCCTGATAAAATTGAAAATATTTTAAGGCAAAGAACACTATCGAGAGGACAAAATAGAAACTAGCAGATTGGAAAAATATCTTTACCAACCCTACATCTAATATAGGGCTAACACCCGAAATATACAAATAACTCAGACAATAAAACCCCAGAAAACTAAATAACTTTATTAAAATGTAAAGTACAGAGATAAACAGAATTATCAATTGAGGACTCTCAAATGGCTGAGAAGCAGTTAAAGAAAAGTTCCACAACCTTACTCATCAGAGAAATGTATACCAAATTGATACTAAATTTCCACCCCACAGAAATCATAATGGATAAGATCAAAAATGCAGGTGACAGCAAATGTTGGCAAGAAAGTGGAGAAAGGGGAACATTTCTCCATTGCTGGTGGGATTTGCAAGCTTATAAAACAATTTTTTGAAATCAATCTGTTGTTTCCTTGAAAAATTGGAAATAGCTCTACCTGAAGATCCAACAATACCATTACTTGGCATATACCCAAAATATGTCCAAATATATCACAAGGATACATGCTCCACTCTATCCTTGTAATCCCTATTTATAATACCCCGAAGCTGGAAACAACCCAAAAATTCCTCAACAGAAAAATTGATACAGAAAATATGGTACATTTGTACAATGGATTACTACTCAGAGCTTAAAAACAATGATTTCATGAAATTCCAAGGCACATAGATGGAGCTAAAAATGTAATTCTGAGTGAGATAGCACAGAGAAAAGAACATACATGGTACGGACCCACTGCTCTGTCGAAATTAGCTCAAAGTCTTATAATGCCAATTTTCAACTCACATGCAATATGGAACATAGGATGAAGGAAAAACAAGGTATAGATGCTTCTGTCTTGCTTGAAGGGAAAATAGGATAATTGAGGGAGGTGGAGGGAGAGGGGGACCTGAGAGGGAGACAGAAGATGAGAAAAATAAGGGTGCTGCAATAGGTACTGTAGGGCATGGGAGAGAGGTACAGATGGTCAAGAAATCAAATAAAAATATGTTGCTAGAGTATAGGGGGAGACAAGGAACTGGTGATAGCCATTGTATGATTTCCAGACAACAGGCAAACAAAGTCTCCCAGGATCAAACTGGAATGACTATAGCCAAAATGCTCAGAGGCACAGAAGGTAGAACCTATAGAGACCTCCTCCAACAGATAAGCACAGTCCCCTGTTGAGGGATGGGCCAACACAGCCCTCTCAAAATTTTTAACCCCGAAATATACATGTCGAAAGGAAGACCACGGACAAAATATGGAGCAGAGCTTGATGGCAGGGCCATCCAAGGACTGCCCCATCTGGGTATCCATCCTGTCTGCAGACACCAACCCTTGGTGTGGTCATGAGGCACTTAATGACAGGAAACTATTGTGGCTGCTTCTTGGGAGGTCTGACCAGCAACTGACCAAGGAAGGTGTGGATGTGTGGAGCTAACCATCTGACTGAGCTAAGGGACACTGGTGGAAGAGCTGATAGAAGGAATGGAGGAGCAAAGGGAAATTGCAATCCTATAGGGGAAACATCAACAACATCAGTTGGCAGCATGACTCAGTACTCCCAGAGACTAGACCAACAACCATGGAGGGAGGGAGGGATCCAGGACTCTGGATTCATATGTAGCAGAGGATGACCTTACCTGACAACAGTGGAGGGGGGAGTCCTTATTTCTGTAGAGTTTTGATGCTCCAGTGTAGAGGTATGCTGGAACAGTGGGGCAGAAGATGTTGGGTGGGCAGGAAAGTACCCTCATTGAGTCAAAGAGGAGGAAGGGGAGGGTGAATATGGTAAGGGGAGTGGTTATGGGGGGATAACTGAGAAGGGGAATTTCATTTGAGAATTAAACAAATATGATTAACAAAAAAGAAAAATGAAAACAAGAACATGGAGAAAAATGTTGATTTAGTTAGCAATTACTGTAAGTTACTTGTTACAAAGGTGGCTTACGTTTTTTATTATATAAAAATGTGAGTCTCCATTTGGGAATAAGATTGGTAAAATACTAATGTTCAGGATGTTTTACATGGAAAATAAGCAGAAAATAGACAAAAAATTTCAGAAATGTAAAGAGAGACATAACAACTGAAATGGAAGAAATTCAATAAACATCATCGGATCCTACTACAATGCCTATAGTGAACAAAACTGGAAAATCTAGGTGAAATGAATGAAATTCTAAAGAGTTACCACATATCAAAGTTAAATCAAGTGCAGGGAATATATCTAAACAGCTCAATATCCCCTTAGGAAATAAAAGACATTATTAAAACACTCCCAAACACCCCTCACCCCCCCAAAAATACCCTGGGTCAGATGACTTTAGTGCAGAATTCTAAGCGACCTTCCAAGAACAACTAATTTAAATAACACTCCTCAAACTATTCCATAAAAATAATAAAAGGAAATGTACTTAATTCATTCTATGAAGCCACAATTACTCTGATACCTAAAAACACAAAGACCCAACAAAGAAATAGAACTTCACACAATTTCACTTATAAATATCTGCAAAAATACTAAATAAATTCTGAAAAGAAATCAAAGAACACATCAAAACCATTATTCAGCATGATCAAAATGGCTTCACCCCAGGAATGCAAGGTTAGTACAATATATGAAAATCCATTAATGTTATCCACTATATAAGAAAACTCAAAGAAAAAAATTACATGATGATCTCAATAAATCCTCAAAAATTCTTTGACAAAAGATAACACTCTTTCCGGTTGAAAGTATTGGAAAGAACAGAAATTCAAGAAACATACCTACACCTAATAAAAGCAATATACAACAAACCAACAGCCAATTTAAAATTAAATGGAGAAAAACTTGAAGCAATCCCACTAAAATCAGAACATAAAGGATGCCCATTCTCTCCATATCTATTCAACATAGTTCTTCAGTACTGGTTCAAGCTAGAGCAATAGGACAACAAAAGGAGATCAAGGGAATACGAACTGTCAAAGAAGAAGTCAAGGTATCACTAATGTTATATTATTGTTAGAGTTGGGTATAAGAATTTGTATGCAAAAGAGAGAGAGAGGAAATATATTACTTTGAGAGTGAGAAAAGTAAGAAGGAACTGAGAAGTGTGGATGGAAAAACATAATATGGATGTATACTATTACAAAATTTGATTTCAATACACATATATTTAAAATAAAACTTCTTTGAAAAGGAAAGTCAAATTTAAGCGTCCTCTACAGTGAGCAACACACAGAACCTGTTGAATAAATTTCTTCTATAATATTTAAAAGGAAAGAAGTTCTATGCTGATCTTACAGAGGAATTGAGTTTATTTCCCAGCACTCAGTTTGTTCATAACCTCATAAAACTACAATTTTCCTTGATCCAGTGACCTATTTTGGCCTCTGCTGGTACTCATACACACAATGCATTGCTCAGACAAATATCAACAAATTTATAAATAAAAAATTAGAATAAAATATTATCTGATTTAAATGTGTATTTTAAAACTATATAATTTCTGGAAAAATTATCAGATAAATCCTCTGCACTTGAATGTAATCAAACACATGTTGAAATCAAAACCTGCTAAGTCAATGTTCAATGAAATGTTAAATTATCTGTTCTTAAGTGATGTATTCCAGAAAATGCTGAACGAGAAATCAGGAACTTGTTCTGGCATATTATCAATAGTTGTTGAATCCAAATTATTTGAGTGTGTGTCTCTCTATGTGTATGTATTATGTATGAATGTATGTATGTATGTATGTATAAATTATGTATATACCTATATATATTTTTTTCATACACTTTGAATACAGAAAATCTAAGAAGAAATTAGCTTGTATGAATAGATATTTGAGAAAGGAAACCGCCTACCTGAGTGACCTATAAGTACAAGAAAAGATGGTTAGTGTCATTAGATCTCAGAGAATAATAACTTGTCAATTTATCCAGATGGTATAAATTCAAAGCATTGATATCATCAAATATTGGTGAAAATGAGGGATAATGTGGTATAAGTTCCTTATAAAACAAATCTTCACTTAACACTGGAAAACAAATATCATAGCTTTGAATGTTTAAAAAATAGATATAGATGGATAGATTATAGATAGATAAAAATAAAAGTATAAAATGTATTTCACACAGTGCAACACATAAATTAATTTGACAACTTTATTGAAATGTGTTAAAACTTAGAAACATATGATATGTTCACATGTGAATGGAGGAATATCATGGTTCTTTGTGTAACATAACGTGCTGATTAATAAAAAGATTGAACCACTGCTTTTTGAAAAATGTATATGTTAGCTGAAAATCATTAAAATAAAAATATTCAGAGAAAGTAGTGTCAAATACACATCTTTGTAGCACACATTAAACTCTGAACTAGGCCATACTAATTTATATTACAAGACAGCATATGCCTACCTCCCTGGGGACTGGCAGGGAGTTTATTGGATCAAAAAGTCTTTGGGAAATAAATTTTCTGTTGTAGAAAATGATGGCTCTCTTAGTCTGTTTTCTCTTTTGAAGTAACACCATGGTGAATGTAATTTGGAGGGGAGAGGGATAATTTTGTTTACATTTCCACATTATAGTCTGCCATTGAAGGAAATCTGGACAGAAAATCAAACCTGACAGGAAGCATTAAGCAGAAGCTGATGTGGGATCAGCCATATTTATTAGAATCTCCTAGACCACAAACACATAGGTGGCACCCACAATCTGACTGGCCTTTAGACACAAATAGATAATTAAGAAAATACCTGAAGGCCTACCCACAGCCAAATCTTATTAATCACTTCAGAATTGAGGTTCCCTCCTGGGATATGATTCTATTTTGTGTCAAATGGACAAAAAACTACTTAGTACAACTGTGATTAAAGATACGTGATTATTTGACACAACTACTATTTCTAATGATACTCCAAGTTCAACACCTGATATTTTTAAGTCTCATGACAAAAACCACAAAGATATTGCAAAACAATAACCATTTTGAAACTGAAGGTCATGAAACTGAA
This sequence comes from Rattus norvegicus, assembly GCF_021556685.1. Lineage (NCBI taxonomy): Eukaryota > Metazoa > Chordata > Mammalia > Rodentia > Muridae > Rattus > Rattus norvegicus. The sequence goes on from NC_141537.1 coordinate 166,347,397, forward strand.
GCAAATTACAGGTAAATGTATAGCACGATACTGACCCTTAGGACATACGGACATCATCCAGAAAATGGACAGATATGAATGTAAATCATGGATTAAAATATACTAATAGATCAATAATAGATATGTTATCATCATTATAGTTCTATACGGTGGAAAAATACTTAGCCCTAGAAAAATGATTTTAAACAATTTATATTATTATTACTGTCATCCTTAGGCTTCATGAGACAAAGTCTCATTCTAGAGCAAATGATATTAGAATTTACATGTCGCCTAGGCTGCCCTCACATTCATGTATATAGCATGTTTATAAGTCTGAGCTACCATACCTAACTGGCTTCAATAAATTTTACTGTTTCTATGGGGTTACAACTTCCCAACAAATGGAGCAGAAGGAGAAAGAGAAACTAAGAACAAATGTGAACTTCAGAAGGTCCTCTGAGTGTCTTGAACTAGTCATGGCAACGAGTCATGAAGTCTGGAATTATATTTTACAGCAAACATAAGGTTTTCAAAATTATTTTATTTATTAACAGTCAAGACATTACCCCAATCTGTCCTCCCCTCCACAGTTCCTCATCTCAAAAGGTTTTTAAAAATGCTAACTTTTTCTACATCAAAAAAAAAAAAACAAATAGTAACTAACCACTACATGAAAACCCACAACTGCAGATTTGGTATTAATTGTGCTAACAAGCCATGGGCTGTAGAAATATCCTAAAGAATATGTGATGTGTGCATTATTTATTGAGTTCTCCATGTGGTTCTGTGTGTCATTCAGTAGACAATGTGAGGAAAATCGTTTGGGTCTTGGAACAAAGGATGTCCATTCTCTACATGCAAGCTGCTCCATGTGCCAGAAGGAAATACTGTGTCTGCTCTTAAGACAAATTTCAGAAGACTTCTTTGCTTTGCAACTCATCTGTTTATTCACAGAGCAGACCGTGACCTTTCGTTAACACTGCACAATGGGGTAGGATGTTTTTCGATTCCCTTTTCACAGATACAGAGATGTCTTTTACCACAGTCATCATCATTTAGACCTGTCATACTGAAATATTTACAATTTCCTGTTTTTTGTAGTGATTTCATTGCCACCAAATCACTATAAGACAAAGAAAATAGTTGTCAGTTATTAAAATTTCAAGTTTATATTGTTGAAGGCCATGATTTTTGTAACAAGTTTTATTGACGAAAATATACAGAATATGGAATGAATCACATGTGTAAGACTAAAATGTTTTTATTTTCCCTAAACTCCTAAAATATGGCCTTGGGCCAGCAACTTGAATGTGTTAGGACTGTTGACACCAAACCAGACCATCTGTTTTTAGCCCTCAGATGCTGCACAATAAAGAAGAGGCCTAGGTCCTTTCAACTGTCAATGAATTACTCAGGTGTTGTGATCTGTGCATGCACATGCACATAAATCCACACAAAAAGACATAAACAGTAAAAGTACACATAGAAACTGTCTCTGACCATGACTCAATGAACTATCCTTTTCATACCACTAATTTTGTGCAAGAAGGAAGATTATTTTTCAGCATTTCAGAAATAATAAGGGGTAATATAATACTCTGGTTATTTTTCTATGATATTTTTTGCTATGATGACAGATTGAAGAGAAGAAATAGGTGTATGGGACATCTAGTACAGACTTATTTTCCTTGTTTTTAAAGAGAAAAAGGGGGTGTTTAATTCAATTACAAACAATGGTTTGTGAATACAATTTTGTTGTTTTCTTTTTGACTTCCCCAAATCAGAACTAACAGGTCTTCTTTGAAACGTGGTGACTGAATGACTTCCCTGCCTTCAACTCAACAGAAATCTCTGCTGTTTGATATATTTTGTACCACAGCTATCTTACTGTAAAACAATTTTAAAAGTTTAATAGTAAATAGAACAAAGAAAAGGTGATACATACATAGAATCTCAGCATGTGTGACGAAAATAACAGGTGAAAAGATTTTGGAACTCTGAATGACTAGGATTATAAACCAGTTCAAAATTGGCTTTGGAACAAGAACCTCATCAAATATTCACTAATTATTTAAAGTTTAATGAATACATTTGTGACAGATAATGAAGCAGGTTTCGATATAGGCTAGGGTTCAGTAAAGGTGAGATTTCCAAAGGATTAGAGAGTGTGGCTGTCAATCAAAGCAGGGAAAGGGAGGATGGATTAGGGGATTTCAAGAGAAGAAACCAGGAAAAGGGATAACATTTCAAAAGTAAATAAATAAAATATCTAATAAAAATGTTGGTGAGGATCTCTTAATTGTGAAGTTGGAGGACCTGAACAAAATATATTCTATGAGAAAATGTAACTTAATGATCAAAGTTGAGCTGTGTGTGGTGGTGATGCACATCTTTAACCCTAACACTTGTTGGCAAAGGCAGGTAAATCTCTGAATGTGAGGTTAGCCTTGTATTCTGAGGAAGGTCCAGCAGAGTCTGAACTATACAGAGAAACTCTGTATTCAAAACCCTAATGTGAATGAAGAATTAAACGACAGAATTATAAGATACTAAATGAATATTGAAGTGCACATCAGGGATACATCTAGGAAATTATTGGTCATGAAGACAAAGAGATCTCCAACACACAAGCTATTGCCTCTCCACTTGTTTTTTTACCACAACTACATGGTAACACCTTATTGCTGAAGATATAACACACTGTGACATAAAGACAGAGATTTAATGTCAAATCAATCAAGAAACATTTTCCTTTGGCTACATATCAAAGGGTCAAATGTCCATTGCAGTCTGATTGGAGGACAAAAGATATCAATGGCTTTACTACTACCACAACAAGCTACATACATGCTAGGCAAGATATGCCCAGTGGTATCATTGTAAGTGGATAGGTAATTGCTTCTCTACTGGATTTAAAACATTTAATTGAGGAATGACATGTTTTAAATTCTACTCAAATCAAAAACCCATGATTGCAGAGATCGTGGATCCTATGCCAGAATCTTCTATAATACTTCAGATACACAGTCATGTGGCACAATTATGTTATTAATTATTGCCTAGACTGGGTGTCATAATTGGCATTTCATTGGTGTGAGGATACACCATGATCAAGGAACCTCCTATAAGGGATACTTTATTGGGAATTGTTAAAGGTTCAGGGTTTCAGTCAATTACCAAGGCAGTAGCATAGCAGCATCCACACAGATGGAGGATTAGAGAGGAAATGGGATTTTACATCTATATCCCTAGAGAGACAGGAGAAGATTGGCTTCCACATGACTAGGAGAAGGGTCTCAACATCTGCCAACAGGGACATGCTTTCTCCAGCACAGGCACTAAAACATCAACACAGCCATAATTCTTACACTACCACTAACTGGGACAAGCATAGTCAAACCAACATATTTCATTCCACAACTTCAATGGAATCTAAATATGACAAATCTAAACATAATGCCAAATGCATTATTAAAACATCAATAGTTCCTACTGTATATAGCAATCTCAACAATGTTAAATGTCCAAAGTTCAAAGTCTCTTTCTGAGATTCAATTTTTTAACTGTATTCTCCTATAAAATCAAAAACAAATGGCTGAAGAAATAGCTCCAACATCCCAGGATATATAACAACATTTCAAAATTCCTTATGGAGGAAATAATAGACTAAACCAAGACAGGAAATCAGCTAGGCAACTCAAATCTCTACAACTACAGGTCTCATATCAAAGAACTCTTCAGATCTCTGACCCTTTTTCCATCTTCGTTGACTGTGAATGAAAGAGCCTGACTTGGGGGTTAATCTAAGGCCAGTGGGAAAGGTCCACCACAAACCTCCAAGCAAAAAGACCTTTCCCTTCCAGGGCGTAGTTAGTTCCCAGAGCAACTGCAAACCAAACTGTCAAACAAGGCTACCTGTGACTCCCAACAGACCCCCAGACGTCCAATTGTCCCCCTTGGAATTTCCAGAATGGTCCACTGATCGCAAGTTAGCTTGGAGGTTACTTTGCACTATCATTAATACCCTGCCTAATTACCAATTTTTGAATTCTGCCACAATGGATTGCAAGGTATATAGCTCTCTGACAGTCTGCTCCAGGTCATCTCTCTTTAAAAGCGAGGACCAGGAAAGGCCAAAATTAAACTCCACTTGCTATTGAATCAATCACTGTCTCCATGTGTCTCTTTCAAGAGGTCCTGGAAAAGATTCAATTCGGACCTCAACAACAAACTCCTTTCTCCCTGTTAATACCTTTCTTCAGCTCACAGCTCCTTGTTCCTATATCTGGTATGCACTCATGATCTTCTGAGTTCCATCAATGGGCTTGGATTACTTCTCCAGCTCTGCCCTGTGTAGCATTCTAGAATGTGATTGACTCCACTCCACTGCTCCCTCTGTTTTTAGTTGTCGTAGTATGATACTGAAATATCCAATATGCTGGGGTCTTCTGCTGCAACTAGGCCACACCGATAGCCTCTCATAGGCACTCTTTATGGTGCCATTCCTCAATTTATTTGTATGACCCCCTTTGTACTCGGACATCAACTTCAATTGAGCTGCCCCTCTACCAATGATCTCCCCTTGCCTCTCACAGGGCTGAGCCTCTTTTGTTTTCCTTGACCCCTTAATATCTTCAAAACCACTGTGACTTTTGTGATTCTTAAACCTTATCAAGGCCATTGGCAGCATGATGTACAGGCTTATCTCTTCTTATCTCTTTGTGCTCTCAGAAAACACCACTCAGAACTTTTCACCAAAATAATGCTGATCTTTTCTTAACCATCCCTAATTTCTGAGGTTGAGCTAAAAAGCATTAATTGATTCAGTGTTCCTTTTATTTTTTACTATAGAGCAAGATTCCTATGCTGAAGCTGGCTAGTTCTACTACTTGCTAGGGCTGGAGGATGTCCCACCACTTTACTTATCAGATTTCTGTTTCCTAACTCCCTCAGTGCCTAATATTGGTTCTCCTGAAACTTGTTCTGTAGATTGACAAGAATTCAGAGATCTGCATGACTCTTCCTACTGAATGCTGGGATTAAAAATATGTATACCCATGCCCGGATTTAAGCTTTTCTATACCTAGAAATTCCTCTGTCCCAGGCTGGCCTTGAACTCCAAAATCTGCTTGCCTTTATCTCCTGGGATTAAAGACTTGTACCACCGCATTGGAGACTAAGCTTTCCACAGCTCCTCAAAATCTGGAATAAAAGTGTTAGAGGAAGTTCATAGCACTAAGTCCCTCCATAAAGAAACTAAATTTTGCATACCATCAGTTTAAGTGCACCTGGAATGTTTGGGGAAAAAAAGAAGCAAACAAAACAAAGAGGAATAGAAGGCAAGAAATAATAAAAAGAAATCAACACATAGAGAAGTCAATGTCAAATCAATACGGAAATATGTTCCCCTGGGCTGGCTTTCAACAGTTTAATAACTGTTTTTGCAGTTTTCATGAGAGAAAGGATATGAATAGTCCTATCTTGCATTTGAACCTTCATGCTACAATACGAATCTATTAGGCAATATATGTTTTAGCATAAATAGACCCTTTCTTATTAGAACTAAGACTTTTACTATATGAGGAAATAATGTTTGGTGTTGTAATGTAAATCAAGAGTCCAAGTTTGGTGAAGTCACAGATTTTATATTGGAGCTTGCTATAACTGTTCTGACAAATGGTCAGTGGCCAGATAGACCCCCCAGAGCTCCCAGGGACTAAACCACCAACCAAAGTGTATAAATGGAGCCACACATGGCTCCAGCTGCATATGTAGTGGAGGATGGCATCTTCGGGAATCAGTGAGAGGAGAAGCCATTGTTCTTGTGAAGGCTCAATGTCACAGTAAAGGGCAATGCCAGGGCAGGGAGATAGAAGGGAGTGGGTGGATGGATGAGGGAGCACCCTCATAGAAGCAGGGGCGGGGGAATGATAGACTAAAGGGTTTCTGGAGAGAATTCTGGAAAATTGGATAACATTTGAAATTTAAATAAAATATCCATTAAAAAAGAAAGAAATGTTCAAAGTCATCAGAGAAATGCAGTTCAAAAAGACAATGATATTCTATGTCACAACAATCAGAATGTCTACGATCAAAAGTCACGTGACAATACATGCTTGGGACGTGTGTAGAAAGAGGAACACTACTCCATTGGTGGTGGGATTGCAAACTGCTAAAACCACTCTGGAAATTAATTTGGCAGTTCCTCAGAAAATTGGAAAGAATTCTACCTGAAGACACATCTATATCAGTTATACCAGTCTTGGGCATATAAACAAATGATGCCCGACTATACCACAAGAATATGTGTTCCACTTGTTCACAGAATCCTTATTTGTTATATTCAGAAGCTGGGAAAAACCCACATGTCCCTCAGTCAAGGAATGGATACAGAAAATGTGGTGCATTTTAACAAAATGGAATGTAATTCAGCAATTAAAAATGTGACATCATGAATTTTGCAAGCAAATGGACGTAGAAATTATCATTCTATGTGATAAAATGGCATGCATGGTATATTCTCACTGATAAGTAGGAATTAACCAAAAAGTACACAATGTCTACAATACAACCCACAGAGTTTAAGAAGTTTGACAAGCAGGAAGACTCAAGTGAGGATGCTTGAATCCCAATTAGAAGGGGAAAGGAAATAATCACAGGAGGTAGACAGAAGGAGAAACCTTGATAGGAGAGTGGACAGTGAGGGAAAAATACGAACAGGACCAGATATGGTGAGAAGGGATTGGAGAGATATTCAGAAGGCCAAATTAATGAACAGAAATGGGCAGTCTCAAATAGTGGGAGGAAGAGGGACCCACTGGAAAGTACAGACACATTGGAGGTGAGACACTCTCATGACTCATTGGGGGTTCCTTATCCAAAATGTCCAACATTTTGGAAAGAGAACTTAAGAGTCTATCTCCAGTAAATCAACAGGGCCTCAAGTACAGGGACAAGAGTGATGATGCAAAGACAACATTCTTAACCCATAATTGTTCCTGTCTAAAAGAAATCTAAGACAAAAATGGAGACAATACTGAAGGAAAGGTAGTCGAATGACCAGGCCAACTTTGGGTCCATCCCATAGGACGAAAGTAAGGTTTGACTCTAGTATGCTATGATGTGGTTACAGACAGGAGTCAGGCTTCTCTGTCTTCTGAGAATACCAACCAGCAGCTGACTGAGACAGAAGCAGATAGTAATTCCCAAACATTGGACTGAAGTTAGGAACCCCTGTAGTTGGAATAGGGACAGGATTGAAGAAACTGAAAGGGAGAAGGATCACATGAGAAGACCAGCAATCTGAACTAACTCACACTCCAGGGAGGATTTCAGAGACTGACCCACAAAAGAGGTGCATACACAGGCTGATCTGAGGCCCTGGCACCTACTTAGCATAAGTCTGCCTTGTCTGACCTCAGCAGGAAATGTGCACTTAATACTTTAGAGCCTTGAGGCCCCAGTGAATGAGGAGACCTGGTGAGGGAGGACCACCCTCTCATAGGCAATAGGAAGGAAGGGACAGAGAACTAGGAGAGGGAGTATTGAGGGAGACAATGAATGTAATGAAAATAAAAAAATAATTTTAAAAATTTAAGGATATATACTTAATATTATGATGTACAGTTAAATATAAAATGTGTGTATACATGTATATTTGTATATTTTACATGTATATTAAAGAAATATGTTCAATCATAAATAAAAATATTTATAGTTATAGCCTAGGCCTGTCCTGCTCTCAACCTCCATGATAACCTTTTTTTTATTGGATATTTTATGTAGTCACACTTCAAATGTTGTCCCATTTTCTGTTTTCACCTCAGAAATCCCCTATCGCATACACTCCTGCTCCACCTCAACATCCATGGAATCCCCTCTACTGGGGAATCTAATATTCACAGGACCAAGGGCCTCTCTTCCCATTGATACAGGACAATGCCATCCTTTGCTACATATACTGTTGGACCATCGGTCCCTCCATGTATACTCATTGGTTGGTGGTTTAGACCTTGGGAGCTTGGGGGTTCTGGTTGTTTGATAATCTTGTTCTTCCTCTGGAGTTGCAATACCCTTTGTCTCCTTGATTCCTTTGTATAACTTCTCCAGTGGGATCCCTATACACAATAAGATGGTTCGCTTCAATTGTCCTCTTCTTATCAGAAGGGCTCTGGCAGAGCCTCTCAGGACACATCCATATAGGCTCCTATCTGCAAGCATTTCCTTGCTTCCACAATAAAGAGTTTCTGGCTTGATGTCTGTATGTGTGATGTATCTTCAGGTGGATCAGTGTCCAGATGGCCTTTCCTTCAGTTTCTGCTCCACATTTTGTCCCTGTATTTCCTTTTGACAGCAGTCAATCTGGGTTGAAAATTTTGAAGATGAGTAGGTGTCATCATACTTGGGGCCTTGCCTAACATCTTGATATGATATGGTCTTACAGGTTCTTCCTCCCATTTTAGAGGCTTTACAGCTAAGTTCATCCCAGTTAGGTCCTGGGAGCTTCTTGCTTTTCTGACATCTAGGACTTGCTGTTGGCTACCCCCAGTGTCCCATCCCCCACTACTATAAACCACTGTTTAAATTCCCAGTCCTGTCACATCCCATAACTGGTCAAGTTCCCATTTCCCCTTCCCTTCCACTCTTCCTCCCAAGCCCTCCAAACCCTCTACCTACTATGCATATTTCCTCCTCTCTAAATAGGACTGAAGACTCTACATTTTGCTCTTCCTACTTCTTGAGCTTCATATGATCTGTGAATATGTATCTTGGGCATCCTGAGATTTTATGCTACTATTCAACATATCAGTGATTGCCTACAATAACATTTTTCCTCTGTGACAGGGTTGTATTACTCAGTATGATATTTTCAAACTTCATACATTTGCAGAACAATTTAATGAAGTCGTTGTTTTTAATAGCTAATTAGTACTGCATTGTGTAGATATACTACATTTTTTGTGTCAATTTCTCTTTTATGAGTCATCTGGGTTCTTCCCAGCTTCTGGCTATTTTAAATAAGGTTGCTATGAACATAGTGGAGCATGTGTCCTAGTTATATGTTGGTGAACCTTTTGGGAATATGTATAGGATTTATATAGGCTTGGTCCTCATTTTTATGTCCAATTTTATGAGGAACCACCAGACTAATCTCCTTAGTGATTGTACCAGCTTGCAAACCCAACAACAATGGAGGAGTTTTCCTCTTTCTCCACATCTTCACCATCAAATGCTGTAACCTGAGTCCTTGATCTTAGTCATTCTGAGTGGTGTAGGTGGAATCCCAAGGTTGTTTTGATTTGTATTTTCCTGATGACTAAAGATGTTGAACATTTTTTGGTGCTCTACATTCTCTGATGCCTACCTTCTTGAGTTCTTTGTATATATTGTATATTAGCTTGTATCAACTGTAGGACTGGTAAAGATTTTTCCCAATATGTTGGTTGCTGTTTTTTCCTATTGGTGATGCCTTTGCTTTAGAGAAGCTTCGCAGGTTTATGAAGTCCTATTTGTTGATTGTTGATCTTTGAGAGACATTTGTGTTCTGTTAAGGAAAATTTCCACTGTGCCCATGTGTTTGAATCTCCTTTCCACTTACTCTTCTTTATGTTTTACTGGGTCTGGTTTTATGTGGAAGTCCAAATTCGACTTCTACTTGAGCTCTGTAGGAGGAGGTAAGAAGGAATTGTTTTGCATTCTTCTACATGCTGACCTCCCATTGAGCCAGAACCATTTGATGTAAATGCTGGATGGTTTTAACTCCTTTGTTAAGGATCAAGTGACCATATATGTGTGTTCATTGCTGAGTTTTCAATTCTCAATGATTTACCTGACTGTCTGGGCCATAATGCATGCAGAGAGGCAGAATTGGTCAAAGTTCTTGGAAGAAGTTCTTAAGTGATCATCCATTAAAGAGACATCTACATCAACTTCTTTCCCTCCACACCACCACCAAGAATAAGGGGATAGCAGGGAAGGAGACATAGAAAGTAAGAACCATAGAAGGAAGAAAGCTCTCTGAAATGCAGCCTTCTGGACAAAACAAAATTTCTGCAAAGATTATTTCTTCTTATTAAATTACTATTCTTAGTTGACAGTTTCAGAAAAGGAGATTCAATTATTTATTAAGCTTGTAGCCCTGATGTCTTTCATGGATTTAGTAGCTGAGCTACAATCTTGCACTTATGATTAATAATGAAGGCGTGAGATAGTGAGACACGTGTTAGAGTTTTTAGTTTGAACAGACGTTGATATGTTGATATACTATTTGTTGTATGAAAAATACTCAAGAAAAATATATAATATTAATAAATTAAGCAGAAAACTGTTTTCTACCAGATTATACATTGAAAATGTGAAACAACACCTTCAAATGGGAGGTAGGCATCCATATGTAACATATATGAACATGTTCTTATATTTATAAGGAACCAAAAATTATATAAGCAAACAACAGTAAAAATGTCAAAAAATGTATGAGAGACTCACATTCAATGTATCTCTCATGATCATTCAGTCACTTCATAGCATCTCAAGTTATTGACTTGCTATTGCCTTGTGCATCTTAGAAGACATAATCCTGAGATATATTAAGCATCATTGGTCAGTACCTTGAACACAAACTTACCTGTCAAACACTGACTCAGACACTTCCTTATACAGCTTGCCTTTCCCATGAGCTCCATAGAAAATGATGAAAGTCAAGTGAAATTGGAGAAAAGCATTTATAAACAATCTCCCAATTCGCATATCACTGTTAGAGTCTGAAGGGTTCAGAAACTCACCAATTAAATAGGCTGTTGTCAATCCGTGACCATTCTTATTTTTTATTATTATATGACAATCCAATCCAGTAACTTTCTCGAATAATGTGGTCCTGAAGAAACTTCTGTAAAGGAAACAACACACCTCATGGTGAAATTTCTGTCTGTTTGATGAGAGAAGAACAATCAAAAATTTCCCAGCATTCCTTTGTCATCCTCTGCTGTCCTTTCCTCCCACTGCTTTGTCACACCATGATAATTTTCTAAATGGACTTCTAACTAGTAGTGCATTCATATCAAAACTATGTCATTTCAATATGTTATTAAAAATAGAAACTTCAGTTGTTCTCTGATACTGGGTTCATGACAAGATTTGTGACTGTGATTCGTAGACCAAGTCTCACTATGTATACAAGCCTGTGCTTGAACTCACAATCTTCCTGCCTAAGACCCATTAAAAAACATAGATCACATGGTATGTACTCAATAATAAGTGCATGTTTGATTTAAAAAAAGTACAGAATACACAAGATACAATCCACAGTCTTCCAGAAGGTTGACAAACATAGGGACCCAAGTGAAGTTGGTTCAGTTCCACTTGGGAGGGTTAGGAAAGTAATCTCTGCAGGGAGAAGTAGGAAGTGACCTCTGTCAGACTAGGGAGGGGGAGAGGATACAGAAATATGGTAAGGTATGGGGGGAATGGGCGAAAAACCCTCAGGGGTAGCAGAATGAATGGGAGTGTACAAACTCTAGTGAAATCCCGCTTTAAACTACTATAGACCTGAAAGGTTGGAGACTCTGAGGTCTCAAAGGGATGGACCTTAGATAAAATGACCAACAGTGGGGAAAGAGAACTCATAGAGTCCATCTTCAGTATAAATACAAGAGTACATCAATAGAGGGATGGGGTTGACATCCAAAAATCCTAAACACTGACCCAGAATTTTTCTCTCTATATGAAGTTAAGAAACAAAAATGAAGAAGAGACTGAGAGAAAGGCAGTGCAGTGATAGGCCCAAATATGGATCCACCTCTTGGAGAGGCTCCAAGGCCTGACACATCACGGATGCTGTAGTTTGCGTACAGACAATCGTCTAGCATGGCTGTCCTCAAATAGGCCCACATATAAGCTGGCAGAGACAGATGCAGACACTTACCCCAATAATTTAACAGAATTTTGGGACCCCTGTGGTTGAATTAGGAATTGTCTGGAACAAGCTGAGGAGGAAAGAAACACCATAGCAGTCCAGGGTCTCAATTAACCAGAACCCCTGATATCTGCAACATACAGATCTATCACCCCCACAGCATACAGGATCTCGTACAAGCCCCAGACACCTATACAGCAGAGGACTGCCTGGACTGGCCTCAGTGGGGGAAGATGCACCCACCCATCAAGAGACTTGAGACCCAAGGAGTAGGGCTGGCCTGGCAGGAGAAGTACTTTTTTTGGAGACAAGGGGAGGAGGAATGGGGTGAGAAACTGTGGGAGGGAGGACCTTGAGTGTGTAATGACTAATGGACTGTAAAAAATAAATAAATAAAGGTAACTAAAAGGAAAAAGAATAGTGGAAAAATAGCAGTTTCTTTCCCACATGCATGTCCCAAACACTTTGAATGGCAATATGGGCAGGAGGCCTGCATTTCTATAGGGAAGAAACTAATGTGCTACACTTTACCCTCACCTTTTTTTCTATCCCATAGCAGTTACTGATGGAGACTCAACTCATTCACCAGCAGGAATGTGCTGCTTACAGTGCATCCAGTCTGGTAATACTTTACCATGAACAATGGAAGAAAAGAATCAAATCCTCTCTCGGACTGACCGCAAATTACATGCTCCCTTAATCTGTGCTTGTATTCTCCAACTCTTCTCTTATGCTGGTCCTGCATAACAGAGACTGGCTACTTGTTCAGAAAACTTGTTTTCTTCTTCTACCTTGAAGCTAGCTGGATGTGGCTGAATGACTAACTTCTATCCAAAGGAATGTGACTGAAAATACGGTGAGTTAACTCTAGGCCACTATAATAATATTCCCATGCTCGACTTTCCACTCTTTTCCCTAACCATTCAAAAACAGAACACAGAAGATGCAAGAACCTAACACATAACATCAGTTGATCATTTTTTGTCAATTTATGCAAAACATATACTTATGGATTATATTATTTCTCTGTATTAATTTAGAGAGAATCACCTATTACTAATATAAAGACTTAAAGTGTAGGCATAGGAATTTTCTTCCAATTATCTACATTTTACATTTTTATAAATCCAGCATGTCTTTTGCTAAATTTATTGGTGTTTTCTGATTTTTGAGGATATTATGAATATACTTGTTTTCTTAATAATTTCCTAATTTAATTGCCTGATTGTCCATATAGATTATAACATGCTCTTTATACTGCTATTCTTTTCTAAATGATCAATTAAACTCATGTATTAGCCTAATAATTTAATGAGGCTTCCATTGGATTTTCAATCTAAGAAATGTCAACTGTAAGTAGAAATACATTAACTTCTATTTTCCAATATAGTCATAATTATTTCTTTTTCTTGCCTACTTGTTATAGCTAAACTCTCTAGTACAACACTGAATATAAATGACCAGAATGAGCACTCTATCTTTTTTTTAATCTTAGAGGGAAACCATTCACTTTGAATCTGAAGTAAATAAGATATCACTTGTGAGTTTTTTACTTATGTCCATTTAGAAGTTGGATGCATCACCTTTTATAACCCTCACCCACCCAAAACCCATAGATCATTAATTCATTTCTGATGACCTATGACATTATTCAAATTCCATTCTTGAATAGTAGAGAAGCATATTGGAAGTGTTCATATGGAAAGTAATGATCTGTCTTCAAGGAAAGATCATAAAGAAAAAAAGTGCTATGTGAAACAATGTGCATGAAGCTCCATGCAGCACAAAAGACCTTTCCATACTTCAGATGCAGAAGGGACAGAGATGATGATCGAGAGATACTTTGCATCATTTAGGGTGTCTTACATGTGACATTGGAATGGCATAATATTTAATTACGAAACTGATTTTATTTTTAAAATATGAGTAGGTTTAAAAATACTTACATTGATTCAGTTAGTGTGTGTGTGTGTGTGTGTGTGTGTGTGTGTGTGTGTGTGTGTGTGTGTTATTTGGGCTTTCCTTGATTTTGCTGGTATGGGTTTAATTATTTCCTGTGTTTTCTTGAATGTATATACCCTCTAGGATTGGAGTTTTCCTTTTAGTATTTTCTCGGTTTTATCTTGAAATATCTTGTTTTCTCCATCTATGCTGTTTCAGAATTTTACTGGCTATTTATTGTATTCTAGGTTTATATCTGTGATGTTTTAGAGATTTCAACATATCATGTCTGAAGTCAGAAGCAATTCTTATTATTCTGCCTTTGACTCTTACCTGCCTATTTTTGCGTGCAGTATTTAGTACTCTTTCTTTCTCTGTAGATATGGTGTTTTGATCAATATGCTGTGGAAGTGTTTTCTTTTTAATCTCAGTCTAATTTCTGTTCTACAAGCATCTTCTATGTTTATAGGCTTCTCTTTATATAGGCGACTGTTTCTTTATGTTGGAAAAGTTTTATTTTTTCATTTAACTGAAATATTCTGGACTTGGAACTGGGACTCTTTGGCATTTGTTTCTATATTCTAAGGTTAGGACCCTTCATGTATTCACAAGAAAGGGCCTAAGAGAGGAGGGCCGCCATTAGCTGCGACCTTATCCCATGGCAGACCCTGGCCACAAGATTCTCCTGGCCATGTGACAAATATCACTCCAACCTAAGACAGACACAGTTCCCGAGGGGCTCATTTCAGGACAGCACGGCCATTTGGTCACCTTTTCATTTGAATATAAGGAAGGGGGAGATGTTATTGATGTTATTATTATGGTTAGAATTAAGTATGACTGGGTTCATGGAAAGTACCCAGCCAGCTGCAGAAGACTAATATAAATCTGGTGGTCAAGATAAATAACAATATGATAAAGTTCTCCTGCAGACTAATAATATGACGAACCTGTGACATTTCTAACATCCTGTCAACATCAGCCAATTACCTGACCACACGAATACTGTGTCCTTGGCCTGTGTAAAAGTTTCACTTTTCCAACCTCCCTCTGTTACCCATGTTATGGTATAAATTAAGCCTTGGGAAAAAATAAAATTGGCACCTTGATCAGCCTCTTGTCTTGGCTTCCTTCTTCGTGTCTCTTGTCCCCCATTCTCTTCCAGGGAAACCCAACACCTTTCACTTACATGGTATCACAGATTTCCCGGATGTGTTGTGGAAGGAATTTTTAGATTTAACATTTTATTTTACTGATGTATTACTTTCTTCTATCTTATTTTCTATGTCTGAGGTAAACAGAGAATTCTCAACAAATGAATCTCAAATAGTCAAGAAGCACTTATATAAATGATGAAATTCCTTATCCATTGGGGAAATACAAATCAAAACAACTCTGAGATCCCATCTTACCCCAAGCAGAATGGCTAATATCAAAAAATTCAAGCGATAGCACATGTTGGAAAAGATGTGAAGCATGGTGAAAACTTCTCCATTGCTGGTGGGGGTGCACATTTGTACAACCACTTTGGTAATCAATTTAATGTTTTCTCAGAAAAATGGCAATATTTCTATCCTAAGACCCAGCTATATCACTGCTGGACATATACACAAAATATGCTGCACCACACCAAAAAGACACTCACCCAACTATGTTCATAGAAACTTATTCATAAGAGCCAGAAAGTTGGGAGAGCTTAGATGTCCTTCAACTGAAGTATGTATAAATAATATGGCACATCCGTGTAATGGAATATAATTAACTATGAAAAACAAAGACATCATGATTTTTTCAGGCAAATGGATGGAAATTTAGACTATAATCCTTAGGTAACCGAGTCCCAAAAAGAACAGGCATGGTATGCATTCACTTTTACACAGTTATTAGCCATAAAATACAGGGTGCACATACTATACTACACAGGCCATAGTAGTGTGGACAGAAAGAGGGGAACAAGCAAGAATCCTTCAGTCCCACTTGGAATGGGAAATGGATGGCCATGGAAAACAAATGGAGAATTGGAACTGGGTTGTAAAGGATATAAGAAGGGGAGTGGGAAATTCAGTGTTTGGTGTGGGAATGGGTAGTAGGGATGGCATGATTACAATGAGAATTAGTGGCCATCTACAACTGGGAAGTGTAGGGTCATTCCCAGAATATCCTGGAGAATTGAGATATGGTAGGTGCACATGAATTAATAAGGGTGTCTTTAGCTGTGCCTCACATTATTGGGGATATGGAGCCTGAGATGGCTGCTTACTTTGCCCAAGTAGGAACCCTGGGGAACCCAAACAGACACCAACCCACCCACCAAATTTTCATCCCAAAACTTATTTTGTCTACAAGACACGCAGAGATTGGGGATGGAGCATAGACTTCCAAGCTGGGAACAGCCAACTGATAATTGGCTGAACTTGATACCTACCACATGGAAAAAGCAATAATACTTAACCCTATTCGTAATAGTTGATTATCCTTGCAGACAAGAGTTTACAGTTTCTATCCAGTAGCTGTCACAATCACTGAACCTACTAGTGGTGCTCAGACAAGAGTTTGGAGTCTCCACTCAGTAGCTGACACATACAGATACAGACACCCATAGGCAAACAGTGGATGGAGTTTCAGTAATATTAAGGAAGAATGTAGGCACCAAAAGGGGATAGAAATTTGACAGGTAGACCAAGAGAAGCAACTAATCTGGACGCTAAGGGTCCAACAAACAAAGAGCATACGCAGGGCTGGAACTAGATTTCCCTGCATATGTGCACTTTGGTCATCATGTGGGAAAAAAATAGAATGGGAGATATCCCAAAAGCAGTTACATATGTATATATTCAATGTTCTTCTACCTGGGCTTCCTTATCTGCACTGAGTGGAAGAGGATGTACCTAGCTTCAGGGAGACCTGATGTGAAAGGATGGATTAATAACTAGGGATTAACCACCTCTCAGAGGAGAAAGGGATGGGGATGTAGGATTGACTGTGGGAGGTGATGCCTAGGAGAGAGGAGGGGCCAGTCCACAAGATGTAATAGGGATAAGTAAAATACAACAACAATTAATAAAAATCACAATAATAATAATAAATAATGTAAAGATTGGTTATGTTTGCTGTATCAAATGGAAAAATTGCACTATTGTCTGTCATTAAAATTCTTTTGTGCTGTTGTTTAAATATGTATTAAATTCGTGTATAAATATCATACTGTGCTGTAAAGAACAAAGGATTCAAGATGATGCTTCAATCATTTCTCTAGAAAAATATAGTCTTCATATTTGAAAGAATTTCATTCGTTATTATTTAAAAATGATGTCAGAACATTGGAAATTTTGTTTTCTTTCAAATAATGATTTCTAAACATGAATATCTTTTTTTTACTACACAGGAAAGATAGGGACAGTTTCAGTGAAGATCACCAGGGGACTAACTAGTCAACCATATAATTCCCCATTTTTCATAGCATCTCATGTTGCAAAAGGGACCAGAGCTCAGGTACTTTCCCTGTTGTCAACTGATTACTCATCTCAGGCATCTGCATTTCAAGTTTCCAAAGAGCAAACACGAGACAGCAGGGGCTTATTTGGAACTCCAATGAGAAAAATGATTTTCAGCAAGAAGATGTGCTCTACCAAAGGGTTAAACTTCATGAGGGGAAGGCATGCTTTTTGAGGCAAACTGTTGTAGACTCCTGAGAAAAGGAATGGACTGAAAGACACAAGTGCCTTTGTAGTAACAAGTCTCCTCTAAACATACCTGAGTCCCACAGTTTTGTTCAAATTACAGAAAAACCGTATACTTTATAAAAATCCAAGATTCAGTATCTCATTATTCAGGGGTAGAAATAGAGTATTCTTAAGACTAAGGGGCAAGTAAATATCTACAATACCAGTTCATCCTTATCATCTATCTTCAGAAAGGATAAGCCATAATTCTGGCAGGTCTGTTTACATTCAAGCCATGTTCTTTTGTCCATGATGAAATAATAACATTTTATTCCATAACATAACCAGTGCATTTCATCACACCCGCCTACAGAAAAGAATGAAAATAGTTAAACATTATTTTCTTGGATTGTGTTATCAGAACAATGTATTTATTAAGGCTGTGTAAAAAAAAGTAATATCTCACAGTTCTCAGAAATAGGGATTTTATAATGCCCAGAGAGCCCTGCACACTCATGATCTATATAACACGGTAAATAACACTAGAGATAAAGAGATATTTTATGTGTCAACCATGGATAAATTAATAGAGAAAATGTAGCCTGTGTATACAAAAGAATCCCCCTAACCCTTTGAAAAAAAATGAAACAGCCATGCACGATGACTTATGTTTATAACCTGAGAATTCCAAAGACAGAAACAGGAAGAATATTACCAATTTGAGGCCATCCCAGGATAAGTGATAACCTTTGTGCTATCCAACTCACCATTGACTAAAGAATGATATCTTTTCTCACACCAAACCCCAGAGAGAGATGATGACCTATGTGACAAGCATGGATGAACTTGAGGATGGTGAGCAAAGTGGAATATACCATGTCTAGGATCACATGTAATGATTCCATGCAAATCAGTTATCTAAAGCATCACAGTTCTACGAAACAGAGTCTTGTGAGATACCAGGGGCTCGAAGGAATCAAATGAGCACTTGCTACTCAGAGGCAATTAAATTGATAACAGAATTCCAAATCTGCAGTAATGCATTGCCACATTGGAAGATAAAACACTGGGTACTTAGCACTCTACCATTGTCTGTGTTAAACGCTCTACTTTAAGAAAAAAGAAAGAAAGGTATGAAGGAGGTTTTGATGTTGACACTCTGTAGTACTGATTATGTTGACTCCTTAAATGTTATCCCCACATGACCAAATGTTTCAAGTTAAATACAGTAAAATGTGTACAGCTTGTATAGCAAGATCACCTCAATATGAATATTTTGTTGAGTGAGGTTCTGGGAATGCCCATGCTTTGTTTACAAACTTTATCTCCAATCTCTATTTTTCTGTGAAGAGTTATCATCATGTAGCATAGGCCTGTCTGAAATCTGCTGGACGTTCCACATTGTTTTGAGAGTTATAATCTTCTTTCTTCAGTATCCTAATCTTAGGGATTATATCATTATGCTGCCCTTTACAGATAATGAAGTTATTTTAAACTAATGACACGAAGTATTTTTCATGGGTGTGAAATACTTCAATGATGATCAAGAGCTCTTTTTTCTGTCATAATTTTTATAATATAGCAGTTTAGATATACTTAGTGTGTACATAATGAGAATTGTCACATCATACTGTCTCAGCATGATGAGATGATAAACAAGTAATCTTCATTAATTCTAAATCTTGAAAAATATTTAATTATGATCAATAAACAGTATCAGTTAAGAATGACCAGTTACAATGAGGGCTAAGAAAGGTTACTTATGACTCTTTATATTTTCAACTTTCCAGTCTCATTCATGTGTCATTGACAGAGGTGCAATGTCTGCACACCATGGTTAGGCACCCCTGTACACTCCAGGGAGGATTCCTTTATTATGAACAGGCCAACATTCTGAAGACAAGTCAGATGAAACACACACACAGAGAGAGAGAGAGAGAGAGAGAGAGAGAGAGAGAGAGAGAGAGAGAGAGAGAATTATTTTTATAACTGTCCCTGTGTAAATCTTTAAGTCTATTTTAGAATGAATGCTTGAAAATATACTCTATTAAAAACTTCTGAATCGTGTAAAATACAGAGGCAAATGATAGCAACAGCCCATTGAACTGAGAACAGGAACTCCATTGGAGGAATTAGAGAAAAGATTGAAGGAGCTTAAGAGGGTTACAACCCCATAAGAACAACAATGCCAAACAACCAGAGCTCCCAGGGACTAAACCACCACGCAAAGACTATATATCTACTGGCCCATGGCTCCAGCTGCATATATAACATAGGTGGCCTTATTAAGCACCAATGGGAGGAGAAGCCCTTGGTCCTGCCAAGGCTGGATCACCAGTGTAGGGGAATGTCAGGGTGCTGGAAGGGGGAGTGGATGGGGAGGGGAATGGGACTGGGGACTTATGTTTGTGAAACAGGTACAGGGGAAAAAGAACTTCTGTGTTATATCAGCAACAAAGTGGGACTCTCAGTCTTTCCCCTGGACCAAAAAATTATCAGGATTACTGATTTGTGATTTCATCCTCAGGGAGCTAGAAGTGTACCAAACATAGGAACTATAATAGTCTCCTAACCCAGACAGGCATTTCTATGTTTCCAAGACCCTACATAAATAAGGAACCCTCAAATGATTTACCCAGAGATCTTCATAATCTTAAGCTGAACTTTGGACTTCAAAGCTTCTATAAAAGAAACAATAGATGATAATGCAAATCTGCATTCATTGTCCTTCCCTGCTACATACCTGTGTGCTGAGGGGAAGCTAAAACAGTCTTAGTTTTGTTGTACCATCTGTCTTGTTCTCTGTTGATTAAGTCCAGAAGAGCACTGCAGTGAGTATTCTCTATAGATATTTTTCTCAGCATTTCTTCCTTTAAGTTGATGTCATTTACCATGGTGCTGGAGTTATGGTGAGAGTTTCGAGTTTTCTGCAGTTCATGGGTTTCATGACTATACTGAAAAACTAAACTAGTCACAGTTATAACAGCATAAATGTTCATAAAGTGTATATATTAAAATTTAAGATTTGAGAAAAAACTTCATGTTGAGAGACAACCCATCATTATTTTCATTGGTATTTAACATTTATAAATTAGCACTTCTATTAACTCACTATTGATACAGATACATAAATTTTTCTCTATTGTTAAGCTGACTGTAAAATAAATAATACAGCTGAAGGAAATTATGGTGGAGGTAAGGTCCAATTACTTAATACTTACAGCATGATTGGACAAATAAAAACCTAATTAAAATATTCCGTGAATACTTAACATGTCATGGAAAGTGAACTAAAAAAAGTTAAGAAAGGGGATGATGATTATTGAAACATAAAGTGTATAAACTATCCTCCTCCATAGCTTTGTTTTAGCATAGCCTTGAAGTGATACTCTGTAAATATGAAGGAATCTAATAAAGTTTAACTTTTAATGTCTCAGTACAGATGAAGTCTTTTTACTTAACCATGACCTCAATACATTGAAGAAAAAGGAAAAGAAGGTCATCAATTATTTGCACAGCTATAACTCACAAAATGTTTGCATAAAGTTAACAATTATTTTAGCTCAAAAATGTAGACTAGCACCAAGACCTCAGAGGGAGCATGTCCAAGAGTAAGAAAGAGCAGGGCAGCTGCTAACTGCCCCACAGATAACACATTAGTTATGAAAGAGAAGAGAGCACTGCAGAGTGTCAGGAAAAGTTATTGAAGTCCTTGATTCTCACTCATCTCTGATTATAGGCAGGGCAATAGAGTGTATAACTGTATCATCCCTGTCCTAAGCTATTTTTAGGCAAAAGTTCAATTAAGATTTATCTCAGTTACTTACTGTTTGTCACCAATATTGCAACAGCAACCAGTCGAAGGGAAAGAATGATTCCAATAGCAATCACAGTGAGCTGCCAGGGGACTGAACATACTTAAGTCAACAAAACAAAGCAAGAAAATCAAAACCATTAAAAGCGCACATCTCAATACTAATTAAAATTCTATTTAGCAGAGAAAAAAGGGGAAATTATGCACAAGTTGATGATACAAACTGAATGAAAATGTGCTCTCAGAATTGTAGATTTCTCCCTAAAATACACCCACTGAAGAAATCCTACATGTGTGAAGTTTCACAAAATCCTGAACTTATTTCTGGTTGTACTGTGAATCCTCTGGAATCAGACTAAAAGTAGTTGGGTGACAGACCTGTGTCTTCACCCAGTTCTATAGGAACAAAAATGCATTCTACAGAAGACATTTGAAGAATAGTTGCAATGCAATCCAAGAATACCAACTGGAGCATAGAGTCCACCAGGAAAGAAAATTGAGGCTACAGAGTAATGAAAGAAGGATGGATGTTCTTGAGAAATGGTAGGGAATAACAGCTGGTCTGGATCTGATCTGTATAAATCCCCATCTTTAAAAGGTCCTATAGTTCAACTATTTCTTTTTCATGTATATTTGATTTTGCTCTATAGAATACTAAATATTTTTTGTATCTATGATATTTAGAATCTGAAACTCATGCTTCTGATTACCACAGCATCAAAGAAGAAAAGTATCTCAGCATGGAACACAGTCCTGACAGTGCATATAGTACAACTGAAAAATAGTGAAGAAAATAAAGTGATACTTCTGCTTTTTCACTAATAAATTAAATTATTCTGTGACATTTCAGGAACTCACAATAAGGTTTAGTCATTCCCACAACCACTAATCCTCTCATTCCCTGTTCCTACATCTGCAACATTATTACCATTTGGAGAATTCATCTTCTGATGACAACTGTTGGTCCCTGTTATATTAAATTTTGGTGATATTTATGACAATTAAGACACTTTCTTGAGAACAGAAATATTGTTTCCAATGCATAAGCCTCATTTCTGTAGTCTTTTCTTTCTCTAGAAAACTCAGTCTTTTTTCAGACTCTAGTTTGTCCGTTAGTTTCAAAGTTTTCAGAATTTTCTTGACTAGACTGAATTAAAAAAAAGTACAAAAATCTCTTTATGGTTTCTCACAACTTTTCCTATTCTTATTTTTGTTGGCTATTTTATGGATTTTATTTTCAAATGTTATCCCATTCCCAGGTTCCCCCTCTCCTGTTACCCCTCCCATTCTATGAAGATACTCTCCCTCTCAGTCACCCATGCCTAGCTCTACACCCTGGCATTCAACTACTCTGGGGAAATGTGCCTTCACAGTACCAAGGGCTTCTCCTCCTATTGAGGCCAGACAATGCCATTCTCTGGTACATATGCAGCTGAAGCCATGTGTCCCTCTATATGTATTCTTTGGTTGGTGGTTTAGACTCTGGGAGCTCTGGAGTGGTTTGATTGGTTGATATTGTTGTTTTTCCTATGGGGTTGCAAACACCTTCAGCTCCTTAAGTCCTTTCTCTAGCTCCTAATTGGCATCCCCATGCCCAGTTTGATGATTAGGTAAAAGCATTCTCATCTGTATCAGTAAGGCT
This sequence comes from Rattus norvegicus, assembly GCF_021556685.1. NCBI lineage: Eukaryota > Metazoa > Chordata > Mammalia > Rodentia > Muridae > Rattus > Rattus norvegicus. Next base: position 166,370,352 of record NC_141537.1, read on the forward strand.
CTGGCAGACCCTCTCAAGAGACACCCATATCAGGCTCCTATCAGCAAGCACTTCTTTGGATCAGCAACAATGACAGGGTTTGGTGTATGCATATGGGATGGTTTTCCTGTTGGGGCAATCTAAGGATGATTTTTCCTTCACTCCCTGGTCCACTTTTTATCACTGTACTTCCTACTGTGAGTATTTTGTTCTCCCTTCTAAGAAGGACTGAAACATTCACATTTTTTCTTCTTTCTTCTCTCTTCTTGAGTGTCAAGATTTTTTTCTTGCTCATTCCCATTGTTCTACATTCCTCATATGTTTTATTTTGTAGCTGACTAAAAAAACCAAAGAATAGCAATAATTTATAATTCTCTCCTTCTTGGTTTTTAAAACTTCATTGCTTTATTTTTAAAATTTAGTGTTAAGTACTTTTTTACTTGATTACCCTCCAACTAGCATTCAAAGTTCACTTCTTCACTTGTGCATATCCAAGCCCAGTTGAAATGGAACATGATAGCTTTTGATAGAAGGCAGTAAGGTATTTTCAATTGTTGTAAGTTTAAAATGCCTAAAAAGCAAGGGATTTTAGACACTTAAAGCACTTAACTCTGCAGCCAGCTTCCCTGGGCCTTTGAGTATCCTCAGGCCTCACTTGATACCGCAACCCTGAAGACTTTTTAAATCTCACAGTTGAGCAAGGAACATCCTGCTTACTCATTTTGGGAATGATGTATGAAGTCTGTTTTCAGTTAAAATCGGGCCTTGAGTGTTTTCTAAAAACAAGTTGAAATGACCATTTTTGTTATGGTACCTGGATTTGATGATATTTAGGGTTGAGAAAGGGTAGGATCTGAATAATTTACTTAAGTATCCAAACACCCTGACATGGAATTACCCCAATTTCCACTACAGGTGAGAATCCTTTGCATATTTCTGTTAAATTTGTTTATATTTCTAATGTTTACTGCAATTTTTGTTAAGAAATATGTACAGAATTAAAAATGTATTAAGTCATGTCAATATTGACCCAGACACTTTGTTCTAAGTATTCAACACATACAATGTTGGGTAAAATTGGGACTACTGAAAATCATTATAATAAAACAAAACTTTTAAACAAACTATCCAAACAAAAATGAGTAAAAGCATTAGCAATAAATAAAAACGTTGCTTTAAAATTATTTACACATTGTTGCAAACATAAATATTAAATATTCTTTCAGTATTTTTTATTTATACATGGCTCTCAGAGTTTCCCAGACACTACTTTCCAAAGGATATTTGAAAATTAATATTTCAGGTGATCTAAGACATGTAACTATCTCTTCATGGAAGCAACAATCAGCTGAGATGTAGAATTTCTCCATCTAGCCACAATGTACATAATCCTCTCTGTGCTTGAACCTGGTGAATGGATTCAACCAGAAAAGATCCTACTGAGTGGCATAATCCAAACCCAGAAAAACAAAACTAAATATTGTCTCTCATCTGAGTCTCCTGGCTCAAAGTCTTCAGAAATCCTATGTTGCCCCTAGTAACTCCAGCAATAAGAAAAGTAAAAAGGGGACATAGCTGGATGGATGTGAGAGCAACAGAGAGAATCATAGAGGATACAATATGAAGTTTTAATCTCAAAGCATTCCATTTACACAACCATTTCACATATAATACACTCGTACATGATGTGGCAAGAAGAGCATGTAGGAAAATAAATTTCATCACTATGCAGCATATATGAACTAATGCCCATGAAAAATACAATCTGATAATACATATCAGTGTATTAGTAAATAGTAAGTATTGGTACCTGACCTTACCCTTACTTTAATCACCGAGATGTGATCCAGTACATAATAAAGGTAACGAACGGCATATATTAAAACAGTCTTCCCTTATTTTTAATATATGAAGTTTTCTGAGGTGATTTACCTGTTCCCTTATTTTTTGACCAAAAGGGAACCCTTCCATTAAGCAAATCTCTTTCTAAATTGTTATTTTTTATTATTGCCACTAGGGTGGAGCTGGCTGAGCCAATTATTATCAGCCCAGAAGAAAACTTTACAAAGTGTGTTCTCTCACTCCACAGTCATGTTAGTTCCAGGGATCAAATGCAGCTATTAGATCAAGGATATTTATCAAGTACATTTACAAACTGATCCATCTTACATGGGTCCTACTGTGATAATTTTCATTTGAATGAAATATGAACATTTGACACAGTTAAAGAGTAAAGAACTCCATAGATAGCTATATCTTAACTTCTTAGCACACACACAAAAAAATTCACAGCTTAGTGTGAAAGAAAATAATCAATGCAGAGTAACAGTTTTCACATGCTGCCAGAGTTAACTTGATCTAACACAACCTGCAGGGTTTCTTCATCAATCCTATTTTCATGTCAGCCATATGAAATTCTCTTGATCACTGATAGGAAATCAATAAAAGCAGGTATTGTTACCTGTGTCTCTATCCCAAAGTGATTCTATTGGAAGGTACTCGTCTCCCAATTAGAGAAAGCCTTGACCTTTCCTGGTCTGTATCCACGAAGAGGCTTCCAGATGAAAGACAAAACTAACTTTCCTCTGAGTGATACTCAACCTCATAACTTTCTGCCCCTCCTCTTGACCAAAGCAAAAAGAGGAAATTGTTTAATGAAAGCTGACTCTGAGGGCAAAGCAAAGAAGCAACATACTGTGCTACTGCAAAATACATGTCAATAATTAACATTGGAAGACTGAGAAGATGTAAATTGCAGAGAAAGCAAAACCAGTGTCCTTAGCAAAAGAATAGGAAAAATGGGGACTGGAGCTGTTCTGTGCCTAGATTTCAAATGGGCTGTCAGAAATTTTGTCTTATGTCACTAATTTTAAAGTTACTCCTTGACTTTGATTTATGCAAATTGCAGCTCAATATATGGATTAGGAATGCCATTAAAGATCTCATGCTTCCACTGGTAAAAACTTTCTTTACACTCTTCTAGTTTTTTAAACATAAATATTCAATGTGAACCTTGTCATTTCACATGAAGTGACTTAAATACTAATTTGTTCATGGTGCTGGGATATCAAATCTAAGACAATAAATATGCTCAGTTTATACTCATTCCCTGAGTTATATTTTGTTCTGGTGTTTTGGTTTTGGATACTTTGTTGATACTGTTTTAATGTCCTTTATCTTATACTATGTAGCACAGGCTGACTCCACATTTGCAGAACTCTGTGCTATTTTTTGTCTTAGAAGTATAGCTGTATACCCCTACACCAATTTACACCATGTTTGTGGTAGATATTTTCTAATAAATAAAAAGGCCTGCATTTTATAAATATCGATCTCAAGATTTTTAAAGCCGTATGTAATTATTAATCAATTATATGTTGCATAAATTAAATAAATAATCCTCTAATGCTGAATATCTTAGATGTTTGATAGAATTTTCTTATTGTTTATTGAAGAACTACATAGGATATACTTTAGAACATACTGAAAAAAGTCATTTTATGCATATAGTCATGGAATTATAGCAGATAGCATATGAGAAACTCTAATATCTGTCATCATATGACATCTAGTTAATTTACATTCTATCAACTGCCATGAACAAATTCACAATTGATTTTTTAAAGATAAGGTGAATTATTATTCTATGAGATTTGGTCATGTTTTTGTGTTGACAAGTCCTGGGAAGAAGCTCCTTTAGTAAAGACTGATTTAAACTACAGGGAAGAGAGAACTGTGAAATGGTGTGTGTCAAGTCTTTGTCACAAAAAATTCTAGATTCTCTACCTGATCATTTCCAAGAGTGCATGTGTTTAGAAGGTCAAGAAAAGGAGGGTATATGAGCAAAAGTGAGAGTGTTTCAATCAACAGCGCTGAACCATTTCTGTTCTCAAATCTGGGAGGTTAACATCTTACTATCCACAGAAACAGTAACTGTGTTGAGATTTTACTGCATTATTATCTCTGCTGAGAGGTTTTCATCCTTACCATGGAGGCTCCTCTAACATCATGCAACAAGTGTGGGGAAAAATGCAAGAGATGTTTGGTCATTACTATGACCACAGTATGGACAGGACATAAAGTACCTTCAAGTGCACTTAATGAGGGAGGAAGGTAGTTAATAGAAAATTTACAGTGCATAGATTTTGGTTTTTCTCTGTTTGCTTGTATGTCAGAGACAAGTGGATGTCCATAACTGTACAGCCAAGGAGCAGCAGTTTCTTCTAAGCTCTGTAGAGTTAAGCTCTGAATTTATAGAAGATGGTAAACTGTATAGGAGCATAATTAGCTTTGAAGATAGACTTACTGCGAAAGGAATGGAACTGACTGACACTCCCATTTTGTTTCTTTGACCAAGGTTCATCATAAAACAGCAAGTACTGAACTTCACATGACCAAGTTATAAAACAGAGAAATGAAAACCATAAAGAAATTATTGTTTTCTTTAGTTTTGTATTGTAAATTTTATTGTGAAAAAGAATAACAATATACATACATACAAATCACACGTACACGCACACACATGCACAGACACACACACACAATACACAACACACACATATTCATATTCATGGCTGTTTTTTCTTCAAAAACCTTTATTCGTTAAACCACAACTGCCAACTCCTTTATGTTGAGACTGAAACAATCAGAATCCTACATTCAAATGTTCCAGTCAGAACCTCAGACCACAGTGCCATCATTACACAGCTGTGGGCTGTTCTTCCTGTCCCTGGCTGTGGTGTTGGACACCTGAAGTAGCCAACAGTACACAGGAAATGATGGTTTGATCACTTGCTTCACTGGAAGAACTGGCTTATCCTGGTTAGTGTCTCCCCACATGGTGCTGTCTCTCAAGGTGGAACCTTTACTACCATGAAATATGGTATAATTCACAGATTTTAAGGAAACCACAAACAACTTTATTTTGAGATTTCCTGTGCTTGTGCCCACCCTATGCATTTATAATGACAGTTATTTTAACACTCTGCCTTCCCTGCCTACCCACATAGTACTAGATAGTTTGAAGCAATGAGAGGAAATGAAGAAGATGATTCGGGAATGTACTAATGAAAAAAGGGGCCCAGATAGGGACTAAGCAACCAAGCTTTGTGTACTAAACAACCACTGGGTTGTCAGCTCCCCAACTTAGAGGCAAACATTGTGTAACTGCTACAAGTGTCAAAATAACTACCAGGAGGATCAACCTATTAAGTGCAATAACCATTCTCCATTGTGATACAGATGTTGTTAATTTTATAGCAAGTGCAGAACTAATAATTCATTACACATGTTAGCTTAGGATTACAATGTTTCTTACTCATGCTTTCTATTCCTGCACAGATATCATGAAAAAGGTCAAGTTGGGGAGTAAAGAGTTTATTAGACTTTTTTGGTTTATTCCACGTTGCTATTCATCACCAAAGGATGTCAGGGCTGGAAGTCAAACAGGTCAGGAAGGAGGAGCTGATGCAGAGGACATTCAGGGATGTTACTTACTTGCTGGCTTCCCCTGGCTTGCTAGGCTTGCTTTCTTTTTTTTTTTTTTTTTTGTTTTTTTTTGTTTGTTTTTTTTTTTTTTTTGTTGTTCTATTTTTCGGAGCTGGGGACCGAACCCAGGGCCTTGCGCTTCCTAGGCAAGCGCTCTACCACTGAGCTAAATCCCCAACCCCTAGGCTTGCTTTCTAACAGTACCCAACACCACCAGCAAAGGGATGGCACCACCCACAATGGGCTGGGCCTTCCCCCCTTGTTCATTACCTGAGACAATGCCTTAGCGCTGGATCTCAGGGAGGCATTTCCTCAACTGAGGCTCCTTCTCTGTGATAACTCCAGCTTTTGTCAAGATGACACGTACAAACAGCAAATACACTATTTTGAATAAAAACGGCACTCATAGACTTATTTAGGTATGCCTACACTCACACCCATTGATTCTTGGGTGCCTCTCTCTTATCCCCAGTCTCTGTCTCATCCTGGACATTGAAACAAACAAACATTGAAGGGAATGGTTTAATTCATTGCACATGTTACTGGTAGATGTTAAAGGAACATGGAAAAAGCATATACTTGAATTTTCAGAGCAGAAATTACATTCTTTCAGACTTGCTGCGTGGCTCAACTTTGGCTTTTTTCATTCTTTTTTTTTTCTTTTCTCCACTTTTTTTTTATTTTTGAATGTTAAATTTTTATTTAATTATTTTTTTACATCCCAGATTTTATTGCTCCCCGATTCGACCCTCTGAATGCTCCCATCCCATGCCTCCTCCTGACCCTCCTTTCTCCAAGATGATTATCCTACCCCACAACCCTCTACCTCAGCACAACATGAAACTCCCTGGTGCTTCCAATCTATTAAAGGTGAGGTGCATCTTCAGTGTCTGAAAACAGACCCAGCATTTCTCTGCTGTATATGTGTTGGGTTGGCAGTCTCATATGAGCTGGTGTATGCTGCCTTGTTGGTGGTCCAATGTCTGAGACTTCTTCAGGGTCCAGATTAATTTAGAGTGTTGGTCGTCCTACAGAGTCACATTCTTCTTCAGCTTCTCCCAGCTTTCCCTTATTTCAATTACAGGGGTTAGCAGCTTCTGTCAGTTTGTGGGTGCAAATATCTGCATCTGCTTTTTCAGGTCTTTGATGGGATCTTTCGGAGGACAGTCATGACAGGTCCGTTTTGTGAGTGCTCCATAGATTCAGTAATACTGTCAGGCCTTGGGGCCTCCTCTTGAGCTGCATCCCGTTTTGTCCTGTCACTGGATATCCTTTGCCTCAGTCTCTTCTCCATTTCCATTACAACATATCTTTCAGACAAGAACATTTATAGGTCAGAGTTTTGAATGTGGGATGGAAACCTCATCCTTCACTTGATGACCTGTCTTCCTGCTGGAGGTGAGTTCTCATAGTTCCCTTTCCCAATTGTACGGCATTTTATCTAAAGTCTCTTCCTTTGAGTCTTTAGACTCTCTTGCTTCCCAGGTCGCTGATAAATTATGGAAGATCCTCCAAAACTTCTAACTCCCGAGTTTGCCTGTTTCCATTCTTTCTGCTGCCACTCAGGGCTTCACTTCTTTCCCCCACCAAATGCCATATCATGGTCCCCTCTCCTCTCAATCCCCCAATTCCACTTTTTTCCCAGGCCTATCCTTTCCTGCTCTGATTCCTCTCTTTTATACAATGGTACACTTACTCACCACTCCCTCCACTACTCATGTACACACACTCACATGCCCCTACCCCATTATCACTTCCACACTTCCTCAAAGAAAATGAAACACTCCATGGCTAAAAACCTATCCTCTTACCTCCAATTACAGCAGTCATATCCTCTGCCTTTAAGGCTAGAAAAGACAGTCCCTATTGTGGAATTCGATCCAAAGTTAAGCATCAGAATTGCAGCAGCCTCCACACCAATGTTTAGGAGAACCATATGAAAACTAAGTCACACATAGGATAAAAATATATAGGGGTCCTAGTTCCAGCTGAAGCTGGTTTTTGGTTGGTTTTTCATTCTCTGTGAGGCCACATCGGTCCAGGTTAATTGACTATGTACATTTTCTTGTGATATCATTGACCTTCAGACTCCCTCTATCCTATCTTATCCCTCACTCTTTCACAATACTTCCTGAGCTTTACCTAATATTTGACTGTGGAGACACTACACCTCTTTCCACCCACTGATGGATGAAGACTCTCAGGAGACAGTTATGCTAGGCACCAATCTCATGCATTGGAAAATATCAAAATCATGTCAGGGTTTGGGTCTTTTCCTAAGAAATGGATCCTAAGTTGGTGCAGTCATTGGTTGGCCATTCCCACAGTGTCTGCTCCATCTTTATTCAAGTGTTTTCATAGACTGGACAAATGTTCAGTCAAAGCATTTGGGGGTATGTTGGTGTCCATTTCCTTCCACTGGACGTCCCTTCTTTGTGCTAGATGTTGCCACTTAGTTTCCATATCCCCAGCTAGTAGTTGTCTCAACTAGTGTCATCTCCATAAGGATTCCGGTGCTTCCCTTAACCCAAGTCTCAGAGGATTCCGAGAAATGCCTACTAACTGAGTTCTCTTTTCTTTCACAATCCTTTTCTACTTTTCCACTCCACACTAAATCTTATCCCCATTAGCCTCCTTAACCACTCTCCCATCAAGTATCCTCCATTCATCCACCTCTGATATATATTTTATTTTCCCTTCTGAGTGAAATACAGGCATCTTCACTTGAGTCCTCATTGTAACTCAGTTCCTTTAAGTCTGTGGATTGTAGAATGTATCTCCTGTACTTTACGGATAATGTCCAGTTATAACTAAGTACATAGCATGTGTGTCTTTCTAGATCTAAGTTTCCTCACTTGGGATGATAATTTCTAGTTCAAATTTCATAATGTCTGTGGTTTTTAATGTTTTTTTCTTCATGTTATTACTGTTTTATTCTAAATATTGAAGATTTGCCTTTTTACTAGGTATTTTTATTTACATTACATATATTATTCACTTTCCTGGTTTCCAGTCCATAAACCCCCTATCCTATCCCCCACCCCTTCTTCTGAATTGTTGTTCACCCTCCCAAAACACACCCCTCCCTACCTCCCCTCCCTGATATTCTACTCCATTGGAAGTTCGAGTTTTGGAAGGACTAAGGGATATGACTCTCAGTTGTGCCCTACAAGGTCATCCTAGGCTACATATGCATCTAGAGTCTTGAGTTTGTCCATGTGTACTCTTTCAGTAGTGGTTTAGTCCCTGAGAGGTCTGGTTGGTGGGTACTGTTGTTCTTATGGTGCTGCAAGCCCCTTCAGCTCCTTTAATACTTTCTCTCATTCCTCCAATGGGGACCCCATTCTCAAATCAGTGGTTTGTTGCTAGCATTTGTCTCTTCCTTTTTCAAATTCTGGCTGAACCTCTCAGGTGACATATAATCAGGATCTTGTCAGCATATATTTTGGCTTAATAAATATTGTCTAGTTTAATTTGCTCTCTCTGTATCTATATTTATATCTATATCTATATCCATATCCATATCCCTATATAACTATCTATCTATCTATATCTATATCTATCTATCTATCTATATCTATATCTATCTATCTATCTATCTATCTATCCATATATATATATATATATATATATATATATATATATATATATATATATATATACTGGATCCCAGAACGTGGGAGAGGCCCTGAATTACCATTCCTTCTCTTTCTATCCAATACTTTGTCTCCATATGCCCCCCATGAATATTTTTGTTCCCCTTTTTTTTCTTTCTTTCTTTTTTTCGGAGCTGGGGACCGAACCCAGGGCCTTGCGCTCGCTAGGCAAGCACTCTACCACTGAGCTAAATCCCCAACCCTTTTGTTCCCCTTTTTAAGAAGACCTGAAACATCCTGGCTTTGGTCATCCATCTTCCTGAGTTTCATGTGGTCTGTGAATTGAATCTTGGGTAATTCAAGCTTTTGGGCTTTTGGGCTAATATCCACTTATCAGTGAGTGCATACAATGTGCGGTTTTCTTTTTGTAGTTTGGTTACCTAACTCAGGTTGATATTTTTTAATTCCATACTTTTGCCTATGAATTTCATGAAGATATTGTTTTTGATAGCTGAGTAGTAATACAATGTGTAGATGTACCACAGTTTCTGTATCCACTCCTCTGTTGAAGGGTAACTATGTATCCACTCCTCTGTTGAAGGGTAACTAGGTTCTTTCCTGCTTCTGACTATTATAAATATGGCTGTTATAAACATAGTGGGACATGTGTCTTTGTTTTGTGTTGGAGCATCATTTGGGTATATGCCCAGAAATTGTGTAGCTTGGTCCTCAGGTGTTGAATTCTCTAGGGAACTTCCAGACTGATTTCCAAAGTGTGTATAACATCGTGCAACCTCCCAAACAATGGAGGACAGTTCCTTTTTTCCACAGCCTTGCCAGCATCAGTTGTCACCTGAGTTTTGATCTTAGTCATTGTGACTGCTGTCAGGTGGAATCTCAAGTTTGTTTTGATTTGCCTTTCCCTGATTTACTAAGGATGAAGAATATTTCTTTAGGAACTTCTGTGCTATTTGATATTTCTCAGCTGAACATTCTTGGTTTAGCTCTGTACCCCACTTTTTAATTGGATTGTTTGGCTCTCTGGAGACTTACTTCTTGATTTCTTTGTATATTTTGGATACTAACCCTCTATCAGATGTAGAATTGGTGAAATGTTTTCCAATTTGTTGGTTGCCATTTTGTCCTAATGACAGTTTCGTTTGATTTACAGAAGCCTGTAGTTTTCTGAGGTACCAATTGTTGATTCTTGATTTTGAGCATAACACATTGATGTTTTGTTCAGAAAATTTTCCTCAATGACCATGTGTTTGAGGGTCTTCCCCACTTTTTCTCCTATTACGTTGAATGTATCTGGTTTGCGAGGAGATCCTTGATCCACTTGGACTTAAGCTTTTGATAGAGCAATAAAAATGGGTATATTTGCATTATTCTACCATCTGACCTCCAGTTGAACCAGCACCACTTGTTGAAAATGATATCTTTTTACCATTGTACGGTTTTAGCACATCTGTCAAAGATCAAGTGACCAAGGGTGTGTGGGTTCATTTCTGGGTCTTTTTTTCTATTCTATTGATATACTTGCCACTCTCTGTACCAATATAATACAGTTTTTATCACTATTACACAGATGTTCTTTTATTCTTGAATACAGATTTTGCAATCCTGGATTTTATGTTATTCCAAATCATATTGCAAATTGCTCTTTCTAATTATACGAAGAAACGAGTTGGAATTTTGACGGGGATCACATTGAATATGTAGATTGTTTTTTGGCCAAATGGACATTTTTATAATATTAATCCAGCCAATCCAGGAACATTGGAGACTTTTCATCAGGAACTTTAAATTAGATTCATACAGATATTTCACTTGCTTGGTTAGAGTCAGAACAAAGTGTTTTCTGTTATTTGTTGCTATTATGAAGGGTTTCATTTCCCTAATTTTTTCTCAGCCTGTTTGTCCTTAAGTAGAGGAAGGCTACTGATGCATTTGAGTTTATTTGATACCCAGCTACTTCACTGAAGTTGTTTGTCAAGCATAGTAATTTTCTGGTGGATATTAGGGGTCACATAAGTATACTATGATATTATCTGCAAATAGTGATATTTTGATTTCTTCCTGTCCAATTTTTATCACTTTGGCCTCCTTTTGATATCTGATTGCTCTGCCTAGGACCTCAAGTACTGCATTGAATAAGTAGGGAGAGAGTGGGCAGCCTTGTCTAGTCCCTGATTTTAGTGGGTTTGCTTCAAATTTCTCTTCATTTATTTTAATGCTCCCTACCATTTGCTATATATTGCTTTTATTATGTTCAGATATGGGCCTTGAATTCCTGATGTTTCCAAGATTTTGCACATGAAGGGGTGTTGGATTTTGCCAAATATTTTCTCAGCATCTAATGAGATGATCATGTGTGTTTTTTCCTTTGAATTTGTTTACATAGTGGATTATGTTGATGGATTTCCATATATTGATCGATGCCTGCATCCCTGGAATGATCCTCCTTGATCATATTGTATGATTGTTTTGATGAGTTGTTGGATCCTGTTTGCAAGAATTTTATTGAGTAATTTTGTGTTGATATTCATAAGGAAATTGTCCTGATGTTGTCTTTTCTGTGGGGTCTTTGTGTGGTTAAGGTATGAGCATAATTGTGGCTTTATTGAAGGAATTAGGTAGCACTCCTTCTGTTTCTATCCCATGGAATAGTTTGGACAGTGATGGTATGTGGTCTTCTATGAAGTTCTGATAGAATTCTTCACTAATGTCATCTTGTCCTGTGCTTTTTTATGCTTGGATATTCTTAATAATTGCACATATTTCTTTAGGAGGTATGGGACTGATTAGATGGTTTATCTGATTTTTTTAACTTTAGTACCTGGTGTCTGTCTTGAAATTTTTCCATATCCTCCAGATTTTCTACTTTTGTTGAATATAGACTTTTGTGGTGGGATCTGATGATCTTTGAATTTCCTCAGATTCTGTTTTTATCTCTCCCTTTTCCTTTCTGATGTTGTTCATTTGAATATACTCTCTGTGCCCTCTGGTTAGTCTGGCTAAGGTCTACCTATCTTGCTGATTTTCTCAAAGAATTTGCTCCTGGTTTCGTTGCTCCTTTGTATAGTTCTTTTTGTTTCTACTTGCTTGATTTCAGGCATGAGTTTGATTATTTCCTAAAGTCTACTCCTCTTTTTTGTGTTTGCTTCTTTTTCTTATAGTGCTTTTGGGTGAGCTGTCAAGTTGGTAATGTATGTTTTGGCCTATGTTTTCCTTCAAGAGAATATAGTTTCATTAGGTCCTTCTTATTAATTGTTGATCTGAGTGCCTCAGCTATGGGTGTTCTCTTCATCATATTGTCTATTACAGTAATTAACTTAAGGCTATTTCCAACTTCCTTTCTTTTATAATTTGTGTGTCTGGTTTTAATATGATCCACTAAGATGTGAGTTTGTGCAGGATATTAAAGCTGGTTCTATTAGCTCTCTTCTATATGCAGATGTCCACCTAAATCAGCAAAATTTGTTCAAAATGCTCTACAATTTTCCTTGTATTATTTAGCAAAAATTTTTGAAAAAATCAAGGGTGTGTAAATTTATGGGTTTACTTTTGTGTCTTTGATACGATTCCATTGATCAGCCTATGTGTTTCTATATCAATACTATGCAATTTTTATTTCTATTGCCATATATTGAAGGTTGAATTCTCGTAGGTGACATCTTCAGATATTATTTTATTATACAGAATAATTTTAGGTGTCCTGTACTTTATGGATTTTTTTGTTCATATGAAGTTGGGAATTACTCTTTAGACTTTAGAAATTCAAAATTCTCATTTGTGGCTGCCATTTGATTAAAGGTATATTACACATCTTCTTAATTGATGAAGGAAAATGCATGACCTAGAAAAATTATTTCCAGTCCAGTCCAGAAAATGATGAGCCACTGGCAAGGTATATATAAATATGGTGCAATTTTTTTTCCTTAAACCCTGATGTTTCTTATTATTGGATTGTAGTCTACAATAGGTTTCTTCAAGGCCCATTATTCATTATGAGTGTTCTGGACCATTCCTTCTCTCTTTCCTCAAAGAAAGTAAGTGAGAAACATGTCATAAGAATCTTCTGTGGGTGAGCAGTTTCACTGTTTCAAGTAATGGCAATGATCAAATGAAATCATAACTGACAGGTACACATCTGATTTCCAGGTGGACTATGGATGCACATTTGCAATCTTGGCGCTCAGAAAATCATTGAAGAGGTATTAGCAAGTCAAATTCATCTCCTTCTATAGAGTAAGTTTGAAACTGATTTGGCCTAAGGAATCAAGATCTCACAAAAGAAAAAAGCAAACAAACGAAGCAAATGTAAACCCCATATAATAAGCAAATAAGGACTGTTTTTCTTTCATAGAAAAAGTACATGCTCTTCATTAGAATAACCATAAGAAACTGATACATGTTTAAAAAATAGCAGAAGTCTAACAATGTAAGAAAAGGCACAATATACTAAAGTGTCAATGAGGGTCCTGAGGGTACCTGGAAGAGAATGGGGCACAAGAGATATGAAGAAGGAAGCCAAGACAAGAGTCTGATGATGGCATCAATTTTATTTTTTCCCAAGGCTGAATTTATACCATAGCATGGGTAACAGAGGGAGGGGGGAAGTATGAAACATTTATATGGGCCAAGGACAAAGTATTCATGTGGTCAGGGAATTGGCTGATGTTGACAGGATGTTAGAAAGGTCACAGTTTGTCATATCTATTATCAGCAGGATGTTGGCTTTTCAGAAATTTTACAGGTCATCACGTTGTGTCAAATGTATTTTTCAGCAAGGTCAGAGTTTTATCATATCATTATTCATCCTGACCATCAGATTTGTATTACTCCACTGCATCTGGCTGGGGATGTTCCATGAATGCAGTCATACTTAATGCTAAACATAATAATAACATCAATAATGGAGGGTTTCAAGGGAATCGCTCCCAACATTAAAGGGCAAATTTAGCCAAATTAAGAGATAGAAATATTTATATTTTCCCAAAATAAATCTTGGCTGGGAGGCTGGTGACTATCTTGGCTCATAGCTCCATAAGAATGTTGGTAGATTTTTTTCCTTCTTATCATATGGGTCACTTTCATTCCCTCTGTAAAAACAATCAACAAGAAAGCTTCTGGGTGTGTTCCAAATTGACCAAATTTATTTCTATATATGTAGTAACCAAGTGTTCAGCAATACAGTCTTATAATATAGATCTGGTGAGAAACTAAAAGCAAAAGCAATATATCTGGTGAGAAACTAAAACCAAAACAATATCCCATGTGGCTTTGGTTACTTCTGGGATCTTTATGACCAACATCTGGCTCTGGCACTTTTTATTATGGCTTTTTGCTTCTTGGACAGTCATTATCAACCATCAAAAAGTTCCACTATTCACCTATAATTGTCAGTACTTAAACTGAACAAGTTTCACACTGTCAACACTTAGTATTCTACAGGGAAAAGTTACATGGGTCATTAGCACATGCTTAGAAACTATTGGCATTGAAAAATGCAGCTCATGATTGTTTTCATTTGTGTCCCTACCAGTAACCACTGCATACTCAATTGATAATAATTCTCTACCTATGATCTGCATGGATGCACGGTTAACCTAACTGGAGCAGTGAGCAAATGAAAAGAGACACATGGATAGGTACATAAAAGCTAGTGCAATCAGATGGTCTGGTGTCTCTGAAACAGGAAGAATTTGGGATTATTATTATTATTATTATTATTATTATTATTATTATTATTATTATATAATCTTTTTTCTTCAGTCTTTATCCTCTTTTTGGCCCTCTTGATGTTCCTAATCCCATACCTCCCCCATTCCTGGTCTCCAAGCAGATGTACCAACCTAGCCTCCTCCACACCACTAGGCCTTCCCACTCCCTGTAGCCTCAATTCTCTTGAGCAATAGGTGCATCTTCTCTCATTGAGGTAAGTCCAGGCAGTCTTATGCTGTATCTGTGTCAGGGACCTCATATCAGCTCTTGTATCATGCCTGGTTGGTGGCACATTGTCTGAGAGTTCTTTTGAGTTCAATATATTTCAGACTGCTGGGTCTTCCTATGGGCAAGCACTTCTCAGCTGCTTCCAGCTTTTCCCTAATTCAGCCAAAGTAGTCCCTGACTGCTTTCCATTGGTATCTGCATCTGATTCTTTCAGCTACTTGTTGAGCCTATCAGAGGGCAGACATGGCTGAGCTCCTGTTTGTAATATTACAATAGCATCAGTAATAGTGTCATGTCTTGGATGTTCCACTTGAGATCGATCTCAATTTGGGACTGTCTCTGGATATCCTTTCCCTTGTACTCTTTTCCATTTTTGTTCCTGCAGTTCTTTTAGAAAAGAGAATTCTGGGTGAGTGTTATTTGCTGTTGGATGGCAACCTCACCCCCCTGCACACACACTCCCATTTCCATTCTTCCTGCTGGCCCTTTGGGCTTCAGTCCTGTTCTCCCAATACATGATCATATGATCATATTTCCATTTCCCCTCTTTCCTGTCTCCCACCCAGGTCCTGCCCTCCTCCCCCCCCCACATTCCCATGATTGTTTTCTTCACCCTCCCAAGTGGGATAGAGTCATCCTCGTTTGAGACCTTCAGTTTCTTAAGCTTCTTCAGTTCTGTGGATTGTATCCTAGGTATTTTGTACTTTTTTGATGACATCCCCTATTAGTGAGTATGTGCCACGCATGTCCTTTTGAGTCGGAGTTACCTTATTCAGAATGACATTTTCTAGTTACAAATATTTGACTGCAAAATTTCTGCTGAATACTTGAGTAATATTTTATTTTGTAAATGAACCACAATTTTTGAAACTTTTCCTCTGTTGTGGAGCATATGGGTTGTTTCCAGCTTCAGGCTATCACAAATAAAGCTTCTATGAACATAGTGGATCACGTGCCTTGTGGTGTGGTAGAACATCTTTTGTGTATAAGCCCAAGAGTGGTATAGCTGTATCTTCAGGTAGATCGATTTCCAATTTTCTGAGGAACTTCCAGATTGATATCCAGAATGATTGTACCAGTTTGCAATCCCACCAGCCATGGAGAAGTGTTCCTCTCTCTCCTGATCCTCATATTGACATGTGCTATCACTTGAGTTTTTGATCTTTGTCATTCTGATTGGAGTTAGTTGGATTTTCAGGGTTGCTTTGATTTTCATTTTCCTGATCACTAAGAACTTTGAACATTTCTAAAAGTATTTTTCTGTCATTATGGATAACTCCGTTAGGAATTCTCTCTTTAGGTGTTTATCCTAATTTTGATTGGGTTTGTTCTTCTTTTTTCTGGTTAGCTTCTGAAGTTATTCACATATTTTGAATATTAGCCCTCTATCTGATGTGGTGTTAGATTACCAATCTGGAGGTGGCTGTTTTGTTCTAGTGACTACATCCTTTGCCTTAAAGAATCTTGCTAGGTCCATGAGGTTGCATTTATTAATAATTCTTGATCTTACAGCTTTAGCTACTGAATATTTGTTTATGAACACACACACACATTTCCAGACACACACACACACACACAAACACACACACACACACACACACACACACACACTCACACACATGCATGCCACTGAGTTTGAGACTCTTTTCCACTGTCTCTTATCCTATATTCAGTGAATATTGCATTATGTTGAGGTTCTTGATCCACTTGTAGAGTAGACTGCAGGAAATAGTCGACCTCATGGCAGATATTGAACAAAGAGAAAAAAGTGAGCTATAAAAGATTGGTATAATTAATGGAATAAAGTATCTATCCTATAAAAAGCAACCTTCAGGTTCAACTCAATTCCCACCTAATTCTAACAAAGAAAAGCAATTCACAGATTCATCTTGAAAAACAAATAAAATGAGAAAGAATAGGAAAACCATCCTTTTTTTTTCTTTTGTTCTTTTTTTTTATCTTTATTAACTTGAGTATTTCTTATTTACATTTCGATTGTTATTCCCTTTCCTGGTTTCCAGGCCAACTTCCAGTAACCCCTCCCCTTCTCCATCTATATGGGTGTTCCCCTCCCCATACTCCAAGAAAACAATTCTTAACCATAAAAGAAATTTTAGGGGAATCACCATCCCTGACCTCAAACTATACTACAGTGCAGAAAGTGTGATAGAACTGCATGATAATGATATAGAGATGAACAAGTTGGTCAATAGAATATAATCGAAGACCCAGAAATAAAACCACAAACTAGGGACACTTCATCTTTGATCAGGAAGCCACAAACAAACGATGGAAAAAGGAAAGCATCTTCAGTAAATGGTGCTGGTGAAATTGGCAGCTTGTATGTAGAAAAATGAAAATTGATTCATACATGTCACCTTACACAAAGCTCATCAAGAACTGTATGTAAAGGATTAATTAGTGTTTTCCTATAGAGTCTCACTGTGTATGCAAACCACATTTAGGACAGATCCCATGCCCTACAGTAAAACACCAACACAAAATGAATTCATTGGCACTTTTAGAAGATCTTTGTCTCACAATGTCTTAAATGTCCTGCATTAATCTTTTTCTCTTTCTTCCTTATTGGCCCTTTGGTTATGTGTTAAGGTTTCCAATTTTGTGGATACAGGGTTTCTGTGTGTACAAATGTGTATATCTCTGTGTCTATTTGTGTTTCTTAAGCTTTTTCTATGTTTTGTTTATTCTTCTGTTTCTTTGCTTTGTCCAAATTGAATTTTTTATGTTATGTAATTTTATATGATTGTTATAATTGGGTATAAGAATTTGTGTCCAAAAGAGAAAGAAAGGAAAGATTTTACTTTGAGAGAGAGAGAAAAGTGGAAAGGAACAGAAGTGTGGATGGAAAAACATAATATGAATGTACACTATTACAAAATTTGATTTCAATACAAATATATATAAAATAAAATAAAATTTCTTTGAAAAGTAAAGTCAATTTTGGGCTGGGGATTTAGCTCAGTGGTAGAGCGCTTACCTAGGAAGTGCAAGGCCCTGGGTTCGGTACCCAGCTCCAAAAAAAAGAACCAAAAAAAAAAAAAGTAAAGTCAATTTTAAGTGCCCTGCACATTGAGAAACACACAGAATCTATTCAATAAATTTCTGCTATGATATTTAAAAGAGAAGAAGACATATGCTGCTTTTACAGAAGAAATGAGTTTATTTCCCAGCACTCAGTGTGTTCACAACCTCATAAAACTACAATTTCAGGTGATGCAGTGCCCTATTCTGGCTTCTGCTGGTACTCATACACACAATGCATAGGACCAAAAAACATCACCAAATTTATAAATAAAAAATTACAATAAAATATTATCTAATCTAAAGGTGTATGTTAAAACTACATAATTTCTGGAAGAATTAACAGATGAAACCTCTGCAGTTGAATGTACTCGAAGACATGTTAAAGGCACAAAAAACTGCTAAGTCAATGTTCAGCGGAATGTTAAATTATTTGTTATTAAGTAATATATTCTAGAAAATGCTGAATGAGACATCAGGAACTTGTTCTGGCATATGCTCAGTGGTTTTCAATCCAAATTATTTGAGTGTGTCCCTCTGTGTGTATGTATGTATGTATATGATGTATGTATGTATGTATGTTTATATGTATATTTTCTTACACTTTGAAGACAGAAAACTCTAATAGTAAATGAGCTAATATGTACAGACATTTGAGAAAGGAAACCACCTACTTGAGTGACCTATAAGTTCATGGAAATTTGGTTGGTATCATTATATTTCAGAGAAATAATAACTTGTCAATTCAATCAAAGCATTGATATCATGAAATATTGGTGAAAATGAGGGGTAATGTGATATACGCTCCTTATGAAACAAATCTTCATTTAACATTGGAAAAATATCATAGCTCTAAATGTTTACCAAAATAGATATAGATAGATAAATGATTGCTAGATAGATAGAAATAAAAGTATGAAAAGTATTTCACACAATAAAACACATTGATATGATAGCTTTAATCAAAATTGTTAAAACTTAGAAACAAATGAAATGCTCACCTGGGAATTTAAGAATATCATTGTTCTATGTGTAAGAGTAAAATGCTGATTAACAAAAAGTTTGAACCACTGCTTTATAAAAAAAAAGTACAAGTTAACTGAAAATCATTAAAAAATACACAGAGAAAGTAGTGTCAAATACTAATCTGTGCAGAGTATATTACACTATGAACTAGGCCATACTAATTTGTATTACAAGACAGCATATGCCTACTTGCCTGAGGACTGGCAGAGAGGTCATTGTGTGAAAAAGAACTTTTGGAAATAGTTTCTCTTGTAGGAATTGATGGCTCTCTTAGTCTGTATTTCTCTTGTGAAGTAACACCATGGTGAACGTAATTTGGAGGGGAGAAGGATTATTTTTTTACATTTCCACATTGTAGTCTTGTCACTGAATGAAATCAGGACAAAAACTGAAACTGGAGAGGAAAAAATAGGGAGAAGCTGATGTGTGGGTCAAGAAATGTGCTGATCATTGACTTCCCATTGCTCAGCCTTATATACTAGAATCTCGTAGATCACAAACACTTGGTGGCACCCATGATCTGACTGCCCTTCACACAACTAATTAAGTATATATAAGTGATCCCAAAAGTTCCACCAGAGAACTACTAAAGCTGATGAACAACTTCAGCAAAGTGCTTGGGTATAAAATTAACTCAAATAAATCAGTAGCTTTCCTCTACACAAAAGAGAAACAAGCCGAGAAAGAAATTAGGGAAACGACACCCTTCATAATAGACCCAAACAATATAAAGTACCTTGGTGTGACTTTAACCAAGCAAGTAAAAGATCTGTACAATAAGAACTTCAAGACTCTGAAGAAAGAAATTGAAGAAGACCTCAGAAGATGGAAAGATCTCCCATGCTCATGGATTGGCAGGATTAATATAGTAAAAATGGCCATTCTACAAAAAGCGATCTACAGATTCAATGCAATCCCCATCAAAATACCAATCCAATTCTTCAAAGAGTTAGACAGAACAATTTGCAAATTCATCTGGAATAACAAAAAACCCAGGATAGCTAAAACTATCCTCAACAATAAAAGGACTTCAGGGGGAATCACTATCCCTGAACTCAAGCCATATTACAGAGCAATAGTGATAAAAACTGCATGGTATTGGTACAGAGACAGACAGATAGACCAATGGAACAGAATTGAAGACCCAGAAATGAACCCACACACCTATGGGCACTTGATTTTTGACAAAGGAGCCAAAACCATCAAATGGAAAAAAGAAAGCATTTTCAGCAAATAGTGCTGGTTCAACTGGAGGTCAACATGTAGAAGAATGCAGATAGATCCATGCTTATCACCCTGTACAAAGCTTAAGTCCATGTGGATCAAGGACCTCCACATCAAACCAGATACAATCAAACTAATAGAAGAAAAACTAGGAAGGCATCTGGAACACATGGGCACTGGAAAAAGTTTCCTGAACAAAACACCAATGGCTTATGCTCTAAGATCAAGGATCGACAAATGGGATCTCATAAAACTGCAAGGCTTCTGTAAGGCAAAGGACACTGTGGTTAGGACCAAACGGCAACCAACAGATTGGGAAAAGATCTTTACCAATCCTACAACAGATAGAGGCCTTATATCCAAAATATACAAAGAAATCAAGAAGTTAGACCTCAGGGAGACAAATAAACCTATTAAAATATGGGGATCAGAGCTAAACAAAGAATTCACAGCTGAGGAATGCCGAATGGCTGAGAAACACCAAAAGAAATGTTCAACATCTTTAGTCATAAGGGAAATGAAAATCAAAACAATCCTGAGATTTCACCTCACACCAGTGAGAATGGCTAAGAACAAAAACTCAGGTGAGAGCAGATGCTGGCGAGGAAGCAAAGGAAGATGAATACTCCTCCATTGTTGGTGGAATTGCAGACTGGTACAACCATTCTGGAAATCAGTCTGGAGGTTCATCAGAAAATTGGACATTGAACTGCCTGAGGATCCAGCTATACCTCTCTTGGGCATATACGCAAAAGATGCCCCAACATATAAAAAAGACACGTGCTCCACTATGTGTATCACAGCCGTATTTATAATAGCCAGAAGCTGGAAAGAACCCAGATGCCCTTCAACAGAGGAATGGATACAGAAAATGTGGTACATCTACACAATGGAATATTACTAAGCTATCAAAAACAATGACTTTATGAAATTCGTAGGCAAATGGTTGGAACTGGAAAATATCATCCTGAGTGAGCTAACCCAATCACAGAAAGACATACATGGTATGCACTCATTGATAAGTGGCTATTAGCCCAAATGCTTGAATCACCCTAGATGCCTAGAACAAATGAAACTCAAGACGGATGATCAAAATGTGAATGCTTCACTCCTTTAAAAGGGGAACAAGAATACCCTTAGCAGGGAATAGAGAGGCAAAGATTAAAACAGACACAGAAGGAACACCCATTCAGAGCCTGCCCCACATGTGGCCCATACATATACAGCCACCCAATTAGACAAGATGGATGAAGCAAAGAAGTGCAGACCGACAGGAGCCGGATGTAGATCGCTCCTGAGAGACACAGCCAGAATACAGCAAATACAGAG
The DNA here is from genome assembly GCF_021556685.1 of Rattus norvegicus. NCBI lineage: Eukaryota > Metazoa > Chordata > Mammalia > Rodentia > Muridae > Rattus > Rattus norvegicus. The sequence continues at coordinate 166,391,990 of NC_141537.1, forward strand.
GCGAATGCCAGCAGCAAACCACTGAACTGAGAATAGGACCCCCGTTGAAGGAATCAGAGAAAGAACTGGAAGAGCTTGAAGGGGCTCGAGACCCCATATGTACAACAATGCCAAGCAACCAGAGCTTCCAGGGACTAAGCCACTACCTAAAGACTATACATGGACTGACCCTGGACTCTGACTCATAGGTCGCAATGAATATCCTAGTAAGAGCACCAGTGGAAGGGGAAGCCCTGGGTCCTGCTAAGACTGAACCCCCAGTGAACTAGACTGTTGGGGGTAGGGCGGCAATGGGGGGAGGGTTGGGAGGGGAACACCCAGAAGGAAGGGGATGGGGGAGGGGGATGTTTGCCCGGAAACCGGGAAAGGAAATAACACTCTATATGTATATAAGAAATACTCAAGTTAATAAAAAAAAAGAAAGAAAGAAATACTCAAATTAATAAAAAAAAGAATATAACTACATGCTTGCCCACAGTCATTTCTTATTAAGTCACTTCAGAACTGAGTTCCCTCCTGTGATATGTTCCTATTTTGTGTCAAATGGACAAAAAACTACCTAGCACAACTGTGGTTGAAGAGATGTGCTTATTTGATACAACTACTATTTCTAATGACTTACTGCAAATACTCCAATTTAAGACCTGATATTTTTAAATGTAATGATTAAAACCACAGAGAAATTACAAATCATTAACTATTTTTAAACTGAAGATCTTGAAGATAATACATGTAATTGTATACCATGACACTGACCCTTAGGACATACTAACATCATCCACAAAATGGACAGATATGAATGTAAAGCATGGATTAGAACATACTAATAGATCAGTAATAGATATGTAATTATCATTATATTACTAGACTGTGGAAAAATGCTTATCCCTAGAAAAATATTTATAAACCATTTATATCATTATTACTGTCATCATGGGGCTTCATGAGACAAAGTCTCATTCTAGAGCAAATGATGTTCCAATTTACGTGTAGCCTAGGCTGCCCTCACATTCAGGTATAAGTCTGAGCTACCATACCTAACTGTCCTCAATAAATTTTACTGTATCTATGGGGTTAAAACTTCCCAACAAATGGACCAGAAGGAGAAAAAGAGAAATTAAGAACACATGTGGACTACAGAAGCTTCTCTGAGTGTCTTGAACTAGTCATGGCATCTAGTTATGAAGTCTGAAATTATATTTTACAGCAATCATAAAGTTTTCAAAATTATTTTATTGATTAACAGTCCGGTCATCACCCCCTCCAGTCCTCCTTTCCACAGATCCTCGTCTCAAAAGGATTTTAAAATGCTAACTTTTTGTACATCAAAAAAATACCAAATAGTAACTAACCAATACATGAAAACCCACAATGGCAGATTAGTCATTAACTGTGCTATCAAGCCAAGGGCTATAGAAATATCGTAAATAAGATATGATGTGTGCATTATGTATTGAGTTCCCCATGTGGTTCTGTGTGTCATTCAGGAAACAATGTGAGGGAAAAGTTTGGGTCTTGGAAAAAAGGAAGTCCATTCTCCACATGCAAGCTGCTCCATGTGCCAAGAGGGAATACTGTGTCTGCTCTTATGCCAAATTTAAGAAGACTCTTCCCTTTGCAGCTCATCTATCTATTCACACAGCAGAATGTGACGTTTCCTTCACACTGCACAATGGGGCAGGGATTTTGTCCATTCCCTTTTCACAGATACAGAGATATCTTTTACCACAATCATCATCATGTAGACCTGACATACTGAAATACAGACAGTATCCTGTTTTTCGTAGCAAAGTCCTTGCCACAAAATCACTATAAAATAAAAACAAAATGTCAGTTATTAAAATTTGAAGTTGATATTGTTGAATGGCATGATTTTTGCAACAAATTTTATTGAAAAAATGGAGAGAATAAGGAATAAATTACATGTGTATGACTAAAATATTTTTATTTTCCCTAAAAGATGGTCTTGGGCCAGTGACTTGAATTGATAGGGACTGTTGACACCAAACCTGGCCATCGGTTTTTATCCCTCAGATGCTGCACAATAAAGAAGAGGCCTAAGTCTTTTCAGCTCTCAATGAATTACTCAGGTGTTATGATGTGTGCATGCACATGCACATAAATCCTCACAAAAGAGACATTAACAGTCAAAATTAACATAGAAACTGTCTCTGATCATGACTCAATGCATTACCCTTTCCATACCACAAATTTTGGGCTGCAAGGAAGATTATTTTTCAGCATTGCAGAAATAATAAGGGATAATTTTAAATTGAGTTTATTTTTCATGATATTTTGTGTCATGATGACAGATTGAAAAGAAGAAATATGCGGTTTCTAGCTGGGGCCCGAACCTTGCTTATTCAGGCCCACAGCTCCCTGCTCCCAAACACCATGGGAGAGAGAGCTCACCACCCAGACAGGCGGGCACTCCGTAGACTCCAGCGCAGGAGAGACCTCCAGTAGTGCCCACCCTTGCACACATCCCTTGCCCAATAAGAAACTGTATAGTGCCTCTGGGAACAGGAAGATAGTGGCACTCAACGCTGTGTTCCAAACACAGCCTGGATCTGAAGGTACCCAGTCAAATAGCTCCCTGCACCCAAATCTCTTGGGAGGGAGAGCTAGACCTTCAAAGGGGCAGACAGGCCTGGGAAGCCAGAGGAAACTATTCTCTGCCCACATTTCTAACTCTAGAGGAAAATGCCTAGCACCATCTGGGCCCCTAAGCACAGGTTCCCGAGCGAAGGTGGGGCAGGCCTTTCTGCTTTCTTCCCTCATGGAGAGCTGAAACCCAGCTCTGAGAAGTGGCTACAGGTCCAAGACCAGAGGTAAGACCAAATTTTCTGCTGCAAGTGACCTGTCTGGTGGACTCAGGACACACGCCCACAAGAACACCTGAAGACCAGTAGACAGGAACAACTACAGGACTGAAAGCAGAACACTCTGTTCCTATAACTGGAGGAAAGAAATCAGGAAAGCAGGTCTACAGAACTCCTGACACACAGGTTTATATGATGTTCTAACAACTGTCAGAATTATCAGAACAAGGTAAAACCAGAGACAACATGATGGCAAGAGGCAAGTGAAGGAACCCGAGCAATGAAAACCAAGACTATATGGCATTATCTGAGCCCAATTCTCCCACCAAAGCAATCACTGAATATCTAAACACACTAGAAGAGCAAGTTCTAGATTTAAAATCACATTTGTCCTTGATGATGGAGAACTTCAAGAAAGATATAAAGAACTCCCTTAAAGAATTTCAGGAAAACACAAATTAACAAGCAAAAGCCTACAGAGAGGAAATGCAAAATCCATGAAAGAATTACAGGAAAACACAATCACACAGGTGAAGGAATTAAAAATGGAAATAGAAGAAATAAAGAAAGCAAAAAGGGAGACAAAACTGGATGTAGAAAACCAAAGGAAGACACAAGGAGCCATAGATACAAGCATCACCAACAGAATGTAAGACATAGAAGAGAGAATCTAGGAGCAGAAAATTCCATAGAAATCATTGACACATCTGTCAAACATAATGTAAAACAGGAAAAGTTACTGGCCAAAAACATACCGAACATCCAGGACACAATGGAAGATCAAACCTAAGGATAATAGGTATAGAAGAGAGTGAATACTCCCAACTAGTAAATATTTTCAACAAAAATCATAGAAGAAAACTTCCCTAACCTAAAGAAGGAGATGCCTGAAAGCATACAAGAAGCCTACAGAACTCCAAATAGATTGGACGAGAAAATAAACTCCTCCTGTCACATAATAGTCAAAACACCAGATGCACAAAAGAAAGAAAGAATATAAATAGCAGTAAGGGGAAAAGGTCAAGTAACATATAAAGGCAGACCTATCAGAATTACACCAGACTTCTCAGCAGAGACTATGAAAGGCCGAAGATCCTGGACCAATGCCATACAGACCCTAAGAGAACACAAATGCCAGCCAGGTTACTGTATCCAGCAAAACTCTCAATTAACATAGATGGAGAAGCCAAGACATTCCATGACAAAACCAAATTTACACAACAACTTTCTACAAATCCAGCCCCACAAAGGATAATAAATGGTAAAGCCCAACACAAGGTGGCAAGCTACACCCTAGAAAAAGCAAGAAACTAATCGTTTTGCAACAAAACAAATAGAAGACAAGACACATAGTCTCACCTCAAAACATGAATATAACAGGAGGCAACAATCACTATTCCTTAATATCTCTCAACATCAATGGACTCAATTCCCCAATAAAAAGACACAGATTAAGGCAGTGGATATGCAATGAGGACCCAACATTTTGCTGCCTACAGGAAACACACCTCAGAAACAAAAACAGAAACTACCTCAGAGTGAAAGGCTGGAAAGCAACTTTCCAAGCAAATGGTCTGAAGAAGCAAGCTGGAGTAGCCATTCTAATATCGAATAAAATCGATTTTCAACGAAAAGTCTTCAAAAAAGATAAGGAAGGTCGCTCCATATTCATCAAAGGAAAAATCCACCAAGATGAACTCTCAATCCGAAATATTTATGCTCCAAATATAAGGGCACTTGTACACATAAAAGAAACCTTACTAAAGCTCATGACACACATTGCACTTCCCACAAAAATGGTAGAAGATTTCAGCACCCTACTCTCATCAATGGACAGATCATGGAAACAGAAATTAAACAGAGACATAGACAGATTAAGAGAAATCATGAACCAAATGGATTTAACAGATATTTTTAGAACATTCTATCCTAAAACAAAAGGATATACCTTCTTCTCACCACTGCATGGTACTTTGTCCAAAATTGATCATGTAATTGGTCATAAAACAGGCCTCAACAGATACAGAAAATATAAATGATCTCATGCATCCTATCAGAACACCACAGGCTAAAGCTGATTAGTAATCCTTTGTGTAGATATACCACATTTTGTGTCAATTTCTCTGTTAGGAGACATCTGGGTCCTTCCCAGCTTTTGACTATTAAAAGTAAGGCTGCTATGAACATAGTAGAGCATGTGTCCTTGTTATATATTGGAGAATCTTTTGGGTATATGTACAGGATTTGTATTGGCTTTGTCCTCAGTTCTATGTCCAATTTTCTGAGGAACCACCAGAATGGTTTCCATAGTGATTGTACAAGCATGCAATCCCAACAACATGGAGACGTGTTACTCTTTCTCTACATCTTCACCAGGAAATGCTGTAACTTGAGTTCTTGATCTTAATCATTCTGAGTGGTGTAAGTGGAATCCCAGGGTTGCTTTGATTTTTATTTTCCTGATGGCTAAGGATTTTGAACATTTTTTAGGTCTTTCCATTCTGTGATGTCTATTTCCCTGAGTTCTTTGTATATATAGTATGTTTGCCTGTATCAGCTGTAGGATTGCTAAAGATTTTTCCCAATCTGTTGGTGGCTATTTTGTACTCTTTTCTGTGTCCTTTGCTTTACAGAAGCTTCTCAGTTTTATGATGTCCTATTTGTTGATTGTTGATCTTTGAGAGACATTTGTATTCTGTTAAGTAAAATTTACCCTGGGCTCATGTGTTGGAAGCTCTTCTCCATTTACTATTCTTTTAGATTTACTGTGTCTGGTTTCATGTGGGAGTTCTTGATCCACTTCTACTTGATCTTTGTACAATGAGGTAAGAATGGATGGATTTGCATTCTTCTACATGCTAACCTCCCATTGAACCAGCACCTTTTGATACAAATGATGAATGGTTTTACGTCCTGTGTTAAAGATCAAGTGACCATATATGTGTGTTCAGTGATGGGTTTTCAATTGTATTACCTGACTGTCTGTCCCATAATGCATGCTCAGAGGCAGAATTCGTAAAAGTTCTTAGGAGAAGTTCTTATGTGCTCTCACCCCTTAAAGAGACATCTACATCAACTACTTCACCTCCACACAACAAGCAAGAATCAGGGAATAGCAGGGAAAGGAACATAGAAAGAAAATAAGAACCAGAGAAGTGAAAAAGCTCTCTTAAATGCAGCCTTCTGGACAAGATAAAATTTCTGCAAAGATTATTTCTTCTTACTAAATCACTATTCTTAGATAACAGTTTCTGGAGAAGGAGAATCAATTCTTTATTGAGCGTGAAGCCCAGATGGCTTTCCTTTCTTTAGTAGTTGAGCTACAATCATGCACCTATGGACAGTTAATAATGAAGACATGAGGTAGTGAGACATAAGTCAGAGCTTTTAGTTTGAACAGAGGTTGATATGTTGATATATTATTTGTTGTATATAAAATACTGAAGAAAATATATGTAAAATTAATAAATTAAACAGAAAAATTGTTTTCTACCAGTTTATACATTAAAAAATGTGAAATTTGTTCAACACAACACCTTCAAATGCGAGGTAGGCATCCATATGTGAGCCTACATGAACATGTTCTTTTATTTAAAAGTAACAAAAATTATATAAGCAAACAATAGTAAAAATGTTAAATAAATGTGTGAGAGACTCACATTCAATGTATCTCTCATGATCATTCAGTCATTTCACAGCATCTCAAGTTATTGACATGCTATTGCCTTGGGCATCTTGGAAGACACAATCCTGAGATGTATTAACCATCTTTTGGTAGGTACCTTGAACACAAAACTTACCTGTCAAACACTGACTCAGACACTTCCTTATGCAACTTGCCTTTCCCCATGAACTCCATACAAAATGAGGAAAGTTATGTGAAATGAGAGAGCAGCGTTTGCAATCTCCCAATTGCCATAACACTGTTAGAGTATGAACGGTTCAGAAACTCACAGATTAAATGGGCTGTTGTCAATCCATGACCATTCTTTTTTTTTGTTATTATATGATGATCCAATCCAGTAATTGTCACGAATAATGTGGTCCTGAAGGAACTTCTGTAAAGGAAACAACACACCTCAGGATGAAATTCCTCTCTGTTTGATGAGAGAAGAGCAAGCAAAATTTCCCAGCAATCCTTTGTCATCCTCTGCTGTCCCGCCTTCCACTGCTTAGTCCCATCATATTCATTTTCTAAATGGACATCGTACTAGTAGTGCATTCATATCAAAACTATGTCATTTCAATATGTTATTCAAAATAGAAACTTCAGCTATCCTGTGATACTTTGCTGATGACATGATTTGTGAGTGTGATTCATAGACCAAGTCTCACTATGAATACAAGCCTGCACTTGAACTCACAATCTTCCTGCCTAAGGCCCATTAAAAACAAAAATCACATGGTATGTATTCAACAATAAGTGCATATTTGATAAAAAATAGTACAGAATAACCAAGATACAATCCACAGTCCTCAAGAAGTTTGAAAATAGAGAGGCCCAAGTAAAGCTGATTCAATTCCTCTTGGGAGGGGTAAGAACGTATTCTCTGCAGGCAGAAGTAGGAAGTGACCTTGGTCAGACTACATAAGGGGAGACAATACAGAATATGGCAGGTATGGGGGAATGGGCAAGAAACCTTTATGGGTAGCATAATGAATGAATGTGTGCAATCTCTGGGGTTGGAATGTGGGGGATCCCTCTAGGAAGTGCTATAAACATGAGAGGCTGGAGACTCTGAGGCCTCAGAGGGATTGACCTTAGATGAAATGCCCAGTAGTGTGGAAAGGGAAGTCATATAGTCCACGTCCGTTAGAAATAGAGGAAAACATCAATAGAGGGGTGGGGTTGCCATCCTACATTAAAAAACTCTGACTCAGAATTATTCCTCTGCAAATGAACTTTAGAAACAAAAATGGAGAAGAGACTGAGAGAAAGGCAGTGCAGTGACAGGACGAAACTTTGATCCATCTCTTGGAGAGTCTCCAAGACCTAACATTATTCTGATGCTATAGTATGCATACAGACAATTGTCTAGCATGGCTGTCCTCAAAGAGACCTGAACCATCACCCGGCAGAGACACTTACACGAATAATTTAATTGAAGTCTAGGAACCCTGTCATTGAATTAGGGAATATCTGGAAGAAGCTGAAGAGGAGAGAAACCCCATAGTTGACCAGGAGTCTCAATTAATCAGAACCCCTTAGATCTCCCAGATACGAATCTACCAACCTCACAGCATACAAGACCTTGTAAAAAGCCCGAGACAAATATATATCAGAGGACTCACTGGTCTGTCCTCATTTGGGGAAGATGCAGCAAATCTCCAAAAGACTTGAGACCCAAGGGCTGGCCTGGCAGGAGAGTGGTGGCAGACTCTTTTTGGAGACAGAGGGAGGAGTAATGGTGTGAGAAACTTTGGGAGGGGAACCCTGAGTGTATAATGACAAATGGACGATAAAAAATAAGTCAATAAAGGTAACCAAAAGGAAAAAGAACAGTGGAAAAATAGCAGTTCATTCCCCACATGTATGTCCCAAACCCGGTGAATGTCAATATGGGCAGGAGGCCTTCATTTCTACAAGGAAGAAGTTAATGTGTTACACTCTACCCTCATCTTTATTTCTATCCCCCAGGGATTACTGATGGAGACTCAGTTCATTCACCAGCAGGCATGTGCTTTTTTCAGTGCATTCAATCTGGTAATGCTTTACCATTAACAATGGAAGAAAAGAACTAAGTCATCTCTCAGAGTGACCACAAATTACATGCTCCCGTAATCTGTGCTTGTTGTCTCCAATTCTACTCCTTAATATTCATTACCTTGGGTAACAGAGACTGGCTACCTGTTCAGCAAACTTGCTTTCTTTTTCTACCTTGAAGCTAGCTGGATGAGGCTGAATGACTGTATTCTGGCCAAAGGAATGTGACTGAAAATACAGTGAGTTAGCTTTAGGCCACTATAATAAAATTGCCATGCTCAAAATTCTACTCTTTTCCCTAACCGTTCAAAAACAGAACACAGAAGATCCAAGGACCTAACACATGACATAAGTTGTTCAATTTTTGTCAATTTGTGCAAAAAAATATACCTATGGATTATATTAATACTCTTTTAATTTAATGTGTATCACCTATTTCTTACATAAAAACTTACAATGTAGGCATAGGAATTTTCTTCCAATTATCTACATTTATAAATTTTTGTATAAATCGTGCATGTCTTTTGTTAAATTTATTGATGTTTTCTGGTTCTTGAGGATATTATAGACATTTTTTCTTAATAATTTCCTAATTTCATTGCCTGATTGTCCATATACATCATAACATGTTCATTAGATTGATATTTTCTAAATGCTAAACTAAACTTATGTGTTAACTTAATAATTTAATGAAGCTTCCATTAAATTTTTGATCTAAGAAATGTCAACTGTAAATAGAAATACATTAACTATTATTTTCCAATATAGTTATAATTATATCTTTTTCTTGCCTACTTGTTATAGCTAAACTACTAGTACAACACTGAATATAAATGACCAGAATGAGTAGTCTATCTTGTTTTTCACCTTAGAGGGAAATCATTGACTTTACTCTGAAATAGGGTACGACCTGTGAGGTTTTTTCTGATGTCCATTTAGAAGTTGCATGCTTCACCTTCTATAACCCTCCCCTTCAAAAAAAAAACATAGATCTTTGAAGAATTTCTGATGACCTATAACATTATTCAAATTCCATTCCTGAATGGTAGAGAAGGATATTGGAAGTGTTCGTATGGAAAGAAATAGCCTGTCTTCAAAGAAATTTCATAAAGATAAAAAGTGCTGTGTGAAACAATGTGCATGAAGCTCCATGCTACACAAAGCAACTTTTCATACTTCAGATGCAGAAGTGACAGAACTGTTGAAGGAGAGTTACTTGGCGTCATTTAGGGTTTCTTACATGTGACATTGGAGTGGCATAATATTTAATTAAGGAACTTATTTTATTTTTAAAATATGGGTAGGTTTAACTGTAGTTATGTTGATGGAGTTATTGTATGTGTGTGTGTTTTTTGTGTGTGTGTTTTTGTGTGTGTGTTTGGTGTGTGTGTGTGTGTATGTGTGTGTGTGTGTGTGTGTGTGTGTGTGTGTGTGTGTGTGTGTGAGTGTCTGTATGTGTTTGTGTATTCTGTGTGCTTTCCTTGATTTTGCTGGTATGGGTTTAATTATTTCCTGTGTTTTCTTGAATGTAGATACCCTCTAGGATTAGAATTTTTCTTTTAGTATTTTCTTGGGTTTGTCTTGAAATATCTTGTTTTCTCCATCTATGATGCTTCATAATTTTACTGGGTATTGTTTTCTAGGTTGGCATCTGTGATGTTTTAGAGATTTCCACATATCATATCTGAACTCATGTGTAATTCTAATTATTCTGCCTTCGACTGTTATGTGCCTATTTTCTCTTGGAGCATTTAATATTCTTTATTTCTCTGTAGTATTTTTGTTTTGATCAATATGCTATGAGAGTGTTTTCTTTTCAGTCTCAGTCTACTTTCTGTTCTAAAAGCATCTTCTATGTTTTTAGGCTTCTCTTTATATAGGTGACTGTTTCTTTAGTTTGGAAAAGTTTTATTTTTAACTTTTCTGAAATATTCTGACTTGAAAGTGGGACTCTTTGATTTTTGTCTCTGTTATTCTGAGCTTAGGACTCTTCATGGTATTACAGATTTCACAGATGTGTTGTGTAAGGAATTTTTTAGATTTCACATTTTATTTGACTGATGTATTAATTTTTTCTATTTTATTTTCTATGTCTGAGGTACACAGAGAATTCGCAAAAAATGAAACTCAAATAGCCAAGAAGCACTTATATAAATGTTAAAATCCCTTATCCATTGGGGAAGCACAAATCAAAACAACACTAAGATCCCATCTTACTCCAAGCAGAATGGCTAATATCAAAAAATTCAAGTAATAGCACATGTTGGCAAAGATGTGTAACATGGTGAAAACTCCTTCATTGCTGGTGGGGGTGCATATTTGTACAACCACTTTGGAAATCAATTTAGTGGTTTCTCAGAAAACTGGCAATAGTTCTATCCTAAGACCCAGATATACCACTCTTGGACATATACCCAAAATATAGTGCACCATTCCAAAAAGACAGTTGCTCAACTATGTTCATAGGAACGTATTCATAAGAGCCAGGTGGTGGAGAGTGCTTAGATGTACTGAAGAATGTATAAATAATATGGTACATCTGTGTAATGGAATACAAACTAGCTATGAAATCAAAGACATCATGACTTTTTTTAGGAAAATGGATGGAACTTTGGAATATAATCCTGACTAATTTTACCCAGCCCCCAAAAGGACAGGCATGGTATGAATTCACTTCTACGTAGTTATTAGCCATATAATACAAGGTGTCCGTGCTATACTACACAGGCCTTAGTAGGATGGAAAGAAAGAGCAGAACAAGCAAGGATGCTTCAGTCCCACTTGGAAGGTGAAATGGATGGACATGGAAAAGAAATGGAGAATTGGAACTGGGTGGGAAAAGCGTATACGAAGGGGAGTGGGTTTAACAGATATTTATAGAACATTCTATCCTAAAGGAAAAGGAAACACCTTTTCACCATCTCATGGTACTTTCTCCAAAATTGACCATATAATCAGCCATAAAACAGGCCTCAACAGATACAGAAGGTAGAAATAATCCTGTGTGTCCTATCAGACCACTTTGTGCTAAAGCTGGTCTTCAATAACAATAAGGAAAGAATGCGCAAAATTACATGGAAGTTGAACAATGCTCTACTCAATGTTAACCTAGTCAAGGAAGAAACAAATAAAGAAATTAAAGACGTCTTAGAATTAAATGAAAATGAAAGTACAACATACCGAAATTAATGGGACACAAAGAAAGTAGTGGCAAGAGCAAAAGTCATAGCTCTGAGTGCCTGCAGAAAGAAACAGGACAGAGCATACATCATCAGCTTGACATCATACCCAAAATCTCTGGAACAAAAAGAAGCAAACACACCCAGGAGGAGTAGAAGGCAGGAAATAATCAAACTCAAAGCTGAAATCAACCAAGTAGAAACAAAAAGGACTGTACAAAGTATCAACAGAACCAAAAACTGGTTCTTTGAGAAAATCAACAAGGAAGATAAACCCTTAGCCAGACTAAACAGAGGACACAGAGAGTGTGTCCAAATTAACCGAATCAGAAATAAAATGGGAGACATAACAACAGACCCAGAGCAAATTAAAAAAATCATCAGAACCTACTCCAAATCCTATATTCAACAAAACTTGAAAATCTTCAGGAAATGGACAATTTCCTAGACAGGTAAAATTTACCCAAGTAAAATCAGGAACAAATAAATCATGTAAACCACCCCATGACTCCTAAAGAAATAGAAGCAGTCATTAAAAGTCTACCAATCAAAAAGAGCCCAGGGTTCTGTGTCTAATTCTATCAGACCTTCATAGAAGTCCTCAGACCAATACTATCCAGCGTATTCCAGAAAATTGAAGCAGATGAAGCTCTACTGAATTCCTTCAATGAAGCCACAATTACTCTTATACCTAAACCACACAAAGACCAAACACACAAAGAGAACTTCAGACCAATTTCCCTTAGTAATATTGACACAAAGATATTCAATAAAATACTTGCTAACATAATCCAATATCACATGAAAACAATCATCCATCGTGATCAATTAGGCTTCATTCCAGGGATGCACTGATGGTTTTTATATGGATTACCATCACCATAATCCACTATATAAACATACTGAAAGGTAAAAATCACATGATCATTTCAATAGTTGCTGAGAAAGCATTTGACAAAATCCAACACTATTTCATGATAAAAGTCCTGGAACGAACAGGAATTCAAGTCTCGTACCTAAACATAGTAAAAGCTATATACTGCAAACCAGTAGCTAATATTAAACTAAATGAAAAGAAACTTGGAGAGTAATCCGACTAAAATTAGGGACTAAGCAAGGCTGCCAATCTCTCCCTACTTATTCAATAGAGTTCTTGAAATCCTATCCAGAGCAATCCGACAGCAAAATAAACCAAGGGGACACAGTTTGAAAAGGAAGAAGTCAAAATACACTGTTTGCAGATGATACGATTGTATACTTAAGGGATCCCAAAAGTTCAACCAGAGAAGTGCCAAACCTGATAAACACCTTCAGCTAAATCAGTAGCCTTCCTCTACAAAAAAAGGAAAAAAGCCAAGAAAGAATTCAGGGAAAAAACACCCTTCATAATAGTCCCAAATAATATAAGATACCTCGAGGTGACTTTAACCAAGCAAGTAAAAGATCTGTATGATAAGAACTTCAAGCTTTTGAAGAAAGAAATTAAAGATCTCAGAAGATGGAAAGATCTCCCATGCTCATGGATTGGCAGAATTAATATAGTAAAAATGACCATTTTACCAAAAGCGATCTATGGATTCAATGCAATCTCCATCAAAATTCCAACCCAATTCTTCATAGAGTTAGACAGGACAATTTGTAAATTCATCTGTAATAACAAAAAACCCAGGATAGCTAAAACTATCTTCAACAATACAAGGATTTCTGGGGGAATCACTATCACTGAAATCAAGCAGTATTACAGAGCAATAGTAATTAAAACCACATGGTATTTGTACAGAGACAGACAGATAGACAAGTGGAATAGAATTGAATACCCAGAAATGAACCCACAAACCTATGGTCACTTGATTTTTGACAAATGAGCCAAAACCACCCAATTTACAAAAGATAGCACTTTCAACAAATGGTGCTGGTTGAACTGGAAGTCAGCATGTAGAAGAATGCAGATCAATCCATTCTTATCACCCTCCACATCAAACCAGATATACTCAAACTAATAGAAGAAAAAGTGGGGAAGAATCTCGAACACATAGGCACTAGAGAAAATCTCCTGAACAAAACACCAATGGCTTATATTTTAAAATCAGGAATTGAAAAATGGGATCTCATTAAACTACAAGGCTTCTGTAAGGCAAAGGACACTGTTGTTAGGACAAAATGGCAACCAATAGATTGGGGAAATTGCTTTACCGGTTCTACAACTGATAGAGGGCTTGTATCCAAAATATATAAAGAACTCACGAATTTAGATCACAGGGAGACAAATAACCCTATTACCAAAAGTGGTTCAGAGCTAAACAGAAAATTCACAGCTGAGGAATGTCGAATGGCTGAGAAGCACCTAAAGAAATGTTCAACATCTTTACTCATAAGGGAAATGCAAATCACATCAACCCTGAGATTCTACCTCACACTAATTGGAATGACTAAAATCAAAAACTCTGGTGACAGCAGATGCTGGCGAAGATGTGTAGAAAGAGGCACACTCCTCTATTGTTGGTGGAATTGCAGACTAGTACAACCATTCTGGAAGTCAGTTTTGATGTTCCTTAGAAAATTGGACATTGAAATACCTGAGGACACAGCTATAAATCTCTTGGCATATACTGAAAAGATGACCCAATATATAACAAAGACACATTCTCCACTATGTTCATAGCAGCGTTATTTATAATAGCCATAACCTGGAAAAAACCCAGATGCCCTTCAACAGAAGAATGGATACAGAAAATATGGTACATCTACACAACGGAATACTACTCAGCTATCAAAAATGACTTTATGAAATTCATAGGCAAGTGGATGGAGCTAGAATATATGATCCTGAGTAAGGTAAACCAATCACAGAGAAACACACATGGTATGCACTCATCGATTATTGGATATTAGACCAAATGCTCAAATTATCCAAGATGCATAGAACACATGAAACTCAAGAAGGATGACCAAAATGCGAATGATCCACTCCTTCTTTAAAAGGGGAACAAGAATATCCTTGGGAAGGAAATAGAGAGGCAAAATTTAGAACAGAGGCTGAAGGAACACCCATTAAGAGCCTGGCCCACATGTGACCCATACATATACAGCCATCAAACTAGAAAAGAGGGAGGAAGGAAAGAAGTGCAGGCTGACAGGAACTGGATGTAATCTCTCCTGAGAGACACAGCCAGAATACAGCAAATAAAATGGTGAATGCCAGCAGCAAACCACTGAACTGAGAACGGAACCCCTGTTGAAGGAATCAGAGAAAGAAGTGGAAGAGCTTGAAGGTGCTCGAGACCCCATATGAACAACAATGCCAAGCAACCAGAGTTTCCAGGGCTAAGTCACTACCCAAAGACTGTACATGTACTGGCCCTGGGCTCCAACCTCATAGGTAGCAATGAATAGCCTACTAAGAGCACCAGTGGAAGGGGAAGCCCTTGGTCCTGCTATGACTGAACCCCCAGTGAACGTGATTGTTGGGGGGATGGTGGTAATACGGGGAGGATGGGGAGTGGATCACCCATATAGAAGGGGAGGGGGGTCTAGGGGGATGTTGGCCCATAAACCTGGAAAGGAAATAACAATCGAAATGTAAACAAGAAATACACAAGTTAATAAAAATGGGGAAAAAGAAAGAAGGGGGATGGAAATCTCAGGATTTGGTTTCGTAACATGTAGTAGGGATAACATGATTACAATGAGAATTAGTGGCCATCTACTACTGATGGGAAGGGTAGAGGCATTTCTAGAATATTCTGGAGAATTTGGATATGGAAGTTGCACAAGAATCAATAAGTGTGGGCAGGAGAGATGGCTCAGTGGTTAAGAGCACCCGACTACTCTTCCAGAGGTCCTGAGTTCAATTCTCAGCAACCACATGGTGGCTCACAACCATCTGTAAAGAGATCTGATGCCCTATTCTGGTGTATCTGAAGACAGCTACAGGGCACTTATATATAATAAATGAATAATTATTTTTAAAAAAAGAATCAATAAGGGTTTCCTTAACTGTGACTCACAGTATTGGGGATATGTGGCCTATCCAACCTGCCCACAAAATTTTTATCCCAAAACTGATTTTGTCTACAAGACATGCAGAGATTGGGGATGGAGCAAAAACTTCCCAGATGGGAATAGCCAATTTATAATTGGCTCAACTTGAGACCCACCCCATTGTAAAAACAACAACCCCTAACCCTATTAGTGGCACTTGATTATGCTTGCAGACAAGAATTTGGGGACTCCACCCAGTAGCTGACACCTACACACGCAGTCGCCCATAGCCAAACAGTGGATGGAATTTCAGAAATATTATGGAATAATGTAGGCCCCAAAAGAGATAGAATCTTGACAGGAAGACCAACAGAAGTAACTAAACTGGACCCAGGGGTCCAACAAAGAAAGAGCATACACAGAGCTGGAACTAGATTTTCCTGCATAGGAGCACTTTGGTCATCATATGGGT
The DNA here is from genome assembly GCF_021556685.1 of Rattus norvegicus. Classification (NCBI taxonomy): domain Eukaryota; kingdom Metazoa; phylum Chordata; class Mammalia; order Rodentia; family Muridae; genus Rattus; species Rattus norvegicus. The sequence continues at coordinate 166,408,148 of NC_141537.1, forward strand.
ACCAAAAAACTGGAATGGGAGATATCCCAAAAGCAGTTACATATATATAGGCAATGTTCTTCTACCTGGGCTTCCTTATCTGGACTTTGTGGAAAAGAATGCGCCTAGCTTCTGGGAGACCTGATGTGACAGGATGGAGTAAAAACTAGGAATCCATCTCCCTCTCAGAGGAGAAGGGGATGGGGATGCAGGATGGACTGTGGTAGGTGATGCACAGGAGAGAGGCAGTACACAAGATGTAATATGGATAAGTAAAGTAAAGCAACAACAACAACAACAACAAATAATAATAATAATAATAATAATAATATTAATAATAATAATTATAACTTAAATATTGGTTATGTAACTTTGTCAAATGGAAACATTGCACTATTGTCTGTCATTAAAAATTCTTTTATGATGTCATTTAAATATGTATTAAATTCCTGTATAAATATACTGTGTTATTAATAACAAAGGATTCAAGATGATGCTTCAATAATTTCTCTAGAAAAATATATTCTTCATACGGGAAAGGATTTCATTAGCAATTATTTTAAAAAAATGTCAGAATCTTGGAAAATATGTTTTCTTTCAAATAATGATTTCCAAACATGGATCTCTATTTTATGAAATGTAAGAATACTACACAGTAAAGAAAATCACCATGGGGCTAACTAGTCAACCAATTATTTCCCTATTTTTCATAGCATCTCATTTTGAAAAAAGACCCAGAGTTCAACTACTTTCCCTGTTGTCATCTAATTACTCATCTCAGGCATATGTATTTCCAGGTTCTAAAGAGAAAACAATAAACATCAGTGGCTTATTTGGAACGCCAAGGAGAAAAATGAAATTCAGCAAGAGGATATGCTATACCAAAGGGTTAAAATTCATGAGGGGAAGGCATGTTTTTTGAGGCACTCTCTTGTAAACTCCTAAGAAAAGGAGGAGATTGAAAGACACTAGTGTCTTTGTAGTAACAAGTCTCCTCTTAACATACTTGAGTCCCACAGTTTTATTTAAATTACAGGAAAACCATATACTTTTTAAAAATTCAAGATTCAGTATCTCATTATTCAGGGGAAGAAATAGAGTATAAGAGAATAAGGGCAAGTAAATATCTACAGTACCAGTTCATCCTTATCATCTATCTTCAGAAAGGATAAGCTGTAGTTCTGACAGATCTGTTTACATTCACGCCATATTCTTATATCCATGGTGAAATAATAACATTTTATACCATAGCAGAACCAGTGCATTTCATCACACCTGCCTACAGAAAGAATGAAAATAGTTAAACATTATTTACTTGGATTGTGTTATCAGAACAATGTATTTATGAAGGCTGTGTAAAAAAAATAAAATGTCACAGTTCTCAGAAATAGGGATTTCATAATGCCCAGAGAACCCTGCAACTCATCATTTATAACATTGTAAAAACATTAGAGATAAAGAGACATTTTATGTGTCAATCATGGATGAGTGAATAGAAAAAATGTAGCCTGTATATACAAAAGAATCCTCCTTATCCTTTTAAAAAAATGAAAGAGCTGGGCATGATGCTTAAGCCTATAACCTGAGTACTCCAAAGACAGACACAGGAAGAATACTACCAATTTGAGGCCGTTATTATTCATGGGTGTGAAATACTTCAAAGATGATCTAGAGCTCTTTTTTTCCTCTCTCAATTTTTATAATATAGCAGTTTTAGATATACTTAGCCTTTACATAATGAGAATCATCACATCCTACTCTCTCAGCATGATGAGATAAAAAACAAGAACTCTTCATAAACTATAAATCTTGAAAAAATATTTAATGATGATTAATAAACGGTATCAGTTAAGAATTAACAGAAGCAATGAAGGTTAAGAAAGTTTTCTTGTGACACTTCCAGTTTCATTCATGTGTCTATGACCCTGGTGCAATGTCTGCAAACCATGGGTAAGTGCCCCTGTCCACTGCAGGGAGGATCCCTTTATTATAAACAGGCCAACTTTCTAAAGACAACTCAGAAGAAACACACACACACACACACACACACACACACATGCACACACATGCACACATACACACACACACGCACAAACACACTATTATTTTTATAACTGCACCCATGTAAATCTTTAAGTCTATTTTAGAATGAATACTTCATAAATGTACTCTATTAAAAACTTCTATGAGCGTGTCAAATGAGGAACCAAATGATAGCAGCAACCCACTGAACTGAGAACAGGTTCTCCATTGGAGGAATTAGAGAAAGTATTGAAGGAATTTAAGGGGCTTGCAACCCCATAAGAACAACAGTGCCAACCAACCAGAGTTCTAAGGGACTAAACCACCACCCAAAGACTATATGTGGACTGACCCATGGATGCAGTTGCATGTATACCACAGGATAGTCTTGTTAAGCACCAATGGGAGGAGATGCCCTTTGTTGTGCCAAGGCTGGATCACCAATGTAGGGGAATGTCGGGGTAAAGGAAGCAGGAGTAGATGGGGAGGGGAATGGGACAGAGGACTTATTTTTGTGAAACTGGAAAAGGGAAAAAAAAGAACTTCTGTGATATATCAGCAACAAAGTGGGACTCTCAGACTTTCCCCAGGACAACAAAAATTATCAGGATTACCGATTTGTGATTCCATCCTCAGGGAGCTAGAAGTGTACCAAATATAGAAACTATAATGTTCTCCTAACCCAGACAGGGTTTTCTGTGTTTCCAAGAACTTATGTAAATAAGGAACCCTCAAATGATTAACCCAGAGATCACGAGAATCTTAAGCTGAAATTTGGCCTTCAAACCTTCTATAAAAAAAACAATAGATGATAATGCAATTCTGCATTCTTGGTCCTCCCCTGCTACATACCTGTGTGCTGAGGGGAAGCTAAAACAGTCTTAGTTTTCTTGTACCATCTTTTTTGTTCTCTGTTGATTAAGTCTAGAAAAGCATTGTAGTGAACACTCTCTACAGAAATATTTCTCAGCATTTCTTCCTTTAATTTGATGTCATTTTCAATGGTGCTGCAGTTATGGTGACAGTTTTGAGTTTTCTGCAGTTCATGTTTTTCATTACTATACTGAAAAACTAGAGTGGTCACAGGTTTAACAGCATAAATGTCCATAAAGTATATATATATATTAAAATTTAAGATTCAAGAAAAAACTTCATGTTGACAGTCAACACATCATTATTTTCATTGGTACGTAACATTTATAAATCAACACTTCTATTAACTCACTGTTGAAATGGATACATAATTTTTCTCTATAGTTAAACTGACTGTAAAATAAATAATACAGCTGAAGGAAATTATGGTGGAGGTAATTTCCAATTACTTAATACTTTACAGCATAATTAGACAAATAAAAACCTAAGTAAAATATTCAGTAAATACTTAACACATCATGGAAATTTGAATTCAAAAAAGTTAAGGAAGGGGATGATTATTATTGAAACATAAAGTGTGTAAACTATCCACATCCATAGCTATGTTTTAGCATAGCCTAGAAGTGATAATCTGTAATATTAAGGAATCTAGTAAAGTTTAACTTTTAATGTTTCAGTACAGATGAAGTATTTTTATTTAACTATGACCTCAATATACATTGAAGAAAAAAGAAAAGAAGATCATCAATTATTTGCACAGCTGTTTCTCACAAAATGTTTGCATAAAGTTAACAATCATCTTAGCTCAGAAAGGTAGACTACCAACAAGTCCTCAGAAGGAGCATGGCCAAGTGTGAGAAAAAGCAGGACAGCTGCTAAGCACCCCAGAACTAACTGATTAGGTATGAAAGTGAACAGAGTACTGTAGAGTATCAGGAAAATTTATTAAAGTCCAGAGATTGTTGCCCATTCCATGATTATAGGCAGGACAATGGACAGAGTGTACAACTGCAGGGTTCATGTCTAAAGCTCTTCTTTAGGCAGAAGGTCAAATAAGATATATCTTAATTACTCACTGTTTGTCACCAATGCTGCAACAGTTACCATCAGAACTGAACAGAGGATTGCAAGAGCTATCACAATGAGCTTCCAGGGGACTGAACTCTCTTAAATCAACAAAACAAAGCAAGGAAATGAACATCATTAAAAAAGTATGTCTCAATACTAACTCCAATTTTGTATAGCATAGAAACAAGGGAAAGTTATGCTCAAGTCAATGATACAAACAGACTGAATATGTGCTCTCAAAATTGTAAATTTCTACTTAAAATACACTCACTGTAGAAATTCTACATGACTGAAGTTTCTCAATTTGAACGTACTGTAGGCTTGGCCTTGTATTGTGAATCCTCCTGACTTAGCGTAGAAGGAGCTGGTTATTAGACATGTGCCCTTACCCAGGACAAAAAGAAGATAAAGACACTCTACACAAAGGACTGGAGGCATAGATACATTCCAAGTACAAGAAAAGAAACTAGAGTATGCAGTCCACAAAGAAAGATAACTGAGATTGGATAGGTTAAAAAAGGGATCGATGTTCTTGAGAACTGGTAGGGAACCACAGATATTCTCGACATGATCTCTATAAATCACAATCTTCGAAAGTTGATAAGTCCACTCTCTCTTGATGCTGTAATTTTGATATTTCTCTATATAATACTGAGTATTTAGGTGTATTTGAGGAATTTGGAATCTGAAACTCATGCCTCTGACTAACTAGGTCAAAGAAGAAACAGATATCAATTTGGAGCACAGCTGTGACAGTGTGTATAGAGCAAATAAAATTAAAAGAAAATAAAAAGTAATATTTCTGCTTTTTCATTAATATACCAAATTATTCTTTGAGGTTTTCAGAAATTTACACTGTGTTTTACACATTCCCGCACCCACTATTCCTCTCATCAACTCTCCCTTCATCTGAAACTTTATTTCTAGTATGAGACTGCTTGTTCTTATGGACAACTGTTGTTGCCTATTGCATTAGATGTTGGGGATATTATAAAACACTTTCCCGAGAATGAAAGTATTGTTTCTAATGCATAAGCTTCATTTCCATAAGATTTGTTTCTCTAGATCATCTGTTTTCACAGACTCGTTTGTCTTCATTTTAAAGTTCCAGAATTTTCCTTTACTAGACAAAATAATAATAATAATAATAAACTAATAGTTTCTCATTTCTTGTTTCTCAAGTAATTTTTATGGATTTCTACTGTTCTACTCTCCCCCTCTGATTTATTTTGCAACTACCTAAAAACTAAAGAATAGAAGTAGGGTTATAATTCTTTTCCTTTTTATTTAAAATGTGTTTGCTGTATTTTTAAATTTAGTTTTGACCAATATTGTACTTGATTACTCCCCTACTAAAACTGTTTTTTTTTCAAGATTCTTCTGCATAACAATGTCCAGATGAAATGGACAATTATTGTTTTCTATAGAAGCTAGAAGGATGTTTTTAAAATTTTAAAATGCACAAAACATGAAATTTTAGATACTTAAAACACTTACCTCTGTGGCCATTTTCTTTAGCACTTAGAGTCTCCTTAGACCTCACTTTGTTGTGGAACACTGACGACTTATGAAATCTCACAGTTGTGTAAGTAACCTCTTGCTCAGTCATCTTCTGGAATATATGAAGTATACTAGAGCCTTGAGAATTGTTTTTTTTTTCAAAGTTTAAATGTCCACCTATAGGAAGGTACCTAGACCTGATGATAAAGACAGTTGGGAAAGGGTGGGGTCTGAATAAATCCCTTAATACCCAAACACCCGGACATGAACTGATCCCTAGTAACATTGCAGATGAGAACTCATTGTACATTTATGTTATAGTCATTTATATTTCTAAGGTTCCCAGCAATTATTGTTGAGAAATATATAAAAATTACATATTTACTAATAAGTCATTATATTAGTGGCATAACCCTTTTGTTCAAAATGTTCAACACATAAACATGTTAGGTTTTATATTTGTATCACTGAAAACATAGAAATACATTTAGACAATCTATTTGAATAGAAAACGTCAAAGCTTTAACAATAAAAAATGTGTTGTTTTAAAATTATTTACAGTTTGATAAACACATGAGTACAAAAATGTCATTTCAGTCTTTTTTATTTATTCATGACTCTCAGAGATTTCCAGAAACAATCTTCAAAAGAATATTTGAAGGTTAATACGGCAGGAGATCCAAGACAGAGAAATATCTTTGTGGTTGATGTCCCAAACCTTTGAGATGTCCAACCTCTCCACCAAGACACAGCCTACCCATTCCTCTCTATTCTTGGACCTGGTAAATGGATTCAACAAGAAAAAATTCTACTGAGCTGGGTAAACCAGACCCAGAAAGACAAATACTGAATATTCTCTCTTATCTGAGGCTACTGGTTCACATTTTTCAGAAATGCGTTTAAACCTTTAGTAACTGCAGAACCAGGAAGGTAGAAAGAGAATATTTGTGAATGGGACATGGGAGCAATAGAGAGAGGCAAAGTCGATACAATATGAAGTTTTAATCTCAAACCCTTCCATGTACATAATCATGTTACATATAATATACTCAAACATGGTGTTTCAAGAAGAGGACATATGAAAATAAATTTTTTCACTATGCAGTATACATGAGCTAACATCCATGAAGGATACAATCTGACAATAGATATCAATGCATTTGTAAATGTAAAATATTTGTAAGTGACATTACCCTCACATTAATAACTGAGATGTGTACCAGCAGATGATATGGGCAAGCTGCACGTTGATAGCATTCTTATCTACTTTTTTTTATGTTATGAAGATTTCTGAAGTGATTCATTTTTTGCCTTATTTCTTGACATAAAAAGCATCCAACTACAGAGTAATTTTTCAAAATTGTTGTTTGTTATTATTGCTCAAGCGAAGGTTAATGTGTCTGGAAGACAATTTTACAAATTTTGCTCTCTAAATTCATGTGAGTTCCACGGATCAAATTCAAGTATTCGGTCAGGTTTGTGCAGCAAGTCCATTTACAGACTCACCCATATAACCTGATTGATAATTTGACATCATTCAAATGGATAATATATAAACACTTGATCCATTTAAAGAGTTATGATCTCCATACATCCTTCAACCTTAGTTTCTTAGCACACAACACAAGTCACAGCATATGCTGAAAGAAAATACTAGTACAGAATAATATTTTCACATGCTGCCAGAGTTAATCTGATCTAATACAACCAACAGGGTTTCCCCATCTATCTGGCTCTCATGTCACACCATCTGAAATCCTCTAAAATATACGTGATCATTTGATAGAAAAAGAAGAAAAGCAGCGATTATTACCTGTGTCTCTATCCCAATGCGATTCCCCTGCAGGAAATTGGTCACCCAATTGGTAGAAGAGTTGACCTTTACATGCCTGTATACCCTAGGAGGCTCAGAGAAAAATGACAAAACTAAATTTCTTCTGAGTGGTACTCAACCTCATGATTTTCTGCCCCTCCTCTTGACCAAACCAAAAAGAGGAAATTGCTTAATGAAAGCTGACTATGAAAGCAAAGGAAAGAAGCAACATATTGTTCCAGATGCTGCAAAACAAATGTTCATAATTGATATTTGAAGATTGAGAAGATGTAAACTCCTGCAGAGAGAGTAAAGCCAGTGTCCTTAGCAAAACCACAAGGAAAAAGATGGACTGACGTTGTGGAAAATACTAAAAAATGCACCAATCCATACAAATGCCTGCTATTCTCTGGCCTCACTGGTCCCGCCACTTCCATTGCTATCCCCATGTAGTGACAGCCCTTCTTGCTGCCCTCTTGTGTGGATTCTGCTCACATTTCCAGCCACCTGCCCTCTGTGGTTAGCAGTCACAAATCACTAAAACCCTATAAAATCAAAAGTCTACAGGTTTGTAATTAATCAATTACATTTATATCAGTAAATTCTCATTCCAAAAAACGTCCCAATTGATATTGATGTTAACTGCCCACCTAGATAAGACAAACTCTCTTGCAAATATGCATCCCTTATTAGATATTCATAGCTACTTGTGGCTATTTAAAACCATACGGAATCTGGATGTATTTTATCTTCCTTCATCTTCTTCCCTTTCTGAGTCTCTCCAACTCTTTGAACCTTTTCTAAAATTCTCAGTCTGCCTTCCTTTTTTACTGCCCAATCACAGGCTTTTGCTTTATCTCATACCTGCCCTCACCTACATATAGGCAGCAACCCACAGACTGAAACTCATCCTAGTTTTTTAACAGACTGTTGGAAATTTCCTTTATTCTACAATTTTTAAAGTTATTCCTTGATTTTGAATTATGTGAATTATAGCTAAGTATGTACGAGGAAAGCCTTTAAAGCACTCATATTTCCACTGGTAATGTCTTTTTTTATACTCATATCTTTTTTGTTAACTTATATTTTATTGATTATTTTATTTATTTACTTGTCAAGTGTTATCCTCCTTCACTGTTTCTCCTACCCAAACCTAATCCAACCCCTTTCCCTCCTGCTTCTATGAGGAAACTCTCCTACCCTCCCAACCACCCACTCCTACCTCACCAGGCTAGCATTCTTCTATGTTGAGGCATCAGGGCTCCACAAGACCAAGGGCCTCCATTACACTTTCCTATCTTTTTAAAGGATAGATAATATTTTCTGTGAATGTTGATGTCATTATATATGGAGTGGTTTTACTGTTGATCTTTTTATGGTGCTGGGAAATCGAATCAAAGACAATGCTCAGTAAATACTCTTCCTCTGAGCTACAGACTCAGGCCTGGATATTGTTTTATTCCATTGTTTTGCTTTTGACTTGTTTGATGTTTGCTCTTATTCTTGTTTGAGATACTCGTATCTTGCTATGTAGCATAGACTGACCTCATATTCACAGTCCTTTGGTCTCACTCTTTTCTGTCTTAGAATTACAGCTGTATACGTCTATACCAATATGCACTTGTTTTCTGATAGATATTTTTCTGATAAGCAATAAGTATTTCTTCATTTTATAAATATTTATCTCTAGATTTCAATGCCATATGTACTTATTAAGCATTTATATGCAGTATAAATTACTTAACTTATTTCTGAGCACTCTAGTTGTTTAATAGCCGTTTTTGATTATTGGTTTAAAAACCACATGGGATATACTTTAGAACATACTAAGAAAGATATTATGTGCATGTACTCATAAGATTCAAGGATATATATATATATATATATATATATATGTATTTAAGAAACTCTGACATAGATTATCACATGACAGCTACTAAACTTACAGTCTACCAGTTGGCATGAAAATTTTCACAATTGATTTTATAGAGATGAGATGAGGTGGTTTTTCTTCTGGGTTTTGCCCTTAGGTTTCTGATGAGAATTCCTGGAAAGAAACTGTTTCAGCTCAGACTGATTTAAACTACAGAGAAGTGGGGACGTTGTGATGCTGTGGATCTAGGGACTTTTTTTTGTCACAGGCTAGCTCTAGTCTTCTAAAGTAACATATGTCAGAAATAACATCCTGTGACTAATAGATAAAAACTTCATGATATCTTTGAACATAGCAAACCATTAACTTCCACCAACCTGAAGTCTAACAATGCCTAGTGATGACCTATAGAATAGCTTCTTCCATTTTGCTGCAACCAACTCTCTGATGTAGCCACCAATGTATGATGAAATTGCCTTCATTTATGACTTTCTAGGATCTTTAAAACTGCACACCTTAATGAAATGATGCCACATTGTAACAAGGAGCCATGGTCACTCAAAATGGTTCCAGAATATACTATTGCTTATTTCTTCCAAAGATAAAGATAGTTTTTGCATCAGTAGCCCTTCATTTATAGCTCTTGCTATGCACATTACTAGTAATGCTGCTTCTGCTGAAGACTTTAGACACTTCACTGGGATTGAGGGTACAGTTCATAGTTGGGAATATGCATATGCTTGACCTTGGACAATGCAATAATAATAATAATAATAATAATAATAATAATACAAATGACAATGTTAGTAATAAAATCAACCATAATAATAATAAAATAAAGAGATGAGGTAACAGGCTATTTGACTTCAGTAGTCTTTTGCCATGGTAAATATGTTTGTCTCCTACTTAACTGTACTCTCATTTGATTGTAGTTTTTTTTTTCCATCTACTGGCTTGTTTTTGCTGAAAACAATTTCAATTGTTCTTTAAATTAAGTGACTGTGGTTACCCAAGCATTGCACAATGGGGGATGGCTCAAGACTAGAAGAGAAACTGAAAGGACTCCTTTCCCCTCCATTAGTAACTTCTAGGCAGCTCAGAGATTTCCTTAGTTTTTCTTCAATCCCCCTCCAAGGTTTTCTCCTACTTTTTAATCCATACCTGTCCTTACCAATTACCTCTGATGCTTTTATCTTAAATGACCAGATTCTGTCTCCATACATTTTTCATCATTTATACTTAAAGTAAACACAACTTTTATATTGATCGTTATTGTTTCATGCTTATGTATATGTGTATGTGTGTTAGAGAGACAAAGAGAGAGAAAGAAAGAGTGAATGAGTTTGAGTATACATGTCTTGTGGTGTACATGGTGGTCAGAGGACAATTTTGAGGAGTTAGTTCCTTTCTTCTGTGAAGGATTCCATGGGTCAAATATGGGGAAGACATCAGACTTTGTGTGCCCAGGGATTACATTCTGAGATATTACAAAGGTACAATTTTTGGTTCTTTAACCCAAATAAACCTGGGTTACCACTAAAATCTGCCATTATTGTTCACCTGAAGTCCCATAAAACATTTGACAGACATTAAATCATCTCAACATTGTGAGAAAAGTTCAAAGGGTACAGTGTAGATGCTTCCATAACACATGCAGGAAGTCTATTTTGTACCTACCTCTCTGCCCTGGGAGATCCCTCTATTTGTAGCCTTCATACATACTCTCTCTCTCTCTCTCTCTCTCTCTCTCTCTCTCTCTCTCTCTCTCTCTCTCTCTCCCTCTCTCCCTCTCTCTCTCTCTCTCTCTCTCTCTCTCTCCCCTTTATGTATGTGTGTGTGTGTGTGTGTGCATCTGTGTGCTGTCTCTCTGTATCTCTGTCTCTCTCTCTCTATCTCTAACTTTTGGAGGGCATGGGAAGTCGGGATGGAGGAGTGTTGAAGAAAGTAGCCATAGTTTCCCTATGAAGGTAGATACTTGTGCTATTTCAATTTTCCACATAAAGTCTCTGAAGAATCAGCTAACTTACTTAAGGAGTCTGTATAACTAACACTGGACCTTTGCTCCAAGTACATCATCAATGCATGCACAGAATATGAATAAAATGATAACTTAGAAGAACTTGGGTTTTAGCTTTCTACAAAACTTGAATATAGGAGCTGTGGAGACATGAGTATCATACCATCTCAGGCTCTTGTGACTTCATGTAAGTCCCATCATTCACAAATTCTTCAAAATTTAAAAAAGTCATTTCTCTACAAGATTGATATGAAGTTTTAATAAGATACACAAGCAGGTTTGTTTTACTGTTTGTGAGAGACAGGAATTCACTATTTAGCCCTGGCTGACCTGGAACAAACTATACAGACCTGGTTGGCCTCAAGATCATAGAGTAGCTGAGTCTTTTTTCGCAAATGCTGGGACTAAAAATGTGATTACCACACCCAGCTACAAATAAAGGTTTTAATCATAACCTGGAAAGTAGATTGCAAGTTTCATTCAATACAAAACATTATTATTTCCAGAGCAATACTCAATTATTTTTTTAGCATACAAATTTGACCAAAACACTGAATCTGCAAGCCTCTGCATTCAGGAAGTCATCCAGCGTGTGTGACCTACTTCAAAGGCTTTGAACTAACTGTAATCAGGAATATAGACAGAAGCTCATAGATTTCAAGGAAATCTTTTGAAGATTTTAGCCTCCAGAAGCTTCTCTAAGACACAAACCAGGCTAGATTTTCTATCTGATCATTTCCAGGTGTTTGGAAGGACATTAGAGGGAGGGTCCATGAGCAAAAGTGAGAATCTGACACATCTACATCCCTAAGCCATTGCTGCTTTAGAAAACCCACATTCTACCCCCAAATCTGGGAGGTTTGTGTCACATTGCCCGCAGAAATATATGCTGGACTTTCTTTCATCCTTATCTCTGCTGAGAGCGTGTCATTCTGAACACAGAGGCTAAAAAGCACATGCACAGGACACATTTGGCTGTTCTTTTTACATATTGTTTGCCTCCCCTAACATCATGCAAAGATGCTGAGCAAAAAAGTCCAGAGCTGTTTGGTTGTTACTCTGAACATAGTATTAGCAGGGGAGGAGGATCCTATCAGTGGACTTAAAGAAGGAGGAGGGTGGTTAACTGAAACTGAACACAGAGTTGGTGTTTGTTTCTTTGAAGAGATGATGGAGAAGGCCCATAAACAAAAGCCAAAGAGCAGCCCCTTCTTTTATGTGCTTACAATTGAACTCTGAATTTGTAGAAGACTGTAAACTGTTAAGCAACACAATTAATGTTGGAAGATATAGTAACTGCAGAAGGAAGTGACTGATACTCCAGTTTTGTTGTTTCAACCAAAGTGCAGCAGAAAACAGGAAGTATTGAACTCACATGACAAGGTAATAAAACAGTAAAGAAATATTTGTTCAGTTTTGTCTACTAAATTCATTTTTGTATTTTTATGAAAAAACAAACAAAAACGTAACAAATATATATATAAACACACACACACACACACACACACACACAGACACACACACACATATATTTTCCTGACTGCTTTGTTGCAAAAGCCTTTAGTCGTGACAATAGCTTTATGTTGGGACAGACAAAATCCTAGTAATACATTCAAACTTCCAGTCAGACCCTCAGACCTCAGTGCCATCATTGCAGAGCTGCAAGCTACTCTTCCTGTCCCAGGCTGAGAAGAGGGACACCTGGAGTAGCTATGAGTCCATAGGAAGGACTGATCATTTGCTTCACTGGGAGTATCTCACTTCTAGGTACTGTCTCTTAAGGTGGAACTTTCACAACCATGAAATATGGTAAACTTCACAGGTCTTAAGGCAACCCCAAACAGCTCTATTTTGAGATTTCCTGTGCTTGTATCTACCCTGGGTATTTGTAATCAGAGCTACTTTAACATTCTGACTAATCTGCCTACACACATGGCCCTTGATGTGCTAAAGCACTGAGAGCAAGGAAATAAAGAAGATATAGGAATGTAGTGAGCATGAAAAAAGGGGCCAAGAAAAGAATTTTGTGTGGATATCTGGGATCTCCAAATTCCCTCTTGGAGAAGACAGGCAAAAATCCTTTAAAGTTTGCTTCCTCACTCCCTGTTTCTCATTGTATCATACAGAGACACTAATGCAGCTCCAGTGCATCCAGAGACTCCACAGGCTCCACCCATCCTCCTTAAACCACATTCAAGCTTAATCTTTTAAGCTTATTTCTTATTCCTGTTGTAAGGTGTGATATAGTTCATGATTCCCAGAATGACTGTATAGCTGAGACAGCCCTGAAACACTTGGTTTTGCTTCCTGTAACTTGTGAGTTGTCTAATTACAGCATGATCTACCATGCTCAGTCCTTCTGTTCTTAACTGTTGATTGTGTATTTATTTTTATTATTTTGGTGAGAAGTTTTATTCTAGTTCATTATCCAATAAGCGTAGGGATCCTGCTATTAAAACAGGCAAACTTATGTCTGGTTCAACATATACCTTAGCTTTTTGTAGCACACAACTCTCACTCATTTTAAGAAAGATATTGGAGTCTAGTAGCCTAATTTTCAAATAAGCTCAACTGTTATTCATAGGCCTGAAAATAAAATGGAGTAGCTACATTGCTAATGACTAGTTTACCACAGAACCAAGTTTGAAATCGCGGAATCCACATTGAAAACCTTGATGATATTTTAGTCTAACCGTATTTTTTAAGAGCAGTTTTCATTTCAACCCACCACACATTGGAATCAGCTGATGTTAGAGCAGCATTTCCAGACTGCAATCATGGGCTAAGAAACCGCTGCATTCCAGGAATCCTAAAGGTTTTCCATGCCACACAGGAACTACTGAGGGACCCAGTCTTGTGGACTGAAAAAACACTGAGCTATCAGCTCCCCCAGTGAGAGACTAAGCCTGTGGAACTACTCATTATCTTAAGGTCACTACTTTAAATACAAAGATCTCTCATAGGCCTGTACAGTTCCCATATCCCTAATGTCACACTAAGGTCACAGCCATTGAACCTTGGGTGCTTCTTTCTTATCCTAGGTCTCTGTCTTGTCCTGTATAGTGAACCAAACAAACTTTGGAGCGAATGGTTTATTTCACTTCACATGTTACTCAAGATGTTAAAGGAATACTGAACAAAAATTTAGGTGAATTCTCAAAGCAAAAACCACAGAGAAACAATCTTTCTTGATTGCTCCTTGATTCAAGTTTATCTATTTCTTTCCTTCTCTTTCTACTTTTTCAATAATTTATTTAATAATTCATCACTCTCTCCCCTCCTCACACTCATGCCCACACAAACCCCTCCCCCAATTAACCCGTCTCCATTTACCCAGAGAAGGGGGAAATCTCTATGTGTAAGAACCTGCCCTGGCACATCCAATTGCAACAGGAACATCTTCTGCCTCTAAATAGACAAGAATGCCTTGGGGAAGGTAAGCCACAGTATAGCAGCAGCCTCCTCTCCAATTCTTAGGGTACCCATAATCAACTATGCTGCACATCAGTTAAAAAGAAATAGGGGGGCGTAGGTTTAACCCACGCATGCTCTGTGATTGGTGGTTCAGTCTCTGTTAGGCCACATGTCCAGGTAAGTTAACTTTGTATGTACCCTTGTGGTACCCTTGACCCTCAGGAGTGATTTTCTAATTCCACACCCTTCCACAAGACTCCCCAAGTCTAGCCTAACAATTGACTGTGGGGACAGTACATCTGTTTCCATCAGTTAATGGATGAAGACTCTCAGGAGACAGTTATTCTTGGCTCCAGTCTGCAAACTTAACAGTATCATTGATAGTGTCGTGATTTGGCTCTTTCCCATTGGCTGAGTCTAAGGATATGACAGCTACTGGCTGTCCATTCTCTCCATCTCTGCTCCATCTTTATTCCTTCCCAGATTGTAGACTGCACAAACTTTTAGGCAAACAATAGTTTGGTGTCTATTTCTTTCCAGGGCTAATATCCACCTGTAAGTGATACATGCCATGTGTGTCTTTCAGGATCTGACTTACCTCACTCAGGATGATATTTTCCAGTTCCATTAATTTACTGAAATTTTCATGCTGTTTTTGTTTTTAATAGCTAAAATTATTCCTTGTGCAGATATAACACATTTTTTTTTCATTTTTCAGCTAATGGACATCTAAATTGTTTCAAATTTCTGGCTATTACTAATAAAGCTGCTACGAACATAGTTGACCAGATTTACGATATGGTGGAGCGTCTTTTAAGTATAGGCCCATGAGTTGTGTAGCTGAATCTTGTAGTAGAACTTTTGCCAATTTCCTGAAAAATTGCCAAACCGATTTCCAGAGTAGTTATACAAATTTGTATCCAGCCAACACCGGAGGAGATTTTGTCATGCTCCACATCCTTGCAAGCATATGCCGTTACCTAAGATTTGATCTTAGCATTTGTGATGGGTGTAAGGAATCTCAGAGTAGTGATTTGCATTTCCCTAATGGCTAAAGATGTTGAACATTTCTTTAAAATTCTAAGCCCTTCAAGACTCCTCTGTCTAGAATTCTCTGTTTATCTCTGTACTTAAATTTTAATTTTGTTATTTGGATTGGGGTCTAACTTCTTGATTTCTTTATATATTTTGGATAACAGCCCTCTGTCAACTACAGGGTTGGTGAAGATATTTTTTCCCATCTGCAGACTCTTACTTTATCCTATTGACAGTGCTCTTTGCCCTGCAGAGATGTCAGTTTAATGAGGTCCCATTTATTCATTCTTGATCTTAGTGCCTTAGCTATTTGTGTTCTCTTCAGGAAGTTGTCTATTGTACCAAGAATTAAAGGCTATTCCAACCTTTCTATTCTTTTAAATTTTGTGTATCTGGTTTATGTTGTGCCACTTGAACTTGAGTTTTTTTTTCAGGATGACAAATATTGATGCATTTGCTTTCTTCTACATGCAGATATCCAGTAATACCAGCATCATGTGGTGAAGTGGCTCTCCAGTTTTTATTGTATGGTTTTAACCTCTTTGTCAAAATATAAGTGCCTGTAGGTATCTAGGTCTAATTACGTTTCTTTGATTCAAGTCGATTGATCTGCCTATCTGTTTCTACACTAATACTATGTCGATTTTTTCTATTGAAGTGAAGCAGGTGATACCTCCAGAGGTTCTGTTATACTACAGAATTATTTTATCTATTCTGTACGTTAAGAGATTATTGTTTTTGCTATGAAGTTGAGAATTATTCTTTCAAAGTCTAAAGAATTGTGTTAGAATTTCTAGCACAATTTCTAACTGTGTTAGAATGTGTGGGAACTGCATTGAATTTGTAGAGTTATCTTGGCAAGATGGCCACTTTCACTATGTTAACCCTACCCATCCTTGGGCAGTACACATTAAACTTTTTAAAAGTTAAAAATCTTTTAAAATTATTTTCAATAATTTAAAATTCCAAACAGTGTTTAGAAATTAGAAGTACTTGGTATTGACTGTTTTTTTTTCCGATAAAAACTATGCTACATAATTTTTATAAGAGGAATGACCCAGAAAAATATTTCTAAGTAAAACCCGAATCCAATTATGTCAATCCATGTTGTGTAATAATGTCTGCATTCTGAAAGTCAACCATGAACTTCTGGACCTGAAGGAAATGTGAACTCACCTTTCTCTGTATAGCAAGTGATAAGGCAAACATTACTACATAGTGAGACTCTTCTCCAAAAGCACAACAAACATATTGGGAAGGATAAGTACATTTAAGCTGCATGTGCACTCCAGAAAAAGCTGTACAACTGGAAACATAAAGATCCATATTACTCAAGAATCCTCTCCAAAGCCTGATGTTACTTTGTATGGATGGGGTCTATGAAAGGTTTCTTCAGGGCCCATCATTCCTATGAGTGCTCTTCAGCCTCACTCTCTCTCCACAAGGAAAACTAGTGTGAAAGGTCTCATGAGTGTCGTGTCATCTGTAGGTAATCACAGCTTCACTTTTTCAAATGATGACAATGGTCAAGTCTCAAACAGAAACAAAAGCTATCCATCTGTCTTCCAGGTGGAACTTGGATGCATAACTGTAGTCAGAAAGTCATTGTAGGTGGATTAGCAAGTCAAATTCATCTTCTTCTATAGACTGAGTTTGAATCTAGGTTGGCCCTTGAATCCTGACTCTACAAAAGCAAAAACAAATAAACAAACAAACATCCAAACAAACCAAATGTAAACTGCACATGGTAAGCAAATAAACAATGTTTTTTTTCTTTTATGCTCATAATGTATGCTTTTAATTAGAATATGCCTAAGAAACTAATACAATAACAAAAGTCACAGAAATCCAAGAATGTAGCAATAGGCACAAATATATTAAAAGACAAACTGACACAAATTAAAAGAGAAATATTTAAGTTACATTAAGTCTATTAAATACATGCCTAATCAATAAATATCTTCCCCCAAAGCCATCTTCAAGCCCCATTGTTAATTGATAACTAAAATTTAAGAAAATAAAATAGAAATTCTTCCAAAATCTAAACTTTTAAAAATACAAGAATGACTTCTAAGAATTCCAAATAAGCAAATACCAGTTTTTTCCATGTCATAAACATAAAAGGGTTGGTTATAACAGCACATACTGTTAATGAAAGCACCCAGGAGGCAGAGACAAGAAAATTTTTGTGAGCTTAATATCAGTCAGGTTAACATAGTGAATTCAGTGCCACCAAGCTTACAGACAAATTCCTTGTCTCAAGAAAAAAAATAAGCACACAAATAAATAAATAAGTTTTAAAGAGAATTTTATAGATTACATTCATAATAATATCATGTAAAATTGTTAATGGGCAGCACAGGCTACACATTGAATTGCAGGTCAGGTAAAGGACACGTTTAAGACTCTGTTTCAAAAGAAAATTGGGCACCAATGGAAGGAAAAGCCCTTGGCCCTCCCAAGGCAGGACCCCCCGCCCCAGTGTAGGAGTGTAGGGGAATCTTACAGGGCAGGAAGAGGGTGGTTGGGAAGGGGAACACGCTTATAGAAGAAGGGCAGAGGGATGGAATTTGGGGCTTATGTCCAGGAAACCGGGAAAGGGAATAACATTTGGAATGTAAATAAAAAATATCCAATAAAAAATGAAAACTGTTTATTTATTTATTTATTTATTTATTTATTTTATGTTAAAGACAAAATTATTTTCAAATGAACACATGCTCTTAGCTGACAAGGCTATATAAATTGGATAATAAATAGAACAAAGAACAAATGTAATATCTCCACATGTAGAAGTTTAACAGTCAAACAACGGCAAATGCATTCATCTATGGATAGAACCATAAATATTCAAAAGGTAGGTTGATGGATTCAATTCACCTGAACAAAGTATCCAGTTGCCCATTTGAGAACACAATCTGTCAGTCCACGGATTTTGACCAGATTCCCATTACTAGACATGAAAACTCTTCTCTACAGTGGGCCCCATGACAATCAGAAGTAATTTTTTGCTTACTTCCATAAATGACATGCTATTATTTCACAAGGCTGTACATCTTGGCTGGGAGGTTGATATTCTAGCCCTCATGGTTCATAGTTGCATATGAAGGTTGATAGATTTTTCCCTCCTTTTCCTATATGTCACCTTCTGTCACTCTGTACACAGTCCAGCAGCATGAAACCTTGTGTGTGTTCCAAATTGATTGCTCTATATGCCCTAACCAAAGTGTTCAGAAATAGAATATTATAATATTGTTGTGGTGACAAATCAACAGCAAAAGCATTACCCTATGTTGCTTTGGGTACCTCCGGGAACTTTCTGTCCAAAATATGGCCGGGAGACTTTTCTTTGATGGCTTCCAGCTTCTGGAATAATCATTATCCACCATGAAAAGATACCTCTCTTAACCTATGGATGTCAGTACTGAGACTGCACAAGTTTCATTCTGCCAACACTCAGTCTTGTATAGGGAAAAGGTTCATGGGACATTGGCCCCTGCTTGGAAACTATTGGCTATTGAAAAATGAAAGGAGGAGGGGTCATCATTGCTTTCATTTGACTTACTTCAAGTAACCATAGCAGCCTATATAGACAAAATTTCTCCACCTGTGCTCTGCATAGATGCAGGGATTGGCCTAACTGGGGCAGTAAGCAAATGAAGAAAAGACATAAACATGGATGGCTACAGGAAAGCTACTTAGATCAGGTGGACTGGACTCTCTGAAACAAGAACCATTTTTAAAGGAAAAATTAGTGTTTGTTATTTTCCTATAGAGTCTCATTGGGTATATAGACCACATTGAACGATATACCCCATGTGCTACAATAGAAGGTCAACGTAAAATGAATTCAATGGCACTTTCACAAGATCTTTGTCCCACAATGTCTTAAATATTGGAACTTTTTTTCTTTCTTCCTTATAGGCCCTTTGCTTATTTATTACAGACTCTAGTTGTGTATACAAATGTAGATGGCTCTGTGTCTACTTGTATTCCTTCAGAGTTTTCATTACTTTTTTGATTATGTTCCTTTGCTTTGTCCAGTTTAGATATTTTTATTACTGTACATAATTTTATTTCATTATTATTATCATCTTGATGTCAGTTTGTATACTAAAGAGAGAGGAGAAAATTTTATATTGATTTGAGAGTGTAAGGGAATTGGGACAGAACTGAGAAATGTTCATGTGAAACCATCATATGAACGTATACTCTTACAAAATTTATTTTTAATACAAATATACTTGAAAAAATAAAACTTCTTGGAAAAGTAAAGTCAGTTTTAAATGCCCAGCACTTGGTTGAGCTCACAGAATGTATTCACTGAATCTCTGTTATAATATTTAAAAGAGAATGAGGAGTATGCTACTCTTGCAGAGGATCTGAATTTATTTTCAAGCACTGAGTTGGTTCACAAATACCTAAAACTAAAACTTCAGGAGATCTAGTAGCACATTCTGGCTTCTGCAAGAACTCATACACACACAGCATTTGAACAAAGACATACCAACAGATTTGTAAATGAATATTTAAAATAAAATATTATTTGATCTAAATGTATAAGTTAAAGCTACAAGAATCGACAAATGGGACCTCATAAAACTGCAAAGCTTCTGTAAAGCTGTAATAACATTGTCATTAGGACAAAACAGCAACCAACAGATTGGAAAAAAAGATATTTACCAATCCTACATCAGAGAGAGGGCTAGTATCCAATTTATACAAAGAAGTTAGACTCCAGAGAGACAAATAACACTATTTAACAATGGAGTACAGAGCTAAACAAAGAATTCTCAGATGAAGAATATCAAATGACTGGGAAGCACCTATAGAAATGTTCAACACCCTTAGTCATCAGGGAATTGTAAATCAAGACAACCCTGAGATTCCACCTCACACCAGTCAAAAATGGCTAAAATCAAAAACTCAGGTGACAACAGATGCTGGTGAGGATGAGGAGAAAGAGAAACACTCCCCCATTGTTGGTTGGATTGCCAACTGGCACAACCAATCAAGAAATCAGTCAAGGGGTTCCTCAGAAAATTGGACATTGCACCACCTGAGGACACAGCTATACCTCTCTTGGCATTTACCCAAAAGATGCTCCAACATACAAAAAAGACACATGTTCCACTATGTTCGTAGCAACCTTATTTATAAAATCAGAAGCTGAAAAGAACCCAGATTCCCTTCAACAGATGTTATAGTCCATCTTACAAGTGGGAATTAAATTATTCACAGGAAAAATTAAGATTAACTTTGGAGCAGGCTGAAGGAATGGCCATTCAGAGCCTGCCTCACCTGGGGATTTAGCCCATGCATATACAGCCACGAAAACTAGATAATATCTATGAAGTCAAGAAGTACCATGCTGACCGGAATCTGATGTTGCTGTCTGCTGAGAGGCTCAGCCACAGCATGACAAATACAGAGCCAAATGCTAGCAGCATACCATTGAATTAAGAATGGGGTCTCTGTTGGAGGAAGGAGGAAAACAATTAAAGGAGCTGAAGGAGCTTGCAACCCCATAAGAAGAACAAAACCAATCAACAAGAGCTCCCAAAATCACTACCCAAAGAGTACACATGGCCTGACCCATAACTCTAGCTCCATATGGAGCAGATGATGGCTTTGTTGGGCACCAGCGGGAGGAGAAGCCCTTGGTTCTGCCAAGACTGAACCCACCCAATACAGGGGAATGTCAGGGCAGGTAGGCAGGAAGGAGCAGTAGTTTAGAAGGGGGAACACCTGTATAGAAGATGGGAAGGGAGATCGTATTGGGGGCATATCGACCAGAAACCAGGAAGGGGAATAACATTTGAAGGTAAATAAAAATTATCCAGTAAAACAGGGGCAAAAGAAGTCATATAAGTAGTTAACTGAAAAATAATTTAAAAAAGAGTAGAGAAAATTTCTACATCTACAAAAACAATACATAATTTTTGGGAAAATTAACAGATAAAATCTCTGCAGTTTGATACAGTTTGATGCAGAAAGGATTGATAACTGTTAAGTCAATCTTCAATAGAATGCTAAATTATCTGTTATTAATTGATTTATTTCAGAAAATGAAGAACTAGACATTGGGAACTTGTTATAGCATGTAGTCAAAGGTTTTGAATACAAATTATATGTGTGTGTCTCTACTTGTGTATATAAGTATGTATATATGGATATTTTCTTACAATTCAAAGATGAAAAGACTTGTAAGCAATGAGCTTATGTGAACGGATTTTTGAGAAAGGAAAACATCTGAGTGATCAAAAGGTACATGAAAATATGGTTGGTATCATTAGATCTCAGAGAATTAAGACCTCCTCAATTCATCCAGATGATTAAAAATTCAATGCATTGATATTACCAAATGGTAAAAGTAAGGGGTAACTTTTAAAAGTTTCTTGTGAAAATATCTTCACAGGAAAACAAATATAGCTCTGTATGCTTAACAAACAGACATAGATAGATAGATTAGACAGATAGACAGATATTTGATATATATTCACTCGCAGTGAATAACATAAGATTTTTTATTGGATAGTTTATGTATTTACATTTCAAATATCACCCATCCTATTATGAAGGTGCTCCACTTCACACCCATCAACTCCCACCACAAGACACTGCCATTTCCCTACACTGGGGAAAATAGCCTTCACAGAACCAAGGGCTTCTCTATTCATGCCAGACAATGTCATCCTTTGATACATACGTGGCTGGAGCCATGGGTTCCTCCATATGTACTCTTTGGTTTGTGATTTAGTCCCTGGGAGCTCTGGGGAGGTCTAGTTGGTTGATATTGTAGTTCTTCCTATGGTGTTGCAAACCCCTTCAGCTCCTTCAGTCCTTTTTGTAAATGCTCCACTGAGGCCCATGTGCTGAATCTGATGGTTACCTGAAAGAATCCTCATCTCTATAAGTAAGGCTCTGGCCAAAACTTCACATGAAAGTTTTATTCAGAATTGATAAAACTTAGAAATACATATGTTCAACTGTGGACAGAGGAATATCATTGTTATTTGTGAAACAGGCAAAGTGCTGATTAATAAAAATTATTAAACACTGATTTGTGAAAAAAGTTTGAATTGGCTGAAATTCAGTAATAGAAATAAAAATAATACAGAGAAAATGGAGTCAAATTCTCACTCTGAAATAGGACATACTAATTTGCATTACAACCAATGTATGTCTACTTGTCTGGA
This sequence comes from Rattus norvegicus, assembly GCF_021556685.1. Lineage (NCBI taxonomy): Eukaryota > Metazoa > Chordata > Mammalia > Rodentia > Muridae > Rattus > Rattus norvegicus. Next base: position 166,430,941 of record NC_141537.1, read on the forward strand.
GTCAGGCAGGAGAGTGTCAAGTAGAATAGTCTTTAATGTTTCCCTAAAATGTTTCCTAAAATGTTTCCCTGTTAGGGATTGATGGCTCTATTCATCCGACTTTTCATTTGTATGATGAAACAGCATGATGAAAGTAACCTTGAGAGGCAAGCAATTATGTTGTTTACATTTTCACATTATAATCCATCACTTAAGGAAATAAGAAGAGAAACTCAAACTTGACAGGAACCAAGAGGAAGAAGCTGATGCACAGGTCAAGTAAGGGTGTTGATCAATCGTTTATTCTGCTTGGCTTGCTCATCCTTCTTTATTACAGAACCTAAGATCACTAAGCCAAAGGTGGCACCCACATCTGACTGGCCCACACACATTATTTGCTAATTAAGGAAATAACACCAGGTTTACCTACAGTCAGATCTTATCAAGGTGCATTCAGAACTGAGGTTCCCACCTCTGATATGATTTTATTTCTATTCTATTTTAATAGATATGAAACTACTGAGCAAAATAGTGATTAAAGAGGTGTGTATATGTGATACAACTCTTATTTCTTATGACTTACTGAAGATACATATTGTTACATATACACTCCAACTTTAAGTTTACATTTTTTAAATGTCAAGTTAAAAGACGCAAAGAAATTACAAGCCAGTAAGCATTTCAAAAGCAATGTTCATGAGGACATTACAAGTGACTATACAGCATGATACTGACCATAATGACATAGTGAGATCATCCAGAAAATGGATAGATATGAATGTGAATCATGCAATGGAACATAGTATTAGATCATTAATAAATTTTTGAGTTTTATCATTTTAGTGTTATTCTGTGAATGTAATTGCTTCTCTGTAGAAAAAGTTTTATAAATAATTTATATTATCATTATTATTATAGGACAGGCTCAGATGCCTGTTGTGACATCAGTTGAGAGATAAAAACATGATAATCTGGAATTCAAGGGTAGCCTGGCTGATATGACTACCTATATGAATACAAAAAAGAATAAGAGTTTAAAACACATTTAAAGATATAGAAGACAACTCTGAAAATTGCTAACTATAGACACTACATTAATAAAACTACAGAATTGTTGGGGGAAATTAATATTTAGTGTTTCTAAAACCATCAATATACCAGAGGAGGGATAAGTGTGTTATATGAAAACTGAGGGCTTGATTGTGAGTATTAAAAGATCAAAATGAGATGAAAAATGAAAAACAAGATGCAGGAGAGAATAAAAGATGGATTAACAAAAACAAAAGCTCTCTGAAAATGTCTGATAGAAAAATACTAGTTAGTAAGTCAGAAGTTGACATCATGAAACAGACTCTGTGTTTCTTTGGTAGATTGCTTTTTTGTTTGTTTATTGTATGTGTTGCTCTATTTATTGTTTGATTTGGTTTATTTGTTTCTTTACTTGTTTGATTTTCACATTTTTATTTATTATTTTATTGAATATATTTCTTTATTTACATTTCAAATGTAATTCCCTTTCCTGGTTTCCTATCCATAAGCTACCTATCCCCTACTCCTACCCCATAAGAGTGTTCTCCCCCATACACTTTCCCTTATGAGACCCCCTCAACATCGTCCTGCACTGAGGGTCCAACCTTCACAGGACCTCTGGCTTCCCCTTCCACTGGTGACCCAAAAAGGCTATTCTATGCTGCATATTCAGGTGGAGCCCTGGTCAGTCCATATATAGTCTTTTGGTAGTGGTTTAGTCCCTGGAAGCATTGGCATTTTTGGTTGGCATTTTGGTTCTTATGGGGTTGCAAGCCCCTTTGGCTCTTTCAGTCCTTCCTCTAATTCCCCAAAGGGAGTCCTGTTCTCAGTTCAGTAGTTTGCTGCTATCATTGATCTCTGTATTGGACAGGCTCTGGATGTGTCTCGGGAGACATCAAAATCCCGTCCTGTTCAGCATGGACATTTTAGCTTCATAAATCTCATCTAGTTTTGGTGGCTGTATATATACGGCTGTTCCTTCAGTCGCTGCTCTAAACTTTGCTTCCATATCCCCTCCTATGGATATTTTTCCCCCTAATAAGGAGTGGAAGCAGCCGCACTTTAGTCATCCTTCTTCTTGTGCTTCTTGAGGTCTGTGGATTGCATCTTTGATAATTCTAGCTTTTGGGCTAATACCCACTTATTAATGAGTGTATACCATGTGTGGTTTTCTATGACTGGGTTACCTCACTCAGGGAGATATTTTCAAGTTACTTCCACTTGCCCATGTATTTTATAATTTCATTGTTTTGGATTGAGGAGTAGTACACCTTTGTGTAGATGTACCACATATTTTGAATCCATTCCTATGCTGAAGGGCATCTGGGTTCTTTCCAGCTTCTAGCTATTTTAAATAAGGCTGCTATGAACATAGTGGAGCATGTGCCTTTATTGTACATTGGAGCATCTTTGGGGTATATGCCCAAAAGAGGTATAGCTGGGTCCTCAGATAGTGTGGTATGTCCAACTTTCTGAAGAACCTCCAGACTGATTTCAAGATGGCTTGAATGAGTTTACAGTCCCACAAACAATGAAAGAGTGTTCCTATTTCTCCACATCCTCGCTAGCATCTGCTATAAACTCAGTTTCTTATCTTAGCCATTATGATTGGTATGAGGTGGATTTTCAGGGTTGTTTTGATTTGCATTTCCCTGATAACTAAGGATGTTGAACATTTCTTTAGGTGTTTCTCAGCCATTACATGTTCCTCAGATGGGGATTTTTTGTTTAGCACTGTACCCATTTTTTAAAAGGGTTAGTTGGCTCTCTGGAGTCTATCTTCTTGAGTTCTCTATATATTTTAGATATTAGTCCTCTATCAGATGTAGGATTGGTAAAGATCTTTTCCCAATCTGTTTGAAGCCATTTTGTCTGAATGACAGTGTCTTTTGTCTTACAGAAGGTTTGAAGGTTTCTGAGGTCCCATTTATTGGTTCATGGTCTTAGAGCATAAGCCATTGGTATTTTGTTTAGGAAATTTTCCCCAGTGCCCATGTGTTTGAGACTCTTCCCCAGTTATTCTTCTATTAGTTTGTGTTTACCTAGTTTGATGTGCAGGTCCTTGATTGACTTGGACTTAAGCTTTGCCCATGGAGATAAGCATGGATCAATTTGCATTCTTCTACATGCTGACCTCTAGTGGAACCAGCACCATTTGTTGAAAATGACATCTTTCTTCCATTGGATGATTTTAGCTCCTTTTTTCAAGGATCAAGTGACTATAGGTTTGTGGATTCTCCTCTCACCTGTTTCTTTTTCCAGGCTCTCAGAGCTATGAGTTTTCCTCTTAGCCATACTTGTATTGTGTCCCATAAATTTCGGTATGTTGTATCTTCATTTTCATGAAATTCTAATAAGTCTTTAATTTCTTTTTTATTTCATCCTGGACCAAGTTTTCATTGAGTAGAGCGTTGTCATCTTCCATGTATATGTGGGCTTTCTGTCATTTTTGTTATTATTGAAGATGAGCCTTAGTCCATAGGGATCTGATAGGAAGCATGGGATTATTTATATCTTACTGTATGTCTTGAGGCCTGACTTGTGACTGCATATATGGTCAGTTTTAGAGAAGGTTCCATGAAGTGCTCTATATACATGAAGTGTTCTTTATACATTTCTGTTAAATACACTTGGTCCATAACTTCTGTTAGTTTCTCTATATCTCTGTTTAATTTTTGTTTCCATGGTCTGTCCATTGATGAGAGTCGGGTGTTAAAAACTCCTACTGTTATTGTGTTAGGTGCAATGTGTGAATGGAGCTTTAGTAAGATTATTTTTATGAATATAGGTGCCCTTGCATTTGGAGCACAGATATTTAGGATTGAGAGTCCATTTTGGTGGATTTTTCCTTTGATGAATATGAAGTGTTCTTCCTTATATTTTTTGATGACTTTTGTTTGAAACTGAAATTTATTCAATATTAAAATGGTAACTCCAGGTTTTTTCTTACAACCACTTGCTTGGAAAATTGTTTTCGAGCCTTTTACTCTGAGGTACTGTTTTGTCTCTGAGGTGTGTTTCCAATATGCAGCAAAATGGTGGATGCTCCTTATGTATCCAGTCTGTTAGTCTATATCTTTTTATTGGGTAATGGAGTCCATTGATGTTGAGCATTGTTAAAGAATATTGATTGTCACTTCCTGTCATTTTCATTGATAGAGGTTAAATTATGTTTGTGTGTCTCTCTTTTTGGTTTCATTGTGAGGAGCTTAAATTCTTGCTTTTTGAATGGCATAGTTCCTCTCCTTGTGTTGGAGTTTTCCAACTATGATCCTTTGTAGGGCTGGATTTGTAGAAAGATACTGTGTAAATTTGGTTTTGTCATGGAATACCTTGGTTTCTCCATCTATGTTAATTGGGAGTTTTGCTGGATATAGTACCATGGGCTGGCATTTGTGTTCTCTTAGAGTCTGTAAGACATCTGTCCAGGATCTTCTGGCCTTCACAATATCTGGTGAAAAGTTTGGTGTAATTCTTATAGGTTGGCCTTTATATGTCACTTGACCTTTTTCCCCTACTGTTTTTTGTATTTTTTATTTGTTTTGTGCATTTGACTATTATGTGACACGAGAAATTTCTTTTCTGGCCCATCCTCTTTGCAGTTCTGTAGGCTTCTTGTATGTTTATGGGCATCACTTTCTTTATGTTATGGGAGTTTTCTTCTATAATTTTGTGGAATATATTACTGGCCCTTTAAGTTGCAAATCTTCACTATCTTCTATACCTATTATCCTTAGGTTTGATCTTCTCATTGTGTCCTGGATTTCCTGTATGTTTTGGACTAGAAGCTTTTTGCAGTTTACATTACCTTTGGCAATTGTTTAAATGTTTTCTATTGTATTTTCTGCCCCTGAGATCCTCTCTTCTATCACTTGTCTTCTCATCTTCTATCTATTGGTGATCATTGTATCTACGGCTACTTGTCTCTTCCATTGGTTTTCTATATCCAGGGTTGTCTCCCTTTGTGCTTTTTTTATTGTTTCTATTTCCATTTTCAATTCCTTCACCTGTTTTCTTGTGTTTTCCTGTAACTCTTTTAGGGGTTTTTGGGTTTCCTCTCTAAAGGCTTCTACTTGTTTACTTATGTTGTCCTGAATTTTTGAGTGTGTTATTTAGGTCCTTCTTAAAGTCCTTCATCATTAACATAAACTGTGATTTTAAACCTAAATCTTGCTTTTCCAGTGTGTTTGGATATCCTATATTTTCTTTCGTGGAAGAACTGTGCTCTGATGATGCCAAATAGTCGTGGTTCCTATTGCTTAGTTTCCTGTGCTTGCCTCTTGCCATCGTGTTGTCTCTGGTGTTTCATTGTCTTGCTGTTTTTGGAAGTGGCTTAACCCTCCTGTAGGCCTCTGCGTAAGCACTCTTGTAGAACTGTTTTCCCGTTTTCGTTCATCAGTTTATGAGAACAGATGCTCTTCTCTCAGGTGTGTAGGCACTCCTGGAGACTGTCTTTCAGCTCTTGATGCAGGCAGGGATCAGATGGGTCCTGACCCTGACTGCTCTTAATCCTTACACCCAGGGGGCACAGCTGGCACTAGGTGATTCCCTCTTGGGTTGGGAGTGTGAAATAAATTTGATTTTCATTTAACTACCAGCAGATGGTAGTCTCCTCTGATTTCTCAGGAGTGTCAGTACTTCTGAGTGTCCAGCTCCCTCCCCCATGGGATTTGGGTGCAGGAAGCAGTATTGGTTCAAATCAGTTCATTTCTGGGTGCAGACCAGAACCACAAGTACCAGCAATTGACTACTCCTGTATTTCTGTGTCCTGAGACAGTATGGAGTTTCCTCTTGGTCCAAGGATGTGGGCAGAAGTGGGAAGAAGTGGCAGTGTGTCCTGCGATCTCAGGATGTTCTTCACTTCTTGGTTTTCAGTTCTCTTTCCCACAGAATTTGAATCGATTTTCACATTTTGTATGTTTTGTGCTCATCAAGAAAGAGAATGCACGTGAAACTCAGTGGGTAGGAATGTTGGGGAGGATCTGGGTGGATGTGAGGTTGTAAAACCTGATCACAATATATTCTGTGATGAAAATGTAACTTGGAGATCAAAATAGACCTGAATGTGGGGTGGTACATGCCTTTTATCCTAGCACTCAGGACTAGAGGCAGGCAGATCTCTGAAATTGAGGTCAACCATGTCTACTGAGTAAGTTCCAGCACACCCAGGATGACATAATGTCTGTATTCAAACACACTAAAAATTCAAAATATGACTCTTAAGAAGAATTAAACCACAGAAACATGTGTTATTAAATGAAAAATCAAAGTGCAAAGCAGGGCGCACCAATGTCTTCAACACAACACAGACCACTGCCTCTAGACTTGCTGATACATCATAACTACATGGAAACACCCTATTGCTGAAGACACCAGGATATAGAAATTAAATCTCCAATCCATCAGAGAACAGTTGTTTTTTGACTAGCTTTAGAAAGGTCAGAAGGTATATTAGACTCTGCTGTGAGGAGAAATGATATCAATGACTTTAATCTTACCATGCCTAGCTACATATTCTACACATGCTAAGCAAGAAATGCCCAGATATACAATTGTTAGAGTATATCTAATTGCTAACTTACTGGATTTGAATCATTCACCATATGAGAGATATCATGTTTTAAATTATAATTTAATTAAAAACCCATGACTAGAGAGATCGGGGACCTGCAGGAGGAATCTTCTATAATCCTACTGTCACATGGGCATGGGAAAAATTGAATTATTAATAATTTATGTTTATTGCCTACACCTACTTAGGTTTTCAGTGCTGTGAAGACACCATGATCAAGCACCTCTTATAAAGGACAAAATTTAATTGGGATTGGCATACAGGTTCAGAGGTTCAGTCATTATCAATACAGGAGGATGGAAACATCCAGGCAGATGGGGGACTGTAAGGAGAGCCAAAAGTTCTACATCTTGATCAGTAGGCAGACAGGAGAAGATTTGCTTCCCCAAGGCTAGGAGAAGGGTCTCAAAGTCCACACATACATTGACACACTTTGTTCAACAAGGTCACTCATGCTCCAACATGGCCATAATTCCTAACAGTGTCACTCCGTAGTCCAAGGATACACAAACCACTATATTCTAGTCCCTAGTCTCCATAGGCTTGTTCAAACACATGAGTCTATGGAGGACAAACATAAGCATAGCATAATACAAAATGCATTAAGTCCAATTTCAAAATCCCCAAAGTCAAAATCAGTCCCAAAAATCTTAAAAGTCCAAAGTTCAAAATCTTCTGAGATTCAAACATGTAAATATAATCCTCTATAATATCAAAATCAAGAGAAGAGACTACTCTCTGCCCACATTTCTGACTCTAGTGAAAAACACTTAGTGCCATCTAGTCACCCTGTACACAGGGACCCAGGAGAAGTACAGGCCATTCTGGTTGCTGCCCACAAAGAGAACTGAAACCCAGCCCCATGGAGTGACTTCAGAACCGAGACCAGAGGTAAGAACAACTTTTCTGCTCCAAGTGACCTGCCTGGTGGACTAAGGACACACAAAGGCAAAATTCCTCTGGGACCAGACACTTACAATTTCTCGCTGATTACCAAACCTCGCTGATCCTGGCCCACAGCTCCCTGCTCTCAAACCTTGTGGGAGAGAGAGCAGATCTCCCAAAAGTGTGGGCAATCCTGAGACTGCAGGCCAGGAGAGCCTGCCGGTTCTGCCCACCTTTGCCCACATCCCTGTCCCAAGAGGAGACTGTATAGAGCATCTGGGTACAGGAAGAGAGGGGCAGTCAAGCTGCAGGAGCCCTATGGTCCAGACTGCATCCAGATCTGATCGTGCTCAGTCAAACAGCTCCCTGCACCCAAATCCCTTGGTGGGGAGAGCTAGAACTTCAGATGGGCAGACATGCCTGGGAAACATGTAGAGACTAGACTCCGCCCACATTTCTGACTCTAGAGGAAAACACCTAGCACTATCTGGGCCACCTGTGCACAGGGAACCAGAAGTAGCGGCAAGCCCTTCTGGCACCTGCTCACAGGGGGAGCTGAAAGCCAGTGGACAGGAATGACTATATGAATGAGAGCAAAACACTCTATTTCCATAACTGGTTGAAAGAAAACAGGTCTACAGCACTCTTGAAACACAGGCCTATTGGCTGACAAGCCACTGTCAGGAATAAAAAAACAAGGTAACACCAGAGACAACCTGATGGCAAGAGGCAAGCATAGGGAACCAAGCAACAGAAACCAAGACTACATGGCATCATAAGAGTCCAATTCTCCCACCAAAGCAAACACTGAATATCAAAAACAAACCAGAAAAACAAGATCTCGATGCAAAAATCAAATTTTATCATGATGATGGAGGACTTTAAGAAGGTCATAAATAACTCCCTTAAGGAAACACAAGACAACACAAGCAAACAACTAGAAGCCCTTAAAGAGGAAACACAAAAACCCCTTAAGGAACTACTGGAAAAAACAACAAAACAGTAGAAAGAAATGAACAAACCCATCCTGGAGCTAACATTAGAAATAAAAACAATACAGAAAGCACAAAGGGAGACAGCAATGGAGATAGAAAACCTGGAGAAGAGATCAGGAGTCACAGATGCAAGCATCATGAACAGAATAGAAGAGATAGAAGAGAGAATCTTAGGAGAAGAGGATTCCATAGAAATTATCAACACAACTATCAAAGATAATGTAAAACAGAAAAAGCTAATAGCCCAAAACATAGAAGATTCAACCTAAGGATAATAGGTATAGAACAGAAGGAAGACACCCAACTCAAAGGACCAGTAAATATCTTCAACAATATCATAGAAGCAAACTTCCTTAACCTAAAGTAAGAGATGGCCATAGAGACGCAAGAACCCTACAGAACTCCAAATAGATTGGACCAGAAAAGAAACTCCTCCTGTCACATCATAGTCAAAACACCAAATGCACAAAACAAAGAAAGAATATTAAAGGCAGTAAGGGAAAAAGGCCAAGTAACATATAAAGGTAGACCTATCAGAATTATACCAGACATCTCACCACAGACTGTGAAACCCAAAAGATCCTGGACAGATGTCATACAGTCCCTAAGAGAACAAAAATGGCAACCCAGGTTACTGTATCCAGCAAACTCTCAATTAACATAGATGGAGAAACCAAGCTATTCCATGACAAAACCAAATTTACACAGTATCTTTCTTCAAATTGAGCCCTACAAAAGATAATAAATGGTAAAGCCCAACATAAGGAGGCAAGCTATACCCTAGAAGAAGTAAGAAACTAATTGTCTTGGCAACAAAACAAAGAGAAGACAAGCACACAAACGTAATCACACCTCCAAATGTGCAGATAACATTAAGCAACAATCACTATTCAATATTATCTCTTATCATCAATGGACTCAATTCCCCAATAAAAAGACACAGATTAACAAACTTGGTAGATAATGAGGACCCAGAATTTTGTTGCCTACAGGAATAACACCTCAGAGACAAAGACAGACACTACTTCAGAGTAAAAGCCTGGAAAAAAAATCTTTCCAAGCAAGTCATCTGAAGAAGCAAGCTGGAGTAGCCATTCTAATTTAGAAAAAAATCGATTTTCAACTAAAAGTCATCAAAAAAGATAAGGAAGGACACTTATATTCATCAAAATAAAAATTCACCAAGATGAGCTCTCAAACCTAAATATTTATGCTTCAAATACAGGGGCACCTACACACATAATAGAAACCGTACTAAAGCTCAAAGTAAGCATTGCACCTAACACAACAATAGCAGGCGATTTCAACACCCCATTATCATTAGTGGACAGATCATGGAACAGAAATAAACAGAGACATAGACAGACTAATAGAATTTGTGATTCAAATGGACTTAACATATATTTACATAACATTCTATCCTAAAACAAAAGGACATACTTTCTTCTCACCACCTCATTGTACTTTCTCCAAAACTGACCACATAATTGGGCACAAAACAGGACTCAACAGATACAAAAAGATAGAAATAATCCCATGTGTCCTATCAAACCACCACGGGCTAAACCCGGTCTTCAATAACAATAAGGAAAGAATGCCCACATACACATGGAAGTTGAACAATCCTCTAATCAATGATAACACGGTCAAGGTAAAAAAAAAAAGAAAGACATTAAAGACATCTTAGAATTTAATGAAAATTAAGGTACAACATATCCAAACTTATGGGACACAGTGAAAATTGTGATATGAGGAAAACTCATCCTTTTGAGTGCCTGCAGAAAGAAACAGGAGAGTATATATATATATATATATATATATATATATATATATATATATATATATCAGCAGTTTCACAGCACACTTAAAAGTTCTAGAACAAAATGAAGCAAATACACACAAGAGGAGTAGAGTAGAAGGCAGGAAAAAAATCAAACTCAGAGCTGAAATCAACCAAGTAGAAACAAAATGGACTATTCAAAGAATCACCAGAACCAAAAGCTGGTTCTTTGTGAAAATCAAGAAGACAGATAAATCTTTAGTCAAACTAACCAGAGGACACAGAAAGTGTGTTCAAATTAACAAAATCAGAAATGAAATGGGAGACATAACAACAGAATCAGAGGAAATTCAAAAAACCATCGGATCCTACTACAAAACCCTATATTAAACAAAACTTGAAAATCTGGAGTAAATGGACAATTTCCTAGACAAATACCAGGTACTAAAGCTAAATCAGGAACAGATAAACAATTAAACAACTCCATACCTACTAAAGAAATAAAAGCAGTTGTTGAAAGTCTCCCAACCAAAAAGTGCCCAGGTCCAGATGGGTTCAGTGCTGAATTCTATAAGACCTTCATAGAAGACCACCTACCAATACTATCCAAACTAATTGACAAATTTGAGACAGACATAGTGCTGCCAAATTCCTTTTATGAAGCCACAATTACTCTTATACCTAAACCAAACAAAGACCCAACAAAGAAAGAGAACTTCAGACCAATTTCCCTTATGAATATTGATGCAAAAATACCCAATAAAATTCTTTCAAATCGATTCCAAGAGCACATCAAAACAATCGTCCATCGTGATCAACTAGCTTCATTCCAGGGATGCAGTGATGGTTTAATATATGGAAAATCATCAACATAATCCACTATATAATAACTGAAATATAAAAACCACATGATCATTTCATTAGATGCTGAGAAAGCATTTGAAAAAATTCTAAACCCCTTCATGATAAAATGTCCTGGAAAGAACAGGAATTCAAGGCCCATACCTAAACATAGTAAAATCCATATAGAGCAAAACAGTGGCTAACATTAAAATAAATTTAGAGAAACTTGAAGCAATCTCACTAAAATCTGTGGCCAGACAAGGCTGCCCACACTCTCCCTACTTATTCGATATAGTTCTTAAAGTCCTAGTCAGAGCAATAAGACAACAAAAGGAAATCAAAGGGATAAAGACTGGAAAAAAACAAGTCAAAATATCACTATTTGCAGATTATATGATAGTATATTTAAGTGATCCCAAAAGTTCCACCAGAGATCTACTAAACCTAATAAGCAACTTTAGCATTGTGGATGGGTATAAAATTAACTGAAATAAATCAGTAGCATTCCTCTACACAAAAGAAAAACAAGCTGAGAAAGAAATTAGGGAAACAACACCCTTCATAATAGTCTGAAATAATATAAAATACCTCAGTGTGACTTTAACCAAGCAAGTGAAAGATCTGTGTGCTAAGAACTTAGAGCCTCTGAAGAAAGAAATTGAAAAAGATCTTAGAATATTAAAAGATCTCCCATGCTCATGGACAGGTAGGATTAGCATAGATTTGAAGACTCAGAAATGAACCCACACACATATGGTCACTTGATTTTAGACAAAAGAACCAAAACCATCTAATGAAAAAATGATAGCATTTTCAGCAAATGGTGTTGTTTCAACTGGAGGTCAGCATGTAGAAGAATGCAGTTTGATCCATTCTTATCACCCTGTACAAAGCTTAAGTCCAAGTGGATCAAGGACCTCCACATCAAACCAGATACTCTCAAACTAATAGAAAAAAAGTGGGGAAGAATCTCAAACACATAGGCACTGGAGAAAATTTCGTGAATAAAACACCAATGGCTTATGGTCTTAGATCAATAATTGACAAATGGGGTCTCCTAAAACTGCAAAGCTTCTGTAAGACAAAAGACACTGTTGTAAAGACAAAACAGCAACCAACAGATTGGGAAAAGATCTTTACCAATCCTACAACAGATAGAGGGTTATATATAAAATATACAAATACTTATGAAGTTAGACTGCAGGGAGACAAATAATTCTATTAACAATGGGGTTCAGAGCTAAACAAAGAATTCACAGGTAAGGAATATTGAATGGCTGAGAAGCACTTAAAGAAATGTTCAGCATCTTTAGTCATAAGGGAAATGCAAATCAAAACAATCCTGAGTTTCCACCTCACACCAGTCAGAATGTGTAAGATAAAATCTCAGGTGACAGCACATGCTGGCAAGGATGTTGAGAAACAGAAACACTACTCCATTGTTGGTGGGATTGCAAACTGGTGCAACCACTCGGAAAATCAGTCTGAAGTTTTCAGAGAAAATTTTACATTGTAGTACCTGATGATACAGCTAAACTACTCCTGGCTATATGCCCAAATTTTGCTCTAACATGTGACAAAGACAAATGCTCCACTAGGTTCATAGCAGCCTTCTTTATAATAGGAAGAAGCTGGAAAGAATTCAGATTCCCTTCTACAGAGGAATGGATACAGAAAATATGGTGCATCTACACAATGGAATACTACTCAACTATCAAAAACAATGACTTTATGAAATTCATTGGCAAATGAATTGAACTGGAAAATATCATCCTTTGTGAGGTAAGCCAATCACAGGAAAACACACATGGTATGTACTCATTGATAAGTGGATATTAGCCTAAATTCTGGAATTACCCTAGATGTACAGAACACATGAAACTCAAGAAGATGATCAAAATGCAGATGTTTCACTCCTTCTTTTAAAGGAGAACAAGAATACCCTTAGGAGGATATTGGGAGGAAAATTTTAGAACAGAGACTGAAGTAATGTCCATTCAGAACCTTCCCCACATGTTTCCCATACATGTACAACCACCAAACTAGATAAGGTGGATGAAGCAAGGAAGTGCAAGCTGACAGGAACCGGACATAGATCTCTCCTGAGAGACACAGCAAGAATACAGCAAATACATAGGCGATTGCCAGCAGCAAACCACTGAACTGAGAACGGGACCCCCATTGAAGGAATCAGAGAAAGGACTGAAAGAGCAGAAGGGGCCTGAGATTCCATATCAACAACAATGCCAACCAACCATAGCTCTGGGACTAAGCCACTACCCAAAGACTATACATGGACTGACCGTGAGCTCCAACTGCATCGGTAGCAATGAATAGCCTAGTATGAGGACGAGTGGAAGTGGAAGCCCTTGGTCCAGCCAATGCTGGACCCCCAGTGAACGGGATTCTTGTGGGGATGGATTTAATGGGAGGGGGGAGAATGGGTAGGGGAACACTTATAAAGAAGTGGAGGGAAGGTAAGGGGGGTGTTGGCCTGGAAACTGGAAAAGGAATAACATTTGAAATGTAATTAAGAAATACCCAATTTAATAAATATGGAAAAATATCAAAATCAAACAGAAGATCACATACCTACCATAGCATTCAAAATTCCACATGAAATAATGCTACACTAAAGAAAGACAGGCAACCAGTAAGTCATCTCTAAATTCTGCATCTGTATGTCTGATATCAAAGCAGTCTTTATAATCCTCATTCCTTTTTCATCTTTGTTGACAGCAACAAATGTATTCGACCTGGGCTGGTTCCATCCCCTGTTAGCAGCTTTTGCAGCTATGCCTTTTGTAGCACTCTAAGGTATGGTTGACTCTACACTACTGCTGCTACGGTTCTTGGTGTTCATTCCCTGATACTGGCATCTCTAATATGCTGGGGTCTTCTGCAGAAATTAGGCTTCAACAAAAACTTCTTCTTCTCTTTATGGTGCCAAACCTCATTTTCTTTGTATGACCCCTTCAGTCCTGGGATATCAACTGCTACTGAGACTATACCTTTACCAATGGCCTTCTCTAGCCTTTTATGGTGCTGAGTCTCAGTTATTCTCCATGACCCCTTCATACCATCAAAATGAGAACAAACTGGGTGATTCTTGCACCTTACACAGTTCAGCTAATGTGAGAAATACAACCTGGGTTCTCTCAAACACGGCTACTTTATGCTCTCAGAAAATACTTCCCAGAAGAATTAACTCACTGCAGTGATGCTGCTCTCTTCTCAATTCCTGCTAAAATCTTAGATCCAACTAAATGGAATCAAATGTCCCAGTATTTCCTTTGTGTTTTGCTCTAAACCCACTTCCTTGTGGCTGACGAAGGCAAATATTACTACTTGCTGTGGCTGAGACATACCCCTCCTCCACATTATATTATCAACTTTCTTATTTCTAACTCCCACACTGCCTAATATTGGGTGATTTGAAAGCTGATCTTTAGATTATTCTGGAGCTCAGAGGTCTGCATGTCTTTGAATCCTAAATGCTGAGATGAAAAGTATGTATCACCAGGTCTGGACTTAAACTTTTCTAGACCTAGAAGTTGCTCTGCCCTTAGAAGATTAAAAATGTTCCCATGCATCCTAGCAGATTGCCACGGACTAAGGCTGGTCTTCAATGACAACAAAAACAACAGAAAGCCCATATATACATGGAAGCTGAACAATCCTCTACTCTGATGAATTGGTGAAAAGAAAGTGAAGAAAGAAATTAAAGACATTTTAGACTTTAATAAAAATAAAGGCAGAACATACCCAAATATATGGGACATAATGAGAGCAGAGCTAATAGGAAAACTCATAACTCTAAGTGCCTCCCCAAAGAAACTGGAGAGAGCATACATTAGCAGCTTGATAGCTCAGCTAAAAGCTCTAGAAAAAAGAGAAGCAAATGAAATAGAGAGGAATAAAAAGCAGGAAATAATGAAAATCAGGGCTGAAATCAACCAAGCAGAAACAAAACCAACTATACAAAGATTAAAGAAAACCAGAAGCTGTCTCTTCGAGAAAATGAACAAGATAGATAGACCCTTTGCCAGACTAACCATAGGGCACAGAGAGAATACCCAATTTAAAAAAATCTGAAATGAAAAGGGAGACAAAACAACAGAATTTGAGGAAATTAAAAAAATCATCAGATCCTACTACAAAAACCTATATTCAACAAACATTGAAAATCTGGAGAAAATGGACAATTTTCTAGACAAGTCGTAGGTACAAAGGTAAATCTGGAAAGATAAACGATCTAAACAATCCTATAACTCCTATAGAAATAGAAGCAGTTATTAAAAGTCTCCCAAGCACAAATAGCCTAGGACCAGATGGGTTTAGTGCAGAATTCTATCAGACCTTCATAGAAGACCTCATATCGTTACTGTCCAAATTATTCCACAAAATAGAAACAGACAAACACTACCAAATTCCTTCTATGAATCCACAATTACACTTAAACATAAACCACACAAAGACCCAACAAAGAAAGGGTACTTCAGACCAATATCCCTTATGAATATGGACACAAAAATACTCAATAAAATTCTCACAAACCAAATCCAAGAACACATCAAAATTATCATCCATCATAATAATGTAGGCTTCTTCCCAGGGATGCAGGGTTGGTTCAATATATGGAAATCCATCAAAGTAATCCACTATGTAAACAAACTCAAAGGGGAAAAACACATGATCAATCCATCAAAGTAATCCACTATGTAAACAAACTCAAAGGGGAAAAAACACATGATCATCTCATTAGATGCTGAGAAAGCATTTGACAAAATTCAACACCCCGTCATGGTGAAAGCCTTGGAAAATTCAGGATTCAACACCTATCCCTAAACACAGTAAAAGCAATATACAGCAAACCAGTAGCAAACATGAAAGGAAAAGTAGAGAAACATGAAGAAATCTCACTAAAATCAGGGACAAGAAAATGCTGTCCACTCTCTCAAGATCTATTTAATATAGTACTTGAACTTTTAGCTAGGGAAATGAAGCTATTAAGGAGGTCAAATGGATACAAATTAGAAAGGAAGAAGCCAAGGTATCACTATTTACAGATGATATGATAGTATACATAATCAAGCCAAAAAATTTATCAGAGATTTCCTACAGATGATAAACAACTTCCTCAAATAGGCTGGACATAAATAAATCAAACAAATCAGTAGCATCCCCTCACTCAAAAGATAAACGGGCTGAGAAAGAATGTAGGGAAATGAAACCTTATACAGTCACAACATAAAAGACAGTGTGACTCTAGCTAATCAAGTAAAAGATCTGTATGACAACAACCACAAGTCTTTGAAGAAAGAAACTGAAGATCTGGGAAGATGGAAAGATCTCACATTCTCATAGAATGTCTATTTTCTTAAGATTTTGCAACTTATTGGAACACTTGCTTTTAAAGTGAGGCCTAATGATCCTTTGAATTTCTTCAATGTCTCTTATTATGTCTCCCTTTTTATTTCTGAGTTTGTTTATTTAGATTCTGTCTCTCTGTCTTTTAATTAGGTTGTCTAAGAGTTTGTTGATTTTGTTGATTTTCTCAAAAACCAACTCTTGGTTTTGTTGACTCTTTGTATTACTTTCTTTATAACTGATTGATTTGAGTTCCAGTTTTGATTATTTCTTTTATTCTACCCCTCTTTTTCTTTCTTTTTTAATAGATTATTCAGGTGTACTTTTAAGTTCCGGGTAAAAGAACTTTCTAATTTTATGGTGGCATTAAGGGCTATGAGCTTTCCTCTAACACTGTTTTCATTCTGTCCCATAATTTTAAGTATGTTGTGGTTTCAGTTTCATTAAATTTTAGGAAGTCTTGTTCATGACTTTCCCAATTAGGTATTTAATTGTGATCCACAATTAAACAATTTTTGAAGTTCTCCTATAATTCATGGTGATATTTTGAGACACAAAGCTCTATTTCAATTTTCTTGTATCTGTTCAGGCTTGTTATTTTACTGACTACATGATCAATGGTCAATTTTGGATCCATGAGGTTCTAAGGAGAAGGCATATTTGTTTTTTGTTTGTGTGATATATTCTACAGATTCCTGTTAGGTTCACTTCATTCAAAATACATGTTAGTTTCATTATTTCTCTATTTACATTTTGTCTGGATAACTTATCAATTACTGGCAGTTGGGTGCTACAGTCTCCCACTATTGATGTGTGACATTTTATTTAGGATTTAAAATTTAGCAATGTTACTTTTGAAGTGTTGGTATCCTTGTGTTTGAGTACAGTTCATTCAGAATTGAGATATTATCTTGCTAAAATTTTCCTTCGATGAGTATGAAGTCCTTACATGTCCCTTTTGAGTAATCTTGGTGATTGGTTACTAGATATTAGAATGGCTACTTCAGCTGGTTTCTTGGCTCTATTTCCTTGGAAAACTTTTTCCATCCATTTACTCTGACGTTAGGTCTATCTTAATTTCTGAGGTATGTTTCTTGTATGTGGCAGAATCATGGATGCTTTTCCAACCACTCATTTAGACTGAATCTTTATTGGGGAATTGAGTCCATTGAAATTGAGAGATATTAAGGGCCAGTGAGTGGAGTTAGTGTTTGTGTGTGTGCGTGTGTGTGCTGCTCTGTCCTTTTCTTGTTTTTGCGGGTACAAAGTTGCTTATTTCCTGTGTTTTCTGGTAGTTATCCTCATTGGGTTGGTCCAGTATTTTCTGTAGTGCTTGATTGGTGGATATATAGTCTTTGAATTTGGATTTCTCTAGACATAGCTTGTTTTCTCTGTCTATGGTGATTGAGAGTTTTGAGGGGTATTATAGTCTATGTTGGGCTCTGGATTTTTAGATGTTGCAACATGTCTGTCCAGTCCCTCCTGGGTTTTAGAGACTCTGTTCAGGATTTATTTGTAATTCTGACAGATCTGCCTTTGTATGTTACTAGATCCTTTTACCCTTGGTTCTTTTAATTTTCTTTCTTTGTTCTGAAGATATTGGGTTATGGTTTTTATATGGAAGGAAGATTATATTTTCTGGTCCCATCAAACTGGTATTCTCTAGGTATTTGTATATTTACAGACATCTTATTAGGTTAGTACTTATTTCTATGATTCATTGAAAATACTGTCCAGGACTCGGAGCTAAGACACACAACTTGCTTCTATTCATATTATCCTCAAGTTAGTTCTTTATATGGTATTCCAGATTTCCTGGATGTATTCTGTAAGGAAATGTTTAGAGTTAACTTTTTCTTTGATATATAACAACTTTTTTTTGTAGTTCTACTCCACAGATTATCTCATCCATCTCCTGTACTCTGGTTGTGATGATTGGATCTGTTTTTCCCGTCCTCTTCCCTAGATTTTTCAACTCCAAGATTCAATAAGTTTATGTTTTATTTATTACTTCTATTTCTATCTCTCTTTATTGCTTCTGACATCCTGAGAGAAAATTTTACTGGTGTGGCAGGCCTCTGATAAGTATCCCTGTGTTGTATGATTCTGAATGTACAGGTCTTTGTGGATGAGAATCTGCAGATCTGCTCAGCAGTGACAGATCTGATGAAAGCAGGAAGAATAATGGGTGGAAAACATAGGTGTCCCTGGTATAGCAGGCTTGCCAGAGCAGCTCAGTTTGCTCCAGAAGTCCTAGCCAGAAGGGAATTAGGTGGATGAAAGAAAGTCTAGCTCTTAATTGTGCTTTCAATTAAGATGAGTTATTCTACAAATAAAGAAATATTCAAACTGTTTCTTAGGGTTCTTTATTTAGTTCTGTGGGAGTTTATGCACACAAATAAGACAAATTCCTCCAGGCTTTGGTGTATACAGCAGAGGATCTGTCTTGTCTCCAGAGGGAAGGAAGATGTCCTCTGCTCTGTCAGGTAAGTTTCCAGAGAACATTCCCAAAATCTTCCAGATTGTCTCTCTGTTTGCCCTGCGGACTAAGATCAAAACAATTTTATAAGAGCTAGGAATTACTACTGGAAACAAATGAGTAACAGATTTCATCTTTTACCTTTAACATTCATTGGATTGTCAGTCAGGGAATTTATCCAGTCTCTTCCCACAAATACAGTTGAATAAATAATCACAGTTAATATTTTCTAGTCTTGTTTTAGATAAGAATACACATACTCCATCCTTAACATTGTATTTCCTTGTGTTCAAGGCACTGGGGAACAAAAAATGGACAATTGTTTAATTTTGGACATTCTCTGATATAAAGCATGGTTTTACAAGTTCTATTTGCCAAATGAAACAGAATATAACACTATTAATCATAAATTAATCACTAAAATGTCATCTTTTGTGTAAGCTCATTAAAAAGACATGGTAACAACCAAATCCTTACCTCTTTTCATACCTGCAATTTGTGGTCAGCTGGGAAAACTGAATGACAATATTTCTAAGGTATTACTTTATGCTGAACCTGTTCTCTTACTTATATCATATGAATGAAAGTGCTAAGATAAAAGTAAAATCAGATGTGTGACACAGAAAATATTGTCTTATATGCTTGTCTTGTAAGGAGAAAGGGAGGATTTGAAATATAATCACAGATGAAGGTTGGTAACTAAAATTTTGGACTTTTCTTTCCTTTTTCCTTCCCCACATCCTGGCTAATGGGGCATCACAGAAACATGATAATCTGCAAGAGAGTGTATTACAGCATATGAATTACTTCCTTTTATAATGAAATCACATGTTGCAAAACAGATAAATATAAAATCAGAACACAGAGTAAATTAGCATGTAGGATGAAATACAAGGAACATGTGTTCTGGGAGAGCCTGGGCTACATAGCAAAAACATAAGTCAAAAAGTAATTATTTAATAATTAATATCTTTTATAAACCAGCATAAATCAGAGTTCTACTCAGACAAAAAAGTACCTCAGCCAGTTTTTTGCCTAATAGAGATATCTGACTAAATAACACACTCAAAATGGAGATCCTCAATATTAGATTCATTGATGCCATGTGGGACTCAATTCTAGTTCCAGGATTTGGGAATTGACACCCTTCCATACAAAAAGAGTTTTAGGCTAGACTGAGTCAATGACACTCTGTCGAGAGAAAGAGAGGGAGAGAGAGAGAGAGAGAGAGAGAGAGAGAGAGAGAGAGAGAGAGAGAGAGAGAGAGAGAATGGAAACCACTCCACATGGGAATGGGACTTCAAAGGAATCAGTCATAGTGAAATATGTTACTGTCTTTTAACTCTGGGTTTAAGATGAGGAGAAATTGAATATTCATACTTAACATATATAGGTATGAAAAAGGAACAAAGAAGAAAAATTAAACCAAATGTTGTCCGGATCATATACAGAATAGGCAAAAAAAAAAAAACCTTAGGAATCGATATGCATATTATACATCCATAAGAAATTCTAGTAGGTATGGTCAAGAAATCATGTGTGAATGTGCAATAGAGGCAAATGGAAGAAAGAACCCGGAAGAGAGCAGTTCACAAAAGATAATTATTAAAATATAAATAAAATATATGTTCACACAATGACTTGCACATGAATTGCCATGACAACTTTTATAAATGACAAAGGATAATAAATGTCAAAATTTGGAAAAAGTATGTTCACATGTGTATTGAGAAATATTGTGAAATATCAGGACAATGTAAATGGGCTTTGTAAGTAGGACAGTGAAACACTGATCTAATAAAAAGCTTGAGTTAGCCAAAACAACATAGTGACAATGGCAACTGTAAAAGAGTCAGAGAAATATTGACCAAAGACAAATCTGTACATAGTACTT
This sequence comes from Rattus norvegicus, assembly GCF_021556685.1. Taxonomy (NCBI): domain Eukaryota; kingdom Metazoa; phylum Chordata; class Mammalia; order Rodentia; family Muridae; genus Rattus; species Rattus norvegicus. The sequence continues at coordinate 166,451,767 of NC_141537.1, forward strand.
AACACTCTGAACTAGGCTACACTCATTTATAGTACAAGAAAGCACATGTCTGCTTGTCTGGGGCCAGGTGTGTTCAAGGTTCAGAAAAGAACTTTAAATCTTTTTTTTTACATATTTAATATGTTTTTATTTACTTTGAGAATTTCATAGGCATACACAGCACACTTTAGTCATATCCACCCCTACATCCTCTACAACGCTTTCTCCTGCCAACTTTATGCTCTTCTTTATTTTTTTTTATTAACTTGAGTATTTCTTATATACATTTCAGGTGTTATTCCCTTTCCCTGTATCCGGGCAAACATCCCCCTCCCCCCTCCCCTTCCTTATGGGTGTTCCCCTCCCAACCCTCCCCCCATTGCCGCCCTCCCCCCACCAGTCTAGTTCACTGGGAGTTCAGTCTTAGCAGGACCCAGGGCTTCCCCTTCCACTGGTGCTCTTACTAGGATATTCATTGCTACCTATGAGGTCAGAGTCCAGGGTCAGTCCATGTATAGTCTTTAGGTAGTGGCTTAGTCCCTGGAAGCTCTGGTTGCTTGGCATTGTTGTACATATGGGGTCTCGAGCACCTTCAAGCTCTTCCAGTTCTTTCTCTGATTCCTTCAACGGGGGTCCTATTCTCAGTTCAGTGGTTTGCTGCTGGCATTCGCCTCTGTATTTGCTGTATTCTGGCTGTCCGACTCCTGTCAGTCTGCACTTCTTTGCTTCATCCATCTTGTCTAATTGGGTGGCTGTATATGTATGGGCCACATGAGGGGCAGGCTCTGAATGGGTGTTCCTTCAGTCTCTGTTTTAATCTTTGCCTCTCTTTCCCTGCCAAGGGTATTCTTGTTCCCCTATTAAAGAAGGAGTGAAGCATTCACATTTTGATCATCTGTCTTGAGTTTCATTGGTTCTAGGCATCTAGGGTAATTCAAGCATTTGGGCTAATATCCACTTATCAATGAGTGCATACCATGTATGTCTTTCTGTGATTGGGTTAGCTCACTCAGGATGATATTTTCCAGTTCCAACCATTTGCCTACGAATTTCATAAAGTCGTTGTTTTTGATAGCTGAGTAATATTCCATTGTGTAGATGTACCACATTTTCTGTATCCATTCCTCTGTTGAAGGGCATCTGGGTTTTTTCCAGCTTCTGGCTATTATAAATACGGCTGCAATGAACATGGTGGAGCACGTGTCTTTTTTATATGTTGGGGCATCTTTTGGGTATATGCCCAAGAGAGGTATAGCTGGATCCTCAGGCAGCTCAATGTCCAATTTTCTGAGGAACCTCCAGACTGATTTCTAGAATGGTTGTACCAGTATGCAATCCCACCAACAATGGAGGAGTGTTCCTCTTTCTCCACATCCTCGCCAGCATCTGTTGTCCCCTGAGTTTTTGATCTTAGCCATTCTCACTGGTGTGAGGTGAAATCTCAGGGTTGTTTTGATTTGCATTTCCCTTATGACTAAAGATGTTGAACATTTCTTTAGGTGTTTCTCAGCCATTCGGCATTCCTCAGCTGTGAATTCTTTGTTTAGCTCTGAACCCCATTTTTTAATAGGGTTATTTGTCTCCCTGCGGTCTAACTTCTTGAGTTCTTTGTATATTTTGGATATAAGGCCTCTATCTGTGGTAGGATTGGTAAAGATCTTTTCCCAATCTGTTGGTTGCCGTTTTGTCCTAACCACAGTGTCCTTTGCCTTACAGAAGCTATGCAGTTTTATGAGATCCCATTTGTCGATTCTTGATCTTAGAGCGTAAGCCATTGGTGTTTTGTTTAGGAAATTTTTTCCAGTGCCCATGTGTTCCAGATGCTTCCCTAGTTTTTCTTCTATTAGTTTGAGTGTCTGGTTTGATGTGGAAGTCCTTGATCCACTTGGACTTAAGCTTTGTACAGGGTGATAAGCATGGATCGATCTGCATTCTTCTACATGTTGACCTCCAGTTGAACCAGCACCATTTGCTGAAAATGCTATCTTTTTTCCATTTGATGGTTTTGGCTCCTTTGTCAAAAATCAAGTGACCATAGGTGTGTGGGTTCATTTCTGGGTCTTCAATTCTATTCCATTGGTCTATCTGTCTGTCTCTGTACCAATACCATGCACTTTTTATCACTATTGCTCTGTAATACTGCTTGAGTTCAGGATAGTGATTCCCCCTGAAGTCTTTTTATTGTTGGGGATAGCTTTAGCTATCCTGGGTTTTTTGTTATTCCAGATGAATTTGCAAATTGTTCTGTCTAACTCTTTGAAGAATTGGATTGGTGTTTTGATGGGGATTGCATTGAATCTGTAGATTGCTTTTGGTAAAATGGCCATTTTTGCTATATTAATCCTGCCAATCCATGAGCATGGGAGATCTTTCCATCTTCTGAGGTCTTCTTCAATTTCCTTCTTCAGTGTCTTGAAGTTCTTTAAATCTTAACAAATTTGCTCTGTTTTAGTTAGATGGTTTCTGTTGCTTGATAAACCACCATGGTCAAAGCAACTTGGAGAGGACAGAATTTATTTTACTTAAACTTCCACATCAACATCCATAATTGAAGGAAGTCAGGGCAAGAGCTATTCTTGGCACGAGATGGAAAACATCATCTGATTTGGATATTAGGAAGAAGTACAGCTTACAGTCTTGATTTCCAAAACTGGCTCAGTGTACTTTATAGCATACCCAACACCACTCTCCCAGGAGTGAAACGCAAACTAGTCTGGGATCTCCCTCATCAGGAACTAATTAAGAAAATGCTCTATACCTTTCCTTACAGCTGTGTTATTGAGACACTTTCTCAATTAAGATTTCCTCCATTCAGATGACTGTCCCGTCTCTCGGTTGACACAATACTAGTTTGTACTATGGGGCTTGAAAAGGTGTATGTATTTGTTAAAATCCATTTATCTCATAATGTACAGTGTTAAACGTTATACTTACAGACTCCGGTTATAAGGTTTGACTTTAAAAGATGTAAGTATCAGGTGAGTAAACAAAACAATGGAGTGAATCATTTCAGAATTAAAGGACTGTACAGGGAATGCACTGTATGATCCTAACATGAATAAATATCAACAGTGGCATGATCCAGAAAACTGACAATTGTAAATATGAGTTATGGACTAAAACATATTGCTAGATCCATAAGGAAGATTTTGAGCTTTACATTTTAAGGTGATGACACAAAAGAAACTTCTTGACACAACAAAATATTTACTGACAGCATAGTATTAACACATTATCATTATTAGTAGTATTAGGTGCCATGAGACAAAATAATCACTCTATAGCACAGAATGACCTCAAACATATGATGGAGGTGTCATATGCAGCTGGCCTTGATGAATATCACCGTGTCTATGGGGTTTCAATATATCATCAAATAGTCAAAGAGAGATAGAGAGTGAATCAAGACATGTATAGATTATGGAAGATCATTTGACTTTCTTGAACTAGCCCAAAAATATTAATAAACTCTAAAATTATTTTAAAACACATAAATGCATTCCAGACTTTATTCTTCTTATGCGCAAAAAGTAACAAATACTAGTCAACCAAATAGAATCAAGTAATAAAGGAACAAAAGTCCACAACTATATTCTAGTTCATTTTTCATATTTTTGTACTTTATTTGGTAATGTCAAATAAACTGCACACCTACTTCCCACTCCTCCCAGGTATGTACCCATTCTTGTGACTATGCCTCCAAACGAGAAGAAAGGTGGTGGAAAGGACAACTCAAATAAACAAACAAAATGCAAACAACAATCAAAAGAAGACCAATATGTGTTGTCCACATAGTCATTAGAGAATTGCCAACCCCTCTCTGGCCATCCTATTATAGATAAATGAATCCTTCCCCACCTGCAGCCTGTGAGAAGCCATCCATTGTGGAGAGCTACACTAAAGAATCCATATCACATTTTTAGGTTCTCTTGGTTGCTCTCTGTCTAGATAATTACTTTGGACAGGTGTTAGTGATTGCCACAGATACCTTCTATGTCCCTCTCTCTGAATTCTGGTATTGCAGTCATCTATACCATGTCAAAAATGGTTCCTTTGCCATTTATCAATAGCAAAAGGTTGATAGGAACTTTCACATGATTTCTGGACATATTACAGACTAAGATCATCCAAAAGTTATCTCAAATCAACACAATTTATTGATAACCCTGGGCCCTTCAATGACAATTCAGGCCAAGACATTAATACAACTCCAGATTACTATATGACCAGGAATATCCACATGATATATGGCCTTTCAAATGACTTGAAACAGCAAATCAGGGATAACAGAGTGGCCTCAAGAAGCAGCATGGACCATGATTATCTTTCCAGAAGGTCCAATATAGAAATATAGAGGCCATTTAAGGAGGTCCAGTACAGGTATTAAATAATAAAATGCCCTACAGGTTTTACAGTCATATCTTATTAAGGCATATTCCCAATTGAGATTCCTTTTTCTCAGGTAACTTCTGTTGAGTTGATATAAAATTAATTTGCAGAACGATGATTGAAAAAATGTACATATTTGTTAAAACTCGAATTTCCCATGACTTACTGTTGTGGTAAAAATTAAAAAGGAACATTTTCTATCCATCCCCATAAGCTGGATCTGCTGGCTCTGGCTGCTACCCTGCCATGCCCACTCCCAGCTGTCTCCCTTTTACTCACCCCCTCCACAAGGTCCAATAGGTGGTACTTACAACACCACACGCAAACACACACACACACACACACACACACACACACACACACACATACACACACATCTCATTCTGTGGGACCCTGCGTGTTCTCACACTGTGTGAGAAACAGAACCTGGTCCACACACTCCAAGTGCCTCTCAGCCATTTATTTCACACACTGTCCTCTTTAGCCCAGTAAAAAGGAATTTCCAGATACTTGTAATTTAGCAATTAGATTTTCATGTTAAATTCTCAATCCACAATTCTTGCACACAATTATTTCACTGCCAATTGATAATGATATGAACTGCCTACCTAGACAAGATAAAATCGACCTAGTTCACCTAAATCTGAACCATCCTGCTCCATAAACTCCATCTTGATTGCTCTCCTTGTTCCTTTCTCCTGTATTACAAAAACTTTGTCCCCAACCCACTCTCTACTGTCCAATCGGGTACCTCTTTGACATCAACCTACAACTTACAGTGGGTACATTTACATGCAAACTCCAAGTTCCAGACTTGAATTTTTAAAAGTAATTTTCAAACAGTGAGCCAAGCTGTCTCAGAACTAAAGGATGTTACATGTGAAATCACAGCATGATCCTGAATACGAAGAATATCGACAGTGATGTTATCCAGGAAACATACAGTTATGAATATGGACTATAGATTAAAACCTGTTTCTTTGTCTATACTGAATTATTGAGTTTCTGAGTGAATCTATAAAAGAAATTGCTTCTCTTTTGAAAGTATTGATAGAGAGCTAAGTAATATAATTATTATTATTATTAGGCTTTATTAAAATATAGTCTCGCGGAAACAGCAGCGCAGATCTTCCTGGTTGCTGCCGCCGCAGAGAGCTCGTGCGCAGTACCCCGTGATAGAACTTGAGCCTCGGGACCACAGGTAAGACCAACTTTTCTACTGCAAGAGACCTGCCTGGTGAACTCGGGACACACAGAGGCAGAATTCCTCTAGGACCGGGCACTTCCTGTGTTTACCAGGAGTCCCACATCCGCGGATCCCGGCCAGCACCAGCTCTCTGCTCTCAAACCCGGTGGGAGAGAGACCTCACCGCCTGCTCAGGTGGGCACTCCTGAGGCTGCAGAGCGGAAAAGACCACCAACACTGCCCACCACTGCCCACATCCCTGGCCCAAGAGGAAACTGTATACGGCCTCTGGGTTCCCGTGGAGGAGGGTCCAAGAGCAGCAGGACTGCTGCGTCTGAGACACCGCCAGAACCTGAAGGGATCTACCGGATAAACAGTTCTCTGCACCCAAATCCCGTGGGAGGGAGAGCTAAACCTTCAGAGAGGCAGACATGCCTGGGAAACCAGAAGAAACTGCACTCTGCACACTTCTCGGACTCCAGAGGAAAACACCAAACACCATCTGGAACCCTGGTGCACAGAAGCTCCTGGAAGGGTGGCACAGATCTTCCTGGTTGCTGCCGCCGCGGAGAGCTCATAAGCAACACCCCATGAACAAACTTGAGCCTCGGGAACACAGGTAAGACCAACTTTTCTGTTGCAAGTGAACTGCCTGGTGAACTCAAGACACAGGCCCACAGGAACAGCTGAAGACCTGTAGAGAGGAAAAACTACACACCCGAAAGGAGAACACTCTGTCCCCATAACTGGCTGAAAGAAAACAGGAAAACAGGTCTACAGCACTCCTGACACACAGGCTTATAGGACAGTCTAGCCACTGTCAGAAAAAGCAGAAAAAAGTAACACTAGAGATAATCTGATGGCGAGAGGCAAGCACAGGAACCCAAGCAATAGAAACCAAGACTACATGGCATCATCGGAGCCCAATTCTCCCACCAAAGCAAACACGGAATATCCAAACACACCAGAGAAACAAGATCTAGTTTCAAAATCATATTTGATCAAGATGATGGAGGACTTCAAGAAAGACATGAACAAATCCCGTAGAGAAACAGGAAAACATTAATAAACAAGTAGAAGCCTAAAGAGAGGAATCGCAAAAATCCCTGAAAGAATTCCAGGAAAACATAAATAAACAAGTAGAAGCCCATAGAGAGGAGTCACAAAAATCCCTGAAAGAATTCCAGGAAAACACAATCAAACAGTTGAAGGAATTAAAAATGGAAATAGAATCAATCAAAAAAGAACACATGGAAACAACCCTGGATATAGAAAACCAAAAGAAGAGACAAGGAGCTGTAGATACAAGCTTCACCAACAGAATACAAGAGATGGAAGAGAGAATCTCAGGAGCAGAAGATTCCATAGAAATCATTGACTCAACTATCAAAGATAATGTAAAGCAGAAAAAGCTACTGGTCCAAAACATACAGGAAATCCAGGACTCAATGAGAAGATCAAACCTAAGGATAATAGGTATAGAAGAGAGTGAAGACTCCCAGCTAAAAGGACCAGTAAATATCTTCAAGAAAATCATAGAAGAAAACTTCCCTAACCTAAAAAAAGAGATAGCCATAGGCATACAAGAAGCCTACAGAACTCCAAATAGATTGGACAAGAAAAGACACACCTCCCGTCACATAATAGTCAAAACACCAAACGCACAAAATAAAGAAAGAATATTAAAAGCAGTAAGGGAAAAAGGTCAAGTAACATATAAAGGCAGACCTATCAGAATCACACCAGACTTTTCGCCAGAAACTATGAAGGCCAGAAGATCCTGGACTTAAGTCATACAGACCCTAAGGGAACACAAATGCCAGCCCAGGTTACTGTATCCTGCAAAACTCTCAATTAATATAGATGGAGAAACCAAGATATTCCATGACAAAACCAAATTTACACAGTATCTTTCTAAAAATGCAGCACTACAAAGGATAATAAATGGTAAAGCCCAACATAAGGAGACAAGCTATACCCTAGAAGAAGCAAGAAACTAATCATCTTGGCAACAAAACAAACAGAAGAAAAGCACACAAACATAACCTCACGTCCAAATATGAATATAACAGGAAGCAATAACCACTATTCCTTAATATCTCTCAACATCAATGGCCTCAACTCCCCAATAAAAAAACATAGATTAACAAACTGGATACGCAATGAGGACCCTGCATTCTGCTGCCTAAAGGAAACACACCTCAGAGACAAAGACAGAGACTGCCTCAGAGTGAAAGGCTGGAAAACAACTTTCCAAGCAAATGGTTGAAAGAAGCAAGCTGGAGTAGCCATTCTAATATCAAATAAAATCAATTTTCAACTAAAAGTCATCAAAAAAGATAAGGAAGGACACTTCATATATATCAAAGGAAAAATCCACCAAGATGAACTCTCAATCCTAAATATTTATGCCCCAAATACAAGGGCACCTACATACATAAAAGAAACCTTACTAAAGCTCAAAACACACATTGCACCTCACACAATAATAGTAGGAGATTTCAACACCCCACTCTCATCAATGGACAGATCGTGGAAACAGAAATTAAACAGACATAGACAGACTAAGAGAAGTCATGAGCCAATTGGACTTAACAGATATTTATAGAACATTCTATCCTAAAGCAAAAGGATATACCTTCTTCTCAGCTCCTCATAGTACTTTCTCCAAAATTGACCATATAATTGGTCAAAAAACAGGCCTCAACAGGTACAGAAAGATAGAAATAATACCATGCGTGCTATCAGACCACCACGGCCTGAAACTGGTCTTCAATAACAATAAGGGAACGATGCCCACATATACATGGAAATTGAACAATGCTCTACTCAATGATAACCTGGTCAAGGAAGAAATAAAGAAAGAAATTAAAGACTTTTTTAGAATTTAATTAAAATGAAGGTACAACATACCCAAACTTATGGGACACAATGAAAGCTGTGCTAAGAGGAAAACTCATAGTGCTGAGTGCCAGCAGAAAGAAACAGGAGAGAGCATATGTCACCAGGTTGACAGCACACCTAAAAGCTCTAGAACAAAAAGAAGCAAATACACCCAGGAGGAGTAGAAGGCAGGAAATAATCACACTCAGAGCTGAAATCAAACAAGTAGAAACAAAAAGGACCATAGAAAGAATCAACAGAACCAAAAGTAGGTTCTTTGAGAAAATCAACAAGACAGATATACCCTTAGCCAGACTAACGGGATGACACAGAGAGTGTGTCCAAATTAACAAAATCAGAAATGAAAGGGAGACATACCGACAGATTCAGAGGAAATTCAAAAATCATCAGATCTTACTATAAAGACCTATATTCAACAAAACTTGAAAATCTGCAGGAAATGGACAATTTCCTACAGAGATACAAGGTACCGAAGTTAACTCAGAACAGATAAACCAGTTAAACAACCCCATAACTCCTAAGGAAATAGAAGCAGTCATTAAAGGTCTCCCAACCAAAGCAGCCCAGGTCCAGACGGGTTTAGTGCAGAATTCTATCAGACCTTCCTAGAAGACCTCATAACAATATTATCCAAACTATTCCACAAAATTGAAACATATGGAGCACTACCGAATTCCTTCTATGAAGCCACAATTACTCTTATACCTAAACCACACAAAGACCCAACAAAGAAAGAGAACTTCAGACCAATTTCCCTTATGAATATCGACGCAAAAATACTCAATAAAATTCTGGCAAACCGAATCCAAGAGCACATCAAAACAATCATCCACCATGATCAAGTAGGCTTCATCCCAGGCATGCAGGGATGGTTTAATATACGGAAAACCATCAACGTGATCCATTATATAAACAAACTGATAGAACAAAACCACATGATCATTTCATTAGATGCTGAGAAAGCATTTGACAAAATTCAACACCCCTTCATGATAAAAGTCCTGGAAAGAATAGGAATTCAAGGCCCATACCTAAACATAGTAAAAGCCATATGCAGCAAACCATTTGCTAACATTAAACTAAATGGAGAGAAACTTGAAGCAATCCCACTAAAATCAGGGACAAGACAAGGCTGCCCATTCTCTCCCTACTTATTCAATATAGTTCTTGAAGTTCTAGCCAGAGCAATCAGACAACAAAAGGAGGTCAAGGGGATACATATCCGAAAAAAGAAGTCAAAATATCACTATTTGCAGATTATATGATAGTATATTTAAGTGATTCCAAAAGTTCCACCAGAGAACTACTAAAGCTGATAAACAACTTCAGCAAAGTGGCTGGGCATAAAATTAACTCAAATAAATCAGTAGCCTTCCTCTACACAAAAGAGAAACAAGCCGAGAAAGAAATTAGGGAAACGACACCCTTCATAATAGACCCAAATAATATATAGTACCTCGGTGTGACTTTAACCAAGCCAATAAAAGATCTGTACAATAAGAACTTAAAGACTCTGAAGAAAGAAATTGAAGAAGACCTCAGAAGATGGAAAGATCTCCCATGCTCATGGATTGGCAGGATTAGTATAGTAAAAATGGCCATTTTACCAAAAGCGATCTACAGATTCAATGCAATCCCCATCAAAATACCAATCCAATTATTCAAAGAGTTAGACAGAACAATTTGCATATTCATCTGGAATAACAAAAAACTCAGGATAGCTAAAACTATCCTCAACCATAAAAGGACTTCAGGGGGAATCACTATCCCTGAACTCAAGTAGTATTACAGAGCAATAGTGATACAGCCACCCAATTAGACAAGATGGATGAAGCAAAGAAGTGCAGACTGACAGGAGTCGGATGTAGATCGCTCCTGAGAGACACAGCCAGAATACAGCAAATACAGAGGCGAATGCCAGCAGCAAACCACTGAACTGAGAATAGGACCCCCGTTGAAGGAATCAGAGAAAGAACTGGAAGAGCTTGAAGGTGCTCGAGACCCCATATGTACAACAATACCAAGCAATCAGAGCTTCCAGGGACTAAGCCACTACCTAAAGACAATACATGGACTGACCCTGGACTCTGACCTTATACGTAGCAATGAATATCCTAGTAAGAGCACCAGTGGAAGGGGAAGCCCTGGGTCCTGCTAAGACTGAACCCCCAGTGAACTAGACTGTTGGGGTGAGGGCGGCAATCGGGGGAGGGCGGGGAGGGGAACACCCATAAGGAAGGGGAGGGGGAGGGGGATGTTTGCTCGGAAACCGGGAAAGGGAATAACACTGGAAATGTATATAAGAAATACTCAAGTTAATAAAAAAAAAAAGTAGTCTCACTGTGTAGCATACAGTTACTTCAAACACACTGTGAAGAATAAGCTCACCCTGAACTCAGCAAAATATAAGATTGTAAGTGTTGAGCTATCACATGCAGCTGGATGCAGTGAATATTACTATATCTGTGAGATATCAATTTTAATCAAATGGATCCAAGAGAGATAGTGAATGAGGACATAGGTAGATTGTGGAAGTTTGTATGATTTTATTGAACTAGTCAGGCAAATACTCTTCAATTCTAAACGTACTTTACAGAGAATAAATACACTCTAAAAGTATAAATTCTTCTATGTACAAAAAGTAACAGATACTAACCACCGACAAACAAATAGAAACACACAACTACATCCCAGTTCTTAATTGGGCTGCCAGAGCACTAGAATATTGAAAGCCTGGTGATGATGAAGTGTGTGCTATTCATCAGGATTATGTATTTGCTTCTGTGTGATTTGGGAACAACAGAGTAATTCCTCAGGTTTTGGGCAAAAGACATCCATCCTATAAAAATAGATGCTCTGAGTACCACGCAGAAAAAAAACAAAAAAAAAACCAAGGCTTTTGCAGTGTTAAGACAGATTTTCAAAGAGCATTTCTTTCCTTCCCAGCTCATTACCTTATTTCCACAGTGGCCTGAGTCCTGTGGTTAAATCATTCAGTCACTAAGTAATCACAAACCATCACAGGAAACCAACAAGAATGACAAAATATTCTACTTTTATATTTCCTTCACTCATCAAACTGAATCACGAAGTGTATATACTATGTTTTTTACAAACACAGGAGTAGAATTTACCACAGTCAACATTGTTTATATCTGTGAAACCAAAAAATGTACTGTCTCCATCTTACATAGTGATAATGCTACCGTGAAATCACTATAAAATATATAGTGGGCAGTTATTTAAATTTGAACGTTATATATATTTATGTGAAGGTATTTAAAACAATGTTTTTTTAAAAAACATACTGATTATGCACTTAATTATAAGTGTATAAGTAAAGAAATTTACTTTTCTCTAAACGCATAAAAAAGGTGATACATTTAGCTCAGACTGTAAAGGACATGATGGTATGTACTCACCAATAAGTGGATATTAGCAAAAAATGTATAGAATACCCAGGATACAATCCAAAGAACTCAAGAAGATTAACAAGCCTAAAAGCCCAAATGAGGATACCTCAATCGCACATGCGTTGAAAAAGAAAATAATCACTATGGGGAAGGGTGCTGGGTTGGAAGGGCCAGGAAGGGGAAAGTGGTAACATGATCAGGTATTGTGTGTAGGGGAATGGACTGAAGCCTTGAGAGCCAGCAGGAAGAATGGAAATAGGCTACCTTCGGAGATAGATGTTGGGGGGAGGGGACCCTCTAGAATATACCAGAGACTTGGGAGGTGAGAGACATTCAGGACTAGATGAAATGCCCTACAATGGGGAGAGGGAACTTGTACAGCCCACGTCCAGCAGAAAGACAGGGCATCAAGTGAGGGATGGTGTTGCTATTCCACAGTCAAAATTTCTGGCCATGTACTGTCTGAAAGAACTACTGGAAAAAAAGGAGAAGACCTTGAGAAAAAGAAGGTTTAATGACAGTCCATGAGATCCAGCTCAGGGGTAATCCACAAGGCCTGATGTTATTACTGCCTGCTTACAAACAGAGGCCTATAATGACTGCCCATGGAAAGGCCCAACAAGCAGCTGAAAGAGACAGATGTTTATATTTGCATCCAATCAAAGGACAGAAGTTGATGACCCCTGTGGTTTAATTATGGAAAAGCTGAAAGAAGCTGAGAAGGAGGGCAACTTCATATGAAGACTAGGAGTCTTAACTAACTTGGACTCCAGGAATCTCTTATACACTGAGCTACAAACCAGGCAGAATACAAATGTTGATATGAGGCCCCCAACACATATACAGCAGAGAACTGCCAATTCTGGAATCAATCAGAGAAGATGCACCTAACCCTTGAAAGACTTGGAACTCCAGGGAGTAGGGAGGTTTGGTTGGGTATGTGATGGGGGGAACATCCTCTTGGAGACTAGGTTGGGGAGATGGTGTCAGAGTGGACAGGGATGGAAGATAAATTCTGGACTGTAAAAAAATGATGAAAGAATTAAAAAAGAAAATGCTGGTCTTTTGGACAAAACTCAGATCCTAATACACTCTGCACTTTTAACATTTCATTAGATAGTTAACATAGATTTCCATATTTCTAACAGATAATTTTATATTAAAGTTGATTTCCTCTGATACTCGTTGCAAAAGCAACAGATGAATAGAAGAAATATGTTACATGGCAAACAGGACAAAGTCTTATATACCTCTTTTCCAAGAGGAAAGAGTTTTGGAATAGAGTCATAGAAGAGGTTTTGTGACCACTATTGTGGTTTTTGTTATCTTTCCCCTCTCTCTCTCTCTCTCTCTCTCTCTCTCTCTCTCTCTCTCTCTCTCTCTCTCTCTCTCTCTCAGAACTCATGGGACTTGGATGAAACATGGTGATTGACCATCTTCTCTGCATGCAATACAACTGCAACCTCTGCAGGATGGTGTATTAAGTGCTATGACTGTGTTCTTCAAAAAACAACCTTTAAAATGTTGACTAAAATATGTAATACTGGGAAAGCTGAAGCAGGCCTGTGACATCAGCACTGGGAGGCTGAATTAGGAGGATCATAACCAAGTTAGACTAGGCTATAGAGTCAGTTCCTAATTAAATTTTAAGTAATAATTAATACCTCAATCAATGCACTCTGAACAATCAGTAAGCAGACTCCTAAATAAGCTTAGGCTTAAGCAGAGCTGACACTTCAGAGGATCAGCAAAGCCTGATAGTCAGTCTCTCTTTTAATATTCATGTCAAGAAGAAATGTGAAATATGTAAAATGGTTATTTAAATACTAAATACTGAATCCGTGAAGACCAGGAGTTCAAGGCATATTTGGTCAAGATGGTGAGTTTGAATCAGGCTAGCCTAATGAGAATGTATGTCAAAGAATACCATACAGAAAATGATATCCAAAAAGCTCCTTGGAGCTGAAATGGCAAAGGGATAAAACTTTAAAAAAATGATGACCTTTCTTTAATCCTGGATGTAAACCAGGAAGAAACAGTATTTAGATTTACTTTAGGAACACAATGTGAAAATAAATGAAGTCGAGGTGGCATGAATAACAGGGAGCAGAGGTAAGATACAGTAGTAATAAGTATATGTGTTAGTTAGCCAGCCATAAGATTAAATTTGGGTACAATCAATAAAGAATATGTCTTGAACATGACAAAAGAAGAAAAGGCTCCAACAGATACTAACTATTCACAGATAGACATAAAGTACATATGCTGTATCATGAACTCTTATGGTTACTTTCATAGTAACCTAGACCTGTACGGAAACACAAGTTAGGAGCATGATTCTCAGTGAGTTGATTAGAAGATGACATTTTAACAGAAGAGCCAGGTTCTGTACCTTCTCACTGGAAAAAAATGTTTGTGGTGGCCACAGGAAAGTTCTGACACCTGGACTCCCTTACTCAAACCTCAGGTCTGGCCCTAGTAACAACACCATCATCAGGCAATTGTTCTGTAGCATAGACAAGGTCCACAAAGTTCTCTTAACTTGGATACAGGCATATTCTCTTCTTCTGGCACCTCATTCCATTTGTTACCACTTGCTCCTCGCTGACGGTGAATGCTTCTACAGGCTGTAAGCAAATTTATTAACTCTGTGGTCAGTCTCAGAGGCCAATACAAGTAATCCAGGTGCTTGGGAGAAAGAGATATGACTATAAAGGCTAGTTTGTTTGAAATGATAATGTATGTAGAAAAACATTAATAACAATACTAATAATCTCTGTGATAAGAACTTATTAATAAATCTTAGAAGGCTGTAGGTACTCTGTCTAATTCACTGACAGCCTGCTTAACAGTGTCCTTCAAGGAAAGAGAGGAAGAAATTTTCTGGATGGTTTGGAATCTAGCTGTCCACACTGAAAACACCTCATTTACAATAGACTTGGACCAGTAACTGAAAGGCCATTTTTCAAGTCACTGAAAGAAATATTCCTGATAAAGTTATCACTGTGAGTAAGATGCCTCAGATGCTTTCTGTAGCAGCTGAAGAAGAAACTCGGTGAATGTCACAAAGAAAATGGCATCATGAACAAAAGACAACAGGAATAATTAATTAAACACACAAAAGTACAGACAGTAGGATAGCACATGTAAAATAAGTAATATTGGGCATCATTTGAATGATAAGGTAGACATGTCTAACTATAGTCCCAATGCCAGAGAAATGGAGGCATGACAATGAGGAGTTGAAGGACAGCCTGGGTTTGATGAATCTCTATCTCAATATAACATGAAATAATAAAAAGTAAAATTATTTTAAAATTGAATAAAAAGCGACTTAAACTACAATTACCTAGAAAAGTCATTAAAGGAAATACAGAATTATAAGGTGATTTCTTAAAATTCATATTTCTAAAAAAAATCAACAATCAGCAAAAATGTTAAAATATGGTAGAAAGGCAGAAGGGCTATTCTGAGGATTCAAGGACAAGGGATGACGAAACAAAAGAAAGGAGAGAAAAAAAGATGGGTCAACCAAAACCAAGGATGTACAGAAGGTTACATGAAACCCAGGAGGTAGTAAATTAATGTTGACAAGAACAAAATACTCTCCAGGTTTTCTTGGTGGTTTGGAGTTTTTGTTGTGTTTGGTTTGGTTTGCTTTTTTTATATATGTGGTGTGTTTCAGTGTTTATTTGGGGACAATTTTTTTTTCTTACTGGGATTTTGTTTGCTTGCTTGCTTGATTTTATGTTACCTTTTGGGTTGTTGTTGTTGTTTTGGAGAAACAAGTAGCATGAAGATGACTGGGTAGGAATTTGGGAAGGAATAATGAGTATTTAGTGGAGACAGAACCTGATCAATATATATTCTATGAAAAAATCTAATTGAAAAATAAAAATGTAACAAGTATCTGAACGAGTCAAATGCAGATATTTATACCCAACCAATAGACAGAAGTCAGAGGGCCCTGTAGTTGAATTAGGGAAAATTGGAAGAAGCTGAGGAAGGTTACCCCATAGAAAGACCAGAAGTCTCATCTAACTTGGACCCCTGAGTTCTCTGACATTGAGCCACCAACTAGGCAACATACATCAGCTTTCATGAGGTCCCTTACACACATACAGCAGAAGACTGCCTGTTCTGACATCAGTGAGAGAAGATGCACTTAACCCTGGAGTGTCATGAGGCCCTAGGCAGTGCAGAGGATAGTTGGAGAGGTGGTAGGGGAGGTGGGGACATCCTACTGGAGACTGAGCAAGGAGTTTTGGAATGAAGAACAGAAGGTAGAACAAGAGGTGATTAAGAGTGGACTGTAAAAAAATATTTAAAAATAAAAAATAAATTAATTGATTGAAATTTAACATTAAAGAAGAGTTACAATTTAGAAGATATGTATTTTTATAAGAAAACCAATGTGCAAGGCATAGGATTACTCCAGAGGAATTACTGGTCAGGGAGACAAAAGCTGTCTCCCACATAGCACAAGCTATTGCTACTGTCCTTAGTAATCCATTATAAGTGTAAAGCAAGGCCCTATTGCTGAGGATATTCCACACCTTCCCATCAAGACAGAGACATTAACTTCAAACAAATATGGAAATATCTTTTTCTGTGCTGGCTTTCTAATGGTTAGCAGGTGCTTTGCAGGTTGCAGGGGAGAAAATTTATGAATAATCCTGTCCTGCACTGGACACTCAATCCTGCAATGCTGACCTGATACAAACCATACAGATATGTGCAGCATTACAATTGTAATAGAGATACCTTCTTAGTGGAACTGTGGCCTTTACCACAGGAAAAACATATTCGATATGGAAATCAAAATCCGGAATTGGGAAGGACTCAGGCCCTAGGTGAGAACTAGCTACTATCACTCTGCTGATATCGGGAATTAAATAGTATTCTTATCATTTATAGTAATGACCTAAACCTGAGTTTCTGTCAACCTCCATCAGAGAAGCTTCTTTTACAGTGGGTAGAAGTCAGTGCAGAGGGGCAGA
The DNA here is from genome assembly GCF_021556685.1 of Rattus norvegicus. NCBI lineage: Eukaryota > Metazoa > Chordata > Mammalia > Rodentia > Muridae > Rattus > Rattus norvegicus. The sequence goes on from NC_141537.1 coordinate 166,468,638, forward strand.
TATTGGTCAAATGCTTAGGAGAAGCTTTTTGTGCTCAGCCATAAAGGAGACATCTACATCAACTTCTTCCCCTCCATACCACCACCATGACTTGGGGAACAGCATGGAAGAGGACAGAACAAGAATGTAGGAATCACAGCCGGGAAAGTGCTCTCTAAAATGCAGGCTGTGGACAAGAGGTATGGCAAAGACTGGCAAAACTTTTTACATCTTAGGAAATAAATTTCTTTGGGTGACAGGTGCTGGAAAGGAGGGATTCATTCTTTTTTTGATAGTGTGGACATTGATGTGTTTCTTTACGCAATTTTGTGGCCTATAACCATGAACCATAAATACGAAGTATGAGTTAGCAGGGCACATGGTAGAGCTTAGGCAGAAGAAGCTTTTGTGGGGAGTGGGATGACATGATCATAATTTATTTAATATAGTGAGATAAATGAAATTTATCAAGAAAAATGAATATTATTAATAAAGATAATCAGTGAAGAATTCTCTATTAGATTATAAATAAACATAATCTTGGAGTCTACACAACACCTTGAAATAGAAAGTAGGCATACATATATATGTTTTCATAAACATGTTCTTATATTCTTAAGTAACCAATAATTATGTAAGCTAATGATAACAAAAATGTCACAGGAATGTCTGAGAGACTCATTGTATCTGTCATGATTATTCGGTCACTTCACACTCTCTCAAGATTTTTGACTTTCTAGTGCCCTTCACAACTTAGAACACACAGTCCTGAGGTGTATGCAGTATTAAGTCACTTTTGGTCAGTTTCTAAAACATACATCTTCCCTCTGAAACAAGTGCACAGTGTACAAGTGTAAGGCCTTAAGTAACTTCTTATACGTGCGGTGCATAGAAAATGAGGAAAGTCATGTAAAATGAGAGAAAAGTCTTTGCACACAATTCTCCCAATCCCCACACCAGTGTTACAGTCTGAAGGGTTCAGAAACTCACAGTTCAGATGGGTTGTTGTCAATCCATGTCCAATCACTTTTTGTACTATCATAAAATAATCCAATCCAGTAACTGTCTGGAGTAACCAGGAGATGAAGGAACAGCTATAAAGGAAACAACAAACCTTATGATGAAATTTCTTTCTGTTGAATGAGAGCACATGCAGCAAAACTTCCCAGCATTACTGTGTCATTCTCTGCTCTCCTGTCCCACCTCTCAGTCTCACCATGTAAACTTTCTAAAGAAATTCCTACTAGTATCATTTTTAAATCAAAACTATGTCAATTCAATGAGTTATTGAAAATAAAAACTTCAGGTGTCCTGAGATACTGGGTTCATGACACAATTTGTGACAGTGCTTGTTAGACAGAGTCTTACTATGTACAAAGCCAGTCCTTGAATTAACAATCTTCTTGCTTAAGGCCGATAAAAGCACATAGATCATTAAACAGTTTCTGATGCTCTATGAAATTGTTCAAATGTGCAGTGTATTCTGGAATACTTCACAAGCATATAGGAAGTGCTTGTATGGGAAGTACTGCCCTATTTTCAAAGAAAATTTATAAAGACAAAAATTGCTCTATGAGTGGGTGGGGATTTAGCTCAGCGGTAAAGAGCTTGCCTAGTGAGAGCAAGGCCCTGGGTTCGGTCCCCAGCTCTGGAAAAAAAAAGGAAAAAGGAAAAAAAAAACTTAAAAAATTGCTCTATGAAATTCTGTGCATGAAGCTCCATACTCCAGAGAGGAACTTTCCCTAGGTAAAATCCAGAAGTGACAGAACTGAGAAGTAGATGGGGACATATTTGCTAGCATTTAGTGTATCTTACATGAGATACGTGAGTGGTATGATGTCTAATAGAGTAATTATATATTAAAATATGTTCTGGGGTTAAATCTAATTTTATTGGTAGTGGTGGTTGTGGTGGTGGTGGTGGTGGTGGTGGTGGTGGTGGTGTGTGTGTGTGTGTGTGTGTGTGTGTGTGTGTGTGTGTGTGTGTGACTGTGTGTGCTTACATGCTTTTGCTGGTAAGGATTTACTTATTTTTTGTGTTTACCTGGATGCAGTTACCTAGTTACTCCCTTAGGTTGGATTTTTATTCTAGTATTTTGTGGAAGTCTGGAATTATGAATAGATATTGCTTGAAATTGGATTTGTCTTGTGATATCTTCTTTTCTCCATCTAAAGTGATTGAAAGTTTTACTGGGTATAGTAGTCTATGTTGTCATCTCTGGTTTGTCAGAGGTTACAAGATTTCTGCCCAGGCCCTTTTAGCTTTTCAGTCTCTGCTACGAATTTGGGTGTAATTTTGATAGTTCTCCCTTCATATGTTACCTGCAATTTTTTTCTGCTGCTTTGAATATTTTTTCTATGCTCTGTAGATTTTGTCTTTTTATTATTATGTGGTGGGAGGATTTCCTTTTCTCGCCCAATCTAATTAGTTTTCTAAAAGCTTTTTCTAAATGTTTATAGTCTCATCTTTCTTTAACTTGCTAAAGTTTTCTTCTATCATTGTGCTGAAAATAATTTTGGGCTTAGAGCAGGGACTTGTCAAATTCTACTAATCCTATTATTCCTAGGTTAGGCCTTTTTATGGTATATCAGTTTTCCTGGGTGATTTGTGTCAGGATTTTTTTAATTTAGCATTTTGTTTAACTGATGTATCAATTTCTTCTTTTGTACCTTCTAAGCTTCAGCTAAACAGAAAATTCCCAACATAGGATTTTCAAATGGCTGAGAAGCACATAAATAAATTTCAAAGACCTTAGCCTTCCAAGAAATGAAAATCAGAAGAAATCTGAGATGCCATCTTACAGCAATCAGAATTAATAGGATAAAAAAAAAACTAAATTGATGGCACATGATAGAAAGGATGTGGAGAAAGGGGAAGACTCCTCCAATTCTAATAGGAGTGCAAACTTTTACAAGCATTTTGGAAATCCATTTGGTGGTTTCTGATAAAACTGGTAATAGTTCTACATCAATTCCCAGCTTATCCTTGGCATATACAAAACATAAACAGGAAATGCCAGAAATTTGTAAATTTGTTTTCTTTTAAATTGTCATTTCTAAAGATGGATATCTTTTTTTCACAGAACATAGGAATAGTATATAATAAAGATTATGGAGATTTTCCATGAAAAATGCAATGGGACTAACTGGTCAAAACATTAAATTCACATTTCTCATATTATCTCATTATGCATCAAGGCCCAGAGTTCAACCATTTGCCCTGTTGTCATCTGATTACTCATTTCAGGCAGCCACACTCCTAATTCCAAAGAGCAAATCTCTAGGCAGAAGGGATTTAATAAACAACTGGCTACCACAGGATATGTTTTACCAAAGGATCAAACTACATCTGAGAAAGATATGCTTTCTGAGGAATTCTCTTGTAGATTCCTGGAAAGGGAGGAGACTGAAAGACAGAAGTGTCTCTATAAAAACAAGTCTCCCTTTAAAAGTACTATGTTCTACAGTTTTGTTCCCATTACAAGAAAACCATATACAAATATTTAAAAAACAAAACAAAACAAAAACATCCTGTATTCAGTATCTCACCAGTTCATCCTCATCATCTATTGCCAGAAGGGCCAAACTGTAATTCTGACAGGTCTGGCTATATCCACTCCATGTTTTTCTGTCCATGATGAAATGATAACATTCCATACCATAACAGAACCAGTGTATTTCAACACCTCTATCTACAACAGAGAATGTAAATGGTTAAACTTATTATTCTCTGGTATTTCGTTATGAGAACATTGTATTTATTCAACCTGTGTAAAAAAAGTAAACTTTCACATGGCTCAAAAATTGAGATTGTATGATGACCAGAGACCCCTGCACATAAAGGATCCTTTGTTAATAACATAGAGCTATAGAAACATTTCCTCTGGCAATCATAGTTGAATCACTAGAGAAAATGAAGCACAAATACACAAAAGAACACTATTTATTCTTTAAAGTGAAATGAATCAGCCTGGCATGATGACTTATGCCTGAAATCAGAGCACTCCAAAGAGAGAAACAGAAAGATCACTGCCAGTTTGATGCCAGCCTAGACTAAGTGTTGACTTCCATACCAGCCTTGGCTATTCAGTAAGTTCCAAGTCATGTTAGGCTACAGAATGACATCTTGTTTCAAACTGAACACAAAAGCAGGATGCTGACCTATGTGATGAGCATCATTGACTTTAAGGATGCTGTGCAAAGTGAAACACTTTAGGCCTAGGACAAAATTGTATGAATGCTTTCAGATTAGATTTCTAAAACAGCCCAGTTCTCTGAAGCAGACACTTGTGAGATACTAGGAGCCAAAGGGAAGGCAATGAGCACTTTCTGTTCAAAGGGATTTAAACTGATGACTGAATTCTAGTAAAGCATTGTGCCCACACTAGTCCCCACAACTTGATCTGAGTTAAATCCTATTATATTAAGAAAATTAAGAGACATATGAAGGAGGTTTTGCTACTGATGCTCTTCTCATTGTTATGTCCAGGCCTTCATTGGTGTGCCCACAAGCACAAATGATTCAAGTTTGATGCATTACGATGTGTGCAGTTTGTATAGTAGGATCACCCAATATGAATTTTTTGATTAGTGAGGTGCTGGGAATGTCTATGCTCTGTTAAAGTTTATCTCCCATCTTCATTTTTCTGTGACAAGATATCATTGTGCAGGTCAGACTGGCCTGAAATTTACTGGACTGTCTACATTGTCCTTACAATTATAATTCTCCTCTCCCAATCTCAAAATTATAGGGACTACATCAGTATGCTACCATTAACAGATAATGAACTTATATTAAAATAATGACCCAAAACCTATTTCATGGGTCTGAAATATTTCAATTACATATTTTGGAGCATTTTTCCCCTGACACATATTTTATACTGTAGCAGATTTAAAAAATCACTCCTTACATAATGAGAATCATCACAACCTACTATTGGCCAACTCTCTCAAAACAATTCAGATGGAAAACACACACACACACACACACACACACACACACGCACGCACACACACACGCACACACACACACGCACACACACACACACACACACACACACGGTTATTTTTATAACTGCATTCATGTAAATGCTCTAACTATATTTTAGCATAAATATTTTATACTATGCTCTTATGAAAAAGTTTCATGTTGTGTCAGGAATGAAGTCAGAGACTCAGACTTTCCCATAGACCAAAACAATCAAAATTCTCAGATGTACTAATGTCTAATTCCATCCCCTAGGATCAGTAGGAGTGCCAAACAGACACTCACTTCTAGAAACTATAATATTCTTCTAATCCAAACAGGGTTTTCTGAGTTTCCAGGCCCTAATAAGGAACCTCCAAGCAATTAACCCAGAGACCACCAGCATTTTAAGTTGCTTGTTGTACTTCAAAGGTTCCAAATAAGAAATAATAGGGTAATGCAGTTCTGCACTCATGGTCCTCCCATGCTCAGTACCTGAGTGCTGTGAAGAATCTAAAACAATCTTGGTTTTGTTGTATCATCTGTTCTGTTCTCTGTTGAGGAATTCCAGAAAATGATTAATAGCACTATACTCTGTAGGCATATCTCTCAGCATTTCTTCCTTTAAGTTGATGTCATTTTGCATGATGCTGTAGTTATGGTGGTGGTTGGTTAGAGTTTCCTGAAGTTCATGTTTTTCGTGACTGTACTGAAAAACTAAAATTAGTAACATATAAAATATCAAAAATGGTCCTAAGTGTTACATATTAAAATTTAAGATTAGAAGAAAAGATTCATGTTGACAGCTAACACACATCATTAATTTTGTTGGTACTGTTCCATTTGTAAATTGGCCCTTCAATTAACTCACTATAGAAATATATACATCAAGTTTTCCTTAGGGGACAGTTAATTATAAAATAAATACAGCTGTATAAAATTATTGTAGAAGTAATGACCAATTACTTCATTATTACAGCACAAATTTACAAATAAATACCTTAACACAACATAAAATTTTGACATAAAAATCGTTAGGAAATGATGAAATTCTTATTGCAATGTATGGAAAGCTACATATCCACACGTATAACAATATTAAAACACATTCTGAAAGTGATTTCTTTTTAATTGTGAAGGAATTCCATAAAGTATAACTTTTAATTTAGCTGTGCAGATGAGTCTCTTTACTTAACCATGATCTCAATATACTTTGAAGAAAAAGGAAAAGAAGGTCATTGTTATTCTTTACAGAGCTGTTTCTCCCAAAATGTTTACGTAACATTCACAGTCACCTGAGATCCAAAGGCAGACAATCACCAAGTAGTAAGACAGAACATTGCCAAAAGTGAGAGAGAAAGGGGAGTTTACAACAACCCCAGTGCTCATGCTTAGGTATGTAAGGGGAAAGGAGACTGCAGCGTGTCAGGATAAAAAATATTAGTGTACAGAGATTCTAGCTCATCCCCTGATTATAGGCAGAAAAACGGAAAGTGTGTAACTGCATAGCAGTTCATGATTAAAACTATTCTTTATGCAGAAGATAAAAAATGTGTATCTCAATTACTTACAGTTTGTCACCAACACTGCAACCGATACTAGCCGAAAGGAACACAGGATTCCAAGAGCTGTCACAGTGCTCTGCCAGCAGACTGAACAATCATAAAAAGGCAAAATATGCAAGAAAATCCCCATGAAAAGAATACATCTCAGTACAAATTACAGTCTGTGTAGCATGGAAACCCAGAAAATTTTTTACGCAAGTCTATGATATGAACTGACTGAAAATGTGCTCTCAAAGCTGTAGATTTCTATCTAAAATGTACCTGCTCTAGGAATGCTACTGGGGTAAAGTCTCATAAAATTTTGAAGAAGGCCATGGCCTTGTATTGTGAATCCTCCTACTCAGCCTAGAAGGAGGTAGATGACAGGCATGTCCCTTCACACAGTCCCATAGGAACTGTAGTACATTCTACAGAAGACACTGGAGGCACAGCTATAATCCATGTACAAGATACCAAGTTGGAGCATGCAGTCAACCAGCCAGAGAGCATAAATGAAGATGAAGAGGAAGGAAAGAGGGATGAATGTTCTTGAGAACTGATAGAGAACCTGAGTTGCTCTGGATTTGATCTGTATACAATCCCATCCTTGAAAGGGCATATAAGTCAACAATCTCTTTTGTCCTTTAAGTTCAAAATTCCTTAATATAATACTAAACATTTTGGTGTATCTAAGGTGATTGAAATCGGAAACTCATGCCTCTAATTAACACTGTATTAGAAAAAAAGAAAAGAAAAGAAAAGAAAAAGAAAAAGAAAAAATCTCGGCTTGGAGCACCTCAAATGCAGTGTCTACAGAGTAACTACAAAGAGAATAAAACGTAAGATTTCCTTGGCTTCATTAATAAACAAAATTGTTCTTTGGTATTTTGGGGAAATAACATTGGAGTTTACTCATTCCCACACACACTAATCCTTTCATTTGCTCTCCCTTCATCTGTACCTTTATTCTCAGGAGGACACTAATTCTTCTGATGGACATCTGCTGTTGCCTAGTTGCATTAGAAGTTGGGGTATTTATGGCAATTAAAACATATTTTTCAAGAGTGAAATATTTCACTCCTAACAAATGAAAACAAAAGCTTCATTTCCTTAGGAGTTCATTTCTCTAGAACACTTAATATTATTTAGGCACTAGCTTTTCTGTTAGTTTTAAAGGTTTAGCCTGCTATATTTATCTGCTGAGTGGCTTTTCCAGAGCATGAAAAATACAGAGGTGGATGCTCACAACTATTGAACTGAGAAAAAGATCCCCATTGGAGGAGTTAGAGAAAGGATTAAAGGAACTGAAGAGGTTTGCAACCCCATAAGAACAAAAATACCAACCAACCAGTGTTCCCAGGAACTAAACCACCATTCAAAAACTACACATGCACAGACCCATGGCTCCAGCTGCATATGTGACTGAGAATGGCTTTGTTGGACGCCAAGGCGAGGAGAAGCCCTTGGTCCTGACAAGGCTGGACCAACCTCACAGTGTAGGGGAATGTCAGGGCAGGGAGGTGGGAAGGGGTGGTTTGATGGGTGAAGGAACACCTCATGGAAGAAGGGGAATGGGGCAAGAAAAGGGGTTTATGGTCAGGATACCGGGAAAGGAGATGACATATGAAATGTAAATAAATGAAAAAAATCCAATAAACAAATATAAAAAAATAAATTTTCACTAAACTAAATAATAAAAAACCTCACTTCTTCAATAACAAGAATTTGTTTTACAAAGTTCCAGTGTTCAAATCAGCCCATCTGATTTATTCCCGTACCAAAAAATATCTAAGCAGTAGAAATAGGGTTATATTTTTCTTTCTGTTTTTTTTCTTAAACTTGTTTGCCTTATTTTTTAAACTTAGTTTTCAGCAATTTTTGTACGTGATTACCCTCCAACTAATACTCTCTGCTTCCCACTCACCCATGTGCATAACCAAGCCCAGATGTAATAGAACATTATTCTTTCGATAAAAGCAAGTTGGATACTTTTAAATTCCTAAAAGTTTAAAATACATTTTTTAAATGGTAAAATCACTTACCTCTGTTTCCAGCTTTTCTAGGCCTCTGAGTCCCCCTCTGTCCTCTCCTGGTTCTGCAGCACTGAGGAATTATGAAATCTCGCAGTTCAGAAAGTGACCCTCTGCTCATTCATCTTGGGAGTATTTGGAGTATCTTCTCTGTTAAAATATGTACTTGAGTGATTTTTAAAAACAGAAAAAGTTAAAATGTTTGCCTTTAGGAAAGTACCTGGATCTGATGGTACAGAGGGTTGGGAAAGGGTGGGGCCTGACTAATTCACTTAATGATCCAAACACCCTGATATGGACTAACCCTGAATTCAATTACAGGTGAGAAAACTTTGCAGATTTGTGTTAAAGTTGCTTACATTTCACATGCTAACATCAAGTTCTAGGAAATATGGAAAGAATTAAAAATTTAATACTAAATTATTATAATATTGACATGGCCTGTTTGTTCAAGATTTCAACACCCAAAAATGTTAGGTAAAATCAGTACCACTGAAAATCATTGAAGGACTTTTAAACAATCTATGCAAATAGCAAAGAGTCAAAGTTTAAGTAATAAATACAAATGTTGCTTTAAAGTTATTATTACACATTTTGATAAACACAAGAATATTAAATGTTTTTTTCTGTCTTTATTTATACATTATGTTCACAGCTTCACAGACATTACTACAGGTGATCCAAGACACAAAAATATCACTTGAGTTCATGTGTTGAAGACCCAAACACCTAAGATGGCCAACCTCTCCATGGAAGCCACAGTCTATAGATCCCACTCATCCTGGTACCTGGTAAATGGATTTAACTAGAAAAGATCCTACTGCGTGGGATAATTCAGGCCCAAATAAACAACAATGAATATTCTCTCTCATCTGAGACACCTGGCGCAAAGTCTTCAAAATGAGTTGTAATATTTAATAACTGCCAAGAACCAGGAATATAGAAAGGGCACATTGCCAGGTCAGGTGTGGGAACAGCAGAGAGCAGCCTGGAGGATGCAATATGAAGTTTTAATCTTAAATCATTCCATGCACACAGTCATGTCACATATAACATACTCATACATAATGTTGCAAGAGTGGGCTAAATGAAAATACATTTTGTTATATTTTAGCATATGTAAGGTAATGCCCATAAAGGAAACAATCTGACAATAGATATAAATGCATCAGTAAACAGTAAGACTTTGTAACTGGCCTCACCCTCACATTAATAACTGAGATGAGAGCCAGCAGAAAATAAAGAAAAGCTGCAAATGCATTCTCTCCTAGTTTTTTAATTTATGAAATTTTCTGGAGTAATTAATCTTTTTCCTTATTTCTTGACAAAACAGAATCCTTCAATTACAGAATTCTTTTTCACAATTGTTATTTATTATTATTGTTCTTGGGATGGGGGCCTCAAGCCAAGGTGCATGTGTCCGGAAGACAATTTTACAAAGCTGGTTCTGACACTCCAACTTCCTTTGAGTTAGTGCCAGATATCAAGCTCAAGTATTCTGTCAGGCTTCTGTAGAAAGTACACTTACACACATTTTACCTAGATCATATCATAACATCTTTCAGATGGTTTATATATAAACACCTTACACAGATAAAGAGTAATGAATTCCATAATTCCTCTACATTAATTTCTAAGAACACAAGTCACAGCATACTGCAAAAGAAAATCACCAGTGTGGAATAACAGTTTTCACATTCTGCCACAGTTAACCTGATCGAACACAACAAAAAGAACTTCCCCAACAATACCTATTTCATGTCACATCATGTGAAATTCTCTAAATTATATTTGATCATTTGATAGGAAAACAATAAAAGCTGCAATTGTTACCTGTGTCTCTACACAGAAGTGATTCTGGTAGAAGGAATTGATACCCCAATTGGGGGAAAGCTGGTCTTCTCTGATCTGTCTCCCTTAAGAGACTCCAAAAAGAAAGGTAAAACTAAATTTCTTCTTAATGATACTCAACCTCATGATTTTCTGCCCCTCCTCTGAACAAAGCGAAAAGAGGAAATTGCTTTTGAAAGCTGCATATGAGAGCAAAGGAAAGTAGCAGCATATTATGCCCGATGCTGCAAAAGTAGTGTCCATAAATGATATTTGAAGTCTAATAAAATAAACACTCCTGCAGATAGAGCAAAACTAGTGTCTTTAGCAAAACTATTAGGAAACAAGAGGGACTGAAACTCCTCTGCTTACACTTTTGTAAAAGACTTTTGGAAATTTTCTCTTATAGCTACTGTTTCTACACTTCTTGATTTTGAATTATGCTCATTGCAGCTAAGTGTGTATTTATTAGAAATACCTCTGGAGAACTCACATTTCCACTCTTAAAGTCATCCTCTACCCACTTCTAGCTTCGTAATCACAGATAATATTTACTGTCAACATTTATGCCATTCCATATGGAGTGTTGAGCTGCTGATGTTTTCCAGTACTGAGATATTAAATCTAAGACAATGAGCTTACTCAGCAAATACTCTTTCCCTGAGCTATAGACTCATGCTTTGTTTGGTTTTCTTCTGGTGTTTAGTTTTGCTTTTTGTATTTTGGTTTGTCTGTTTGGTTTCATTGTTGCTCTCTGCTCTCCCACTCACAGTTATCTGGGCTCACACTTTTCTGTATAAGTGTTACAGCTATACACAACTATAACAATTTACCACATGCTTCTGATAGTAAATTATCTGGAAACTAATAAGCAGTACATATATATATATATATATATATATATATCACAAGATGTTTAAACCTATATGTAATTATTAATCACCTCTATTCAGCATAAATTAATTAGATAATGCTCCAATATTGAATGATTTAGCTGTTTTACAGTGCTCAGTTTTTGTTTTTGTTTTTGTTTTGTTTTAAAACTACATGGGATATACTTTAGAACATATTCACGGAGTCATGGATTCAAGGAGATTAACATTGCAGGAATTTTGATATAGATCATTACATGACATCTAGATCATTTGCAGTCTACAAGTTAGAATGAAAATATTCACAATTTCTTTTCTAGAGATAAGAAGAGGTGGTTTTCTTCTATGAGTTTTGCACATGAGATTGTGATAAAAATTCCTAGAAAGAAGCTGTTTTATCATAGACTGATTTAAACTACAGGTGCATGGGGAAGTTGTAATAGTGTGGGTTCTAGGAACTAATCATATTAGCAGAGGTTAACTCTAGCCCTCTAAATTAACCTATATCAGAACTAACATCCTGTGACTAGTGGATTAAAAACTTCATGAAATCTATTAAAATAGCTGACCACTAAACTCCACTAGCCTGAAGGCTTAGAATGTCTTCTGATGACCCAGAGAAAAGATTCTGCCCCCTCGATGTAATTACTTCTCTGATGTACCCAGTAATGTATGCTGAAATTGCCTTGATTCATGACTTTTAGGTTCTTTGAAACTCCAAATCTTTATGAAACTGCTTTCACATTGGAACATGGAAACTTCGTCACTCAAAGTGTTTCCAAAATATACTGTATTTTATTTCTTTTAAGGTGACATCTGGTTTTTGCATCAGCAAACCTTCACTGAAAGTTATTGCTGTGCACAAATTGCTCAGGAGTTTGCAAATTCTAGTGAAGTTTCACACGCTGAATACTTTAGATACTTCATTGTGTTACAGGGAATTGTTCACAGGAGGTATGTACAAAGGCTTGACCTCATACAACAAAATAATCATAATAATAACGATAATAATACAAGTGACAAGGATAATAACTAAAACATTGATAATAATAATAGAATAAAGAGAGGAGGTAGAAGACTATTTGTCTTCAATAGTCTGTTGACTTGAGCCAACCCTTTTCAGAATATGTTCAAGTCTCTCACTAAATTGTACTTTCATTAGACTGTAGCTTTTCCAATTTGCTGGTTTGTGTTGATGAAAACAATTTAAATTATTCTTAAATCAAGAGATAGTGTTTAATGAAGCACTAGGAATTGGTGGATGTCTTGAGACTAGAAGAAGAAATGAAGATTCACTCTCAAGGCTGATCCCTAAAAGATTAAGTCAGAAGGGAACCCCTGCTTCTCTCTTCCACTGTTAACTTCTAGCCAGGCTTGAATCATAACTGCTCAGGGGTTTCTTCAATTTCTTCACTCCATCTCCAATGTTTACTCCCACTTCATAATCTACTCATGTGCTTACCAATAGACTGTTCTGCCTCTTTATTATATGATCAGGGTTTTTTTTTTTTCTTAAATTGTGTCTTTTACGGATTTAAAGATTGGGTTGTTTGGTTTTTTGCTGGTTAGCTTCTTGACTTCTTTATATATTTTGCATATTAACTCTCTGTCAGATATGGGGTGAGTGAAGATTGTTTTTCAAATTTGTAGGTTGTTGACTTGTCATATTGGCTATGTCCTTTGCCTTAGAGAAGTTTTCCAGTTTCGTAAGGTTCCATTTATCAAATCTTGACCTTAGAGCATGACACACTAGGGTTCTGTTAAGGAAATTTCCCCCTGTGACAATGTGTTCAAGGATCTTTCCTACTTTCTCTTCTATTAGATTGAGTGTATCTGGTTTTATGTTAAGGTCCTTAATCCACTTGGAATTGAGCTTTGTGCAAGATGACAAATATGGGTCGATTTTAATTTCTCTACATACAGACAGTTAGACCAGCACCATTTACTGAAGAGGATTTCTTTTCTCCATTGTATATTTTTGGCTTCTTTCAAAGATCAAATGTGCATAAATGTGTGGTTTCATTTTCGGGTCTTCAATTCTATTCCGTTGATCAACCTGTCTGCCTCTGTACCAATACCATGCATTTTTTGATCACTGTTGCTCTGTAGTAAGCTTGAGATTAGCAATGGTGATTCTCTCAGACATTTATTGCTAAGAATTGTTTTCAATATTCTGAGTTTTTTTGCCTTTCCAGATGAATTAGATAATTGCTTTTTTCATGTCTTTGAAGGATTGTCCTGGGATTTAGATGGGGAATACATTGCATCTGTAGTTTGCTTTAGTGGGATGTCCATTTGTATTATGTTAATTTTTCCAGTGCATGAGCATGAGAGATCTCTCCATTTTCTGAGAACTTCTTCAATTTCTTTCTTGAGAGACTTGAGGTTACTATCATCGAGATCTCTCACTTCTTTTGTTAGAGTTCCCTCAAAATATTTTATGTTATTTGTGACTATTGTGAATTAAGTTGTTTCACTTATTTCTTGTTCAGACGGTTTATCATTTGTATAAAGAAAGGCTACTGATTTATTTAACTTAATTTTTTATCCAGCCACGTTGGTTATGGTGTTTATCAACTGGAAAACTTCTTGTGTAGAATTTTTGGGGTTGCTTATGTATACTACCTCAACATCTGCAAATAGTGATACCTTTATTTCTTCTTTTCCAATTGTTATCCCCTGATCTCTTTTTCTTCTCTTATTGCCCTAGCTATTACTTTGAGTACTATATTAAATAGGTATGGGGAGAGTGGGCATGCTTGTCTTTCCCCAATTGTAGAAGGATTGCTTCTAGTTTCTCTCCATTTGACTTGATTTTGATTGCTGGTTTGTAGTAAATTGCTTTTATTATGTTTAGAATTTGGCCTTTAATTCTTGATGTCTTCAATAATTTTAACATAAAGGTGTGTTGTGTTTTGTCAAATATCTTTTCTAGATCTAATAGATCTAAGGAAATGAACATGTGAAAAGAAGATAAATTTTATATTGAGAATTATTGGTGTGTGTGTGTGTGTGTGTGTGTGTGTGTGTGTGTGTGTGTGTGTGTAAGTACATAGTTTGAGTACATAGATGCCTTGTGGTGTACATTGTTTTCAGAGGACAACTTTGGGGATTTATTTCTTCGACCAATGATCCTATGAAACAAATTTGGGGATGACATCAGGCTTGTGTGGCATATGCTTTTACCCACTGAGACACTTCAAAATCCAATTTTGGATACTGTAACATAAGTACCTATGAGTCACCACTCAAGTCTGCCATCATCATGCACCTCATGTTCGATGAAACAGATGATAGATGTTAAGTCATCTCAACAGTAAAAGAAAAGTTACATGGGTAGGATGTGGTTGACTCAGTAATCACTCCAGCTACTCTGTTTTGTCTCAGCACCCTCATCTGGGAAGAATTCCTGTATTTCCAGCACACAATTTTGGAGGACATGGGAAGGGACAAGTAGGATGTACCAACAGCAGAGTTGATTAGGTGGTCCCAGTGTCCCAGTGCAAGCAGATGCTTGTGATATCTCAGTTTTCTGTTAAAAACGATGCTGAAGTAGTCAGATGACTTACTTAAGGACCCTGTATAACTATCTCTGAACCTATGCTCCACAGACATCATCAATGCATGCATAGAAAATGGATACAATGGCACTTAGAAGGGTCTGGAATTTAGCTTCTCACAAAGAATGAATCTGGGAGCTGGGGAAACATGAGTGGAGATACTATCTCAGACTCATTTAACTTTATGTAAATCTTATCATTCATAAATTCTTTGAGCACAAAAATCAGAAGAGCAATTTCTTTACAAGGTTAATGTGAAAGTTTAATAAAATACACAAATAGCTTTTTGTTTTGTTTTGTTTTGTTTTTGTTTCTGAGACAGTATTTCACTATTAACACTGGGGGTTCTGGAATTCACACATAGACTTGGTTGGCCTCAGAATAATAGATTGCCTGAGTTTCCCAAGTGTTGGGATTAAGGTATAAATCATCACACTCATTTCCAAAAGAAAAAGCTTTTAATCATGAATTGGCAAATGGATAGTAAGTTGCATTCAGCATTAAACATTATTATTCATGGGGCAACAATCTAATCTTTTCTTAGCATATAACTCTGAACAAAACACTGAAACTTCAAGCACGTGTTTTCATGTGATCACTAAGAGTATGTCACCTCCTTCCTAGGTTCAGAGTAACTGTTATCAGGGATATGAACAGAAGCTGGTAGATTTTTAAGAGCCTCCAAAAGCTTCTCTAAGACACAAACTGGGTAAATTTTCTAAGAGTGCAGGTGTTGGAACCACAGGATAGGGAGGGTACTTGAGCAAAACTGAGAAAATGACACATCTACTGATGTGAGCTATTGCTGCTCAAGAAAACCCACATTTTCCCTCATCTGGGAGGTTTGTATCACAGCCCCCTCAGAAATATTAAAGGTGCTGAGACCTTTTGCATCCTTATCTCTGTTGAGTTATTATCTTTACCACAGAAACTAACCACATGCACAGGGTAACACTTCCTTGTGCTTTCTGCATATTGTTTGCCTGCTCTAACATCAAGCAAACAAGTGTGTGAACAAAAACTTCAGAGTTATTTGTTCATTATTGTAACCATATCATTAGTGGGAGGAAAGGGGCCACCAGTGCACTTGAAAAACAGGTGATAGTCAACAGAAACTGAACACAGAGTGAGTGCTGGATTGTTTTTATGGCCAAAGATAGGAGGATGCCCATTAACTGTAAAGCCAAAGAGCAGTGATTTCCTCTAGGCTTTGTACACCTGAACTCTGAATAAATAGAAAAATGCAAACTGTAATGACTGCAGAAGAAATGGAATTAATCGATGACACTCCAATTATTTTCTTTGACCAAAGTTCATCATAAAACAGAAAGTCCTGAGCTCACATGGCAAGGTAATACAAGAAAAACTTAAAGATATTTAGTTTTCTTGAGTTTTTGTCTCTAAATTCATGTTTGTTAAAAAAAACATACTTAACACACAAAACACACAAACATATATGTATATATACACATACATCATATATGTCTATATCTACATCTACATACAGTCTCAATTTCTTGGCTTTGCTGTAAAAGCCTTTATTTCTGAAACCACAACTGTCCATCCTCCTTTATGGTGAGAATATCACAAACAAAATCCAACGTTCAAACCTTCAGTCAAACCCTCAAACCTCAGTGACATCATTGCAGAGCTGCAAATGGCTCTTCCTGTGGCAGGCTGAGGTGAGAGACACCTGGAATAGTCACCAGCCCACAGGAAAGGGCTCATCACTTGCTTCACTAAGACACTGGCCAGTGTCTCACCTCTTGGTTTTATCTTTTAAGGTGGAACTTTTACCACCATGATATACAGTAAACTTCACAGGTCTTAAAAAAAAACAAAAACAGCTCTATTTTGAGATTTCCTGTGCTTGTATTCACGCTGTGCATTTATAATGACAGTTATTTTAACACTCTGCCTTCCCTGCCTACACAGATAGTCTTAGACTCGCTCAAGCACTGAGAGAAAATAAGGAAGTTGATTCAGAATATACTAAGAATGATAAAGGGGGCCAAAATGGGGTTTATTGTGGATATCTGTTCTCTTCAGTACCCAGGGATAAAATTCACTCTTGGAGAAGACATATGACAATCCATAAGACCTGTGCTCTTCATTCTCTCTTTTCTCACTGTGTCATACTTCAGAGCAGAGACTTTAGTCCACTTCCACTGCATCCTCTTTGGACTCTGCAAGTTCAGCTACTCCTCCTTAAATCACTCATTTTTTTTAAGTTTTATTTCACTTTCGTAATGTGTGGTCTCATATAGTTCAGGATGGCCCAGAATTACTATGTAGCTGAGACAGCCATGAAACACCTTCTAAATTGTGAGTTCTGGAATTACAGGGGGATCTACAATATCTAGCCTTCTTATCATTCATTATTTTACCTGTGGTGGTGTGCTTATTTTTTTATTTTGATGAGAAGTTTTATGCTACTTTATTATCCAATAAGACTAGGAATTCTGCTATTACAACAGGAAATCGTATTTGTGGTTCAACTTATACTTAGAAGTTTAATAGCACAATTTTCAAATAATCTCAGCTATCATTCATAGTCCTCTCAACAATGTAGAGCAGCCATATTGAAAATGGCTAGTATTCCATGGAATCCAGTTTTGATTCCCAGAATCAACATATAACATCTAAGTGATTGTTTTATAGTTTATGGACATTTATTTACGGTTTGTTTTCATTTTAACTCACTACAAATTAGAATCAGCTGAGTTTAGAGCCAGCATTTCCAGGCTTCAATCATGGGCTAATAAATAGTTGGTTTCCAGAATCATAAAGGTTTTCCACGCCACAGTGGAACTAAAAAAACCTAAAAGGTCCCCAGTCTTCTTGACTGAACAACCACTGCATTGTCAGCTCCCTGAGAGAGAAACACTGTGGAACTACACAAAATGTTAAAACATCAGCCAGGAGGACAAAGCACATAAGTGGGAATTCCACTCTGAATATTGAATCAGCTCTTGTTAACCCTATAGCATTTGCAGAGTTAATAAGTCCTTATATATGTTATTTTAGGGTTACTTATTTGACTACAAATGGCACTTACAGGCTTATTTAGGTATCCCCAATGTAATGAGTCATAGCTAAGGTCACACTCATTGATTCTTAGGTGCCACTGTCTTATCCCCACTCTCTGTCTCATCCTGGGCACTGAAACAAACAAACTTGGAAAGGGATGGTCTATTCATTTGACATGTTACTACTGGATGTTAAAGGAATATGCCACAAGCATATATATGAAGGCTGAAAGCAGAAATTGCAGAGAAACTCTCTGGCTCAGGCTAGATATTTTTCTTTCTTCTCTTTCTTTTGTCAATTTATTTATTTATTTATTCATTCATTCATTCATTCATTCATTTATTTATTTGACCACTCTTCACTCCTCCCACTACCATTCTCACAAGCTTCTCCCCCATTAATCCTTCCCCTTTTCCTCAGAGAAGGGGAAATCTTCTAAGGGTAAGAATTTGATCTTGTACCTCCAACTACAGCAGGCACATCCTCTCCCTCCAAGGTTAGATAAGGCAGTCTTTATTGGAGAAAGTGATCCTAAGTTAAGCAACAAAATAGCAGCAGACTCCACTCCAATTCTTAGGAGACCTATATGAAATCTAAGACATACATATGTTAAAAATATTTTGGACTCCTAAGTCCAGCCCTTGCATGCTTTGCGGTTGGTGCTTCAATCTCTGTAAGGCCCCATGGACCCAGGTCAGTTGTCGCTGTAGGAATTCTTGTAGAATCCTTGAATGTCAGGATCCTCCCTCAATCCTACCCTCTCATCTTCCAAAAGACTTCCTGAGCCTTGCCTAATATTTGACTGTGGGAACACTACATCTCTTTCCATCATCTGCTGGATGGAGACTTTCAAGAGACAGTTATTCTGCAAGCATAGTAGAATATCATTAATCACGTGAGGTTTTGGCTTTTTTCCAAAGTATGGGTTTCAAATTGGGTCAGTCATTGGCTGGCCATTCCTACCATGTCTGCTCAATTTTTACTCAAGCGTATCTTGTAGGTTGAACACACTTTGAGTCAAAGGTGTTGTGGGTAGGTTGGAGCGTATTTCCCTCCACTGGTACTATCAGTTTGCTAGAGGTAGCCATTATATGGTGGTCTTCATATTTCCATCTGCTAGGAGTCTCAACTAGGTTCATCGCCACAAACACCCAGATACTTCTTCCATGCAAGGTCTCAAGCCATTCCCAGAGATGCCCCCCAACTGATTTCCTTCTCTTTTTCACCACTTTTATACACTCCCTTACCACTCCTGATCTCCATCTCCATTATTCTTCTCAAACATTCTCACATGTAGTTTCCTCCATTTATCCACCGCTGGTGTATATTTTATTACCCCTTCTGAGAGAAAAACAAGCACATCCCACTTGAATCCTCTTTGTAAATTAGTTTCTATGAATCTGTGGATCGTAGCATGGGTATGCTGTAATTTATGGCTAATGTCTGCCTGTAATTGAGTACATATTATGTGCGTATTTCTGTATCTTAGTTGCCTCACTCAGGATGAGATTTTCTAGTTACATTAATTTACAGCAAATTTCATGACATTTTTGTTTTAACAGCTGAATAGCATTGAAACAAACTGAGTGCCAGGAGAGGGAAATGGGCACCAACCCATTCACTGTGTAGATGTACCACATGTTCCTTATACATTCTTCAGCAGAGGAACATCTAAGTTGTTTCACATTCCTGGCTATTATTAATAAATCTGATATGTACATAGTTGAGCATATGTTCCTGTGATGTGGTGGAGCATTTTTTTAAGTATAGGGCCATGCATGGTATAGCAGAATCTTGTAGTAGAACTTTTTGCCATTTCCTGAGAAATTGACAAATTGATTTCCAGGGTGGATTACAAATATGAGTTCCTGCCTCTACTAGAGGAGTATTTCTAATGCTCCACACCCTTGCCAGCATATGCTAACCCTTAAGTTTTTTTTTAATTTTTTTATTGGATGTTTTTATTTACATTTCACATATTATCCTCCTTCCCAGTTTGCCATCAATTAACCCTCATTTTTAAAATGTTTCACAGCCCTTCCATATTCCTTTGTTTAGAATTCTCTGTTTATATCTGTACTCCAATTTTAATTGGGTTTTTTGGATTATGTGTATAACTTCACAGTTGTTTTTATATATTTTGGATATTAGCCCTCTATCAGAAGTAGAGCTGAGGAAGACATTTTCCAATCTGTAGGCTCTTATTTTATCCTAAAGAAAGTGTCCTTTGCCATACATAACTTTTCAGTTTCATAAAGTCCCATTTACTGTTGATCTTAGTGTCTGAGCTGTAAGTGTTCTCTTCAGAGAGTTGTGTTTGTACCAATGAGTTCAAGGCTATACCAATCTTTCTTTCCTTTTAAATTTTTATTTATGGTTTTTGTAGATCCTCTTTAACTTGACTTTTGTGCTGTATGATAAACAAGAATCTATTGGCTTTCTTCTACATGTAAGCATCCAGTTAAACCAGAATCAGTTGTTGAAGATACTCTCTCCCATTTTCATTGTATGGATTTGCCTTTTTTGTTAAAAATTAAGTGTCTGTCGGTGTGTGGTTTTACTTCTGTCTTTGATTTGATTCCATTAATTAGCCTATCTCTTTTTATACCAATAAAATGCATAGTTCATTTCTATTGCACAGTAGTGAAGCTTTAAGTCAGTCAGATGATACTTCCAGAATTTCTTTTACTGTGCAGGATTATTTTAGCTACCCTGTACTTCATGAATTTTTGTTTTTCCATATGAAGTTGATAATTACACTTTCAAGGTCTGTAAAAACTTGCGTTGGAATTTTCATGGGAATTGCTTTAAGTTTGTGGATTGATTTTGGCAAGATATCTATTTTCACTATGTTAATCCTATCTATCTATATGTAGCACCCATTACAACTTTTAAAAGTTAAAAATATTTAAAAATACTTTCAATATTTTAAAATTCCAAGTGGATTTTAGAAATTCAGCATTTTTGATTGTGGCTACTGTTTGATGAAATGTATGTTACAAACCTTCTTAATTGAGGACAGAAAATACATGACCTAGAAAAAATATTTCTAAGTAAAACTCAAAGGCTTTTATTTCAATCCATGTTCGGTAGTAGTTTCTGGTGTCTTATTCTATCTATGAGCTTCTGGACCAAAAGGACCCATGTACTCCCACTTCTCTGCACAGTGAGTAATTAGCTAAACAGTGCTAAACAATGACATGCTGTCTCCAAAACAAAGTTTAAAAAGCTGAAAAATAAGTTCATTTAAGCTGAATGAGCAATCCAGAATAATCTGTACCAAGGGCAATGTATAGATAAGTATTACTCAAGAGGTTTCCCCAATGGTTGATAGTACATATTATGTAGAGGGGCCTACAACAGCTTATTCAGGGTCCATTTTCCTGAGCATTCTTGAGCAATCTTACTATTTCTCCTCATGAAAATCTTGAATAAAAGATGTCATGGGAGTCTTCTGTGGGTGGTCACAGGATCTCTGGTTCATGTAATGACAATGTTATGTCCAAAATAGAATTTACAGATACACATCTGACTTCAAAGTGGAACTTGGATGTACATTTCCAGTCTTGCCACTCAGAAAGTCATTCAATGGGGATCAGCAAGTCAAATCCATCATTTTCTATAGAATGAAATTGAAACTAGGTTGCCTTATGGAATCCTGATCTCACAAGAAAACAAAAACAAACAAACACATATACTCTCCTCACTTTAGGCAAATAATCATTGTTTTACTTTAATCCGCAAAGTGTATGGTCTTCATTAGAAAACCCCTAAGAAGCTAGTACACACTTAAAAAAAGCAAAAATCCTAAATTGTTGTTTGCCATTTTGTCCTAATGACATTATACTTTGCCTTACAGAACCTTTGTAACTTTATGAGGTCCCTTTTGTCAATTCTTGATCTTAGAGCATAAACCATTGGTGATCTGTTCAGGAAATTTTCCACAGTGGCTGTGCGTTCAAGAATATTCCCCATTATGTTTTATATTAGTATGAGTGCATCTTGTTTTATATGGAGGTCCTTGATCTACTTGGACTTGAGCTTTTTTCAGATCAATAGAAATAGATTGATTTGTATTCTTCTAAAAGCTGACCTCCAGTTGAACCAGCACCATTTGTTGAAAAATTATATCTTTTGTCCATTGGATGATTTTAGCTCCTTTGTCAAAGACCAAGTCACCATAGGTGTATGGGTTCATTTCCAGGTTTTCAATTGTATTCCATTGATCTATCTTTCTTTTTCTGTACCAATACCATACAGTTTTTAATCACAATTTTTCTTTAATACAGCTTGAGGCTGGAAAACATGATTCCCCAGTAGTTCTGTCGTGTTGAGAAACAGTTTTCTCTCTCCTGGAATTTTTTTTTTCTATTACCCCAAATGAATTTGCAAATTGCCCTTTCTAACTATGAAAAATTGATTTGGAACTGTGATGGGTACTGCATTGAATCTGTAGATTGCTTTCACAAAATGGCCATTTTTACTATATTAATCCAGCCAATCCTTGAGTATTGGTGGTCTTTCCACCTGCTGAGATCTTCAATTTCTTTCTTCAGAAATTCTTCATCTGTATGAAGTTTTTGTCATACAGATCTTTCACTTGCTTGGTTACAGTCTTTTATATTAATTGTGACTATTGTGGAGGGTGTCATTTCCGTAATTTCTATGTCATGCTGTTTATCCTTTTAGTAGAGGAAGGTTACTGATTTGTTTGAATTAATTTTATGTGCAGTTAATTTACTGAAGTTCTTAATCAGGCTTAATAGTTCTCTTGTGGAACTTTTGGGGGCACTTAACTATACTATCATACAATTTGCAAATAGTGATGCATTGAATGTTTCCTTTACAAACTGTATCCCTTTGACAATCTTTGGTTGTCTGATTGCTCTGGCTAGGACATCGATTATTATATTGAATAAGTAGGGAGAGAGTGGGCAGCCTTGTCTAGTCCCTGATTTATTGGGAATGCTTAAAGTTTCTCTAAATTTAGATTGATGTTGGCTACTGGTTTGCTATATACTGCTTTTACTATGTTTAGGTATGGGCTTTGAATTCCTGATCTTTCCAGGACTTTTATCATGAAGGAGTATTGGATTAATGAGATGATCTTATTTTTTTTCTTCGAGTTTGTTGATACAGTGTATTAGGTTTATTGATTTCTCTTTTTTTATCTTTATTAAATTGAGTATTTCTTATTTACATTTCGATTGTTATTCCCCTTCCCGGTTTCTGGGCCAACATCCCCTTAACCCCTCACTCTCCCCTTCTATATGGGGTTCCACTCTACATCTTCTCCTTATGACCAACCTCCCCCTAACAATCACGTTCACTGGGGGTTCAGTGATGGCAGGACAAAGAGTTTCCCTTTCCACTGGTGCTCTTACTAGGCTATTCATTGCTACCTATGAGGTTGGAGCCCAGGGTCAGTCCATGTATAGCCTTTGGGTAGTGGCTTAGTCCCTGGAAGCTCTGGTTGCTTGGCATTGTTGTTCATATGGAGTCTCAAGCCCCTTCAAGCTATTCCAGTCCTTTCTCTGATTCCTTCAACGGGGGTCCCGTTCTCAGTTCAGTGGTTTGCTGCTGGCATTCACCTATGTTTTGCTGTATTCTGGGTGTGTCTCTCAGCAGAGATCTACATCTGTGTCCTGTCAGCCCGCATTTCTTTGCTTCATCCATCTTATCTAGTTTGGTGGCTGTATGGGCCACATGTGGGGCAGGCTCTGAATGGGTGTTCCTTCTTCCTCTGTTTTAAACTTTGTCCCCCTATTCCCTGCCAAGGGTATTTTTGTTCCCCTTTTAAAGAAGAAGTGAAGCATTCACATTTTGGTCATCCTTCTTGAGTTTCATGTGTTCTGTGCATCTAGGGTAATTCAAGCATTTGGGCTAATAACCACTTATCAATGAGTCCATACCATGTGTGTATTTCTGTGATTGGGTTACCTCACTCAAGATGATATTTTCCAGTTCCATCCATTTGCCTATGAATTTTATAATGTCTTTTTTTGATAGCTGACTTATATTCCATTGGTAGAAGTACCATATTTTCTCTATCCATTCCACTGTTGAAGGGCATCTGGGTTCTTTCCAGCTTCTGGCTATTATAAGTAAGACTGCTATGAACATAGTGGAGCATGTGTCTTTGTTTTAAGTTGGGGCATCATTTGGGTATATGCCCAAGAGAGGTAGAGCTGGGTTCTTACGTAATTCAATGTCCAATTTTCTGAAGAACCTCCAGAATGATTTACAGAATGGTTGTACCAGAGTGCAATCCCACCAACAATGGAGAAGTGTTCCTCTTTCTCCAAATTCTTGCCAGCATCTGCTGTCACCTGAGTTATTGATTGTATCCATTCTGACTGGTGTGAGGTGGAATCTCATTGTTGTTTTGATTTCCATTTACCATATCACTAAAGATGTTGAATATTTCTTTAGGTGTTTCTCAGCCATTTGGCATTATTCAGCTGTGAATTCATTGTTTAGCCTGAAGCCCATTTTGTAATAGGGTTGTCTGTCTCCCTGCAGTCTAACTTCTTGAGTTCTTTGTATATTTTGGAGATAAGCCCTCTATCAGTTGTAGGATTTGTAAAGATCTTTGCCCAATCTGTTGGTTGCCATTTTGTCCTAACAACAGTGTCCTTTGCCTTACTGAAACAGGAACCATTTGAGAATATTATTATTATTATTATTATTATTATTATTCCCTAATCTTTTTTCTTCAGTCTTCATACCCCTCCTAGCTCTCTCAATGGTCCCAGTCCTATACCTCCTCCACCCCCGTTCTTCAAGCAGATGTCCCCACCCACCACCCTCCACACCACTAGACCTCCCTACTCCTTGGGGTCTAAATTCTATTGAGCATTAGGTGCATCTTCTCTCACTGAGGTAAGCCCAGGCAGTCTTATGCTGTATCTGTGTCAGGGACCTTATATCACCTCTTGTATACTTCCTGGTTGATGGTTCATTGTCTGAGAGATCTTGGGAGTCCAATATATTTCACACTGCTGAGTCTTCATATAGGGTAGCCCTACTTCTCAACTTCTTCCACCTTCTTCCTAATTCAGCCACAGTGGTCCCTGACTGCTTTCCATTGGTATCTGCATCTGACATCTTCAGCTGCTTCTTGACCCTCTCAGGGGTCAGCCATGCCTGGGCACCTGTTTTTAAGCATACCATAGCATCAATAATAGTGTCAGGCCTAGGGTGTTCCACATGAGATTGATCTCAATTTGGGCCTGTAACTGGATAGTCTTTCCCTTGGACTCTTTTCCATTTTTCTTTCAGCAGTTCTTTTAGAGAAGAAAAAAGCTGAGTCAGTGTTATTGACTGTGGGATGGCAACTTCACCCCCTTCACTTGATGCCCTGCCTTTCTATTGGAAGTGGAACCTACAAGTTCCCCCTAAACCCTGTTGGATGTTTCATCTAAGGTCACTCCCTTGAGTCCAGAGAGTCTCTTACCTCCCAGGTCTCATACATTCTACAGGCCATACCCCACTTCTAATTCTTAAGGTTGCTCATTTCCATTCTTCCTTTGGCCATTTGGGCTTCAGTCCTATACTCCCCAATACCTTATCATATTCCCATTTCCACTCCCTTTCCTCTCTCCTAACCAGGTCAACCCTCCTTTTGCCCCACAACAGCCATGATTGCTTTCTTCACCCTCCCAAGTTTGATTGAGTCATCTTCCTTTGAGACCTTCAGCTTCTTAAGGTTCGTGAGCTCTATGGATTGTATCCTGGGGATTCTGTACTCTTTATTTGCTCATATCCCCTGATTAGTGAGTACATGCAATGTATGTCCTTTGAGTCTGAATTACCTTATTCAGGATGGTATTTTCTAGATCCAACTATATGACTGGAAAATTCCTTAATAAATTATTAGTAATCCACTGAGGAAATGAACCACATTTTTCAATATTTTTTACTATGTTGTGGAACATCTGGGTTGTTTCCAGCTTCTGGCTATTACAAATAAGACTTCTGTGAACATAGTGGATCATGTGCCATTGTGGTGTGGTAGGACATCTCTTGGGTATATGCCTGAGAGTGGTATAGCTGGGGCTTCAGGTAGATCTATTTCCAATTATCTGAGGGACCTCCAAATTGATTTCCAGAGTGATTGTACCAGTTTGCAATCTGACCAGCAATGGAGAAGTGTTCCTCTTTCTCCACATCTTCATACTGACATGTGCTATCACTTGAGTTTTTGGTCTTAGCCATTCTTATTGGTATAAGGTGGAGTTTCAGGGTTGTTTTAATTTGCATTTCCTTGATTACTAAGAATTTCTAACATCTCTCCAAGGGCTTCTCTGCCATTACAGGTATATCTGTTATGAATTCTCTTTTTATGTCTATATCCTATTTTTTAATTTGGGTTGCTTGTTCTTTTTTGTGGTTAGCTTCTAAATTTCTTCATATATTTTGAATATTAACCCTCTATCTGATGTGGGGTTAGTGGAAATTTTTTAACGATCTGTAGGTTGCTGACCAGTCCTATTGACTATATAGCCTTTGCCTTAAAGAATCTTTCTAGTTTCATGAGGTTCCATTAATTAATTAATGTTGATCTTAGGACCTTAGCCATTGACGATTTGTTTAGAAAGATACACTGACACACACACACACACACACACACACACACACACAAACACACACACACAAACACACACACACACACTCACACTCACATACACAAACACCGACGTGCCAATGAAGTCAAGGCTCTTTCCCAATTTCTTGTATTTTATATTCAGTCTATATGTGTTTATGTGGAGATTTTTGATCCCCTTGAAGAGTAGACTGTAGGAAATAGCAAAATCCATGACTGAAATTAAACAAAGAGAAATAATGTGAACTATAATAGATTGTACAAAGTCAAAAGCTGGTACTTTGAGAAAATCAACAAAATAGATAAGCCCATAAACAAAATAAATAAAGGGTACAGAAATAGTATCCAAATTAAGCAGTCCCATTAAAGTCAGGAAGAAGATGAGGCTGCCCACCTGTCCCCTGCCTATTCAATATAGTACCCTTAGTGTTGTCCAGAAAATTAGGAAACAGTAGGATATCAAGGGGATTAATATTGGGAAGAAGAAAGTCCAGATATCACTATTTACAGATGATATGACAATATACATTACCAACGCCCAAATTCTACCAGAGAGCTCCTATACTTGACAAACAACTTCAGCAAAGTGGCTGGAGTTTTTGAACTTTTCAAAATAAGTAGCCTTAATATAACTTAAGTATGAATTGGCAGAGCAAAAAAAATAGGAAAACAACACTCTCACAATAGTGACAAATAATATATCTTGGTGTGACTCTAGCCAAGCAAGTGAGTGATATGCATGAAAAGATCTTCAAATCACTGAAGAAAGAAATTGAAGAAGACCTCAGAAGTTGGAAAGATCTCCCACACTCATGGATTGGCAGAATTGATGTAGTAAAAATGGCATCTTACCAAAAGCAATGTATAGATTCAATGAAATCCCCATCAAAATACATTCCCAATTTTTCACAGAGTTAGAAACAGCAATTCTAAAATTCATTTGGAATAACAAAAAAGGTCCAGGATAGGAAAACAATTCTTAACAATAAAAGCACTTCTGGTGGGAATGACCATCACTGACCTCAAGTTATATCATAGAGCAGTACAGATACAAGCCACGTGGTTTTATTACAAAAATAGGAAGATATATCAGTGGAATAGAATTGATGTCCCAGAAATGAACCCTCAACCCTATGGTCACTTCATCTTTGATAAAGAAGCCTAAATCATCCAGTGGGGGAAAAACAGCATTTTCAACCAATGGTGCTGGTACAACTGGCTATCGGCATGTAGAAGAATTTAAATTGATCCATGGTCAAGAAATCAAATAAAAATATGTTGCTAGGCTATAGGGGGGAGACGAGGAACTGGGGATAGCCATTGTATGATTCCCAGACAACAGGCGAACAACAGGCTCCCAGGATCACACTCGAATAACTATAGCCAAAATTCCCAGAGGTACAGAAGATAGAACCTACAGAGACCTCCTCCAACAGAGAAGCGCAGTCCCCTGTTGAGGGATGGGCCAACACAACCCTCTCAAAATTTTTAACCCTGAAATATACATGTCAGAAGGAAGAACAGGGACAAAAAATGGAGCAGAGTTTGATGGAAGGGCCATCCAGGGACTGCCCCATCTAGGGATCCATCCTCTCTGCAGATACCAACCCTTACACTGTTGGTGTGGTCATGAGGCACTTAATGACAGGAACCTATTGTGGCTGCTTCCTGGGAGGTCTGACTAGCAAATGACCAAGGAAGGTGTGTATGTGTGGAGCTAACCATCAGACTGAGCTAAGGGAGCCTGGTGGAAGACCTGATAGAAGGACTGGAGGAGCAGAGGGAAATTGCAATCACATAGGGAAAACATCAACAACACCAGTTGGCAGCACCACTCCCAGAGAATAGACCACCAACCATGGAGGGTGGGAGGGATCCAGGACTGTGGATACATATGTAGCAGAGGATGACCTTACCTGACAACAATGGGGGGGAGTCCTTAGTTCTGTAGAGGTTTGATGCTCCAGTGTGGAGGGATGCTGGAGCAGTGGGGCAGAAGATGTTGGGTGAGCAGGAAAGTACCCTCGTTGAGGCAAAGAGGAGGAAGGGGAGGGTGAATATGGTAAGGGGAGTGATTATTGTGGGATAACTGAGAAATGGAATTTCATTTGAGAATTAAACACATAGAATGATTAACAAAAAAGAAAAATGAGAACAAGAACATGGAGAAAAATGTTGATTTAGTTAGCAAGTACTGTAAGTTACTTGTTACAAAGGTGGCTTATGTTTTTTATTATATAAAAATGTCAGTTTCCATGCAGGAATAAGATAGGTAAAATCCTAATGTTCAGGATGTTTTGCATGGAAAATAAGCAGAAAATAGACAAAACACTTCAGAAATGTAAAGGGAGACATAACAACTGAAATGGAAGAAATTCAATAAACTTCATCAGATCCTACTAAAATGCCTATCATGAACAAAAACTGGAAAATCTAGGTGAAATGAATGAAATTCTAAAGTATTACCACATACCAAAGTTAAATGAAGTGCAGGTAATATATCTGAACAGTTCAATATCCCCTTAAGTAATTAAAGACATTATTAAAACACTACCAAAGCCCCCCCCCCAAAAAAAACCCTGGGTCAGATGGGTTTAGTGCAGAATTCTAAGCGACCTTCCAAGAACAACTAATGAAAAAAACACTCCTCAAACTATTCCAAAAATAATGAAAGGAAAAGAACTTAATTCATTCTATGAAGCCACAATTACTCTGATAACTAAAACATGCGAAGACCCAACAAAGAAATAGAACCGCACAACAATTTCACTTATAAAATCTGCAATAATACTAAATAAAATTCTCAAAAGAAATCCAAGAACACATCAAAACCACTATTCAGCATGATCAAATTGGATTCCTCCCAGGAATGCAAGGTTAGTACAATATATGAAAATCCATTAATGCTTTCCACTATATAAGGATACTCAAAGATAAAATTACATGATGATCTCAATAAATCCTCAAAAATTCTTTGACAAAAGATAACACTCTTTCAGGTTGAAAGTATTGGAGAGAACAGAAATTCAAGAAACATACCTAAACCTAATAAAAGCAATATACAACAAACCAACAGCCAAATTCAAATTAAATGTAGAAAAACTTGAAGCAATCCCACTAAAATCAGAGAATATACAAGGATGTCCACTCTCTCCATATCTATTCTATATAGTACTTCATTACTGGTTCAAGCTAGAGCAATAAGTCAACAAAAGGAGATCAAGGGAATACGAATTGTCAAAGAAGAAGTCAAGGCATCACTATTTGCAGATGGTATGATAGTATACATAAGCATATCAAGAAATTCTACCAGAGAAACTCTAGGATTGATAACTGCAGCAAAGGGTCTGGATATAAAATTAACTCAAATGAATCAATAGCCTTCATTTGTAAAAATGCTAAAGGGCTTATAAAGAAACTAGAGAAACAATATCCTTCACAATACTCTCAAATAACATACAATTTCTTGTGGTGACGCTAATCAAATGAGTGAAAGATCTATATGACAAGAATTTCAAGTTTCTCAAGAAAGAAACTGACGAAGACCTCAGAAAATGGAAAGATCTCCCATGCTCATGGATTGGTATATTTAATATAAGAAAATATCCATCCTATAAAAAGCAATCTTCATATTCAACTCAATCCCCACCTAAATTCTAAAAAAAATTCTTTGAAGACATGGAAAGAGCAATTCTCAAATTCATCTTGAAATACAAAAAAAAAGCAGAATAGGAAAACAATTGTTAACAATAAAGGAAGTTTTAGGGGAATCATCATCCCTGGCCCAAACTATACTACAGTGAAATAGTGATCAAAACTGCATGGTAATGGTATAGAGACAAACAAGTTCATCAATAGATTATAATTGAAGACCCAGAAATAAAACGACAAACAATAGATAATTAATCTCTGACCAGGAAGCCAAAAGTATAGGCTGGAAAAAAGAAAACATCTTCAATTTGGTGTTGGTGTAACTGAGAGTTGGTATATAGAAAAATGAAAATTGATCCATACATGTCACCTTACCCAAAGTTCATCAAGAACCATAAAAAGGAAAAATGAGTGTTTTCCTATAGAGTCTCACTGGGTATACAAACCAGATTTAAAGCCAGGTCCCATGGCCTACAGTAGAACTAAAACACAAAATGAATTCAAGTGCACTTTTGAAAGATCTTTTCTCACAATGTCTCAAATGTCCAGGATTAATCTTTACACTTTCTTCCTTATAGGCCCTTTTTTTATGTGTTAAGGTTTCTAGTTTTGTGTCTACATTTTTCTGTGTTTACAATTATGTATATATCTGTGTCTATTTGTGTTTCTTAAGATTTTTCTATGTTTTTTTCCATTTTTTTGTTTTTTCCAACTTGGAAATTTTTATTTTAAGTAATTATATATTATTGTTAGAGTTGGGTATAAGAATCTGTATGTGAAAGACAGAGTGAGGAAACATATTACTTTGAGAGCGTGAGAAAAGTAAGAAGGAACTGAGAAGTACGGATGGAAAAACATAATATGAATGTATACTATTACAAAATTTGATTTCAATACACATATATTTAAAATAAAACTTCTTTGAAACGTAAAGTCAGTTTTAAGTGCCCTGCACATTGAGCAACTCACATAACCTGTTGAATAAATTTCTTCTTTAATATTTAGAAGGAAACAAGATCTATGCTGCTCTTACAGAGGAAATGAGTTTATTTCCCAGCATTCAGTTTGTTCATAACCTCATAAAACTACAATTTTCCTTGATCCAGTGACCTATTTTGGCCTCTGCTGGTACTCATACACACAATGCATTGATCAGAAAAACATCAACAAATTTACAAATAAAAAATTAGAATAAAATATTATCTGATTTAAATGTGTATGTTAAAACTATATACTTTCTGGGAAAATTATCAGATAAATCCT
This sequence comes from Rattus norvegicus, assembly GCF_021556685.1. NCBI lineage: Eukaryota > Metazoa > Chordata > Mammalia > Rodentia > Muridae > Rattus > Rattus norvegicus. The sequence goes on from NC_141537.1 coordinate 166,499,970, forward strand.
CTGCACTTGAATGTAATCAAACACATGTTGAAAACAAAACCTGCTAAGTCAATGTTCAATGAAATGTTAAACTATCTGTTCTGAAGTGATGTATTCCAGAAAATGCTGAACGAGAAATCAGGAACTTTTTCTGGCATATTATACATAGTTTTTGAATCCAAATTATTTGAGTGTGTGCCTCTCTCTGTTTGTGTAAATATGTATGTATGTATGTATGTATGTATGTATGTATGTATGCATGTATGTATGTATAAATTATGTATCTACCTTCATATGTTTTTCGTACACTTTCAATACAGAAAAATCTAATAAGAAATTAGCTTATATGAACAGATATTTGAGAAAAGAAAACACCTACCTGAGTGACCTATAAGTACAAGAAAAGATGGTTAGTATCATTAGATCTCAGAGAAGTAATAACTTGTCAATTTATCCAGATGGTATAAATACAAAGTATTGATATCATCAAATATTGGTGAAAATGAGGGATAATGTGATATAAGTTCCTTATGAAACAAATCTTCACTTAACACTGAAAAACAAATATCATAGCTTTCAATGTTTAAGAAAATAGATATAAATGGATAGATTTTTGATAGATAAAATAAAAGGATAAAATGTATTTCACACAGTGAAACACATAAATTAATTTGAAAACTTTATTCAAATGTGTTACAAGTTAGAAACATATGATATGTTCACATGTGAATGGAGGAATATCATGGTTCTTTGTGTAACATAACATGCTGATTAATAAAAAGATTGAACCACTACTTTTTGAAAAAATGTATGTTAACTGAAAATAATAATAAAATATACAGGGGAAATATTGTCAAATACAAATCTGTGCAGCGCACATTACACTCTGAACTAGGCCATACTAATTTATATTACAAGACAGCATATGCCTACATGTCTGGGGACAGGCAGGGAGGTCATTGGATCAAATAGACTTTGGGAAATAAAGTTTCTGTTGTAGAAAATGATGGCTCTCTTAGTCTCTTTTCTCTTTTGAAGTAACACCATGGTGAATGTAATTTTGAGGGGAGAGGGATTATTTCGTTTACATGTCCACATTATAGTCTGCCATTGAAGGGAATCTGTACAGAAAATCAAACCTGACAGGAAGCATTAAGCAGAAGCTGATGTGGGATCAAGAAAGGTGCTGATCATTGACTCCCCATTGCTCAGTCATATTTACTAGAATCTCCTAGACCACAAACACATAGGTGGCACCCACAATCTGACTGGCCTTCAGACACAAATAGATAATTAAGAAAATACCTGAAGGCCTACCCACAGCCAAATCTTATTAAGTCACTTCAGAATTGAGGTTCCCTCCTGAGATATGATTCTATTTTGTGTCAAATGGACAAAAACTACTTAGTACAACTGTGATTGAAGATATGTGATTATTTGACACAACTACTATTTCTAATGACTTACTGTAGATACTCCAAGATCAAGACCTGATATTTTTAAGTGTCACGATAAAAACCACAAAGAAATTGCAAAAAAATAACCATTTTGAAACTGTAGGTCATGAGCAAATTACGAGTAAACGTATAGCATGATACTGACCCTTAGGACATACTAATATCATCCAGAAAATGGACAGACATGAATGTAAATCATGGATTAAAACATACTAATAGATCAATAACAGACATGTTATCATCATTATAGTTCTATACTGTGGAAAAATGTTTATCCCTAGAAAAATGACTGTAAACAATTTATATTATTATTAATGTCATCCTTAGGCTTCATGAGACAAAGTCTCATTATAGAGCAAATGGTATTAGAATCTACATGTCGCCTAGGCTGACCTCACATTCATGTGTATAGTATGTTTATAACTCTGAGCTACCATACCTAACTGGCTTCAATAAATTTTAATGTTTCTATGGGGTTACAATTTCCCAACAAATGGAGCAGAAGGAGAAAGAAAAATTAAGAACACGTGTGAACTTCAGAAGGTCCTCTGAGTGTCTTGAACTAGTCATGGCAACTAGTCATGAAGGCTGAAATTATATTTTACAGCAAACATAAGGTTTTCAAAATCATTTTATTTATTAACAGTCAAGACATAACCACAATCAGTCCTCCCATCCACAGTTCCTCATCTCAAAAGGTTTTAAAAATGCTAACTTTTTCTACACCAAAAAAAAAATCAAAAAACAGAAAAAAAAACAAACAAACAAACAAACAAACAAAAAACCAAATAGTAACTAACCTCTACATGAAAACCCACAACTGCAGATTTGTTATTAATTGTACTAACAAGCCATGGGCTGTAGAAATATCCAAAAGAATATGTGATGTGTGCATTATTTATTGAGTTCTCCATGTGGTTCTGTGTGTCATTCAGGAGAGAATGTGAGGAAAATCATTTGGGTCTTGGAACAAAGGATGTCCATTCTCCACATGCAAGCTGCTCCATGTGCCAGAAGGGAATACTGTGTCTGCTCTTAAGACAAATTTCAGAAGACTTCTTCGCTTTGCAACTCATCTCTTTATTCACAGAGCAGACTGTGACCTTTCGTTCACACTGCACAATGGGGCAGGATATTTTTCTATTCCCTTTTCACAGATACAGAGATGTCTTTTACCACAGTCATCATCATGTAGACCTGTCATACTGAAATATTTACAATTTCCTGTTTTGTGTAGTGATATCATTGCCACCAAATCACTGTAAAACAAAGAAATAAGTTGTCAGTTATTAAATTTCAAGTGTATATTGTTGAAGGCCATGATTTTTGCAACATGTTTTATTGATGAAAATATACAGAATATGGAATGAATCACATGTGTAAGACTAAAATGTTTTTATTTTCCCTAAACTCCTAAAATATGGTCTTGGGCCAGTGACTTGAATGTGTTAGACTGTTGACATCAAACTGGACCATCTGTTTTTAGTCCTCAGATGCTGCACAATAAAGAAGAGACCCAGGTCCTTTCAACTGTCAATGAATTACTCAGGTGTTGTGATCTGTGCATGCACATGCACATAAATCCACACAAAAAGACATAAACAGTAAAAGTAAACATTGAAACTGTCTCACCATGACTCAATGAACTATCCTTTTCATACCACTAATTTTGTGCAGCAAGGAAGATTATTTTTCAGCCTTTCAGAAATAATAAGGGCTAATTTAATACTGAGGTTATTTATCTATGATTATTTTGTGCTATGATGACAGATTGAATAGAAGAAATATGTGTACAGACTTATTTTCCTTGTTTTTAAAGAGAAAAAGGGGGTGTTTAATTCAATTACAAACAATGGTTTGTGAATACAATTTTGTTGTTTTTTTTTTTTTTTACTTCCCCAAATCAGAACTAACAGGTCTTCTTTGAAACGTGGTGACTGAGTGACTTCCTTGCATTCAACTCAACAGAAATCTCTGCTGTTTGGTATACTTTGTACCACATCTATCTTACTATAAAACAATTTTAAAAGTTTAATAGTAAATAGAACAAAGAAGAGGTGATACATACATAGAATCTCAGCATATGGGAGTAAAATAACAGGTGAAAAGGTTTTGGAACTCTGAATGACTAGGATTACAAACCAGGTCAAATTTGGCTTTGGAACAAGAACCTCATCAAATATTAACAAATAATTTAAAGTTTAATGAATATATTTGTGGTAGATAATGATCCAGATTTCTATATAGGCTGGGGTTCAGTAAATGTGAGATTTCCAAAAGATTAGTGAGTGTGGCTGTCAATCAAAGCAGGGAACAGGAGGATGGATTAGGGGATTTCAAGAGAAGAAACCAGGAAAAGGGATAACATTTCAAAAGTAAATAAATAAAATATCTAATAAAAAAGTTGGTGAGGATCTCTTAATTGTGGAGTTGGAGGACCTGAACAAAATATATTCTATGAAAAAATGTAACTTAATGATCAAAGTTGAGCTGTGTGTGGTGCTGATGCACATCTTTAACCCTAGCATTTGTTGGCAATGGCTGGTAAATCTCTGAATGTGAGGTTAGCCTTGTATACTGAGGAAGGTCTAGCAGAGTCTGAACTATACAGACAAACTCTGTATTCAAAACCATAATATGAATGAAGAGTTAAACAACAGAATTATAAGATAGTAAATGAATAATGAAGTGCAAATCAGGGATACATCCAGGAAATTATTGGTCATGAAGACCTAGAGATCTCCAACACATCAGCTATTGCCTCTACACTTGTTTTTTTAACCACAACTCCATGGTAACACCTTATCGATGAAGATCTAACACACTGTGACACAAAGACATAGAGATTTAATGTCAAATCAATCAAGAAATATTTTCCTTTGGCTACATATCAAAGGGTCAAATGTGCATTGCAGTCTGATTGGGGGATAAAAGATATCAATGGCTTTACTCCTACCACAACAAGCTACATACATGCTAAGCAAGATATGCCCAGTGGTATCATTGTAAGTGGATAGGTAATTGCTTTTGTACTGGATTTAAAACATTTAATTGAGGAATGCCATGTTTTAAATTCTAATCAAATCAAAACCCGTGATTGCAGATATCATGGGTCCAATGCCATAATCTTCTATAATACTTCAGATATACAGTCATCTGGCAAAATTATGTTATTAATTATTGTCTAGAGCTGGGTGTCATAATTGTGGTTTCATTGGTGTGAGGATACACCATGATCAAGGAATCTCTTTTTTTTTTTGGTTCTTTTTTTCAGAGCTGGGGACTGAACCCAGGGCCTTGTGCTTCCTAGGCAAGCGCTCTACCACTGAGCTAAATCCCCAACCCCAAGGAATCTCTTATAAGGGATATTTAATTGGGACTTGCTTAAGTTTCAGGGGTTCAGTCAATTACTAATGCAGGAGCATAACAGCATCCACACTGATGGAAGATTAGAGAAGGAGAAGAGATTTTACATCTATATCCCTAGACAGACAGGAGAAGATTGGCTTCCACATGACTAGGTGAAGGGTCTCAACATCTGCCACCATGGACATGCTTTCTCCAGCAGAGGCACTAAGACATCAACACAGCCATAATTTCATACACTACCACTAACTGGGACAAGCATAGCCAAACCACCATATTTCATTCCACAATTTCAATAGGATTATACAAAACTATGACAAACTAAACATAATGCAAAATGGATTATTAAAATGTCAATAGTTCCTACTGTATATAGCAATCTCAATAATGTTAAGTGTCCAAAGTTCAAAGTCTTTTTCTGAGATTCAATTATTTAACTGTATTCTCCTATAAAATAAAAAACAAATGGCTGAAGAAATAGCTCCAACATCCCAGGATATATAATAACATTTCAAAATTCCATATCGAGGAAATAATATACTAAACCAAGACAGGAAATCAGCTAGGCAACTCAAAACTCTACAAATACATGTCTGATATCAAAGAACTCCAGATCTCTGACTCTTTTGCCATTTTCGTTGACTGTGAATGAAAGAGCCCGAGTTGGGGGTTAATCTAAGGCCAGTGGGAAAGGTCCATCATAATCTTCCAAGCACAAAGACCTTTCCCTTCCAAGGAGTAGTTAGTTTCCAGAGCAACTTCAAACCAAACTGTCAAACAAGGCTACCTGTGACTCCCAACAGACCTCCCCCAGACTCCCTACTGTCCCCCATGGTAATTTCAGAATGGTCCACTGATCACAAGTCAACTTGGAGGTTACTTTGCCCTATCATCAATACCCTGCCTCATTAAAAGTTGTTTGAATCTGCCACAATTGATTGCAAGTTATATAGCTCTCTGACAGTCTGCTCTGGGTCATCTCCCTTTAAAAACGAGGACCAGGAAAGACCAAAATTAAACTCCACTTGCTATTGATTCAATCACTCTCTCCATGTGTCTCATTCAAGAGGTCCTGGAAAAGATTCAATTCGGACCTCAACACCAAACTCCTTTCTCCCTGTTAATGCCTTTCTTCAGCTCACAGCTCCTTGTTCCAATATCTGCTATGCACTCATGATCTTCTGAGTTCCTCCAATGGGTTTCGATTACTTCTCCAGCTCTGCCCTATGTAGCATTCTAGAATGTAATTGACTCCACTCCACTGCTCCCTTTGTTTTTAGTGGTCATCCTATGATACTGAAATATCCAATATGCTGGGGTCTTCTGCTGCAACTAGGCCACAAAAGAAGCCTCTCATAGGCACTCTTTATGGTGCCAATCCTCAATTTATTTGTATGAACCCCTTTGAACTCAGACATCAACTTCAACTGATCTTCCCCTTTATCAATGATCTTCCCTTGCCTCTCACAGGGCTGAACCTCTTTGGTTTTCCTTGACCCCTACATATCTTCAAAATCACTATGACTTTTGTGATTCTTAAACCTTATCAAGGCCATTGGCAGCAGGAGGTACAGCCTTAACTCTTCTTATCCCTTTGTGTTCTCAGAAAACACTACTCAGAACTTTTCACCAAAATAATGCTTATCTTTTCTTAACCATCCCTAATTTCTGAGGATGAGCTAAAAAGCATTAATTGACTCAATATTCCTTTTATTTTTACTATAGAGCAAGGTTCCTATGGCTGAAACTGCCAAGTTCTACTACGTGATAAGGCTGGAGGATGTCCCACCACTATACTTCTCAGCTTTCTGTTTCCTAACTCAATCACTGCCTAATATTGGTTCTCCTGAATTGTTCTGTAGATTGACAAGAATTTGGAGATCTTCATGACACTTCCTCCTGAATGCTGGGATTAAAGATATGTATACCCATGTCTGGATTTAAGCTTTTCTATACCTAGAAATTCCTCTGTCCCAGTCTGGCCTTGAACTCCAAAATCTGCTTGCCTCTGTCTCCTGGGATTAAAGACTTGTTCCACCGAGTCTGAGTCTAAGCTTTCCACAGCTACTCAAAATCTGGAAAAAAAGTGTTAGAGGAAGTTCATAGCACTAAGTCCCTCCATAAAGAAACTAAATTTTGCATACTATGAATTTATAAGTACACCTGGAAGGTTTGGGGAAAAAAAGAAGCAAACACAACAAAGAGGAATAGAAGGCAAGAAATAATAAAATGAAATCAACACATAGAAAAGTCAATGTCAAATCAATATGGAAATATCTTCCTTTGGGCTGGCATTCAAAAGTTTAATAACTGTTTTTGCAGTTTTCATGGGAGAAAAGATATGAATAGTCCTATCTTGCATTTGAACCTGCATGCTACAATATTAATCTATTAGGGAATATATGTTTTAGTATAAAAAGACCCTTTTTTATTAGAACTAAGGCTTTTACTATATGAAAAAATAATGTTTGGTGTTGTAAGGTAAGTCAAGAGTCCAAGTTTGGTGAAGTCACAGATTCTATATTGGTGCTTGCTACAACTGTTCTGACAAATGGTCAATTGCCAGATAGACCCCCCAGAGCTCCCAGGGACTAAAGCAACAACCAAAGTGTATAAATGTAGCCACATATGGCTCCAGCTTCATATGTAGCAGAAGATGGCATCTTCGGAAATCAGGGAGAGGAGAAGCCATTGTTCTTGTGAAGGTTCAATGTCACAGTAAAGGGCAATGGCAAGGCAGGGAGATAGAAGGGAGTGGGTGGGTGGATGAGGGAGCACCCTCATAGAGGCAGGGGGCAGGATGATAGCATAAAGGGTTTCTGGAGAGAATTCTGGGAAATTTGATAACATTTGAAATTTAAATAAAATATCCATTAAAAAAAGAAAGAAATGTTCAAAGGCCTCAGAGAAATGCAGTTCAAAAAGACACTGACCTTCCAGGTCACAACAATCAGAATGTCCAAGATCAAAAGTCACGTGACAACACATGCTTGGGACGTGTGTAGGAAGAGGAACACTCCTACATTTGTGGTGGGATTGCGAATTGCTAAAACCACTCTGGAAATCAATTTGACATTTCCTCAGAAAATTGGAAAGAATTCTACCTGAAGACACATCTATATCAGTTACACCACTCTTGGGCATATAAACAAATGATGCCCGACTATACCACAAGGACATGTGTTCCACTTGTTCATAGAAGCCTTGTTTGTTATATCCAGAAGCTGGAAACAACCCAGATGTCCCTCAGTCAAGGAATGGATACAGAAAATGTGGTGCATTTTTACAAAATGGAATGCTATTCAGCAATTAAAAATGAGAACATCATGAATTTTGCAAGTAAATGGACATAGAAATTATCATTCTATCTGAGGTAGCTCCAAACTAAAATGGCATGCATGGTATATTCTCACTGATAAGTAGGAATTAGCCAAAAAGTATAGAATGACTATGATACAACCCACAGAGCTTAAGAAGTTTAACAAGCAGGAAGACTCAAGTGAGGATGCATGAATTCCAGGTTAGAAGGGGAAAGGAAATAATCACAAGAGGTAGATAGAGGGAGAAACCTGGATAGGAGAGGGGACAGTGAGGGAAAAATACGAACAGGACCAGATATGGTGGGAAAGGATAGGAGAGATATTCAGAGGGCCAAATTAATGAACAGAAATGGGCAGTCTCAAATAGTAGGAGGAGGAGGGACCCTCTGGAAAGTACAGAGACCTGGGATGTAAGACACTCTCATGACTCATTGGGGGTTTCCTTATCTAAAATGTCCAACATTTGGGAAAGAGAATTGAAGAGTCTATCTCCAGTAGATCAACACGGCCTCAAGTACAGGGACAAGAGTGATGATGCAAAGACAACATTCTTAACCCAAGAATTGTTCCTGTCTAAAAGAAATTTAAGACAAAAATGGAGACAATACTGAAGGAAAGGTAGTCGAATGACCGGGCCAACTTGGGATCCATCCCATAGGATAAAAGAAAGGTTTGACTCTAGTATGCTATGATGTGGTTACAGACAGGAGTCAGGCTTCTCTGTCCTCTGAGAATACCGACCAGCAGCTGACTGAGACAGAAGCAGATAGTAATTCCCAAACAATGGACTGAAGTTAGGAACCCCTGTAGTTGTAATAGGGAAAGGATTCAAGAAACTGAAAGGGAGAAGGATCACATGAGAAGACCAGCAATCTGAACTAACTCACACTCCAGGGTGCTTCCAGAGACTGACCCACCAAAGAGGATCATACACAGGCTGATCTGAGGCCCTGGCACCTATTTAACATAAGTCTGCCTTGTCTGACCTCAGCAGGAAAGGTGCACTTAATACTTTAGAGCCTTGAGGCCCCAGTGAATAAGGAGACCTGGTGAGGGAGGAGCACCCTCTCATAGGCAATAGGAAGGATGGCATAGAGAACTATGGGAGGGAGACTGAAGGAGACAATGACTGTAATGAAAATATATAAAAAATGTAAAAAATTTAAGGATATATACTTAATATTATGATATGCAGATAAACATAAAATGTGTGTATGTATATTTGTATATTTTACACATGTATTAAAGAAATAAATTTCAATCTTAAATAAAAATATTTATAGTTATAGCCTAGGCCTGTCCTGCTCTCAACCTCCATGATAACTTTTTTTTGGATATTTTATGTAGTCACATTTTAAATATTGTCCCATTTTCTCTTTTAATCTCAAAAATCCCCTGTCCCTTACACCCGTCCTCCACCTCACCATCCAGGAAATCCCCTATACTGGGGAATCTAATATTCACAGGACCAAGGGCCTCTCTTCTCACTGATACAGGACAATGCCATCCTTTACTACATATACTGTTGGAACCATGGGTCCCTCCATGTATACTCATTGTTTGGTGGTTTAGACCTTGGGAGCTTGGGGGTTCTGGTTGTTTGATATTCTTGTTCTCCTATGGAGTTGCAATACCCTTTGTCTCCTTCAGTCCTTTGTATAACTTCTCCAGTGGGAACCCTATACACAATAAGATGGTTTGCTTCAAGTGTCCTTATCTGATCAGAAGGGCTCTGGCAGAGCCTCTCAGGACACATCCATATAGGCTCATATCTGCAAGCATTTCTTTGCTTCCACAATAAGAATTTCTGGCTTGATGTCTGTATGTGGGATGGATCCCCAGGTGGATCAGTGTCCAGATGGCCTTTCCTTCAGTCTCTGCTCCATATTTTGTCCCTGTATTTCCTTTTGACAGAAGTCATTCTCAGTTGAAAATTTTGAAGATGAGTAGGTGTCCTCATACTTGGGGCCTTGCCTAACATCTTGATAGGATATGGACTCTACAGGTTCTCCCTCCCATTTTGGAGGCTTTTCAGCTAAGTTCATCCCAGTTAGGTCCTGGGAGCTTCTTGCTTTACTGATATCTAGGACTTGCTGGTGGCTACCCCCAGTGTCCCATCTTCCATTACTATAGACCGATGTTTAAATTCTCGGTCCTGTCGCATCCCATAACTGGTCCAGTGTCCATTTCCCCATCCACTTCTACTCTTCCTCCCATCCCTCCCACCCTCCACTTTCTATGAGTATTTCCTCCTCTCTAAATAGGACTGAAGAATTTTGCTCTTCCTACTTCTTGAGATCCATATGGTCTGTGAATATGTACCTTGGGCATTCTGAGTTTTTATGCTAATATTCAACATATCAGTGATTGCCTACAATAACATTTTTTCTTCTGTGACAGGGTTATCTTCCTCAGGATGATATTTTCAAATTTCATTCATTTGCAGAACAATTTAATGAAGTAATTGTTTTTAATAGCTAATTAGTACTGCATTGTGTAGATATATTACATATTTTTTCTGTCAATTTCTCTTTTATGAGACATCTGGGTTCTTACCAGCTTCTGGATATTTTAAATAAGGTTGCTATGAACAAAGTGTAGCATGTGCCCTAGTTTTATGTTGGAGAATCTTTTGGGTATATGTATAGGATTTATATAGGCTGGGTCCTCATTTCTATGTCCAATTTTCTGAGGAACCACCAGACTAATCTCCATAGTGATTGTACCAGCTTGCAATCCCAACAACAATGGAGGAGTGTTCCTCTTTCTCCACATCTTCACCATCAAATGCTGTAACCTGAGTCCTTGATCTTAGTCATTCTGAGTTGGGTATGTGGAATCCCAAGATTTTTTTTTGGTTCTTTTTTTCAGAGCTGGGACCGAACTCAGGGCCTTGCACTTCCTAGGCAAGCGCTCTACCACTGAGCTAAATCGCCAACCCCAAGATGTTTTGATTTGTATTTTCCTGATGACTAAGGATGTTGAACATTTTTGGTGCTTTACATTCTCTGATGTCTACCTTCTTGAGTTCTTTGTATATATTGTATATTAGCTTGTATCAACTGTAGGACTGATATAGATTTTTCCCAATCAGTTGATTGCTGCTTTGTCCTATTGGTGAAGTCCTTTGCCTTAGAGAAGCTTCGTAGTTTTATGAAGTCCTATTTGTTGATTGTTGTTCTTTGAGAGACATTTGTGTTCTGTTAAGGAAAATTTCCACTGTGCCCATGTGTTTGAATCTCCTTTCCACTTACTCTTTATGTTTTATTGGGTCTCGTTTTATGTGGAAGTCCTCGTTCGACTTCTACTTGAGCTCTGTACAAGGATGTAAGGAAGAATTGCTTTCATTTTTCTACATGCTGACCTCCCATTGAGCCAGAACCATTTGATGTAAATGCTGGATGGTTTTAATTCCTTTTTTAAAGTTCAAGTCACCATATATGTGTGTTCAATGCTGAGTTTTCTATTCTCAATGATTTACCTGACTGTCTGGGCCACAATGCATGCAGAGAGGCAGAATTGGTCAAAGTTCTTGGAAGAAGTTCTTAAGTGATCATCCCTTAAAGAGACATCTACATCAACTTCTTTCCCTCCACACCACCACCAAGAATCAGGGAATAGCAGGGAAGGAGACATAGAAAGAAAGTAAGAACCAGAGAAGGAAAGAAGCTCTCTGAAATGCAGCCTTCTGGAAAAAATAAAATTTCTGCAAAGATTATTTCTTCTTATTAAATTACTATTCTTAGTTGACAGTTTCAGAAAAGAAGATTCAATTATTTATTAAGTTTATATCCCTGATGACTTTCAAGGTTTTAGTAGCTGAGCTACAATCATGCACCTATGTACAGTTAATAATGAAGGAATGAGATAGTGAGACACATGTTAGAGTTTTTAGTTTGAATAGAGGTTGATATGTTGATATATTATTTGTTGTATGTAAAATACTCAAGAAAAATATATAATATTAATAAATTAAGCAGTAAACTGTTTTCTACTTGATTATACATTAAAAATGTGAAACAACACCTTCAAATGGGAGGTAGGCATCCATATGTGAGCATATATGAACATGTTCTTATATTTATAAGAAACCAAAAATTATATAAGCAAACAACAGTAAAAATGTCAAAAAATATATGAGAAATTCACATTCAATGTATCTCTCATGATCATTCAGTCACTTCATAGCATCTCAAGTTATTGACTTGCTATTGCCTTGTGCATCTTAGAAGACACAATCCTGAGATATATTAAGCATCATTGGTCAGTACCTTGAACACAAAACTTACCTGTCAAACACTGAATCATATACTTCCTTATGCAGCTTGCCTTTCCCCATGAGCTCCATAGAAAATGAAGAAAGTCAAGGTAAATGAGAGAAAAGCATTTATACACAATCTCTCAATTCCCATACCACTTTTAGAGTCTGAAGGGTTCAGAAACTCACCAATTCAATGTGGTGTTGTCAATCCATGACCATTCCTTTTTATTATTATTATATGACAATCCAATCCAGTAACTGTCTCGAATAATGTGGTCCTGAAGGAACTTCTGTAAAGGAAGCAACACACCTCATGATGAAATTTCTGTCTGTTGGATGAGAGAAGAGCAAGCAAAAATTCCCAGCATTTCTTTGTCATCCTCTGCTGTTCTTGCTTCCCACTGCTTAGTCCCACCATGTTCATTTTCTAAATGTACTTCCAACTTCTAGTGCATTCATATCAAAACTATGTCATTTCAATATGTTATTCAAAATAGAAACTTCAGTTGTTCTGTGATACTGGTTCAGGACATGATTTGTGAGTGTGATTCATAGACCAAGTCTCACTATGTGTACAAGTCTGTGCTTGAACTCACAAACTTCCTGCCTAAGACACATTAAAAAACATAGATCACATAGTATGTACTCAATAATAAGTGCATATTTGATTAAAAAAGTACAGAATACACAAGTACAATCCACACTCTTCCATTAGGTTGACAAACATAGAGGCCCAAGTGAAGTTGGTTCAGTTCCACTTGGGAGGGTTAGGAAAGTAATCTCTGCAGACAGAAGTAGGAAGTGAGCTCAGTCAGACTAGGAAGGGGGAGAGGATACAGAAATATGGTAAGGTATGGCGGGAATGAGCAAAAAACCCTCAGGGAGGGGTTGGGGATTTAGCTCAGTGGTAGAGGGCTTGCCTAGCAAGGGCAAGGTCCTGGGTTCGGTCCCCAGCTCTGAAAAAAAGAAAAAAGAAAAAAAAAACCCTCAGGGGTAGCAGAATGAATTGGAGTGTACAAACTCTAGGGAGGTCCCTCTTTAAAGTACTATAGACCTGAAAGGTTGGAGACTCTGAGGCCTCAAAGGGATGGACCTTAGATAAAATGACCAACAGTGGGGAAAGGGAACTTATAGAGTCCACGTCCAGTAGAAATACAAGTGGAAATCAATAGAGGGATGGGATTGACATCCAAAATCATATACTCTGACTCAGAATTTTTTCTCTCTAAATGAATTTTAGAAAAAAAATGGAGAAGAGACTGAGAGAAAGGCAGTGCAGTGATAGGCCCAAGTATGGATCCACCTCTTGTAGAGGTTCCAAGGCCTGACACTGTCACTGATTCTATAGTTTGCATACAGACAATTGTCTAGTATGGCTGTCCTCAAAAAGGCCAACATATAAGCAGGCAGAGACAGATGCAGACACTAACCCCAATCATTTAATAGAATTTTGGGACCCCTGTGGTTGAATTAGGGGATGTTTGGAACAAGCTGAGGAGGAAAAAAACCCCACAGCGGTTCAGGGTCTCAATTAACCAGAACCCCTGAGATCTGCCACATACAGATCTACCAACCTCACACCATATGGGACCTCATACAAGCCCCAGACTCCTATACAGCAGAGGACTGCCTGGTTTGGCCTCAGTTGGGGAAGATGCACCCAACCATCAAGAGTCTTGAGCCCCAAGGAGTAGGGCTGGCCTGGGAGGAGAAGGGTGGTGTACTTTTTTTGGAGACCAGGGGAGGAAGAATTAGGTGAGAAACTGTGGAAGGGAGGACCCTGAGTGTGTAATGACTAATGGACTGTAAAAAAATAAATAAATAAAGGTAACTAAAAGGAAAAAAACAGTGGAAAAATAGCAGTTTCTTTCCCACATGCATGTCCCAAACCCTTTTAATGCTAATATGGGCAGGAGGGCTGCATTTCTATAGGGAAGAAGCTAATGTGTTACACTTTACCCTCATCTTTTTTTCTATCCCCCAGGAGTTACTGATGGAGACTCAGCTCATTCACCAGCAGGAATGTGCTGCTTACAGTGCATCAATCTGGTAATGCTTTACCATTAACAATGGAAGAAAAGAACCAATTCCTCTCTCAGACTGACTGCAAAACACATGCTTCCTTAATCTGTGCTTGTATTCTCCAACTCTTCTCCTTATGCTGGTCCTGCAATAATAGAGACTGGCTACTTGTTCAGCGAACTTGGTTTCTTCTTCTACCTTGAAGCCAGTTGGATGTGGCTAAACGACTGAATTCTGGACAAAGGAATGTGACTGAAAATAGAGTGAGTTAGCTCTAGGCCACTCTAATAAAATTGACATGCTCAAACTTCCACTCTTTTCCTTAACCATTCAAAAACAGAACACAGAAGATGCAAGGAGCAAACACATGACATCAATTGTTCAATTTTTGTCAATTTATGCAAAACATATAGTTATGGATTATATAAATTCTCTGTATTAATTTAGTGAGTATCATGAATTACTATTATAAAGACTTACAATGTAGACATAGGAATTTTCTTCCAATTATCTACATATGTACATTTTTGTATAAATCTTTCATGTATTTGTTGAATTTATCGGTGCTTTCTGATTTTTGCGGATATTATAAATAGACTTGTCTTCTTAATAATTTCCTAATTTCATTGCCTGATTGTCCATATAGATTACAACATGCTCTTTATATGGCTCTTCTTTTCTAAATGCTCAACTAAATTCAACTGTTATATTATTAATTTAATTGAGGTTTCCTTTCGATTTTCAATCTAAGAAATGTCAAGGGTAAATAAAAATATATTAACTTCTATTTTCCAATGTAGACATAATTATTTCTTTTTCTTGCCTAATTGCTATAGCTAAACTCTCTAGTACAACACTGAATATAAATGACCAGAATGAGCAGTCTATCTTGTTTTTCACCTTAGAGGGAAACCATTCACTTTTTCTCTGAATTAAGATACCACCTGTGAGATTTTTACTCATGTCCATTTAGAAGTTGGGTGCATCACCTTCTGTAACCCTCCCCCCAAAACCCATATATCATTAATTGATTTCTGATGACCTATGCCATTATTCAAATTCCATTTTTGAAAAGTAGAGAAGCATATTGGAGGTGTTCTTATGGAAAGTAATGATCTGTCTTCAAGGAAAGATCAGTAAGAAAAATAGTGCTATGTGAAACAATGTGCATGAAGCTCCATGCAACACAAAGGACCTTTCCATATTCCCAATGCAGAAGGGACAGTACTGATTATGGGAGATACTTGGCAGCATTTAGGGTGTCTTACATGTGACATTGGAATGGCATAATATTTAATTATGAAGCTGATTTTATTTTTTAATATATGAGTAGGTTTAAACATACTTATGTTGATTGAGTGAGTGTGTGTGTGTGTGTGTGTGTGTGTGTGTGTGTGTGTGTGTGTAGGATAATGTCACAGGTGAGGCAGGTACAGGATAGAAGGAGGCCTGTCATTGGAGGAGAAGAAAGGATGGACGGGAGAGAAGTTTGAAGGAAGAGGAGGAGACTAAGGGAGAGAGGAAGAGAAGGAGAGAGGGAGAGAGGGGAGAAGTCATGGCAGGTGATGTTAAGATTCTGCTCTGTGTATTTACAGGTTGTTATCAATGTTCCGAAGGGATGGATGGTACCGGGCTTTGTATGTTTAAGTGGGTAATTATATCTTACAAATTGTATCTAATATTATTGTGTTTTGTGCTCTTTTATGTGAGGGTTTGAGTGTAGGAAAGTTTGCGGCCGAGATGTGTGTCCGCCAAGATATCTAGCAGATATCTTGGGGCACTGTGGTGCTGACCAAGCGGGTAAAAGACAACATTACTCTGTATTATTTTTATATTATTACAACAACATGTGTGTGTGTGTGTATGTGTGTGTGTGTATCTGTGTGTGTGTGTGTGTGTGTGTGTGTGTGTGTGTTCTATTGCTTTCCTTGATTTTGCTGGTATGGGTCTAATTATTTCCGGTGTTTTCTTGAATGTATATTCCCTCTAGGGTTAGAATTTCCCTTTTAGTATTTTCTTAGTTTTGTCTTGAAATATCTTTTTTTTTCTCCATTCTATGGTGATTCAGAATTTCACTGGCTATTTGTCATATTCTAGGTTGACAACTGTGGTGTTTTAGAGATTTTAACATATCATATCTGAAGTCAGGAGCAATTCTTATTATTCTGCCTTTGACTGTTACCTGCCTATTTTAGCTAAGAGCAGTTAGTACTCTTTCTTTTTCTGTAGATTTTGTGTTTTGAACAATATGCTGTGGAAGTGTTTTCTTTTCAATCTCGGTCTAATTTCTTTTCTAAAAGCATCTTAATATTTATAGGCTTCTCTTTATATAGGAGACTGTTTCTTTAGATTGGAAAAGTTTTATTTTTTGACTTTCCTGAAATATTCTGGATTTGGAGGTGGGACTCTTTGGCTTTCATTTCTATTATTCTAAGTTTAGGACTCTTCATGGTATCACACATTTCCTGGATGTGTTGTGTGAGGAATTTTTTTTAAGATTTAACATTTTATTTGACTGTTGTATTAATTTCTTCTGTTTTTTTTCCTATGTCTGAGGCAAACAGAGAATTCTCAACAAATGAATCTCAAATATACAAGAAGCACTTATATAAATGTTGAAAGTCCTTAACCATTGGGAAAGCAAAAATCAAAACAACTCTGAGATTCCATGTTACCCCAAGCAGAATGTCTAATATCAAAAAATTCAAGTGATAGCACATGTTGGCAAAGATATGGAGCATGGTGAAAACTTCTACATTGCTGGTGGGGGTGCACATTTGTACAATCACTTTCGTAATCAATTTGATGTTTCCTCATCAAACTGGCAATAGTTCAATCATAAGATCCAGCTATAGCACTACTGGGAAATACCCAAAATAAGCTGCACTATACCAAAAAGACACTCACACAACTATGTTCACAGAAACTTATTCTTAAGAGCCAGAAAGTGGAGAGAACTTAGATGTCCTTCAACTGAAGTATGTATAAATAATATGGTACATCTCTGTAATGGAATACAAATTAGCTATGAAAAACAAAAACATCATGACTTTTTCAGGCAAATTGATGGAACTTTAGAATACAATCCTGACTAAGGTAATCCAGTCCCAAAAAGGACAGGCATGGTATGAATTCACTTCTACATAGTTTTTAGCCATAAAATACAGGGTGCCCATGCTATACTACACAGGCCTTAGTAGGATGGACAGAAAGAGGGCAACAAACAAGGATGCTTTAGTCCCACTTGGAATGGGAAATGGATGGTCATGGAAAGCAAATGGAGAATTAGAACTGGGTTAGAAAGGGTATAAGAAAGGGAGTGGGAAATTCAGTGTTTGGTTTGCAAATGCTTAGTAGTGATGGAGTGATTACAATGAGAATTTGTGGACATCTACGACTGATGGGAAGGGTAGGGGCATTCCCAGAATATGATGGAGAATTGGGATATGGAAGGTGCACATGAATCAAAAAGGGTGTCCTTAGCTGTGACTCAAAGTATTGGAGATATGGAGTCTGAGATGGCTGCCTCCTTCGGCCAAGTAGGAACCCTGGGGAATCAAAACGGACACCAAGCCACCCACAAAATTTTCATCCCAAAACGTATTTTTTCTACAAGCCATACAGAGATTGGAGATGGAGCACCGACTTCCCAGTTGGGAACAGCCAACTGATAACTGGCTGAGCATGATACCTACCCCATGGAAAAAGCAACAACCCCTAACACTATGAGTAATAGTTGATTATCCTTGCAGACAAGAATTTAGAGTTTCTACCCAGTAGCTGACACAATCGCTGATCCTACTAGTGGTGCTCAGACAAGAGTTTAGAGGCTCCACCCCATAGCTGACACATAAGGACACAGACACCCTTAGCCAAACAGTGGATGGAGTTTCAGGAATATTATGGAAGAATGTAGGCCCCAAAAGGGGATAGAAACTTGACAGGAAGACCAGCAGAAGCAAATAACCTGGACCCTAGTGGTCCAACAATAAAAGAGCACAGACACGGCTGGAACTAGATTTTCCTGCATATGGGCACTTTGGTCATCATGTGAGTCCCAAAAAACTGGAATGGGAGATATCCCAAAAGCAGTTACATATATATAGGCAATGTTCTTCTACCTGGACATCCTCATCTGGACTGAGTTGAAGAGGATGCACCTAGCTTCAGGGAGACCTGATGTGACAGAATCGAGTAATAACTAAGGATCCACCACACTCTCAGAGGCGAAGGGGATGGGAATACAGGATGGACTGTGGGAAGTGATGCGCAGGAAGGGGTTAGTCCACAAGATGTAATATGGATAAGTAAAATACAACAACAACAACAACAACAACAACAAATAATAATAATAATAATAAATATAAAATTGGTTATGTTTACTGTATCAAATAGAAAAATTACACTATTTTCTTTCACTAAGAATTCTTTTGTGCTGTTGTTTAAACATGTATTCGTGTATAAATATCATACTGTGTTGTATTCAATATGTGATTCAATATGATTCTTCAATCATTTCTCTAGAAAAATATAGTCTTCATATTAGAAAGGATTTCATTAGTAATTATTTAAAAAATAATGTCAGAAACTTGGAAAATTTGTTTTCTTTAAAATAATGATTTCTAAACATGAATATCTTTTTTTTTTACAAAACATAAGAATACTAAACAGTAAAGAAAGGGACAGTTTCAGTGAAGATCACCATGGGGCCAACTAGTCAACCATTTAATTCCCCATTTTTCATAGCATCTCATGTTGCAAATAGGCCCAGAGCTCAGCTACATTTCCTGTTATCATCTGATTACTCATCTCACGCGTCTGCATTTCAAGGTTCCAAAGAACAAACACTAGGCAGCAGGGGCTTATTTGGAACTCCAAGGAGAAAAATGACTTTCACCAACAGGTTGTGCTATACCAAAGGGTTAAACTTCAAGAGGGGAAGGCATACTTTTTGAGGTACTCTGTTGTAGACTCCCGAGCAAAGGAGGAGACTGAAAGACACAAGTGTCTTTATAGTAACAAGTCTCCTCTTAACATACCTGAGTCCCACAGTTTTTTTTCAAATTACAGGAAAACCATATACTTTTTAAAAATCCAAGATTCAGTATCTTATTATTCAGGGGTAGAAATAGAGTATAAGTGAAAAGGGGCAAGTAAATATCCACAATACCAGTTCATCCTTATCATGTATCTTCAGAAAGGATAAGCTGTAATTCTGGCAGGTCTATATACATTTACGCCATGTTCTTTTGTCGATGATGAAATAATAACATTTTATACCATAGCATAACCAATGCATTTCAACACAACCACCTACAGAAAAGAATGAAATAGTTAAACATTATTTTCTTGGATTGTGTTAGAATAACAGTGTATTTATTAAGGCTGTGTAAAAAAAATAAAACCTCACAATTCTCTGAAATAGGGATTTTATAATGCCCAGAGAACTCTGCACACTCCTGATCTATATAATATTGTAAATAACACTAGAGATAAAGAGAAATTTTATGTGTCAAACATGGGTGAATGAGTAGAGAAGATGTAGCCTGTGTATGAAAAGAATCCCCCTTATCCTTTAAAGAAAAATGAAACAGCTATGCATGATGACTTATGCCTATAACCTGAGAATTCCAAAGATGGAGACAGGAAGAACATTACCAATTTGAGGCCATCCCAGGCTAAGTGATGAATTTCATGCTATCCAACTCTCCATTGGCTACAGAATGATATCATTTCTCACACAAAACCCAAAAGAGAGATGATGACCTACATGACAAGCATGGATGAACTTGAGGATGGTGAGCAAAGTGGAACACACCAGGCCTAGGATCACACGTTACAATTCCATGCAAATCAGTTATCTAAATCATCTCAGTTCTATGAAACAGAGACTTGGGAGATAACAGGGCCTGGAGGGAATGAAATGAGCACTTTCTACTCAGAGGCAATTAAATTGATAACAGAATTCTAGATCTGCATTAATGTATTGCCACATTGGTGTATACAACACTGGGTAATTAGCACCATGCCAAGGTCTGTGTTAAATGCTCAACATTAAGAGAAAAAGAAAGATACAGAGGAAGTTTTGATGTTGACACTGTGTAGTCTTGATTATGTTGAACCCTTAAGTGATATCCCCACATGCCCAAAGTTTCAAGTTAAATACATTAAAATATGTACAACTTGTGTAGCAAGATCACCTCAATATGAATGTTTTATTTAGTGAGGTCCTGGGAATATCCATGCTTTGTTAACAAACTTAATGTCCAATCTCTATTTTTCTGTGAAGCGGTATATTCATGTAGTACAGGCTTGGCTGGAATCTGCTGGACTTTCCACATTGTCCGGAGAGTTATAATCTTTATTCTTCAGTATCCTGATCTTAGGGATTACATCATTATGCTACCCTTTACAGATAATGAAGTTATTTTAAACTAATGACACAAAGTATTTTTCATGGGTGTGAAATACTTCAACAATGATCTAGAGCTCTTTTAATCCAGTAACAATTTTCATAATATAGCAGTTTTAGATATATTTAGTCTTCACATAATAAGAATCATCACAACCTACTGTCTCAGCATGATGAGATAATAAACAAGAACTCTTCATAATCTCTACTTCTTGAAAAAATATTTAATGATGATGGATAAATGGTATCAGTTAAGAATGACCAGTAACAATGAAGAATATGAAAGGTTTCCTGTGACACTTGATATTTTCATCTTTACAGTCTCATTCATGTGTCACTGACAGAGGTGCAATGTGTGCACACCATGGTTAAGCGCCCCCGTACACTCCAGGGAGGATCCCTTTATTACAAACAGGCCAACTTTCTGAAGACGAGTCAGATGACACATACATACACACACACATACACACACACACACACACACACACACACACACACACACACACAAGCGCGCACGCACACACACATACACACACACCATTATTTTTATAACTGCACCCATGTAAATCTTTAAGTCTATTTTAGAATGAATACTTGAAAAATATACTCTATTAAAACTTCTGTGAGTGTGTCAAATACAGCGGCGAATGATAGCAGCAACCCATTGAACTGAGAACAGGAACTCCATTGGAGTAATTAGAAAAAGGATTGAAGGATCTTAAGGGGCTTGCAACCCCATAAGAAGAACAATGCCAACAAACCAGAGCTCCCAGGGACTAAATCACCTCCCAAAGACAATATATGGACTGACCCATGGCTCCATCTGCATATATAACATAGGATGATCTTGTTAAGCACCAATGGGAGGAGAAGCCATTGGTCATGCCAAGGCTGGATCACTAGTGTAGGGGAATGTCAGGGTGCAGGAAGGGGGAGTGAATGGGGAGGGGAATGGGAGAGGGGACTTATGTCTCTGAAACCGGAAAAGGGAAAAAGGAACTTATTTGTTATGTCAGCAACAAAGTGGGACTCTCAGACTTTCCCTTGGACCAAAAAAATTATCAGGATTATCGATTTGTGATTCCATCCTCAGGGAGCTAGAAGTGTCCCAAATATAGAAACTATAATATTCTCCTAACCCAGACAGGGATTTCTGGGTTTCCAAGACCTTACATAAATAAGGAACCCTCAAATGATTAACCCAGAAATCACCAGAATCTTAAGCTGAAGTATGGCCTTCAATGCTTCCATAACGGATCATCCAACAATAGATGATAATGCAATTCTGAATTCATGGTCCTCCCCTGCTACATACCTGTGTGCTGAGGGGCAGCTAAAACAGTCTTAGTTTTGTTGTACCATCTCTTCTGTTCTCTGTTGATTAAGTCCAGAAGAGCATTGTAACGAGTACTCTCTATAGACATATTTCTCAGCATTTCTTCCTTTAATTTGATGTCATTTTCCATGGTGCTGCAGTTATGTTGAGAGTTTTGAGTTTCTTGCAGTTCATGTGTTTCATGATTATACTGCAAACCTGAAGTAGTCACAGGTATAACAGCATAAATTTTCATAAAGTATATATATATATTAAAATTTAAGATTCAAGAAAAAACTTCATGTTGACAGCCAACACATCATTATTTTCCTTGACAATTAACATTTATAAATTAACACTTCTATTAACTCACTTTTGAAACAGATACATAAATTTTTCTCTAGAGTTCAGCTGACTGTAAAATAAATAACACAGCTGAAGGAAATTATGGTGGAGGTAAGTTCCAGTTACTTAATACTTTACAGCATGATTAGACAAATTAAAAACCTAAGTAAAATATTCAGTGAATACTTAACACGTCATGGAAATTTGAACTAAAGAAAAGGTAAGAGAGGGGATGATTATTATTGAAACATAAAGTGTGTAAACTACTCACCTCCAGAAGTGATAGTGTGTAAACTATTCGCCTAGAAGTGATACTCTGTAAATATGAAACAACCTAATAAAGCTTAACTTTTAATGTCTCAGTACAGATGAAGTCTTTTTACACCATGTCCTCAATATACATTGAAGAAAAAGGAAAAGAAAGTCATCAATTATTTTCACAGCTGTTTTTCACAAAATGTTTGCATAAAGTTAACAATCATCTTAGCTCAGAAATGGAGACTGTCACCAAGTCCTCAGAAGATCATGTCCATGAGTAAGAAAGAGCAGGGCAGATCCTAACCACCCCAGAGCTAACAGATTAAGTATAAAGGCGAACATAGCACTGCAGAGTGTCACGAAAAGTTATTAAAGTCCAAATGTTCTGGCTCATTCCATGATTATAGGCAGGAAAATGGAAAGAGTGTACAGCTGCATGGTTCATGTCTAAAGCTCTTCTTTAGGCAGAAGGTCAAATAAGATGTATCTTAATTTACTCACAGTTTGTCACCAATACTGCAACAGTTACCAGCAGAACTGAACAGAGGATTCCAAGAGCTATAACAATGAGCTTCCAGGGGACTGAACTCTCTTCAATCAACAAAAGAAAGCAAGGAAATCAACACCATTAACGAAGTATGTCTCAATACTAACTACATTTTGTTAAGCATAGAAACAAGGGAAAATTATGCTCGTCAATGATACTAACAGACTGAATATGTGCTCTCAAAATTGTATATTTCTACTTAAAATACACTCACTGTAGAAATTCTACGTGAGTGAAGTTTCACAATTTGAACTTACTGTAGGCTTGGCCTTGTATTGTTAATCCTTCTGACTTAGCCTAGAAGGAGCTGGTTATCAGACATGTGTTCTTACCTAGTACTAAAAGAAGAGAAAGGCATTCTGCAGAAAGCACTGGAGGCATAGATACAATCCAAGTACAAGACAACAAACTACAGTAGGCAGTGCACAAAGAACGATAACTGAGATTTGATAGGTAAAAAGAGGGATGGGTGTTCTTGAGAACGGGTAGGGAAACACAGATATTCTCGAACTGATCTCCATAAACCCCAATCTTGGAAAGTTGATAATTCCACTCTCTCTTTACACTGCAATTTTGATATTGCTCTATATAATACTAAGTATTTGGGTGTATCTGAGGCATTTGGAATCTGAAACTCATGCCTCTGACTAACTAGGTCAAAGAAGAAACGGATATCAGTTTGGAGCACAACTGTGACTGTGTGTATAGAGCAAATAAAATTAAAAGAAAATAAAAAGGAATGCTTCTGCTTTTTCATTAATATACCAAATTATTCTTTAAGGTTTTCAGAAATTTACACTGGGCTTTATTCATTCCCATACCCACTATTCCTCTCATCACTTCTCCCTTCATCTGTAACTTTATTTCCAGTAGGAGACTGCTCCTTCTGACGGACAACATTGTTGTCTGTTGCATTAGATGTTGGGGATATTTTATGACATCAAAACACTTTCCTGAGAATGAAACCATTGTTTCTAATGCATAAGCTTCATTTCCATAGAATTTGTTTCTCTAGACATCTGTTTTCACAGACTCGTTTGTCTTCATTTTAAAGTTCTGGAATTTTTTTTGACTAGACGAAAAAATAATAATAAAAAACCTAATAATTTCTCATTTCTTGCTTCTCAACTAATTTTTTTATAGATTTCTATTGTTCTACTCTCCCCCTCTGATTTATTTTACAACTACCTAAAAACTAAAGAATAGAAGTAGGGTTATAATTTTTTTCCTTTTTATTTAAAATGTGATTGCTGTATTTTTAACATTAGTTTTGAACAATATTGTACTTATTACCCTCCAACTAATACTTTTTTTGCCAAGATTCTTCTGCATAACCAAGTTCAGATGAAATGGAAAATTATTGTTTTCTATAGAAGGTAGAAGGATATTTTTAAAATTCTTAAATGCATAAAGCAAGAAATTTTAGATACTTAAAACACTTACCTCTGTGGCCTATTTCTTTAGCACTTTGAGTCTCCTCAGACCTCACTTCGTTCTGGAACACTGACGACTTATGAAATCTCACAGTTGTGTAAGTAACCTCCTGTTCAGTCATCTTTTTGAATATATGAAGTATACTGGAGCCTTGAGAATTGTTTTTTTTTTCAAAGTTTAAATGTCCACCTATAGGAAGGTACCTAGATCTGATGATAAAGACGGTTGGGAAAGGGTGGGGTCCGACTAAATCCCTTAATACCCAAACACCCTGACACGAACTACTCCCCATTTACATGGCAGATGAGAATTCATTGTACATTTATGTTATAGACATTCATATTTCTAAGGGTCACAGCAATTATTGTTAAGAAATATGGAAAGAATTACATATTTACTAATAAGTCATTATAATAGTGGCATAGCCACTTTGTTCAAAATGTTCAACACATAAACATGTTAGAATTTAAATTGGTATCACTGAAAACATAGAAATACTTTTCGACAATCTATTTGAATAGAAAACGTCAAAGCTTTAGGAATAAAAAATATTGCTTTAAAATTATTTACACAGTTTGATAAATACATGAATATAAAAATGTCATTTCAGTCTTTTTATTTATTCATGACTCTCAGAGTTTTCCAGAAACAATCTTCAAGAGAATATTTGAAGGTTAATACGGCAGAAGATCCAAGACACAGAAATATCTTTTGGGTTGAAGTCCCAAACATATGAGATGCCGAATCTCTCCACCTAGCCACAACCTACCAAATCCTCTCTATTCTTGGACCTGGTAAATGGATTCAACTAGAGAAAATTCTACTGAGAGGGATAAACCAGACCCAGAAAGACAATTGCTGAATATTCTCTCTTATCTGAGGCCTCTGGTTAAATTCTTAAGAAATGAGTTGAAACCTTTAGTAACTGCACAACCAGGAAGGTAGAAAGGGAATATTTGTGAATGGGGAGTGGGAGCAACAGAGAGTGGCATAGTCAATGCAATATGAAGTTTTAATCTCAAACCCTTCCATGTACATAATCATGTTACATATAATATACTCATACATGATGTTTCAAGAAAAGGTCATATGAAAATAAATTTTGTTACTATACAGTATACATGAGCTAACGTCCATGAATGACACAATCTGAAAATAGATATCAATGCATTTGTAGATGTAAAATATTTGTAAGTGACATTACCTTCACATTATAACTGAGATGTGTACCAGCAGATAATATGGGCAAGCTGCACATTGATAGCATTCTTATCTAGTTTTTAATTTATGAAGATTTCTGAAGTTATTCATTTTTTGCCTTATTTCTTGACATAAAAGTATCCTTCGACTACAGAACTATTTTTCAAAATTGTTGTTTGTTATTATTGCTCTTGGAAAAAGTATGCTCAAGCCAAGGTTCATGTGTCTGGAAGACAATTCTACAAATTTTGCTTTCCAAGTTCATGTGACTTCTAGGGATCAACCTCAAGTATTCAGTCAGGCTTGTGTAGCAAGTTCATTTACAGACTGACCCATCTAACCTGGTTGATAATTTGGCATCATTCAAATGGATAATATATAAACACTTGATCCATTTAAAGAGTTATGATCTCCATACATCCTTCAACCTTAATTTCTTAGAACACAACACCAGTCACAGCATACGCTGAAAGAAAATACTAGTACAGAATAATATTTTCACATGCTGCCAGAGTTAATCCGATTTAATACAACCAACAGGGCTTCCCCATCTATCTGGCTTTCATGTCACACCATCTGAAATTCTCTAAAATATACTTGATCATTTAATAGAAAAAGAATAAAAACAGTGATTGTTACCTGTGTCTCTATCCTGAAGCGATTCTCGTGGAGGAAATTGATCACTCAGTTGGTGGAAAAGTTGAACTTTACTTGTCTGTATACACTAATAGGCTCAGAGAAAAAAGAAAAACTAAATTTCTTCTGAGTGGTACTCAATCTCATGATTTTCTGCCCCTCCTCTTGACCAAACCAAAAAGAGGAAATTGCTTAATGAAAGCTGACTGTGAGAGCAAAGGAAAGAAGCAACATATTTTTCCAGATGCTACAAAACAAATGTTCATGATTGACATTTGAAGACTGAGAAGATGTAAACTTCTGCAGAGAGAGTAAAGCTAGTGTCCTTAGCAAAACCACAAGGAAAAAGATGGACTGACATTGTGGAAAATACTAAAAAATGCACAAATCCATACTAAGGCCTGCTATTCTCTGGCCTCGGTGGTCCTGCCACTTTCATTGCTAACCCCATGCAGTGACAGCCCTACTTGCTGTTTTCTTGTGTGGATTCTGCCCACGTTCCCAGACATCTACCCTCTGTGGCTAGCAGTCATATATCCCTAGAACCCTATGAAATCAAAACTCTAGAGGTTTGTAATTAATCAATCATATTTAAATCTGTAAATTCTCATTCCACAAAATGTCCCAATTGATATCGTTGTTAACTGCCCAACTAGATAAGACAAACTGTCCTGCAATTATACAACCTGTATTAGATATTCATAGCTACTTGTGGCTATTTAAAATCATTTGGAATCTGGATCTATTTTCTTTTCCTTCATCTTCCTCCCTTTCTGAGTCTCTCCAACTCTCTGGCCCTTTTCTAAAATTCTCAGTTTGCCTTCCTTTTTTACTGCCCAATCACAGGCTTTTGCTTTATCTCATACCTGCCCTCACCTATATATAGGCAGCAACTCACAGACTGAAACCCCTCCTAGATTTTTAACAGACGGTTGGAAATTTCCTTTATTCTACAATTTTTAAAGTTATTCCTTGATTTTTGAATTATGTGAATTATAGCTAAGTATGTACTAGAAAAATCTTTAAAGCACCCACATTTCCACTGGTAATGTCTTTCTTTTACTCTTATACCTTTTTTTGTTAACTTTTATTTTATTGATTATTTTATTTATTTATATATCAAATGTTATCCTCTTTCCCTGTTACTCCTCCTCAAACCCCTATCCATCTGCTTCCCCGCCCCTGCTTCTACGAGGAAGCTCTCCTACCCACCCAACCACCCACTCTTACCTCACCATGCTAGCATTCTTCTATGTTGAGGCATCAACACTCCACAGGACCAAAGGCCTCCATTACACATTCCTACCTTTTAAGTGATAAGTAATATTTTCTGTGAATGTTGATATCATTATATATGGAGTGGTTTTACTACTGATGTTTTTGTGGTGCTGAGAAATTGAATCTAAGACAAGGCTCAGTACATACTCTTCCTCAGAGTTACAGACTCAGGCCTAGATATTGTTTTGTTCTATTGGTTTTTTTTTGACTTGTTTGATGTTTGTTCTTATTCTTGTTTAAGATACTTGTACCTTGCTATGTAGCATAGGCTGACCTCATAGTCACAGTCCTTTGGTCTCACTCTTTTCTGTCTTAGAATTACAGCTGTATACCTCTATACAAATATGCACTAGTTTTCTGATAGATATTTTTCTGATAAACAATAAGTATTTCTTCATTTCATAAATATTGTTCTCTAGATTTCAAAGCCATATGTACTTATTAAGCAATTATATGGGGTATAAATTAATTAGTTAACCTACTTCTGAACATTCTAGTTGTTTAATAGCAGTTTTATACTTTAGAACATACTAAGAAAGACATTTTATGCATGGAGTCATAGATTCAAGGAGATATATATTTAAGAAACTCAGACATAGATTATCACATGACAGCTAGTTAATTTACAGTCTACCAGTTGGCATGAAAATATTCACAATTGATTTTATAGAGATGAGATGCGGTGGTTTTTCTTCTGACTTTTGCCCTTAGGTTTCTGATGAGAATTCCTGGAAAGAAACTGATTCAGCTCAGACTGATTTAAACTACAGAGAAGTGGGAACATTTCGATGCTGTGGGTCTAGGAACTGATTTTCTTGTCAGAGGCTAGCTCTAGTCTTCTAAAGTAACATATGCCAGAAGTAACATCCTGTGACTAATAGATAAAAACTTCATGAAATCTTTGAACATAGCAATCCTTTAACTTCCACCAACCTGAAATCTAGCAATGCCTTGTGATGATCTATAGAATAGCTTCTTCAATTTTGCTGCAACCGACTCTCTGATCCACCCACCAATGTATGATGAAATTGCCTTCATTTATGACTTTCTAGGATCTTTAAAACTGCACAACTTAATGAAATGATGCCACATTGTAACAAGGAGCCATGGTCACTCAAGATGGTTCCAGAATATACTATTGCTTATTTCTTCCAAGGACAAAGATAGTTTTTGCATCTGTAGGCCTTCATTCAAAGGTCTTGCTATGCACATTACTAGTAATGCTGCTTCTGCTGAAGACTTTAGACACTTCACTGGGATGGAGGGTACAGTTCATAGTAGGAAATATGCAAATGCTTGACCTTGGACAATGCTATAGTAGTAATAATAATAATAATAATAATAATAATAATAATACAAATGAAAATGTTAGTAATAAAATCAACCATAATAATAATAAAATAAAGAGATGATGTAACAGGCTATTTGACTTCAGTAGTCTTTTGCCATGATAAATATGTTTAAGTCTCCCACTTAACTGTACTCTCATTTGATTGTAGTTTTTTCCATCTGCTGGCTTGTTTTTGATGAAAACAATTTCAATTGTTCTTTAAATTTAGTGACTGTGGTTAGCCAAGCATTGCACAATGGGGGATGGCTCAAGACTAGAAGAGAAACTGAAAGGACTCCTTTCGCCTCCATTAATAACTTCTAGGTAGCTCAGAGACTTCCTTACTTTTTCTTCAACCCCCCTCCAAGGTTTTCTCCTACTTCTTAATCCATACCTGTCCTTACCAATTACCTCTGATGCTTTTATCTTAAATGACCAGATTCTGTCTCCACACTTTTTTCATCATTTATACTTAAAGTAAACACATTGATCATTATTGTTTCATGCTTATGTATATGTGTATGTGTGTTAGAGAGACAGAGAGAGAGAAAGCTATGAACCATGAGGGCTAGAATATCAACCTCCCAGCCAAGATGTACAACCTTGTGAAATAATAGCATGACATTTATGGAAGTAAGCAAAAAATTACTTCTGGTTGTCATGGGGCCCAATGTAGAGAAGAGTTTTCATGTCTGGTACTGGGAATCTGGTCAAAATCCATGGATTGACATATTGTATTCTCAAATGGGAAACTGGATACTTTGTTCAGGTGAATTGAATCCATCAACCTACCTTTTGTTTATTTATGGTTCTATTCATAGATGAATGCATTTACCGTTGTTTGACTATTAAACTTCTATATGTGGAGATATTACATTTGTTCTTTGTTCTATTTATTATCCAATTTATATAGCCTTGTCTGCTAAGAGCATGTGTTCATTTGAAAATAATTTTTGTCTTTAACATAAAATAAATAAATAAATAAATAAATAAATAAATAAACAGTTTTCATTTTTTATTGGATATTTTTTATTTATATTTCAAGTGTTATTCCATTTCCCGGTTTCCTGGACATAAGCCCCAAATTCCATCCCTCTCCCCTTCTTCTATAAATGTGTCCCCCTTCCCAACTACCCTCTTCCTGCCCTGTAACATTCCCCTACACTCCTACACCGGGGGGGTGTGGTGGGGTTCAGGCTTGGGAGGGCCAAGGGCTTTTCCTTCCATTGGTGTCCAATTTTATTTTGAAACAGAGTCTTACACTTGTCCTTTACCTGACCTGGAATTCAATGTGTAGCCTGTGCTGCCCATTTACAATTTTACATGTTATTATTATGGATGTAATCTATAAAATTCTCTTTAAAACTTATTTATTTATTTGTGTGCTTCTTTTTTTTTCTTGAGACAAGGAATTTGTCTCTAAGCTTGGCTGGCACTGAATTCACTATGTTAACCTGACTGCTATTAAGATCACAAAAATTTTCTTACCTCTGCCTCCTGGGTGTTTTAATTAACAGTATGTGCTGTTATAACCAAGACTTTTATGTCTATGACATGGAGAAAATACTGGTATTTGCTTATTTGGAATTTTTAGAAGTCATTCTTGTATTTTTTGAAAGTTTAGATTTTTGGGAGAATTTCTATTTTATTTTCTTAAATTTTAGTTATCAATTAACAATGGGGCTTGAAGATGGTTTTGGGGGAAGATATTTATTGATTAGGCATGTATTTAAAAAACTTAGTGCAACTGAAATATTTCTCTTTTAATTTGGGTCAGTTTGTCTTTTAATATATTTGTGCCTATTGCTAATTTCTTGGATTTCTGTGATTTTTTTATTGTACTAGTTTCTTAGGCATATTCTAATTAAAAGCATACATTATGGGCATAAAAGAAAAAAAACATTGTTTATTTGCTTACCATGTGCAGTTTATATTTGGTTTGTTTGGATGTTTGTTTGTTTGTTTGTTTTTGCTTTTGTAGAGTCAGGATTCAAGGACCAACCTAGATTCAAACTCAGTCTATAGAAGATGAATTTGACTTGCTGCCACCTACAATGACTTTCTGACTATAGTTATGCATCCAAGTTCCACCTGGAAGACAGATGGGTAGATTTTGTTTCTGATTGAGACTTGACCATTGTCATCATTTGAAAAAGTGAAGCTGTGATCACCTACAGATGACACGACACTCAGGAGACCTTGCACACTAGTTTTTCTTATGGAGAGAGAGTGAGGCTGAAGAGCACTCATAGGAATGACGGGCCTTGAAGAAACCTTTCATTGACCCCGTCTATACAAAGTAACATCAGGCTTTGGAGAGGATTCTTGAGTAATATGGATCTTTATGTTGCCAGTTGTACAGCTTTTTCTGGAGTGCACATGCAGCTTACATGTATTTATCCTTCCCAATATGTTTGTTGTGCTTTTGGAGAAGAGTCTCACTGTGTAGCAATGTTTGCCATATAACTTGCTATACAGAGAAGGGTGAGTTAACATTTCCTTCAGGTCCAGAAGTTCATGGGTGACTTTCAGAATGCAGACATTATTACACAACATGGATTGACATAATTGGATTTGGGTTTTACTTAGAAATATTTTTCTGGGTCATTCCTCTGATAAGAAATTATGTGGCATAGTCCTTATCAAAAAAAAGTCAATACGAAGAACTTCTAATTTCTAAACACCACTTGGAATTTTAAATTATTGAAAATAATTTTAAAAGATTTTTACCTTTTAAAAATTTTAATGAGTACTGCCCAAGGATGGATAAGGTTAACATAGTGAAAGTGGCCATCTTGCCAAGATAACTCTACAAATTCAATGCAGTTCCCATAAAAATTCTAACACAATTCTTTAGACTTTGAAAGAATAATTCTCAACTGCATATGCAAAACAATAATCCCATAAAGTACAGAATAGATAAAATAGTTCTGTGCTATAACAGAACTTCTGGATGTATCACCTGCTTGACTTCAGAAAAAAAAATCGACATAGTATTACTGTAGAAACAGATAGGCAGATCAATCGACTTGAATCAGAGAAACATAATTAGACCTAGATACTTACAGTCACTTATATTTTCACAAAGAAGTTAAAACCATACAATAAAAACTGGTATATGATGCTGGTATTACTGGATATCTGCATGTTGAAGAAAGCAAATGCATCAATGTTTATCATCCGGAATAAAACTCAAGTTCAAGTGGCCCAATATAAACCAGATACACGAAATTTAAAAGAATAGAAAGTTTGGAATAGCCTTTAACTCATTGGTACAATAGACAACTTCCTGAAGAGAACACAGATAGCTAAGCCACTAAGATCAACAATGAATAAATGGACCTCATGAAACTGAAATCTCTGCAGGGCAAAGAGCACTGTCAATAGGATAAAGTAAGAGTCTGCAGATGGGAAAAATACCTTCACCAACCCTGTAGTTGACAGAGGGCTGATATCCAAAATATATAAAGAAATCAAGAAGTTAGACCCCAATCCAAATAACAAAATTAAAATTTAAGTACAGAGATAAACAGAGAATTCTAGACAGAGTAGTCTTGAAGGGCTTAGAATTTTGAAGAAATATTCATCATCTTGAGCCATTAGGGAAATGCAAATCACTACTCTGAGATTCCTTACACCCATCAGAAAGGCTAAGATCAAATCTTAGCTAACAGCACATGCTGGCAAGGATGTGGAGCATGACAAAATCTCCTCCAGTGTTGGCTGGATAAAAATTTTTATAACTTCTCTGGAAATAAGTTTGGCAATTTTTCAGGAAATTGGCAAAAGTTCTACTACAAGATTCAGCTACACAACTCATGGGCCTATACTTAAAAGACACTCCACCACATTGTAAGTAGATCTGGTCCACTATGTTCATAGCAGCTTTATTAGTAATAGCCAGAAATTTGAAACAATTTAGATGTCCATTAGCTGAAAAATGAAAAAAAAAAGTGTTATATCTGCACAAGGAATAATTTTAACTATTAAAAACAAAAACAGCATGAAATTTTCAGTAAATTAACGGAACTGGAAAATATCATCCTGAGTGAGGTAAGTCAGATCCCGAAAGACACACATGGCATGTGTCACTTACAGGTGGATATTAGCCTTGGAAAGAAATAGACACCAAACTACCCATATCATATTTGCCCAAAAGTTGTGCAACCTACAATCTGGAAAGGAATAAAGATTGAGCAGAGATGGAGAGAATGGACAGCCAGTAGCTTCCATATCCTGAGACCCAGCCAACGGGAAAGAGCCAAATCACAACACTATCAATTATACTGTTAAGTTTGCTGACTGGAGCCAAGAAAAACTGTCTCCTGAGAGTCTTCATCCATTAACTGATGGAAACAGATGTTCTGTCCCCACAGTCAATTGTTAGGCTAGACTTGGGGAGTCTTGTGTAAGGGTGTGGAATTTGAAAATCAATCCTGAGCATCAAGCTACCACAAGGGTACATACAAAGTTAACTGACCTGGACATGCAGCCTAACAGACACTGAACCACCAATCACAGTGCATGCACGGGTTAAACCTATGCCCCCCTACATCTTTTTAACTAATGTGCAGCATGGTTGTTTTATGGGTACCCTAAGAATTGGAGAGGAGGCTGCTGCTATACTGTGGCTTACCTTCCCCAAGGCATTGTTGTCTAGCTTAGAGGCAGAAGATGTTCCTGTTGCAATTGGAGGTGCCAGGGCAGGTTCTTACCCATAGAGGTTTCCCCCTTCTCTGGGTAAATGGAGACGGATAATGGGGGAGGGGTTTGTGTGGGCATGAGTGTGAGGAGTGGAGAGAGTGTTGAATTATTAAATAAATTATTGAAAAAGTAGAAAGAGAAGGAAAGAAGTAGATAAACTTGAATCAAGGAGCAATCAAGAAAGATCGTTTCTCTGTGGTTTTTGCTTTGAGAAATCACCTAAATTTTTGTTCAGTATTCCTTTAACATCTAGGAGTAACATGTGAAGTGAAATAAACCATTTCCTCCAAAGTTCGTTTGGTTCACTATACAGGACAAGACAGAGACCTCGGATAAGAAAGAAGCACCCAACAGTCAAGGCTCTGACCTTAGTGTGACATTAGGGATATGGAAACTGTACAGGCCTATGAGAGATCTTTGTATTTAAAGTAGTGACCTTAAGACAATGAATAGTTCCACAGGCTTTGTCTCTCACCGGTGGAGCTGATAGCTCAGTGTTTTTTCAGTCCACAA
Organism: Rattus norvegicus; assembly: GCF_021556685.1. Taxonomy (NCBI): domain Eukaryota; kingdom Metazoa; phylum Chordata; class Mammalia; order Rodentia; family Muridae; genus Rattus; species Rattus norvegicus. The sequence goes on from NC_141537.1 coordinate 166,534,347, forward strand.
GACTGAGACCCTCAGTACTTCCTGTGTTGCATGGAAAAACTTTAGTATTCCTGGAATGCAGCGGTTTCTTAGCCCATGATTGCAGTCTGGAAATGCGGCTCTAACATCAGCTGATTCCAATGTGTGGTGAGTTGAAATGAAAACTGCTCATAAAAAATACGGTTAGACTAAAATATCATCAAGGTTTTCAATGTTTATTCCGGGATTTCAAACTTGGTTCTGTGGTAAACTAGTCATTAGCAATGTAGCTACTCCATTTCATTTTCAGGCCTATGAATAACAGTTGAGCTTATTTGAAAATTAGGCTACTAGACTCCAATATCTTTCTTAAAATGAGTGAGAGTTGTTTGCTGCAAAGAGCTAAGGTCTAAGTTGAACCAGACATAAGTTTGCCTGTTTTAATAGCAGGATCCCTACGCTTATTGGATAATGAGCTAGAATAAAACTTTTCACCAAAATAATAAAAATAAATATACAATCAACAGTTAAGGACAGAAGGACTGAGCATGGTAGATCATGCTGTAATTAGAAAACTCACAAGTTACAGGAAGCAAAACCAAGTGTTTCAGGGCTGTCTCAGCTATACAGTCATTCCTGTAATCATGAACTCTATCACACCTTACAACAGGAATAAGAAATAAGCTTAAAAGATTAAGCTTGAAAGTGGTTTAAGGAGGATGGGTGGGGCCTGCGGAGTCCCTAACGGATGCACTGGAGATGCATTAGGGTCTCTGTATGACACAATGAGAAACAGGGACTGAGGAAGCAAACTTCTTAAGGATTCTGTCTTCTCCAAGAGGGAATTTGGAGATCCCATATATTCACACAAAATTCTTTTCTTGGCCCCTTTTATCATGCTCACTACATTCCTATATCTTCTTTATTTCCTTGCTCCCAGTGCTTTAGCACATCAAGGGCCATGTGTGTAGGCAGATTAGTCAGAATGTTAAAGTAGGTGTGATTTCAAATACCCAGGGTAGATACAAGCACAGGAAATCTCAAAATAGAGCTGTTTGGGGTTGTCTTAAGACCTGTGAAGTTTACCATATTTCATGGTCGTGAAAGTTCCACCTTAAGAGACAGTACCTAGAAGTGAGATACTCCCAGTGAAGCAAGTGATCAGTCCTTCCTATGGACTCATAGCTACTCCAGGTGTCCCTCTTCTCAGCCTGGGACAGGAAGAGTAGCTTGCAGCTCTGCAATGATGGCACTGAGGTCTGAGGGTCTGACTGGAAGTTTGAATGTGTGACTAGGATTTTGTCTGTCCCAACATAAAGCAGTTGTCACAACTAAATGCTTTTGCAGCAAAGGAGCCAGGAAATATGTGTGTGTGTGTGTGTGTGTGTGTGTGTGTGTGTGTGTGTGTGTGTTTGTATTTGTTACTTTTTTGTTTGTTTTTTCATAAAAATACAAAAATGAATTTAGTAGACAAAACTGAACAAATATTTCTTCACTGTTTTATTACCTTGTCGTGTGAGTTCTGTACTTCCTGTTTTCTGCTGCACTTTGGTTGAAACAACAAAACTGGAGTATCAGTCACTTCCATCTGCAGTTACTATATCTTCCAACACTAATTGTGTTGCTTACCAGTTTACAGTCTTCTATAAACTCAGAGCTCAATTGTAAGCACATAAAGGAAGCTGCTGCTCTTTGGCTATCGTTTATGGGCCTTCTCCAACATCTCTTCAACGAAACAAACACCAACTCTCTGTTCAGTTTCAGTTAACCACCCTCCTCCTTCATCAAGTCCACTGGTAGCACCCTCTTCTCCTGCTAATACCATGGTCACAGTAACAACCAAACAGCTCTGGACTTTTTTGCTCAGAGTCTTTGCATGTTGTTGGGGGAGGCAAACAATATGTAGAAAGAACAACCAAATGTGCCCTGTGCGTGCGTTTTTTAGCCTCTGTGTGCAGAATGACACCCTTTCAGGAGAGATAAGGATGAAAGAAAGTTTCAGCACATATTTCTGTGGAAAATGTGACATAAACCTCCAGATTTGAGGGTAGATTGTTGATTTTCTAAAGCATCAATGGTTTAGGGATGTAGATGTGTCAGTTTCTCACTTTTGCTCATGGACCATCCCTCTATTGTCCTTCCAAACACCTGGAAATTATCAGATAGAAAATCTAGCCTGGTTTGTGTCTTAGAGAAGCTTCTGGAGGCTAAAAGCTTCAAAAGATTTCCTTGAAATCTATGAGCTTCTGTCTATATTCCTGATTACATTTACTTCAAAGCCTTTGATGTAGGTCATATACTCTGGATGACCTCCTGAAAGCACAGGCTTGAAGATTCAGTGTTTTGGTCAAAACTGTATGCTAAGAAAAGAATTGAGTATTGCTCTTGAAGTAGTAATGTTTTGTATTGAATTAAACTTGCAATCTACTTTCCAGGTTATGATTAAAAACTTTATTTGAAGCTGGGTGTGGTAATTCACACCTTTAGTCTCAGCATTTGGGAAACAGACTCAGATACTCTCTGATTTTTAGGCCAAACAGGTCTATATGGTTTGTTCCAGGTCACCGAAGGCTAAATAGTGAATTCCTGCCTCACAAATAGTAACACAAACCTGCTTGTGTATCCTATTAAACCTTCGTATCAATCTTGTCAAGAAATGGCTTTTTTGAATTTTGTGGTGAAGGAATTTGTGAATGATGGGACTTACATGAAGTCACAAGAGCCTGAAATGGTATGACACTCATGTCTCCACACCTCCCTGATTCATGCTTTGTAGAAAGCTAAAACCCACTTTCTTCTAAGTTAATCATTTTATTCATATTCTTGCACTCATTGATGATGTACTAGGAGCAAACTTCCAGTGTTAGTTATAGGGACTCCTTAAGTAAGTCATCTGATTCTTCAGAGGCTTTATGTGGTAAATTGAAATAGCACAAGTATCTGCCTTCACAGGGAAACTCTGGCTACTTTCTTCAACGCTCCTCCATCCCCACTTCCCATGCCCTCCAAAAGTTAGAGATAGAGACAGAGAGACAGAGATACAGAGAGACAGCACACAGATGCACACACACACACACACACACACACACACACACAGGGGAGGGAGAGAGAGAGAGAGAGAGAGAGAGAGAGAGAGAGAGAGAGAGAGAGAGAATGTTTGAAGGCTACAAATAGAGGGATCTCCCAGGGCAGAGAGGTAGGTACAAAATAGACTTCCTGCATGTGTTATGGAAGCATCTACACTGTACCCTTTGAACTTTTCTCACAATGTTGAGATGATTTAATGTCTGTCAAATGTTTTATGGGACTTCAGGTGAACAATAATGGCAGATTTGAGTGACAACCCAGATTTATTTAGGTTAAAGAAGCAAAAATTGTACCTTTGTAATATCTCAGAATGTAAATCACTGCACACACAAAGTCTGATGTCTTCCCCATATTTGACCCATGGAATCCTTCATAGAAGAAAGCAACTAACTTCCCAAAATTGTCCTCTGACCACCATATACACCACAAGGCATGTATGCACTCAAACTCATTCACTCTCCCCCCCGGTGTAGGAGTGTAGGGGAATGTTACAGGGCAGGAAGAGGGTAGTTGGGAAGGGGGACACATTTATAGAAGAAGGGGAGAGGGATGGAATTTGGGGCTTATGTCCAGGAAACCGGGAAATGGAATAACACTTGAAATATAAATAAAAAATATCCAATAAAAAAGAAAACTGTTTATTTATTTATTTATTTATTTTATGTTAAAGACAAAAATTATTTTCAAATGAACACATGCTCTTAGCAGACAAGGCTATATAAATTGGATAATAAATAGAACAAAGAACAAATGTAATATCTCCACATATAGAAGTTTAATAGTCAAACAACGGTAAATGCATTCATCTATGAATAGAACCATAAATAAACAAAAGGTAGGTTGATGGATTCAATTCACCTGAACAAAGTATCCAGTTTCCCATTTGAGAATACAATATGTCAATCCATGGATTTTGACCAGATTCCCAGTACCAGACATGAAAACTCTTCTCTACATTGGGCCCCATGACAACCAGAAGTAATTTTTTGCTTACTTCCATAAATGTCATGCTATTATTTCACAAGGTTGTACATCTTGGCTGGGAGGTTGATATTCTAGCCCTCATGGTTCATAGCTGCATATGAAGGTTGATAGATTTTCCCCTCCTTTTCCTATATGTCACCTTCTGTCACTCTGTACACAGTCCAGCAGCATGAAACCTTCTATATGTGTTCCAAATTGATTTCTCTATATGCCCTAACAAAAGTGTTCAGCAATAGAATATTATAATATTGTTGTGGTGACAAATCAAAAGTAAAAGCATTACCCTATGTTGCTTTGGGTACCTCCGGGAACTTTCTGTCCAAAATCTGGCCCAGGCACCTTTCTTTGATGGCTTCTAGCTTCTGGAATAATCATTATCCACCATAAAAAGATACCTCTCTCAACCTATGGCTGTAAGTACTGAGACTGCACAAGTTTCATTCTGCCAACACTCAGTCTTGTATAGGGATAAGGTTCATGGGACATTGGCCCCTGATTGGAAAGTATTGGCTATTGAAAAATGAAAGGAGGAAGGGTCATCATTGTTTTAATTTGACTTCCTTCAAGTAACAATAGCAGCCTAAATGGACAAAATTTCTCCACCTCTGCTCTGCATGGATGCAGGGATTGGCCTAACTGGAGCAGTAAGCAAATGAAGAAAAGACATAAACATGGATGGCTACAGAAAAGGTACTTATATCAAGTGGACTGGACTCTCTAAAACAAGAACCATTTTTAAAGGAAAAATTAGTGTTTACTATTTTCCTATAGAGTCTCATTGGGTATACAGACCACATTGAACGATATACCCCATGTGCTACAATAGAAGGTCAACGTAAAATGAATTCAATGGCACTTTCACAAGATCTTTGTCCCACAATTCCTTAAATATTGGAACTTTTTCTTTCTTTCTTCCTTATAGGCCGTTTGCTTATGTATTACAGACTCTGGTTGTGTATATAAATGTAGATGGCTCTGTGTCTACTTGTGTTCCTTTAGAGTTTTCATTACTTTTTTATTGTGTTCCTTTGCTTTGTCCAGTTCAGATATTTTTATTACTGTACATGATTTTATTTCATTATTATTATCATCTTGATGTCAATTCGTATACTAAAGAGAGAGGAGAAAAAATTATATTGATTTGAGAGTGTAAGGGAATTGGGACAGAACTGAGAAATGTTCATGTGAAACCATCATATGAATGTATACTCTTACAAAATTTATTTTCAATACAAATATACTTGAAAAAATAAAACTTCTTGGAAAAGTAAAGTCAGTTTTAAATGCTCAGAACTTTGTTGAGCTCACAAAATGTATTCACTGAATCTCTGTTATAATATTTAAAAGAGAATGAGGAGTATGCTACTCTTACGAGGATCTGAATTTATTTTCCAGCACTGAGTTGGTTCACAAACACCTAAAACTAAAACTTCAGAAGGTCTAGTAGCACATTCTGGCTTCTGCAAGAATTCACACACACACACAGCATTTGAACAAAGACATACCAACAGATATGTAAATGAAAATTTAAAATAAAATATTATTTGATCTAAATGTATAAGTTAAAGCTACAAGAATCGACAAATGGGACCTCATACAACTGCAAAGCTTCTGTAAAGCTGTAATGATATTGTCATTAGGATAAAACAGCAACCAACAGATTGGAAAAAAAGATATTTACCAAACCTACATCAGAGAGATGGCTAGTATCCAATTTATACAAAGAAGTTAAACTCCAGAGAGCCAAAAACACTATTTAACAATGGGGTACAGAGCTAATCAAAGAATTCCCAGATGAGGTATATCAAATGACTGGGAAGTACCTATAGAAATCTTCAACACCCTTAGTCATCAGGAAAATGCAAATCAAGACAACCCTGAGATTCGACCTCACACCAGTCAAAAATGGCTAAAATCAAAAACTCAGGTGAGAACAGATGCTGGTAAGGATGAGGAGAAGGAGAAACACTCCCCCATTGTTGGTTGGATTGCCAGTTGCCACAACCAATCTAGAAATCAGTCAGGAGGTTCCTCAGAAAATTGGACATTGTATTATCTGAGGGCCCAGCTATACCTCTCCTGGGCATTTACCCAAAAGATGCTCCAACATACAAAAAAGACACATGTTCCACTATGTTCGTAGCAACTTTATTTATAAAATCAGAAGCTGAAAAGAACCCAGATGCCCTTCAACAGATGCTATAGTCCATCTTACAAAGGGGAATTAAATTATTCACAGGAAAAATTAAGATTAAGTTTGGAGGAGACTGAAGGAATGGCCATTCAGAGCCTGCCTCACCGGGAGATTTAGCCCATGCATATGCAGCCACAAAAACTAGATAATATCTATGAAGTCAAGAAGTACATGCTGACAGGAATCTGATGTAGCTGTCTGCTGAGAGGCTCAGCCATAGCATGACAAACACAGAGCCAAATGCTAGCAGCAAACCATTGAATTAAGAAAGGGGTCTCTGTTGGAGGAAGGAGGAAAATGATTAAAGGAGCTGAAAGGGCTTGCAACCCCATAAGAAGAACAAAACCAATCAACCAGAGCTCCCAAAATCACTACCCAAAGAGTACACATGGCCTAACCCATAACTCTAGCTGCATATGAAGCAGATGATGGCTTTGTTGGGCACCAATGGGAGGAGAAGCCCTTGGTTTGGTCAAGGCTGAACCCACCCAATATAGGGGAATGTCAGGGCAGGTAGGCAGGAAGGAGCAGTAGTTTGGGAGGGGGAACACCTGTATAGAAGATGGGGAGGGAGATCGTTTAGGGGGCATATGGACTGGAGACCAGGAAAGGGAATAACATTTGAAAGGTAAATAAAAATTATCTAGTAAAACAGGGGCAAATGAAGTCATATGAATAGTTAACTGAAAAATAATTTAAAAAACAGTAGAGAAAATTTCTACACCTACAAAAACAATACATAATTTTTGGGAAAATTAACAGATAAAATCTCTGCAGTTTGATACAGTTTGATGCAGAAAGGGTTGATAACTGTCAAGTCAATCTTCAATAGAGGGCTAAATTATCTGCTATTAATTGATTTATTTCAGAAAATGAAGAACTACACATTGGGAACTTGTTAAAGCATGTAGTCAAAGCTTTTGCATACAAATTATATGTGTGTGTCTCTACGTGTGTGTGTATATATATATATATATATATATATATATATATATATGGATATTTTCTTACAATTCAAAGACTGAAAAGACTTATAAGCAATGACCATATGTGAACTGATTTTTGAGAAGGAAAACATCTGAGTGACCAAAAGTTACATGAAAATATGGTTGGTATCATTAGATCTCAGAGAACTAAGACCTCCTCAATTCATCCAGATGATTAAAAATTCAATGCATTGATATTACCAAATGGTAAAGGTAAGGGGTAACTTTTAAAAGTTTCTTATGAAAAAAATCTTCACAGGAAAACAAATATAGCTCTGTATGCTTAACAAACAGACATAGATAGATAGATTAGACAGATAGATAGATAATTGATATATATTCACTCGCAGTGAATGACATAAGATTTTTATTGGATAGTTTATGTATTTACATTTCAAATATTACCCATCCTATTATGAAGATGCTCCCCTTCACACCCATCCACTCCCACCACAACACACTGCCATTTCCCTACACTGGGGAAAATAGCCTTCACAGGACCAAGAGCTTCTCTATTCATGCCAGACAATGTCATCCTTTGATACATACGTGGCTGGAGCCATGGGTTCCACCATATATACCCTTTGGTTCCTGATTTAGTCCCTGGGAGTTCTTGGGAGGTGTAGTAGGTTGATATTGTAGTTCTTCCTATGATGTTGCAAACCCCTTCAGCTCCTTCAGTCCTTTTTGTAAATGCTTCACTGGGGTCCATGTACTGAATCCGATGGTTGCCTGAAAGCATCCTCATCTCTATAAGTAAGGCTCTGGCTAAAACTTTACATGAAAGTTTTATTCAGAATTGATAAAACTTAGAAATACATATGTTCACATGTGGACGGAGGAATATCATTGTTATTTGTGAAACAGGCAAAGTGCTGATTAATAAAAATTATTAACCACTGATTTGTGAAAAAAGTTTGAATTGGCTGAAATTCAGTAATAGAAATAAAAATAATACAGAGAAAATGGAGTCAAATTCTCACTCTGAACTAGGACATACTAATTTGCATTACAAGACAACAAATGTCTACTTGTCTGGAGTCAGGCACGAGAGCATCAAGTAGAATAGTCTTTAATGTTTCCCTAAAATGTTTCCTAAAATTTTTCCCTGTTAGGGATTGATGGCTCTATTCATCTGACTTTTTATTTGCATGATGAAACACCATGATGAAAGTAACCTTGAGAGGCAAGCAATTATTTGTTTACATTTTCACATTATAATCCATCACTTAAGGAAATCAGAAGAGAAACTCAAACTTGACAGGAACCAAGAGGAAGAAGCTGATGCACAGGTCAAGTAAGGGTGTTGATCATTCGTTTATTCTCCATGGCTTGCTCATCCTTCTTTATTACAGAACCTAAGATCACTAAGCCAAATGTGGCACCTACATCTGACTGGGCCCCACACATTATTTGCTAATTAAGAAAATATCACCAGGCTTACCTACAGTCAGATCTTATTAAGGTGCATTCAGAACTGAGGTTCCCACCACTGATATGACTCTATTTCTGTCCTATTTTAATAGATATGAAACTACAGAGCAAAATAGTGATTGAAGAGGTGTGTACATGTGATACAGCTCTTATTTCTTATGACTTACTGAAGATACATATTGTTACATATACACTCCAACTTTACGCTTAAATTTTTTAAATGTCAAGTTAAAAGACACAAAGAAATTACGTCAGTAAGCATTTCAAAAACAATGTTCATGAGGACATTACAAGTGAGTATACAGCATGATACTGACCATAACGACGTAGTGACATTATCCAGAAAATGGATAGATATGAATGTGAATCATGTTATAGAACATACTATCAGATCATTAATAAATTTTTGAGTTTTATCATTGTAGTGTATTCTGTGAATGTAATTGCTTCTCTGTAGAAAAAGTTTATAAATGATTTATATTATCATTTTTATTATAGGGCAGGCTCAGATGCCTGTTGTGACATCAGCTGAGAGATGGAAACATGATAATCTGGAATTCAAGGGTAGCCTGGCTGATATGAATACCTATATCAATACAAAAAAGAATAAGAGTTTAAAATACATTTAAAGATATAGAAGACAACACAGAAAATTGCTATCTATAGACACTACATAAATAAAACTACAGAAATTTTGGGGGGAATTAATATTTATTGTTTCGAAAACCATCAATATACCAGAGGAGGGATAAGTGTGTTATATGAAAACTGAGGGGTTGATTGTGAGTATTAAAAGATCAAAATAAGATAAAAATGAAAAACGAGATGCAGGAGAGAATAAAAGATTGATTAACCAAAACAAAAGCTCTATGAAAATGTCTGAGAGAAATATACTAGTTAGTAAGTCAGAAGTTGACATCATGAATCAGACTCTGTGTTTCTTTGGTAGATTGCTTTTTTGTTTGTTTATTGTATGTGTTGCTCTATTTATTGTTTGGTTTGGTTTGTTTCTTTACTTGTTTGATTTTCACATTTTTATTTATTATTTTATTGAATATATTTCTTTATTTACATTTCAGATGTTATTCCCTTTCCTGGTTTCCTATCCATAAGCTACCTGTCCCCTACTCCTACCCCATAAGAGTGTTCTCCCCCATACACTTTCCCTTATGTGCCCCCCTTGACATTGTCCTGCACAGAGGGTCCAACCTTCGCAGGACCCCTGGCTTCCTCTTCCTCTGGTGACCCAACAAGGCTATTCTCTGCTGCATATGCAGTTGGAGCCCTGGTCAGTCCATGTATCGTCTTTGGTAGTGGTTTAGTCCCTGGAAGCATTGGCATATTTGGTTGGCATTGTTCATATGGGGTTGCAATCCCCTTCGGCTCTTTCAGTCCTTCCACTAATTCCCCCAAAGGGAGTCCTATTCTCAGTTCAATAGTTTGCTGCTAGCACTGACCTCTATATTGGACAGGCTCTTGATGTGTCTCGGGAGAGATCAAAATCCAGTTCTGTTCAGCATGGACTTTTTAGCTTCATAAATCTTATCTAGTTTGGGTGGCTGTATATATATGGCTGTTCCTTCAGTCGCTGCTCCAAACTATGCTTCCATATCCCCACCTATGGATATTTTTCCCCCTAATAAGGAGTGGAAGCAGCCAGATTTTTGTCATCCTTCTTCTTGTGCTTCTTGAGGTCTGTGGTTTGCATCTTTGGTAATTCTAGCTTTTGGGCTAATATCCACTTATTAATGAGTGTATACGATGTTTGGTTTTCTGTGACTGGGTTACCTCACTCAGGAAGATATTGTCTAGTTACTTCCACTTGCCCATGAATTTCATGATTTCATTGTTTTGGAATGAGGAGTAGTACACCTTTGTGTAGATGTATCACATATTTTGAATCAGTTCCTCTGCTGAAGGGCATCTGGGTTCTTTCCAGCTTCTGGCTATTATAAATAAGGCTGCTATGAACATAGTAGAGCATGTGCCTTTATTATACATTGGACCATCTTTGGGGTATATGCCCAAAAGAGGTATAGCTGGGTCCTCACATAGTGTGGTATGTCCAACTCTCTGAAGAACCTCCAGACTGATTTCCAGATGGCTTGAATGAGTTTGAAGTCCCACAAACAATGAAAGAGTGTTCCTATTTGTCCACATCCTCGGTAGCATCTGCTATAAACTCAGTTTCTTATCTTAGCCATTATGACTGGTATGAGGTGGATTTTTAGGGTTGTTTTGATTTACATTTCCCTGATAACTAAGGATGTTGAACATTTCTTTAGGTGTTTCTCGTCCATTACATGTTCCTCAGATGGGGATTTTTTGTTTAGCACTATACCCATTTTTTAAAACGGTTATTTGGCTCTCTGGAGTCTAACTTCTTGAGTTCTTTATATATTTTGGATATTAGTCCTCTATCAGATGTAGGATTGGTAAAGATCTTTTCCCAATCTGTTTGATGCCATTTTGTCTGAATGACAGTGTCTTTTGTCTTACAGAAGGTTTGAAGTTTTCTGAGGTCCCATTTATTGGTTCATGGTCTTAGAGCATAAGCCATTGGTATTTTGTTTAGGAAATTTTCCCCAGTGCCCATGTGTTTGAGACTCTTCCCCAGTTATTCTTCTATTAGTTTGCGTTTACCTGGTTTGATGTGCAGGTCCTTGATTGACTTGGACTTAAGCTTTGCCCATGGTGATAAGCATGGATCAATTTGCATTCTTCTACATGCTGACCTCCAGTTCATCCAGCACCATTTGTTGAAAATGACATCTTTCTTCCATTGGATGATTTTAGCTCCTTTTTTCAAGGATCAAGTGACTATAGGTTTGTGGGTTCTCCTCTCACCTGTTTCTTTTTCCAGGCTCTCAGAGCTATGAGTTTTCCTCTTAGCCGTACTTGTATTGTGTCCCATAAATTTCGGTATGTTGTATCTTCATTTTCATGAAATTCTAATAAGTCTTTAATTTCTTTATTTCCTCCTGGACCACGTTGTCATTGAGTAGAGCATTGTCATCTTCCATGTTTATGTGGGCTTTCTGTCATTTTTGTTATTATTGAAAATGAGCCTTAGTCCATAGGGATCTGATAGGAAGCATGGTATTATTTATATCTTACTGTATGTCTTGAGGCCTGACTTGTGACTGCATATATGGTCAGTTTTAGAGAAGGTTCCATGAAGTGCTCTATATACATGAAGTGTTCTATATACATTTCTGTTAAATGTACTTGGTCCATAACTTCTGTTACTTTCTCTATGTCTCTGTTTAACTTCTGTTTTCATGATCTGTCCCTTGATAAGAGTCGGGTGTTGAAATCTCCTACCGTTATTGTGTTAGGTGCAATGTGTGAATGGAGCTTTAGTAAGATTATTTTTATGAATATAGGTGCTATTGCATTTGGAGCACAGATATTTAGGATTTAGAGTTCATTTTGGTGGATTTTTCCTTTGATGAATATGAAGTGTTCTTCCTTATATTTTTTGATGACTTTTGTTTGAAACTGAAATTTATTCAATATTAAAATGGTAACTCCAGGTTTTTTCTTACAACCACTTGCTTGGAAAATTGTTTTCGAGCCTTTTACTCTGAGGTACTGTTTTGTCTCTGAGGTATGTTTCCAATATGCAGCAAAATGGTGGATGCTCCTTATGTATCCAGTCTGTTAGTCTATATCTTTTTATTGGGTAATGGAGTCCATTGATGTTGAGCATTATTAAAGAATATTGATTGTCACTTCCTGTCATTTTCATTGATAGAGGTTAAATTATGTTTGTGTGTCTCTCTTTTTGGTTTCATTGTGAGGAGCTTAAATTCTTGCTTTTTGAATGGCATAGTTCCTCTCCTTGTGTTGGAGTTTTCCAACTATTATCCTTTGTAGGGCTGGATTTGTAGAAAGATACTGTGTAAATTTGGTTTTGTCATGGAATACCTTGGTTTCTCCATCTATGTTAATTGGGAGTTTTGCTGGATATAGTACCATGGGCTGGCATTTGTGTTCTCTTAGAGTCTGTAAGACATCTGTCCAGGATCTTCTGGCCTTCACAATATCTGGTGAAAAGTTTGGTGTAATTCTTATAGGTTGGCCTTTATATGTCACTTGACCTTTTTTCCCTACTGTTTTTTGTATTTTTTATTTGTTTTGTGCATTTGACTATTATGTGACACGAGAAATTTCTTTTCTGGCCCAACCTCTTTGCAGTTCTGTAGGCTTCTTGTATGTTTATGGGCATCACTTTCTTTATGTTATGGGAGTTTTCTTCTATAATTTTGTGGAATATATTACTGGCCCTTTAAGTTGCAAATCTTCACTATCTTCTATACCTATTATCCTTAGGTTTGATCTTCACATTGTGTCCTGGATTTCCTGTATGTTTTGGACTAGAAGCTTTTTGCAGTTTACATTACCTTTGACAGTTGTTTAAATGTTTTCTATTGTATTTTCTGCCCCTGAGATCCTCTCTTCTATCACTTGTCTTCTCATCTTCTATCTATTGGTGATCATTGTATCTACGGCTACTTGTCTCTTCCATTGGTTTTCTATATCCAGGGTTGTCTCCCTTTGTGCTTTTTTTATTGTTTCTATTTCCATTTTCAATTCCTTCACCTGTTTGCTTGTGTTTTCCTGTAACTCTTTTAGGGGTTTTTGGGTTTCCTCTCTAAAGGCTTCTACTTGTTTACTTATGTTGTCCTGAATTTTTGAGTGTGTTATTTATGTCCTTCTTAAAGTCCTTCATCATTAACATAAACTGTGATTTTAAATCTAAATCTTGCTTTTCCAGTGTGTTTGGATATCCTATATTTTCTTTTGTGGAAGAACTGTGCTCTGATGATGCCAAATAGTCTTGGTTCCTATTGCTTAGTTTCCTGTGCTTGCCTCTTGCCATCGTGTTGTCTCTGGTGTTTCATTGTCTTGCTGTTTTTGGAAGTGGCTTAACCCTCCTGTAGGCCTCTGTGTAAGCACTCTTGTAGAACTGTTTTCCCGTTTTCGTTCATCAGTTTATGAGAACAGATGCTCTTCTCTCAGGTGTGTAGGCACTCCTGGAGACTGTCTTTCAGCTCTTGATGCAGGCAGGGATCAGATGGGTCCTGACCCTGACTGCTCTTAATCCTTACACCCAGGGGGCACAGCTGGCACTAGGTGATTCCCTCTTGGGTGGGGAGTGTGAAATAAATTTGATTTTCATTTAACTACCAGCAGATGGTAGTCTCCTCTGATTTCTCAGGAGTGTCAGTACTTCTGAGTGTCCAGCTCCCTCCCCCATGGGATTTGGGTGCAGGAAGCAGTATTGGTTCAAATCAGTTCTTTTCTGGGTGCAGACCAGAACCACAAGTACCAGAAATTGACTACTCCTGTATTTCTGTGTCCTGAGACAGTATGCAGTTTCCTCTTGGTCCAAGGATGTGGGCAGAAGTGGGAAGAAGTGGCAGTGTGTCCTGCGATCTCAGGATGTTCTTCATTTCTTGGTTTTCAGTTCTCTTTCCCACAGAATTTGAATCGATTTTCACATTTTGTATGTTTTGTGCTCATCAAGAAAGAGAATGCACGTGAAACTCAGTGGGTAGGAATGTTGGGGAGGATCTGGGTGGATGTGAGGTTGTAAAACCTGATCACAATATATTCTGTGATGAAAATGTAACTTGGTGATCAAAATAGACCTGAGTGTGGGGTGGTACATGCCTTTTATCCTAGCACTCAGGACTAGAGGCAGGCAGATCTCTGAAGTTGAGGTCAACCATGTCTACTGAGTAAGTTCCAGCACACTCAGGATGACATAATGTCTGTATTCAAACACACTAAAAATTCAAAATATGACTCTTAAGAAGAATTAAACCACAGAAACATGTGTTATTAAATGAAAAATCAAAGTGCAAAGCAGGGCGCACCAATGTCTTCAACACAACACAGACCACTGCCTCTAGACTTGCTGATACATCATAACTACATGGAAACACCCTATTGCTGAAGACACCAGGATATAGAAATTAAATCTCCTATCCATCAGAGAACAGTTGTTTTTTGACTAGCTTTAGAAAGGTCAGAAGGTATATTAGACTCTGCTGTGAGGAGAAATGATATCAATGACTTTAATCTTACCATGCCTAGCTACATATTCTACACATGCTAAGCAAGAAATGCCCAGATATACAATTGTTAGAGTATATCTAATTGCTAACTTACTGGATTTGAATCATTCACCATATGAGAGATATCATGTTTTAAATTATAATTTAATTAAAAACCCATGACTAGAGAGATCGGGGACCTGCAGGAGGAATCTTCTATAATCCTACTGTCACATGGGCATGGGAAAAATTGAATTATTAATAATTTATGTTTATTGCCTACACCTACTTAGGTTTTCAGTGCTGTGAAGACACCATGATCAAGCACCTCTTATAAAGGACAAAATTTAATTGGGATTGGCATACAGGTTCAGAGGTTCAGTCATTATCAATACAGGAGGATGGAAACATCCAGGCAGATGGGGGACTGTAAGGAGAGCCAAAAGTTCTACATCTTGATCAGTAGGCAGACAGGAGAAGATTTGCTTCCCCAAGGCTAGGAGAAGGGTCTCAAAGTCCACACATACATTGACACACTTTGTTCAACAAGGTCACTCATGCTCCAACATGGCCATAATTCCTAACAGTGTCACTCCGTAGTCCAAGGATACACAAACCACTATATTCTAGTCCCTAGTCTCCATAGGCTTGTTCAAACACATGAGTCTATGGAGGACAAACATAAGCATAGCATAATACAAAATGCATTAAGTCCAATTTCAAAATCCCCAAAGTCAAAATCAGTCCCAAAAATCTTAAAAGTCCAAAGTTCAAAATCTTCTGAGATTCAAACATGTAAATATAATCCTCTATAATATCAAAATCAAGAGAAGAGACTACTCTCTGCCCACATTTCTGACTCTAGTGAAAAACACTTAGTGCCATCTAGTCACCCTGTACACAGGGACCCAGGAGAAGTACAGGCCATTCTGGTTGCTGCCCACAAAGAGAGCTGAAACCCAGCCCCATGGAGTGACTTCAGAACCGAGACCAGAGGTAAGAACAACTTTTCTGCTGCAAGTGACCTGCCTGGTGGACTAAGGACACACAAAGGCAAAATTCCTCTGGGACCAGACACTTACAATTTCTCGCTGATGACCAAACCTCGCTGATCCTGGCCCATAGCTCCCTGCTCTCAAACCTTGTGGGAGAGAGAGCAGATCTCCCAAAAGTGTGGGCAATCCTGAGACTGCAGGCCAGGAGAGCCTGCCGGTTCTGCCCACCTTTGCCCACATCCCTGTCCCAAGAGGAGACTGTATAGAGCATCTGGGTACAGGAAGAGAGGGGCAGTCAAGCTGCAGGAGCCCTATGGTCCAGACTGCATCCAGATCTGATCGTGCCCAGTCAAACAGCTCCCTGCACCCAAATCCCTTGGTGGGGAGAGCTAGAACTTCAGATGGGCAGACATGCCTGGGAAACATGTAGAGACTAGACCCCGCCCACATTTCTGACTCTAGAGGAAAACACCTAGCACCATCTGGGCCACCTGTGCACAGGGAACCAGAAGTAGCGGCAAGCCCTTCTGGCACCTGCTCACAGGGGGAGCTGAAAGCCAGTGGACAGGAATGACTATATGAATGAGAGCAAAACACTCTATTTCCATAACTGGCTGAAAGAAAACAGGTCTACAGCACTCTTGAAACACAGGCCTATAGGCTGACAAGCCACTGTCAGGAATAAAAAAACAAGGTAACACCAGAGACAACCTGATGGCAAGAGGCAAGCATAGGGAACCAAGCAACAGAAACCAAGACTACATGGCATCATAAGAGTCCAATTCTCCCACCAAAGCAAACACTGAATATCAAAAACAAACCAGAAAAACAAGATCTCGATGCAAAAATCAAATTTTATCATGATGATGGAGGACTTTAAGAAGGTCATAAATAACTCCCTTAAGGAAACACAAGACAACACAAGCAAACAACTAGAAGCCCTTAAAGAGGAAACACAAAAACCCCTTAAGGAACTACTGGAAAAAACAACAAAACAGTAGAAAGAAATGAACAAACCCATCCTGGAGCTAACATTAGAAATAAAAACAATACAGAAAGCACAAAGGGAGACAGCAGTGGAGATAGAAAACCTGGAGAAGAGATCAGGAGTCACAGATGCAAGCATCATGAACAGAATACAAGAGATAGAAGAGAGAATCTTAGGAGAAGAGGATTCCATAGAAATTATCAACACAACTATCAAAGATAATGTAAAACAGAAAAAGCTAATAGCCCAAAACATAGAAGATTCAACCTAAGGATAATAGGTATAGAACAGAAGGAAGACACCCAACTCAAAGGACCAGTAAATATCTTCAACAATATCATAGAAGCAAACTTCCTTAACCTAAAGTAAGAGATGGCCATAGAGACGCAAGAACCCTACAGAACTCCAAATAGATTGGACCAGAAAAGCAACTCCTCCTGTCACATCATAGCCAAAACACCAAATGCACAAAACAAAGAAAGAATATTAAAGGCAGTAAGGGAAAAAGGCCAAGTAACATATAAAGGTAGACCTATCAGAATTATACCAGACATCTCACCACAGACTGTGAAACCCAAAAGATCCTGGACAGATGTCATACAGTCCCTAAGAGAACAAAAATGGCAACCCAGGTTACTGTACCCAGCAAACTCTCAATTAACATAGATGGAGAAACCAAGCTATTCCATGACAAAACCAAATTTACACAGTATCTTTCTTCAAATTGAGCCCTACAAAAGATAATAAATGGTAAAGCCCAACATAAGGAGGCAAGCTATACCCTAGAAGAAGTAAAAAACTAATTGTCTTGGCAACTAAACAAAGAGAAGACAAGCACACAAACATAATCACACCTCCAAATGTGCAGATAACATTAAGCAACAATCACTATTCAATATTATCTCTTATCATCAATGGACTCAATTCCCCAATAAAAAGACACAGATTAACAAACTTGGTAGATAATGAGGACCCAGAATTTTGTTGCCTACAGGAATAACACCTCAGAGACAAAGACAGACACTACTTCAGAGTAAAAGCCTGGAAAAAAAAATCTTTCCAAGCAAGTCATCTGAAGAAGCAAGCTGGAGTAGCCATTCTAATTTAGAAAAAAATCGATTTTCAACTAAAAGTCATCAAAAAAGATAAGGAAGGACACTTATATTCATCAAAATAAAAATTCACCAAGATGAGCTCTCAAACCTAAATATTTATGCTTCAAATACAGGGGCACCTACACACATAATAGAAACCGTACTAAAGCTCAAAGTAAGCATTGCACCTAACACAACAATAGCAGGCGATTTCAACACCCCATTATCATTAGTGGACAGATCATGGAACAGAAATAAACAGAGACATAGACAGACTAATAGAATTTGTGATTCAAATGGACTTAACATATATTTACATAACATTCTATCCTAAAACAAAAGGACATACTTTCTTCTCACCACCTCATTGTACTTTCTCCAAAACTGACCACATAATTGGGCACAAAACAGGACTCAACAGATACAAAAAGATAGAAATAATCCCATGTGTCCTATCAAACCACCACGGGCTAAACCCGGTCTTCAATAACAATAAGGAAAGAATGCCCACATACACATGGAAGTTGAACAATCCTCTAATCAATGATAACACGGTCAAGGTAAAAAAAAAGAAAGACATTAAAGAAATCTTAGAATTTAATGAAAATTAAGGTACAACATATCCAAACTTATGGGACACAGTGAAAATTGTGATATGAGGAAAACTCATCCTTTTGAGTGCCTGCAGAAAGAAACAGGAGAGTATATATATATATATATATATATATATATATATATATATATATATATATATATATATCAGCAGTTTCACAGCACACTTAAAAGTTCTAGAACAAAATGAAGCAAATACACACAAGAGGAGTAGAGTAGAAGGCAGGAAAAAAATCAAACTCAGAGCTGAAATCAACCAAGTAGAAACAAAATGGACTATTCAAAGAATCACCAGAACCAAAAGCTGGTTCTTTGTGAAAATCAACAAGACAGATAAATCTTTAGTCAAACTAACCAGAGGACACAGAAAGTGTGTTCAAATTAACAAAATCAGAAATGAAATGGGAGACATAACAACAGAATCAGAGGAAATTCAAAAAACCATCGGATCCTACTACAAAACCCTATATTAAACAAAACTTGAAAATCTGGAGTAAATGGACAATTTCCTAGACAAATACCAGGTACTAAAGCTAAATCAGGAACAGATAAACAATTAAACAACTCCATACCTACTAAAGAAATAAAAGCAGTTGTTGAAAGTCTCCCAACCAAAAAGTGCCCAGGTCCAGATGTGTTCAGTGCTGAATTCTATAAGACCTTCATAGAAGACCACCTACCAATACTATCCAAACTAATTGACAAATTTGAGACAGACATAGTGCTGCCAAATTCCTTTTATGAAGCCACAATTACTCTTATACCTAAACCAAACAAAGACCCAACAAAGAAAGAGAACTTCAGACCAATTTCCCTTATGAATATTGATGCAAAAATACCCAATAAAATTCTTTCAAATCGATTCCAAGAGCACATCAAAACAATCGTCCATCGTGATCAACTAGCTTCATTCCAGGGATGCAGGGATGGTTTAATATATGGAAAATCATCAACATAATCCACTATATAATAACTGAAATATAAAAACCACATGATCATTTCATTAGATGCTGAGAAAGCATTTGAAAAAATTCTAAATCCCTTCATGATAAAATGTCCTGGAAAGAACAGGAATTCAAGGCCCATACCTAAACATAGTAAAATCCATATAGAGCAAAACAGTGGCTAACATGAAAATAAATTTAGAGAAACTTGAAGCAATCTCACTAAAATCTGTGGCCAGACAAGGCTGCCCACACTCCCCCTACTTATTCGATATAGTTCTTAAAGTCCTAGTCAGAGCAATAAGACAACAAAAGGAAATCAAAGGGATAAAGACTGGAAAAAAACAAGTCACAATATCACTATTTGCAGATTATATGATAGTATATTTAAGTGATCCCAAAAGTTCCACCAGAGATCTACTAAACCTAATAAGCAACTTTAGCATTGTGGATGGGTATAAAATTAACTGAAATAAATCAGTAGCATTCCTCTACACAAAAGAAAAACAAGCTGAGAAAGAAATTAGGGAAACAACACCCTTCATAATAGTCTGAAATAATATAAAATACCTCAGTGTGACTTTAACCAAGCAAGTGAAAGATCTGTGTGCTAAGAACTTAGAGCCTCTGAAGAAAGAAATTGAAAAAGATCTTAGAATATTAAAAGATCTCCCATGCTCATGGACAGGCAGGATTAGCATAGATTTGAAGACTCAGAAATGAACCCACACACATATGGTCACTTGATTTTAGACAAAAGAACCAAAACCATCTAATGAAAAAATGATAGCATTTTCAGCAAATGGTGTTGTTTCAACTGGAGGTCAGCATGTAGAAGAATGCAGTTTGATCCATTCTTATCACCCTGTACAAAGCTTAAGTCCAAGTGAATCAAGGACCTCCACATCAAACCAGATACTCTCAAACTAATAGAAAAAAAGTGGGGAAGAATCTCAAACACATAGGCACTGGAGAAAATTTCGTGAATAAAACACCAATGGCTTATGGTCTTAGATCAATAATTGACAAATGGGGTCTCCTAAAACTGCAAAGCTTCTGTAAGACAAAAGACACTGTTGTAAAGACAAAACAGCAACCAACAGATTGGGAAAAGATCTTTACCAATCCTACAACAGATAGAGGGTTATATATAAAATATACAAATACTTATGAAGTTAGACTGCAGGGAGACAAATAATTCTATTAACAATGGGGTTCAGAGCTAAACAAAGAATTCACAGGTAAGGAATATTGAATGGCTGAGAAGCACTTAAAGAAATGTTCAGCATCTTTAGTCATAAGGGAAATGCAAATCAAAACAATCCTGAGTTTCCACCTCACACCAGTCAGAATGTGTAAGATAAAATCTCAGGTGACAGCACATGCTGGCAAGGATGTTGAGAAACAGAAACACTACTCCATTGTTGGTGGGATTGCAAACTGGTGCAACCACTAGGAAAATCAGTCTGAAGTTTTCAGAGAAAATTTTACATTGTAGTACCTGATGATACAGCTAAACTACTCCTGGCTATATGCCCAAATTTTGCTCTAACATGTGACAAAGACAAATGCTCCACTATGTTCATAGCAGCCTTCTTTATAATAGGAAGAAGCTGGAAAGAATTCAGATTCCCTTCTACAGAGGAATGGATACAGAAAATGTGGTGCATCTACACAATGGAATACTACTCAACTATCAAAAACAATGACTTTATGAAATTCATTGGCAAATGAATTGAACTGGAAAATATCATCCTTTGTGAGGTAAGCCAATCACAGGAAAACACACATGGTATGTACTCATTGATAAGTGGATATTAGCCTAAATTCTGGAATTACCCTAGATGTACAGAACACATGAAACTCAAGAAGATGATCAAAATGCAGATGTTTCACTCCTTCTTTTAAAGGAGAACAAGAATACCCTTAGGAGGATATTGGGAGGAAAATTTTAGAACAGAGACTGAAGTAATGTCCATTCAGAACCTTCCCCACATGTTTCCCATACATGTACAACCACCAAACTAGATAAGGTGGATGAAGCAAGGAAGTGCAAGCTGACAGGAACCGGACATAGATCTCTCCTGAGAGACACAGCAAGAATACAGCAAATACATAGGCGATTGCCAGCAGCAAACCACTGAACTGAGAACGGGACCCCCATTGAAGGAATCAGAGAAAGGACTGAAAGAGCAGAAGGGGCCTGAGATTCCATATCAACAACAATGCCAACCAACCATAGCTCTGGGACTAAGCCACTACCCAAAGACTATACATGGACTGACCGTGAGCTCCAACTGCATCGGTAGCAATGAATAGCCTAGTATTAGGACCAGTGGAAGTGGAAGCCCTTGGTCCAGCCAATGCTGGACCCCCAGTGAACGGGATTCTTGTGGGGATGGATTTAATGGGAGGGGGGAGAATGGGTAGGGGAACACTTATAAATAAGAGGAGGGACGGTTAGGGGGGTGTTGGCCTGGAAACTGGAAAAGGAATAACATTTGAAATGTAATTAAGAAATACCCAATTTAATAAATATGGAAAAATATCAAAATCAAACAGAAGATCACATACCTACCACAGCATTCAAAATTCCACATGAAATAATGCTACACTAAAGAAAGACAGGCAACCAGTAAGTCATCTCTAAATTCTGCATCTGTATGTCTGATATCAAAGCAGTCTTTTTAATCCTCATTCCTTTTTCATCTTTGTTGACAGCAACAAATGTATTCGACCTGGGCTGGTTCCATCCCCTGTTAGCAGCTTTTGCAGCTATACCATCTGTAGCACTCTAAGGTATGGTTGACTCTACACTACTGCTGCTACGGTTCTTGGTGTTCATTCCCTGATACTGGCATCTCTAATATGCTGGGGTCTTCTGCAGAAATTAGGCTTCAACAAAAACTTCTTCTTCTCTTTATGGTGCCAAACCTCAATTTCTTTGTATGACCCCTTCAGTCCTGGGATATCAACTGCTACTGAGGCTATACCTTTACCAATGGCCTTCTCTAGTCTTTTATGGTGCTGAGTCTCAGTTATTCTCCATGACCCCTTCATACCATCAAAATGAGAACAAACTGGGTGATTCTTGCACCTTACACAGTTCAGCTAATGTGAGAAATACAACCTGGGTTCTCTCAAACACGGCTACTTTATGCTCTCAGAAAATACTTCCCAGAAGAATTAACTCACTGCAGTGATGCTGCTCTCTTCTCAATTCCTGCTAAAATCTTAGATCCAACTAAATGGAATCAAATGTCCCAGTATTTCCTTTGTGTTTTTCTCTAAACCCACTTCCTTGTGGCTGAAGAAGGCAAATATTACTACTATCTGTGGCTGAGACATACGCCTCCTCCATATTATATTACCAGCTTTCTTATTTCTATCTCCCACACTGCCTAATATTGGGTGATCTGAAAGGTGATCTTTAGATTTTTCTTGAACTCAAAGGTCTGTATGGCTTTGAAACGTGAATTCTGAGATGAAAAGTATGTATCACCAGGTCTGGACTTAAACTTTTCTAGACCTAGAAGCTGTTCTGCCCTTGGAAGACTAAAAATGATCCCATGCATCCTAGCAAATTACCACGGACTAAGGCTGGTCTTCAATAACAAGAAAAACAACAGAAAGCCCACATATACATGGAAGCTGAACAATCCTCTATTCTGATAAATTGGTGAAAAGAAAGTGAAGAAAGAAATTAAAGACATTTTAGACTTTAATGAAAATAAAGGCAGAACATACCCAAATATATGGGACACAATGAGAGCAGTGCTAAGAGGAAAATTCATAACTCTGAGTGCCTACCCAAAGAAACTGCAAGAGCATACATTAACAGCTTGATAATTCATCTTAAAGCTCTAGAAAAAAAGAGAAGCAAATGCAACAGAGAGGAATAAAAAGGAGGAAATAATGAAAATCAGGGCTGACATCAACCAAGCAGAAACAAAACGAACTATACAAAGATGAAAGAAAACCAGGAGCTGTCTCTTCGAGAAAACGAACAAGATAGATAGACCCTAAGCCAGACTAACCATAGGGCACAGAGAGAGTACCCAATTTGACAAAATCAGAAATGAAAAGGGAGACAAAACAACAGAATCTGAGGAAATTAAAAAAATCATCAGATCCTACTACAAAAATCAATATTCAACAAACATTGAAAATCTGGAGAAAATGGACAATTTTCTAGACAAGTCCCAGGTACAAAGGTAAATCTGGAGCAGATAAACGATCTAAACAACCCCATAACTCCTATAGAAATAGAAGCAGTTATTAAAAGTCTCCCAAGCACAAAGAGCCTAGGACCAGATGGGTTTAGTGAAGAATTCTATCAGACCTTCATAGAAGACCTCATATCGATACTGTCCAATTAAAGGGTAAGTTGGCTCCCAGGACAAATACTATAGCCTCAACAAATCCTTCCCAAGGCGGTGACAACCCCAGACCAAAGTCCAAGAGAGGGCTGCCTCTCCGAACGTATCTACCTGCAGTTCTGAATCCTCCTTGTCGCCAAGGGATCTCCGAAGGTGTTGACGATGGTGAGGTCTTTCCCGGGTTTTCGGCCCCAGATGTCCCGCGCTACCTCTCGCCAGCAGGAACGACGTGGCACACACAGGATCCTACTGCAGAAAAGCTTTAATGCGTCTTGAGAGGGAGAGCATAAGCTTACAATGCGGAGACGCCGAGTGAGGAATAACCGTCCCTTATATAGGAAACTATCCTCGCCTAGGACGTGTCACTCTCTGACTGGTCGCTTCCAATTATGCCAGATGACGTACTAAAGCGTACGTGTCCCTTTGAGTAGGGAAGTTACCAGGCGCCTGCGTATTGCCCTTTTTACTGGGTGCGTTCTGCCGGATGCCAGTGACATCTTGTAATGGAGTATGTGAGGACAGTTCCTCACATCTGTGAGGACAGCTCCTCGGACAGCTCCTCACATCCATCCATTTACTCTGAGGTAAGGTCTATCTTAATTTCTGAGGTATGTTTCTTGTATGTGGCAGAGTCATGGATGCTTTTCCAACCATTCTTTTAGACTGAATCTTTTATTGGGGAATTGAGTACATGAAATAAAGGGGTATTAAGGGCCAGTGAGTGTAGTTAGTGTTTGTGTGTGTGCGTGTGTGCTGCTCTGTCCTTTTCTTGTTTTTGCAGGTAAAAAGTTGCTTATTTCCTGTGTTTTCTGGTAGTTATCCTCATTGGGTTGGAATTTTTCCAGTATTTTCTGTAGTGCTTGATTTATGGTCTTTGAATTTGGATTTCTCTAGACATAACTTGTTTTCTCTGACTATGGTGATTGAGAGTTTTGATGGGTATTATAGTCTATGTTAGACTCTGTGGATTTGTAGAGGTTGCAACATATCTGTCCAGTTCCTCCTGGGTTTTAGAGACTCTGTTCAGTATTTCTTTGTAATTCTGATAGATCTGTCTTTGTATGTTACTACATCCTTTTACCCTTGCTTCTTTTAATATTCTTTCTTTGTTCTGAAGATTTTGGGATATGGTTTTTATATGGAGGGAAGATTATATTTTCTGGTCCCATTAAACTGGTATTCTATAGGCATTTTGTATATTTACAGACATCTCTTTAGGTTAGTATTTTTTTCTATGATTCATTGAAAATATTTTCCAGGACTCAGAGCTAGGACACTCAATTTCCTTCTATTCATATTATCCTTAAGTTAGTTCTTTCTATGGTATTCCAGATTTCCTAGATGCATTCTGTAAGGAAATGTTTAGAGTTAACTTTTTCTTTGATTAATGTAACAAAATCTTTTTTGTAGTTCAACACCACAGATTCTCTCATCCATCTTCTGTACTCTGGGTGTAATGCTTGTACCTGTTTTTCCTGTCATTTTCCCTAGATATTTCAACTCCAAGATTCTCTAAGTTTATGTTTTATTTATTACTTCTATTCCTATCTCTCTTTATTGCTTCTGATATACTGAGAGAAAATTTTACTAGTGCGGCAGGCCTCTGATAAGTATCCTTGTGTTGTACGATTCTGAATCTACAGGTCTTTTTGGATGAGAATCTGCAGATCTGCTCAGCAGTGACAGATCTGATGAAAGCAGGCAGACCAATTGGTGGAAAACATAGGTCTCCCTGGTATAGCAAGCTTGCCAGAGCAACTCAGCTTGCTCCAGAATTCCTAGCCAGAAGGGAATTAGGTGGATGAAAGAATGTCTAGCTCTTAATTGTGCTTTCAATTAAGATGGGTTATTCTACACATAAAGAAATATTCAAACTGTTTCTTAGGGTTCTTTATTTAGTTCTGTGGGAGTTTATGCACACAAATAAGACAAATTCTTCCAGGCTTTGGGGTATGCAGCAGAGGATCTGTCTTGTCTCCAGAGGGAAGGAAGATGTCCTCTGCTCTGTTAAGTAAGATTCCAGAGAACATTCCCAAAATCTTCCAAATTGTCTCTCTGTTTGCCCTGCAGACTAAGATCAAAACAATTTTATAAGAGTTATGAATTACTATAGGAAACAAATGAGTAACAGATTTTATCTTTTTACCTTTAACATTCACTGGATTGTCAGTGAGGGAATTTATCCAATCTCTTCCCACAAATACAGCTGAATAAATTATCACAGTTAATATTGTCTAGTCTTGTTTTAGATAAGAATACACATACTCCATCCTTAAAATTGTATTTCCTTGTGTTCAAGGCACTGGGAAACAAAAAATGGACAATTGTTTAATTTTGGACATTCTCTGCTATAAAGCATGGTTTTACAAGTTCTATTTGCCAAATGAAACAGAATATAACACTATTAATCATAAATTAATCACTAAAATGCCATCTTTTGTGTAAGCTCATTAAAAAGACATGGTAACAACAAAATCCTTATCTCTTTTCACACCTGCAATTTGTGGTCAGCTGGGAAAACTGAGTGACAATATTCCTAGGATATTACTTTATGATGAACCTGTTCTCTTACTTATATCATGTGAATGAAAATGCTAATATAAAAGTAAAATCAGATGTGTGACAGAGATAATATTGCTTATATGCTTGTCTTATTAGGAGAAAGGGAGGATTTGAAATATAATCACAGATGAAGGTTGGTAACTAAAATTTTGGACTTTTCTTTCCTTTTTCCTTCCCCACATCCTGGCTAATGGGGCATCACAGAAACATGATAATCTGCAACAGAGAGTATTACAGCATATAAATTACTTCCTTTAATAAAGAAGTTACAAGTTGCAAAACAGATAAATATAAAATCAGAACACAGAGTAAATTAGCATATAGGATGAAATACAAGGAACATGTGTTCTGGGAGAGCCTGGGCTACATAGCATAAGCATAAGTCAAAAAGTAATTATTTAATAATTAATATCTTCTTGTATAAACCAGCATAAATCAGAGTTCTACGCAGACAAAAAAGTACCTCATCCAGTTTTTTGCCTAATAGAGATATCTGACTAAATAACACACTCAAAATGGAGATCCTCAATATTAGATTCTTTGATGCCATGTGGGACTCAATTCTAGTTCCAGGATTTGGGAATTGGCACCCTTCCATACAAAAGGAGTTTGATGCTAGACTGAGTCAATGACACTCTGTCAAAAGAGAGAGAGAGAGAGAGAGAGAGAGAGAGAGAGAGAGAGAGAGAGAGGGAGAGGAGAGAGAATGAATTCACTCTACATGGGAATGAGACTTCAAAGGAATAGGTCATACTGAAATATGTTACTGTCTTTGAACTCTGGGTTTAAGATGTGGAGAAATTGAATATTCATACTTAACATATTTAGGTATGAAAAAGGAACAAAGAAGATAAATTAAACCAAGTGTTGTCTGGATCATATACAGAACAGGAAAAAAACTTAGGAATGGATATGCGTATTACACATCCATAAGAAATTCTAGTAGGTACGTTAAAGAAATCATGTGTGAATGTGCAATAGAAGCAAATGGAAGAAAGAACCCAGAAGAGAGCAGTTCACAAAAGATAATTATTAAAATATAAATAAAATATATGTTCACACAATGATTTGCACATGAATTGTCATGACAAATTTTATAAATGACAAAAGATAATAAATGTCAAAATTTGGAAAAAGTATGTTCACATGTGAATTGAGAAATATTGTGAAATAACGGTACAATGTAAATGGGCTTTGTAAGTAGGACAGTGAAACACTGATCTAATAAAAAGCTTGAGTTAGCCAAAACAACATAATGACAATGGCAACTGTAAAAGAGTCAGAGAAATATGGAGCCCAACACAAATCTGTACATAGTACTTAACACCCTGTACTAGGCTACACTCATTTATAGTACAAGAAAGCACATGTATGCTTGTCTGGGGCCAAGTGTGGGCAAGGTTCAGAAAAGAACTTTAAATCTTAACAAAGTTCCTCTGTTTTAGTTAGATGGTTTCTGCTGCTTGATAAAGCACCATGGTCAAAGCAACTTGGAGAGGACAGAATTTATTTTACTTAAACTTCCACATCAACATCCATAATTGAAGTAAGTCAGGGCAAGAGCCATTCTTGGCAGGAGATGGAAAGCATCATCTGATTTGGATGTTAGGAAGAAGTACAGCTTAATGTCTTGATTCCCAAAACTGGCTCACTGTACTTTCTTAGCATACCCAACACCACTATCCCAGGGGTGAAACCCAAAATAGAGTGGGATCTCCCGCATCAGGAACTAATTAAGAAAATGCTCTATAATTTTGCTTACAGCTGTGTTATTGAAACACTTTCTCAATTAAGATTTCCTCCACTCAGATGACTGTCCCTTCTCTCGGTTGACACAAAACTAGTTTGTATTATGGTGCTTGAAATGGTGTATGTATTTGTTAAAATCCATTTATCTCATAATGTACAGTGTTACATGTTATACTTGCAGACTCTGATTATAAGATTTGACTTTAAAAATGTGTCAGGTGAATAAACAAAACAAACAATTGACTGAATAATTTCAGAATTAAAGGACCGTACAAGGAATACACTGTATTATCCTAACATGAATAAATATCAACAGTGGCATGATCTGGAAAACTGACAATTGTAAATATGTGTTATGGACTAAAACATATTGCTAGATCCATAAGGAAGATTTTGAGCTTTACATTTTACAGTGATGACACAAAAGAAATTGCTTGACACAACAAAATATTTACTGACAACATAGTATTAACACATTATCATTATTATTAATATTAGGTGCCATGAGACAAAATATCACTCTGTAGCACAGAATGACTTCAACCATATGATGGAGCTATCATATGCAGCTGGCCTTGATGAATACCATCGTGTCTATGGGGTTTCAACTCATCATCAAATAATCAAAGAGAGATAGAGAGTGAATCAAGACATGTATAGATTATGGAAGATCATTTGACTTTCTTGAACTAGTCCAACAAATATTAATAAACTCTAAAATTATTTTAAATCAAATAAAAGCATTCTAGACTTTCTTCTTCCTATGCGTAAAAAGTAACAAATACTACTCAACCAAATAGAAACAAGTAATAATGGAACAAAAATCCACAACTATATCCTAGTTCTTTTTTCATATTTTTGTTCTTCATTTGGTAATATTGTCAAATAAACTGCACAACTACTTCCCACTCTTCCTAGGTATGTACCCATTCTTGTGACTATGCCCCCAAAAGAGAAGAAAGGTGGTGGAAAGGACAAACTCAAATAAACAAACAAAATGCGAACAACAATATAAAGAAGACCAATGTGTGTTGTCCACATAGTCATTAGACAATTGCCAACCCCTCTGTGGCCAGCCCATTATAGATAAATGAATCCTTCCTCACCTACAGCCTGTGAGAAACCCTCCATTGTGGAGAGCTACACTAAAGAATCCATATCACATTTTTAGGTATTCTTGTTTGCTCTCTGTCTAGATTATTACTTTGGACAGGTGTTAGTGATTGCCACAGATACCTTCTATGTCCCTCTCTCTGAATTCTGGTATTGCAGTAATCTATACCATGTCAAAAATGGTTCCTTTGCCATTTATCAATTGAAAAAGGTTGATAGGAACTTTCACATGATTTCTGGACATATTACAGACTAAGATCATCCAAAAGATCTCTCAAATCAACACAGTTTATCGATAACCCTGGGCCCTTCAATGACAATTCAGGCCAAGACATTAATACAACTCCAGATTACTATATGACCAGGAATATCCACATGATATATGGCCTTTCAAATGACTTAAAGCAGCAAATCAGGGATACCAGAGTGGCCTCAAGAAGCAGCATGGACCATGAATATCTTTCCAGAAGGTCCAATATAGAAATATAGAGGCCATTTAAGGAGGTCCAGGACAGGTATTAAATAATAAAATGCCCTACAGATTTTACAGCCATATCTTATTAAGGCACATTCCCAATTGAGATCCCTTTTTCTCAGATAACTTCTGTTGAGTTGATATAAAATTGATTTGCAGAACGATGATTGAAAAGATGTACATATTTGTTAAAACTCGAATTTCCCATGACTTACTGTTGTGGTAAAAATTAAAAAGGAACATTTTCTATCAGTCCCCATAAGCTGGATCGGCTGGCTCTGGCTGTCACCCTGCCATGCCCACTCCCAGCTGTCTCCCTTTTAGTTACCCTTTCATCGAGGTCCAAGAGGTGGTACTTACCACACCACACACACACACACACACACACACACACACACACACACACACCTCATTCTGTGGGACCCTGCGTGTTCTCACACTGTGTGAAAAACTGAACCTGGTGCACACAGTCCAAGTGCCTATCAGCCATTTCTTTCACACACTGTCCTCTTTAGCCCAGTAAAAAGGAAATTCCAGATACTTGTAATTTAGCAAGTAGATTTTCATGTTAAATTCTCAATCCACAATTCTTGCAAAGAATTATTTCCTTGAAAATTGATAATGATATAAACTGCCTACCTAGACAAGATAAAATCGATCTAGTTCACCTAAATCTGAACCAACCTCCTCCATAAACTCCATCTTGATTGCTCTCCTTGCTTTTCTCTGCTGTATTACAAAACTTTGTCCCCACCCCACTCTCTACTGTCCAGTCAGGTACCTCCTTGACATCAACCAACAACTTACAGTGGGTACATTTACATGCAAACTCCAAGTTCCAGACTTGAATTTTTAAATGTAATTTCAAACAGTGAGTCAAGCTGTCTCAGAACAAAAGGATGTTACATGTGAAAACACTGCATGATCCTGAATATGAAGAATTATCAACAGTGACGTTATCCAAGAAACTCAGAGTTATGAATATGGGCTATAGATTAAAACATATTTCTAGGTCTATACTGAATTTTTAAGTTTCTGAGTGAATCGATAAAAGAAATTGCTTCCCTTTTGAAAGTAATGATAGAAAGCTAAGTAATATAGTTATCATTATTATTAGGCTTTATTAAAAAGTAGTCTCACTGTGTAGCATATAGTGACTTCAAACACACTGTGAAGAATAAGCTCCCCCTGAACTCAGCAAAATATAAGATTGTAAGTGTTGAGCTATCACATGCAGTTGGATGCAGTGAATATTACTATATCTGTGAGATATCAACTTTAATCAAATGGATCCAAGAGAGATAGAGAGAGAATAAGGACATAGGTAGATTGTGGAAGTTTGTATGATTTTATTGAACTAGTCAGGAAAATACTCTTCAATTCTAAACGCAGTTTACAGAGAATAAATACACTCTAAAAGTATAAATTCTTCTATGTACAAAAAGTAACAGATATTAACCAACTGACAAACAAATAGAAACACACAACTACATCCCAGTTCTTAATTGTGCTGCCAGAGCACTAGAATATTGAAATCCTGGTGATGATGAACTGTGTGCTATTCATCAGGATTATGTATTTGCTTCTGTGTTATTTGGGAAGGACAGAGTAATTCCTCAGGTTTTGGGCAAAAGACATCCATTCTATAAACATAGGTGCTCTGAGTACCACGCAGGGAAAAAAAAGGCTTTTGCAGTGTTAAGACAGATTTTCAAAGAGCATTTCTTTCCTTCCCAGCTCATTACCTTATTTCCACAGTGGCCCGAGTCCTGTGGTGAAATCATTCAGTCACTAAGTAATCACAAATCATCACAGGAAACCAACAAGGATGACAAAATATTCTACTTTTATATTTCCTTGACTCATCACACTGAATCACGAAGTGTATATACTCTGTTTTTACAAACACAGGAGTAGAATTTACCACAATCAACATTGTTTATATCTGTGAAACCAAAAAATGTACTGCCTCTGTCTTACATAGTGATATTGTTACTGTGAAATGACAATAAAATATATAGTGGGGAGTTATTTAAATTTCAAGGTTATATATATATTTATGTGAAGGTATTTAAAACAATGTTCTTTAAAAAACATACTGATTATGCACTTAATTATAATTGTATAAGTAAAGAAATTTACTTTTCTCTAAATGCATAAAAAAGGTGATATAGTTAGCTCAGAATGAAAGGACATGATGGTATGTACTCATCAATAAGTGGATATTAGCCAAAAATGTATAGAATGCCCAGGATACAATCCAAAGCACTCAAGAAGGTTAACAAGCCTAAAGGCCCAAATGAGGATACCTCAATTGCACATGTGATGATAAAGAAAATAATCACTATGGGGAAGGGTGCTGGGTTGGAAGGGCCAGGAAGGGGAAAGGGGTAGCATGATCAGGTATTGTGTGTGTAGGGGAATGGACTGAAGCCTTGAGGGCCAGCAGGAAGAATGGAAATAGGCTACCTTCGGAGATAGATGTTGGGGGGAGGGGACGCTCTACAATATGCCAGAGACTTGGGAGGTGAGAGACATTCAGGACTAGATGAAATGCCCTACAGTGGGTCACCCTACAGCCCACCTCCAGCAGAAAGAGAGGGCATCAAGTGAAGGTAGGTGTTGCTATTCCACAGTCAAAATTTCTGCCCATATACTGTCTGAAAGAACTACTGGAAAAAAAGGGGAAGACCTTGAGAAAAAGAAGGTTCAATAACAGTCCAAAATTGAGATCCAGCTCAGGGGGAGTCCCCGAGGCCTGACAGTATTACTGTCTGCTTACAAACAGAGGCCTATAATGACTGCCCACGGAAAGGCCCAACAAGAAGCTGAAAGAGACAGATGTTTATATTTGCATCCAATCAATGGACAGAAGTTGATGACCCCTGTGGTTTAATTAGGGAAAAGCTGAAAGAAGCTGAGAAGGAGGGCAACTCCATAGGAAGACAAGCAGTCTTAACTAATTTGAACTCCAGGAATCTCTTATACACTGAGCCATAAACCAGGCAGAATACAAATGTTGATATGAGGCCCCCAACACATATACAGCAGAGAACTACCAAGTCTGGACTCAATCAGAGAAGATGCACCTAACCCTTGAAAGACTTGGAACTCCAGGGAGTAGGGAGGTTTGGTGGGGTATGTGATGGGGGGAACATCCTCTTGGAGACAAGGGTGGGGAGATGGTGTCAGGGTAGACAGGGATGGAAGATAAATTCTGTACTGTAAAAAAAATGATGAAAGAATTAAAAAATAAAGTGATGGTCTTTTGAACAAAACTCAGATCCTCATACACTCTGCAGTGTTAACTTTTCATTAGCAAGTTAACATAGATTTCCATATTTCGAAGGGATAATTTCATATTAAAGTTGATTTCCTCTGATACTCTTTGCAAAAGCAACAGATGAATAGAAGAAATATGTTACATGGCAAACAGGACAAAGTCTTATACACCTCTTTTCCAAGAAGAAAGAGTTTAGGAATAGACTCACAGAAGAGGTTTTGTGACCACTATTGTGGTGTTTGTACTCTTTCCTCTCTCTCTCTCTCTCTCTCTCTCTCTCTCTCTCTCTCTCTCTCTCTCTCTCTCTCTCTCTGAACTCTGACTTTGATGAAACATGGTGATTGACTATCCTTTCTGCATGCAATACAACTGCAACCTCTGCAGGATGGAATATTAAGTGCTATGACTGTGTTCCTCAGAAAACATACTTTAAAATGTTGACTAAAATATGTAATACTGGGAAAGCTGAAGCAGGCCTGTGACATCAGCACTGGGAGGCTGAATTAGGAGGATCATAACCAGGTTAGACTAGGCTATAGAGTCAGGTCATAATTAAATTTTAACTAATAAATTATACCTCCATCAATGCACTCTGAACAATCAGTAAGCAGACTCCTAAACAGGCTTAGGCTTCAGCAGAGCTGACACTTCATAGGATCAACAAAGCCTGACTGTCAGTCTCTCTTTTAATATTCATGTCAAGAAGAAATGTGAAATATGTAAAGTGGTCATTTAAATACTAAATACTGAATCCGTGAAGACCAGGAGTTCAAGGCATATTTTGTCAAGACGGTGAGTTTGAAACGGGCTAGCCTAATGAGAATGTATTTCAAAGAATACCATACAGAAAATGATATCCAAAAAGCTCCTTGGAGCTGAAGTGGCAAAGGGATAAAACTTTAAAAATGATCACCTTTCTTTAACCCTGGATGTAAACCAGGAAGAAACAGTATTTAGATTTACTTTAGGAACACAGTGTGAAGATAAATGAAGCCGAGGTGCCATGAATAACAGGGAGCAGAGGTAAGATACAGTAGTATTAGGTATATGTGTTAGTTAGCCAGCCATAAGATTCCATTTGGGTACAATCAATAAAGAATATGTCTTGAATATGACAAAAGAAGAAAAGGCTCCAACAGATACTACCTATTCACAGATAGACATAAAGTACATATGCTGTATCATGAACTCTTATGGTTACTTTCATAGTAACCTAGACCTGTACGGAAACACAAGTTTGGAGCACGTTTCTCACTGAGTTGATTAGAAGATGACATTTTAACAGATGAGCCAGCTTCTGTACCTTCTCACTGGAGAAAATGTTTGTAGTGGCCACAGGAAACCTCTGACCACTGGACTACCTTACTCAAATCTCAGGTCTCCCTAGTAACAACACCATCATCAGGCAATAGTTCTGTAGCATAGAAAAGGTCCACAAAGTTCTCTTAACATGTATACAGTCATCTTCTCTTCTTCTGGCACCTCATTCCAATGGTTACCACTTGCTCCTCTCTGACTGTGAATGCTTCTATAGGCTGGAAACAAATTTATTAATTCTGTGGTCAGTCTCAGAGGCCAATACAAGAAATCCAGGTGCTTGGGAGAAAGAGCTATGACTATTAAGGCTAGTTCTTATAAATGATAATGTATGTAGAAAAACATTAGTAACAATACTAATATTCTCTGTGATTAGAACTTATTAATAAATCTTAGAAGGCTGTATGTACTCTGTCTACTTCACTGACAGCCTGCTTAACAGTGTCCTTCAAGGAAAGAGAGGAAGAATTTTTCTGGATGGTTTGGAACCTAGCTGTCCACACTGAAAACACCACATTTACAATATAATTGAACCAGAAACTGAATGGCCATGTTTCAAGGCACTGAAAGAAATATTCCTGATAAAGTTATCACTGTGAGTAAGATGCCTCAGATGCTTTCTGTAGCAGCTTAAGAAGAAACTCGGTGAATGCCACAAAGAAAATGGCATCATGAACAAAAGACAACAGGAATAATTAATTAAACACACAAAAGTACAGACAATGGGATTACCAACTAGCTCATGTAAAATAAGTATGTTGGGCATCACTTGAATGATAAGGTAGACATGTCTAACTATAGTCCCAATGCCAGAGAAATGGAGGCATGACAATCAGGAGTTGAAGGACAGCCTGGGTTTGATGAATATCTATCTCAATATAACATGAAATAATAAAAAGTAAAATTATTTTAAACTAAATAAAAAGCAAATTAAGCTGCAATTACCTAGAAAAGCCATTAAAGGAAATACAGAATTATGAGGTGATTTCTTAAAATTCATATTTCTAAAAAAATCAACAATCAGCAAAAATGTTAAAATTTGGTAGGAAGTCAGAAGGGCTATTCTGAGTATTCAAGGACAAGGGATGACGAAATGAAAGACGGGAGAGAAAAATATGGGTCAACCAAAACCAAGGATGTACAGAAGGTCACATGAAACCCAGGAGTTAGTAAGTTTATAGTTGACCAAAACAAAATACTCTCCAGGTGTTCTTGGTGGTTTGGAGTTTTTGTTGTGTTTGGTTTGCTTTTGCTTTTTTTATATATGTGGTGTGTTTCAGTGTTTATTTGGGGACAATTTTTTTCTTATTGGTTTTTTGTTTGCTTGCTTGCTGGATTTTATATTACCTTTTGGGGTTTGTTTTTGTTGTTTTGGAGAAACAAGTAGCATGAAAATGACTGGGTAGGAATTTGGGAAGGAATAATGAGTATTTAGTGGAGACAGAACCTGATCAAAATATATTTTATGAAAAAATCTAATTGAAAAATAAAAATGTAACAAGGATCTGAAAGAGTCAAATGAAGATTATACCCAATCAATAGACAGAAGCCAGAGGCCCCTGTAGTTGAATTAGGGAAAACTGGAAGAAACTGAGCAAGATTACCCCATAGAAAGACCTGAAGTCTCATCTAATTTGGACCCCTGAGTTCTCTCTACGTTGAGCCACCAACTAGGCAACATACATCAGCTTTTATTAGGTCCCTTACACACATACAGCAGAAGATGGCCTGATGTGACCTCAGTGAGAGAAGATGCACTTAACCTTGGAGAGTCATGAGGCCCTAGGCAGTGCAGAGGCCTGTTGGGGAGGTGGTGGTGGAGGTGGGGACATCCTAATGGAGACTGAGCAAGGAGGTTTGGAATGAAGATCAGAAGGTGGACCAAGAGGGGGCTAAAGATTGGACTGTAAAAAAGTATTTAAAGAATAAAAAATAAATTAATTGATTGAAATTTAATGTTAAAGAAGAGTTACAATTTAGAAGATATGTATTTTTATAAGAAAACCAATGTGCAAGCCATAGGATTCCTCCAGAGGAATTACTGTTCAGGGACACAAAAGCTGTCTCCCACATAGCACAAATATTGCTACTGTCCTTAGTAACCCATTATAAGTATAAAGTAAGGCCCTATTGCTGAGGATATTTTACACTTTCCCACCAATCAGAGACATTAACTTCAAACAAATATGGAAATATCTTTTTCTGTGCTGGCTTTCTAAGGGTTAGGAGGTGCTTTGCAGGTTGCAAGGGAGAAAATTTATGAATAATCTTGTCCTGCACTGGACAATCTATCCTGCAATGCTGACCTGATACAAACCACAAGATATGCCCAGCATTACAATTGTAATAGAGATACCGTCTTAGTGGAACTGTGACCTTTACCACAGGAAAAACATGATCAATATGGCAATCAAAATCCAGAATTGGGGAGGTCTCCGGCCCTAGGTGAGAACTTACTACTATCATTCTGCTAATTGTTCGGGAATTAAATAGTATTCTTATCATTCATAGTAATGACCTAAGCCTGAGTTTCTGTCAACCTCCATCAGAGAAGCTTCTTTTAGAGTGGGTAGAAATCAGTGCAGAGAGACAGAAATTGGTCAAATGCTTAGGAGAAACATTTTGTGCTCAGCCATAAAGGAGACATCTACATCAACTTCTTCCCCTCCATACTACCACCAAGATTGGGGAACAGCGTGGAAGAGGAAGGAACAAGAATGTAAAAATCAGAGATGGGATAGAGCTCTCTAAAATGCAGGCTGTGGACAAGAGGTATGGCAAAGACTGGCAAAACTTTTTATATCTTAGGAAATCACTTTTCTGAGGTGACAGGTGCTGGAAAGGAGGGATTCATTTTCTTTTGATAGTGTGGACACTGATGTGTTTTTTATGCAAGTTTGTGGCCTATAACCATGCACCATAATTACAAAGATATGAGTTAGCAGGGCACATGGTAGAGCTGAAGCAGAAGAAGCTTTTGTGGGGAGTGGGGATGACATAATCATAATTTATTTTATATAGTGAGATAAATGAAATTTAACAAGAAAAATGAATATTATTAATAAAGATAATCAGTGAAGAATTTTCTACTAGATTATAAATAAATATAAAACTTGGAGTCTACACAATACCTTGAAATAGAAAGTAGGCATACATATATATGTATTCATAAACATGTTCTTATATTTTTAAGTAACCAATAATTATGTAAGCTATTGATAACAAAAATGTCACAGGAATGTCTGAGAGACTCATTGTATCTGCCATGATTATTCAGTCACTTCACACTCTCTCAAGATTTTTGACTTTCTAGTGCCCTTCACAACTTAAAACAAACAGACCTGAGGTGTATGCAGTATTAAGTCACTTTTGGTCAGTTTCTAAAACATACAACTTCCCTCTGAAACAAGTGCACAGTGTACAAGTGGAAGGCCTTAAGTAACTTCTCTTTATACGTGCAGTGCATAGAAAATGAGGAAAGTCATGTAAAATGAGAGAAAAGGCTTTGAACACAATTCTCCCAATCCCCACACCAGTGTTACAGTCTGAAGGGCTCAGAAACTCACAGTTCAGATGGGTTGTTGTCAATCCTTGTCTAAAAACTTTTTTATTATCATAAGACAATCCAATCCAGTAACTGTCTGGAGTAACCAGGATATGAAGGAACATCTGTAAAGGAAACAACAAACCTTAAGATGTAATTTCTTTCTATTGAATGAGAGAACATGCAGCAAAAGTTCCCAGCATTCCTGTGTCATTCTCTGCTTTCCTGTCCCACCTCTCAATCTCACCATGTAAACTTTCTAAAGAAATTCCTACTAGTATCACATTTAAATCAAAACTATGTCAGTTCAATGTATTATTGAAAATAAAAACTTCAGGTGTCCTGAGATACTGGGTTCATGACAATTTGTGACAGTGCTTGTTAGACCGAGGTTTACAATGTACAAAGCCAGTTCTTGAATTAACAATCTTTTTGATTAAGGCCCATAAAAGCACATAGATCATTAAACAGTTTCTGATGCTCTATGAACTTCTTCAATTGTGCAGTGCATTCTGGAATACTTCATAAGCATATAGCAAGTGCTTGCATGGGAAGTACTGCCCTATTTTCAAAGAAAATTTATAAAGACAAAAATTGCTCTATGAAATTCTGTGCATGAAGCTCCATACTCCAGAGAGGAACTTTCCCTAGTTAAAATGCAGAAGTGACGGAACTGATAAGTAGATGGGGAGATATTTGCTAGTATTTGGTGTATCTTACATGAGATACCTGAGTGGTATGATGTCTAATAGAGTAATTATATTTTAAAATATGAGTGGGTTTAAATATAATTATATTGGTGGAGGTGGTGGTGGTGGTGGTGGTAGTGGTGGTGGTGGTGGTGGTGTGTGTGTGTGTGTGTGTGTGTGTGTGTGTGTGTGTGTGTGAGAGAGAGAGAGAGAGAGAGAGAGAGAGAGAGAGAGAGAGAGAGAGAGAGAGAGAGAGAGAGACTGTGTGTGCTTACATGCTTTTGCTGGTAAGCATTTACTTTTTTGTGTGTTTACCTGGATGTAGTTACCTAGTTACCCCCGTAGGTTGGATTTTTCCTTCTAGTATTTTGTGGAAGTCTGGAATTATGAATAGATATTGCTTGAAATTGGATTTGTCTTGTGATATCTTCTTTTCTCCATCTAAAGTGATTGAAACTTTTACTGGGTATAGTAGTCTATGTTGTCATCTCTGGTTTGTCAGAGGTTACAAGATTTCTGCCCAGGCCCTTTTAGCCTTTCAGTCTCTGCTACGAATTTGGGTGTAATTTTGATAGTTCTCCCTTCATATGTTACCTGCCATTTTTTTCTTGCTGCTTTGAATATTTTTTCTATGCTCTGTAGATTTTGTCTTTTCATTATTATGTGATGGGAGGATTTCCTTTTCTGGCCCAATCTAATTAGTTTTCTAAAAGCTTTTTCTAAATGTTTATAGTCTCATCATTCTTTAACTTGCTAAAGTTTTTTTTTCTATCATTGTGCTGAAAATAATTTTGGACTTAGAGCAGGGACTTGTCAAATTCTTCTATTCCTATTATTTTTAGGTTAGGCCTTTTATGGTATATCAGATTTCCTGGGTGATTTGTGCCAGGATTTTTTTAATTTAGCATTTTGTTTAACT
This sequence comes from Rattus norvegicus, assembly GCF_021556685.1. Lineage (NCBI taxonomy): Eukaryota > Metazoa > Chordata > Mammalia > Rodentia > Muridae > Rattus > Rattus norvegicus. The sequence continues at coordinate 166,573,718 of NC_141537.1, forward strand.
GATGTATCAATTTCTTCTTTAGTACCTTCTAAGCTTCACCTAAACAGAAAATTCCCAACATAGGATTTTCAAATGGCTGAGAAGCACATAAATAAATTTGAAAGACCTTAGCCATCCAAGAAATGAAAATCAGAAGAAATCTGAGATAACATCTTACAGAAATCAGAATTAATAGGATAAAAAAAACTAAATTGATGGCACATGCTGGAAAGGATGTGGAGAAAGGGGAAGACTCCTCCAATTCTAATAGGAGTGCAAACTTTTACAAGCAATTTGGAAATTGATTTGGTGGTTTCTGATAAAACTGGTAATAGTTCTACCTCAAGACACAGCTTATCCTTGACATATGCCCAACATAAACAGGAAATGCCAGAATTTTTAAATTTGTTTTTTTAATTGTCATTTCTAAACATAGACATCTTTTTTTCACAGAATATATGGATACTATATAGTAAAGATTATGGAGACTTTCCAGGAAAAACACAATGGGACTAACTGGTCAAACCATTTAATTCTACATTTCTCATATTATCTCATTATGCATCAAGGCCCAGAGTTCAACTATTTTCCCTGTTGTCATCTGATTAGTCACTTCAGACAGCCACACTCCTAATTCCAAACAGCAAACTCTAGGCAGAAGGGATTTAATAAACAACTGGCTGCCACAGGATATGTTTTACCAAAGGATCAAACTTCATCTGGGAAAGATATGGTTTCTGAGGTATTCTCTTGTAGATTCCTGAGAAAGGGAGGAGACAGAAAGACAGAAGTGTCTCTATAAAAACAAGTCTCCCTTTGAAAGTACTATGTTCTACAGTATTGTTCACATTACAGGAAAACCATATACAAATAGTAAAAACACAAAACAAAACAAAACAAAACAAAACAAAACAAAACACCTGGATTCAGTATCTCACCAGTTCATCCTAATCATCTATTGTCAGAAGGGCCAAACTGTAATTCTGACAGGTCTGGGTACATAGACTCCATGTTTTTCTGTCCATGATGAAATAATAACATTTTATACCATAACAGAATCAGGGTGTTTCAACACCTCTACCTACAACAGAGAAGGTAAATGGTTAAACTTATTATTCTCTGGTATTCTGTTATCAGAACATTGTATTTATTCAACCTGTGTAAAAAAAAGTAAACTTTCACATGGCTCAAAAATTGAGATTGTATGATGACTAGAGACCCCTGAACATCCAGGATCTATTGTTAATAACATAGAGCTATAAAAACATTTCTTGTGTCAATCATAGATGAATCAGTAGAGAAAATGTAGCACAAATACACAAAAGAATACTATTTATCCTTTAAAAAATGAATGAGTGTGACATGATGACTTATGCCTGTAATCAGAGCACTCCAAAGAGAGAAACAGGAGGAGCACTACCAGTTTGATGCCAGCCTAGACTAAGTGTTGACATCCATACCAGCCTTGGCTATTCAGTAAGTTCCAAGTCATCTTAGGCAACAGAATGACATCTTGTTTCAAACCAAACACAAAAGCAGGATGCTGACCTATGTGATGAGCATCATTGACTTTAAGGATGGTGTGCAAAGTGAAACACTTCAGGCCTAAGACAACATTGTATGAATGCTTTCAGATTAGATTTCTTAAACAGCCCAGTTCTCCGATGCAGACACTTGTGAGATACTAGGGGCCAATGGGAAGGGAATGAGCACTTTCTGTTCAAAAGGGGGTTAAACTGATGACTGAATTCTAGTTCTTCAGTAAAGCATTGTGCACAAACAAGTCCCCACACCTTGATCTGTGTTAAATGCTATTATATTAAGAAAATTAAGAGACATATGAAGGAGGTTTTGCTACTGATGCTGTTCTCATTGTCTTGTTGAGGCCTTCATTGGTGTGCCCCAAAGCCCAAATGTTTCAAGTTGAATGCATTACGATGTGTGCAGTTTGTATAGTAGGATCACCCAATATGAATTTTTTGATTAGTGAGGTACTGGGAATATCTATGCTCTGTTAAAGTTTATCTCCCATCTTCATTTTTCTGTGACAAGATATCATTGTGCAGGTCAGACTGGCCTGGAATTTACTGGAATGTCTACATTGTCCTTACAATTATAATCCTCCTCTCTCAATCTCAAAATTATAGGGACTACTACACCAGTATGCTACCATTTACAGATAATGAAGTTATTTTAAAATAATGACCCAAAACCTATTTCATGGGTCTGAAATATTTCAATTACATATTTTGGAGCATTTTTCCCCTGACACATATTTTATACTGTAGCAGATTTTTAAAAAAATCAGTCCTTACGTAATGAGAATCATCGCAACCTACTATTGGTCAATTCTCTCAAAACAATTCAGATGAAACACACACACACACACACACACACACACACACACACACACACACACACATGGTTATTTTTATAACTGTATTCATGTAAATGCTCTAAGTACATTTTAGCATAAATATTTTATATTATGCTCTTATTAAAAAGTTTCATGTTCTGTGAGGAATGAAGTCAGAGACTCAGATTTTCCCATAGACCAAAACAAGCAAAATTCTCAGATGTACTAATGTCTAATTCCATCCCCTAGGAGCAGTAGGAGTGCCAAACGGACACTCACTTCTAGAAACTACAATATTCTCCTAGTCCAAACAGGGTTTCTGGATTTCCAGGCCCTAATAACCCCCAAGCAATTAACCCAGAGACCACCAGCATTTTAAGTTGCTTGTTGTACTTTAAAGCTTCCAAATAAGAAGTAATAGAGAAATGCAGTTCTGTACTAGTGGTCCTCCCATGCTCAGTACCTGAGTGCTGCAAAGAATCTAAAACAGTCTTGGTTTTGTTGTACCATCTGTTCTGTTCTCTGTTGAGGAAGTCCAGAAAATGATTAACAGCAGGACACTTTGTAGAGATATCTCTCAGCATTTCTTCCTTTAAAGTTGATGTCATTTTTCATGGTGCTGTAGTTATGGTGGAGGTTGCATAGAGTTTCCTGAAGTTCATTTTTTCTTGACTATACTGAAAGACTAAAATTAGTAACATATAAAACATCAAAAATGGTCATAAGGGTTACATATTAAAATTTAAGATTAGAAGAAAAAATTCATGTTGACAGCTGACACATATCATTAATTCTGTTGGTACTTTTCCATCTGTAAATTAGCACTTCAATTAACTCAATATAGAAATATATACATCAAGTTTTCCTTAGGGTACAGTTAATTATAAAATAAATACGGCTGTATAAAACTATTGTGGAAATAATGTCCAATTACTTCATTTTTACAGCACAAATTTACAAATAAATACCTTAACACACCATAAAATTTTGACATAAAAATGGTTAGGAAATGATGAAATTCTTATTGGAGCTTTTGGAAAGCTACATATCCACATGTATAATAATATTAAAACACATACTGAAAGTGATTTCCTTTTAATTGTGAAGGAATCCCATAAAGTTTAACTTTTAATTTAGCTGTGCAGATATAGTCTCTTTACCTAACCATGATGTCAATATACGTTGAAGAAAAAGGAAAAGAAGGTCATTGTTATTGTTTACAGAGCTGTTTCTCACAAAATGTTTATGAAAGATTCACAGTCACCTGAGATCCAAATAGTGAGATCCAAGCAGTAAGATCACCAAGTAGTAAGAAGGAACATGGCCAAAATTGAGACATAAAGGGGAGTTTGCAACAGCCCCAGAGCTCATAGCTTAGGTATGTAAGGGGAAAGGAGACTGCAACGTGTCAGGATAAAAAATATTAATGTACAGAGATTCTGGCTCGTACCCTGATTATAGGCAGAAAAATGGAAAGTGTTTAACTGCATAGCAGTTCATGACTAAAACTATGCTTTATGCAGAAGATCAAAGAAGATGTATCTCAAATACTCACTGTCACCATCACTGCAACCGATACTAGCCGAAAGGAACGCAGGATTTCAAGAGCTGTCACAGTGATCTGCCAGCAGACTGAACAATCATAAAAAGCAAAATACACAAGAAAATCCCCATGAAAAGAATACATCTCAGTACAAATTACAGTCTGTGTAGCATGGAAACCCAGAAAATTTTTACACAAGTCTATGATATGAACTGACTGAAAATGTGCTCTCAAAGCTGTAGATTTCTATCTAAAATGTACCTGCTCTAGGAAGACTACAGGGGTAGAGTCTCATAAAATTTTGAAGAAGGCCATGGCATTGTATTGTGAATCCACCTGACTCAGCCTAGAAGGAGGTAGATGACAGGCATGTCCCTTCACACAGTCCCATTGGAACTGTAGTACATTCTACAGAAGACACTGGAGGCACAGTTATAATCCATGTATAAGATACCAAGTTGGAGCATGCAGTCAACCAGCCAACTGAAGATGAAGAGGAAGGAAAGAGGGATGAATGTTCTTGAGAACTGATAAAGAACCTGAGTTGCTCTGGATTTGATCTGTATACAATCCCATCCTTGAAAGGGCATATAAGTCAACAATCTCTATTGCCCTGTAAGTTCAAAATTGCTCAATATAATACTAAACATTTTGGTGTATCTAAGGTGATTGAAATCTGAAACTCATGCCTCTGATTACCACTTTATCAGAAAAAAAGATAAGAAAAGAAAAAGAAAAGGAAAAAATCTCAGCTTGGAGCACCTCAAATGCAGTGTGTACAGAGTAACTACAAAGAGAATAAAAAGTAAGATTTCTTGGCTTCATTAATAAGCAAAATTATTCTTTGGTATTTTTGGGAAATAACATTGGAGTTTACTCATTCCCAAACACACTAATCCTCTCATCTGCTCTCCCTTCATCTGTACCTTTATTTTCAGTAGAACACTAATTCTTCTGATAGACATCTGTTGTTGCCTAGTTGCATTGGAAGTTTGGGTATTTATGGCAATTAAAACACATTTTTCAAGAGTGAAATATTTCACTCCTAACAAATGAAAACAAAAGCTTCATTTCCTTAGGAGTTCATTTCTCTAGAACACTTCATATTATTTAGGCACTAGCTTTTCTGTTAGGTTTAAAGGTTTAGCCTGCTATACTTATCTGCTGAGTGGCTTTTCCAGAGCATGAAAAATACAGAGGTGGATGCTCACAACTATTGAACTGAGAACAAGATCCCCATTGGAGTAGTAAGAGAAAAGATTAAAGGAACTGAAGAGGTTTGCAAGAACAAAAATACCAACCAACCAGTGTTCCCAGGAACTAAACCACCATTCAAACACTACACATGCACAGACCCATGGCTCCAGCTGCATATGTGACTGAGGATGGCTTTGTTGGACGCCAAGACAAGGAGAAGCCCTTGGGCCTGACAAAGCCTGACCAACCCCACAGTGTAGGGGAATGTCAGGGCAGGGAGGTGGGAAGGGGTGGTTTGATGGGTGAAGGATGTGGCAAGAAAAGGGGTTTATGGCCAGGATACCGGGAAAGGACATGACATATGAAATGTAAATAAATGAAAAAATCCAATAAACAAGTGTAAAAAAAATAAATTTTCACTAAACTAAATAATAAAAAACCTCACTTCTTTAATATACCAAGAATCAAGAATTTCTTTTACAAAGTTCCAGTGTTCAAATCAGCCCATCTGATTTATTCCCGTACCAAAAAATATCTAAGCAGTAGAAATAGGGTTATATTTTTCTTTCTGTTTCTTGTCTTAAATTTGTTTGCCTTATTTTTTAAACTTAGCTTTCAACAATTTTTGTACATGATTACCCTCCAACTAATACTCTCTGCTTCCCACTCACCCATGTGCATAACCAAGCCCAGATGTAATAGAACATTATACTTTCGATAAAAGCAAGATGGATACTTTTAAATTCCTAAAAGTTTAAAATACATTTTTTAAATGGTAAAATCACTTACCTCTGTTGCCAGCTTTTCTAGCCTCTGAGTCTCCTCAGTCCTCTCCTGGTTCTGCAGCACTGAGGAATTATGAAATCTTGCAGTTGAGAAAGTGACACTCTGCTCATTCATCTTGGGAGTATTTGGAGTATCTTCTCTGTTAAAATATGTTTTTGAGTGATTTTTAAAAACAGAAAAAGTTAAAATGTTTACCTTTAGGAAAGTACCTGGATCTGATGGTACAGAGGTTTGGGAAAGGGTGGGGCCTGACTAATTCACTTAATGATCCAAACACCCTGATATGGACAAAACTTGAATTCAATTACAGGTGAGAAAACTTTGCAGATTTGTGTTAAAGTTGCTTACTTTTCTCATGCTAACATCAAGTTCTAGGAAATATGGAAAGAACTAAAAAATTAATACTAAATTATTATAATATTGACATGACCTGTTTGTTCAAGATTTCTGCACCCAAAAATGTTAGGTAAAATCGGTACCACTGAAAATCATTGAAAGACTTTTAAACAATCTATGCAAATAGCAAAGAATCAAAGTTTAAGTAATAAATAAAAATGTTGCTTTAAAGTTATTATTGCACATTTTGATAAACACAATTAAATGTTTTCTTCTCTCTTTATTTATACAGTATGCTCAGACCTTCACAGACATTACTACATGTGATCCAAGACACAAAAATATCACTTGAGTTTATGTGTTGAAGACCCAAACACCTAAGATGGCCAACGTCTACATGCAAGCCACAGTCTATAGATTCCACTCATACTGGTAAATGGATTTAACTAGAAAAGATCCTACTGACTAGGATAATTCAGGCCCAGACAAACAACAATGAATATTCTTTCTCATCTGAGACTCCTGGCCCAAAGTCTTCAAAATGAGTTGTAATATTTAATAGTTGCCAAGAACCAGGAAAATAGAAAGGGCACATTGCCAGGATGGGTGTGGGAACAGCAGAGAGAGGCCTGGAGGATGCAATATGAAGTTCTAATCTTAAATCATTCCATGTACACAGTCATGTCACATATAACATACTCATACATGATGTTGCAAGAGTGGGCTAAATGAAAATACGTTTTGTTAGACTTTAGCATATGTAAGGAAATGCCCATAAAGGAAACAATCTGATGATAGATATCAATGCATTAGTAAACAGTAAGCTTTTGTAACTGGCCATACCCTCACATTAATAAATGAGATGAGAGCCAACAGAAAATAAAGACAAGCTGCAGATGCATTCTCTTCTAGTTTTTTAATTTATGAAGTTTTCTGGAGTAATTCATCTTTTTCTTTATTTCTTCACAAAAACAGAATCCTTCAATTACAGAATTCTTTTTCATAATTGTTATTTATTATTATTGTTCTTGGGATGGGGGCCTCAAGCCAAGGTGCATGTGTCTGGAAGACAATTTTACAAAGCTGATTCTGACACTCCAACTTCCTTTGAGTTAGTTCCAGATATCAAGCTCAGGTATTCTGTCAGGCTTCTGTAGCAAGTATATTTACACACATTTTACCTAGATCATATCATAACATCTTTCAGATGGTTTATATATAAACACCTTACACATATAAAGAGTAATGTATTACATAATTCCTCTACATTTATTTCTAAGCACACAAGTCACAGCATACTGCAAAAGAAAATCACCAGTGTGGAATAACAGTTTTCACATTCTGCCACAGTTAGCCTGATCTAACACACAAAAAGTACTTCCCCAACAATCCCTATTTCATGTCACACCCTGTGAAATTCTCTAAAGTATATTTGATCATTTGATAGAAAAACAATAAAAGCTGCAATTGTTACCTGTTTCTCTACACAGAAGTGATTCTGGTAGAAGGAATGGATCCCCCAGTTGAGGGAAAGCTGGTCTTCCCTGATTTGTATCCCCAAGAGACTCCAAAAAGAAAGGCAAAATTAAATTTCTTCTGAATGATACTCAACCTCATGATTTTCTGCCCCTCCTCTTGAACAAAGTGAAAAGAGGAAATTGATTTTGAAAGCTACATATGAGAGCAAAGGAAAGTAGCAACATATTATGCCAGATGCTGCAAATGTAATGTTCATAAATGATATTTGAAGTCTAATAAGATAAACACTCCTGCCGATAGAGCAAAACTAGTGTCTTTAGCTAAACTATTGGGAAAAAAGAGGGACTGAAACTCCTCTGCTTACATTTTGTAATAGACTGTTGGAAATTTTCTCTTATGGCTACTACTTGTACACTTCTCGATTTTGAATTATGCTAATTGCCGCTAAGTGTGTATTAAAAATACCTCTAGAGAACTCACATTTCCACTTTTAAATCTTCCTCTACCCACTTCTAGCTTTGTAATCACAGATAATATTTACTGTCAACATTGATACCATTCCAAATGGAGTGGTTAGCTGCTGATGTTTTTATAGTGCTGAGATATGAAATCTGAGACAATGAGCTTACTCAGCAAATACTCTGTCCCTGAGCTACAGACTCATGCCTTGTTTTGGTTTTATTCTGGTGTTTAGTTTTGCTTTTTGTTTCTTGGTTTGTTTGTTTAATTTCATTTTTGCTTTCTGTTCTCCCACTCACAGTCATCTGGGCTCACTTTTTTCTATATAAGTATTACAGCTGTACACAACTATAGCAATTTAGTACATGCTTCTGATAGTAAATTATCTGGAAACTAATAAGCAGTACTTCATTTTATAGATATTGATCTCAAGATGTTTAAACCAATATGTAATTATTAATCACCTCTATTCATCATAAATTAATTAGATAATGCTCCAATACTGAATGTTCTAGCTGTTTTATAGTGTTCTGTTTTTCTTAGTTTTAAAACTACATGGGATATACTTTAGAATATACTAAGAAAGATATTTTATGCATGGAGTCATGGACTCAAGGAGATTTACATTGCAGGAATTCTAATATAGATCATTACACGATGTCTAGATCATTTACAGTCTACCAGTTAGCATGAAAATATTCACAATTGATGTTCTAGAGATGTGAAAAGGTGATTTTTCTTCTATGAGTTTTGCACATGAGATTGTGATAAAAATTGCTAGAAAGAAGCTGTTTTATCATAGACTGATTTAAACTACAGGGGCATGGGGAAGTTGTAATAGTGTGGGTTCTAGGAACTAATCATATTATCAGAGTTTAGCTCTAGCCCTCTAAATTAACCTATATCAGAACTAGCATCCTGTGACTAATGGATTAAAAACTTCATGAAATCTATGAAAATAGCTGACCACTAAACTCCACTAGCCTGAAGGCTTAGAATGTCTTCTGAAGACCCATAGAAAAGATTCTGCCCTCTTGATGTAATTACTTCTCTGATGTACCCACTAATGTATGCTGAAATTGCCTTGATACATGACTTTCTAGGTTCTTTGAAACTTCAAAACTGCATGAAACTGCTTTCACATTGGAACATGGAACCTTGGTCACTCAAAATGTTTCCAAAATATACTGTGTTGTATATCTTTTAAGATGAAAGCTGGTTTTTGCATCAATAAACCTTCGATGAAAGTTATTGCTGTGCACACATTGCTCAGGAGTTTGCAAATTCTAGTGAAGTTTCACACGCTGAATACTTTAGATACTTCATTTTGATAGAGGGTACAGTTCACAGGAGGTATGTACTAAGGCTTGACCTCATACAACACAATAATCATAATAATAAGAATAATAATACAAGTGACAAGGATAATAACTAAAACAATATAATAATAATAGAATAAATAGAGGAGGTAGAAGACTATTTGGCTTCAATAGTCTGTTGACATGAGGTAACCCTTTTCAGAATATGTTCAAGTCTCTCACTAAACTGTACTTTCATTAAACTGTAGCTTTTCCAACTTGCTGGTTTGTGTTTGATGAAAACAATTTAAATTATTCTTAAATCAAAAACAGTGCTTGATGAAGCACTAGGAATTGGTGGTGGTCTTGAGACTAGAAGAAGAAATGAAGATTCATTCTCAAGGCTGATGCTTAAAAGAGTAAGTCAGAAGGGAACCCCTGCTTCTCTCCTCCACTGTTAACTTCTAGCCAGGCTTGAATCATTACTGCTCAAGCGTTTCTTCAACATTTTTAACTCTACCTCCAATGTTTACTCCCACTTCACAATCTACACATGTGCTTACCAATAGACTGTTCTGCCTCTTTATTATATGATCAGGGTCTTTCTTCTTAAATTGTGCTTTTACGGATTTAAAGATTGGGTTGTTTGGTTTTTTGGTGGTTAGCTTCTTCACTTCTTTATATACTTTGGATATTAACTCTCTGTCAGATATGAGGTTTGTGAAGATTGTTTTTCAAATTTGTAAGTTGTTGGTTTGTCATGTTGGCTATGTCCTTTGCCTTAGAGAAGTTTTCCAGTTTCATAAGGTTCCATTTATCAAATCTCGACTTTAGAGCATGAGTCACTAGGGTTCTATTAAGGAAATTTCCCCCTGTGCTAATGAGTTCAAGGATCTTTCCTACTTTCTCTTCTATTAGATTGAGTGTATTTGGTTTTACATTAAGGTCCTTTCTTGAGCTTTGTGCAGGTGAACAAATATGGGTCGATTTTCATTTCTCTACATACAGACAGTTAGACCAGCACCATTTATTGAAGAGGATTTCTTTTCTCCATTGTATATTTTTGGATTCTTTTTCAAAGATCAAATGTGCATAAATGTGTGGTTTCATTTTCGGGTCTTCAATTCTATTCCATTGATCAACCTGTCTGCCTCGGTACCAATACCATGCATTTTTTGATGACTGTTGCTCTGTAGTAAGCTTGAGAGTAGCAATGAGATGAGATTCTCCCAGACATTTATTGGTAAGAATTGTTTTTAATATTCTATTTTATTTGCCTTTCCAGATGAATTTGAGAATTGCTTTTTCCATGTCTTTGAAGGATTGTACTGGGATTTAGATGGGGATTACATTGACTCTGTAGTGTGCTTTAGTGGGATGGCCATTTTTCTAATGCATGAACATGGTAGGTCTCTCCATTTTCTGAGATCTTCTTCAATTTCTTTCTTGAGAGACTTGAGGTTACTATCATAGAGATCTCTCACTTCTTTTGTTAGAGTTACCTCAAAATATTTTATGTTATTTGTGACTATTGTGAATTAAGTTGTTTCACTAATTTCTGGCTCAGACTGTTTATCATTTGTATAAAGAAAGGGTACCGATTTATTTGACTTAATTTTCTAACCAGCCATTTGCGTACGGTATTTATCAACTGGAAAAGTTCTTCTGTAGAATTTTTGGGGTTGCTTATGTATACTATCTCAACATCTACAAATAGTGACACCTTTATTTCTTCTTTTCCAATTGGTATCTCCTTGATCTCTTTTTCTTCTCTTATTGCTTTAGCTATTACTTTGAGTACTGTATTAAATAGATATGGGGAGAGTGGGCATGCTTGTCTTTCCCCAATTTTAGAAGGATTGCTTCAAGTTTATCTCCATTTAACTTGATTTTGATTGCTAGTTTGTAGTAAATTGTTTTTATTATGTTTAGTATTTGGCCTTTAATTCCTGATCTCTTCAATAATTTTAACATAAATGGGTGTATTATTTAGTCTAATGCCTTTTCTAGATCTAATAGATCTACGAAAATGATCATGTGAAAAGAAGACAAATTTTATATTGATAATTATTGCTCTGAGTGTGTGTGTGTGTGTGTGTGTGTGTGTGTGTGTGTGTGTATGTGTGTGTGTAATGTAGTTTGAGTACATAGATGCCTTGATTCTCAGAGGACAACTTTGGGGATTTATTTCTTCTACCAAGGATTCAATGAAACAAATTTGGGGATGTCATCAGGCTTGTGTGGTAAATGCTTTTACCCACTGAGACACTTCAAAATCCAATTTTGGATACTTTAACGTAAGTACCTTGAGTCACCACTCAAGTCTGCCATTATCATGCACCTTATGTTTGCTGAAACAGATGATAGGCATTAAATCATCTGAACAGTAAAAGAAAAGTTACATGGGTGGAATGTGTTGACTCAGTAATCACTCCAGCTACTCTGTTTTGTCTCACCACCCTCCTCAGGGAAGAATTCCTGTATTTCTAGCCCACACACACAATTTTGGAGGTATGGGAAGGGTCAAGTAGGATGTAGCCACAGCAGTGTTGGTAAGATGGTTCCAATGTCCCATTGCAAGCAGATGCTTGTGATATCTCAGTTTTCTATTAAAAACGATGCCGAAGAAGTCAACTGACTTACTTAAGGACCCTGTATAACTAACTCTGAACCTATGCTCCACATACATCATCAATGCATGCATAGAAAATAGATACAATGGCACTTAGAAGGGTCTGGATTTTAGCTTCTCACAAAGAATGAATCTGGGATCTGGGGAGACATGACTGGAAATACTATCTCAGACTCATTTAACTTTACATAAATCTCATCATTCATAAATTATTTGAGCACAAAAATCAGAAGAGCAATTTCTTTACAAAGTTCATGTGAAGGTTTAATAAAATACACAAATAGCTTTTTGTTTTGTTTTGTTTTGTTTTTGTTTCTGAGAAAGGATTTCACTATTAACACTGGGTGTTCTGGAACTCATACATAGACTTGGATAGCCTCAAAATCATAGAGATTGCCCGAGTTTCCCAAGTGCTGGGATTAAGGTAAAAATGATCACTATCATTTCCAAAAAAAGCTTTTAATCCTGAATTGGTAAATGGATAGTAAGTTGCATTCAGCATTACACATTATTGTTCATGGGACAACACTCTAGTCTTTGCTTATCATATAACTCTGAACAAAACACTGAAACTTCAATCACGTGTTTTCATGAGATCATTAAGAGCATGTCACCTCATTCATAGGTTTAGAGTAGCTGTTATCAGGGATATGAACAGATGATGGTAGATTTTTAAGAGCTTCCAGAAGCTTCTCTAAGACACAAACTGGATAGATTTTCTAAGAGTGCAGGTGTTGGAAGAACAGGATAGGGAGGATACTTGAGCAAAACTGAGAAAATGACACATCTACTGATCTGAGCTATTGCTGCTCTAGAAAACCCACATTTCTCCCTTATCTAAGAATTTTTTGTCACAGTGCCCACAGAAATATTAAAGGTGCTGAGACCTTTTTGCATCCTTATCTCTGTTGAGAGAGTATTATCTTTACCACAGAAGCTAACCACATGCACAGAGTACAGTTCCTTGTGCTTTCTGCATATTGTTTGCCTCCTCTAATATCAAGCAAACAGGGATGTAAACAAAAACTTCAGAGTTATTTGTTCATTACTGTAACCATAGCAATAGTGGGAAGAAAGGGGCCACCAGTGCACTTGAAAAAGAGGTGGGTAGTTAAGAGAAACTGAACACAGAGTGAGTGTTGGATTGTTTTTATGGCCAAAGGTTAGGAGGATGCGCATTAACTGTAAAGCCAAAGAGCAGTAATTTCCTCTAGGATCTGTACAACTAAATCTGAATAAATATAAAAATGCCAACTGTAAGGGGCATAGTTAACATTGAAAAATATAATGATTGCAGAATGAATGGAATTAATTGATGATACTCCAATTTAGTTTCTTTGACCAAAGTGCATCACAAAACAGAAAGTCCTGAGCTCACATGGCAAGGTAATACAAGAAAAACTTAAAAATATTTTACTTTTCCTGAGTTTTGTCTGTAAATTTATGTTTGTTAAAAAAATACCCAACACACAAGACACACAAACATATATATATATATATATATATATATATATATATATATATATATATATATATATATATATATATAACTTCTCACTTGTTTTATATATTTTGGATATTATCCCTCTATCAGAATTAGAGCTGAGGAAGACATTTTCCAATCTGTAGGCTCTTATTTTATCCTATAGAAAGTTTCCTTTGCCTTACATAATTTTTCAGTTTCATAAAGTCCCATTTACTGTTGATCTTAGTGTCTGAGCTGTAAGTGTTCTCTTCATAGAGTTGTGTCTTGTACCAATGAGTTCAAAGCTATTCCAATCTTTCTGTCCTTTTAAATTTTGTATTTATGGTTTTATGTTGATCCTCTTTAACTTGACTTTTGTGCTGTGTGATAAACAAGAATCTATTTGCTTTCTTCTACATGTAGGCATCCATTTAAACCAGCATCATTTGTTGAAGATGCTCTCTCCCATTTTCATTGTATGGATTTTACTTTTTGTAAAAAAATTAAGTGTCTGTAGGTGTGTGGTTTTACTTCTGCCTTTGATTTGATTGCATTAATTAGCCTATCTGTTTTTATACCAATAAAATGCATAGTTCATTTCTATTGCACAGTAGTGAAGCTTTAAGTAAGTCAGATGATACTTCCAGAATTTCTTTTACTGTGCAGGATTATTTTAGCTACCCTGTACTTCATGAATTTTTATTTTTCCATATGAAGTTGATAATTACATTTTCAAGGTCTGTAAAAACTTGCTTTGGAATTTTCATGGGAATTGCATTAAGTTTGTGGATTGATTTTGGCAAGATATCCATTTCCACTATGTTAATCCTATCCATCTACATGTAGCACCCATTATAACTTTTAAAAGTTAAAAATATTGACCCGCGGATCCCGGCCCGCAGCAGCTCTCTGCTCCCAAGCCCCGTGGGGGAGAGACCTCACCTCCTGGTCGGGTGCACACTCCCGGGGCTGCAGAGCGGAGGAGACCACCAACACTGCCCACATCCCTGGCCCAGGAGGAAACTGTGTGGGGCCTCTGGGTTCCTGTGGGGGAGGGCCCAGAAGCGGCGGGGCCCCTGCACCTGGGACACCGCCAGAGCCTGAAGGGGACAGACCGGATGGACGATTCTCTGCACCCGGGTCCTGTGGGAGGGAGAGCTGGACCTTCGGGGAGGCGGGCACGCCTGGGGGGCCGGGGGAGACTGCACTCTGCGCACACATCTCGGACGCCGGGGGAGAACACCAGGCGCCATCTGGAGCCCTGGTGCACTGAGGCTCCGGTGCACTCAAGACACAGGCCCACAGGAACAGCTGAAGACCTGTAGAGAGGAAAAACTACACGCCTGAAAGCAGAACACTCTGTCCCCATAACTGGCTGAAAGAAAACAGGAAAACAGGTCTACAGCACTCCTGACACACAGGCATATAGGACAGTTTAGCCACTGTCAGAAATAGCAGAACAGGAGGTCCCACACCTGAGGGTCCCGGCCTGCAGCAGCTCTCTGCTCCCAGGCCCCGTGGGAGAGGGACCTCACCGCCTGATCAGGTGGGCACTCCTGGGGCTGCAGAGCAGAGGAGGCCGCCAGCGCTGCCCACCCCTGCCCACATCCCTGGCCCAAGAGGCAACTGTATAAGGCCTCTGGGTTCCCGTAGGGGAGGGCCCAGGAGCGGCAGGACCCCTGCGCCTGAGACACCACCGGAACCTGAAGGAAACAGACCGGATAAACAGTTCTCTGCACCCAAATCCCGTGGGAGGGAGAGCTAAACCTTCAGAGAGGCGGACACGCCTGGGAAACCAGAAGAGACTGCACTCTGTGCACATCCACACGCCAGAGGAAAGCACCGGGCGTCATCTGGAAACCTGGTGCACGGGGGCTCCCGCGGGGAGCGGCGCAGATCTTCCTGGTTGCTGCCGCAGAGGAGAGGACTTGGGCAGTGACTCAGGAGCAAGGCCTTGGGGCCGCAGGTGGGACCAACTTTTCCCCTGCAGGAGGTCTGCCTGGTGGACTCAGGACACATGGAGGCAGGGTTCCTCTAGGACCGGGCACTTCCTGTGTTTGCCAGAGGTCCCACACCCACGGATCCCGGCCCGCGGCAGCTCTCTGCTCCCAAACCCCGTGGGAGAGGGACCTCACCACGTGATCAGCTGGGCACTCCTGGGGCTGCGGAGCGGAGGAGACCACGAACGCTGCCCACCCCTGCCCACATCCCTGGCCCAAGAGGCAACTGTATAAGGCCTCTGGGTTCCCGTAGGGGAGGGCCCAGGAGCGGCAGGACCCCTGTGCCTGGGACACCGCCGGAACCTGAAGGAAACAGACCGGATAAACAGTTCTCTGCACCCAAATCCCGTGGGAGGGAGAGCTAAACCTACAGAGAGGCAGACACGCCTGGGAAACCAGACTAGACTGCACTCTGCACACATCCAGACGCCAGAGGAGAACACCAAACTTCATCTGGAACCCTGATGAACAGAGGATCCCGGAGGGAGCGGCGCAGATCTTCCCGGTTGCTGTCGCCACAGAGAGGACTTGGGCAGTGCCCAGCGAGCAAACTTGAGCCTTGGAACCGCGGGTGGGTCCAGTTTTTCCCCTGCAGGAGGCCTGCCTGGTGAACTCAAGTCACAGGCCCACAGGAACAGCTGAACACCTCTAGAGAAGAAAAACTACACGACCAAAAGCAGAACAATCTGTCCCCATAACTGGCTGAAAGAAAACAGAAAACAGGTCTACAGCACTCCTGAAACACAGGCTTATAGGACAGTCTAGCCATGGTCAGAAATAGCAGAACAAAGTAATACTAGAGATAATCTGATGGCGAGAGGCAAGCGCAGGAACCCAAGCAACAGAAACCAAGACTACATGGCATCATCGGAGCCCAATTCTCCCACCAAAGCAAACACGGAATATCCAAACACACCAGAAAAGCAAGATCTACTTTCAAAATCATATTTGATCATGATGCTGGAGGACTTCAAGAAAGACATAAAGAACTCCCTTAGAGAACAAGTAGAAGCCTACAGAGAGGAATCGCAAAAATCCCTGAAGGAATTCCAGGAAAACACAATCAAACAGTTGAAGGAATTAAAAATGGAAATAGAAGCAATCAAGAAAGAACACATGGAAACAACCCTGGACATAGAAAATCAAAAGAAAAGACAAGGAGCTGTAGATAGAAGATTCACCAACAGAATACAAGAGATGGAAGAGAGAATCTCCGGAGCAGAAGATTCCATAGAAATCATTGACTCAACTGTCAAAGATAATATAAAGCAGAAAAAGCTACTGGTCCAAAACATACAGGAAATCCAGGACTCAATGGGAAGATCAATCCTAAGGATAATAGGTATATAAGAGAGTGAAGACTCCCAGCTCAAAGGACCAGTAAATATCTTCCACAAAATCATAGAAGAAAACTTCCCTAACCTAAAAAAAGAGATACCCATAGGCATACAAGAAGCCTACAGAACTCCAAATGGATTGGACCAGAAAAGAAACACCTCCCGTCACATAATAGTCAAAACACCAAACGCACAAAATAAAGAAAGAATATTAAAAGCAGTAAGGGAAAAAGGTCAAGTAACATATAAAGGTAGACCTATCAGAATCACACCAGACTTTTCGCCAGAAACTATGAAGGCCAGAAGATCCTGGACAGATGTCATACAGACACTAAGAGAACACAAATGCCAGCCCAAGTTACTGTATCCTGCAAAACTCTCAATTAACAAAGATGGAGAAACCAAGATATTCCATGACAAAACCAAATTTACACAATATCTTCCTACAAATCCAGCACTACAAAGGATAATAAAGTGTAAAGCCCAACATAAGGAGGCAAGCTATACCCTAGAAGAAGCAAGAAACTAATCGTCTTGGCAACAAAACAGAGAGAAGAAAAGCACACAAACATAACCTCACATCCAAATATGAATATAACAGGAAGCAATAATCACTATTCCTTAATATCTCTCAACATCAATGACCTCAACTCCCCAATAAATAGACATAGATTAACAAACTGGATACGCAATGAGGACCCTGCATTCTGCTGCCTACAGGAAACACACCTCAGAGACAAAGACAGACAGTACCTCAGAGTGAAAGGCTGGAAAACAACTTTCCAAGCAAATGGTCAGAAGAAGCAAGCTGGAGTAGCCATTCTAATATCAAATAAAATCAATTTTCACTTAAAAGTCATCAAAAAAGATAAGGAAGGACACTTCATATTCATCAAAGGAAAAATCCACCAAGTTGAGCTCTCAATCCTCATCTTCGGTTGGTTTATATACAAGTGTGCAATTTCTAGGCTTGAAAGTAAAATGATGCTATCTGGTGCTGGATAGAGGAGCCTTATTTTTTATTATGGCAGCTTGCTATTTTTGTAACATGGTGATTTGGTTGAACACAATAAAGTACAGTAGTAACTGATCTCCCCTTCTTCCTGGATGAGTGGGGAGATGATTAAATGTCGATGTCAGCATCCTTGAGCATATTCAGATGAGCTTCTGCTTCTGTTGAAAAGGATGCTGTGTTTGATTGTGGTCCGAAGCTTTGAAGCACTACTTGGCATCTCCTTCCTTGGAGGTCTCACTGTTTAAACATAACAGATTTGATAGCTTGTTGGTAAGGTGAGGTCCAGCTTGTCTCCACTAGGTCATCGTCATGTGAATCTGGTGGTTATACGGTTTTGTTCTAGGGATATTTCATTTTTTAATAACGGTTTTAGCTGACATTCATGGAGAGAATGAATCCTTAGAACTGTGCCACTAGTGAAAGGAAATCCTGTCTAGAGTATGTTTCTTTACAAAGCTGTGTCACACCATCCTTTGGGCCCTCTGCTGGAAAAGTAGAATCAAGTCTCAAATAATGCCTTTTAAATTGTATCCTCTCGTACTATAGATGTAGGACAGTACTGTATCATACCTCTGTGGATGTAAAATAGCTTGTACCTGCTTTATGATACGTAGTAGTCTGTGCTTTATCAGAGCTGTTTTTAATGATGTTGCACAGAATGTTTTCTTCCCAGATGATGATTGAGAAGCTAATTTAAAAAAAATGGTGCCAGGTACCACAAGAGTAACAGAACTGTGCTGTTTTCTCGGGTCTTGTTTTTTTTAACTTTTTTGTTTTTTTTTTTTAATGGAGTGTGCTGGATGTCTCTACAGTTTTGTTCAGATGACTGCAGATTCTGGAAAAGCTGTTGCTGCTGTTGATGCATAACACACTGCTATTATTGGTCTTTCTATATAAATATAAATGTATATATACAGATATATAATTTGAATTTTTTGAAACTTTAGCTGTGCTGTCAACTTTGGAAAAAAGTATCCCCGTTTACTGTGTTGAGTTGGCACTGTACAGAAATTAACAGCCATATTGGTCTAGAAATGTTGAACTTAAGTTTTTTCCATTTGTACAGGGGTAACACACTGTATTAAATATGTAAGGACTTATCTACGTGGGTTTGATTACAAAAACTAATAAAGTATTCTCTAAATTTAAGAGAAAAAAAAAAGAAATAGCAGAACAAAGTAACACTAGAGATAATCTGATGGCGAGAGGTAAGCGCAGGAACCCAAGCAACAGAAACCAAGACTACATGACATCATCAGAGCCCAATTCTCCCACCAAAATAAACATGGAATATCCAAACACACCAGAAAAGCAAGATCTACTTTCAAAATCATATTTGATCATGATGCTGGAGGACTTCAAGAAAGACGTGAAGAACTCCCATAGAGAACTAGTAGAAGCCTACAGAGAGGAATCGCAAAAATCCCTGAAGGAATTCCAGGAAAACACAATCAAACAGTTGAAGGAATTAAAAATGAAAATAGAAGCAATCAAGAAAGAACACATGGAAACAACCCTGGACATAGAAAATCAAAAGAAAAGACAAGGAGCTGTAGATACAAGCTTCACCAACGGAATACAAGAGATGGAAGAGAGAATCTCAGGAGCAGAAGATTCCATAGAAATCATTGTCTCAACTGTCAAAGATAATGTAAAGCAGAAAAAGCTACTGGTCCAAAACATACAGGAAATCCAGGACACAATGAGAAGATCAAACCTAAGGATAATAGGTATAGAAGAGAGTGAAGACTCCCAGCTCAAAGGACCAGTAAATATCTTCCACAAAATCATAGAAGAAAACTTCCCTAACCTAAAAAAAGAGATACCCATAGGCATACAAAAAGCCTACAGAAATCCAAATAGATTGGACCAGAAAAGAAACACCTCCCGTCACATAATTGTCAAAACACCAAATGCACAAAATAAAGAAAGAATATTAAAAGCAGTAAGGGAAAAAGGTCAAGTAACATATAAAGGTAGACCTATCAGAATCACACCAGACTTTTCGCCAGAAACTATGAAGGCCAGAAGATCCTGGACAGATGTCATACAGACACAAAGAGAACACAAATGCCAGCCCAAGTTACTGTATCCTGCAAACCTCTCAATTAACAAAGTTGGAGAAACCAAGATATTCCAGACAAAACCAAATTTACACAATATCTTTCTACAAATCCAGCACTACAAAGGATAATAAAGGGTAAAGCCCAACATAAGGAGGCAAGCTATACCCTAGAAGAAGCAAGAAACTAACCTTCTTGGCAACAAAACAAAGAGAAGAAAAGCACACAAACATAACCTCACATCCAAATATGAATATAACAGGAAACAATAATCACTATTCCTTAATATCTCTCAACATCAATGACCTCAACTCCCCAATAAAAAGACATAGATTAACAAACTGGATACGCAATGAGGACCCTGCATTCTGCTGCCTACAGGAAACACACCTCAGAGACAAAGACAGACAGTACCTCAGAGTGAAAGGCTGGAAAACAACTTTCCAAGCAAATGGTCAGAAGAAGCAAGCTGGAGTAGCCATTCTAATATCAAATAAAATCAATTTTCACTTAAAAGTCATCAAAAAAGATTAGGAAGGACACTTCATATTCATCAAAGGAAAAATCCACCAAGATGAACACTCAAACCTCATCTTCGGTTGGTTTATATACAAGTGTGCAATTTCTAGGCTTGAAAGTAAAATGATGCTATCTGGTGCTGGATAGAGGAGCCTTATTTTTTATTATGGCAGCTTGCTATTTTTGTAACATGGTGATTTGGTTGAACACAATAAAGTACAGTAGTAACTGATCTCACCTTCTTCCTGGAAGAGTGAGGAGATGAATAAATGTCGATGTCAGCATCCTTGAGCATATTCAGATGAGCTTCTGCTTCTGTTGAAAAGGATGCTGTGTTTGATTGTGGTCCGAAGCTTTGAAGCACTACTTGGCATCTCCTTCCTTGGAGGTCTCACTGTTTAAACATAACAGATTTGATAGCTTGTTGGTAAGGTGAGGTCCATCTTGTCTCCACTAGGTCATCGTCATGTGAATCCGGTGGTTATACGGTTTTGTTCTAGGGATATTTCATTTTTTAATAACGGTTTTAGCTGACATTCATGGAGAGAATGAATCCTTAGAACTGTGCCACTAGTGAAAGGAAATCCTGTCTAGAGTATGTTTCTTTACAAAGCTGTGTCACACCATCCTTTGGGCCCTCTGCTGGAAAAGTAGAATCAAGTCTCAAATAATGCCTTTTCACTTGTATCCTCTAGTATTATAGATGTAGGACAGTACTGTATCATACCTCTGTGGATGTAAAATAGCTTGTACCTGCTTTATGATAAGTAGTAGTGACCGTGCTTTATCAGAGCTGTTTTTAATGATGTTGCACAGAATGTTTTCTTCCCAGATGATGATTGAGAAGCTAATTTAAAAAAAATGGTGCCAGGTACCACAAGAGTAACAGAACTGTGCTGTTTTCTCGGGTCTTGTTTTTTTACTTTTTGGTTTTTATTTTTTTAATGGAGTGTGCTGGATGTCTCTACAGTTTTGTTCAGATGACTGCAGAATCTGGAAAAGCTGTTGCTGCTGTTGATGCATAACACACTGCTATTATTGGTCTTTCTATATAAATATAAATATATATATACAGATATATCATTTGAATTTTTTGAAACTTTAGCTGTGCTGTCAACTTTGGAAAAAAGTATCCCCGTTTACTGTGTTGAGTTGGCACTGTACAGAAATTAACAGCCATATTGGTCTAGAAATGTTGAACTTAAGTTTTTTCCATTTGTACAGGGGTAACACACTGTATTAAATATGTAAGGTCTTATCTACGTGGGTTTGATTACAAAAACTAATACAGTATTCTCTAAATTTAAGAGAAAAAAAAAAGAAATAGCAGAACAAAGTAACACTAGAGATAATCTGATGGCGAGAGTTAAGCGCAGGAACCCAAGCAACAGAAACCAAGACTACATGGCATCATGAGAGCCCAATTCTACCACCAAAAGAAACATGGAATATCCAAACACACCAGAAAGGCAAGATCTACTTTCAAAATCATATTTGATCATGATGCTGGAGGACTTCAAGAAAGACGTGAAGAACTCCCTTAGAGAACTAGTAGAAGCCTACAGAGAGGTATCGCAAAAATCCCTGAAGGAATTCCAGGAAAACACAATCAAACAGTTGAAGGAATTAAAAATGAAAATAGAAGCAATCAAGAAAGAACACATGGAAACAACCCTGGACATAGAAAATCAAAAGAAAAGACAAGGAGCTGTAGATACAAGCTTCACCAACGGAATACAAGAGATGGAAGAGAGAATCTCAGGAGCAGAAGATTCCATAGAAATCATTGTCTCAACTG
Source organism: Rattus norvegicus (assembly GCF_021556685.1). NCBI lineage: Eukaryota > Metazoa > Chordata > Mammalia > Rodentia > Muridae > Rattus > Rattus norvegicus. The sequence continues at coordinate 166,595,980 of NC_141537.1, forward strand.
TCAAAGATAATGTAAAGCAGAAAAAGCTACTGGTCCAAAACATACAGGAAATCCAGGACACAATGAGAAGATCAAACCTAAGGATAATAGGTATAGAAGAGAGTGAAGACTCCCAGCTCAAAGGACCAGTAAATATCTTCCACAAAATCATAGAAGAAAACTTCCCTAACCTAAAAAAAGAGATACCCATAGGCATACAAAAAGCCTACAGAACTCCAAATAGATTGGACCAGAAAAGAAACACCTCCCGTCACATAATTGTCAAAACACCAAACGCACAAAATAAAGAAAGAATATTAAAAGCAGTAAGGGAAAAAGGTCAAGTAACATATAAAGGCAGACCTATCAGAATCACACCAGACTTTTCGCCAGAAACTATGAAGGCCAGAAGATCCTGGACAGATGTCATACAGACACTAAGAGAACACAAATGCCAGCCCAAGTTACTGTATCCTGCAAAACTCTCAATTAACAAAGATGGAGAAACCAAGATATTCCATGACAAAACCAAATTTACACAATATCTTCCTACAAATCCAGCACTACAAAGGATAATAAAGGGTAAAGCCCAACATAAGGAGGCAAGCTATACCCTAGAAGAAGCAAGAAACTAATCGTCTTGGCAACAAAACAGAGAGAAGAAAAGCACACAAACATAACCTCACATCCAAATATGAATATAACAGGAAACAATAATCACTATTCCTTAATATCTCTCAACATCAATGACCTCAACTCCCCAATAAAAAGACATAGATTAACAAACTGGATACGCAATGAGGACCCTGCATTCTGCTGCCTACAGGAAACACACCGCAGAGAAAAGACAGACAGTACCTCAGAGTGAAAGGCTGGAAAACAACTTTCCAAGCAAATGGTCAGAAGAAGCAAGCTGGAGTAGCCATTCTAATATCAAATAAAATCAATTTTCACTTAAAAGTCATCAAAAAAGATAAGGAAGGACACTTCATATTCATCAAAGGAAAAATCCACCAAGATGAACTCTCAAACCTCATCTTCGGTTGGTTTATATACAAGTGTGCAATTTCTAGGCTTGAAAGTAAAATGATGCTATCTGGTGCTGGATAGAGGAGCCTTATTTTTTATTATGGCAGCTAGCTATATTTGTAACATGGTGATTTGGTTGAACACAATAAAGTACAGTAGTAACTGATCTCCCCTTCTTCCTGGATGAGTGAGGAGATGAATAAATGTCGATGTCAGCATCCTTGAGCATATTCAGATGAGCTTCTGCTTCTGTTGAAAAGGATGCTGTGTTTGATTGTGGTCCGAAGCTTTGAAGCACTACTTGGCATCTCCTTCCTTGGAGGTCTCACTGTTTAAACATAACAGATTTGATAGCTTGTTGGTAAGGTGAGGTCCATCTTGTCTCCACTAGGTCATCGTCATGTGAATCCGGTGGTTATACGGTTTTGTTCTAGGGATATTTCATTTTTTAATAACGGTTTTAGCTGACATTCATGGAGAGAATGAATCCTTAGAACTGTGCCACTAGTGAAAGGAAATCCTGTCTAGAGTATGTTTCTTTACAAAGCTGTGTCACACCATCCTTTGGGCCCTCTGCTGGAAAAGTAGAATCAAGTCTCAAATAATGCCTTTTCACTTGTATCCTCTAGTATTATAGATGTAGGACAGTACTGTATCATACCTCTGTGGATGTAAAATAGCTTGTACCTGCTTTATGATAAGTAGTAGTGACCGTGCTTTATCAGAGCTGTTTTTAATGATGTTGCACAGAATGTTTTCTTCCCAGATGATGATTGAGAAGCTAATTTAAAAAAAATGGTGCCAGGTACCACAAGAGTAACAGAACTGTGCTGTTTTCTCGGGTCTTGTTTTTTTACTTTTTGGTTTTTATTTTTTTAATGGAGTGTGCTGGATGTCTCTACAGTTTTGTTCAGATGACTGCAGAATCTGCAAAAGCTGTTGCTGCTGTTGATGCATAACACACTGCTATTATTGGTCTTTCTATATAAATATAAATATATATATACAGATATATCATTTGAATTTTTTGAAACTTTAGCTGTGCTGTCAACTTTGGAAAAAAGTATCCCCGTTTACTGTGTTGAGTTGGCACTGTACAGAAATTAACAGCCATATTGGTCTAGAAATGTTGAACTTAAGTTTTTTCCATTTGTACAGGGGTAACACACTGTATTAAATATGTAAGGTCTTATCTACGTGGGTTTGATTACAAAAACTAATACAGTATTCTCTAAATTTAAGAGAAAAAAAAAAGAAATAGCAGAACAAAGTAACACTAGAGATAATCTGATGGCGAGAGTTAAGCGCAGGAACCCAAGCAACAGAAACCAAGACTACATGGCATCATGAGAGCCCAATTCTCCCACCAAAAGAAACATGGAATATCCAAACACACCAGAAAGGCAAGATCTACTTTCAAAATCATATTTGATCATGATGCTGGAGGACTTCAAGAAAGACGTGAAGAACTCCCTTAGAGAACTAGTAGAAGCCTACAGAGAGGTATCGCAAAAATCCCTGAAGGAATTCCAGGAAAACACAATCAAACAGTTGAAGGAATTAAAAATGAAAATAGAAGCAATCAAGAAAGAACACATGGAAACAACCCTGGACATAGAAAATCAAAAGAAAAGACAAGGAGCTGTAGATACAAGCTTCACCAACGGAATACAAGAGATGGAAGAGAGAATCTCAGGAGCAGAAGATTCCATAGAAATCATTGTCTCAACTGTCAAAGATAATGTAAAGCAGAAAAAGCTACTGGTCCAAAACATACAGGAAATCCAGGACACAATGAGAAGATCAAACCTAAGGATAATAGGTATAGAAGAGAGTGAAGACTCCCAGCTCAAAGGACCAGTAAATATCTTCCACAAAATCATAGAAGAAAACTTCCCTAACCTAAAAAAAGAGATACCCATAGGCATACAAAAAGCCTACAGAACTCCAAATAGATTGGACCAGAAAAGAAACACCTCCCGTCACATAATTGTCAAAACACCAAACGCACAAAATAAAGAAAGAATATTAAAAGCAGTAAGGGAAAAAGGTCAAGTAACATATAAAGGCAGACCTATCAGAATCACACCAGACTTTTCGCCAGAAACTATGAAGGCCAGAAGATCCTGGACAGATGTCATACAGACACTAAGAGAACACAAATGCCAGCCCAAGTTACTGTATCCTGCAAAACTCTCAATTAACAAAGATGGAGAAACCAAGATATTCCATGACAAAACCAAATTTACACAATATCTTCCTACAAATCCAGCACTACAAAGGATAATAAAGGGTAAAGCCCAACATAAGGAGGCAAGCTATACCCTAGAAGAAGCAAGAAACTAATCGTCTTGGCAACAAAACAGAGAGAAGAAAAGCACACAAACATAACCTCACATCCAAATATGAATATAACAGGAAACAATAATCACTATTCCTTAATATCTCTCAACATCAATGACCTCAACTCCCCAATAAAAAGACATAGATTAACAAACTGGATACGCAATGAGGACCCTGCATTCTGCTGCCTACAGGAAACACACCGCAGAGAAAAGACAGACAGTACCTCAGAGTGAAAGGCTGGAAAACAACTTTCCAAGCAAATGGTCAGAAGAAGCAAGCTGGAGTAGCCATTCTAATATCAAATAAAATCAATTTTCACTTAAAAGTCATCAAAAAAGATAAGGAAGGACACTTCATATTCATCAAAGGAAAAATCCACCAGATGAACTCTCAAACCTCATCTTCGGTTGGTTTATATACAAGTGTGCAATTTCTAGGCTTGAAAGTAAAATGATGCTATCTGGTGCTGGATAGAGGAGCCTTATTTTTTATTATGGCAGCTAGCTATATTTGTAACATGGTGATTTGGTTGAACACAATAAAGTACAGTAGTAACTGATCTCCCCTTCTTCCTGGATGAGTGAGGAGATGAATAAATGTCGATGTCAGCATCCTTGAGCATATTCAGATGAGCTTCTGCTTCTGTTGAAAAGGATGCTGTGTTTGATTGTGGTCCGAAGCTTTGAAGCACTACCTGGCATCTCCTTCCTTGGAGGTCTCACTGTTTAAACATAACAGATTTGATAGCTTGTTGGTAAGGTGAGGTCCAGCTTGTCTCCACTAGGTCATCGTCATGTGAATCCGGTGGTTATACGGTTTTGTTCTAGGGATATTTCATTTTTTAATAACGGTTTTAGCTGACATTCATGGAGAGAATGAATCCTTAGAACTGTGCCACTAGTGAAAGGAAATCCTGTCTAGAGTATGTTTCTTTACAAAGCTGTGTCACACCATCCTTTGGGCCCTCTGCTGGAAAAGTAGAATCAAGTCTCAAATAATGCCTTTTCACTTGTATCCTCTAGTATTGTAGATGTAGGACAGTACTGTATCATACCTCTGTGGATGTAAAATAGCTTGTACCTGCTTTATGATACGTAGTAGTCCGTGCTTTATCAGAGCTGTTTTTAATGATGTTGCACAGAATGTTTTCTTCCCAGATGATGATTGAGAAGCTAATTTAAAAAAAATGGTGCCAGGTACCACAAGAGTAACAGAACTGTGCTGTTTTCTCGGGTCTTGTTTTTTTTAACTTTTTTGTTTTTTTTTTTTAATGGAGTGTGCTGGATGTCTCTACAGTTTTGTTCAGATGACTGCAGAATCTGGAAAAGCTGTTGCTGCTGTTGATGCATAACACACTGCTATTATTGGTCTTTCTATATAAATATAAATATATATATACAGATATATCATTTGAATTTTTTGAAACTTTAGCTGTGCTGTCAACTTTGGAAAAAAGTATCCCCGTTTACTGTGTTGAGTTGGCACTGTACAGAAATTAACAGCCATATTGGTCTAGAAAGGTTGAACTTAAGTTTTTTCCATTTGTACAGGGGTAACACACTGTATTAAATATGTAAGGTCTTATCTACGTGGGTTTGATTACAAAAACTAATACAGTATTCTCTAAATTTAAGAGAAAAAAAAAGAAATAGCAGAACAAAGTAACACTAGAGATAATCTGATTGCGAGAGGTAAGCGCAGGAACCCAAGCAACAGAAACCAAGACTACATGACATCATCAGAGCCCAATTCTCCCACCAAAATAAACATGGAATATCCAAACACACCAGAAAAGCAAGATCTACTTTCAAAATCATATTTGATCATGATGCTGGAGGACTTCAAGAAAGACGTGAAGAACTCCCATAGAGAACTAGTAGAAGCCTACAGAGAGGAATCGAAAAAATCCCTGAAGGAATTCCAGGAAAACACAATCAAACAGTTGAAGGAATTAAAAATGAAAATAGAAGCAATCAAGAAAGAACACATGGAAACAACCCTGGACATAGAAAATCAAAAGAAGAGACAAGGAGCTGTAGATACAAGCTTCACCAACGGAATACAAGAGATGGAAGAGAGAATCTCAGGAGCAGAAGATTCCATAGAAATCATTGTCTCAACTGTCAAAGATAATGTAAAGCAGAAAAAGCTACTGGTCCAAAACATACAGGAAATCCAGGACACAATGAGAAGATCAAACCTAAGGATAATAGGTATAGAAGAGAGTGAAGACTCCCAGCTCAAAGGACCAGTAAATATCTTCCACAAAATCATAGAAGAAAACTTCCCTAACCTAAAAAAAGAGATACCCATAGGCATACAAAAAGCCTACAGAACTCCAAATAGATTGGACCAGAAAAGAAACACCTCCCGTCACATAATTGTCAAAACACCAAATGCACAAAATAAAGAAAGAATATTAATAGCAGTAAGGGAAAAAGGTCAAGTAACATATAAAGGTAGACCTATCAGAATCACACCAGACTTTTCGCCAGAAACTATGAAGGCCAGAAGATCCTGGACAGATGTCATACAGACACGAAGAGAACACAAATGCCAGCCTAAGTTACTGTATCCTGCAAAACTCTCAATTAACAAAGATGGAGAAACCAAGATATTCCATGACAAAACCAAATTTACACAATATCTTTCTACAAATCCAGCACTACAAAGGATAATAAAGGGTAAAGCCCAACATAAGGAGGCAAGCTATACCCTAGAAGAAGCAAGAAACTAACCTTCTTGGCAACAAAACAAAGAGAAGAAAAGCACACAAACATAACCTCACATCCAAATATGAATATAACAGGAAACAATAATCACTATTCCTTAATAACTCTCAACATCAATGACCTCAACTCCCCAAAAAAAAAGACATAGATTAACAAACTGGATACGCAATGAGGACCCTGCATTCTGCTGCCTACAGGAAACACACCGCAGAGACAAAGACAGACAGTACCTCAGAGTGAAAGGCTGGAAAACAACTTTCCAAGCAAATGGTCAGAAGAAGCAAGCTGGAGTAGCCATTCTAATATCAAATAAAATCAATTTTCACTTAAAAGTCATCAAAAAAGATAAGGAAGGACACTTCATATTCATCAAAGGAAAAATCCACCAAGATGAACACTCAAACCTCATCTTCGGTTGGTTTATATACAAGTGTGCAATTTCTAGGCTTGAAAGTAAAATGATGCTATCTGGTGCTGGATAGAGGAGCCTTATTTTTTATTATGGCAGCTTGCTATTTTTGTAACATGGTGATTTGGTTGAACACAATAAAGTACAGTAGTAACTGATCTCCCCTTCTTCCTGGAAGAGTGAGGAGATGAATAAATGTCGATGTCAGCATCCTTGAGCATATTCAGATCAGCTTCTGCTTCTGTTGAAAAGGATGCTGTGTTTGATTGTGGTCCGAAGCTTTGAAGCACTACCTGGCATCTCCTTCCTTGGAGGTCTCACTGTTTAAACATAACAGATTTGATAGCTTGTTGGTAAGGTGAGGTCCAGCTTGTCTCCACTAGGTCATCGTCATGTGAATCCGGTGGTTATGCGGTTTTGTTCTAGGGATATTTCATTTTTTAATAACGGTTTTAGCTGACATTCATGGAGAGAATGAATCATTAGAACTGTGCCACTAGTGAAAGGAAATCCTGTCTAGAGTATGTTTCTTTACAAAGCTGTGTCACACCATCCTTTGGGCCCTCTGCTGGAAAAGTAGAATCAAGTCTCAAATAATGCCTTTTCAATTGTATCCTCTAGTATTATAGATGTAGGACAGTACTGTATCATACCTCTGTGGATGTAAAATAGCTTGTACCTGCTTTATGATAAGTAGTAGTGACCGTGCTTTATCAGAGCTGTTTTTAATGGTGTTGCACAGAATGTTTTCTTCCCAGATGATGATTGAGAAGCTAATTTAAAAAAAATGGTGCCAGGTACCACAAGAGTAACAGAACTGTGCTGTTTTCTCGGGTCTTGTTTTTTTACTTTTTGGTTTTTATTTTTTTAATGGAGTGTGCTGGATGTCTCTACAGTTTTGTTCAGATGACTGCAGAATCTGGAAAAGCTGTTGCTGCTGTTGATGCATAACACACTGCTATTATTGGTCTTTCTATATAAATATAAATATATATATACAGATATATCATTTGAATTTTTTGAAACTTTAGCTGTGCTGTCAACTTTGGAAAAAAGTATCCCCGTTTACTGTGTTGAGTTGGCACTGTACAGAAATTAACAGCCATATTGGTCTAGAAATGTTGAACTTAAGTTTTTTCCATTTGTACAGGGGTAACACACTGTATTAAATATGTAAGGTCTTATCTACGTGGGTTTGATTACAAAAACTAATAGAGTATTCTCTAAATTTAAGAGAAAAAAAAAGAAATAGCAGAACAAAGTAACACTAGAGATAATCTGATGGCGAGAGGTAAGCGCAGGAACCCAAGCAACAGAAACCAAGACTACATGGCATCATGAGAGCCCAATTCTCCCACCAAAAGAAACATGGAATATCCAAACACACCAGAAAGGCAAGATCTACTTTCAAAATCATATTTGATCATGATGCTGGAGGACTTCAAGAAAGACGTGAAGAACTCCCTTAGAGAACTAGTAGAAGCCTACAGAGAGGTATCGCAAAAATCCCTGAAGGAATTCCAGGAAAACACAATCAAACAGTTGAAGGAATTAAAAATGAAAATAGAAGCAATCAAGAAAGAACACATGGAAACAACCCTGGACATAGAAAATCAAAAGAAAAGACAAGGAGCTGTAGATACAAGCTTCACCAACGGAATACAAGAGATGGAAGAGAGAATCTCAGGAGCAGAAGATTCCATAGAAATCATTGTCTCAACTGTCAAAGATAATGTAAAGCAGAAAAAGCTACTGGTCCAAAACATACAGGAAATCCAGGACTCAATGAGAAGATCAAACCTAAGGATAATAGGTATAGAAGAGAGTGAAGACTCCCAGCTCAAAGGACCAGTAAATATCTTCCACAAAATCATAGAAGAAAACTCTCCTAACCTAAAAAAAGAGATACCCATAGGCATACAAAAAGCCTACAGAACTCCAAATAGATTGGACCAGAAAAGAAACACCTCCCGTCACATAATTGTCAAAACACCAAACGCACAAAATAAAGAAAGAATATTAAAAGCAGTAAGGGAAAAAGGTCAAGTAACATATAAAGGTAGACCTATCAGAATCACACCAGACTTTTCGCCAGAAACTATGAAGGCCAGAAGATCCTGGACAGATGTCATACAGACACGAAGAGAACACAAATGCCAGCCCAAGTTACTGTATCCTGCAAAACTCTCAATTAACAAAGATGGAGAAACCAAGATATTCCAGGCAAAACCAAATTTACACAATATCTTTCTACAAATCCAGCACTACAAAGGATAATAAAGGGTAAAGCCCAACATAAGGAGGCAAGCTATACCCTAGAAGAAGCAAGAAACTAACCTTCTTGGCAACAAAACAAAGAGAAGAAAAGCACACAAACATAACCTCACATCCAAATGTGAATATAACAGGAAACAATAATCACTATTCCTTAATATCTCTCAACATCAATGACCTCAACTCCCCAATAAAAAGACATAGATTAACAAACTGGATACGCAATGAGGACCCTGCATTCTGCTGCCTACAGGAAACACACCTCAGAGACAAAGACAGACAGTACCTCAGAGTGAAAGGCTGGAAAACAACTTTCCAAGCAAATGGTCAGAAGAAGCAAGCTGGAGTAGCCATTCTAATATCAAATAAAATCAATTTTCACTTAAAAGTCATCAAAAAAGATAAGGAAGGACACTTCATATTCATCAAAGGAAAAATCCACCAAGATGAACACTCAAACCTCATCTTCGGTTGGTTTATATACAAGTGTGCAATTTCTAGGCTTGAAAGTAAAATGATGCTATCTGGTGCTGGATAGAGGAGCCTTATTTTTTATTATGGCAGCTTGCTATTTTTGTAACATGGTGATTTGGTTGAACACAATAAAGTACAGTAGTAACTGATCTCCCCTTCTTCCTGGAAGAGTGAGGAGATGAATAAATGTCGATGTCAGCATCCTTGAGCATATTCAGATCAGCTTCTGCTTCTGTTGAAAAGGATGCTGTGTTTGATTGTGGTCCGAAGCTTTGAAGCACTACTTGGCATCTCCTTCCTTGGAGGTCTCACTGTTTAAACATAACAGATTTGATAGCTTGTTGGTAAGGTGAGGTCCAGCTTGTCTCCACTAGGTCATCGTCATGTGAATCCGGTGGTTATACGGTTTTGTTCTAGGGATATTTCATTTTTTAATAACGGTTTTAGCTGACATTCATGGAGAGAATGAATCCTTAGAACTGTGCCACTAGTGAAAGGAAATCCTGTCTAGAGTATGTTTCTTTACAAAGCTGTGTCACACCATCCTTTGGGCCCTCTGCTGGAAAAGTAGAATCAAGTCTCAAATAATGCCTTTTCAATTGTATCCTCTAGTATTATAGATGTAGGACATTACTGTATCATACCTCTGTGGATGTAAAATAGCTTGTACCTGCTTTATGATAAGTAGTAGTGACCGTGCTTTATCAGAGCTGTTTTTAATGATGTTGCACAGAATGTTTTCTTCCCAGATGATGATTGAGAAGCTAATTTAAAAAAAATGGTGCCAGGTACCACAAGAGTAACAGAACTGTGCTGTTTTCTCGGGTCTTGTTTTTTTACTTTTTGGTTTTTATTTTTTTAATGGAGTGTGCTGGATGTCTCTACAGTTTTGTTCAGATGACTGCAGAATCTGGAAAAGCTGTTGCTGCTGTTGATGCATAACACACTGCTATTATTGGTCTTTCTATATAAATATAAATATATATACAGATATATCATTTGAATTTTTTGAAACTTTAGCTGTGCTGTCAACTTTGGAAAAAAGTATCCCCGTTTACTGTGTTGAGTTGGCACTGTACAGAAATTAACAGCCATATTGGTCTAGAAATGTTGAACTTAAGTTTTTTCCATTTGTACACGGGTAACACACTGTATTAAATATGTAAGGTCTTATCTACGTGGGTTTGATTACAAAAACTAATAAAGTATTCTCTAAATTTAAGAGAAAAAAAATAGCAGAACAAAGTAACACTAGAGATAATCTGATGGCGAGAGGTAAGCGCAGGAACCCAAGCAACAGAAACCAAGACTACATGGCAACATGAGAGCCCAATTCTCCCACCAAAAGAAACATGGAATATCCAAACACACCAGAAAAGCAAGATCTACTTTCAAAATCATATTTGATCATGATGCTGGAGGACTTCAAGAAAGACGTGAAGAACTCCCTTAGAGAACAAGTAGAAACCTACAGAAAGGAATCGCACAAATCCCTGAAGGAATTCCAGAAAAACACAATCAAACAGTTGAAGGAATTAAAAATGAAAATAGAAGCAATCAAGAAAGAACACATGGAAACAACCCTGGACATAGAAAATCTAAAGAAAAGACAAGGAGCTGTAGATACAAGCTTCACCAACGGAATACAAGAGATGGAAGAGAGAATCTCAGGAGCAGAAGATTCCATAGAAATCATTGACTCAACTGTCAAAGATAAAGTAAAGCAGAAAAAGCTACTGGTCCAAAACATACAGGAAATCCAGGACTCAATGGGAAGATCAAACCTAAGGATAATAGGTATAGAAGAGAGTGAAGACTCCCAGCTCAACGGACCAGTAAATATCTTCCACAAAATCATAGAAGAAAACTTCCCTAACTTAAAAAAAGAGATACCCATAGGCATACAAAAAGCCTACAGAACTCCAAATAGATTGGACCAGAAAAGAAACACCTCCCGTCACATAATTGTCAAAACACCAAACGCACAAAATAAAGAAAGAATATTAAGAGCAGTAAGGGAAAAAGGTCAAGTAACATATAAAGGCAGACTTATCAGAATCACACCAGACTTTTCGCCAGAAACTATGAAGGCCAGAAGATCCTGGACAGATGTCATACAGACACTAAGAGAACACAAATGCCAGCCCAAGTTACTGTATCCTGCAAAACTCTCAATTAACAAAGATGGAGAAACCAAGATATTCCATGACAAAACCAAATTTACACAATATCTTCCTACAAATCCAGCACTACAAAGGATAATAAAGGGTAAAGCCCAACATAAGGAGGCAAGCTATACCCTAGAAGAAGCAAGAAACTAATCGTCTTGGCAACAAAACAAAGAGAAGAAAAGCACACAAACATAACCTCACATCCAAATATGAATATAACAGGAAACAATAATCACTATTCCTTAATATCTCTCAACATCAATGACCTCAACTCCCCAATAAAAAGACATAGATTAACAAACTGGATACGCAATGAGGACCCTGCATTCTGCTGCCTACAGGAAACACACCGCAGAGACAAAGACAGACAGTACCTCAGAGTGAAAGGCTGGAAAACAACTTTCCAAGCAAATGGTCAGAAGAAGCAAGCTGGAGTAGCCATTCTAATATCAAATAAAATCAATTTTCAATTAAAAGTCATCAAAAAAGATAAGGAAGGACACTTCATATTCATCAAAGGAAAAATCCACCAAGATGAACTCTCAAACCTCATCTTCGGTTGGTTTATATACAAGTGTGCAATTTCTAGGCTTGAAAGTAAAATGATGCTATCTGGTGCTGGATAGAGGAGCCTTATTTTTTATTATGGCAGCTAGCTATATTTGTAACATGGTGATTTGGTTGAACACAATAAAGTACAGTAGTAACTGATCTCCCCTTCTTCCTGGATGAGTGAGGAGATGAATAAATGTCGATGTCAGCATCCTTGAGCATATTCAGATGAGTTTCTGCTTCTGTTGAAAAGGATGCTGTGTTTGATTGTGGTCCGAAGCTTTGAAGCACTACTTGGCATCTCCTTCCTTGGAGGTCTCACTGTTTAAACATAACAGATTTGATAGCTTGTTGGTAAGGTGAGGTCCAGCTTGTCTCCACTAGGTCATCGTCATGTGAATCCGGTGGTTATACGGTTTTGTTCTAGGGATATTTCATTTTTTAATAACGGTTTTAGCTGACATTCATGGAGAGAATGAATCCTTAGAACTGTGCCACTAGTGAAAGGAAATCCTGTCTAGAGTATGTTTCTTTACAAAGCTGTGTCACACCATCCTTTGGGCCCTCTGCTGGAAAAGTAGAATCAAGTCTCAAATAATGCCTTTTCAATTGTATCCTCTAGTATTATAGATGTAGGACAGTACTGTATCATACCTCTGTGGATGTAAAATAGCTTGTACCTGCTTTATGATAAGTAGTAGTGACCGTGCTTTATCAGAGCTGTTTTTAATGATGTTGCACAGAATGTTTTCTTCCCAGATGATGATTGAGAAGCTAATTTAAAAAAAATGGTGCCAGGTACCACAAGAGTAACAGAACTGTGCTGTTTTCTCGGGTCTTGTTTTTTTTTACTTTTTGGTTTTTATTTTTTTAATGGAGTGTGCTGGATGTCTCTACAGTTTTGTTCAGATGACTGCAGAATCTGGAAAAGCTGTTGCTGCTGTTGATGCATAACACACTGCTATTATTGGTCTTTCTATATAAATATAAATATATATACAGATATATCATTTGAATTTTTTGAAACTTTAGCTGTGCTGTCAACTTTGGAAAAAAGTATCCCCGTTTACTGTGTTGAGTTGGCACTGTACAGAAATTAACAGCCATATTGGTCTAGAAATGTTGAACTTAAGTTTTTTCCATTTGTACACGGGTAACACACTGTATTAAATATGTAAGGTCTTATCTACGTGGGTTTGATTACAAAAACTAATAAAGTATTCTCTAAATTTAAGAGAAAAAAAATAGCAGAACAAAGTAACACTAGAGATAATCTGATGGCGAGAGGTAAGCGCAGGAACCCAAGCAACAGAAACCAAGACTACATGGCAACATGAGAGCCCAATTCTCCCACCAAAAGAAACATGGAATATCCAAACACACCAGAAAAGCAAGATCTACTTTCAAAATCATATTTGATCATGATGCTGGAGGACTTCAAGAAAGACGTGAAGAACTCCCTTAGAGAACAAGTAGAAACCTACAGAGAGGAATCGCACAAATCCCTGAAGGAATTCCAGAAAAACACAATCAAACAGTTGAAGGAATTAAAAATGAAAATAGAAGCAATCAAGAAAGAACACATGGAAACAACCCTGGACATAGAAAATCTAAAGAAAAGACAAGGAGCTGTAGATACAAGCTTCACCAACGGAATACAAGAGATGGAAGAGAGAATCTCAGGAGCAGAAGATTCCATAGAAATCATTGACTCAACTGTCAAAGATAAAGTAAAGCAGAAAAAGCTACTGGTCCAAAACATACAGGAAATCCAGGACTCAATGGGAAGATCAAACCTAAGGATAATAGGTATAGAAGAGAGTGAAGACTCCCAGCTCAACGGACCAGTAAATATCTTCCACAAAATCATAGAAGAAAACTTCCCTAACTTAAAAAAAGAGATACCCATAGGCATACAAAAAGCCTACAGAACTCCAAATAGATTGGACCAGAAAAGAAACACCTCCCGTCACATAATTGTCAAAACACCAAACGCACAAAATAAAGAAAGAATATTAAAAGCAGTAAGGGAAAAAGGTCAAGTAACATATAAAGGCAGACCTCTCAGAATCACACCAGACTTTTCGCCAGAAACTATGAAGGCCAGAAGATCCTGGACAGATGTCATACAGACACTAAGAGAACACAAATGCCAGCCCAGGTTACTGTATCCTGCAAAACTCTCAATTAACATAGATGGAGAAACCAAGATATTCCATGACAAAACCAAATTTACACAATATCTTTCTACAAATCCAGCACTACAAAGGATAATAAAGGGTAAAGCCCAACATAAGGAGGCAAGCTATACCCTAGAAGAAGCAAGAAACTAATCGTCTTGGCAACAAAACAAAGAGAATGAAAGCACACAAACATAACCTCACATCCAAATATGAATATAACAGGATGCAATAATCACTATTCCTTAATATCTCTCAACATCAATGGCCTCAACTCCCCAATAAAAAGACATAGATTAACAAACTGGATATGTAACGAGGACCCTGCATTCTTCTGCCTACAGGAAACACACCTCGCAGACAAAGACAGACACTACCTCAGAGTGATATGTGAATGCTTCACTCCTTCTCTAAAAGGGGAACATGAATACCCTTGGCAGGGAATAGAGAGGCAAAGATTAAAACAAAGACTGAAGGAACACCCATTCAGAGCCTGCCCCACATGTGGCCCATACATATACAGCCACCCAATTAGACAAGATGGATGAAGCAAAGAAGTGCAGACCGACAGGAGCCGGATGTAGATCGCTCCTGAGAGACACAGCCAGAATACAGCAAATACAGTGGCGAATGCCAGCAGCAAACCACTGAACTGAGAATAGGACCCCCGTTGAAGGAATCAGAGAAAGAATTGGAAGAGCTTGAAGGGTCTCGAGACCCCATAGGTACAACAATGCCAAGCAACCAGAGCTTCCAGGGACTAAGCCACTACCTAAAGACTATACATGGACTGACCCTGGACTCTGACCTCATAGGTAGCAATGAATATCCTAGTAAGAGCACCAGTGGAAGGGGAAGCCCTGAGTCCTGCTAAGACTGAACCCCCAGTGAACTAGACTGTTGGGGGGAGGGCGGCAATGGGGGGAGGGTTGGGAGGGGAACACCCATAAGGAAGGGGAGGGGGCGAGGGGGATGTTTGCCCGGAAACCAAATTATTAAGTATTAAATAAATTTAAAAGAAAAAAAAAGACAAAAAAAAGAAATAAGTGAAAAAATATAACTAAATTAATGAGGACTGGGTGTATCCCAGAGGTAGAGGCCCTTGCATAGTGTGCACAGACTCGGGGCTCAAGCCTGTGCATGCCCAAACAGAATAAAAGAAAAGGGTGGCTGAGCCATCAATATTTAAACTTGATGGGTATGGGTCTCGCCGCTGTCTGTTATCTATAATTTTGCTTGTGACTGAAATTTTATTTTATATTTATTTTATGAAATGCCATTTAGTTTCATTCTCTGTGAACCCGGCCCCACGTTTCTAGGAGACCTTAGTAAGACAGAGATGAAACAAGGGGATATCTGTTTCTTATACCTGTTGCTTAGATTGTGCAGCCATGGCTTAATTAATGCTCTTTTCTGCGCACACTTGACTTGCTAACCACAACGTGTGACTGACATTTTATATCATAAAAAGTCACTGTAAAATGTGTCTACACTTATGAACAAGCTACACGGTTAATGTGAAAAAATAAAAGAATTTAAAGAAAGAAATATAAAGTACTCATAGACAGTTTGGGCATGTATATATATATACACATACACACACACACACACACATACACATATATATATATATATATATATATATATATGTTATCATAGATATACTTCTACATCTATATTCATCACTGTTCTGTTCATGCTATCTAGGAAGTGATATCAGCCCAGGTGTCCACTAGTAGATGAATTTTAATAAAAATGTACAGTGTAATTTTATATACAATAACATTTTATTCAACCATGAAGATAAATGGTAATATGAACTTTACAGGAAAATGGATGGATCTGGAAAAAATATCTTATGAAGGTTACCCAGACTCAGAGACACAAATACAGCATAATTTGCTCTCATATGTTGGTCCTAGCTTTATATATATGAAGTTATAGATCATGTAACCAGAAATTGAACTAGGTGAGGGGAGGAGGTAATTGAATACATGTGTCATAGAAGCAGGTAAGAAGCCATTGGATGTGGAAGGTCAGGGGGAGTGGCAGGAGGTGTTGGGCAACAAATTATATTTGAAATCTACAGTGAAACCTAATACTTTGTCTGCTAATTAAACCTTAAAGTTAGAAGAAAAAAAGTTAAAAATATTTAAAAAATACTTTCAATATTTTGAAATTCCAAGTGGTTTTTAGAAATTCAGCATTCTTGATTGTGGCTACTGTTCGATGAAATGTATGTTACAAACCTTCTTAATTGAGGACAGAAAATACATGACCTAGAAAAATTATTTCTAAGTACAACCCAAAGGCTTTTATTTCAATCCATGTTTGATAGTAGTTTCTGACTTCTTTTTCTCATTCATGGGTTTCTGGACCAAAAGGACCCACGTACTCCCACTTCTCTGCACAGTAAGTGATTAGCTAAACAGTGCTACACAATGACACGGTGTCTCCAAAACAAAGTTTAAAGTGAAAAATAAGTTCATTTAAGCTGAATGAGCAATCCAGAAAAACTGTACCAAGGGCAATGTATAGATAAGTATTACTCAAGAGGTTTCTCCAATGGTTGATAGTACATACTATTTAGAGGGGCCTACAACAGCTTATTCAAGGTCCATATTCCTGAGTGTTCTTGAGCATTCTTACTATTTCTCCTCATGAAAATCTTGTATAAAAGATGTCATGGGAGTCTTCTGTGGGTGGTCACAGTTTCTCTGGTTCAGGTAATGACAATGCCTGAACATTTGACATAATCCAAAATAGAACTAACAGCTACAAATCTGTCTTCAAAGTGGAACTGGGATGTACATTTCCAATCTTGCCACTCAGAAAGTCATTCAATGGGGATCAGCAAGTCAAATTCATCTTTTTCTATAGAATGAATTTGAAACTATGTTGCCTTATGGAATCCTGATCTCACAAAAACAAAAACAAACAAACAAATATACTCTCCTCACTGTAGGCAAATAAACATTATTTTACTTTAATCCACAAAGTGTATGGTCTTCATTAGAACACCCCTAAGAAGCTAGTACATACTTAAAAAATAGCAAAAATCCTAACTTGTTGTTTGCCATTTTTTTCCTAATGACGGTATTCTTTGCCTTACAGAACCTTTGTAATTTTATGAGGTCCCTTTTGTCAATTCTTGATCTTAGAGCATAAACCATTGGTGGTCTGTTCAGGAAATTTTCTGCAGTGGCCGTGTGTTCAAGAATCTTCCCCATTATTTCTTCTATTAGTTTGAGTGCATCTTGTTTTATATGGAGGTCCTTGATCTACTTGGACTTGAGCTTTTTCGGGTCAATAAAAATGGACTGATTTGTATTCTTCTAAAAGCTGACATCCATTTGAACCAGCACCATTTGTTGAAAAATTATATCTTGTCCATTGGATGATTTTAGCTCCTTTATCAAAGACCAAGTGACCATAGGTGTATGGGTTCATTTCTGGGTTTTCAATTGCATTCCATTGATCTATCTTTCTTTTTCTATACCAATTCCATAGAGTTTTTTACCACAATTCCTCTTTAATACAGCTTGAGGCTGGAAATCATGATTCCCCAGTAGTTATTTCGTGTTGAGAGATAGTTTTCTCTATCCTGGGATTTTTTTCTATTATTCCAAATTAATTTACAAATTGCCCTTTCTAAGTCTATAAAAATTGAGTTGGAACTGTGATGGGTACTGCATTGAATCTGTAGATTGCATTCTCAAAATGGTCATTCTTACTATATTAATCCTGCCAATTCATGAGCATTGGTGGTCTTTCTGCCTGCTGAGATCTTCAATTGCTTTCTTCAGAAATTCTTCATCTGTATGAAGTTCTTGTCTTACAGATCTTCCACTTTCTTGGTCTTTTATATTGTTTGTGACTATTGTGAAGGGTGTCATTTCCATAATTTCTATCTCATACTGTTTATCCTTTTAGTAGAGGAAGGCTACTGATTTGTTTGAATTAATTTTATATGCAATTACTTTACTGAAGTTCTTAATCAGGCTTAATAGTTCTCTGTTGGGGTTCCCGTAGATAAGCACACAGGAGCAGCAGGTCCGCTGTGCCCAAGACACCACCGGAACCTGAAGGGACCAACCAGATAAACAGTTCTCTGCACCCGAATCCCGTGGGAGGGAGAGCTAAACCTTTAGAGAGGCAGACATGCCTGGGAAACCAGAAGAGACTAAACTCTGCCCACATTACTGATTCCAGAGGAAAACACCAAATGTTATCTGGAACCCTGGTGCAAGGAAGCTACGGGAAATGGCGGCGTAGATCTTCCTGGTTGCTGCCCCCACGGAGAGCTCATAAGCAACACCGCACAAGCAAACTTGAGCCTCGGAACCACAGGCAAGACAAAACTTCCTGGTCCAAGCAATCTGCCTAGTGAACTCAAGACACAGGCCCACAGGAAGAGCTGAAGACCTGTAGATAGGAAAAACTACACGCCCGAAAGCAGAACACTCTGTTCCCATAACAGGCTGAAAGAAAACAGGAAAACAGGTCTGCAGCACTCCTGACACACAGGCTTATAGGACAGTCTAGCCACTGTCAGAAATAGCTGAACAAAGTAACACTAGAGATAATCTGATGGCGAGAGGCAAGTGCAGCAACCAAAACAACAGAAACCAAGACTACATGGCATCATCAGAGCCCAATTCTCCCACCAAAGAAAACACTGAATATCCAAACACACCAGAAAAGCAAGATCTATGTTCAAAATCATATTTGATCATGATGCTGGAGGACTTGAAGAAAGACATGAAGAACTCCCTTAGAGAAACACAGGAAAACTTAAATAAACAAGTAGACGCCTACAGAGAGGAATCACGAAAATCCCTGAAAGAATTCCAGGAAAACACAATCAAACAATTGAAGGAATTAAAAATGGAAATAGAGCCAATCAAGAAAGAACACATGGAAACAACCCTGGATATAGAAAAGCAAAAGAAGAGACAAGGAGCCGTAGATACAAGCTTCACCAAGAGAATACAGAGATAGAAGAGAGAATCTCAGGAGCAGAAGATTCCATAGAAATCATCGGCTCAACTGTCAAAGATAATGTAAAGCAGAAAAAGCTACTGGTCCAAAACATACAGGAAATCCAGGACTCAATACGAAGATCAAACTTAAGAATAATAGGTATAGAAGAGAGTGAAGACTCTCAGCTCAAAGGAACAGTAAATATCTTCAACAAAATCACAGAAGAAAACTTCCCTAACCTAAAGAAAGAGATACCCATAAGCATACAAGAAGCATACAGAACTCCAAATAGATTGGACCAGAAAGAAAATCCTCCCGTCACATAATAGTCAAAACACCAAATGCACAAAATAAAGAAAGAATATTAAAAGCAGTAAGGGAAAAAGGTCAAGTAACATATAAAGGCAGAACTATCAGAATCACACGAGACTTCTCACCAGAGACTATGAAAGCCAGAAGATCCTGGACAGATGTCATACAGACACTAAGAGAACACAAATGCCAGCCCAGGTTACTGTATCCTGCAAAACTCTCAATTAACATAGATGGAGAAACCAAGATATTCCATGACAAAACCAAATTTACACAATATCTTTCTACAAATCCAGCACTACAAAGGATAATAAATGGTAAAGCCCAACATAAGGAGGCAAGCTACACCCTAGAAGAAGCAAGAAACTAATTATCTTGGCAACAAAACAAAGAGAAGAAAAGCACACAAACATAACCTCACATCCAAATATGAATATAACAGGAAGTAATAATCACTATTCCTTAATATGTCTCAATCAATGGTCTCAACTCCCCAATAAAAAGACATAGATTAACACACTGGATATGCAACGAGGACCCTGCATTCTGCTGCCTAAAGGAAACACAACTCAGAGACAAAGACAGACACTACCTCAGAGTGAAAGGCTGGAAAACAACTTTCCAAGCAAATGATTGGAAAAGCAAGCTGGAGTAAACATTCTAATATCAAATAAAATCAATTTTCAACTAAAAGTCATCAAAAAAGATAAGGAAGGACACTTCATATTCACCAAAGGAAAAATCCAACAAGATGAACTCTCAATCCTAAATATCTATGCCCCAAATACAAGGGCACCTACATACGTAAAAGAAACATTACTAAAGCTTGAAACACACATTGCATCTCACACAATAATAGTAGGAGATTTCTTTTTTTTTTTGTTTTTTTTATTTATTTATTTATTTTTTATTAACTTGAGTATTTCTTATATACATTTCGAGTGTTATTCCCTTTCCCGGTTTCCGGGCAAACATCCCCCTCCCCCCTCCCCTTCCTTATGGGTGTTCCCCTCCCAACCCTCCCCCCATTGCCGCCCTCCCCCCATAGACTAGTTCACTGTGGGTTCAGTCTTAGCAGGACCCAGGGCTTCCCCTTCCACTGGTGCTCTTACTAGGATATTCATTGCTACCTATGGGGTGAGAGTCCAGGGTCAGTCCATGTATAGTCTTTAGGTAGTGGCTTAGTCCCTGGAAGCTCTGGTTGCTTGGCATTGTTGTACTTTTGGGGTCTCGAGCCCCTTCAAGCTCTTCCAGTTCTTTCTCTGATTCCTTCAATAGGGGACCTATTCTCAGTTCAGTGGTTTGCTGCTGGCATTTGCCTCTATATTTGCTGTATTCTGGCTGTGTCTCTCAGGAGCGATCTACATCCGGCTCCTGTCGGTCTGCACTTCTTTGCTTCATCCATCTTGTCTAATTGGGTGGCTGTATATGTATGGGCCACATGTGGGGCAGGCTCTGAATGGGTGTTCCTTCAGTCTCTGTTTTAATCTTTGCCTCTCCCTTCCCTGCCAAGGGTATTCTTTTTCCTCATTTAAAGAAGGAGTGAAGCATTCACATTTTGATCATCCGTCTTGAGTTTCGTTTGTTCTAGGGATCTAGGGTAATTCAAGCATTTGGGCTAATAGCCACTTATCAATGAGTGCATACCATGTATGTCTTTCTGTGATTGGGTTAGCTCACTCAGGATGATATTTTCCAGTTCCAACCATTTGCCTACGAATTTCATAAAGTCGTTGTTTTTGATAGCTGAGTAATATTCCATTGTGTAGATGTACCACATTTTCTGTATCCATTCATCTGTTGAAGGGCATCTGGGTTCTTTCCAGCTTCTGGCTATTATAAATAAGGCTGCGATGAACATAGTGGAGCACGTGTCTCTTTTATATGTTGAGGCATCTTTTGGGTATATGCCCAAGAGAGGTATAGCTGGATCATCAGGCAGTTCAATGTCCAATTTTCTGAGGAACCTCCAGACTGATTTCCAGAATGGTTGTACCAGTATGCAATCCCACCAACAATGGAGGAGTGTTCCTCTTTCTCCACATCCTCGCCAGCATCTGCTGTCACCTGAGTTTTTGATCTTAGCCAATCGCAATGGTGTGAGGTGAAATCTCAGGGTTGTTTTGATTTGCATTTCCCTTATGACTAAAGATGTTGAACATTTCTTTAGGTGTTTCTCAGCCATTCGGCATTCCTCAGCTGTGAATTCTTTGTTTAGCTCTGAACCCCATTTTTTAATAGGTTTATTTGTTTCCCTGCGGTCTAACTTCTTGAGTTCTTTGTATATTTTGGAAATAAGGCCTCTATCTGTTGTAGGATTGGTAAAGATCTTTTCCCAATCTGTTGGTTGCCGTTTTGTCCTAACCACAGTGTTCTTTGCCTTACAGAAGCTTTGCAGTTTTATGAGATCCCATTTGTCGATTCTTGATCTTAGAGCATAAACCATTGGTGTTTTGTTCAGGAAATTTTTTCCAGTGCCCATGTGTTCCAGATGCTTCCCTAGTTTTTCTTCTATTAGTTTGAGTGTGTCTGGTTTGATGTGGAGGTCCTTGATCCACTTGGACTTAAGCTTTGTACAGGGTGATAAGGATGGATCGATCTGCATTCTTCTACATGTTGACCTCCAGTTGAACCAGCACCATTTGCTGAAAATACTATCTTTTTTTCCATTGGATTGTTTTGGCTCCTTTGTCAAAAATCAAGTGACCATAGGTGTGTGGGTTCATTTCTGGGTCTTCAATTCTATTCCATTGGTCTATCTGTCTGTCTCTGTACCAATACCATGCAGTTTTTATCACTATTGCTCTGTAACACTGCTTGAGTTCAGGGATAGTGATTCCCCCTGAAGTCCTTTTATTGTTGAGGATAGCTTTAGCTATCCTGGGTTTTTTGTTATTCCAGATGAATTTGCAAATTGTTCTGTCTAACTCTTTGAAGAATTGGATTGGTATTTTGATGGGGATTGCATTGAATCTGTAGATTGCTTTTGGTAAAATGGCCATTTTTACCATATTAATCCTGCCAATCCATGAGCATGGGAGATCTTTCCATCTTCTGAGGTCTTCTTCAATTTCTTTCCTCAGTGTCTTGAAGTTCTTATTGTACAGATCTTTTACTTGCTTGGTTAAAGTCACACCGAGGTACTTTATATTATTTGGGTCTATTATGAAGGGTGTCGTTTCCCTAATTTCTTTCTCGGCTTGTTTCTCTTTTGTATAGAGGAAGGCAACTGATTTATTTGAGTTAATTTTATACCCAGCCACTTTGCTGAAGTTGTTTATCAGCTTTAGTAGTTCTCTGGTGGAACTTTTGGGATCACTTAAATATACTATCATGTCATCTGCAAATAGTGATATTTTGACCTCTTCTTTTCCGATCTGTATCCCTTTGATCTCCTTTTGTTGTCTGATTGCTCTGGCTAGAACTTCAAGAACTATATTGAATAAGTAGGGAGAGAGTGGGCAGCCTTGTCTAGTCCCTGATTTTAGTGGGATTGCTTCAAGTTTCTCTCCATTTAGTTTAATGTTAGCAACTGGTTTGCTGTATATGGCTTTTACTATGTTTAGGTATGGGCCTTGAATTCCTATTCTTTCCAGGACTTTTATCATGAAGGGGTGTTGAATTTTGTCAAATGCTTTCTCAGCATCTAATGAAATGATCATGTGGTTCTGTTCTTTCAGTTTGTTTATATAATGGATCACGTTGATGGTTTTCCGTATATTAAACCATCCCTGCATGCCTGGGATGAAGCCTACTTGATCATGGTGGATGATTGTTTTGATGTGCTCTTGAATTCGGTTTGCCAGAATTTTATTGAGTATTTTTGCGTCGATATTCATAAGGGAAATTGGTCTGAAGTTCTCTTTCTTTGTTGTGTCTTTGTGTGGTTTAGGTATAAGAGTAATTGTGGCTTCGTAGAAGGAATTCGGTAGGGCTCCATCTGTTTCAATTTTGTGGAATAGTTTGGATAATATTGGTATGAGGTCTTCTATGAAGGTTTGATAGAATTCTGCACTAAACCCGTCTGGACCTGGGCTCTTTTTGGTTGGGAGACCTTTAATGACTGCTTCTATTTCCTTAGGAGTTATGGGGTTGTTTAACTGGTTTATCTGTTCCTGATTTAACTTCGATACCTGGTATCTGTCTAGGAAATTGTCCATTTCCTGAAGATTTTCAAATTTTGTTGAATATAGGTTTTTATAGTAAGATCTGATGATTTTTTGAATTTCCTCCGAATCTGTAGTTATGTCTCCCTTTTCATTTCTGATTTTGTTAATTTGGACACACTCTCTGTGTCCTCTCGTTAGTCTGGCTAAGGGTTTATCTATCTTGTTGATTTTCTCAAAGAACCAACTTTTGGTTCTGTTGATTCTTTCTATGGTCCTTTTTGTTTCTACTTGGTTGATTTCAGCTCTGAGTTTGATTATTTCCTGCCTTCTACTCCTCCTGGGTGTATTTGCTTCTTTTTGTTCTAGAGCTTTTAGGTGTGCTGTCAAGCTGCTGACATATGCTCTTTCCTGTTTCTTTCTGCAGGCACTCAGCGCTATGAGTTTTCCTCTTAGCACAGCTTTCATTGTGTCCCATAAGTTTGAGTATGTTGTATCTTCATTTTCATTAAATTCTAAAAAGTTTTTAATTTCTTTCTTTATTTCTTCCTTGACCAGGTTATCATTGAGTAGAGCATTGTTCAATTTCCACGTATATGTGGGCATTCTTCCCTTATTGTTATTGAAGACCAGTTTTAGGCCGTGGTGGTCCGATAGCACGCATGGGATTATTTCTATCTTTCTGTACCTGTTGAGGCCCGTTTTTTGACCAATTATATGGTCAATTTTGGAGAAAGTACCATGAGGAGCTGAGAAGAAGGTATATCCTTTTGCTTTAGGATAGAATGTTCTATAAATATCCGTTAAGTCCATTTGGCTCATGACTTCTCTTAGTCTGTCTACATCACTGTTTAATTTCTGTTTCCATGATCTGTCCATTGATGAGAGTGGGGTGTTGAAATCTCCCACTATTATTGTGTGAGGTGCAATGTGTGTTTTGAGCTTTAGTAAGGTTTCTTTTACATATGTAGGTGCCCTTGTATTTGGGGCATAGATATTTAGGATTGAGAGTTCATCTTGGTTGATTTTTCCTTTGATGAATATGAAGTGTCCTTCCTTATCTTTTTTGATGACTTTTAGTTGGAAATTGATTTTATTTGATATTAGAATGGCTACTCCAGCTTGCTTCTTCTGACCATTTGCTTGGAAAGTTGTTTTCCAGCCTTTCACTCTGAGGTAGTGTCTGTCTTTGTCTCTGAGGTGTGTTTCCTGTAGGCAGTAGAATGCAGGGTCCTCGTTGCGTATCCAGTTTGTTAATCTATGTCTTTTTATTGGGGAGTTGAGGCCATTGATATTGAGAGATATTAAGGAATAGTGATTATTGCTTCCCGTTATATTCATATTTGATGTGAGTTTATGTTTGTGTGCTTTCATTCTCTTTGTTTTGTTGCCAAGACGATTAGTTTCTTGCTTCTTCTAGGGTATAGCTTGCCTCCTTATGTTGGGCTTTACCATTTATTATCCTTTGTAGTGCTGGATTTGTAGAAAGATATTGTGTAAATTTGGTTTTGTCATGGAATATCTTGGTTTCTCCATCAATGTTAATTGAGAGTTTTGCTGGATACAGTAATCTGGGCTGGCATTTGTGTTCTCTTAGGGTCTGTATAACATCAGTCCAGGATCTTCTGGCCTTCATAGTTTCTGGCGAGAAGTCTGGTGTGATTCTGATAGGTCTCCCTTTATATGTTACTTGACCTTTTTCCCTTACTGCTTTTAATATTCTTTCTTTATTTTGTGCGTTTGGTGTTTTGACAATTATGTGACGGGAGGTGTTTCTTTTCTGGTCCAATCTATTTGGAGTTCTATAGGCTTCCTGTATGTCTATGGGTATCTCTTTTTTTAGGTTAGGGAAGTTTTCTTCTATGATTTTGTTGAAGATATTTACTGGTCCTTTGAGCTGGGAGTCTTCACTCTCTTCTATACCTATTATCCTTAGGTTTGATCTTCTCATTGAGTCCTGGATTTCCTGTATGTTTTGGACCAGTAGCTTTTTCCGCTTTACATTATCTTTGACAGTTGAGTCAATGATTTCTATGGAATCTTCTGCTCCTGAGATTCTCTCTTCCATCTCTTGTATTCTGTTGGTGAAGCTTGTATCTACAGCTCCTTGTCTCTTCTTTTGGTTTTCTATATCCAGGGTTGTTTCCATGTGTTCTTTCTTGATTGCTTCTATTTCCATTTTTAATTCCTTCAACTGTTTGATTGTGTTTTCCTGGAATTCTTTCAGGGATTTTTGCGATTCCTCTCTGTAGGCTTTTACTTGTTTATTAATGTTTTCCTGTGCTTCCCTAAGTGTGTTCAGGTCTTTCCTGAAGTCCTCCAGCATCATGATCAAATATGATTTTGAAACTAGATCTTGCTTTTCTGGTGTGTTTGGATATTCCATGTTTGTTTTGGTGGGAGAATTGGGCTCCGATGATGGCATGTAGTCTTGGTTTCTGTTGCTTGGGTTCCTGCGCTTGCCTCTCGCCATCAGATTATCTCTAGTGTTACTTTGTTCTGCTATTTCTGACAGTGGCTAGACTGTCCTATAAGCCTGTGTGTCAGGAGTGCTGTATACCTGTTTTCCTCTCTTTCAGTCAGTTATGGGGACAGAGTGTTCTGCTTTCGGGCGTGTAGTTTTTCCTCTCTACAGGTCTTCAGCTGTTCCTGTGGGCCTGTGTCTTGAGTTCACCAGGCAGCTTTCTTGCAGCAGAAAATTTGGTCTTACCTGTGGTCCCGAGGCTCAGGTTTGCTCGTGGGGTGCTGTCCAGGGGCTCTCTGCAGCGGCAGCAACCAGGAAGACCTGTGCCGCCCCTTCCGGGAGCTTCAGTGCACCAGGGTTCCAGATGGTCTTTGGCTTTTTCCTCTGGCGTCCGAGATGTGTGTGCAGGGAGCAGTCTCTTCTGGTTTCCCAGGCCTGTCTGCCTCTCTGAAGGTTTAGCTCTCCCTCCCACGGGATTTGGGTGCAGAGAACTGTTTATCCGGTCTGTTTCCTTCAGGGTCCGGCGGTGTCTGTGGCAGGGGTCCTGCCGCTCCTGGGCCCTCCCCCACGGGAGCCCAGAGGCCTTATACAGTTTCCTCTTGGGCCAGGGATGTGGGCAGGGGTGAGCAGTGTTGGTGGTCTCTTCCGCTCTGCAGCCTCAGGAGTGCCCACCTGACCAGGCGGTTGGGTCTCTCTCTCACCGGGTCTGGGAGCAGAGAGCTGCTGCGGGCCGGGATCCGCGGGTGTGGGACTTCCGGTAAACACAGAACGTGCCCGGTTCTAGAGAAATTCTGCTTCCGTGTGTCCCAAGCTCACCAGGCAGCTTTCTTGCAGCAGAAAATTTGGTCTTACCTGTGGTCCCGAGGCTCAGGTTTGCTCGTGGGGTGCTGTCCAGGGGCTCTCTGCAGCGGCAGCAACCAGGAAGACCTGTGCCGCCCCTTCCGGGAGCTTCAGTGCACCAGGGTTCCAGATGGTCTTTGGCTTTTTCCTCTGGCGTCCGAGATGTGTGTGCAGGGAGCAGTCTCTTCTGGTTTCCCAGGCCTGTCTGCCTCTCTGAAGGTTTAGCTCTCCCTCCCACGGGATTTGGGTGCAGAGAACTGTTTATCCGGTCTGTTTCCTTCAGGGTCCGGCGGTGTCTGTGGCAGGGGTCCTGCCGCTCCTGGGCCCTCCCCCACGGGAGCCCAGAGGCCTTATACAGTTTCCTCTTGGGCCAGGGATGTGGGCAGGGGTGAGCAGTGTTGGTGGTCTCTTCCGCTCTGCAGCCTCAGGAGTGCCCACCTGACCAGGCGGTTGGGTCTCTCTCTCACCGGGTCTGGGAGCAGAGACAGTAGGAGATTTCAACACCCCACTCTCATCAATGGACAGATCATGGACACAGAAATAAAACAGAGACGTAGAAAGACCAAGAGAAGTCATGAACCAAATGGACTTAACAGATATTTATAGAACATTCTATCCTAAATCAAAAGGATATACCTTCTTCTCAGCTCCTCATGTTACTTTCTCCAAAATTGACCATAATTGGTCAAAAAATGGGCCTCAACAGGTACAGAAAGATAGAAATAACCCCATGCATGCTATCAGACCACAACAGCCTAAAGCTGGTCTTCAATAATAATAAGGAAAGAATGCCCACATATACATGGAAGTTGAACAATGCTCTACTCAACGATAACCTGGTCAAGGAAGAAATAAAGAAAGAAATTAAAGACTTCTTAGAATTTAATGAAAATGAAGGTACAACATACCCAAACTTATGGTACACAATGAAAGCTGTGCTAAGAGGAATACTCATAGCTCTGAGTGCCTGCAGAAAGAAACAGGAAAGAGCATATGTCACCAGCTTGACAGCACACCTAAAAGCCATAAAACAAAAAGAAGCAAGTACACCCAGGAGGAGTAGAAGGCAGGAAATAATCAAACTCAGAGCTAAAATCAACCAAGTAGAAACAAAAAGGATCATAGAAAGAATCAACAGAACCAAGGGTTGGTTCTTTGAGAAAAACAACGAGATAGATAAACCTTTAGCCAAACTAACCAGAGGACACAGAGAGTGTGTCCAAATTGACAAAATCAGAAACGAAAAGGGAGACATAACTACAGAATCAGAGGAAATTAAAAAAACCATCAGATTTTACTATAAAAGCCTATATTCAACAAAACTTGAAAATCTGCAGGAAATGGACAATTTCCTAGACAGATACCAGGTACCGAAGTTAAATCAGGAACAGATAAACCAGTTAAACAACTCCATAACTCCTAAGGAAATAGAAGCAGTCATTAAAGGTCTCCCAACCAAAAAGAGCCTAGGTCCAGATGGGTTTAGTGCAGAAATCTATCAGACCTTTACAGAAGACCTCATGCCAATATTATCCAAACTATTCCACAAAATTGAAACAGATGGAGCACTACTGAATTCCTTCTCTGAAGCCACAATTACTCTTATACTTAAATCACAAAGACCGAACAAAGAAAGAGAACTTCAGACCAATTACCCTTATGAATATTGACGCACAAATATTCAATAAAATTCTGGCAAACCGAATTCAAGAGCACATCAAAACAATCATGAACCATGATAAAGTAGGCTTCATCCCAGGCATGCAGGGATGGTTTAATATATGGAAAATCATCAAAATGATCCATTATACAAACAAACTGAAAGAACAAAACAACATGATCATTTCATTAGATGCTGAGAAAGCATTTGACAAAATTCAACAACCCTTCATGTTAAAAGTCATGGAAAGAATAGGAATTCAAGGCCCATACCTAAACATAGTAAAAGCCATATACAGCAAACCAGTTGCTAACATTAAACTAAATGGAGAGAAACTTGAAGCAATCCCAATAAATCAGAGACTAGACAAGGCTGCCCACTCTCTCCCTACTTATTCAATATAGTACTTGAAGTTCTACCCAGAGCAATCAGACAACAAAAGGAGATCAAGGGGATAAAGATCGGTAAAGAAGAAGTCAAAATATCACTATTTGCAGATGATATGAGAGTATATTTAAGTGATCCCAAAAGTTCCACCAGAGAACTACTAAAGCTGATAAACAACTTCAGCAAAGTGGCTGGGTATAAAATTAACTCAAATAAATCAGTAGCCTTCCTCTACACAAAAGAGAAACAAGCCGAGAAAGAAATTATGGAAACGACACCCTTCATAATAGACCTAAACAATATAAAGTACCTCGGTATGACCTTAACCAAGCAAGTAAAAGATCTGTACAATAAGAACTTCAAGACTCTGAAGAAAGAAATTGAGGAAGACCTCAGAAGATGGAAAGATCTCCCATGCTCATGGATTGGCAGGATTAATATAGTAAAAATGGCCATTTTACCAAAAGCAATCTACAGATTCAATGCAATCCCCATCAAAGTACCAATCCATTTCTTCAAAGAGTTAGACAGAACAATTTGCAAATTCATCTGGAATAACAAAAAACCCAGGATACCTAAAACTATCCTCAACAATAAAAGGACCGATGGGGGAATCACTATCCCTGAACTCAATCAGTATTACAGAGCAATAGTGATAAAAACTGCATGGTATTGGTACAGAGACAGACAGATAGAACAATGGAAGAGAATTGAAGACCCAGAAATCAACCCACACATCTATGGGCAATTGATTTTTGACAAAGGTGCCAAAACCATCCAATGGAAAAAAAATAGCATTTTCAGCAAATGGTGCTGGTTCAACTGGATGTCAACATGTAGAAGAATGCAGATCAATGCATGCTTATCAACCTGTACAAAGCTTAAGTCCAAGTGGATCAAGGACTTCCACATCAAACCAGATACATTCAAACTAATAGAAGAAAAACTAGGGCAGCATCTCGAACACATGGGCACTGGAAACAATTTCCTGAACAAAACACCAATGGCTTATGCTCTAAGATCAAGAATCGACAAATGGGATCTCATAAAACTGCAAAGCTTCTGTAAGGCAAAGGACACTGGTGTTAGGACAAAACGGCAACCAACACATTGGGAAAATATCTTTACCAATCCTACAACAGATAGAGGTCTTATATCCAAAATGTACAAAGAACTCAAGAAATTAGACTGCAGTGAGACAAATAACCCTATTAAAAATGGGGCTCAGAGCTAAACAAAGAATTCACAGCTTAGGAATGCCGAATGGTTGAAAAACACCTAAAGAAATGTTCAACATCTTTAGTCATAAGGGAAATGCAAACAAAACAACCCTGAGATTTCACCTCACACCAGTGAGAATGCTAAGATCAAAAACTCAGGTGACAGCAAATGCTGGCATGTGGGGCAGGCTCTGAATGGGAGTTCCATCTGCCTCTGTTCTAAACTTTGCCTCCCTATTTCCTGCCAAGTGTATTCTTGTTCCCCTTTTAAAGAAGGAGTGAAACATTCTCATTTTGGACATCCTTTGAGTTTCATGTGTTCTGTGCATCTAGAGAAATTCAAGCATTTGGGCGAATAGCCACTTATCAATGAGTGCATACCATATGTGTATTTCTGTGATTGGGTTACCTCACTCAGGATGATATTTTCCAGTTCCATCCATTTGCCTATGAATTTTATAAAGTCATTTTTTGATAGGAGAGTAATAGTCCATTGTGTAGATGTACCATATTTTCTGTATCCATTCCTCAGTTGAAGGGAATCTGGGTTCTTTCCAGCTTCTGGCTATTATAAATAAGGTCTGTGAACATAGTGGAGCATGCGTCTTTGTTTTATGTTGGAGCATCTTTTGGGTATATGCCCAAGACAGGTATAGCTGGGTCCTCAGTTAGTTCAATGTTCAATTCTCTAAGGATCCTCCAGACTGATTTCTAGAATGGTTGCACCAGTCTGCAATCCCACCGAAAATGGAGGAGTGTTCCACTTTCTCCACATCTTCGCCAGCATTTGCTGTCACCTGAGTTTTTGATCCTAACCATTCTCACTGGTGTGAGGTGAAATCTCAGGGTTGTTTTGATTTGCATTTCCCTTATGACTAAAGATGTTGAACATTTCTTTAGGTGTTTCTCAGCCATTCAGAATTCCTCAGCAGTGAATTCTTTTTTTAGCTCTGAACCCCGTTTTTTAATAGGGTTATTTGTCTCCCTGTGATCTAACTTCTTGAGTTCTTTGTATATTTTGGATATAAGGCCTCTATCTGTTGTAGGATTGGTAAAGATATTTTCCCAATGTGTTGGTTGCTGTTTTGTCCTAACACCAGTGTCCTTATCCTTACAGAAGCTTTGCAGTTTTATGAAATCCCATTTGTCGATTCTTGATCTTAGAGCATAAGCCATTGGTGTTTTGTTCAGAAAATTTTCTCCAGTGCCCATGTGTTCGAGATGCTTCTCCACTTTTTCTTCTATTAGTTTGAGTGTATCCAGTTTGATGTGGAGTTCCTTGTTCAACTTGGACTTAAGCTTTGTACAGGTTGATAAGCATGAATCGATCTGCATTCTTCTACATGCTGATCTCCAGTTGAATCAGCACCATATGCTGAAAATGCTATCCTTTTTCCATTGGATGTTTTTGGCTCCTTTATCAAAAATCAAGTGACCATAGGTGTGTGGGTTGATTTCTGGGTCTTCAATTCTATTCCACTGGTCTATCTGTCTGTCTCTGTACCAGTACCTTGCCGTTTTTATTACTATTGCTCTGTAATACTGCTTGCGTTCACGGATAGTGATTCCCCCAGAAGTCCTTTTATTGTTGAGGATAGTTTTAGCTATCCTGGGATTTTTGATATTCCAGATGAATTTGCAAATTGTTCTATCTAACTCTCTGAAGAATTGGATTGGTATTTTGATGGGGATTGCACTGAATCTGTAGATCACTTTTGGTAAAATAGCCATTTTTACTATGTTAGTCCTGCCAATACATGAGCATGGGAGATCTTTCAGTCTTCTCAGATCTTCTTCAATTTCTTCAGAGGCTTGAACTTCTTATCATACAGAACTTTAACTTGCTTGGTTAAAGTCACACCAAGGTTTTTTTATATTATTTTGGACTATTATGAAGGGTGTCGTTTGCCTAATTTCTTCTTTGGCTTTTCTCTTTTGTGTAGAGGAAGACTACTGATTTATTTGATTTCATTTTATACCCAGCCACTTTGCTAAAGGTGTTTATCAGGGTTAGTAGTTCTCTATTAGAACTTTGGAATCGCTTAAATATACTACCCTATCATTGGCAAAGAGCGATATTTTGACTTCTTCTTTTCCAATCTGTATAATCTTGATCTCCTTTTGTTGTCTGATGGCTCTGGCTAAAACTTCAAGAACTATATTGAATAAGTAGGGAGAGAGTGGGCAGCCTTGTCTAGTCTCTGATTTCAGTAGGATTGCTTCAAGTTTCTCTCCATTTAGTTTAATGTTAGTGACTGGTTTGCTGAATATGGCTTTTACTATGTTCAGGTATGGGCCTTGAATTCCTATTCTTTCCAGGACTGTTATCATAAAGGGTTGTTGAATTTTGTCAAATGTTTTCTCAGCATCTAATGAAATGATCATGTGGTTTTGTTCTTTCAGTTTGTTTATATAATGGATTACATTGATGGTTTTCTGTACATTAAACCATCCCTGTTTGCCTGGAATGAAGCAGACTTTTTCATTATGGATGATTGTTTTGATGTGCTCTTGGATTCCGTTTGCCAGAATTTTATTGAGTATATTTTTGTTGATATTCATAAGGGAAATTGGTCTGAAGTTCTCTTTTTTTGTTGGTTCTTTGTGTGGTTTAGGTATAACAGTAATTGTTGCTTCATAGAAGGAATTTGGTAGCGCTCCATCTGTTTCAATTTTATGGATTTGTTTGGATAGCATTGCTATGAGGTCTTCTATGAAGGTCTGATAGAATTCTGCACTTAACCCATCTGGACCTGGACTCTTTTTGTTTAAGAGACTTTAGTGACTGCTTCTATTTCATTAGGAGTTATGGGGATGTTTAAATGGTTTATCTGTTCCTGATTTAGTTAAGTACCTGGTATATGTCTAAGAAAATGTCCATTTCCTGCACATTTTCAAGTTTTGTTGAATATAGGCTTTTGTAGTAGGATCTGATGATTTTTTGAATTTCCTCTGATTCTGTAGCTATGTCTCCCTTTTCATTTCTGATTTTGTTAATTTGTACACACTCTATGTGTCCTCTCGTTAGTCTGGCTAAGGGTTTATCTATCTTGTTGATTTTCTCAAAGAACCAACTTTTGGTTCTGTTGATTTTTTGTATGGTCCTTTTTGTTTCTACTTGGTTGATTTTAGCTCTGAGTTTGATTATTTCTGGACTTCTACTCCTCCTGTGTGTATTTGCTTCGTTTTGTTCTAGAGCTTTTAGGTGTGCTGTCAAGCTACTAATATATGCTTTCTCCTGTGTCTTTCTGCAGGCACTCAGAGCTATGAGAATTCCTCTTAGCACAGCTTTCATTGTGTCCTATAAGTTTGGGTGTGTTGTACCTTCATTTTCATTAAATTCTAAGAAGTCTTTAATTTCTTTCTTTATTTCTTCCTTGACCAGGTTATCATTAATATAGAGCATTGTTCAACTTCTATGCAGACATTCTTTCCTTATTGTTATTGAACACCAGCTTTAGCCTGTGGTGGTCTGATAGGATGCATGGGATTATTTCTATATTTCTGTATCTATTGAGGCCTATTTTATGACTGATTACATGGTCAATGTGGAGAAAGTCCCATGAGGTGGTAAGAATAAGGTATATCCTTTTGTTTTAGGATAGAATGTTCTATATTTACCTGTTAAGTGCATTTGGTTCATGATTTCTCTTAGTCGGTATAGGTCTCTGTTTAATTTCTGTTACCATGATCCATTGATGATAGTGGGGTGTTGAAATCTCCTACTATTATTGTGTGAGGTGCAATGTTTGATTTGAGCTTTAGTATGGTTTCTTTTATGTATGTAGTGCCCTTGTATTTGGAGCATAGATATTTAGGATTGAGAGTTCATCTTGGTGGATTTTTCTTTTGATGAATCTGAAGGGTCCTTCCTTATCTTTTTTGATGACTTTTATTTGAAAATCAATTTTATTCGATATTAGAATGGCTACTGCAGTTTCCTTCTTCAGAATATTTGCTTGGAAATTTGTTTTCCAGTCTTTCACTCTGAGGTAGTGTCTGTCTTTGTCTCTGAGGTGTGTTTCCTGTAGGCAGCAGAATGCAGGGTCTTCATTGCGTATCCGGTTTGTTAATCTATGTCTTTTTTATTGGTAATTGAGTCCATTGATTGTCAGAGATATTAAGGAATAGTGATTATTGCTTCCTGTTATATTCATATTTGAATGTGAGATTATGTTTGTGTGCTTTTCTTCTCTTTGTTTTGTTGCCAAGATGATTAGTTTCTTGCTTCTTCTAGGGTGTAGCTTTCCTCCTTATGTTGGGCTTTATCATTTATTATCCTTTGTAGAGCTAGATTTGCAGAAAGATATTGTGTATATTTGTTATTCTCATGGAATATCTTGGTTTTTCCATCTATGTTAATTGAGTGTTTTGCAGGATACAGTAACCTAGGCTGGCATTTGTGTTCTCTTAGGGTCTGTATGACATCTGTCCAGGATCTTCTGGCTTACATATACTCTGGTGAGAAGTCTGGTGTGATTCTAATAGGTCTGCCTTTATATGTTACTTGACCGTTTTCCCTTACTGCTTTTAATATTCTTTCTTTATTTTGTGCATTTGGTGTTTTGACTATTATGTGATGGGAGGTGTTTCTTTTCTGGTCCAATCTATTTGGAGTTCTGTAGTCTTCTTGGGTGTTTATGTCATCTTTTTCTTTAGGTAAGGGAAGTTTTCTTATATGATTTTGTTGAAGATATTTACTGGTCCTTTGAGCTAGGAGTCTTCACTCTCTTCTATACTTATTATCCTTAGGTTTGATCTTCTCATTGAATCCTGGATTTCTTGTATGTTTTGGACCAGTAGTTTTTTCCATTTTACATTTTCTTTGACCGTTGTTTCAGTGATTTCTATGGACTCTTCTGTTCCTGAGATTCTCTCTTCTATCTCTTGTATTCTGTTTGTGTCACTTGTATCTGCAGCTCCTTATCTCTTCCTTTGGTTTTCTACATCCAGGGTTGTTTCCCTGTTTGGTTTCTTTATTGCTTCTATTTCCATTTTTAATTCCTCCACCTGTTTGATTGTGTTTTCCTGGAATTCTTTCAGGGATTTTTGTGATTCCTCTCTGTAGGCTTCTACTTGTTTATTTATGTTTTCCTGCATTTCTCTAAGGGATTTCTTCAAGTCTTTCTTGAAGTCCTCCAGCATCATGATCAAATATTATTTTAAATCTAGATCTTGCTTTTCTGGTGTGTTTGGATATTCAGTTTTTCCTTTTGTGGGAGAATTGGGCTCTGATAATGACATGTAGTCTTGGTTTCTATTGCTTGGGCCATGCACTTGCCTCATACCATCAGGTTGTCTC
This sequence comes from Rattus norvegicus, assembly GCF_021556685.1. Lineage (NCBI taxonomy): Eukaryota > Metazoa > Chordata > Mammalia > Rodentia > Muridae > Rattus > Rattus norvegicus. The sequence continues at coordinate 166,631,400 of NC_141537.1, forward strand.
TGGTGTTACCTTGTTCTGCTATTTCTGACAGTGGCTAGACTGTCCTATAAGCCTGTGTGTCAGGAGTGCTGTAGACCTGTTTTCCTATTTTCTTTCAGCCTGTTATGGGAACTGGGTGTTCTGCTTTTGGGCGTGTTCTGCATCTGGGCACCGGGGTCCCAGATGGCCTAAGGTGTTTTCTCTGGAGTCAGAAATGTGGGCAGAGTGTAGTCACTTCTGGCTTCCCAGGCATGTCTGCCCCTCTAAAGGTTTAGTTCTCCTTCCCAAGGGATTTGGGTGCTGAGAACTCTTGACTGATTCGCTTCAGGTCCGGCAGTTCTAGACTGAGGAAGATCTGTTGATAGATTTCTTACATTGAACCATCCCTGCATCCCTCGAATGAAGCCTATTTGATCATGACAGGTGAATGTTTTGATGTGTTCTTGGATTTGGTTTGTGAAAACTCTATTGAGTATTTTTGCATTGATATTCATAAGGGAAATTGGTCGGAAGAACTCTTTCTTTGTTGGGTCTTTGTGTTTAGGTATAAGTAAGATTGTGTCTTTGTAGAAGGAATCGGGTAGTGTTTTTTCTATTTCTATTTTGTGAAAGAGTTTGAAGACTATTGCTATGAGGACTTCTATGAAGGTCTGACAGAGTTCTGCACTAAACCTGTCTGGTACTGTGAGTTTTTGGTTGGGAGACATTTAATGACTACTTCTAATTCTTTAGACATTTTGAGACAGTTTAGATAGTATATGTAATCCTTATTTAACTTTAGTAACTTATTTCTATATAGGATATTGTCCATATCATCCAGATTTGCCAGTTGTTTTAAATATAAGCTTTTGCAGAATGATCTGGGGATTTTATGAATTTCCTCAGATTCTGTTTTCTGTCTCCGTATTTAATTCACATTTTATTAATTTGGATAACCTACTTGTGCCCACTGGTTAGTCTGGCTAAAGGTTTCTCTATCTTGTTGATTTTTTTCAAAGAATCAGCTCCTGGTTTCCTTTAATTTTTGTACAGTTCATTTTATTTCTGCTTTGTTGATTTCTGCCCTGAGTTTAATAATTTCCTGCCATTACCTCTCCTAGGCTTCATTTTCATTAGTGCTTTTAGGTGTGCTGTCAGGCTGCTGATGTATGCTCTCTGCTGTGTCTTTTTGGAGGCACTTAGTGCTATGAGTTTTCCTCTCAGCACTGATTTATTGTATCTCATGCGTTTGGGTATGTTGTGACTTCATTTTCATTAAATTCGAAAATATCTTTAGTTTATTTCTTCCTTGATCAAGTTATCATTGAGTAGAGCATTGTTCAGCTACCATGTTTATGTGGACTTTCTGACATTTTTTTTATTATTGAAGACCTGCCTTAATCCGTGGTGATCTGATAGAGTGCATGGATTATTTCACACTTCTTGTATCTGTGGAGGCCTGTTGTGTGACCAATTATATGGTCAATTTTGGAGAAGGTAACATGAGATGCTGAGAAGAAGGTATATCCTTTTTAACATTAAAGGTTTTATAGATAATTGCTAAATCCATTTGGTTCATAATCTCTGTTAGTTCCTCTGTGTCTCTGTTTAGTTTCTGTATCCATGGTCTGTCCATTTATGAGAGTGGTGTATTTAAGTCTCCCACTACTATTGTGTGAGGTACAATGTGTGCTTTGAACTTTAGTAGGATTTCTTTTATGAATAGAGGTGCCCTTGCATTTGAAGCATAGACATTCAGAACTGAGAGTTCATATTGGTGGATTTTCCTTTGATGAATTGTCCTTCCTTATCATTCTTCATAACTTTTGGTTGAAAGTTGATTTTATTTGATATTAGAACGACTACTCCAGCTTATTTCTTGGAACTATTTGCTCAGAAAAAAATTGTTTTCCATCATTTTACTCTGAACATAGTGTCTGTCTTTGTCACTAAACCAAAATAGAAATAGAAACAATTAAGATATCAAAAAGAGACAAACCTGGCTGGGGATTTAGCTCAGTGGTAGAGCGCTTGCCTAGGAAGCACAAGGCCCTGGGTTCGGTCCCCAGCTCCGAAAAAAAAACCAAAAAAAAAAAAAAAAACCAAAAAAAAATACAAGAGACAAACCTGGAAATAGAAAACAAAGGAAAGAGATCAGCATTTATAGAATGCTCTTCATGAGACTGAACAAGACAACAAAGTCTCTTCCGGTCATTTTTGAGACTTCTTGTATCAAACCAAATGATATAACTCTCTTGATCTTAGTCTCAAGTAGAATCTACAGAGAAGGGCAACAAACAGCCACATTCTTCATCACAATACCACAAAACAGTCTCTATGTCACATATTAAAATATTTCTCCACTCAAACCTCTTAGGCTAAATCTACACATTTCAAATTACACTCCACAACCAAGTCTTCCATATTTCTACTAGGATTACCCATTAAATCCCACTTACAACATTCCACTGCTTCCCAAATCCAAAGACCCTAAATTCACATTCTTCCAAACAAAAGTGTGGTTAGGCTTATGACAATACCGTACTCCTGATACCAACTTCTTTCTTAGAATTTTATTGCTGGTAATAAACATCATGACCCATGCAACTCTCATAAAAGAGAACATTTAATTAGGACTGGATTATAAGGTCAGAGATTCAGTCCATTATTAAGAAAAGAGCATGGCAGCATCTGGAAAGATATGGGGTTGGAGGAGCAGCAGAAATTCCTACTATTTGATCAAAAGGCAGACATAAGAAGAATGGCTTCCACATGTCTAGGGGAAGGGTCTCAAAGACCAGTCCCTCAGAAACACACTTCCCCTACCAGCAGATACATTCTCCAATGAGGCCAAATATCTGAATGATCTACCTTCTGTATCAAAGGTACTCAAACCATCAAAAAGGGATACAATCAATCTTGGTCAAGAAAAATTTTTTTCAGTGGACAGTAGTCAGTACCAATATGCAGGACTTGTCACAGTTCCAGTGTAAAGAGAATATGTGCTAAGCTCTATGGGGCCATTGTCATTAACTTCTTCACCAAACACAACCAGCAAGACTCAGAGAATAGCATGGAAAGGGAGTAGAAAGAGTGGAAGAGCCAACTGATGCAGAAATGCTCTGTGAAATGCTGACCTATGGGAAATAGCTATCCCATTCACAAATAGTAGCTATGATTACCTATGTCCAACTATAGAAGATCAAGACAACCAAAATCCCTACATAGATGGGAAGGCCCGCTGCCCTTAATGAATCATTATTTTTAGGTGACAGGTACTGCAAAAGAATGGATTCATTCTTTTCATTCTTTTTGGGTGGTCTGGCCACTAGTATTTTTCCTTGCTCCAGTAAATGCTTTACAACCATGCACCTCTGAACTTCACTAAGAAACCATGGTTTAGAGAAAGTCATGTTAGGGAAAATGCAGGGGAAGTTGAAGGTGCAAAGAGGTGTTGGATATGACCATATTTCATTCTCTCTCTCTCTCTCTCTCTCTCTCTCTCTCTCTCTCTCTCTCTCTCTGTGTGTGTGTGTGTGTGTGTGTGTGTGTGTGTGTGTGCGTGCGTGTGTGTGTGTGTATTGATTTCACAAAAATCAATGTCTTTTCTACTATGTCAGAAAGGAGCATCAACCTCTGAGTTTATACACACAACTTGAAATGAATATTTATTATATGAACTTATTCTTATGTTTCTAAACCACAAACAATTGTTCTACTGTTTCAGGCCTCCCTGCTGGAAGTGCCTTCAGTGCCACCACTACTTAGCTTAGGGCTGGCAGTGAGAGTGTTTAATGGTGGTCTGCAGTCTGTGGTTTCCTTTGCTAGACTGAAAGGGGAAAAAGGGGTCTGAAACAAATGTTGTTGTTCCTGGACTCCAATTCCCTTCAGGGACTCTAAGTGTCTGGCAGGAAATAAAAGGCAAAACCTGGGAGAGGCAGAACTGGTCTGATTCTGAGTGAGCACCAAAATCAGGGAGGGGTGGTGGAGAAGGCCTTTTTCTTAGGGAGATTTTGTCTCTGCTCATTAAGTTGAAGGCTAATTTTACAGCAGATGTGAATGCTTATACTTTATTTGTGCTGGACCTACACTTAAATACAGAGAATACCCAGGAAAAGAAGCTCACAGGCTGAATGATAGTGAGTTATCTTCATACATCATTAGCATAAAAACTAAACTCATCTATTCCTGGGCTTTTGTTTGTTGGGAGACTTTTAAGATTGCTTTTCTTTTTGTAGGGGTGATATTGCTGTTCAAATAGTTAACCTGACATTGGTTTAACTTTGATAAGTGGTATCTGTCTAGGAAACTGTCCATTTACTTAAGATTTTCCAGTTTTCTGGAGTACATAATTTTGAAATAAGACCTAATGATTTTTTTCAATTTCTTCTTTGTCTCTTATTATGCCGTCCATTTCATTTCTGATTTTCTTTAATTGGATTCTATCTCTCTGTCTTTTGGTTAGGTTGGCTAAAATGTTGTCTTCTTTATTGATTTTATCAAAGAACCAGATCTTGGCTTTTGTGATCCTTTGTATTATTTTCTTTTCTTATGTATTGATTTCAGGTTTTATTTTTTTACTCTATTCCACTTTGTTGTGCTTGCTTCTTTATTTTCTAGAGCTTTCCATTTCATTTTTAAATGGCTGGTAAGAGAACTTTTTAATTTCTTTGTGGAGGTATTTTGGGTGATGAACTTTACTCTAGCATTGCATTCACGTGTCCCATAAATCGGATATGTTATACCTTCACTTTCATTGAATTTTAGGAAATCTTTAATTTCCTTCTTTATTCTGACCCAGAGATTATTGGGAAGAAAGTTGTTCAATGTCCCCAAATATATAGGATTTGTAGTGTTTCCACAGTTAAAGATCAGATTCAATTCATGGTGGTCTAATGAGACACATGAGCTATTGCAATTTTCTTGTATCTGTTGAGGCTTATTTTATGAGTGACAATAGGATAAGTATTGGAGAAGGATGCATGAGATGCTGAGAAGTAGTCATTTTGTTTCATATTTGGGTGAAAAATTCTATAAATGACTCTTAGGCCCATTTCATTCATAATGTCTGTTACTTTCGTTTTTCTCCATTTAATTTTTGACTGGATGACCTGTAAAGTTGTTATAGATGAGTGTTGAAATCTCCTGCTATTAATGTATACAGTTTAATGTGGTATTTAAACTTTAGCAATGTTTCTTTTTCAAATATTGTTGCCCTTGTATGTGGACATAGTTGTTCAGAATTGAGGTAACATCTTGGTAGAAGTTTCCTTTGGTGAGTAGGAAGTGTCTTTTCCTATCTCTTTTGATTAATTGTGGTGGAAAGTCTACTTTATTAGATATTAGAATGACAACTACAGCTTGAGTCCTGGGTACATTTCTTTGGAATATTCTTTTCAGCTCTTTATTCTGAGGTAATATCAATCTTTATTTCTAAGGTGTGTTTCTTGCATGCAGCTAAATGATGGATCCTGTTTCTGTATACATTCTGTTAGCCTGTGTTTTATTGGGGAATTGAATTCACTGATATTGAGAGAAATTAATAACCAGTGATTGATATTTCCTGCTATTTTGATGTCAATTGTGTGTGTGTGTATTCTTCCCTTTTTTTTGCTAATATGGAGTTATGTATTCCCCATGTTTCCTTGAATGTAGATATCTTCATTGACTTTGAGTTTTCTTTCTAGTATTTTCTGTACGGCTGGATTTGTGGATATCTTTGCATTTCTGTTTGTCTTCTTCAATCAGTCTATGTTGATTGAGAGCTTTGCTATATATTATATATTGTAGGTTGGGATCTATGAATTTTTAGAGGTTGCAACACATCTGTCTAGGCCCTTCAAATTTATGAGTCTCTGTTGGGAAGTCTAGTGTGATTCTGAGAGATCAGACTTTGTATGTTACCTGCCCTTTCCCCTTACTTCTTTTAATATTCTTTCCTCATTCTGTAGACTTTGTGTTTTAATTATTATGTGTCAGGAAGATTACATTTTTTCACATTTAATTGGTGTTCTATAGGTATTTTTTTCCTTGGGATGGGAAACTTTTTTCTATGCTTTTGTGGAAATATTTTCTGGGTCTTAAAGCTGGGATTCTTCAACTTTTTCTATTCCTATTGTTCTTAGGTCTGTTCTTCCTATCTCTAGGATTCCCTAAATCATGTTTTCTTTATTGCTACTGTTTCTGTCTCCCTTTATTGCTTCTGTTACATCTGGAAAAATTGCTCCTGGTGAGACAGGCTTCTGATGGCTATCCTTGGGTTGTGTGGTTCTAGATCTAAAGGTCTGTACATTTCAGAATGTGCATGTCTCTTCAGCAGCCACAGATTTGATGAAATTGAGGAGATAGGTTAGAGTAATATGGAGGTCCTCTTGTTTTAGCAGGCTGGTCAGGTCAGCATACCTTGCTCCAGATAACTCAGTAATTAGAGAAGATTGGTGGATGAAGGACAAAATTGTGCTTTCAATTAACATGATTTAATTCTACTCATAATTAAGAACTCAGGCTGTTAATTAGCATTCTTTACTTCAAAGGGATTTTATGCAAATAGAACAGATTCCTCAATGTTGTGAGGCAAAGCCTGGAAACACACTAAAGAAGGTCTCTGTACTCTTTACAAGGAAAGAAGATGTCCTCTGCTCTGTCAAGTCAGATTCCAGAGAATAAATCTTCCAGGTTGTCTCTCTGTTTGCACAGCAGACTAAGTCCTATGATAAAAACACTTGTTTGTAAGGAGTCATGGATTATTATCATAAAAAATGTCAACCAGAACATTTCCATTTTACCTTTAACGCTCTGAGAATCAACCAGGGAATTTATCCAGTGTCTTCCCACAAATACAGCTGTATGAATTATCACACTTAGTATTTTCTAGTCTTCTTTTAGATAAGAATACACATCCTCCATCTTTTAGATTGAACTTCCTTCTGCTCAGTACACTGAAGAACACAGAGAACAGTGGGCAACTGCTGAATTTTGAACAGTCTCTGAAACAAGTCTTGATTTTAAAAATTCTTTTCACCAAAGTAGACAAAACTACAAGTATCAATCATAGGTTAATCAATAAAACATGTTTTTTTTTCTCTAAGCATATTAAAAAATAATGGTCTCTTTGTCACAAAAAAATCCTCATCTATTTCACACTTGCAATTAGTGGTTGGCTGGGAAAACTGATTATAAATATTTCCCAGGAACTATTTGTGTTTAACATAATCTCCCACATATATCTTGTCAATAAAAATGCCACTATAAAAGTAAAAAAACAGATGTGTCTGTCACACAGGACATGGTCTCATATGCTCATGTTTTAAGGAGTAAAAGAAGATATGAATATCACAGATAAAGGCATACAATTAATATTTGGATTGTTATCTCCTTTTTCCTACACTACATCTTAGCAAATGAGCCTTCAAATAAACATGGCAATCTGCAGGATGGTATATGACTTACCTTTTAAAAAAAGTTAAATGCAAAATAAAAATTCATTAGAACACAGAAGAATTTAGTGCATAGTATTACAAAAAAGATAGTTCTCAGACAACCTGGGCTATGTAGAAAAGCAGAATTCAAAAGGTAAGTATTTAATAACTATGATCTTCTTGTGTAAACCTGCATAAATCACACTTCTACTCAGGCTGAAATATTAGCAGGAGGTGGATCAAGTTTTAGATTACCAGAGAAGCACTACAGCCACCTTTATCTCCAATAGGGAAATCTAACTAAAAATGCACTTATAATGGAGATCCTCAATATTTGATTCATGGAGGCCTAATAATACACAGTTGAAATCAATCCTAACTACATAGGACTGTGACTTCAAAGGAATGAGTCTTTAGCAAAATACATCAATGTCTTTAACTGTGGGTTTAAGATGAGAGGAAAGGCTGCCACAGCTCTCTGTAGCCAAATCCTATGGGGGAGAGAGATGGGCACTCAGAAGTGAAGACTATCATGAGAGCTCAGGGGAGTCACATTCCTGGCCCAAGAGGAACCCAACTAGAGCACTCTGGACAGAGGAACCTAGGAGTAATCAGAGAGAGGATCCTTCTTGTTTCTGTCCATGCCAAGAGCTGAAATCCAGATATCAGGAGCACTGGAAACCCTGAGAGCAGATGTAAGATCAACTCTTCTGTTCCAAGTGACCTGACTGAAGACCATAGAACACATAAACCCAGGAGCAGACTGGGACAGGACCTTTCTGCTTCTGTCTGTACCCAAAGCTGAACTGGTATCACATCTCTGTACTCAGAGTGCACTTGGAGAAAACAAGTGTCCAAGAGTACTGAAACACAGTCTTACAGGAGGAAAAATGCACTGTCAGAGCCAGAAAGACTAGCTAATACAGAGACAACCTGATAGCAAGAGGCAAGCACAGGAACATAAGCAACAGAAACCAAGACTACTTGGCATCATCAGAGTTCAGTTATATCCCAACACACAAGGAAGGCAAGATTTGGATTTAAAATCATATCTCATGATGATGATAGAGGACTTTAAGAAGAACATAAATAACTCCCTTAAAGAAATATAAGACAACACAGATAAACAAATACAGGAAACACAAAAATCCCATAAAGAATCACAAGAAAACAAAATCAAATAGGTGAATGAATTGAACAAAATAATCCAGAATCTAAAAATGTAAATAGAAACCATAAAGAAATCACAAATGGAGACAAAAAACAAAATGTACAAAACAAAGAAAAAGTATTAAAAACAGTAAGGGAAAAATGTCAAGTAACAAATAAAGGCACACTCATCAGAATTATACCAAACTTCTTGCTAGAGACTATGAAAGCCAGGAGATCCTGGGCAGATATACAGAACTTAAGAAAACACAAATGCCAACACAGGCTATTGTATCCAGCAAAACTGTCATTAACATAGATGAAAAGAATCAAGAAATTGCAAGAGAAAAACATATTTAGACTGTAAGTTTCCACATATCCAGCACTATAAAGGATAATAGAAAGAAAATCCCAACACAAAGAAAGAAACTACATCCTAGAAAGAGCAAGAAATTAATCTTCTTGCAACAATACCAAGAGAGAGAGAGAGAGAGAGAGGGAGAGAGAGAGAGAGAGAGAGAGAGAGAGAGAGAGAGAGAGAGAGAGAACATAATTAAACCTCTAACAACAAAAATAACAGGAAACAAACATCATTATTCCTTAATATTCCTTAACATCAATGGACGCAATTCCCCAAGAAAAAGACATAGACTAACAGACTGGATATATAAAGAGGACCCAGCATTTTGATGCATATATAAACACACCTCAGTAACAAAGACAGGCACTGCCTCTGAGAAAAAGGCTGGAAAACAATTTTCCAAACAAATGATCCCAAGAAAAAGCTGGAGTGGCACTCCTAATATTTAATAAAATTGACTTTCAACCAAAAGATAAGAAGGGATACATCATATTCATCCAAGGAAAAACCCACCAAAATGAACTCTCAGCCCTGAATATCTATGCTATAAGTATAAGGGCACCTACATTCATAAAATAAATATTACTACAGTTCAAAGGACACATTATCCCTCACTGAATAATAAATAGGGGGAGATTTCAGCACCCTGATCTCATCAATGGATGGATCATAAAAACAGAAACTTAACAGAGACATAGAGAATTAAGAAAGATTATGAACCAAATGGATTTAACAGAGATCTATAGAATATTTCATCCTAAAATAAAGAATATACCTTCCTCTCAGCATCTCACACTACCTTCTCCAAAATTGACCACATAATCTGTCAGAAAACAGGCCTCAAAAGATACAAGAATATTCAAATAACTACATGCATCCTATCAGATCACCATGGATTAAGGCTGGTATTTAATAACAAAAAAAATGACAGAAAGCCCGTATTGAAACAAAAGTTGAATAACAATCTACTCAATGATAACTTGGTCAAGGAAAGATTAAAGAAAGAAATTAAAGACTTTTAAGTAAAGAATTTAATGAAAATGAAGGCACAACATACCCAAACTTATGGGACACAATAAAAGCAGTACTAAAAGGATATCTCATAGCTCGGAGTGTCTTAAAAAGAAAAAGGAGAGAGCATACATTAGCATCTTGACAGCACATTTAAAGCTCTAGAAAAAGAAGCAAATACATCAAAGAAGAATAAACAGCAGGAAAGAATGAAGCTCTGGGCTGAAATCAACCAAGCAAAAACAAAAAGAACTATACAAAGATTAAAGAAAACCAGAAGCTGGTTCTTCCAGAAAATCAACAAGAGAGATAAACCCTTAGCCAGACTAACCAGAGGGCACAGGGAGTGTATCCAAATTAACAAAATCAGAAATGAAAAGGGAAAAAGAACAACAGCATCTGTGGAAATCCTAAAAATCATCAGATCCTACTCCAAAAGCCTATGTTTAACACAACTGGAAAATCTGGATAAAATGGACACGTTTCTACGCAGAAAGCAGGTAAAAAATTTAAATCAGGATCAGATAAACCATCTAAAGAGTCCCATACCCCTTACATATAAAAGTAATAATTAAAAGTCATCCAACCAAAAAAAAAAAACCCTATGATCAGATGGAATTAGTGCAGAACTCTATGACACTTTCATAGAAATCATAATACCAATACTTTTCAAACCATTCCAGAAAATAAAAACAGAAGGAACACTAACCAATTTGATCAATGAAGCCACAAATATACTTAAACCTACATCACACAAAGACTCCACAAGAAAGACAACTACAGACAGATTTCCCTTATTAATAGCAATGCAATAATACTCAATAAAATTATCTCAAACCCAATCCATGAACACATCAAAGCAATCATCCATTATGATCAAGTAGGCTTCATCCCAGAGATGGAGGGATGGTTCAATATATGGAAATACAACTATGTAATGCACTATGTAAACAAACTAAAAAAATACAAAACATGATCATGTGATTAAATACTTAGAAAGCATTTAAGAAAATTTAACACTCCTTCATGTTAAAAGACTTGGAAACATAGGAACTCAAGGCTCATACCAAAACATAGTAAAAGCAGTATGCAGCAAACCAGTAGCCAATATCAAACTAAATGGAGAGAAACTTGAAGAAATCACACTAAAATCAGGGACTAGAAAAGGCTGCCCACTCTCTCCCTACCTATTCAATATAGAACTCAGGTGAATCAGACAACAAAAAGAGGTCAAAAGGACACAAATTGGAAGTGAATAAATCAAAATATCACTATTTACAGATGATATGATAGTATACTTAGGTTTCCCTAAAAGCTTCACCAGAGAACTACTAAACCTGAAAACCAACTTCAGCAAAGTGGCTTTATATACAATTAACTCAAATAAATAAGTAGCCTTCCTCTACTAAAAGGATAAACAGGATGAAAAAGAAAGTAGGGAAGTGACAACCTTCACAGTAGTCACAAATAACATAAAATACCTTCGTGTGACCCTAACAAAGCAAGTGAAAGATCTGCATGACAAGAAATTAAAGTCTCTGAAGAAATAAATTGAAGAAAATATCAAAGGTGGAATAACCTCCCATGCTCTTAGATTTGTCAGATTAATATAGCAAAAATGGTCATTTTGCCAAAAGCAATCTACAGATTCAATGAAAAACCCATCAAATTGCCAACTCAATTCCTCATAGATATAGAAAGAGCAATTTGAAAATTCACTTGAAAAAAAAATGACAGCATAGTGAAAACTATCCGCAACAATAAAGGAACTTTTGGGAGAATCACCAATCCTCACCTAAACCTGTATTACAGAGCAATAGTGATAACACCTGTATTTCATTGTTACAGTGACAGACAGGCAGATCAATGTAGTAGATTTCAAGACCCAGAAATGAATCCACACATGTATGGTCATTTGATCTTTGAAAAAGGAGCTAAAAAGATAGCAGTTTCAACAAATGGTGCTAGTTCAACTGGAGGTCAGCATGTAGATGAAGGCAAATTGATCCTTTCTTTTCACCCTGTACAATGTTCCAGCCCAAGTGGGTTAAGGACCTCCACCTAAAACCAGAGACACTCAAACTAATAGAAAAAATTTTTGAACACATGGGCACTGAGGAAAATTTGCTGAACAGAACACCAATGGCTTATGCTCTAAGATCAAGAATCGACAAATGGGACTTCATAAAATTTCAAATCTTCTGTAAGGCAAAGGATGCTGTCATTGGGACAAAATGACAACCAACATATTGGGAAAAGAGCTTTACAAGTCCTACATCTGATAGAGGGCTAATATCCCATGTATATGAGAACTCAAAAGGTACAGAGTTAAGCAAAGAATTCTCAGCTGTGGAATATCAAATGGCTGAAAAGCACCTAAAGAAATGTTCAACAACCTTACTCATCAGAGAAATTCAAATCAAAACAACCCTGAGATTTTACCTCACACCTGTCAGAATGGCTAAGATCAAAAACTCAGGTGACAACAGATGCTGGCTATGATGTGGAGAAAGAGGAACATTCCTCCACTGCTGGTTGGATTGCATGCAGTTATAACCACTTGGGAAAACAGTCTGCAGCTTCCACAAAAATTTGGACATAATACTACCTCCAGAATCAAGCAAACCACAGGGCATATACCCAAAAGATGCTCCAATATATAACAAGGACACATGGTCTACTATATTCATAGCAACCTTATTTATAATAGCCAGAAACTAGAAGGAACCCATATGCCCTTCAACAGAGGAATGGATATAGTAGATGTGCTACATCTACACAATGGAGTACTACTCAGCTATCAAAAACAATGACTCCGTGAAATTCATATGCACATGGATGGAACTAGAAAATATCATCCTGAGTGAGATAATCCAATCCCAAAAAATCCCCACACATGGTATGCACTCATTGATAAGTGGATATTAGCCCAAAAGCTCTTATTACTCAAGACAATCTTCAGACCACATATAGCTCAAGAAGAAGGATGACCAAAGTGTGGCTGCTTCAGTCCTTATTAAAAGGGGGAACAAAAATATTCATAGAAGCAGATATGAAGTGAATGTTTGTAGCAGAGACAAAGGAATAGCCATTAAGATCCTGCCCCACCTGGTGATCCAGCCTATATACATGCAGCCACCAAAACCAGAAAATATTGATGATGCATGAAGTGCATGCTAACAGGAGCCTGATATAGCTGTCTCCTGAAAGACTCAACCAGAGCATGACAATCAACCAGAGGCGAAAGCTAGAAGCAAACCATTGAACTGAGAATGGGGTTCTCATGGTGTAGTTAGAAGAAATTGAAGGACCTGTAGGGGCTTGCAACCCCACTCGAACCCACAATACCAACCAACCAGAGCCCCCAGGAACTCGACCAATACCCAAAGTGTACAAATGGACACTTTGTATGGACAAAAGTACATACACATGGCTCCAGCTACATATGTAGCAGAGGATGGCCTTGTTGGGCAACAATGGGAAGAAAAGTCCTGTCAAGGCTTGAACCCACAGGGGTCAAGAAATTGAATAGAAATTCTAGTCTTTAGGAAATAGAGCTAGAAAGACTCAGCTAGTCTATGTGAAATTATGCTTCTTATAGACAAACCAAACTAATAACAGTACTAATAATCTCTGTGATTAGAACATATTAGTACATGTGCTAAAGCAGTCTATCCTGTGATCATTTCTGTGACAGCCTGCTTAAGAATTGTCTTTGAAGAAAATGAGGAAAATATTTTCTGAAATGTTTGGAGCCTATCTATCCACACTGACAGGGACACATTTAGAATAGAAGTGAGCTAGATGACCCATCTTCTCAGTCACTGAATAAAAGATTCCTGAGAAAGTTACTACTGTGGGGAGTATGCGTCAGCTAGTTTCTATACTTTCTGTAGCTGCTGAAGAAGAAACCCAGTGAATGCCACAAACAAAATGACATCATGAACAAAAGACAACAGAAACAGTACATTAAACCCTCAAAAGTACATACAATACAATTACCAACTAGCACATGTAAAATAAGTATAACTGACATCTTTCAAAGGAAAATATACAGGCCAGACATGCCTCCCTGTAGTCTCAACCCCAAAGGAATATAGACATGAGGATCATGAGCTCAAGGACAGCTTGTGTAACATAAGTCCCTATCTCAAAATCTCTACAAAGTAATAAAAATTATTTTTTAAATTATCTAATAGCATGTTAACATATAAATAACTAGGAAAGTTATTAAAGGAGAAACACATAATTACGCAGTGATTTCTTAAAATTTGTATTTCTAAAAGCAATCAACATAATAAGAATGAGAAATGCATGATGTGAAGACAGAGGGGGATTCTGAGGATTCAAGGACAAATGTGGATGAGTTCTGGAAAGTAAGGGACAGGAGAAGATAAGGATGGATTAAACATAACTAAGGATGTATAAAAGGACTTATGGAAACCCACTAGTTAGCTAGTTTTTAGTTGGCCAACACAAAACTGCCTCCATATTTCCTTCGTGGTTTGGAGTTTTCCATTTTTAATGTGTGGTTTTGTTTCTGTGTTTGTTTTTTTTTTTTTTTTTGGTTCTTTTTTTCGGAGCTGGGGACCGAACCCAGGGCCTTGTGCTTCCTAGGTAAGCGCTCTACCACTGAGCTAAATCCCCAGCCCCTGTGTTTGTTTTGTTTGTTTGTTTGAGTGGGGACATTTTTGTCATACTGTTTTTTATTGTTTTAGTTTTTCCTTGTTTGGTTTTATTATTTTCTTTTCTGACGTTGTTTTTTTGTGGAGAGAGAAAAATCATGACATTGACTATGTAGGAAGGTGTGGACCAAGTAGTATTCAGTGAGGATGGAATGTGATCAAAATCCATGCTATGAAAAAAGTTAGTTAAAACATGAAAGTTTAACTTTAGAAAAGAGTTACAATTACAGAAGATATGAGTTTTTAAAAGAAAACCAAACTGCAAGACAAAGCCTACCCCAAAGGAATCACTGATCAGGGAGATGACAGAAGATTCCAATGCAGCATAGGTATTGCTCCTGCACTTGCTTACCATAACATCATGGTTATGGTAACATTATTGCTCCAGATGCTCCACACTTTGACATGAAGAAATAAAGAAGTCTATCTCAAACCAATATGGAAATATCTTTCCTTGGGCTGGCTTTCATAGGGTTAGTATGTATTTTGCAGGTTGAGGAGAGAATAAATAAGAATAGTCCTATCTGCATTGGATTCTGCATACTACAGTGCTGACCTGCTAGGAAAGATATGTCATAGGGTAGCAGTTTTCTTATTGGAACTAAGGTCTTTACCATATAACAGAATAATGACTGATGTTGTAATCCAAATCAAAATCCCAAGATTTAGCAGAGGTCACATGCCTTAGGTTGGAACTTGCTACAATCGCTCTGTTAAGTGGTCAGTGATTAGAATGCATTCTAAACATTTATAGTTACAGCCTAGACTTGTGCTGCTCTCAACCTCCATCACAGATACTTCTTTAATCAGTGGGCCGTAGTCCTTGCAGATTGACAGAATTGGTAAATGAACTTAGTATAAGTGTTTATGTGTAGAGGCTTAAAGGAGACATCTACATCAACTTCTCCCCCTCCATACCACTAGCATGTCTCATGGAACAGCAGAGAAGAAGACATAGAAAGAATGTAAAATGAGAAAAGAAAAAAAAAGCTTTCTGAAATGAGATTTTCCAGACAAGATGAAATTTCTTCAAAGATTATTCCTTGTTAAGAAATCACTATTTATAGGTGAAAACTGCTAGAAAAGTGAATGTTCTTTACTGAGGGTGTGGCCACTTCTGGGTTTCGTTTGTCCAATAGAGAGCCTACACCAGGCACATATGAACAGTTAATTACAATGACAGGTGTTAGACTGGCAAATGTTGTAGCTTTTAGTGGGACTAGGGTAATGAAATGTTCATATATTTTTGATGTATATGAGATATTCCCAAAATATATATTATTAATAAATATAAGCAGTTAAAATGTTTCTACCAGGTTATAAATAAACAAAAATAGTTGGATTTGCATAACAAAACACCTTAAATGGATGGTATGCATACATATGTATGTGTATATAAACATGTTCATAAACCAAAAATTGTGTAAGATAACTGCAGTAAAAACTATCAAATAACTGTCTGAGACACTCACACTCATTGTATCTGTCATGATGATTCAATCACTTCTCACCATCTTAAGTTGTTGACTTGCTATTGCCCTTTGCTTCTTAGAAGACAGAATCATGAGATGTATACAGTATTATAACACTTTTTGTCAACTTCTTGAACACAACTTTCTTCTGTAAAACTTTCTTAGAGACTGCCTTATGGAACTTGCCTTACACATGAGCTCATAGAAAATAAGGAAAGACACGGGAATTGAGAGAAAACCCTTTGTACACAATCCTTCCAATTCCCACACCAGTGTTAGAGTCTAAAGGGTTCAGAAACTCACAGTTTAGATTCTCCATTGTCAGTCCATGCCCATCCCTTTTCTTCATTATGATATTTCAATCCAATCCAGTAATTGTCTGAAATAACCTGGATCTGAAGGAACTTCTGCAAATGAAACAACACACTTTATGATGAAATTTCTGTTTGATGAGAGAAGGACAAGCAGAAAGAATTCCCAGCATTTATGTGTCATTCTCTGCTGTGCTGTCCTCCCACCACTCAGTCCTACTGTGGTGTTCAGTTTCTAAGTGACTTCCTACTATTAGCACATCTAAGTCAAAATTGATGTCAGTTAAAGAAGTTTTTAAAAAAAGACTTGAGATATTCTGAGATATTGGGATCAGGATATGATGTGTGACTGAGTTTCTTAAACCAAGTCTCACTATGTAACCAAGGCTGTCCTTGAACTCACAATCTCCCTACTTAAGAAAGGAATTTTTTAGATTTAGCACTTTCTATGACTGATGTATCAATTTCTTGTATTGTATCTTCCATGCCTGAACTAAAGAGATAATTCTCAACAGAGGAATCTCAAATGTCTAACAAGCACATTAATAAGTGTTCAAAGTCCTTACCCATCAAGGAAATGGAAATCAGAATAACTCTGAAATCCCATCTTAGAACAATAGGAATGGCTAAGATTAAACAGTCAAGTGATATGACATGCTCGCAAGGATTCAGGGCAAGGGGAATACTACTGCACTGCTGGTGGGAGGGCATATTTGTAAAACTATTTTGTAAACCAATTTGATGGTTTTTCAGAAAATTGGTAATAGTTCTACTTCAAAACCAGCTATCCAACTCCTGGACATATACACAAAAGATGCTCCACCATCTCACAAAGACTCATTTATTGTCAGCTATGTTCTTAACAGTCTTACTCATAATAGCAAGAAACTAGAAATATCTTAGATGTCCCTCCACTAAAGAATGGATAAAGAAAATGTGGTACATGTGCACAATAGAATACTATTCATCTGTGTAAAACAAAGACATCATGAGTTTTGCAGACAAATGGATGGAACTTGAGAATATCATCCTGAGTGACATAACCAAGTCCCAAAAGTATATACATGGTATGTATTCACGCATAAGTGATATTAGCCATAAAATAATGATGCCAATGCCACACACCAAACACTACTGAAGCAATGATGCTTTAGTCTCACTTGGAAACATAAATGCAATTGTTATAGAAAGCTCTTAGAGGGAAGGAACTTTGTAGGAAAAGGGATCATGTGGGAGATGAGGATTCAGGGCCAGTTGTAGGGAGCAGCCAGTAGCGGGGTTGATGGTCTTGAGAATGGAGAGAAATCTGAAACTGATGGGGGGGAGAGTTAGGGGACATCTTCAGGAAAAGATTGAGATCACTACAATCAAAGGGAGTGTTCTTAGCTGAAACTCTATGTAGCCTAGGAAAGCTGCCTCCTATAGGAAAGAACAACAAGGGAGAAATAATAATACCAACAATCTCACAAGACTTTTGACCCAAATTTATCTTGTCTATAAGAAATGCAGGGATTAGGGATGGAGCAAAGACTGAGGGAATGGCCAACCAATAACCAGCTCAAATTGATAGAAAAAAAAGATAAACTAATTTATGGTTAAATTGAATTCTTATAAATTTGCGGTACCTAGAAGTAAATCCAAATGTTTTACAAGATCCCTCTAATTTTTGTAACACGCAAAAAGCAATTGATGACGAGTTTTCAAACACTTTTGAGGACAAGGTTTTAGGTAGCCCAGGAGGATCTCAAGCACGACAGATAGTTGGGGATGACTTTAAACTTCTGATCCTTCTGCCTTCACATCTTGAGTGCTGTGATTAGAGGTATGTACCTCTAAACCTGGTACATTCAATGCTAGGGAATAAATCCATAGCTTCACACATGACAAGCAAGTATTTTACCAACTTGTCACATTTATAGTCCAGATATTCATAATATTTCAATTTTTGTTGTAAATATTAGTTATTTTATTTTTATTATGTGCCATGTATCAGTGCTCAGCGTTCTCTCAAAACCCTCCATGTCTACATCTATTTATTCTATTTTTGTTATTATTGTTTTTACAGTGCTGAAAAATAAAATGCAAAGCCTTGAACATGCTAGATAATCATTTTACCAACCCACCTCCTCCAAAAAAAAAAGAATATTGTGCAGGAAATATTGTGGATAGTTTCAGTGAAAATCACCGTGGAGCTAACTGGTCAAATATTTAATTCCATTTTTCTCATATCATCTCATTTTGCACAAAGGACCAGTCCTCAACTACTTTCCCTATTGTTATATGATTACTCATTTCAAGCAGCCTCATGCAAAGAGCCTCACTCCAGGTTCCAAAGAGCAAATCTTAGATGCTGTGGGGAATTTTTATTTGGCACTCTATTAAGATAAATAACTGGAGCCATAGGATGTATTGTACCAAAAGGTTAAACTTCATGAGGGAAAGACATACTTTCTGAGGGACTCTCCTGTAGACTCCTGAGAAAGTGAGGATATTGAAAGGTACAATGTCTCTGTAGTAATGAGATTCCTCTTAACATACCTAAGTCCCACAGTTTTGTTCAAATGACAAGAAAGCCATAGGCAAATGAAAAAACTGGATTTGGTATCTCATTATTCAGGGCTAGAGAAAGAGTCTACAAGAATAAAGGGGCAAATAAGTGTCTACAGTACCAGTTCTTCTTCATGATCTATCTTCAGAAGGGGTAGGCTGGAATTCTGGCAGGTCTGTTGACATCCATTCCATGATTTTTTGACCATGATGAAATAATAACATTTTATACCATAGCAGAACCAGTGTATTTTAACACCTTTGCCTACAAATGTGAAGTGAAATAGTTAAATTTGTTACTAGTATTCTGATATCAGAACACAATGTTAATTACAGTTGTGGTAAGAGAGAGGGGGGGGGAGGGAGAGACAAAGAGAGATACAGAGACACAGAGAGAGAGACACACAGAATGGGAGGTAAAGTCTTGTAGGTCTCAGAAAATGAGATTCCATAATGCCCAAACATGACTGGATACCCATGATATGCAGCATTATTAATATCTTTACAGACATAGAAGAATTTTCTGTGTTAATCATGGATGAATCAGTAGAGAAAATGTAACACACTCACCCAGAGAGAAGAATACCACTTATCTTTGAACGGAAATGAATCAGCTGGCCATAATGACTTATGCCTATAACTTGAGCATGTCAAAGAGAGAGACAGGAAGATGACTATCTGTTTGGGGTCATCCTAGGCTAAGTAATGACTTCCAGGCCAGCCTTGGCTACATTTTGAGTCCCAAGCCCCCCTGGGCTACACAATGATACTATGTCTCACATGAAACCCAAAAGAAAGATGTTGGCCTATTTGACAAACATTGATGAACTTGAGGATTGTGTACAAAGTGAAAAACACCAGGTGTAGGACCATACTTATGATTCCATGCAGATTATAATTCTAAATCAGCCTAGTTCTATGAATCAGAGGCTTGTGAGATACCAGAAGCCAGAGGGCAGGAAATGAAGTCTTGCTATTCAGAGGCAGTTAAACTAATGAAAGAATTCTAGATCTGCAGTAACGCATTGTACCCACACAAGTCCACATACTACTGTGCACTTAACATTGTTTCATGTCTTTATTAAACACTCTTACTTTAAGTGATATAAGAGATATTCCAGGGTGGTTTTGATGTACATAGTCTGTTCTCCTGAGTATGTTGATGCCTTCAATAATATGCTCAAACGCCCAAATGCTTCAAGTTGAAAACATTAAAATGTGTGCAGTTTGTGTAGCAATATTGCCTCAATATAAATATTTTGTTTAGTGGGGTGCTGGGAATGGCCATGCTCAATTAACAAACTTTATCTTGAACCTACATTTTTCTGTGATGAGTTATCTTTGTGTACCTCATTCAGGCCTGAAATTTCTTTAGATGTCCAGATTGTTCTGAAAGTTATAATTCTCCTCCCTCAAGTTCATAATCATAAAGGTTACATCATTAGGACATCCATTATAAATAATTAAGCTATTGTATAGTAATGATACAAAACCTTTTTGATGGGTCTAGAATACATCAAAGATTTCTTTGAAGCTTTTTACTCCTGTCACATATTTCATAATGTAGCACTTTCAAAAACTCACAAATCATATGAGACACAAGCAAAAAGAAGATTACAAGTGTGGATGCTCCAGTCCTACTCAGAAGGGGGAAAATAATTGGAAGTAAATGGAGAGAGGGATCTGGGACGGAGAAAGGAGGGGGTGGAAAAAGCGGGACTTGTTCAGATATGCAAAGAGTTGCAGGAGAAGTACAGATGGTCAGGAATGTGAAAGGAGGTGTATAGCAGTGGGGGATGAGAAAGTGGGGGTAGCACTAGAAAATCCCAGATTCCAGGGAACCAAGAACTTCCCAGTAGTGAACAGAGGGGACAGTACCCAAAATACCTAACAAAGGGGAGTAGAACCTGCACAGATCATAACCAGTGGATAGACACAGCCCCTGGTTGAGGGTTGGGTCCACACACCAACCTCAAAAATATTAATCCAGAATTCCTTATGTCAAAAGGAAATACAAAGAGAGGGAGTGGAGCAGTGACTGAAGGAAAGCCCATCCAGAGCCTTCCCCATCTAGGGATACATCCCATATGCAGACACCAAACCCAGACACTATTGCTGATACCAAGAACTGCTTACAGACAGGAGCCTGGCATAACTTTCCCCCTGGGAGACTCTGCCAGAGCCTGACCAATACAGATACTGATATACAGAGCCAAACATCAGACTGAGAGCGGGGATCCCAATGGAGAAGTTAGGGCAGGACTGTAGGAACAGAAGTGGTTTGAAATCCCATAGAAAGAACAATAATATCAACCAACCAGATTTCCCAAAACTCCCAGGGACTAAACCATTAGGCAGAGTACACCTGGAGGGATTCATGGCTCCAGGTGGATATATAGCAGAGGACTGACATCTGGAAGCACTAGAAGGGGAGCTCCTTGGTCCTGTGGAGGGTCGATGATGCAATGTAGGGGAATGCTAGGGCACTGATGCAAGAGTGGGTGGGCAGGTAGGGAGCACTCTCATAGATGAAGGGACTGGGGGAAGGCGATAGTGGTAGGTAAACAAGAAAGGAGGTAACATTTGAAATGTAAATAGATAAAACAACCAATATAAAAAAGTAAAAAGATAATAGTCCTTACATAATGAGAATCATCACATCCTACTATCACACCACTGTGAGATTACATACAAGAGCTCATTGTAAATTGTAAATCCTGGAAAAAAAACTATTTACAAATGATTGATAAACTGTGTCAGTTAAAGATGCCAGTCAAAATGAAGGATAAGAGGTTTCTTGGGGAACCTGATAGTTCCCTCTTTCCAGCTTCATTCACTTTGTCATTGACAAAGTTGCAATGTGTATACACCATGGTGAAACTCCCTTTTGTGGTCCAGGGAGCATCCCTTTGTTACAAACAGGGTAACTCTATCAAAAACAGTGAAATAGAAAACGCACATACTCACACACACACACACACACACACATACACACACAAACATACACATGCACACATACACACACACAAACACAGAGAGAGAGAGAGAGAGAGAGAGAGAGATGTTTCTTTAACTGCATCCATGCAAATGTACTAAGTCCATTGCAGTGTAAATAGTTAATAAACACTTTCTTAATTAAAAATAAAACTTCTATATTTTGGTCACCAAAAATTTTGGGACACAGATTTAACCATAGTCCAAAACAATCAGAATGCTCAGGGGTACTGATTTGTAATTCTATCCCCAGGAAGCATTAGGAGAGACAAACTGACACTGACTTCTAGAAATGATAAGATTCTCCTAATCCAAATAGATATTTGTGGGTCTCCAGATCCATACATGAAATAGGAGCACCCAAACCATTAACTCAGATATCACCAGCATCTTATGCCGCTTGTGGCCGTTAAAGCTTCTGGAGAGAATGTGGAGAAAAAAGAACACTACTCGACCGTTGGTGGTATTGCGAGCTGGTATATTCACTGGGGTAGTCAGTCTGGAGGTCCCTCAGAAAATTGGATATTGTATTACCTGAGAATCCAGCTTTACCACTCTGGGGTATATAGCCAAATGATTCTCCAACATATAACAAAGACACATGCTCCACTCTGTTCATAGCAGTCTTATTTGTAATAGCCAGAAGCTGGAAAGAGCCCAGATGCCCTTCACCAGAGGAATGGATACAGAAAATGTGGTACATCTACACAATGGAGTACTACTCAGCTGTCAAAAACAATGACTTCACAAAATTCATAGGCAAATGGATGGAACTAGAAAATATCATCCTGAGTGAGATAACCAAATCACAAAAAAAAACCACACACATGGTATGCACTCACTGATAGGTGGGTATTAGCCCAAAAGCTTGAATTACATAAGATATAATCCAAAGACCACAGGAAACTCAAGAAGAAGGACAACCAAAGTGTGATGCTTCAGTCATTCTTAAAAGGTGGAACAAAAATATTCATAGGAAAAGATATGAAGAGAACGTTTGGAGCAGAGCCTGATGGAATGGCCATTCAGAGCTTGCCCCCACCTCAGGATCCAGCCCATATACATTCTGCCACCAAACCTAGACAATTTTGCTGATGCCAAGAAGTGCAAGCTTACAGGAGCCTGATATAGCTGTCTCCAGAGAGGCTCAGTCAGAGCATGACAAATACAGAAGTGAATGCTAGCAGCAAACCATTGAACTGAGAACTGGGTCCCCACTGGAGGAGTTAAAGAAAGGATTAAAGGAATTGAAGGGGTTTACAACCTATAAGAACACCAATACCAACCAACCAAAGCTCCCAGGAACTAAACCACTACTCAAAGTGTGCACATGAAGAGATCCATGGCTCCAGCTGCATATGTAACAGAGGCTGGCTTTGCTGGGCACCAATAGGAGGAGAAGCCCTTGGTCCTGCCAACGCTGGACCACCCAATGTAGGGGAATGTCAGGGTGAGGAGTCATGAAGGGAGAATGGTTGGGGAGGGAGACACCCTGCTAGAAGAAGGGGGATTGGTTGGCAAGGGGGAAAACCCTGCTAGAAGAAGGGGGAGGGGATGAGATAGGGGGTTTTTGGACTGGAAACCTGAAAAGGGACTAACATTTGAAATGTAAATAAAATATACCTAATAAAAAATTAAAGCTTCTGGAGAGAAAACAATAGATAATAACACAATTTTGTCTTCATGACCCATACCTATGTGCTCTGTGGAATTTAAAATTGTCTTGGTTTTTCTATTCCATCTTTCCTGTTCTCGCTTGAGGGAGTCCAGATATTCACTGCCTGAACGGCACTCAATAGACTTATTTCTCATCATTTCTCCCTTTAAGTCGATGATACTTTGCATGGTGCTACAGTTATGGTGGTGTTTTAGAGTCTTCTGCAGATCATGGTTTTCTTGACTATACTGAATAACTAAATTAGTAACAGATATGTCAAAAATATTCACAGGAATAAATATTGAAATTCAATATTAGAGAAAAGGTTTCATATTGACAGCCAATGCATATCATTACTATCATTGGAACTTTAACATTCATAAATTAGCACTTCAATTAACTCACTCTGGGAAAAGATACATTATTATTTCTCTATAGGTAAAATGACTGTAAAATAAATAATACAGCTGAATAACATTATTGTGAAAATAACTTCCAATTACTTCATTTTTAGGCACAAATTTACTAATAAATACCTAAGTAAAATATTCAGTGAAGTTGTATCACATCATGACAATTTGAACTAAAAAATGAGTTAAGACATTGCACAATTTTTACTGTAGCACATGGAATGCAAAATATCTACATATGTATATATGTTTTAGTACAACCAGGAAGTGATTATTTCGATAAATATAAATAAATCCAATAAGATTTAGTCTTTAATGACTCTTACAGATGAAGTTGTATTACTTAACCATAACCTCGATGTACATTGAAGAAAAACATTAGAGAATGTTGTAGTCCTTTGCACAGCTGTTTCTCAAAAAATGTGTACATAAAATTAGCAATCACATTAGCTCAGAAGGCAGACTATCCCCAAGACCAGAGAAGGAACATGTTTAAGACTGAGAAAGAACAGGGCAACTACCAAGAGTCCCCAGAGCTGACAGATTAGATCTATAAGAGAACAGGACACTGCAGTGTTTCAGGAAAAAAAATATTGAGGTCAAGAGATTCTGACTCTTACCTCAATATAGGCAGGACAATGACCAGAATATGTAACTGCAGAATTCATGTTTAAAATTATTCTTTAGGCAAAAGGTCAAAGAAGATGTATCTCAAATACTCACTGCTCATTGCCAACACTGCAAGAGTTACCAGCAGATGGGAACAGAGGATTCCTAGAGCTATCTTAATGTGCTGCCAGAGGACTGAACACTCTTAAATCAAAAAGAAAACAACGCAAGAAAATCATTAACATAAAAAGAACATCTCAATTCTACATTCAATTCCATATATCATGAAAACAAGGGGAAATTCTGCACATGTTTATGATACAAATTGACTGAAAATGTGCACTCAAAAGTGCAGCTTCCTACCTAAAATGCACTCACTGTATTAATCCTAATATATGTGGGGTTTCAGAAATTTTGAATATTTTTCAGCATTGCCCTTGTATTGTGAATCCTCCTGACTCAGACTAGATGAGGCTAGATGCAGTTATTTGCTCTCACTCAGTTCTACAGGAATGAAAGTACATTCGAAAAAAGGCACTGGAGGCAAAGATACAATCCAAGTACAAGTTACCAAACCAGAGAATGCAGTAAACCAAGAAAGATAACTGAGGATGGAGACAATTTTGTACTCGATTACCCTCCAACTAAGAATATTTTATCCCCCCGCTCTTGTGCATAACAAAGCCCAGATGAAATGGAGCATTATAGGAAAGATGGCTGGATGTTCTTGAGAATTGGTAGGAGATCACAGCTGCTCTGGACCTGACCTGAATACATCCCCATCCTTGAAAGGTCCTATAAGTCAACTATCAATTTTTCCTTGTAATTGTGATTTTGTTGTACACAATACTAAACATTCTCGTGTATCTAAGGCATTTGGAATCTGAAACTCATGCTTCTGATTGCCACTACATCAAGGAAGAAAAGGGTCTCAGTTTGGAGTACTATGTACAAAGTAACTAAAAAAGAAAATAAAAAGTGAGATTTCCTTCTTTTCCTTGATAATTGAAATTATTCTTTGACATTTTCAGGAACTTATACTGGGTTTCAGTCATTTCCACCGTCAGGACCCTGACATCTCCTCTTCTTTCATCTACAACTTTATTCCCAAGAGATTTCCTCTTCTGATGGCCAACTGTTTTTGCCTTGTTGTGTTAGATGTAGGGGATATTTATGACAATTAAGACACTTTCTTCAAGCATGGAAATATTAGTTTTAATGCATAAGTTTCATTTTCATGGGATTTTGTTTCTCTAGAAAATTTAGTATTCTCCAAACCCTCGTTTGTCTCTAAGTTTTAAATTTTTCAGAATAATTCTTGACTAGACTAAATAATAAAAAACATCCTAATAGTTTTTCATTTCTTCTTGATTCTCAAGATTTTTTTTTCTTAAATATATTCCTTGTCCTATTCTGTTGATCTGGTTTCTTCTGTTACAAGCTAACAACTAAAAAGTAGAAGTAGTGTTATAATTCTTCCTTTAATTTTTAAGTTTTAAAACTTGATTCCTTTATTTTCTACAGTTTTGGAAGGTTTTGTGCTTGATTACCCTCCAACTAAGACTCTCCCCTACTTGTGTATAACCAAGCCCAGACAAAATGGTGCATTATAGTTTTTTTATTAAAAGAGGGTAGGATATTTTTAAATTGCTAAAGGTTTAAAATGAGTAAATATCATGTGAATTTGGACACTTAAAACACTTACTTCTGTGGCCAGCTTCTATGGGCCCTTGAGTCTCCTCAGCTCTCTCCTGGTTCTGTAAGCCTGAAGACTTATGAAATCTCACAGTTGAATAAGTGACCTCCTGGTCACACATTTTGGGAATATATAGAGTATGTTCTCTCTTAAAATATGTTCTTGAGTGATTTCTAAAGAAAAAGTTAAAATGTTCACCTTTAGGAAAGTACCAGGATCTGATGATAGGGAGGGTTGGGAAAGGGTGAGGTCTGATAATTCACTTAATGATCCAAATACCCACCCTGACATGGACTGAACCCAATTTCCTTTAGAAGTGAAAACATTTGTAGATTTGTGTTAAAGTTGTTTATATTTCTTATGGCCACAGCAATTATTTTTAGGAAATATGGAAGGAATTAAAATTTATTTTAAGTCATTATAATATTGGCAGGGCCTCTTTGTTTAAAATATTCAGCACATAAAAATATTAGGTAAAATTGGTACAACTGAAAACCATTGAAAAACTTTTAAATAATCTATTCAAATAACTAAGAGTCAAAGCTTTAGGAATAAATTAAAATGCTTTAATATTATTCACACATTTTGATAATTTGCACATGAATTTTAAATATTCTTTTTATTTTATACATGACTCTTGGGCTTTCCAAATACCTTGAAAAGAATATTTGAAGTTTAATACTGCTAGTGATCAAACACACACACACACACACACACACACACACACACACACACACACACACACACGCACACATGGGTTTAATCTCTAACCAGCTGAAATGTCCAACCTCTCAACCTAGTCCCAATCTACACATTCCTCTCTCTACTTGGACCTGGTAAATGGATTCACCTGGGAAAGATCCTATTGAGTGGGATTAACCAGACCCAGAGAGAGAAATGCTGAAGATTTGTAACCTTTAAGTAACTGAAGAACCAGAAAAAGGGTCATTGCTGGGTGGAGTGTGGGAGCAACAAAGAGAGGCATAGAGGACACAATATGAAGTTTCATATCAAATCATTCCATGTACACAATTGTGTCACATATAATATACTCGTACATGATATTGCAAGAGGAGGCTATGTGAAAATAAATTTTGTCACTGTGTAGCATACATGAATTAATGTCAATGAAGGATGCAGTCTGATAATAGATATCAATGTATTAGTAAACAGTAAGTATATGTAATTGGCATTAGCCTTACATTAATAACTGAGCTGAGAGGGAGCAGATAATAAAGACAACAAGCTGTTCATTAATAACATTCTTATCTAGTGTTTAATTTATAAAGTTTTCTGAAGTGATTCATCTTTTGTTTATTTCTTGAGGAGAAAAAAAGAATCCTTGAATGACAAAATTAATTTTTGTTCATTTTTCAAAATTGTTGTATTTAATTATTGCTCTTGTGATGGGTGTGCCCAAACCATCGTGCATGTGTCCAGAATACAACTTTGTGAAGTGGGTTCTCCCACTCCAATTACATATGGATTCTAGGGATCAAACTCAGGTATTTAGTCAGGCTTATGTACCAAGTAACTTAAAAATTTTACCTATCTTCCCTGTCTCCTACTGTGACAGTTGTCAGATGGATAATATACAAACTTTTAATGAAGTTAAAGAGTAATGAAAACCATAGGTCTTTCTACCTTAAGTTCTCAGCATACAACACACGTTACAGCATAATCTGAAAGAAAATGACTACTACAGAATAATAGTTTTCACATGTTGCCAGAGTTAACATGATCTAACACAACAAACAGGGCTACCCCATCAATGCCGATGTCACATACCACCATCTGAAATTCTCTACAGTATACTTGATCATTTGATAGAAAAAAAGCTGGTATTGTTACCTGTGTCTCTGCCCCGAAGTGATTCTGGTGGAGGAAATTGATCCCCCAATTGGGGGAAGAGTTGGCCTTTCTTGGTCTGTACACCCTAAGTGGCTCCAAGATGAAAGGCAGAACTAACTTTCTTCTGAGTGATACTCTACCTCATGATTTTCTGCCCCTCCTATTGACCAAAGTGAAAAGAGGAAATTGCTTAATGAAAACTGACTCTAAGATCAGAGGAGAGAAGCAACATATAGTGCCAGATGCAAAACAAATCTCCATAATTAATATTTGAAGACTGAGGAAATGAACTTTCCTGCAAAGAGAGCAAAACCAGTGTCTTTAGCAAAACCACTAGGAAGAAGAGAGTCTGAAGCTCCTCTGCTCCTAGTTTTGAAATAGGCTGTTAGAAATTGTGTCTTATGATACTATTTTGTAAAGTTATTTCTTTATTTTGAATTACGATAATTGCAGCTAAGCATGTATTAGGAATGTCTTTAAAGCACTCAAATTTCCACGGGTAAAGTCTTCCCTTATACTCTTCTAGCATTTGAAGCATGGATAATATTAACTGTTAGCATTGATGTCATTCCGCATAGAGTGCTTTTACTGCTGATGCTTTCAGGGTGTTGACATATTGAATCTAAGAGAATAATCACTCAGTATATACTCTTCTCCTGAACTATGAACACAGGATTTGCTTTTATTTTCTTTTGTTGTTTTGTTTTTGGTTTGTTTGTTGTTCTTAATATTGTTTCGAGATAGTTGTTGTATCTTATTAAGCAGCATGGGCTAATCCTACACTCACAGTTCTCTAGCCTCTCTCTTTTCTGACCGAGAATTACAGCCATATACCACTACACAATTTACAACATGTTTCTGACAGATATTTTTAATTAATAATAAGCAGTTTTTCATTTTATAAATATTGATCTCAAGATTTTTAGTCACCTATAATTATTTGTATCTTAAATACTGAAAATTAAAAAGACAATCTGCTACTGAACATTCTGCTTGTTTTATATTATTTTATTATTATTAGTTTAAAATCTACATGGGATATATTTAGAAAACGCTAAGAAAGACATGTTATGCATAAATTCATGGATTCAAGGAAATTTGCATTTAAGGAACTCTGATATAGATCATCACATGACCTCTAGTTCAATTACAGTTTTTGAGTTGGAGTGAAAATATTCCCAATTGACTTTTTTTTAAAGATGAGATACAGTGATTTTTTTTCTGTGAGTTTGCCCATGGGTTTGTGATGAGAATTCCTAAAAAGAACCTGTTTTAGCAAAGACTGATTTAAACTACAGAGAAGTAGGAATGTTGTGGTGATTTGGGTTTATCCTTTAGCATTCAGAAGCTTCTCTAAGACAGAAACCAGGCCAGATTTTCTATCTGATCATTTCCAGATGTTTAGAAGGACAGGGTAGGGTGAGCACATGAGCAAAAGTGAGAAACTGACACATCTACAGTCTTGAGCTGTTGCTGCTCTATAAAACCCACATTCTACCCTCAAATCTGCGAAAAAATATTTTTGATTCTGAGACATTTTTACACCATAATCATTGTGGAGACAGTAACATCCTTAACATGAGGCTAAGCACATGAACAGGGCACACTTTTTTGTGCTTTCTGCATATTGTTTGCTTCCTCTAACATCAGGCAAAGAGTATGGAAAAGAAGTCCAGAGCTGTTTTTTTCATTACTGTGACCATAGCAGTGGGAGATGAGAGGCCTATCAGTGCAATTGATGAAGGAGGATGTTAGTTAACTGAAACTGAACAAAGAGTTGGTGGAGGTTTTTTTTGTTTGTTTGTTTTGTTTTCCAGTTTGTTTGTTTGTTTGCTTGTTTGAACAGAGATAGAAGAACGCCCATAACTCTAAAGCCAAAGAGCAGCAGCTTCATCTAAGCTCTGTACAATTGAACTCTGAATTAATAGAAAACTGTAAACATTTTTACATTATACAAATGTAATTACAAACATAATTAGCATTGACAGATATAGTAACTTCAGATGAAAGCAATTGACAATCAAATTTTCTTTCTTATATTTTGTCTTTTACATTCATTTTAGTTAAAAGTCAAACACACACACACACACACACACACACACACAATCCTAGTCCCACATTCAAACCTTCCAGTAAAACCCTTGCTCTACAGTGCCATGATTGCATAGGTGAAGGCTGCTCTTCCTGTCCCAGGCAAAAATGAGGAACACCTGGAGTAGTCACCAGCCCACAGGAAAGGATGGCTGATTCACTTGCTTCACTGGAAGTAGTTGATGGTCCTGGCCAGTGTCCCACCCTTTTATACTTGTATCTTAAGGTGGAACTTTCACAACCATGAAATATGGTAAACTTCACAGCTCTTAAGAAAACCAAGTAGAGCTCTATTTTGAGATTTCCTGTGGTGGTAAACAGCCTGAACATTTACAATCACAGCTACTTTAACATTCTGCAATTTTTGCCTACCCAGATAGTCCTTGATGGACTCAAGCACTAGGAAAGGAAGATGATTCAGAAATCTAATAAGCATGATAAAGGGGGCCTACAAAAGTGTTTCCTGTGGCTATCAAGGCTCTTTGGTACCCAGGGATACAATTCACTTAAGGAGAAGACAGTTAGGCAACAATTTGTAAGACCTTTGTCTCTTCAATCCTTATGTTCTCACAGTGTCATACGTCAGCAGACAACTCCACTGCATCCTATGTGGAGTCTGCAGGCTCAGCTCATCCTCCTTAATGCACTCA
Organism: Rattus norvegicus; assembly: GCF_021556685.1. Classification (NCBI taxonomy): domain Eukaryota; kingdom Metazoa; phylum Chordata; class Mammalia; order Rodentia; family Muridae; genus Rattus; species Rattus norvegicus. The sequence goes on from NC_141537.1 coordinate 166,662,270, forward strand.
TTTTTAAAGTTTATTTCTTTTTTCCTGATGTGTGGCCTGATATATAGTTCAGGATGGCCAGAATAACTATGTAGCTGACACATTCCTGAAACACTTGATCATACCCCTCTAACTTATGACTTCTGGGAATATAGAGTGATCTACCATTCCTTGTTTCTTTCTTTTACTTTTGATTGTGTATTAGTTTTTCTTATTTTGGTGAGATGTTTTATTCTAGCTTACTGTCCAATATGCCTACACATTTCCCAATTAATACAGGAAATCCTATCTGATTCAACTTATACATTAACCCTTTGTAGCAAACATCTTTCACTCATTTTAAGTAAAGATATAGGAGTCTAATAGCACAATTTTCAAATACTCTCAGCTATCATTCAAAGTTCTAATAAGAATATGGAGTAGCCATATTGCTAATCGCTACTTTTCCATAGCACCCAGTTTTGATTAACAAAAACCACATTTAAGATCGTTGTGAGGTTTTAGTCTAAGGACATTTTTTGTTGTTTTTATTCCAACTTACCACAAATTAGAATCAGCTGATGTTAGAGCCAGAATTTTCAGATTTCCATTATGGGTGAAGAAACAAGAGTTCTCTAGGAACCCTAAAGGAATTCCCTGCATGTACAGAACTAATAAATCCCTATATGTGCTGTCTTAGGGTTCTTAATTTAAAGACAAATGGACCTCATAGGCCTGTTCTGATTCCATGTCCTCAAAGTAGTGAGTCACAGCTAAGGTCACACAGATTGATTCTTGGGCCCCTGCTTATCCAAGTCTCTGTATCTTCCTGGACACTGAACCAAACAAATTTAGTAGAGTGTTGTGGTCAGAGTAAAAAGGCAGTGGAACTTGTTCCAATGAGTACCCTGGCAGTCACTAGTTCTGGCTTCAATGGGCCATTGGAACTAGAGCTAATTTATCTCAGATTAGTATCTCTCCTGGTGACTCTCTGCTAACCTCGACCTCTCTGGTTCCAGCTACCCAGTAAAATCATGGTTCTAGAAGTCCACCAGTGGCTGGCCTATTGTGGCTCCCTGTCATGGACTCTGCCCACACTCCCAGCAACCACCCCCTACCCTGTAGTTAAAGTATAAACTCAGAACTACCCTGCAAAATCAAGACTCAACAAACCATAACCCAACAATCAGATTTATATGTTACATTCTCGATCCAAAATACATCCACAAAGTAAATTCACTGGCAGTTAATAAAGATATAAACCATCCACCTAGTAAAGATAAAATTGACCTAGTCCACCTGGATCTGGATCATCCTGCTCTGTCATTTCCATCTTGATTCCCCCACTTGTCCTTCTCTCTTTTTCCTAGACTTTTTCGCTACTTACCCTTCCTTCTCATCCAATAATAGGCTTCGCCTTATCCCGGACCTGCCTTGCTGCATAACCACATCATCCTACAAGAGAGAATGGTTTATATCACTTTACATGCTACTATTGAATATTAAAGAACTATGGAACATGAATTTAGGTGAAAGTTCAAAGCAGAAACCACAGAGGAACTCTGTTTTTGGCTTGCTCCATGGCTCCGATTTAGCTACTTTTCTTTTCTTCTTTTCATTTATTTTTCCAATAATTTTTTTAATCACCACTCTCCTCTACTACAATGCCCACTCTCACAAGACCCTCCCCTCATTTACCCTTCCCCCTTTCCTCCATAGGTTAGATCCTTCCCTGGTACCTCCAATTGTAGTAGGCACATCCTCTCCCACTAAGGTGAGATAAGGCAGTCCCCCTTGGGAAACAGGATCCAAGGTAAGCAGCAGAGCAGCAACAACCTGCACCCTGATTCTTAAGGAGCCCATATGAAAACCAAGCTTCACATTTGTTAAAAATGTGTAGAGGTATTTGTCTAGCTGTTGCATGTTCTTTGGTTGGTAGTTCATTCTCTGTGAGACCCTAATGGTCCATGTCAGTTGACTATGTAGGTCTTCCTATGGTGCCCTTTACCCATAGGCTCCCTTAATTCACACTCTTCCACAAGACTCCCTAATCCTTGCCTTATTTGATGATGGGGAAACTACATCTGCTTCCATCAGCTGCTGGGTAACACACTCTCAGGAGACAGTTATGCTAGGCCTTAATTTACAGGCATAGGAGAATATCAGCAATCTTGTGAGGGGTTGGCTCTTTCCCATAGGATGGGTGGCAAGTTGGGGCAGTCTTTGGTTGGCCATTCACATGGTCTCTGTCCCATCTTTACTCATGTGCATCTTGTAAAATTAACAATCTTTGGTTGAAGATTTTTTGGGCAGATTGGTGCTCATTTCTCTCCACTGGAAGTCCCAACTGGATGCAGGATGTGGTTTCTTCAGTCTCTATATCACCAGGTGCTATGAGTCTCAACTAGGGTCAAATCCATAAATACCAAGGAGATTCCCCAATCCAAGGTCTCAGGCTATTCCCAAAGATACCCCCAATTGATTTCCTTTCTCTCTCTCTCTCAACACGTTCCTGAACCCCCTCACTACACTGGATTCCTATCCCCATTCTGTTTTTCATCCACTGGACTACTTAGTTCACTCCATTTATCCATCTCTGATATATATTTTATTTCCTCTTCTGAGTGAGATATAAGTGTCTTGACTTGAGTCTTCCTTGTGACTTGGTTTCCCTGAATCTGTGAATTGTAGCATAAATGTCCTGTACTTTATGACTAGTCTCCACTTTAAGTGAGTACATACCATGTGTGTATTTTTGTGTCTTAGTTTCCCCACTCAAGATGATAGTTTCTAGCTCCATTCATTTACCTGCAAATTTTGTGGTTTTTAATAAGCTGAATAGTATTCCATTGTGTAAATGTACCACATTTTCTTTATACATTCCCCAGCTGAAGGGCATCTAAATTGTTTCATGTTTCTGGCTATTAAAAATAAATCTGCTATGAACATAGTAGAGCAGGTGTCCTTGGGATGTGGTAGAGCATCATTTGGGTATATGTCCAAGAATAGTATACCTGGTCTTGAGGTAGAACAATTCCGAGTTTCCCAAGAAATTACCAAATTGATTTTCAGAGTGATTCTACAAATTTGCACTCCCACTACCAATGGAGGAGTGTTCCTCATGCTCCACATCCTTGGCAGCATATGCTGTTCCTTATATTTTTATCATAGCCTTTCTGGTGGCTGTAAGGTGGAATCTGAGTAGTGATTTGCATTTCCCCGTGATAAAGAATGTTGAACACTTCTTTAAGTATTGCTGAGCCGTTCTTGTTTTCTCTGTTTAGAATTCTCTGTTTATCTCTATACTCCATTTTTAATTGAGTTGTTTGGATTGTGGGACTCTAATTTCTTGATTCCTTTGTATATTCTAGAAATTAGTCCCTTGTCAGATGTGGAGCTGGTGAATATTTTTTCCCAATCTGTAGACTGTCATTTTGTCCTATTGACAGTGTCACCTGCCTTACAATAGCTTTTCTGTTTCATGAGTTCCTGTTTATTAAATGTTAATCTTAGTGCCTGAGCTCTGGGTATTCTCCTTAGGAAGATGTCAGCTGTAGCAATGAGTTTTATTCCCACATTTCTGTCCTTTAAGAATCAGTGTAGCTGGTTTTAAGTTGATCCACTTGAATTTGAGTTTTGTGCAGAGTGTTAAACATGGATCTATTTGCATTTTTGACAAGTAGCTATCCAGTTAGACTAGCACCATTTGTTGAAGATGCTTTCCCTTTTTCATTGTATGATTTTTGCTTTCTTTGTCAAAAATCAAGTGTCCGTAGTTGTATAAGTTTACTTCTGTCTTTGAATCACTTACATTGATGAGGCTATCTGTTTTTTAAGCCAATACTATGCAGACTTTATTATTATTGCTCTGTACCACAGCTAGAAGTCAAGCTTGGTGAGACCTCCAGAAGAGCCTTTATTGTAACAGATTTTAGTTATCCTGCATTTTATGGCGATGTTTTTATGAAGTAAAAAATTGCTCTTTAAATGTCTGTAAACAGCTGTGCTGGAACTTTGATGGGAATTGAATTGAATCTGTAGATTGCTTTTGTTAATATAGCCATTTACACTATGATAAATCTACTGACCCATGGGTGGCAAACATCACAACTTTTAAAGCTAAAATCTTTAAAGTATATTGCCAATAATATAAAATTCTAAATGGAGTTTTAGAAAGTCAAAGTTCTTGAATGTGGCAGCTGTTTGATAAAAATTGTGTTACATATTTTGCCATTGGAGATAGAAAAATACAAGACCTAGACATTTTTTTTAAATTTTTTATTTAATCTGTTTTTATTTTTTTAAACTCCTGGTTTTATTCTCCTCCTGGTAAATCCTCTGACTGCTCTGCATCCCATACCTTCTCCCATCATTCCAATGATGAAGTGCACACATACCACCCACACCTACAACCCCAACAGAAATCACACACCCTGGGGTTTTGAGTCTCTTGAGGGTTTGGTGCATTTTGTCTGACTGAGCCCAGATCTGGAAGGCCTCTGCTATATATGTGTTGGGGGCCTCAAACCACTGGTGTATGCTGTCCGCTTGGTGGCCCAGTGTCTGAGAGATCTCAAGAGCTCAGCTTTGTTGAGACTGATGCTCCTCCTACACGGCGGCCCTCTTCCTCAGTTTCTTCCAGCTTTTCCCTAATTCAACCACAGGAGTCAGAAGCTTCTGTCCATTGGTTCAGAGTAAATATCTGCATCTGATTCCCTTGGCTGCTTGTTGGGTCTTTAGAGTGGTAGTCATGATAGGCCCCATTTTTGTGAGCATTCCATAGCCTTAGTAATAGTGGCAGGACTTGGGGGCCTCCTCTTGAGCTGGATTGCAGTTTGGTCCTGTCACAGGATTTTCTTTTCCTCTGGCTCCTCTCTATTTTTGTCCCTGCAATTCTTTCAGAAGGGAATACTTATCAGACAGTTTTTGACTGTGGGAGGGCAACCCTATCCATTACTTGATGCTCTTTCTTTCTGCTGGAGGTGAGCTCTATAAGTTACCTCTCCCCACTGTATGCCATTCCATCTAATGTCCCTCCCTTTGAATCCTGAGAGTCTCTCCCTCCAAAGTCTCTAGTACATTCTGGAGGTGCCCCTCACCTCATACCTCATGAGGTTTCCTGTTTCCATTATTTGTGCTGTCCTTTAGTCCTTCAGTTGTTTTCCTCTACCCAATACATGATCATGTCCCCCTCCTCTACTTCCTGTCCCCTTTCCCACCCAAGTTCCTTTATCCTTCCCCACCTCCTGTGATTGCTTTCTACTCCCTCCCAAATGGGATTGAGACATCCTCACTTGGACCCTTAGGCTTGTTAATATTTTTGAGTTATATCGACTGTATCCTGGGTATTCTGTACTTTTAAGATAATATTCGCTTATTACTGAGTACATACCATGTATGTCCTATGGGTGTGAATTTTCTTACTCAGCATGATATTTTTTAGGTCCATCCATTTATCTGAAAAACTCACAGTGTCCTCCTTCTTAATACCTGAGTAGTATTCCATTGTGTAAATGAACCACATTTTCTGTATCCATTATGTTCTTGTGGGACATCTAGGTTGTTTCCAATTTCTGAAAATCACAAACAAATCCTCTATTAACATAGTAAAACATGTGCTTCTGCGGCATCTTTTGGATATATGCTCAAGAGTGTTAAAGCTGGATCTTCAGGTAGGTCTATTTCAAATTTTTTGAGAAATTGCAGATTTCTGTCCAGAGGTTGTACCACTTTTCAATCCCAACAGCAGTGAAAGAGTGTTCCTCTTTCTCTGCATCCTCACCAACATTTGTTGTCACCAAAGGTTTTTTTTTTTTTTTTGGTTCTTTTTTTCGGAGCTGGGGATTGAACCCAGGGCCTTGCGCTTCCTAGGCAAGCGCTCTACCACTGAGCTAAATCCCCAACCCCGTCACCAAAGGTTTTGATCTTAGCCATTCTGATTCATGTAAAGTAGAATCTCAGTGTAGGTTTTATTTGCCTTTCCATTATCACTAAGGACTTTGAACATATCTTTTGGTTATTTTCTTTACTTACATTTCAAATGTTATCTCCTTTCCTGATTTCCCCTCTGGAATCCCCCAATCCCTTCCCCAATCCTGCTTACTGCCTCTATGAAAGTGTTCGCACACACCTACCCACTCCCTCCCATCTCCCTGCCCTGGCATTCATTACACTGTGTCACTGAGCCTTCACAGGGCAAAGGGCCTCTACTCTCATTGATGCCTGATAAGACCATCCTCTGCTACATATGTGGCTGGGACCATGGATCCCTACATGTGTACTCTTTGGTTGGTGGTTTAGTCTTTGTGAGCTCTGGGGAATCTGGGTGGTGATATTATTGTTCTTCTTGTGAGATGGAAAACCACTTCATCTCTTGTCCTTTTTCTAACTCCTCCATTGGGAACCCCATTTTCGATCCAAAGACTGGTTGAGGGCATCTGACTCCGGAAATCTAAGGCTTTGGCAGAACATTTCAAGAGACAGCTATATCAGTCTCCTGTCAGCATGAAATTCTTGGCATCCACAATATTGTCTGGGTTTGGTGACATTATTTGGGATGGATCTCCAGATGGGCTGTTCTCTGGATAATATTTTCCTCAGACTTTGGTCTATACTTTGTCTCATATTTCCTCCTGTGAATATTTTGTTCCCCCTTCTAAGAAGGACTGAAGCATGCACACTTTAGTCTTCCTTTTTCTTGAGCTTCATGTGATCTGTGAATTGTATCTTGAGTATTTCGAGCTTTTGGAATAGTATCAACTTATCAGTGAGTGCGTACTTGTGTGTTCTTTTGTAATTTGGTTAAGTCACTCAGGATGATATTTTCTACTTTCATCCATCTGCCTATGAATTTCATTAAGTCATTGTTATTGATAGCAGAATAGTACTCCAATGTGTAAATGTATCATGTTTTCTGTATCCATTACTCTGCTGGAGGACATCAGGGAATGCTCCAGCTTCTAGCTATTATGAATAAGGCTGCTATAAACATAGTGGAGCATATGTACTTGTTATATGTTAGAGCATCTTTTAGGTATATGTCAAGGAGTAGTATAGCTGGGACCTCAGTTAGTATTATGCCCAATTTTTTGAGGAACCACCAAACTGATTTCCAGAGTGATTATACCAGCTTGCAATACCACCAATAATGGAGAAGTGCTCCCCTTTCTCCACATCCTTGCCAGCATCTATTGTCATCTGAGTTTTTGATCTTAGCCATTCTGATTGGTATGATGTGGAATCTCAGGGTTGTTTTGATTTGCATTTCCCTGATGACTAAGGATGTTGAGCATTTCTTTAGGTGCTTCTCTGCCATTCAAAATTCTTCAGTTGAGAATTCTTTGTATAGCTCTGTTCCCCTCTTTGAAAACAGTCATTTGATTCTCTGGAGTCTAAATTCTTGATTTCTTTGAATATGTTGGACATCAGTCCTCTATGAGATGTAGAATTTAATGAAAATGAAGGCACAACATACCCAAAGTTATGGGACACAGTGAAAGCACTGCTAAAAGAAAAACTCATAGCACTGAGTACCTCCAAAAAGAAACTGAGAGAGCATAAATCAGCAGCTTGACTGTACCCAATAGAAGTAGAAGGCAGCAAATAATCAAACTCAGGCCTGAAATCAACCAAAGAGAAGCAAAAAGAACTATACAAAAATCAACAAAAATTGGGAGCTAGTTCTTTGAAAAAAATGAGGAAGATAGATAAATCCTTATACAGACTAACCAGAGGGCACAGGGGCAGTATTCAAATTTTTAAAATCAGAAATGAAAAGGGAGACATAACAACAGAAACTGAGGAAATTAAAAAAAAATCATCAGATCCTAATACAAAAGGCTATACTCAAAAAAAAAACTGGAAAATCTGAAGGAAAAGGACAATTTTCTAGACATGTACTAGGTACCAAAGTTAAATAAGGATCAGATAAATCATCTAAACAGTCCCATAAAAACAAAACAACACATACTCCAACATGGCCATACTTCCTATTAATTCCACTCCATAGGCCAAATATATTTAAAGCACTACTTCCCACTCTTTATCCTCCAACGTTTTTTTTTTCTAATACATGTGTCTATGGGGTACATATATAAACATAGCATAATGCAAAATGCACTTGATCTATCATCGAAAGTCCCTATAGTCTATAGTAGTCTCAAAAATGTTAAAAGTCCAAAGTTCTAAGATCTGGTTTGATGTGGAAATCCTTGGTCCACTTGGACTTAAGTTTTGTACACGGCAGTAAGAGTGAAGCAATTCGCATTCTTCTACATTCTAACCTCCAGTTGAACCAGAACCAGTTATTGAAAAGACTATCTTTTTTGCACTGGGTGGTTTTAGATCCTTTGTCAAAGATCAAGTGATCATATGGGGTGTGGCTTCATTTCTGGATCTTCCATTCTCTTCCACTGATCTACCTGCCTGTCTCTGTAGCAATACATTACAGTTTTATCACTATTGCTCTGTAATACTGCTTGAGGTCAGGGATGGTGATTCCCTCACACGTTCTTTTATTGTTGAGTATAGTTTTCACTATCCTGGGTTTTTTGTTATTCCAGATGAATTTCCCAATTGCTCTTTCTAACTTTATGAAGAACTGAGTTGGAATTTTGATGGAGTTTGCATTGAATCTGTAGATTGCTTTTGGCTAATGGCCATTTTTATCATATTAATCCTGTGAATCCATGAGCATGGGAGTACTTTCCATCTTCTAAGACCTTCAATGTATTTCTTTAGAGACTTGAAGTTCTTGCCACACAGATATTTTACTTGCTTGGTTAAAATCAAATGGATGTATTTTATATTATTTGAGACTGTTAATTTTTTTTCAGCCTATTTATTCTTTGGGTAGAGGAAGGCTACTGATGTGTTTGAGTTAATTTTATACCCAGTCACTTTGCTGAAGTTGTTTATCAGGCTTAGTAGTTCTCTGGCAGAACTTTTGGAGTTACTTAAGTATACTATCATATCATCTGCAAATAGTGCTATTTTAACTTCTTCCTTTCCTATTTGTATCCCTTTGACTTCCTTTTGTTTTCTCATTGCTCTGGCTAGGACTTTGAGTACTATATTGAATAAGTAGGGAGAGAGTAGGCAGCCATGTCTAGTGCCTGATTTTAGTGGGATTTCTTCAAGTTTCTCTCCATTTAGTTTGATGTTGGCTACTGGTTAGCTGTATATTGCTTTTACTATGTTTAGATGTGGGTCTTGAACTCCTGACCTTTCCAGGACTTTTATGATGAAGGGGTGTTGAATTTTGTTACATAATTTCTCAATAGCTAATGAAATGATGATGTGGGTTTTTTTTCCCTTTGAGTTTGTTGTATAGTGGATTAAGTTGGTTGGATATATGTATATTGGACCATTCCTACATCCCTGGCATGAATCCTACTTGACCATGATGGATAATCATTTTGATTCGTTCTTGAATTCTGTTTGCCAGAATTTTATTGAGTATTTTTTGGTCGACATCCATAAGGGAAATTGGTCTGAAATCTCTTTCTTTGTTGGGTCTCTCTGTGGTTTAGGTATAAGCCTATGTGTGACATCATAGAAGGAATTGGGTAGTGCTCCTTCTGATTCTATTATGTGGAATAATTTGGACAGTATTGGAATGAGGTCTTCTATGAAGGTCTGATAGAATTCTGCACTAAACCTGTCTGGACCTGGGATCTTTTTGGTTGGGAGACCTTAAATGACTGCTTCTATTTCCTTAGGAGTTATGGGGTTGTTTAACTGGTTTATCTGTTCCTGATTTAACTTCTGTACCTGGTATCTGTCTAGGAAATTGTCCATTTTCTGCAGATTTTCAAGTTTTGTTGAATATAAGATTTTATAGTAAGATCTGATGATTTTTTCCTCTGATTCTGTAGTTATATCTCCCTTTTCATTTTTGATTTTGTTAATTTGGACACACTCTCTGTGTTCTCTTGTTAGTCTGGCTAAGGGTTTATCTATCTTGTTGATTTTCTCAAAGAACCAACTTTTGGTTCTGTTGATTCTTTCTATGGACCTTTTTGTTTGTACTTGGTTGATTTCAGCTCTGAGTTTGATGAGATCCTGCCTTCTACTCCTCCTGGGTGTATTTGCTTCTTTTTGTTCTAGAGCTTTTAGGTGTGCTGTCAAGCTGCTGACATATGCTCTCTCCTGTTTCATTCAGCAGATATTCAGAGCTATGAGTTTTCCTCTTAGCACAGCTTTCATTGTGTCCCATAAGTTTGGGTATGTTGCACCTTCATTTTCATTAAATTCTTAGAAGTCTTTCGTTTCTTTCTTTATTTCTTCTTGACCAGGTTATCATTGAGTAGAGCATTGTTCAACTTCCATGTATATGTGGGCATTCTTTCCTTATTGTATTTGAAGAACAGCTTTAGCCCATGGTGGTCTGATAGGACGCATGGGATTCTTTCTATCTTTCTGTACCTGTTGAGGCCTGTTTTATGACCAATTATATGGTCAATTTTGGAGAAAGTACCATGAGAATCTGAGAAGAATGTATATCCTTTTGCTTTAGGATAGAATGTTCTATAAATATCTGTTAAGTCCATTTGGCTCATGACTTCTCTTAGTCTGTCTACGTCTCTGTTTAATTTCTGTTTCCATGATCTGTCCACTAATGAGAGTGGGGTATTGAAATCTCCTACTATTATTGTGTGAGGTGCAATGTGTGTTTTGAGCTTTAGTAAGGTTTCTGTTATGTATGTAGGTGCCCTTGTATTTGGAGCATAGATATTTAGGATTGAGAGTTCATCTTAGTGGATTTTTCCTTTGATGAATACGAAGTGTCCTTCCTTATCGTTTTTGATGACTTTTAGTTGAAAATAGATTTTATTTGATATTAGAATGGCTACTCCAGCTTGCTTCTTCTGACTATTTGCTTGGAAAGTTGTTTTCCAGCCTTTCACTCTGAGATAGTGTCTGTCTTTTTCTCTGAGGCGTGTTTCCTGTAGGCAGCAGAATGCAGGGCCCTCACTGTTTATCCAGTTTCTTTTTTTTTTTTTTCACTTTCCTCATGAAATCTTTATTTTAGTGTTTATGTTTTTTTAACTTTCTTTTTTTTTAAATTTATTTAATGCTTAATAATAATTCTTCGGTTTCCTGGAAAACATCCCCCTCCCCCTCCCCTTCCTTATGGGTGTTCCCCTCCCAACCCTCCCCCCATTGCCGCCCTCCCCCCAACAGTCTACTTCACTGGGGGTTCAGTCTTAGCAGGACCCAGGGCTTCCCCTTCCACTGGTGCTCTTACTAGGATATTCATTGCTACCTACGAGGTCAGAGTCCAGGGTCAGTCCATGTATAGTCTTTAGGTAGTGGCTTAGTCCCTGGAAGCTATGGTTGCTTGGCATTGTTGTACCTATGGGGTCTCGAGCCCCTTCAAGCTCTTCTAGTTCTTTCTCTGATTCCTTCAACAGGGGTCCTATTCTCAGTTCAGTGGTTTGCTGCTGGCATTCGCCTCTGTATTTGCTGTATTCTGGCTGTGTCTCTCAGGAGAGATCTACATCCGGCTCCTGTCGGTCTCACTTCTTTGCTTCATCCATCTTGTCTAATTGGGTGGCTGTATATGTATGGGCCACATGTGGGGCAGGCTCTGAATGGGTGTTACTTCAGTCTCTGTTTTAATCTTTGCCTTGCTATTCCCTGCCAAGGGTATTCATGTTCCCCTTTTAGAGAAGGAGTGAAGCATTCACATTTTGATCATCCGTATTGAGTTTATTTGTTCTAGGCATCTAGGGTAATTCAAGCATTTGGGCTAATAGCCACTTATCAGTGAGTGCATACCATGTATGTCTTTCTGTGATTGGGTTAGCTCACTCAGGATGATATTTTCCAGTTCTAACCATTTGCCTACGAATTTCATAAAGCCGTTGTTTTTGATAGCTGAGTAATATTCCATTGTGTAGATGTACCAAATTTTCTGTATCCATTCCTCTGTTGAAGGGCATCTGGGTTCTTTCCAGCTTCTGGCTATTATAAATAAGGCTGCGATGAACATAGTGGAGCACGTGTCTTTTTTATATGTTGGGGCATCTTTTGGGTATATGCCCAAGAGAGGTATAGCTGTATCCTCAGGCAGTTCAATGTCCAATTTTCTGAGGAACCTCCAGACTGATTTCCAGAATGGTTGTACCAGTCTGCAATCCCACCAACAATGGAGGAGTGTTCCTCTTTCTCTGCATTCTCGCCAGCATCTGCTGTCACCTGAGTTTTTGATCTTACCCATTCTCACTGGTGTGAGGTGAAATCTCAGGGTTGTTTTGATTTGCATTATCCTTATGACTAAAGATGTTGAACATTTCTTTAGGTGTTTCTCAGCCATTCGGCATTCCTCAGCTGTGAATTCTTTGTTTAGCTCTGAACCCCATTTTTTAATAGGGTTATTTGTCTCCCTTCGGTCTAACTTCTTGAGTTCTTTGTATATTTTGGATATAAGCCCTCTATCTGTTGTAGGATTGGTAAAGATCTTTTCCCAATCTGTTGGTTTCCAATTTGTCCTAACCACAGTGTCCTTTGCCTTACAGAAGCTTTGCAGTTTTATGAGATCCCATTTGTCGATTCATGATCTTAGAGCATAAGCCATTGGTGTTTTGTTCAGGAAAATTTTTCCAGTGCCCATGTGTTCCAGATGCTTCCCTAGTTTTTCTTACTAGTTTGAGTGTATCAGGTTTGATGTGGAGGTCCTTGATCCACTTGGACTTAAGCTTTGCACAGGGTGATAAGCATGGATCGATCTGCATTCTTCTACATGTTGCCCTCCAGTTGAACCAGCACCATTTGCTGAAAATGCTATTTTTTTCCATTGGATGGTTTTGGCTCCTTTGTCAAAAATCAAGTGATTTTTGGGTTCATTTCTGGGTCTTCAATTCTATTCCATTGGTCTATCTGTCTGTGTCTGTACCAATACCATGCAGTTTTTATCACTATTGCTCTGTAATACTGCTTGAGATCAGGGATAGTGATTCCCCCTGAAGTCCTTTTATTGTTGAGGATAGCTTTAGCTATCCTGGGTTTTTTGTTATTCCAGATGAATTTGCAAATTGTTCTGTCTAACTCTTTTAAGAATTGGATTGGTATTTTGATGGGGATTGCATTGAATCTGTAGATTGCTTTTGGTAAAATGGCCATTTTTACTATATTAATCCTGCCAATCCATGAGCATGGGAGATCTTTCCATCTTCTGAGGTCTTCTTCAATTTCTTTCCTCAGTGTCTTGCAGTTCTTATTGTACAGATCTTTTACTTGCTTGGTTAAAGTCACACCGAGGTACTTTATATTATTTGGGTCTATTATGAAGGGTGTCGTTTCCCTAATTTCTTTCTCGGCTTGTTTCTCTTTTGTGTAGAGGAAGGCTACTGATTTATTTGAGTTAATTTTATACCCAGCCACTTTGCTGAAGATGTTTATCAGCTTTAGTAGTTCTCTGGTGGAACTTTTGGGATCACTTAAATAAACTATCATATTATCTGCAAATAGTGATACTTTGACTTCTTCTTTTCCGATCTGTATCCCCTTGACCTCCTTTTGTTGTCTGATTGCTCTGGCTAGAACTTCAAGAACTATAATGAATAAGTAGGGAGAGAGTGGGCAGCCTTGTTTAGTCCCTTATTTTAGTGGGATTGCTTCAAGTTTCTCTCCATTTAGTTTAATGTTAGCAACTGGTTTGCTGTATATGGCTTTTACTATGTTCAGATATGGGCCTTGAATTCCTATTCTTTCCAGGACTTTTATCATGAAGGGGTGTTGAATTTTATCAAATGCTTTCTCAGCATCAAATGAAATGATCATGTGGTTCTGTTCTTTCAGTTTGTTTATATAATGGATCATGTTGATTGTTTTCTGTATATTAAACCATCCCTGCATGCCTGGGATGAAGCCTACTTGATCATGGTGGATGATCGTTTTGATGTGCTCTTGGATTCGGTTTCCCAGAATTTTATTGAGTATTTTTGCGTCGATATTCATAAGGGAAATTGGTCTGAAGTTCTCTTTCTTTATTGGGTCTTTGTGTGGTTTAGGTATAAGAGTAATTGTGGCTTCATAGAAGGAATTCGGGAGTGATCCATCTGTTTCAATTTTTTGGAATAGTTTGGATAATATTGGTACGAGGTCTTCTATGAAGGTCTGATAGAATTCTGCACTAAACCCATTTGGACCTGGGCTCTTTTTGGTTGGGAGACCTTAAATGACTGCTTCTATTTCCTTAGGAGTTATTGGGTTGTTTAACTGGTTTATCTGTTCCTGATTTAACTTCTGTACCTGGTATTTGTCTAGGAAATTGTCCATTTCCTGTAGATTTTCAAGTTTTGTTGAATATAGGCTTTTATAGTAAGATCTGATGATTTTTGAATTTCCTCTGAATCTGTAGTTATGTCTCCCTTTTCATTTCCGATTTTGTTAATTTGGACACACTCTCTGGGTCCTCTCGTTAGTCTGGCTAAGGGTTTATCTATCTTGTTGATTTTCTCAAAGAACCAACTTTTGGTTCTGTTGATTCTTTCTATGGTCCTTTTTGTTTCTACTTTGTTGATTTCAGCTCTGAGTTTGATGAGTTCCTGCCTTCTACTCCTCCTGGGTGTATTTGCTTCTTTTTGCTCTAGAGCTTTTAGGTGTGCTGTCAAGCTGCTGACATATGCTATTTCCTGTTTCTTTCTACAGGCACACAGCGCTATGAGATTTCCTCTTAGCACAGCTTTCATTGTGTCACATAAGTTTGGTTATGTTGTACCTTCATTTTCATTAAATTCTAAAAAGTTTTTAATTTCTTTCTTTATTTCTTCCTTGACTAGGTTATCATTGAGTAGAGCATTGTTCAATTTCCACGTATATGTGGGCATTCTTCCCTTATTGTTATTGAAGACCAGTTTTAGGCCGTGGTCGTCTGATAGCACGCATGGGATTATTTCTATCTTTCTGTACCTGTTGACGCCTGTTTTTTGACCGACTATATGGTCATTTTGGAGAAAGTACCATGAGGAGCTGAGAAGAAGGTATATCCTTTTGCTTTAGGATAGAATGTTCTATAAATATCTGTTAAGTCCATTTGGCTCATGACTTCTCTTAGTCTGTCTACGTCTCTGTTTAATTTCTGTTTCCATGATCTGTCCATTGCTGAGAGTGGGGTGTTGAAATCTCCCAATATTATTGTGTGAGGTGCAATGTGTGTTTTGAGCTTTAGTAAGGTTTCTTTTACATATTTAGGTGCCCGTGTATTTGGGGCATAGATATTTAGGATTGAGAGTTCATCTTGGTGGATTTTTCCTTTGATGAATATGAAGTGTTCTTCCTTATCTTTTTTGATGACTTTTAATTGAAAATTGTTTTTATTTGATATTAGAATGGCTACTCCAGCTTGCTTCTTCCGACCATTTGCTTGGAAGGTTGTTTTCCAGCCCTTCACTCTGAGGTAGTGTCTGTCTTTGTCTCTGAGGTGTGTTTCCTGTAGGCAGCAGAATGCAGGGTCCTCGTTGCGTATCCAGTTTGTTAATCTATGTCTTTTTATTGGGGAGCTGAGGCCATTGATGTTGAGAGATATTAAGGAATAGTGATTATTGATTCCTGTTATATTCATATTTGGATGTGAGGTTATGTTTGTGTGCTTTTCTTCTCTTTGTTTTGTTGCCAAGATGATTAGTTTCTTGCTTCTTCTAGTGTATAGCTTGCCTCCTTATGTTGGGCTTTACCCTTTATTATCCTTTGTAGTGCTGGATTTGTAGAAAGATATTGTGTAAATTTGGTTTTGTCATGGAATATCTTGGTTTCTCCATCTATGTTCATTGAGAGTTTTGCAGGATACAGTAACCTGGGCTGGCATTTGTGTTCTCTTAGGGTCTGTATGACATCTGTCCAGGATCTTCTGGCCTTCGTAGTTTCTGGCAAAAAGTCTGGTGTGATTCTGATACGTCTGCCTTTATATGTTACTTGACCTTTTTCCCTTAATGCTTTTAATATTCTTTCTTTATTTTGTGCATTTGGTGTTTTGACTATTATGTGACGGGAGGTGTTTCTTTTCTGGTCCAATCTATTTGGAGTTCTGTTGGCTTTTTGTATGCCTATGGGTATCTCTTTTTTTAGGTTAGGGACGTTTTCTTCTATGATTTTGTTGAAGATATTTACTGGTCCATTGAGCTGGGAGTCTTCACTCTCTTCTATACCTATTATCCTTAGGTTTGATCTTCTCATTGAATCCTGGATTTCCTGTATGTTTTGGACAGTAGCTTTTTCTGCTTTACATTATCTTTGACAGTTGAGTCAATGATTTCTATGGAATCTTCTGCTCCTGAGATTCTCTCTTCCATCTCTTGTATTCTGTTGGTGAAGCTTGTATCTACAGCTCCTTGTCTCTTCTTTTGATTTTCTATATCCAGTGTTGTTTCCATGTGTTCTTTCTTGATTGCTTCTATTTCCAATTTTAATTCCTTCAACTGTTTGATTGTGTTTTCCTGGAATTCTTTCAGGCATTTTTGCGATTCCTCTCTGTAGGCTTCTACTTGTTTATTAATGTTTTCCTGTGTTTCTCTAAGGGAGTTCTTCACGTCTTTCTTGAAGTCCTCTAGCATCATGATCAAATATGATTTTGAAACTAGATCTTGATTTTCTTGTGTGTTTGGATATTCCATGTTTATTTTGGTGGGAGAATTGGGCTCCGATGATGCCATGTAGTCTTGGTTTCTGTTGCTTGGGTTCCTGCGCTTGCCTCTTGCCATCAGATTATCTCTAGTGTTACTTTGTTCTGCTATTTCTGACAGTGGCTAAACTGTCCTATAAGCCTGTGTGTCAGGAGTGCTGTAGACCTGTTTTCCTGTTTTCTTTCAGCCAGTTATGGGGACAGGGTGTTCTGCTTTCGGGTGTGTAGTTTTTCCTCTCTACAGGTCTTCAGCTGTTCCTTGGGCCTGTGTCTTGAGTTCACCAGGCAGGTCACTTGCAGCAGAAAAGTTGGTCTTACCTGTGGTCCCGAGGCTCAAGTTTGCTCGCGGGGTGCTGCCCACGAGCTCTCTGTGGGGGCAGCAACCAGGAAGATATGTGCCGCCCTTTCCGTGAGCTTCCGTGCACTAGGGTTCCAGATGGTGTTTCGTGTTTTCCTCTGGCATCCGAGATGTGTGTGCAGAGTGCTGTCTCTTCTGGTTTCCCAGGCGTGTCTGCCTCTCTGAAGGTTTAGCTCTCCCTCCCACGGGATTTGGGTGCAGAGAACTGTTTATCCAGTCTGTTTCCTTCAGGTTCCGGCGGTGTCTCAGGCGCAGGGGTCCTGCCGCTCCTGGGCCCTCCCCTACGGGAACCCTGAGGCCTTATACAGTTTGCTCTTATGCCAGGGATGTGGGCATGGGTGGGCCGTGTTGGTGGTCTCCTCCGCCATGCAGCCTCGGGAGTGCCCACCTGACCAGGCGGTGAGGTCTCTCTCCTAAGGGGTTTGGGAGCAGAGAGCTGCTGCGGGCCGGGATTCGCAGGTGTGGGACTTCGGGTAAACACAGGAAGTGCCCGGTCCTACAGGAATTTTGCCTCTGTGTGTCCTGAGTTCACCAGGCAGGTTTCTTGCAGCGGAAAAGTTGGTCCTACCTGTGGTTCCGAGGCTCAAGTTTACTCGTGGGATACTGCCTAAGTCTTCTCCACGGCGGCAGCAACCAGGAAGATCTGCGTCGCTCTTTCTGGGAGCCTCCGTGCACCAGGGTTCCAGATGGCGTTTGGTGTTTTCCTCTGGCGTCTGGATGTGTGCAGAGTGCAGTCTATTCTGGTTTCCCAGGTGTGTCTGCCTCTCTGTAGGTTTAGCTCTCCCTCCCACGGGATTTGGGTGCAGAGAACTGTTTATCCTGTCTGTTTCCTTCAGGTTCCGGCGGTGTCTCCTTATCCAGTTTCTTAATCTATGTCTTTTTATTGGGGCGTTGAGACCATTGATGGTCAGAGATATTAAGGAATAGTGATTATTTATTCCTGATATATTCATATTTGGATGTGAGGTTATGTATGTGTGCTTTTCTTCTCTTTTTTTGTTGCCAAGATGATTAGTGTCCTGCTTTTTGTAGGGTGTAGCTTGCCTCCTTATGTTGGGCTTTACCATTTATTATCCTTTGTAGCGCTGGATTTGTAGAAAGATAGTGTGTAAATTTGGTTTTATCATGGAATATCTTGGTTTCTCCATCTATGTTAATTGAGAGTTTTGCAGGATACAGTAACCTGGGCTGGCATTTGTGTTCTCTTAGGGTCTGTATGACATCTGTCCAGGATCTTCTGGCTTTCATAGCCTCTGGCGAGAAGTCTGGTGTGATTCTGATAGGTCTGCCTTTATATGTTACTTGACCTTTTTCCCTTACTGCTTTTAATATTCTCCCTTTTTTTTGTGCATTTGGTGTTTTGACTATTATGTGACATGAGGAGTTTCTTCTCTGGTCCAATCTATTTGAAGTTCTGTAGGCTTCTTGTATGTTTATGAGCATCTCTTTCTTTATGTTAGGGAAATTTTCTTCTATGATTTTTTGAAGATATTTACTGGTCTGAGCTGGGAGGCTTCATTCTCTTCTATACCTATTATCCTTAGGTTTGATCTTCCCATTGAGTCCTGGATTTCCTGTATGTTTTGGACCAGTAGCTTTTTCCATTTTACATTATCTTTGACAGTTGTGTCGATGATTTCTACGGAATCTTCTGCTCCTGAGATTCTCTCTTCTATCTCTTTTATTCTGTTGGTGATGCTTGTATCTATGACTCCTTGTCTCTTCCTTTGGTTTTCTATATCCAGGGTTGTTTCCATGTGTTCTTTCTTCAATGCTTCTATTTCCATTTTTAATTCCTTCACCTGTTTGATTGTGTTTTCCTGGAATTCTTTCAGGGATTTTTGTGATTCCTCTCTATAGGCTTCTTCTTGTTTATGTTTTCCTGCATTTCTCTAAGGGAGTTCTTCATATCTTTCTTGAAGTCCTCCAGCATCATGATCAAACATGATTTTAAATCTAGATCTTTCTTTTCTGGTGTGTTTGGATATTCAGTGTTTACTTTGGTGGGAGAATTGGGCTGTGGTGATGCCATGTAGTCTTGGTTTCTGTTGCTTGTGTTCCTGTGCTTGCCTCTCGCCATCAGATTATCTCTGGTGTTACTTTGTTCTGCTATTTCTGTCAGTGGCTAGACTGTCCTATAGGCCTGTGTGTCAAGTGTGCTGTAGACCCGTTTTCCTGTTTTCTTTCAGCCAGTTATGGGAACAGAGTATTCTGCTTTCGGGCATATAGTTTTTCCTGTCTACTGGTGTTCAGCTGTTCCTGTTGGCCTGTTTCCTGAGTTCACCAGGCAGGACACTTAGAGCAGAAAAGTTGGTCTTTCCTGTGGTACTGAGGCTCACGTTTGCTTGTGGGGTATTGCTTTTGAGCACTGCGTGAGGGCAGCAACCAGGAGGACCTGTGCGGCCTTTTCCGGGAGCCCCCATGCACCAGGGTCCCAGATGGCATTAGATGTTTTCCTCTGGAGTCACAAATGTGGGCAGAGTGTAGTATCTTCTGGCTTCCCAGGCATGTCTGCCTCTCTGAAGGATTAGCTCTCCCTCCCATGGGATTTAGGTGCAGAGAACTGTTGATCTGGTCCCTTCAGGTCCCGGCAGTGTCTGGAGCACAGGGTACCTGCAGCTCCAGTGCCCCTATCTTCCGGTTCCCAGAGGCCATATACAGTTTCCTCTTTGGCCAGGGATGTGGGCAGGGGTGGGCAGTATTGGTGGTCTCTTCTGCTCTGCAGTCTCAGGAGTGCCCACCTGTCCGGGCGGTGAGCTCTCTCTCCCACAGGGTTTAGGAGCAGTCTCCCTTACTGCTTTTAATATTCTTTCTTTGTTTTATGCATTTGGTATTTTGTCTTTTATGTGACAGGAGATATTTCTTTTCTAGTCCAATCTGTTTGAAGTTCTGTAGACTTCTTGTACATTTGTGAGTATTTCTACCTTTAGGTTAGTGAATTTTTTGTCTATAATTTTCTTGAAGAAATTTACTGGCTTTTTTGGGATCTTTGCTCTCTTCTATACTTATTATTCTTAGGTTTGATCTTCTCATTTTGTCCTGGATTCCCTGGATATTTTGGATTAGGAGCTTTTTGTGTTTTACATTTTCCTTAAAGGTTGTGCCATTTTTTTCTGTGGTACTTCTGCCCCTGAGATTCTGTCTTCTATCTCTTGTGTTGTGTTGGTGATGCCTGTGTCTATGACTCCTAATCTCTTTCCTAGGTTTCGTATTTCCTGGGTTGTCTCCTTTTTTGATTTCTTTATTGTTGCTATATCTTTTTTTAGATCCTGGAATGTTTTGTTCAATTCTTTCACCTTTTTAGTTGTATTTTCTGGTAATTATTTAAGGGAATTTTGTATTTCTTCTTAAAGTGCTTCTACTTGTTTACCTGTGTTGACCTGCACTTCTGTAAGGGAGTTTTTTATGTCCTTCTTAAAGTCCTCTATCATCATCATCATGAGATGTCGTTTTAAATCCAAATCTTGCTTTTCTGGTGTGTTGGAATATCCAGTATTTTCTTAGTTGGAATAAGTGTGCTCTGATGATGCCAAATAGTCTTGGTTTCTGTTGTTTAGGGTCCTGTGCTTGCCTCTGGCCATCTGGTTTTCTCTAGTGTTAACTGGTCTTGCTGTCTCTGATAAGGCATTGACCCTTCTGTTATCCTGCATGTCAAAACTCCTGGAGACCTGCTTTGTCCCAGGGAGATATGGGTACAGAGAGTTGTATCACATGGTCAGCTCTGGGCACAGGCACAAACCAGTAGGATCCTGTCCCAGACTGTTACTGGATTCCTATATCCTGAAGGCTCCAGGCTCTCAGGTGTGTCAGTGCTCCAAGAGGTGATTTAGCATTTTGTTGGACTGAGGCATCAACTTCTTTGTTTGCATATTCTATGCCTGAGCTAAACATGGAATTCTCAACAGAAAAATCTTGAATGTCCACAGGCACATTAATAAATGTTCATAGTCCTTAGCTACCAAGGGAATGCAAGTCCAAGAAAAACCTCTGAGACCCCATCTCACATCAAAGGAATGGCTAAGATTAAAAAGTCAAGTGCTAGCACATATTGGCAAGAATGCAGAGTAAGGGGAAAACTACTTCACTGCTGATGGGAGGTCACACTTGTACAAACACTTTGGAAATCAATTTAGTGGTTTCTCAGAAAACTGGCAATAATTCTACTTTAATATACAGCTCTACCTCACACACACACACACACACATATATGTACATATATGCAAAAATTTCTCTACCCTCCCAAAAAGAATGGTTCATTGTCAGCTATGCTTATAGCAATTTTATTATAATAGTGAGAAACTGCAAACATCTTAGATGCTTTACACAATGGAACACTATTCATCTGTGTAAAGGCATCATGAATTTTGTAGAAAAAATGAGTTGAACTTGAAAATGTCATCCTGAGTGATATAACCAAATCTCAAAAGGATATTCATGGTATGTATTCACTTATTAGTAGATATTAGCCATAAAATAATGATAACCATGAAACATACCACAGACTCATGTGGCTGCACAAGATGAAAGACACAAGCAAGGATGCTTCATTCATACTTGGAAGCAGGCATGGAATAGTCATAGCAGGCATTTGGAGGGAGGGAACAGAGTAGGAGGAGATCATGAGGAGAGTGGGGATTCAGGGTAAGGTGTGGAGAAGAGTTGAGGCAAAGTCTTGATGGCCATGAGAATGAATGGAAATCTGCAACTGATGGGGTGTTGTTAGGGAAGAGATGGAGACCAGTGATGTTGAAGCACACAACAATCTATGGGGGTGTCCTTAGCTGCAACTATATGCAGCCTGGGAAAGTGGCCTTCTCTGGCAAGGAAAGAACTCTGGGGTAGTAATAGTGACACCAACAAACTGACAAAACTTATCTTGTCTATAAGAAATGCAGTGATTGGGGATGGAACAAAGACTGGGGGAATAGCCAACCAACCACCAGCTCAAATAGAGACATATTCCATGAAAAAGCATCAATCCCTGACCCTATTAATAATACTCTGTTATGCCTGCAGACAAGAGTCGCTCATGCTTGTCCTCTGTAAAGCTCCTTCTAACAGCTTACTCATATATACACAAGTGCCCCCAGCCAAACAGTGGATGGGGCTCCGGGAGTTTTATGGAAGAATAGGAGGAAGGATTTTGGGCCCAGAATGTGATAAGCACTCCATAGGAAGGCCAAGAAAATCAACTAACCTGGATCCTTGGGGATCTCAAAGACAGACACCCAAATGTAAAACATACAAGAGGTTGGAACTCTGCTTCCCTGAACATGTACAATTGGTCTTCCTTTAGGTTCTGAACACCTGGATCAGGCACTATTCCAAAAGCTGTTGCCTGTGCATGGGTTATGTTCTTTTAACTGGGCTTCCTAGTCTGGCCTCAGTGGAAGAGGATGCACCTAGAGTTTTGGCAATTTGATGTGTCAGGGTACAGAGATACCTAGAGGACCCCAACACTATCAGAAGAGAATATGGGAAGAAAGGAATTGTGGGAGAGGGTAACCAGGAGCAAGATATAAAATGAATAAGTGAAATACTACTACTACTTTCTACTACTAGTACTACTAATATTATCATTACTACTAGTAGTACTTAAAATAATAACATTAATTATAAAAATTTTAAATTGGTTATGCTTATGGTATTAAATGAAAAACTACACTATTATTTGACATTAAAAATCCTTTTTATGTAGTTGTTTAGAGATGTATTAATTGATGTATAATTATCATAGAATGTCATAATTAACAAAGTTTTCAGGATGATCCAGCAATCATTTCTCTAGAAAAATATAGTCTTCATATTTGAAGAGATTTCATTAGTAACAAAGAGGAAATGGCAGAATCTTGAAAACCTTGTTTTCTTTTAAATAGTCATTTCTAAAGATGGATTTCCTTTTTACAAAACATGAAAAATATTGTTCAGTAAAGATATGGACAATTTCAGTAGAAATCACCATAGAGTTAACAGGTCAAACATTTAATTTGACATTTCTCATATCATCTCATTTTGCAGACAGGACCAGAGCTCAACTATTTCCCTGTTATCATATGATTACTCATTTCAGGCAGCCTCACTCAAAAAGCATCACTCCAGGTTCCAAACAGCAAATCCTAGATTGGGAGGATGAGGTTACTTATCACTCTATGGAGATAAATAACTGGCAGCCACATAATGTACTGTACTACAGGGTTAAACATCAGAATAAGACATGCTTTCTTTGGGACTCTCTTGTAGACTCCTGAGAAGGGATGAAACAGAAATACACAAGTGTCTCTGTAGTAATATGTTTCCTCTTAACAGATCTGAGTCCCACTGTTTTGTTCATATGGCAGAAAAACCATATACAAATGAAAAAAAGAAAAAACAAACTGGATTTGGCGTCTCCTTATTCAGGTCTAGAGATGGAGTCTAAGAGAATAAAGGGGCAAGTGTCTACAGTATTAGTTCATCCTCAGCATCTATCTTCAGAAGAATACACTGTAATTCTGGCAGATCTGTTTACATCCACACTATATTTTTCTGTCCACGATGAAATAATAACATTTTATACCCTAGCAGAACCAGGCTATTTCAATACCTGTGCCTACAACAGTGAAGACAGGTGGTTAAGTTTCTTGTTTACTGGCATTCTGGTATCAGTATACTAATTAAATTTGTTATAAACAGAGAGAGAAGGAGAACATGAAGTAAAATCTCATGAAGTAAAGGTATCAGAAAATGAGATTCTATAATGCCCAGTGACTCCTGCATACTCATGAGCTATGCATGATTGCTAATAACAGACATATAGAGACATATTATGTTGATTATGAACACACCAGTAGAGGAAATGTAGTACATATACAGAAAATAATACTGTTTATCCTTTAAAGAGAAATGAATCAACTGGGCATGATGACTTATGCCTATAACCTTAGCATTCTAAAGGGACAGACAGGAAGAACATTACCAATTCTGGGTCATCCAAGGTTAAATCATGACTTTCCATCCAGACATGGCAACACTGTGAGTTCCAAGTCACCCTGGGCTAGAGAATGACATCATGTCTCAAACCAAAACCAAAATAGATTGTGACTTATGGGACAAACATGGATGAATTTGAGGATAGTGTGCAAAGTAAACCAGACCTAGGACAACAGTTTATCATGCCATGCAGAGAAGGTTTCTAAAACAACCAAGTTCTATGAAGCAGAGGTTTCTGAGATACCAAAGACTGGAAAGCAGGCAGCACTTTCTACTCAGAGACAGCTAAACTTATGACAGAATTCTAGATTTGCAGTAATTCAATGTACCCACATTAATCTATACACTATTCTGCACTTAGCATTGTGCTATGGTCTGCGTTAAATATTCTTACCTTAAGAGAAGTAAGAGATATGCGAGGAAGGTTTTTAGGTTGATAGTCTGTTCTAATTATGGTGATGCCTTCTGGGGTGTACCCACATGCCCAAATGTTTCAAGTTGAATACATTAAAATGTCTGCTATTAATATAGCAAGATCACCTCGATAAGAATATTTTTTAGTGAAGTGCTGGAAATGCCCATTATCTCTTAACAAACTTTATCTCTAGACTTCATTTTTCTGTGAAGCGGCATCATTGTGAAGTTCAGACTGGTCTGGAATTTGCTGGGATGTTAATAGTGTTCTAAAAGATGTAATTCTCCTCCTTCAACCTGGTAATCACAGTGATTACATCAGTATAGTAAGTAGCCTTTACAGACAATGAAGTTATTTTAAAGTAATGACTCAAAATATTTTTCATGGGTCTGGAATATTTCTAGGATGTTTTTGATGCTTTTTCCCTGTCACAAATTTTATAGTGTAGCAATTTTTAATATATTAGTCCTTACATAATGAGAATCATCATATCCTACTATCATAGCACAATGAGATTATATGCAAGAGATCTTTGCAACCTCTAAATCCCTCCAAAAATAATTAATGATGATAAACTGTGCCAGTTAAAGATGACCAGTGACAATGAAGTATGAGAAAAGTTCCTTGTGACACTTCATATTTTCATTTTTCCATCCTCACTGACTGTGTCACTGACAGAGTTGCAACGAGTGTACATCATGGTGAAGCTCCCATGTCTGCTTCAAGGAGGATGCCTTTATTACAAACAGCCAAATCTTTAATACAATTTAGATGGTAAACACACACACACACACACACACACACACACACACACACTTGTTTTTAAAACTGCAACCATGTGAATGCTCTATTTTAGCACAGATAGTTGATAAATACAGCCTTGCTAAAAACTTCCATCTTTGTCAAACACAAAGTTGGAGAATGAGATTTCCCCTCAGACCAAAACAATTAGAATTCTCTGGGAATACAGATTTGTAATTCCATCCAGAGTGAGCAGTAGGAGTGTCAAACTTACACTGAAGTCTAGAAACTATAAGATTCTCCTAACCCAAACAGGGACTTCTGGATTTCCAGATCCCTACATGAAATAAGTAAACCCCAAATCACTAACCCAGACATCACCAGCATCTTATGCTGCTTATGGACTTTAAAGCTTCTGGAGAAAAAAAAAACAAAAAATAATAATGCAATTCTGTCTTCATGATCCTCCCTAGTTCCATACCTGTGTGCCTTGAGGAAGCTAAAACAGGCTGGACGTTGTTGTAGCATCGTTTCTGTTCTCTGTTGAGGGAGTCCAAGTCACTGCCTGCAGACTTATTTCTCATCAATTTGTCCTTTAAGTCAATGTCACATTGCATGATGCTACAGTTACGGTGGCATTTTAGAGTCTTCTGCAGTTCATTTTTTTCTTGACTATACTGAAAAACTAAATTAGTAACAGAAATATATAATAAAAATGTTCATGAGGAATGAATATTTAAATTTAATATTAGAGAAAAGGCTTCATGTTGAAAGTCAACACATCTTACTATCATTGAAACTTTAACATTCGTAAATTAGCACTTCAGTGAACTCGCTGTGGAAGTAGAAACATCAATTTTTCTCTCTAGGTAAATTGACTGTAAAATCAATAATAGATCTGCATAAAATTATGGTGGAAGTAACTTCCAATTACTTCATCTTTACAATATAAATTTACAAATAAATACCTAAGTAAAATATTCAGTGAATATTTAACACACCATGAAAATTTGAACTAAAAAATTGTTAAGAATGGACCAATAGTTGCTGATGGATATGGAATGCAAAATATCCACATAAATAGCTATGTTTTAGCACAGCGCAGAAGTGATTTCCTCTATAAAGTTGAAGGATTCTAATAGAGTTTAGTATTTAATGTCTCTGTATAGATGAAGTCTTTTTACTTAAACATGACCTCAATATACATTGAAGGAAAAGAAGGTCATCAGTTGATTGCATGGCTATTTCTCACAAAATGTTTAATGAAATTCAAAATGCCATGAGCTCAGAAAGTAGACTCCAAAGTCTCAAAAGTCTTAAGTCCTCAAAAGGATCATAGCTAAGAATGAGACATATCAAGGCAGGTCCCAACAGTCCCAGAGCTAACAGATTAGGAATGTAAGTGAACAGAACACTGCAGTGTGTCAGGAAAAGAAGATTAACTCCCAGATGGCTCATCCTATGATTATAGACAGGGCAATGGACAAAGTATGTAACAGCATAGTTCATGTTTAAAGCTATTCTTTAGGCAAAAGATCAAAGAAGAGGTATTTCAATTATTCAATGTTTGTCACCAACACTGCAACAGTTACCAGCCAAAGGGAACAAAATATTCCAAGAGGTGTCACAATGACCTGCCAGAGGACTGAACACTCTTAAATCAAAAAACCAAAACAAGAAGATCATCATCATAAAAGAGCACATCTCAGTACTAACTATAATTTCTATAGCATGAAAATAAAGAGAAATTTTACACAAGCCCATGGTACAAAGCGACTGAAAATGTGTTCTCAAATTTGTAGGTTTCTACTGAAAATGCACCCACTCTAGTTACACTATATGTGTGAACATTCACAAAATTTTTAACTTATTTTAGCCTTGGCATTGTATTGTGAATCCTCTCAACTCAAACTAGAATATGCCCTGATCTAGGAACAAAAGT
This sequence comes from Rattus norvegicus, assembly GCF_021556685.1. Classification (NCBI taxonomy): domain Eukaryota; kingdom Metazoa; phylum Chordata; class Mammalia; order Rodentia; family Muridae; genus Rattus; species Rattus norvegicus. The sequence continues at coordinate 166,689,277 of NC_141537.1, forward strand.
AAATTCTACAGAAGACCCTGGAGGCATAGATACAACTAAGTACAAGATACCATGTTGTAGCATGCACTCTACCAAGAAATATAACCGAGGTTGGAGAGGAAGGAAAGATGGGTAGATATTCTTGAGAACTGGTAGGAAACCACAGCTGCTCTGGACCTGATATGTATACATCCCCATTCTTGAAAGTGCCTATAAGTCCTTTATTTCTGTAAGTTTGACTTTGCTCAATATAATACTAAATATATTGGTGTATCTGAAGCATTTGTAATCTGAAAACTATGCTTGTGATTACCACTATATCAAGGAAGAAAAAGATCTCAGCTTGGAGCACAGCTGTGACACTGTGCTCAGCATAACTAAAAAAAAATAAAAAGTGAGATTTTTCTCTTTTTTCACTAATGAATGAAATTATTCTTTGACATTTTTGGGAACTGACACTGGAGTTCTCACTCCCAATAATACTATCATCCTCTCTCTCTTCTTCTGAAGCATCATTTCCAGAAGGAGACCTTCTCTTCTGATTAACAACTGATGGTGCCTGTTGCAATAGATATCAGTGCTGTTTATGACCATTAAAACACTTTCTTCAGGAGTGAATGTATTCTTTCTAATTCATAAGTTTTATTTCCTTAGGATTTTATTTCTCTAGAACATTTGGTGGTTTTCCAGACTCTAGTTTTCTGTTATTTTTAAAGCTTTCAGAATCCTTCTTGACTAGACTAAACAATAAAAAAATCTGAGGCTCCGAAAAAAAAAAGCAAAACTAATTCCCTCTGAGTGATACTCAGTGTCATGATTTTTCTGCCCCTCTTCTTGACCAAAATGAAAAGAGGAAATTGCTTAATGAAAGCTGATTCTGAGAGAAAAGGAGAGAAGCCACATATAGTGCCAGATGTTGCAAAACAAATCTCCATAATTGATATTTGAAGACTGAGAACATATAAACTCCTGCAGAGAGAGCGAAACCAATGTCCTTAGCAAAACCACAAGGCAAAAGAGGAACTGAAACTCCTCTGCTCCTAGTTCTATAATAGGATGTGAGAAATTTTATCTTATTTTACTATTTTTTGAAATTACTTCTTGATTACTAATTATGTTAATTGCAACTAAATATGTATGAGGAAAGCTTTTAAAGCACTCACATTACCACTCTTCTAGCTTTTCAGTTATAGATAATATTTTCTGTGAACATTGATGTCATTATATATGGAGTGGTTTTATCGCTGATGTTTTTATGATGCTGGAAAATCGAAACTAAGACAATGAGCATGCTCAGTAAATACTCTTCACCTGAGCGATAGTCTCAGGCCTGTGTTTTGTTTTGTTCCATTGTTTCATTTTTGGTTTGTTTGTTCACTCTTGTTCAAGTTTGAGATAGTTGTATATTGCTATGTAGCATAGGCTGACCTCACACTCACAGTCCATTGGCCTCACTCTTTTCTGTCTTAGAATTTCAGCTGTATACCTCTACAGCAATATGCACTAGTTTTTCTGAAATGTATTTTTATAAGTAATAAACAGTTCATATTATAAATATTGATCTCAAGATTTTTAAAGTCATATATATGTACATATATATATATATATATATATATTATGCACTTATATACAGCATAAATTCTGAACATTCTAGTTGTTTTATAGTATTTCCTTGTTATTAGTTTAAAAACTACATGGGATATACTCTAGAACATACCAAGAATGACATTTATGCGTGAAGTCATGGGATTCAAGGAGGTATACATTTAAGAAATTCTGATATCACATGACAAGTAGTTAATTACAGTCTATCAGTTGGCAAGAAAATATTCACAACTATTTTATAGAGATGAGATGCGGTGATTTTTTTTTCTCTATGAGTTTTACCAATGCATTTGTGATGAGAATTCCTGAAAAGAACCTGTATTGGCACAGACTGATTTAAACTACAGAGAAGTAAGGACATGTTAATGCTGTGTGTCTGGGAACTAATTATCTTATCAGAGACTAGCTCTAGCCCTCTGTGTAACCTGTGTCAGAACTAACATCCTATGACTAAAAGATAAAATCTTCATGAAATTAATGAGCATAGCAGACCATTAACTTCCACCAACCTGTAGGTTAAGAATGCCTTCTAATAAAACACACATGGTATGCACTCATTGATAAGTAGCTATTAGCCCAAATGCTTGATTTACCCTAAATGCACAGAACACATGAAACTCAAGAAGGATGACCAAAATGTGAATGCTTCACTCCTTCTTTTTTTTTTTTTGAGGCATTGATTTATATTAGATATTGCTAAAAGGATTAAACAAAATCACAAATTGAAAATAAACATAAACACTAGTTTTTTTTGTTTTTTTTTTTTTAACTTGAGTATTTCTTATATACATTTCAAGTGTTATTCCCTTTCCCGGTTTCCGGGCAAACATCCCCCTCCCCCCTCCCCTTCCTTATGGGTGTTCCCCTCCCAACCCTCCCCCCATTGCCGCCCTCCCCCCATAGTCTAGTTCACTGGGGGTTCAGTCTTAGCAGGACCCAGGGCTTCCCCTTCCACTGGTGCTCTTACTAGGATATTCATTGCTACCTATGGGGTCAGAGTCCAGGGTCAGTCCATATATAGTCTTTAGGTAGTGGCTTAGTCCCTGGAAGCTCTGGTTGCTTGACATTGTTGTACTTTTGGGGTCTCGAGCCCCTTCAAGCTCTTCCAGTTCTTTCTCTGATTCCTTCAAGGGGGGTCCTATTCTCAGTTCAGTGGTTTGCTGCTGGCATTCGCCTCTGTATTTCCTGTATTCTGGCTGTGTCTCTCAGGAGCGATCTACATCCGGCTCCTGTCGGTCTGCACTTCTTTGCTTCATCCATCTTGTCTAATTGGGTGGCTGTATATGTATGGGCCAAATGTGGGACAGGCTCTGAATGGGTGTTCCTTCAGTCTCTGTTTTAATCTTTGCCTCTCCCTTCCCTGCCAAGGGTATTCTTTTTCCTCCTTTAAAGAAGGAGTGAAGCATTCACATTTTGATCATCCGTCTTGAGTTTCGTTTGTTCTAGGGATCTAGGGTAATTCAAGCATTTGGGCTAATAGCCACTTATCAATGAGTGCATACCATGTATGTCTTTCTGTGATTGGGTTAGTTCACTCAGGATGATATTTTCCAGTTCCAACCATTTGCCTACGAATTTCATAAAGTCGTTGTTTTTGATAGCTGAGTAATATTCCATTGTGTAGATGTACCACAATTTCTGTATCCATTCCTCTGTTGAAGGGCATCTGGGTTCTTTCCAGCTTCTGGCTATTATAAATAAGGCTGCAATGAACATAGTGGAGCACGTGTCTTTTTTATATGTTGAGCTTCACTCCTTCTTTAAAAGAGGAAAAAGAATACCCTTGGGAGGGAATAGGGAGAGGCAAAGATTAAAACAGAGACAGAAGGAACACCCGGTTCAGAGCCTGCCCCACATGTGGCCCATACATATACAGCCATCCAATTAGACAAGATGGATGAAGCAAAGAAGTGCAGACCGACAGGAGCCGGATGTAGATCGCTCCTGAGAGACAAAGCCAGAATACAGCAAATATATAGGCGAATGCCAGCAGCAAACCATTGAACTGAGAACGGGACACCCATTGAAGGAATCAGAGAAAGAACTGGAAGAGCTTGAAGGGGCTCGAGACCCCATATGAACAACAATGCTAAGCAACCAGAGCTTCCAGGGACTAAGCCACTACCCAAAGACTATACATGGACTGAACCTGGGCTCCAACCTCATAGGTAGCAATGAATAGCCTAGTAAGAGCACCAGTGGAAGGGGAAGCCCTTGGTCCTGCCAAGACTGAACCGCCAGTGATCATGATTGTTGGGGGGAGGGTGGTAATGGGGGGAGGATGGGGAGGGGAACACCAATATAGAAGGGAAGGGGAAGGGGCTAGTGGGATGTTGGCCCGGAAACCGGGAAGGGGAATAACAATCGAAATGTAAATAAGAAATACTCAACTTAATAAAGATTTAAAAAAAGAATGCCTTCTGATGGCCTATAAGAAAAGCTTCTCACATCTTGCTGCAACCATCTCTCTGATAAACTCATGAACCTATGCTAAAATTGCCTTGATATATGACTTTCTAGGTTATTTAAAATCACAAAACTTCATGAAACTGCTTCCACATTGTGACTGTGCCATGATCACTCACAATGGTTGCAGAATTTACTCTTTATTTCTTTTAATGGGAAAGATGGTTTTTGAGTCAATAGGCCTTCATCAAAGCTCTTGCTGTTCACTTTACTAGGGATGCTGTTCATGCTGGAGGCTTTAGACACTTCACTGGAATTGAGGGTAGAGTAGAGGCTTGACCTCGTACAATACAATAATCATAATATAACAATAATAATAAAAATGACAAAAATAATAACAAAAACAGCCATAATAGTATTAGGATGAAAAGAGTAGGTAAAAGACTATTTGATTTCAATAGTCTGTTGCCATGGGCTAACCCTTTTCACAATATGTTCAAGTATCTCAGTAAACTGCACATTCATTTGATTGAAACTTTTCCAACTGGCTGGCTTGCTTTTGATGAAAATAATTTGAATTATTCTTCAAGTTAAGTGACAGTGGTTATACAAGCACTGAGAAATGGTGGATGGCTTGAGCAGAGGAGGAACTGAAGAAGCACTGACAAACCTGATGCCTAATAGGGTAGGGAAAAGGGGAACCCGCTGATACTCTCCTCCATTACTAACTTCCAGTCAGCTTTGAATCATCACTGCTCAGAAGCTTCCTTATTTCTTTTTCACTCCCACCTCCAATGTTCTCTCCTACTTCTTAATCTACTCATGTCCTTACCAATAGACTGTGCTGCTGGTTCTTAGATAACCAGCTTCTGTCTCCTAAAATTGTTCTTTTTATATTCCTTTTATACAATTACAAAAAACAACTTTTATATTGAACGTTATTGTTTCACGTGCAAGTGTGTGTGAATGTTTGAAAGAGAGGCAGAAGGAGAGAGAAAAAGAGAAAGAGAGAGGGAGGGAGTCTGAGCACATGCATGCCATGTGATATATATGGTGGTCAGAGTACTACTTTTGGGAGTTAGTTCTTTTCTTCTACAGATGATTCCATGGATCAAACATAGGGGCTTTGTGTGGCCAGTGATCTAAACTGAGATATTTTAAAAGTCCAATTTTTGGTTCTTTAACCAAAATATCTCTGGGTCACCACTCAAGTATGCCATTATCCTGCCCCCAAAGTCCTCTTAAACTGTTGACAGATACTAAATCACCTCAACTTTGTAAGAAAAGTCCCAAGATGCAGTGTAGATGCTTCTGTAATACATGCAGTAAGTCCCTTTTGTCTCTACACCCTTTCCCTTGGAGAAGAGAAGCCCTGTATTTCTAGCCTTCACACACACACACACACACACACACACACACACACACACATCTCTTGAAGGACATGGGAACTGGGAAGTGGAATTGGAGAAGCAGCAGTGTTGAAGAATGTGGCCACAGTGTCCTAGTACAGGCAGATGCCTATGGTGTCTCAGTTTTCCACAGGAAAGACTGAAGAACTCAGCTGACATACTTAAGGACACTGTATAACTAATTCAAGACCTATGTTTCAAATACACCATTAACACATGCACAGAATATGGATACAATGATGACTTAGAAGGACATTAGTTTTAGCTTTCCAAAAAACTTGAATCTGGTAGCTGGGGAGACATGAGTGGAAACACCACCCCAGGTTCTTGTGACTTCATGTATGTTCATCATTCACAAATTCTTTAACTACAAAAAATCAGAAGAGCCATTTTTATAAGGATGCTTTGAAGGCTTAATAGCATGCACAAGGAGCTTTTTATTTTGTTGTGTCTGAAAAGAGGTTTCACTATTTAGCCCTGGCTGACCTGCAACAAACCATATACAAGCCATAACAAACAAGACCTAGTTAGCCTCAAAATCATAGAGAGTGTCTGAGTCTGTTTCCCAAATGCTGATGTTAAGGGATGAATCACAACACACAGTTTCAAATAAAGTTTTTAATCATAACTTGGCAAATGGATTGTAAACCTCATTCAACATTAAATACTATTATTTCCAGAGCAATACTTCAATTTTGCTTAGCATATAAATCTGAGCAAAACACTGAATCTTCAAGCCTATATTTTCAGGAGGTCATCAAGAGTGATTCACTTACCTCCCAGGTTTAGACTAACTATAATCAGGAATATAGACAGAAGCTCATAGACTTCAAGAGAACTATTTTGGAGCCATTAGCCTCCAGAACCTTCTGTAAGACATAAATCACTCTAGATATTTCTAAAAATCTACCATTAGTTTACCATTATAAATAGTACAGGGCTTTGGAATAACAAGACAGAAAGGATATGTGAGCAAACATGAGAAAACGGCATGTCTATAACCATGAGCCATTTCTGCTCTAAAAACCCTACATTCTAATTTCGAATCCGAGAGGTATTTGTCACACTACCCACAGAAATATTGATTGCTCTGAGGCTTTATTGAATTCTTATATCTGCTGGGAGGGTATGATCCTTACCATAGGGGCTAATCACATGCACAGGGCACATTTCTTTGTGCTTTCTGCATATTGTATGATTCCTCTAACATCATAAAAAGACTGTGAGCATAATATTCAGAGCTGTTCGGTAATTAGTGTGACCATAGCATTAGCAGGAAATGAGGGGCCTATCTGTACACTCTAGTTAACAGAAACTGAACACAGAGAATTTGTTTGTTTATTTGGACAGACATAAGGGTGTAGGTTTATTGTGGGGTCTAAAATCTGCTCTGCCACAAGGCTCTTATTTTGATGAGTTTTACCCTAGGTCATTATCCAATAAGCCTAGGGATCCTGCTATTAAAACAGGCAGTTCAACTTATACTTTAGCCTTTCATATCAAACAGCTCAAAGATATCTCTCTCTCTCTCTCTCTCTCTCTCTCTCTCTCTCTCTCTCTCTCTCTCTTAATAAAATATAAAAGTCTAATATCACAGTTGTCAAATAATCTCAGCTATCATTCATAGTCCTGAAAGGAATATGGAGTAGCCATATTGCTAATTATTAGTCTTTCATAGAACCCAGTTTTGATTCCTAGTATCCGCATTTAAACTCACAGTAAATTTTTAGTCTAAGGACATTATTTATGGTTGGTTTTCATTTCAAATAACCACAAATTAAAATCAGATGATGTTAGAACCAACATTTCCAAGCTTCAATCATGGGCTACAAACAGTTGTTCTCCAGGAATCCTAAAGATTTTCCATGCCACACTGGAACTACTGAGGGACACAGCCTTGTGGACTTAACAAACACTGGGTTGTCATCTCCCTCAATGAGAAACAAAGTCTCTGGAATTACTCCAAATATTGAGATATCAGTCACGATCAAGCAAATAAATGGGTCTTCCACTCTTCATTGTGATTTGACTATAGTTAACCTTACAGCATGTGCAGAACTCATAAATCCTTATATATGTTGACATAAGGTTACTAGTTTAAATTCAAATGGCCCTCAGAAGCCTGTTCCACATACCTAATGCAGTATGTCACAGCTAACTCACATCCATTGATTCTTGGATGCCTCTGTCTTATCCTAGGCCTCTGTCTCATCCTGGACAGTGAACCATACTTTGAAGAGAATGGTTTATTGCATTTCAGATACTCTTACTGTATGTTAAAAGAATACAGAACAAAATTTAGGTGAGGGCTCAAAACCGAAACCACAGAGAAGATCTCTTTCTGGCTTGCTCCATGGTTCAGGTTTAGCTATTACTTCTCTTTCTTTTTTTTCAATAATTTATTTAATTATTCACCACTCTTTCCACTTCTCAAACTCATGCCCTTACAAGCTCCTCCTTCCATTTACACTTCCCATTTTCCTCAGAGAAGGGGAATCCCACCATGGGTAAGAACTTGCCCTGGCACCTCCAGTTACAGCAGGCACATCCTCTTCCTCTAAGGCTAGACAAAGCAGTCCTTGTTGGGGAAGATGACTCAAAGATAAGCAACAAAATAGCAGCAGCCTTCACTATAATTCTTAAGGATTCATATTAAAAGTATGTTGGACATCTGTTAATAATGTATAGGGGTCTAGAGTCCAGCCATTGCGTGCTCTTTGACTGGTGGTTCAGTATGTGTGAGGTCCCATGTGTCAAGGTTGGTTGACTATGTATGTTTTCTTGTGGTGTCCTTGAACCCTCAGGCTCCCTCATCCTATTCTCCACTCTTCTACAAGACTCCCTTGTCTTGCCTAATATTTGACTGTGGGGACTCTACATCTGTTTCCATCAGCTGCTCTATGAAGACTCTCATAAGACAGTTATGTTAGGCTTCAGTCTGCAATCTGAACAGTACCATTAGTAGTATCAGGGTGTGCCTCATGCCCATGGGTTGGGTCTCAAGTTGTGTAATTCATTGGTTTGCTATTCCCTTCATCTCTATTCCATCTTTGTTCCTGTCCAGATTGTAAGCTTCACAAACTTTAGGTCAAAAGTGTTGTCAGTATGTTGGGTGTCCATTTCCCTCCAGTGGAAGTCCCATCTATCTGCAGGAAGTGGCCACTTCAATCTTCATATACCCAGTTATTAGAATCTCAAATAGCAGCATCCTCATAAACAAACAAATGCGTTTCCCATCCCAGATCTCTGGCCATTCCCGGAGATGCCCCACCCCAACTGATTTCCTTTCGCTCTCTCTCTCTCAATCATTTCCTACACCACACTGGATCCCCATTCCCATTAGCCTCCTTACCAATTCTCACATTTAGTTTCCTCCATTCATCCACTGCTGATGTATATTTTCCCCTTCTGAGTGAAATACAAGCATCTTCACTTGAATTCTTCTTGTGACTTAGTTTCTTTGAATCTGTTGATTGTAGTATAAGTATCCTGTATTTATGGCTAACATCCACCCATAAATTAGTTCACACCATATGTTTCCTTTTGGAACTGATTTACCTCATTCAGGATGTTATTTTCTAGATCCATTCATTTACCTGCAAATTTCATGATGTTTTTGTTTTTAATAGCAGAGTAGTGTTACATTGTGTTGATGTAGCACATTTCTTCATTCTTCAGCTGAGAGGCATCTAAGTTGTTTCACATTTTAGGCTATTATGAATAAAGCTGCTAGGAACATAGTTGAGCAGATGTCCTTGTGATGTGGTGGAGCATCTTTAAGTAAAAACCTCTACTCACACACACAGATATATAACCAAAGAAACACCAAAATATTTCTGAATAAAAAATTAAAATTATTTGATCTAAATGTGTATGTCAAAACTACATAATTTCTGAAAAAAATACCAGATAAAATCTCTTCAATTTAATGTAGTCAAAGACATATGTTGAAAGCATGAGAAACATACTCAGTCAATGTTCAATGGAAGGTTAAATTATCTGTTATTAAATGATGTATTCCAGAAAATGCTGAACTAGACAGTAGGAACTTGTTCTGATATATTATCAATGGTTTTGATTCCACATTGTGTGTGTGTGTGCGCGCGCACGTGCGCTCGCGTGCACGCACATGTGTATGTATGTATACATGTATATTTTCTGGCAATTTGAAGACAGAAAAATTTAATAAGAAATTAGCTCATATGAGCAGATGCTTAAGACAAAAATGTGGGAGTGACTTACAAATACATGAAAAGATTGTTGGTATCATTAGATATCAGAGAATTAATAAATCATCAATCCGTCCAGATGAAATAAACTCAAGACTATGATATAATCAAATGTTGGTGAAAATGAGGGGTGATGTGGTACAAGTTCCATAAGAAACAAATCTTCACTAAACACTGGAAAACAAATATCATACCTCTGAATATTTACCAAGATAGATGATAGATAGATAGATAGATAGATAGATAGATAGATAGATAGATAGTTGATAGAGAGATAAAAATAAAAGTACACAACGTATTTGCTTCCTGTCTCTGCCTGGAGCTGGAGATGAAAGCCAGTCTCTAGGAGTTGTGACAAGCCTGAGAGCAGAGGTAAGGCCAACACTTCTGCTCTTAGGGATCCACCTGGAGCTCTTAGGATATAGGAACCCAGGATCAGTCTGGGACAGGATCTTTCTGATTCTTGCCTGTCCCTAGAGCTGACCTGGTCCAACAACTCTCTGTACCTATATCTTGTTGGGAGTGAGTTGAACTCTCAGAGGTGTGGACAATCCTGAAAGCTCAGGAAAGAATGCCACTTCTCTTCACATTTCTGACCCAAGAGTACCCCATATGGAGCCCTCTGGAAAGAGGAACCTAGGAACAGTCAGGAACAGGAGCCTTCCAGTCTTTGCCTTCACTCAGAGTTGAAATCTGATCTCCCTGACAAACCTGAGAGCAGAGGTGAGACCAGCACTTCTGATCTGAGGGACCCAGCAGGAGTTCTGAGGACACAGGAACCTGGCAGCAGTAAGGACTAGGATACTTCTGACTTCTGCCTTCATCTGGAGCTGATCCTGTGACACAACTGTCTGTATCCAGATCACACTGGGAGAAAGCTAATATCCAGAATACTGACACACAGGTGTGCCCAGATACCACTGGGAGAAAGCCAGTCTCCAGGAATGCTTACACACAGGCTGACAGGAGTGTCAAGCCACTGTCAGAGACAGCAAGACTAGGTAACACCAGAAATAAACAGATGGTGAGAGGCAAGTGTAGGAAACCAAGCAACAGAAACCAAGACTTCATGGCACAATCAGAGCCCAGTTCTTCCACTAAAACAAATACTAGATATCCCAACAAACCAGAAAAGCAAGATTTAGATTTAAAAATCACATCTCACAATGATGATAGAGGACTTTGAGAGGAACAAGAATAACTCCCTTAAAGAAATACAGGACAACACAGGTAAACAAGTAGAAGCCCTTAAATAAGAAACATAAAGTCACCTAAAGAATTGTAGGAAAACACAACTGAACAGGTGAAGGAATTGAATAAAACCATCCAGGATTTAAAAATGGAAATAGAAACAATAAATAAATCACAATGGGAGACAAGACTAGAGATGGAAAACCTAAGTAAGAGCTCAGGAGTCATAGAAGCAAGCATCACAAACATAATACAAGAGATAGAAGAGAAAATCTTGGGGTAGAAGATATCATAGAAAACATCGACACAACTGTTAAGGAAAATGCAAAACGCTAAAAGCTCTTAACCCAAAATATCCAATAAATGCAGAACACAATGAGAAGATCAAACCAAAGAATATTAGATATAGAAGAGAGGGAAGTTTCCCAAATTAAAGGGCCAGTAAATATCTTCAACAAAATAATAGAAGAAAACTGCCCTAACCTAAAGAAAGAAATGCTCATAGATATACAAGAAGCTTACAAAACTCCAAATAGATTGTCACATAATGGTCAAAACATCAGATACACAAAACAAAAAAAGAATATGAAAAGCAGTATGGGAAAATGGTCAAGTAACATATAAAGGCAACCTATCAGAATTAGAACAGACTTCTCATCAGAAACAATGAAAGTCAGAAGATACATAGCACATGTTATACCGAACTTAAGAAAAAACAAATGCCCACTATACTACTATATCCAGCAAAATTCACAATTAACACAGATGGAGAAACCAAGATATTCCATGACAAAATCATATTTACACAATATCTTTCTACAAATTCTGCCCTACAAAGGATAATAGACAGAAAACTCCAATACAGGGAGGGAAACCACACCATAGGAAAAGCAAGAGAGTAAACATCTTACAAAAACAAAAAACAAAAAAGAGCCACACAAACATAATTCCACCTCTATCAAGAAAAATAACAGGATTCAACAATCACTATTTTTTAATATCTCTTAACATCAATGGACTCAATTCCCCCAATAAAAAGACATAGACTAACAGATTGAATACATGAAGAGGATCCAGCATTTTGCTGCATACAGGAAAAATACTACAGAGACAAAGACAGACACTGCATCAAACTACAAGACTGGAAAACAATTTTCCAAGAAAATGGATCCAAGAACCACCTGGAGAAGTCATTCTAATATGTAATAAAATCGACTTTCAACCAAAAGTTATTAAGAAAGATAAAAAAGACACTTCATATTCATCAAAGGAAAAATCCACCAAGATGAACTCTGAATCATGAGTATCTATGCTCCAAATGCAAGGGTAGCTACATTCATAAAAGAAACCTTACTAAACCTCAAAGAACATATTGCACCTCACATAATAATAGTGGGAGACTTTGACATACCATGCTCAACAATGGACAGAACATGGAAACAGAAACTAAAGAGAGACACAGAGAAACTAACAGAAGTTATTAACTAAATGGATTTAACAGATATCTGGAGAACATGTCATCCTAAAACAAAAGAATATACCTTCTTCTCAGCACTTCATTGTACCTTCTCCAAAATTGGCCATATAATAAGTCACAAAACAGGCCTCAACAGACAAAACAAGATTGACATAATCACTTGCAGCCTATCAGAAAACCACGGGCAAAGGCTGGTCTTCAATAACAACAAAAATGACAAAAAGCCCTCATACACATGAAAGTTGAACAACACTCCACTAGATGATAACTTGGTCAGGTAAGACATTAATAAAGAAATTAAAGATATTTTAGGATTTAATGATAAGGAAGGCACAACATACCCAAACTTATTGGACGCAATAAAGTCAGTGCTAAGAAAAATACTCCAAGCTCTGAGGACCTCCAAACAGAAACTGGCGAGAGCATACACTCGCATCTTGACAGCACATGTAAAAGCTATAGAACAAAAAGAAGAAATACACCCAAAGGGGGTGGACAGCATGAAATAATCAAACTCAGGAAATAATAAATCAAGGAGAAACAAAAAGAAATACACAAAGAATCAACAAAACCAGGAAGTGGATCTTTGAGAAAATCATCAAGGTAGATAGACCCTTAGCCAGACTAACCAAGGAGCACAAACACAATACTCAAATTAACAAAATTAGAAATAAAAAGGGGGATATAACGACAGATTCTGGAGAAATTTAAAAAATCATCAGATCCTACTACAAAAGTTTATATTCAACAAAACTTGAAAATCTGGACAAAATGGACAATTTTCTAGACAGATATCAGGTACTAAAGTTAAATCAGATAAACCATCTAAACAATCCCACAATTCCTAAAGAAATAGAAGCAGTTATTAAAAGTCTCCCAAACAAAAAGAGACGAGGAACAGGTGGATTCAATGCAGAATTCTTTGAGAACTTCATTGAAGACCTCTTACAAATACTCTCCAAATTTCTACAAAATAGAAACAGATGGAGAACTACCAAATTCCTTCTATGAAGCCACAAGTATGCTTATGGCTAAACCACACACATACCCAATAATGAAAGATAACTTCAGACCAATTTCCCTTATAAATATCGATACCAAAAGGCTCAAAAAAGTTATTGCAATCCAAATCCAAGAACACATCAAAATGATCATCCAACATAATCAAGAAGCCTTAATCCCAGGGATGCAGAGGTGGTTCAATATATAAAAATCCATCAATGCATCCACAATATAAAAAAAACTCAAAGAAAAAACATATGATCCTCTAATTAAATGCTGAGAAAGCATTTGACAAAACTTAACACCCCTTCATGTTAAAAGTCTTGGAAAGATCAGGAATTCAAGGCCCATACCTAAACATAGTAAATGCAATATACTACAAACCAGTAGCCAATATCAAACCACATGGAGAGTAACTTGAAACAATTCCACTAAACTCAGAAACTAGACAAGGCTGCCCACTCTTTCGCTCCTTATTCCATAAAATACTTAAACTCCTAGCTAGAGCATTCAGTCAACACAGGAGGGTCAAAGTGATACAAACTGGAAAGGAAGAAGTCAAAATATAACTATTTGTAGATGATATGGTAGTATACTTAAGTGAATCAAAAAATTTCACCAGATAACTACTAAGCTTGAAAAACAGCTTCAACAAAATGGCTGGATAAAAAATTAAGTCAACCAAATCAGTAGCCTTCCTCTACTCAAAGGATCAACAGGTTGAGAAAGAAATTAGGGAAATTATGCCCTTCACAATAGTCACAAATAACCTAAAATACCTTGGTGTGACTCTAACAAAGCAAGTGAAAGATTTGTATGGCAAGAACATAAAGTCTCCGAAGAAAGAAATTGAAGAACTTAGAAGATTGAAAATATATCCTATTCTCATAGATTTGCAGGATTAATATTGGAAAAATAGAGATTGTACCAAAAACAATTTACAGATTCAGTGCAACCCCCCATCAAAGTTAAAACTCATGTCTTCAGAGTTAGAAAGAGCAATTTTCAAATTCATCTGGAATAAAAAAAAATCTCAAGATAGCGAAAATTATCCTCAATGATATAAGAACTTCTGGGGGAATCATCATCCCTGACCTTAAGCTATTTTACAGACCAATTGTGATAAAAACTGCATTGTATTGGTACAGAGACAAGAAGATTGATCAATGGAATAGAATTGAAGACTCAGAAATGAACCTATATACCTATGGTCACTTGATCTTTGACAAAGGAGCTAAAACCATACAGTGGAAATAAGATAGAATTTTCAACAAGTGGTGTTGGTTCAACTGGAGGTCATCATGTAAAAGTATGCTAATCGATCCAGTCTCATCACCATGTATGAAGCTCAAGTGCAAGAGGCTCAATGACCCCCACATAAAACCAGATACACTCAAAGTATTAGAAGAAAAAGTGGGGAAGAACCTGGAACACATGGGCACTGGGAAAAAGTTCCTGAACAGAACAACAATAGCTTATGCTCTAAGATCAAGAATTGACAAATGGGATCTCATTAAATTGAAAAGCTTCTGTCAGGCAAAAGTCACTGTCATTAGGAAAAAACGGCAACCAACAGATTGGGAAAAGATCTTTACCAATCTTACATCTGATAGAGGGCTAATATCCAATATTAACAAAGAACTCAAGAAGTTAGACTACAGAGAGCCAAATAACCCTATTAAAAATGGGGTACAGAGCTAAACAAAGAATTTTCAGCTGAAGAATATCAAATGGCTGAGAAGTACCTAAAGAAATGTCCAAATCAGGGAAATGCAAATCAAAAAAACCCCTGAAATTCCACCTCACACCAGTCAGAATGATGAACATCAAAAATTCAGGTGATAAAGATGCTGGTGAGGATATTTGGGATGGTATGCTGGTATAACCACCTTGGAAATCAGTCTGGAAGTTCCTCAGATAATTGGACACAGTACTCCCTGAGACCCAAGCCTTACCACTTCTGGACTATACCCAAAATATGATCCAAAATGTAACAAGGATACATGTTCCACTATGTTCATGACAGCCTTATTTATATTAGCCAGAAGCTGGAAAGAACCCAGATGTCCTACAACAGAAAAATGGGTAGAGAAAATGTGGTACATCTACACAATGGGGTATTTTTCAGCTATTAAAAACAATGACTTTAGGAAATTCACAGGCAAATGGATAGAACTAGAAAATATCATTCTGAGTGAGGTAATCCAATTATAAAAACACATATTTTATGTGCTCACTGATAAGTGGATATTAGCCCAAAAGCTTGGATTTCCCGAGATAGAATCCACAGACCACATGAATCTCAAGAAGGACAACCAAAATGTGGATGCTTCCATCCTTCTTAGAAGGGGGAACAAAAGTATTCATAGGAAAAGATATGTAGACAAAGTTTGGAGCAAAGACTTAAGGAATGGCCATTCAGAGCCTGCCTCACATGGGTATAGAGCCCATATATACACATCCACCAAAACGTGATAAGATGGATGAAGCAAAGAAGTGCAGGCTGACAGGAACCGGATGTAGACCCCTTCTGGGAGACACAGCCAGAATATGACAAATACATAGGTGAATGCCAACAGCAAACCACTGAACTGAGAATGGGACCACTGTTGAAGGAATCAGAAAAAGGATTGAAAGAGCTTGAAGGGACTTGAGGCCCCATATGAACAACAATGCCAACCAATCAGAGCTTCCAGGGACTAAGCCACTACCCAAATACTGTACTTGGACTGACCCTGGGCTGCAAATGCATAGGCAGCAATGAATAGCGTAGTAAAAACACCCGTGGAAGGGGAAGCCCTTGGTCCTGCCAAGACTAAACCCCCAGTGAAAGTGATGGTTAGGGGGAGGTCGCTAATGGGGGGAGGATGTGGAGGGGAACAGCCATATAGAAGGGGAGGGGGCGCGGTTAGGGGCATGTTGGCCTGGAAATTGCAAAAGGGAATAGCAATTGAAATGTAAATAAGAAATACCCAAGTTAATAAAGATGGAGGGGAAAAAAGAAATGTAATAAAAAATATAATTAAAAAAAAAAGAAAAAAAGAAGCTTTAACCAAAACAAAAGATATATGAAAATACCTTATGGCAACTGACTAGTTAGTAAGGTCATAATTGACAACACAAAAGAAACTCCAAGTTTCTAAGGTGGGTTGTGTTTTTTGTTTGCTGTAGGTTTTTTTTTCCAATATTTGCTTTATTTTGTGTTCTTAGTTTGTTTCCTTGTTTCATTTTCACATTTTGTGTTGTTTTTGTTCATTACGAGAGAGAAAGAACATGAAATTTGGTGGGTAAGAAAGTTGGGGAGGATCTAGGAGGGTGTGGGGTTGGAAAAACTTATCACAACATAGTCTATGAAAAATGCAAATAGAAGACCAAAATAGACCTGGGTGTGGGGTATTACCTGCCTTCTATCTTAGTACTCAGGGTTGAAGACAGGCATATCTCTGACACTGTGGTCAACATGGTCTACAGAGTAAGTTTCAGCACAATCAGGACTACACAGAGAAACTCTGTATTCAAACATCTAAAAACATAAAATTAAAATATGACTGTTAAGAAGAATTAAACCACAGAAGCATGAGTTATTAAATGAAAATTGAAGTGCAAGGCAGGGTCCACAGAGGTCTCCCACTCAGCATAGGCTATTGCCTCTAGATTTGCTTATTCACCACAGCTACATGGTAACACCCAATTGCTAAAGACACAGAACAATGTGGCACCAAGACATAAAGATTTAATCTCAAATTAATCAGGAAACATCTTTCCATTGGCTAGCTTTCAAAGGGTCAAAGGTGCATTGTAGCCTGTTGGTAGGAGAAAATGTATCAATGACATTACTCCTACCATACCTAGGTAAATACGTGAAAAGCAGAGTATATCCAGTGGAACCATTGTGAGAGGTTAAGTAATTGCTTTGTAAAAGGATTTGAAACACCACATGAGGGATGTCATGTTTTAAATTCTAACTAAGTGAAAAGCACATAACTGGAGAGACCACGGACGCTAGGGCAGAATATTCTATAATTCTTGTTACACAGTCATGTGGACAATTCCATTATTCATCATTTATTTTTATTGCCCAGACCTGGTAAAGGTTTCAGGTTTACGAAGACACCATGATCAAGCACATCTTATAAGGGAAAACATTTAATTGGGATTGGCTTACAGGTCCATTATCAAGATGGGAGCATGGCAACATCCAGGCTGGAGGAGGAACCAAAAGTTCTACATCTTCATCAATAGGCAGACAGGAGAATATTGGGTTCCACGTGGCTAGGAGAAGGACCTTAAAGTACACCCCCACTCCTTAGTCTCCAAACTCATGAGTCTATGAGGGACAGACATACATAAGCATAGCATAATGCAAAATGCATTTGTCTAACATCAAAAGTCCCCATTGTCTATAGCAGTCTCAACAATGTTAAAAGTTCAAAGTCTTCTCTGAGATTCAATCACTTAAAAGTATCTCCTATAAAATCAAAATCAAACAACTGATCACATACCTTTGACATAACAGGACATGTAATACCTTTCCAAAGTTCTATATACAGGAAATACTAGACTAAAGCAAGATAGGAAATTAGCTAGGCAATCCAAGTTCTGCATCTCCTTGTCTGATAACAAAGCATTCTTCAGAACTCTGAGTCCCTTTTCATCTTTGTTGACTACAACAGTCTTCTTTCTCCTGGGCTGGTTCCAACCCCTGTTAGCAGTTTTCTTTAACTCACAGCTTGTTCCAATATCTGGGATCCACTTGTGATTTTATGTGTACCTTCAGAGGGCTTGCTACCCTTCGTAGCATTATAGGTTGTGGTTGACTCCACTCTGCTGTTGCTGCTGTTCTTGGTAGGCATCCCATGATTCTTGCATCTTCAATGTTCTAGGGTCTTCTGCTGGCCTCTCCAATAGCCTCTCATAGACTCTGTTTATGGTGCCAAACCACTGTTTCTTTTTAGGACCTCTGCCATCAACTGCAACAAATGATGCACCGTGTACCAATGGCCTTCTTTGGTCTCTTATAGGGCCAAGTCTCAGCTGCTCTCCGTGAACACTTCTTATCTTCAAAACCAGTATTGCCTGGGTGATTCTTACACATTACCAAATCCATCTGCATCATGAAATACAACCTTGGCACTCTCAAACACAGCTTCTTTGTGCACTAAGAGATTTCTTCCCAGATTTCATCACAGTGATGTGAATTTCTTCTTAATCACTTCTGTTTTCTTAGGTCCACCTACCCAGCATCAAGTATTCCAGTAGTTTCTTTTATTCTTTATTCTATAGCCACATCCATATGGCTGAAGCTACCCAGTTCAACTACTATGTGGTGCTAGAACATGTCCCTCCTCTTTATTTGATTACATACTCTGTATTTTCCAACTCCATCACTGCGTGAGCTTGACTATTCTGAAACTTGCTCTGTAGATTGACCTTTAACTCAGAGATCTACATGACTTTGCACCCTGAATGCTTAGGATAAAGGCATATACCACCATGCCTGGACATAAACTTTTCTAAACCTAGAACTTGTTCTTTCCCTGGCTGGTAGTCTTCTGAGATTAAAGGTGGGTGTACCACCAAGCCTGGTCCTAAGCTTTCCATGGACCCTGTTCCTCAAGATGTAGATAAAAAGTGTGTATCTTTCAGGCTCAAGATCTAGATCACAAGTGTGCCCTCGGTTTCTAGACTGTAGTTCATTCCATATTAAAAGTCCAAACTATTCCCTGTTCAATGGCAAAAATAACAACAACCTTAGCTAAATGGGAACTGGCCCTGAGAGCACCACTCACTTAATCTCTTTATCTCCTCAGACCAGGCTGCAGATCCATTTTACTTCCTCCTGTCCTTTTATTGTTCCTTGAACCACACACTTCGTTTTTTTTGCCTTTTATTTTTTTCTTGCTTGATCAGAATTCTCTTCATGAGACTAAACCAGAGAATAAAGCCTCTTCTCTCTCTCTGTGTGTGTGTGTGTGTGTGTGTGTGTGTGTGTGTGTGTGTGTAACTTCCTTCATCGAATCAATTAATATTAATCTCTTTAACTTAGCCTCAGTTAGACACTATGGACATGGGCAAAAAGCAGTCACATTCTTCACTACAATATCACAAAACAGTCTCTGGGCCATATACTAAAATTCTTCTCCACCAATACCTCTTAGACCAAGTCTTCACAGTTCAAATCACTCTCAGCAAAACCAAACAAACAAACAAAAAAAAAAACCCGAAAAACCAGTCTTCCATATTACTAGTAGGATAGTCTATTAAGCCCTGCTTAAAACATTCCACTACTTCTGAAATCCCCATCCCTCAAATCTACACTCTTCCAAAGAAAACCATCTTCATTCCTATCACAGCAATGCCCTATTCCTGATACCAACTTCTGTCTTAGGGTTTTTACTACTGGAAAGAAACATCATGAAGAAGGCATCTTTTATAAGGGACAATATTTAATTCAGACTGGCTTATATGTTCAGAGATTCATTCCATTATCAAGGTAGGAATGCAGCAG
The DNA here is from genome assembly GCF_021556685.1 of Rattus norvegicus. Classification (NCBI taxonomy): domain Eukaryota; kingdom Metazoa; phylum Chordata; class Mammalia; order Rodentia; family Muridae; genus Rattus; species Rattus norvegicus. Next base: position 166,709,083 of record NC_141537.1, read on the forward strand.
CATCCAGGCAGATGTGGGACCGGAGGAGGTGCTGAAAGTTCTACATCTTGATGCAAAGACAGACTAGAGAAATTTGACTTCTGCATGGCTAAGGGAAATTTCTCAAAGTCCATTTCAACATTGATACACTTGCTCCAACCAGGGCACACTTCTACAACAAGGCCACACACTCTAATAAGCCACTCCCTGGGGCAAACATATTCAAACTACCATACTGATATACACTGAGTCTTGGACAATAAGCTTCATCTTGTAGAAGGCAACAGTCAGTACCAAGCAACAGGACTGGTCAAAGTCCCAGTAGGAAATAATGCTCAACACTATAGGGCAATTATCATAACCCTCTACCCCAAACACAACCACCAAAACTCAGAGACTAGCAGGGAATAGGAAGTAGAAAGAAAGTAAGAGACAGCTCATGCAGAAAAGCTCTGTGAAATGCTGACATGTGAAGATGACCTAGTTAATGAACTCACATCAGCTGTAGTTACCTATATGCAACTACACAAGATCAAGACCACCAAATTCCTACTTGGACAAGGAGGATCCTCTGCCCTTAATCAATTTCTGTTGTTAGGTGATAGGTGCTACAAAAAAGAAGATTCATTCTTAAAAGGGGAAAAATATCCATAGGAGGGGAAATGGAAACAAAATTTAGAGCAGTGATTCAAGGAATGGCCATTCAGAGCCTGCTCCACTTGTGGCCCACATATATACAGCCACCAAAACTAGATAAGATTAATGAAGCTAAAAAATGCATGCTGAAAGGAACTGGATATAGATCTCTCCTGAGAGACATATCCAGAGCATGTACAATACAGAGGTCAATGTAGCAGCAAACCACCAAACTGAGAATAGGACCCCTTGTGGGGAATTAGAGGAAGTATTGAAAGAGGTAAAGGAGCTTGTAACCCCATAAAAACAACCATGCCAACCAACTAGAGCTTCCAGGGACTAGACCACTAACAAAAGACTATACATGGACTGACCCAGGACTCCAACTCCATATGTAGCAGAGAATAGCCTTGTTGGTGCACCAGTGGAAGGGTAAGCCCTTGATCCTGCCAAGTTTGGACCTCCAGTGCAGGGGAATATGGGGGGCAATAAGGGGATGTATATGGTGAATACCTGCATGGGGGGATGGGAGCTTATGGACAGGAAAGCAGGAAGGGGAATAACATTTGAAATGTAACTAAAGAAATATATCTAATAAAAAACTTTGTTAAAAAAGAATGTATCAACTTTCTGGTGTTTCTTCTGCTGACATACAGCTTTAATTCATGATTGATAAGATACAAGGTATTATTTCAATTTTCATGTATTTGCTGATGTTTGCTTTGTAGCTATGTGGTCAACTTTGGAAAAGGATCCATGAGGTGCTGAGAAAAAGGTATTGTATTTTGTGTTTGAGTGGAATATTCTATAGTTGACTGTTAAGACCATTTTATTCATAATGTCTGTTAATTTCTTTATTTATCTGTTTAGTTTTTGTCTGGAAGACCTATAAATTGATGAGGGCTGGGTCTTGAAGTCTCCCAATATTAATGTGTAGGTTTCAAATTGGGATTCATACATTAGCAAAGTTTCTTTTACACATACTGGTGCCCTTGTATTTGGGGTGTATTTTACAGAATTGAGATATCATCCTGGTAAATTTTTCCTTAGATGAGAGCAAAGTGTAATTCCATATCTCTTTTTATTAATCTTGTCTGAATGTCTATTTCATTAGATGTTAGAATGGCTACTACCGCTTGCTTTTTTGATCCATTTGCATAGAAAACTTTTTTTTTCATCCGTTTATTCTGAGGTAATATCTATCTCTTATAGGTATCCCTTTCTTATTGGGGAATTTTTCCCCTGATTTTTTGAAAATATTTTCTGGGCCTTGGAGCTGGGACTCTTAACCTTTTTCGATTCCATTTATTCTTAGGTTAGTTCTCTCCATGGTGTCCCAGATTTCTCTATATTTTGTGTCAGGAATTTCTTAGAGTTAACATTTTCTTTTTCCTGGTGTCTCAATTTCTTCTACTGTATTTTCTACATGTGAGATTCTCTTGTCCATCACCTGTACTCTATTGTTGATAATTGTATCTGTTGTTCCTGTTCTCTTCACTAGGTTTTCCATTTCCAGGATGCTCTAAATTTCTGTTTTCTTTATGGCTTCAATTCCTATCTTTCTTTAATGATTCTGCTCTTTCTAAAAAAGATGTTCCTGGTTTGGCTAGTCTCTGATGGATATCCTTGTCATGTATGATTCTGGATCCACAGGTTTGTATGGTTCAGGATCTGCCGGTCTGTGTGGTTCAGAAGCCACAGTTTTGATGAAGGTGGGCAAGGTAGTAGGTGGGGAATCCTAGTTGTACCTGGTATAGGAGGCTGGCCAGGGTAGCTTGGCTTACTCCAGAGGACTCAGCAAGCAGGGAAGATCGGATGTGAAGGGCTAAATTTTACCTCCTAAGTGTGCTTTCAATTGAGATGAATTATTTTACTCATAATGAGATAAAATATCATCCTGAGTGATGTAACCCAGTTACAAAACATACACATTATATGCACTAACTGATTAGTGGATGGTATCAAAAAAGGAAAAGATAAAAGCTCAGAATATCCACAATAAAACTTACAAACCATATGACCATATGAAATCCAAGAAGAAGGAAGACCAAAGTGTGGATGCTTCCGTTCTACTCAGAAGGGGAAAGAAAATAATCTAAGAGGTAAAGGGAAAGAGGAGTCTGGGAGGGAGAGGAGTGGGAGAGGAAAAAGGAAGGCAGGATAAGGTGTGGGTAAAAACTGGGTTGGAGTACAGAGGGTGAGGAAATTGAACGAATGCATGTAGCAGTGGGGGATGGGGAACTGGGAGTAGCCACTAAATAGTCCCAGATGCCAGATTCCCAGGATCTGATAGGGATGGCATTAGCCGAAATTCTCAAAAAAGGGAGAGAGAACCTGTAGAGAACATATTTAGTGGATAGGCACATCCCTGAATGAAGGATGGGGCTACCCACCCACCTCAAAAATATTAATCTGGAATTGATCCTGTTAAAAGTAAATGCAGGAACAAAAAGTAGAGCATACACTGAAGGAAACACCATACAGAAAACACCAAGGATTCCATCTCATCTGCAGATACCAAACCTAGACACTATTGCTGATACGAACAAGTGCTTGCTGACAGGAGCCTGGTATAGCTGTCCCCTCAAAAGCTCTCTACCAGAGCCTGACCAATACAGATGATGACACATGGAGCCATACACTGGACTAAACACAGGGACCTGGATAGAGGAGTTTTGGGAAGGAATGAAGGAACTGAAGAAGTTAGCAATCCCACAGGAAGAACAATATCAACAACAAAACCCAGCCAGAGCTCTCCGGCACTAAACTACCAACTACAGTGAACACATGGAGAAACCTATGGCTCCAGCTGCATATGTAGCAGAGGATTACCTTATCTGGCATCAGTGGGAGAGGAGCCCCTTGGACCTGTGGAGGCTTTATGCCCCAGCATAGCAGAATGTTAGGGCACTGAGTTGAGAGAGAGTGGGAGGATCGCCCTCATAGAAGCAGTGGGGACAGGTGAGGTGAGAAGGGGTTTATGGAGGGTAAACTGAGAAGGGGGATAAAATTTGAAATGTAAATAATTAAAATAACAATAAAAAAGAAATACAGGCCGCTTACTAGGGTTCTTTATTTAGTTCTATGGGAGCTTAAGCAAACAGAACAGATTTCTCCAGGCTATGGGGCAAAGCCTTTCCATGCACCAGAGAAGATCGGTCTTGTCTCCACTGGGAAGGAAGATGTCTTATGCTTGGTCAAGTCTGATTCCAGAGAACATTCCCAAAATCTTTGAGAATGTCTCTGTTTGCACAGCAGACTAAATTGTATAATAAAAACATGTATTTTAAGGAGTCATGAAGTATTACAGGAAACAAATGAGAATCAGGACATTTCATTTTTGTACCTTTAACACTTACTGGAGAGTCAATCAAGGAGTTTATCCAAAATTTCTTCCCACAAATACAGCTGTATGAATTACCACAATTAATATTGTCTAGTCTTGTTTTAGTCAAGAACATACATGCACCTTCCTTTACATTGTATTTCATTATGTTAAAGGCACTAGAGAACAAAAACAATGGACAACTGGAGAATTTTGAACTGAAATAAGTCATGATTTAAAAATTCTATTCACCCATGTAGACAGAATATGTAACTATTATCATAAGTTCATCACTAAAGTGATTTTCCCTAAGCACATTAAAAAAGATGGTCTCCTTGTCACAACAAAATCTCCATCTTATTTCATACTTACAATTTTTGGCCATCAGGGAAAACTGATTTTCAGTATTTTCAGGGAATTACTGTATGGTGAACTCACTCTCCCACTTATATCTTGTGAATAAAAGTACTAGGATAAAAGTAAAAACAGATGTGTGGGACACACAGGAGGACATGGTCTCAGATGTCCAAGTTTTAAGAACAAAGGGAAGATTTGAAAGTCAATAACAGATGAAGGATTATCACTAAAATTTTGGACTTTTCTATCCTTTCCCCTTCCCTACATCCTAGCTAAGGGCTTTCACAGAAACATGGTAATCTACAGGGTGGTATATTACAGGAGATAAATACCCTTCTTTAAAAAATGTTAAATGCTGCAAAATCTAAAAAAATAAATTAGAACACAGAGCAAATTAGCTAAAAGCTGAAACAGGAAGACCATGTGTTCTACATAGCTAGAGCTATGTAGCAAAAGCAGAAGTTACAAAATAATTATGTAATAAATAAGATCTTCTTGTAAAAATCAACATAAATCAGATTTTTACTCATGCTGACATATTATCAGGGTTTGGATCAAAGCTCAGATTGTTAGAGATTGCAACCAGTTTTATCCCCAGTAGAGAACTCTGACAAAAGAATGTCTCAAAATGGAGTTCCTCAACATTAAATCCATACAGGCCTAGTGGGACACATGTGTATTCCCAGGATTGAGGAGATGAAGGTAGGAGGATTCAAGGTGCAAGGCTAACCTTCAATACACAGCAATTTTGAGGCTGGTATCAGTAAATGAGGTTCTGTCAAAGAAGGAAAGAATGAAACCCACCTTAAATACATGGGACTGAGACTTCAAAGGGATCAGTCTTTAGCAAAATATGTCAGTGCCTTAAGATGAGAAGAAATCTAATATTCATGTTTAGCTTATGTAGGAATGTAAAAGAAACAAGGAAGATGAATTAAATCAGTGTTTTCGGGAGCAGAGACAGAACAGGTAAAATATATTTGGAATGGAAATGCACATTAGATAGCCAAAAAAAATTCTCATAAGTACAAAGAAAAAAATCATGTGTGAATGTTGAATACGGGCAAATGGAAGAAAGAACCCAACAGACAACAGGTCAGAAAAGATAATTACTAAAATGAAATAAAATGCATGTTTACATAGTGACTTGCACATAAATAAATGACAACTTTAATAATTGCCAAAAATTCATAATTGTTAAAATTTAGAAACTCATTTGTTCATATGTGAGTGGAGAAATATTGTAGAATATTTGTGCAACCTAAAAGAGCTTTCTAAGAAGGAAAATGAAACCCTGACGTACAAAATAAGCTTGAGTTAATGAAAACATCACAGGGACAACAATAATAGGGAAAGACGCAGGGAAATACAAAGCCAATCACAAATCTGTACATAGAACAAGCCACTTTGCACTAGGCCAAACTCATTTACAGTACAAGAGAGCACGTGTCTTCTTGTTCAGGGCCGGGTGTGGGTAAATGTGCAGAAAAGAAATTAAAGGGGTAACAAAATTGCTATTTTAGTTTGATGGTTTCTATTGCTGTGATAAAACACCATGGAACAAACCAGGTTGTGAAAGACAGAATTTATTTGCTTAACTTCTACATCACCATCCACAATTGAGAAAAGTCAGGGCAAGAGCAACTCTGGGCAAAAGCTGGTCAGCACAGTCTGATGCAGATGTAAGGAAGGAGTGCAGTTTACTGTCTGGCTTCCCATAATTTGCTCAGCCTACTTTCTTACCATACGCAACACCACCATTCCAGGAGTGATACCCACAATAGGCTGGGCTCTCCCACATCAGTCAGCAGTTAAAGAAATGCACTACAAGCTTGCTAACAGCCTTGTTATTGAAGCAATTTCTCAGTTAAGATTCTCTCATCTTGCCTTCTGACAGTTAACATAAAACTAGTTTGCACAATTATGCTTGAAAAGGTGTACATATTTGTTAAATTCATATATCTCATAGTGTACAATAGGTTCATTTTATTACATGCTGACCCTAACCTTAAGACTGGATTATTAAAAATGAAACTTTCAAAATATTAAATGAACAAACAATGGGACAAATCATTTCAGAACAAAAGGACATTACAAGTAAATGCACTGCATGACCCTGAAAAAGATCCAGAAAATTGATAATTATGAATATGGGTTATGATTAAAAGTTATGGGTTATTGATATTAGCAGATCTATACTGAGATTTTTGAGGCTTTATCATTTTAGTGTGATGACATAAAATTTTGCTTAACACTAGAAAATACTTCTGGGCAACTTAGTATTTTTATATTACCATTATTATTATTAGGCTTCATGAGACAGTGTCTCTGGAGAAAATGTTTGTGGTGGCCACAGGAAACCTCTGACCACTGGATTCCCTTACTCAAACCTCATGTCTAGCCCTAGTAACAACACCATCATCAGGTAATAATTCTGTATGTAGCACAGTCAAGATCCACACAGATCTTTTAACTGGGACGCAGGCATCTTCTCTTCCTCTGTCACCACACTCCAATTCTTACCATTTGATTATCTCTGACTCTCTGTACTTCTATAGGCTACAAATAAATTTGTTAACTCTGTTGTAGTCACAGTGTCAAATACCAGAAATCCAAGTGCTCAGGAGACAGAGCCATAAAGAGTAGGGCTAGTCTGTGTGAAAGGATGCTTCATATGAAAAAAAAATAAAATCAATAACAATATTAATAATCTCTGTTAATTCATCTTATAAAGCTGTCTGTTCTCTGGATACTTTTGTGTCAGTCTCCTTAAGAGTGTCTCTCAAAGAGAGAAAGGAAGATATTTTTGTGAAGATTTAGAACCTAGCTGTCAACACTGACAGGGCCACATTTACAATATAAGTAAACCAGAACTAGACCAGTCATGTTCCAAGTCACTGAATGTCTTTCTCAGATTCCTATGAAAATTATTGCTGTGGGTACATGCTTCAGATATTTTTTGTAGCTGCTGAACAAGAAACTCAGTGAACATCATGAACAAAAGACAACAGAAACAGTACATGAAAGACACACACACATACACACACACATATAAAAACAGACAGTAGGATTAAAAATTATCACATGTAAAATAAGTATGATGGACATCTTCCAAGTGATAATTGATGGGCCAGATATGTCTACTTGTAATTAAAACCTCAGGGAGATGGAGATATAAGGATCAAGAACAGCCTTGGGAAGATGAATTCCTAACTCAAAATAACAACAAAATAATAAAAAAATTATATTTTTAAATTACAGAAAAATCAACATAACATAAAGTAAATAAGAAATTTATGAAAGTGCAAACAGAATTATGAGGTGGTTTCCTAAAGTTTGTATTTAAAAAAATCAACAATCAGCAAATACACTAAAAACATGCTATGAAGGCAGAAGGGATATTCTGGGGATTCTAGTACAAAGGTGGATGAGTATTGGAAAATAAGGAAAAGGAGAAAATAAAGGATGTGGTAACCAAAACTAAGGATGTATAGAACATCTTATGAAAACCAAGGAGTTAGTAAGCCTACAGTTGACTAACCCAAAACACACTCCATGTTTTCTAGGTCGTTTGGAGTTTTTTTGCCTTGTTTTGTTTTATATGTGGTGTGTTTGTGTGTTTGTCTGTTTGGGGGTAATTTTTTTCTTACTTGGTTTTTGCTTGCTTGCTTGGTTGGTTTTATTTTATCTTTTGTTGTTTTGTTATTGTTGTTGTTGCTTTGGAGAGAGAGAGAGAGAAGTAATATGAAGTTGAGTGGGCACAAAGGTGGGAAGGAAGAAAGAGTATTTATGGAGATGGAACCGGATAAAATATAGTCTATGGAAAAAATCTAATTAAAAAATAAAACTTTAACATGTAGTTGAAAGAGTCAGATGCAAATACTTCCACCTAACCAGTGGACTGGAATCCCTGTGGTTGAATTGAGAAAACCTGAAAGATCCTGAGGAAGAGGTGGCCTCATATGAAGACCAGTAGTCTCAACTATGACCCCCAAGATCTTTCAGACACTGAGCCACCAACCAGGCAGCATATACCAGGTAATAAGAGGCCCCAGACACATATACAGCAGAGGACTGCCTGGTCTGGCCTCAGTGAGAGACGATGCATCAAACCCTAGAGAGACTTGAGGCCCCGGGGAGTGAGGAAGTCTGGTGGGGTGGTGGGAGGTAGATGGGGGTCATTCACTTGGAGACTTGGGGAGGAGGTATGGGATGAGAACAGTCAGTCAGAAGGCAGACCTAGAGGAGGATAAAGGCTGGACTTTAAAAAAAATTAAAGAATAAGGTTTCCCATTCATAAACCCCCTATAACATACACCCCACCCACTTCATCTGTAAGGGTGCCCTCCACCAACCAACCACCATTTCCTGCTCCATTCCTTGACATTACCCTACATTGGGGATCCAGCTTTGGCAGGACCAAGGGCTTCTCCTCCCATTGGTGCCCAATAAGGCCATCCTCTCCTACATATGTAGCTGGACCCATGGGTCAGTCCATGTGTACTTTTTGGGAGGTGGTTTAATCTCTGGAAGCTCTGGTTGTTGGTATTGTTGTTCTTATGTAGTTAAATACCCCTTCAGCTCCTTCAATTCTTTCTCTAAGTCCTCTGATGAGGACACTGTTCTCACTTTAATGGTTGGCTGTTAGCATTCACCTCTGCATTTGACATGCTCTGGAAGAGACTCTCTGGAGACAGATATATCAGTCTCCTGTAAGCATGCACTTCTTGGCATCAGCAATATTGTCTGGGTTTGCTGGCTGTGTGTCTATGAGCTGAATCTCCAGGTGGGGCTTCAATCTCTTCTCCAAACTTTGTCTCCATATCTTCTCCTATGAATACTTTTGTTCTCCTTTTAGGAAGGACTGTCGCATACACACTTTGGTCATCCCACTTCTTGAGCTTCATGTAGTCTGTGGATTGTATTTTGGGCAATTTGAACTTTTGGGCTAATATCCACTTATCAGTAAGTGCATACCATATTTGTTCTTTTGTGATTGGGTTACCTCACTCAGGAAGACATTTTCTGTCTTGATTCATCTGCCTAAGAATGTCATGAAGTCATTGTTTTTTTTTTGTTGTTGTTGTTTTTTTTTGTTTTTTTTTGTTTTTTGTTTTTTTTTTTTTTGGAGCTGGGGACTGAACCCAGGGCCTTGCGCTTCCTAGGTAAGCGCTCTACATTGTTTTTAATAGCTGAATAGTATTCCATTGTTTAGATGTACCATATTTTGTGCATCCATTCCTCAGTTGAAGGGCATCTGGGTTCTTTCCAGCTTCTGGCTATTATAAATAAGGCTGCTATGAACATAGTGGAGCATGTGTCTTTGTTATATGATGGGGCATCTTTTGGGTATATGCCCAAGAGAGGTATAGCTGGGTCCTCAGGTAGTTCAATGTCCAATTTTCTGAGGAACCTCCAGACTGATTTGCAGAATGGTTGTCCCAGTCTGAAATCCCACCAATAATGGAGGACTGTTGCTCTTTCTCCACATCCTAGCCAGCATCTGCTGTCACCTGAGTTTTTGATCTTAGCCATTCTGATTAGTGTCACGTGGAATCTCAATGTTGTTTTGATTTGCATTTCCCTTATGACTAAAGATGTTGAACATTTCTTTAGGTGTTTCTCAGCCATTCGGCATTCCTCAGCTGTGATTTCATTGTTTAGCTCTGAACCCCATTTTTTAATAGAGGTGTCTGTCTCCCTGCAGTCTAACTTCTTCAGTTCATTGTATATTTTGGATATAAGTCCTCTATCAGTTGTAGGATTGGTAAAGATCTTTTCCCAATCTGTTGGTTGCCATTTTCTCCTAACCACAGTGTCCTTTGCCTTACAGAAGCTTTGCAGTTTTATGAGGTCCCATTTGGCGAATCTTGACCTTAGAGCATAAGCCATTGGTGTGTTGTTCAGGAAATTTTTTCCAGTGCCCACTTTTTTCTATTAGTTTGAGTGTGTCTGGTTTGATGTGGAGCTCCTTGATCCACTTGGACTTAAGCTTTGTACATGGTGATAAGAAGGGATCAATTTGCATTCTTCTACATGCTGACCTCCAACTGAACCAGCACGGTTTCCTAAAAATGCTATCTTTTTTCCATTGGATGGTTTTGGCTCCTTTGTCCAAAATCCAATGACCATAGGTGTGTGGGTTCATTTCTGGGTCTTCAATTCTATTCCACAGGTCTATATGTCTGTCTCTGTACCAATACCATGCAGTTTTTAATCACTATTGCTCTGTAATACTGCTTGAGTTCAAGGATAGTGATTCCTCCGGAATTCCTCGTATAGTTGAGGATAGTTTTAGCTATCCTGGGTTTTTTGTTATTCCAGATGAATTTGCAAATTGTTCTCTCTAACTCTATGAATAATTGGGTTGGAATTTTGATGGGCATTGCATTGAATCTGTAGATCGCTTTTGGTAAAATGGCCATTTTTACTAAATTAATCCTGTCAATCCATGAGCATGGGAGATCTTTCCATCTTCTGAGATCTTATTCAAATTCTTTCTTCAGAGGCTTGAATTTCCTATCATACAGATCTTTCACTTGCTTGGTTACAGTCGCACCGAGGTATTTTATATTATTTAGGAATATTATGAAGGGTGTCGTTTCCCTAATTTCTTTCTCGGCTTGTTTCTCTTTTGTGTAGAGGAAGGCTACTGATTTATTTGAGTTAATTTTATACCCAGCCACTTTGCTGAAGGTGTTTATCAGGTTTAATAGTTCTCTGATGGAACTTTTGGGATCACTTAAGTATACAATCATATGGTCTGCAAATAGTGATATTTTGACTTCGTCAGTTCCAATCAGTATCCATTTGATCTCCTTTTGTTGTCTGATTGCTCAGGCTAGGATTTCAAGAACTATATTGAATAAGTAGGGAGAGAGTGGACAGCCTTGTCTAGTCCCTGATTTTAGTGGGATTGCTTCAAGTTTCTCTCCATTTAGTGTAATGTTAGTGACTGATTTGCTGTATATGGCTTTACTATGTTTAGGTATGGGCCTTGAATTCCTTTGCTTTCCAGGACTTTTACCATGAAGGAGTGTTGAATTTTGTCAAATGATTTCTCAGCATCTAATGAAATGATCATGTGGCTTTTATCTTTCAGTTTGTTTATATAGTGGATTACATTGATGGTTTTCCATATATTAAACCATCCCTGCATCCCTGGAATGAAGCCAACTTGATCATGATGGAAGATTGTTTGATGTGCTCTTGGATTCAGTTTATAAGAATTTTATTGAGTATCCGTGCATCGATATTCATAAGGGAAATTGGACTGAAGTTCTTTCTTTGTTGGGTCTTTCTGTGGTTTAGGTATAAGAGTAATTGTGGCTTCATAGAAGGAATTCGGTAGTGCTCCATCTGTTTCAATTTTGTGGAATAGTTTGGATAGTGTTTGTACAAGGTCTCCTATGAAAGTCTGATAGAATTCTACAGTGAACCCATCTGGACCTGGGCTCTTTTTGGTTGGGAAACTTTTAATGACTCATTCTATTTCTTCAGAAGTTATGGGGTTGTTTAAATGGTTTATTTGTTCCTGATTTAACTTGGGTACCTGGCATCTGTCTAGGAAATTGTCCATTTCCTCCAGATTTTAATGTTTTGTTGTATATAAGCTTTTGATGTAGGATCTGTTGATTCTTTTTTAATTTCCTCTTATTTTGTTGTTATGTCTCCCTTTTCATTTCTGATTTTCTTAATTTGGACACACTCTCTGTGTCCTCTGGTTAGTCTGCTAAGGGTTTATCTATCTTGTTGATTTTCTCAAACATCTAGCTTTTGGTTCTGTTTATTCGTTGTCCTTTTTTTTCTACTTGGTTAATTTCAGCTCTGAGTTTGATTATTTCTTGCCTTCTACTCCTCCAGGGTGTTTTTGTTTCTTTTTGTTCTAGAGCTTTTAGGTGTGCTGTCAAGTTGCTGATATATGCTCTCTCCTGTTTCTTTCTGCAGGCACTCACAGATATGAGTTTTCCTCTTAGCACAACTTTCATTGTGTCCCATAAGTTTGGGTTTGTTATACCTTCATTTTCATTAAATTCATTAAATTTCCATTAATTTCTTTCTTTATTTCTTCCTTGACCAGGTTATCATTGAGTAGAGCATTATTCAACTTCCATGCATATGTGGGCATTTTCCTTACTGTTATTGAAGACCAGCTTTAGCCTGTGGTGGTCTGATAGGATGCATGGCATCATTTCTATCTTTTTGTATCTGTTGAGGCCTGTTTTATGACCAATTATATGGTCAATTTTGAAGAAAGTACCATGAGTTGGTGAGAAGAAGGCATATCCTTTTGTTTTAGGATAGAATGTTCTGTAAATATCTTTTAAATCCATTTGGTTCGTGATTTCTCTTAGTCTGTCTGTGTCTCTGTTTAATTTCTGTTTCTATGGTCTGTCCATTGATAAGAGTGGAGTGTTTAAATCTCCTACTATTAGTGTGTGAGGTACAATGTGTACTTTGACTTTTAGTAAAGTTTCTTTTATATATGTAGGTGCCCTTGTACTTGAAGCATAGATATATAGGATTGAGAGTTCATCTTGGAGGATTTTTCCTTTGATGAATATGAAGTGTCCTTCCTTATCTTTTTTGATGACTTTTGGTTGAAAATCTATTTTATTCTATATTAGAATGGCTACTTCAGCTTGTTTCTTCCAACCATTTGCTTGGAAAGTTGTTTTCCAGCCTTTTACTCTGAGGTACCATCTATCTTTGTCTCTGAGGTGTGTTTCCTGTAGGCAACAAAATGTTGGGTCCTCATTGCATATCCAGTGTGCTAATCTGTGTCTTTTTATTGGGGAATTGAGTCCATTGATGTTGAGAGATATTAAGAAATAGTGATTGTTGCTTCCTGTTAAATTCATGTTTCGATGTGAGATTATGTTTGTGCTTGTCTTCTCTTTGTTTTGTTGAAAATTGATTAGTTTCTTGCTTTGTCTATGCTGTAGCTTGCCTCCTTGTGTTGGGCTTTACCATTTATTTTCCTTTGTAGTGCTGGATTTGTAGAAAGATATTGTGTAAATTTGGTTTTGTCATGGAATATCCTGGTTTCTCCATCCACTTTAATTGAGAGCTTTGCTGGATACAGTAACCTGGGCTGGCAATTTTGTTCTCTTAGGGTCTTTATGACATCTGTCCAGGATCTTCTTCTGGCTTTCATAGTCTCTGGTGAGAAGTCTGGTGTAATTCTGATAGGTCTGCCTTTATATGTTACTTGACATTTTTCCCTTACTGCTTTTAATATTCTTCCTTTGTTTTGTGCAATTGGTCTTTTGAGTATTATGTAATGGGAGGAGTTTCTTTTCTGGTCCAATCTATGTGGAGTTCTATAGGCTTCTTGTATGTTTATGGGCATCTCTTTCTTTAGGTTAGGGAAGTTTTCTTCTATGATTTTTTGAAGAGATTTACAGATCCTTTAAGTTGGGATTCTTTACTCTCTTCTATACCTATTATCCTTAGGTTCGATCTTCTTATTGAGTCCTGGATTTCCTGTATGTTTTGGGCCAGTATTGTTTTCCGTTTTACATTATCTTTGACAGTTGTGTCGATGATTTCTATGGAATCTTCTGCTCCTGAGATTCTCTCTTCTATCTCTTGCATTCTGTTGGTGAAGCTTGTATCCACAGCTCCTTGTCTCTTCCTTTGGTTTTCTATACCCAGGGCTGTTTCCCTGTGTTCTTTCTTTATTGCTTCTATTTCCATTTTTAATTCCTTCACCTGTTTGATTGTGTATTCCTGTAATTCTTTCAGGGATTTGTGCCTTTCCTTTCTAAAAGCTTCTGCATGTTTATTTATGTTTTCCTACATTTCTCTAAGGGAGTTCTTTATGTCTTTCTTGAAGTCCTCCATCATCATGATCAAATGTGATTTTAAATCTAGATTTAACTTTTCTTGTGTGTTTGGATATTCCGTGTTTGCTTTGGTGGGAGAATTGGGCTCTGATGATGGCATGTAGTCTTGGTTTCTGTTGCTTGTGTTCTTGCGCTTTTCTCTTGCCATCACATAGTCTCTGGTGTTTCCTTGTTCTGCTCTAGGCCTGTGTGTCAGGAGTGCTGTAGACCTGTTTTCCTGTTCTCTTTCAGCCAGTTATGGGAACAAACTGTTCTGCTTTCATGTATGTAGTCGTTTCTGTCTACTGGTCTTCACGTGTTCCTGTGGGCGTGAGTACTGAGTCCACCAGGATGGTCACTTGGAGCAGAAAAGTTGGTCTTGCCTCTGGTTTCGGGCCTAAAGTCATATCTCAAATCCAGCTTTCAGCTCTCCGTGAGTGCAGCAAGCAGAAGGCCCTGCCCTGCCTTCACTCGGGACCCAGTGCACAGTGGCACTAGGCATTTTCCTCTAGGATCAGAAATGTGGTCTTTAGCGTGTCCCCAGCTTATAACATAGACGTGCAGTAGAGTTTGAACCCGTCTCGAGCATGAGGAACTCCTTTCCTGCTTTCCAGTGCCTGCAATGAAGAGGTCCCATCCATCCCCAGCAGCCAAGCCTTCTAATTCCAAGAACCCCCGAGTCTTCTTTGACGTGGACATCGGCAGGGAGCGAGTTGGATGAATTGTTTTAGAATTGTTTGCAGTTATTGTTCCTAAAACTGCAGAAAATTTTTGTGCATTGTGTTCAGGAGAAAAGGGCACTGGATCGACAACTGGAAAACCTCTGCATTTTAAAGGATGTCCTTTCCACCGAATTATTAAGAAATTTATGATTCAAGGTGAAGAATTCTGAAATCAGAATGGGACAGGTGGAGAAAGTATTTATGGTGAAAAATTTGAAAATGAGAATTTTCATTATAAGCAAGATCGGGAGGGTTTGCTGAGCATGGCAAATGCAGGCCCCAATAAAAATGGTTCTCAATTCTTTATCACAACAGTTCCCACTCCTCATTTGGATGGGAAACGTGGTATTTGGTCAAGTAATAAAAGGACTAGGTGTGGCAAGGATGTTTGAAAATGTAGAAGTGAGTGGTGAAAAACCTGCCAAACTCTGTGTTATTGCAGAATGTGGAGAATTGAAGGAAGGGGATGACTGGAAGATTCCACAAAGATAGCTCTGGGGATAGTCATCCAGATTTCCCTGAGGATGCAGACATAGACTTAAAGGATATAGATAAAATTTTATTAATATATGAAGATTTAAAAAACATTGGAAATACTTTTTTCAAGTCTCAGAGCTGCGAGATGGCTATTAAAAATATGCAAAGGTTTTAAGGTACGTGGATAGTTCAAAGGCTGTTATTGAGAAAGCAGATATATCCAGACTGCAATCTATAGCCTTAAGTTGTGTGCTGAATATTGGTGCTTGTGAATTGAAGATGTCAAATTGGCAGGTGGAAACTGACAGTTGTTTGGAGGCTCTTGAAATGAACCCTTCAAACACTAAAGCACTATACCAAAAAGCACAAGGATGGCAAGGATTGAAAGAATATGATCAAGCATTGGCTGATCTTAAGAAGGCGCAGGAGATAGCCCCAGGAGATAAAGCTATCCAGGAAAAATTGCTTAAAGTCAAGCAAATGATAAAGGCACAGAAAGATAAAGAGAAGGCAGTGTATGCAAAAAAATGTTTACTTAGTAAGGACACTGGTTCCTTCTTAATAAAGTTACAAATTACAGTGAAAAAAAAAAGAAATGTGGGCAGAGATTAGTCTCCTCTGGCTTCCCAGGCCTGTCTCCCCCTCTGAAGGTCTACTCTCCCTCCCACGGGATTTGGGTGCAGGGAGCTGTTTGATTGGGTCCCTTCAGATCCAGGCGGTGTCTGGACTACAGTGAGGAGTACCCCTATCTTCCTGTTCCCAGAAGCCCTATAGGGTTTCCTATTGAACCAGGGATGTGGGCAGTGGTGGACAGTGCTAACGGTCTCTCCTGCCCTGCAGGAGCAGGAATACCCACCTGTCTGGGCGGTGAGCTCTCTCACCCATGGGGTTTGGGAGCAGAGAGTTGTGGGACTGGATCAGCAAGGTTCGGGCCCCAGCTAGAAACTGGAAGTGCCTGGTCCCAGAGTAATTTTGCCTTTGTGAGTCCTGAGTCCACCAGGCAGGTCACTTGGAGCAGAAAAGTTGGTCTTATGTCTGGTCTCAGGCCTTGAGTCGCTTCTCAGATCCATGGCCATACTTCCTAATACTACCACTCCATAGTCCAAAGATATTTAAATGACTATCTTCCATTCCTTACCCTCTATAGCTTTTGTTCAAATACATGAGTCTATGGGGTAGATACCTAAACATATCATACTGCAAGATGCATTTGACCCATCATCAAAAAATCCATATACTCTATAGCAGCCTCAACAATGTTAAAAGCCCAAAGTTTTAAGACTTTTCTGAGATTCAATCACTTAACTGTAATCTGTCATGAAACAAAAATCAAACAGGATATCATATACCTCCAGCATTTAATACCATTCCAAAATTCCTTATACAGGTATTACTAGACTAAAAAGACAGAAAACTAGCTAGGCAACTCTGAACTTGCCATCTCCAAGTCCAGTATATCAAAGCAGTCTTCAGATCTCCGACTCCTATTTCATCCTTGTTGACGGCAACAAACTTTTAAGTTCACAGCTCCTTTTTCCACAATCTGGAATACACTTATGAATATCTATGTTCCACCAAAGGGCATGCATTACTTCTCCAGCTGTGCCCTTTATAAACTATTCTTTATTCAGTGGCAAACACAACAATAAATTAAGCTGGGTGGGATCTGGCCCTGAGAACACCAATTTATTAATCTTCTTTCCTTTAAAACAGGACTCAGCTCCATTTCACTTTCTGGTTCTTCTTTATTATTATTTGAAGTTTATTATTTTTTTTTCTTTTTTAACTTGCTATGCTAGATCAGAATGCTCTTCATGAGACTAAACCAATAAGTAAAGTCTCTGCGTGGCTTTTTGAGACTTTCTTCATCACAGCACTTAATATAAAATTCTTCTTTTTTTGCCTTTGTATTTTGTATAATACATTTTTTATCTTTTCTTTTACTGGATATTTTTTTAACTACATTTCAAATCTTATCCCCTTTTCCAGTTTCCCTTCTCTCCTGCTTCTATAAGGGTGTTCCCACACCTCCACCCCCACCCACTTCCTCAGGCCTTCCCACCTTGGCTTTCCTCCACACTGGGGCATTGAGCCTTCAAAGGACCATGGGCCCCTCCTCCCATTGATGTCCAACAAGGACAGCCTCTACTATTATATACACAGGTGGAACCACAGGTCCCTCCATGTGTAGCCTTTGATTAGTGATTTAGCCCCTGGAGACTCTTGGGGGGGGGGCTCTGTTTGCTTGATATTGTTGTCCTTCGTATAGGGTTGCAAAGCCCTTCAGCTTCTTCAGTCCTTTCTCTAACTCCTTCATTAGGGACCCCATACTCAGTCCAATGGTTGACTGCAAACATCTACCTCTACATTTGTCAGATTCTGGCAGAGCCTCTCAAGAGATAGATATACACACTTTGGTCTCCTTCTTTGTAACCATCATGTGATCTGTGAATATAAATCTCTTTAAATTAGCCTCATATAGACTCTATGGGCAAGTGAAAAGAGCAACCACATTCTTCACCACAATACCACAAAACAGTCTCTGGGTCACATACAAAAATTCATTTCCACTGAAACCACCTGGGCCAAGAATGCACATTTCAAATCAAACTCAGCAACAAAGGCATCCCTATTCCTACTAGGAAAGCCCATTATGTCACACTTAAAACATTCCAGTGCTTTCCAAAACCATAGCTCCCAAATCAACAGTCTTCCAAACAAATGCATAGTCAGGCCTGTCACAGTACACTACTTCTGATACCAACTTCTGGTTTAGTTAGTGTTTTATTGCTTGGGAAGAAACATCATGACCAATGCAACACTTAAAAGACACAACATTTGAAATGTAAATTAAAAATATCCAGGGGTTGGGGATTTAGCTCAGTGGTAGATTGCTTGCCTAGTGATCGCAAGGCCCTGGGTTCAGTCCCCAGCTCAAAAACAAAAAAAAATTCCAAGAAAAAAAGATGCAACATTTAAACGGGACTGGCTTATAGGTTCAGAGGTTCACTCCATTACTAACACAGGAGTATGGCAGCATGCAGGCAGATCTGGTACCAAAGGAGGATCTAAAATTTCTAAAATTTCAAAATTTCATTTTGATCCAAAGGCAGACAGGAGAAGAATGGCTTCCATATGACTATGGAAAGGGTCTCAAAGCCTACCTCCACAGTGACACACTTGCTCCAACCAGGGAACATATTCGCCAACAAGGCCACACTTCCTAATTATCCATTCCCTAGGTCAAGCATATTCAAACTACCATACTGGGATATACTCAACCTGGGTCAAGAAGCTTCCTCTTCTAGTGAGCAGTAGTCAGTGGTGTGAAGTAGGTCAGTTCATAGTCCAAGTGGAAACAGAATGTGTGCTCAGTCGTATGGGACCATTGCGATAAACCTCTTCCCCAAACACAAACACCAAGACTCTGAGAATAGCATAGAAGAGGAAGTAGGAAGAAAGCAAGAGCCAGCTATTGCAGAAAAGCTCTGTGAAATGCTGACATGTGGAAATGAAATAGCTATCACACTCACAAACTCACAGGAGCTGTGGTTACCTATATGCAACTGCACAAGATCAAGAAAGCTAAATTCCTGGGAAGATGTGGAGGGCCTTCAGTTCCTAATGAATGACTTTCGTTAGGTGACAGGTGCTACAAAAATAAAATTACTTCTTTGTTGAGACCATGGATGCTGGTAGTTTTTCTTGCTCCATTAGGTGCCCAACAACCATGCACCTATGACAATCACTAATTAAGAATATGTGATTTAAAGGAGAATATGTTAGAGCACATGCAGGAGAAGCTAGAGAGGTTCATTTGTTTGGAAGGCTTTTTCTAGTAATTTATTCTGAGGTGATTCTATCTTTATTTCTAAGTCATGTTTCTTCTATGCAGCAGAAAGATGAATCCATTCTGCCAGCCGGTGTCTTTTATTAGGGAAATGAATCCATTGGCTATATGCTAGTTCTTAATTGTTCTTGGAATAAAGATGATTTATTCTACTAATAATAAAGTACTCATGCTGTTTATTAGGGTTATTTCTTTAGTTCTATGGTAATTTTGAAAACAATTAATACATTCATCCAGGCTTTGGGGGAAAGCCTGTCCAAAGATCTATCTTGTATCCACCAGGAAGGTATATGTCCTCTGGTCTGTCAAGTCAGATTCTAGATTCCAGAACATTCAACAGTCTTCAAGATTGTCTCTCTGTTTTCACTGCAAATGAAGTTCTATGATCAAAACACTTATTTCTAGGGAGTTATGAATTATTACAGAAAATAAATAAGAAACAGGACATTTCAGTTTTACCTTTCATACTAATTGAAGAGTAAATCTGGGAATTTATTCAATCTCTTCCCACAAATACAGCTGTATAAATTTCTACAGTCAACATGGTCTAGTCTTGTTTTAGATAAAAATACACATCCTCCAAGCTTTTCATTGAATTTCACTGTGTTTGAAGCACTAAGGAACAAAAATAACAATGGGCAACTCTTTAGTTCTGAACATTCACTGAAATGTCATGATATTAAAAATTCTACAAGCCAAAGTAAACGTAATACGTAATTAATCATAGTTCATTCCTAAAATTTATTCTTTTGTTTAAGCTCATTAAAAAACATTGTCCCGAGAGACCACCAACTCTGCTCACCCCTGCCCACATCCGTGGCCCAAGAGGAAACTGTATAAGGCCTCTGGGCTCCCGTGGGGGAGGGCCCAGGAGCGGCAGGACCCCTGCCTGAGACACCACCGGAACCTGAAAGAAACAGACCGGATAAACAGTTCTCTGCACCCAAATCCCGTGGGAGGGAGAGCTAAACCTTCAGAGAGGCAGACAAGCCTGGGAAACCAGAAGAGACTGCTCCCTGCACACACATCTCGGACGCCAGAGGAAAAAGCCAAAGACCATCTGGAACCCTGGTGCACTGAAGTTCCCAGAAGGGGCGGCACAGGTCTTCCTGGTTGCTGCCGCTGCAGAGAGCCCGTGGGCAGCACCCCACGAGTGAACCTGAGCCTCGGGACCACAGGTAAGACCAAATTTTCTGCTGCAAGAAAGCTGCCTGGTGAGCTTGGGACAGACGGAAGCAGAATTTCTCTAGGACCCGGCACGTTCTGTGTTTACCAGAAGTCCCACACCCGCGGATCCCAGCCTGCACCAGCTCTCTGCTCCCAGACCCGGTGAGAGAGAGACCCAACCGCCTGGTCAGGTGGGCACTCCTGAGGCTGCAGAGCAGAAGAGACCACCAACACTGCTCACCCCTGCCCACATCACTGGCCCAAGAAGAAACTGTATAAGGCCTCTGGGCTCCCGTGGGGGAGGGCCCAGGAGCGGCAGGACCCCTGCCTGAGACACCTCCAGAACCTGAAAGAAACAGACCGGATAAACAGTTCTCTGCACCCAAATCCCGTGGAAGGGAGAGCTAAACCTTCAGAGAGGCAGACAAGCCTGGGAAACCAGAAGAGACTGCTCCCTGCACACACATCTCGGACGCCAGAGGAAAAAGCCAAAGACCATCTGGAACCCTGGTGCACTGAAGCTCCCGGAAGGGGCGGCACAGGTCTTCCTGGTTGCTGCCGCTGCAGAGAGCCCGTGGGCAGCACCCCACGAGCGAACTTGAGCCTCAGGACCACAGGTAAGACCAAATTTTCTGCTGCAAGAAAGCTGCCTGGTGAACTCAAGACACAGGCCCACAGGAACAGCTGAAGACCTGTAGAGAGGAAAAACTACACGCCCGAAAGCAGAACACTCTGTCCCCATAACTGACTGAAAGAGAGGAAAACAGGTCTACAGCACTCCTGACACACAGGCTTATAGGACAGTCTAGCCACTGTCAGAAATAGCAGAACAAAGTAACACTAGAGATAATCTGATGGCGAGAGGCAAGCGCAGGAACCCAAGCAACAGAAACCAAGACTACATGGCACCATCGGAGCCCAATTCTCCCATCAAAACAAACATGGAATATCCAAACACACCAGAAAAGTAAGATCTATTTTCAAAATCATATTTGATCATGATGCTGGAGGACTTCAAGAAAGACATGAAGAACTCCCTTAGAGAACAAGTAGAAGCCTACAGAGAGGAATCGCAAAAATGCCTGAAAGAATCGCAAAAATCCCTGAAAGAATTCCAGGAAAACATAAATAAACAAGTAGAAGCCCATAGAGAGGAGACACAAAAATCCCTGAAAGAATTCCAGGAAAACATAAATAAACAAGTAGAAGCCCATAGAGAGGAGACACAAAAATCCCTGAAAGAATTCCAGGAAAACACAATCAAACAGTTGAAGGAATTAAAAATGGAAATAGAAGCAATCAAGAAAGAACACATGAAAACAACCCTGGTTATAGAAAACCAAAAGAAGATACAAGGAGCTGTAGATACAAGCTTCACCAACAGAATACAAGAGATGGAAGAGAGAATCTCAGGAGCAGAAGATTCCATAGAAATCATTGACTCAACTGTCAAAGGTAATGTAAAGCGGAAAAAGCTACTGGTCCAAAACATACAGGAAATCCAGGACTCAATGAGAAGATCAAACCTAAGGATAATAAGTATAGAAGAGAGTGAAGACTCCCAGCTCAAAGGACCAGTAAATATCTTCAACAAAATCATAGAAGAAAACTTCCCTAACCTAAAAAAAGAGATACCCATAGACATACAAGAAGCCTACAGAACTCCAAATAGATTGGACCAGAAAAGAAACACCTCCCGTCACATAATTGTCAAAACACCAAACGCACAAAATAAAGAAAGAATATTAAAAGCAGTAAGGGAAAAAGGTCAAGTAACATATAAAGGGAGACCTATCAGAATCACACCAGACTTCTCGCCAGAAAATATGAAGGCCAGAAGATCCAGGACTGATGTCATACAGACCCTAAGAGAACACAAATGCCAGCCCAGGTTACTGTATCCAGCAAAACTCTCAATTAACATTGATGGAGAAACCAAGATATTCCATGACAAAACCAAATTTACACAATATCTTTTACAAATCCAGCACTATAAAGGATAATAAATGGTAAAGCCCAACATAAGGAGGCAAGCTATACCCTAGAAGAAGCAAGAAACTAATCGTCTTGGCAACAAAACAAAGAGAATGAAAGCACACAAACATAACCTCACATCCAAATATGAATATAAAGGGAAGCAATAATCACTATTCCTTACTATCTCTCAATATCAATGGCCTCAACTCCCCAATAAAAAGACATAGATTAACAAACTGGATATGCAATGAGGACCCTGCATTCTGCTGCCTACAGGAAACACACCTCAGAGACAAAGACAGACACTACCTCAGAGTGAAAGGCTGGAAAACAACTTTCCAAGCAAATGGTCAGAAGAAGCAAGCTGGAGTAGCCATTCTAATATCAAATAAAATCAATTTCCAACTAAAAGTCGTCAAAAAAGATAAGGAAGAACACTTCATATTCATCAAAGGAAAAATCCACCAAGATGAACTCACAATCCTAAATATCTATGCCCCAAATACAAGGGCACGTACATACGTAAAAGAAACCGTACTAAAGCTCAAAACACACATTGCACCTCACACAATAATAGTGGGAGATTTCAACACCCCACTCTCATCAATGGACAGATCATGGAAACAGAAATTAAACAGTGATGTCGACAGACTAAGAGAAGTCATGAGCCAAATGGACTTAACGGATATTTATAGAACATTCTATCCTAAAGCAAAAGGATATACCTTCTTCTCAGCTCCTCATGGTACTTTCTCCAAAATTGACCATATAATTGGTCAAAAAACGGGCCTCAACAGGTACAGAAAGATAGAAATAATCCCATGCGTGCTATCGGACCACCACGGCCTAAAACTGGTCTTCAATAACAATAAGGGAAGAATGCCCACATATACGTGGAAATTGAACAATGCTCTACTCAATGATAACCTGGTCAAGGAAGAAATAAAGAAAGAAACTAAAAACTTTTTAGAATTTAATGAAAATGAAGATACAACATACCCAAACTTATAGGACACAATGAAAGCTGTGCTAAGAGGAAAACTCATAGCGCTGAGTGCCTGCAGAAAGAAACAGGAAAGAGCATATGTCAGCAGCTTGACAGCACACCTAAAAGCTCTAGAACAAAAAGAAGCAAATACACCCAGGAGGAGTAGAAGGCAGGAAATAATCAAACTCAGAGCTGAAATCAACCAAGTAGAAACAAAAATGACCATAGAAAGAATCAACAGAACCAAAAGTTGGTTCTTTGAGAAAATCAACAAGATAGATAAACCCTTAGCCAGACTAACGAGAGGACACAGAGAGTGCATCCAAATTAACAAAATCAGAAATGAAAAGGGAGACATAACTACAGATTCAGAGGAAATTCAAAAAATCATCAGATCTTACTATAAAAACCTATATTCAACAAAACTTGAAAATCTGCAGGAAATGGACAATTTCCTAGACAGATACCAGGTATCGAAGTTAAATCTGGAACAGATAAACCAGTTAAACAACCCCATAACTCCTAAGGAAATAGAAGCAGTCATTAAAGGTCTCCCAACCAAAAAGAGCCCAGGTCCAGACGGGTTTAGTGCAGAATTCTATCAAACCTTCATAGAAGACCTCATACCAATATTATCCAAACTATTCCACAAAATTGAAACAGATGGAGCCCTACCGAATTCCTTCTACGAAGCCACAATTACTCTTATACCTAAACCACACAAAGACACAACAAAGAAAGAGAACTTCAAACCAATTTCCCTTATGAATATCGACGCAAAAATACTCAATAAAATTCTGGCAAACCGAATTCAAGAGCACATCAAAACAATCATCCACCATGATCAAGTAGGCTTCATCCCAGGCATGCAGGGATGGTTTAATATACGGAAAACCATCAACGTGATCCATTATATAAACAAACTGAAAGAACAGAACCACATGATCATTTCATTAGATGCTGAGAAAGCATTTGACAAAATTCAACACCCCTTCATGATAAAAGTCCTAGAAAGAATAGGAATTCAAGGCCCATACCTGAACATAGTAAAAGCCATATACAGCAAACCAGTTGCTAACATTAAACTAAATGGAGAGAAACTTGAAGCAATCCCACTAAAATCAGGGACTAGACAAGTCTGCCCACTCTCTCCCTACTTATTCAATATAGTTCTTGAAGTTCTAGCCAGAGCAATCAGACAACAAAAGGAGATCAAGGGGATACAGATCGGAAAAGAAGAGGTCAAAATATCACAATTTGCAGATGACATGATAGTATATTTAAGTGATCCCAAAAGTTCCACCAGAGAACTACTAAAGCTGATAAACAACTTCAGCAAAGTGGCTTGGTATAAAATTAACTCAAATAAATCAGTTGCCTTCCTCTACACAAAAGAGAAACAAGCCGAGAAAGAAATTAGGGAAACCACACCCTTCATAATAGACCCAAATAATATAAAGTACCTCGGTGTGACTTTAACCAAGCAAGTAAAAGATCTGTACAATAAGAACTTCAAGACACTGAGGAAAGAAATTGAAGAAGACCTCAGAAGATGGAAAGATCTCCCATGCTCATGGATTGGCAGGATTAGTATAGTAAAAATGGCCATTTTACCAAAAGCAATCTACAGATTCAATGCAATCCCCATCAAAATACCAATCCAATTCTTCAAAGAGTTAGACAGAACAATTTGCAAATTCATCTGGAATAACAAAAAACCCAGGATAGCTAAAGCTATCCTCAACAATAAAAGGACTTCAGGGGGAATCACTATCCCTGAACTCAAGCAGTATTACAGAGCAATAGTGATAAAAACTGCATGGTATTGGTACAGAGACAGACAGATAGACCAATGGAATAGAATTGAAGACCCAGAAATGAACCCACACACCTATGGTCACTTGATTTTTGACAAAGGAGCCAAAACCATCCAATGGAAAAAAGATAGCATTTTCAGCAAATGGTGCTGGATCAACTGGAGGGCAACATGTAGAAGAATGCAGATCGATCCATGCTTATCACCCTGTACAAAGCTTAAGTCCAAGTGGACCAAGGACCTCCACATCAAACCAGACACACTCAAACTAATAGAAGAAAAACTAGGGAAGCATCTGGAACACATAGGCACTGGAAAAAATTTCCTGAACAAAACACCAATGGCTTATGCTCTAAGATCAAGAATCGACAAATGGGATCTCATAAAACTGCAAAGCTTCTGTAAGGCAAAGGACACTGTGGTTAGGACAAAACGGCAACCAACAGATTGGGAAAAGATCTTTACCAATCCTACAACAGATAGAGGCCTTATATCCAAAATATACAAAGAACTCAAGAAGTTAGACCGCAGGGAAACAAATAACCCTATTAAAAAATGGGGTTCAGAGCTAAACAAAGAATTCACAGCTGAGGAATGCCGAATGGCTGAGAAACACCTAAAGAAATGTTCAACATCTTTAGTCATAAGGGAAATGCAAATCAAAACAACCCTGAGATTTCACCTCACACCAGTGAGAATGGCTAAGATCAAAAACTCAGGTGACAGCAGATGCTGGCGAGGATGTGGAGAAAGAGGAACACTCCTCCATTGTTGGTGGGATTGCAGACTGGTAAAACCATTCTGGAAATCAGTCTGGAGGTTCCTCAGAAAATTGGACATTGAACTGCCTGAGGATCCAGCTACACCTCTCTTGGGCATATACCCAAAAGATGCCTCAACATATAAAAGAGACACGTGCTCCACTATGTTCATCACAGCCTTATTTATAATAGCCAGAAGCTGGAAAGAACCCAGATGCCCTTCAACAGAGGGATGGATACAGAAAATGTGGTACATCTACACAATGGAATATTACTCAGCTATCAAAAACAACGACTTTATGAAATTCGTAGGCAAATGGTTGGAACTGGAAAATATCATCCTGAGTGAGCTAACCCAATCACAGAAATACATACATGGTATGCACTCATTGATAAGTGGCTATTAGCCCAAATGCTTGATTTACCCTAGATCCCTAGAACAAACGAAACTCAAGACGGATGATCAAAATGTGAATGCTTCACTCCTTCTTTAAATGAGGAAAAAGAATACCCTTGGCAGGGAAGGGAGAGGCAAAGATTAAAACAGAGACTGAAGGAACACCCATTCAGAGCCTGCCCCACATGTGGCCCATACATATACAGCCACCCAATTAGACAAGATGGATGAAGCAAAGAAGTGCAGACCGACAGGAGCCGGATGTAGATCGCTCCTGAGAGACACAGCCAGAATACAGCAAATACAGAGGCGAATGCCAGCAGCAAACCACTGAACTGAGAATAGGTCCCCTGTTGAAGGAATCAGAGAAAGAACTAGAAGAGCTTGAAGGGGCTCGAGACCCCAAAAGTACAACAATGCCAAGCAACCAGAGCTTCCAGGGACTAAGCCACTACCTAAAGACTATACATGGACTGACCCTGGACTCTGACCCCATAGGTAGCAATGAATATCCTAGTAAGAGCACCAGTGGAAGGGGAAGCCCTGGGTCCTGCTAAGACTGAACCCCCAGTGAACTAGTCTATGGGGGGAGGGCGGCAATGGGGGGAGGGTTGGGAGGGGAACACCCATAAGGAAGGGGAGGGGGGAGGGGGATGTTTGCCCGGAAACCGGGAAAGGGAATAACACTCGAAATGTATATAAGAAATACTCAAGTTAATAAAAAAAAAAAAACATTGTCCCTTTGTCACAACAAAATCCCCATCTTTTTTCACATTTGCAATTTTTGGTCAGCAGGAAAACTAATTTTCAATATTGCCAAGGAATTATTTAAGCTGACTCTCCTCTCCCATTGTTATCTTGTGTTTAAAAGTACTAGCATAAAAGTAAAAACAGATTGTGACATACAAACATGGTCTTACATGCTCGTGTTGTAAGGAGAAAGGGAAGACTTATGTGGTAAAATAGACAGAACTAGCAGAATCTCATCTTAAGAAAAGAGAATGAGATATTCAGTAGAAGAAATCACAAAGGGAAATACAGAGAACATAAACAGAATAGATTTGCCCACAATGGTTAACACAATGCTGCTCATGTGTACAATTAGGGTGGTTGTTTATTCACTGGGAGGTCATGTTGGCTTGTATTGTTGGTGTTATGGAGTTGCAGACCCATTTAGCTCCTGCAATCCTTTCTCTAACCCCTCCATTGGGGACTCTGTTCTCAGTGCAGTAGTTGGCTGCAAGTATTTGTCATGCTCTGTCATAGCATCCCAGAAGAAAGCTTCCTGTTAGTATGTACTTCTTGGCATCAGCAATATTGTCTGGGTTTGGTAGCTGTATCTCCAAGTTAGGTAGTCTCTAGATGGCCTTTCCTTCAGTCTCTGCTCCCAACTTTGCCTCAGTATTTCCTCCTCTGAATATTTTTGTTTCCCCTTCAAAGAAGTACTGAAGCATCCACACCTTGCTTGTCCTTCTTCTTGACATTCATGTGGTCAGAGGATTGTATCTTGTGTAATCAGTGATATTGGGCTAATATACACTTACAAGTGAGTATACACCCTGTGTATCATTTTGTAATTGGGTTGCCTCACTCAGGATGACATTTTCTAGTTCAATCTATTGGACTATAAATTTCATAAAGTCATTATTTTAATAGCTGAATAGTACCCAATAGGGAAAATGTACCCCATTTTCTGTATTCATTCGACTGTTGAAGGTGCATCTGGGTTCTTTCCAGGTTCTGGCTAGCATAAACAAGGATGCAGTGAACATACTGGAGCATGTGTCCTTGTTATATGTTGGAGCACCTCTGCAATATATGCTTCAATATATGCCCAGGAGTGGTATAGCTTGGTTCTCAGTTAGTACTATGTCAAATTTTCTAAGGCCAGACTGATTTCCAGAGTGGTCGTACCACATTGCAGTCCTACCATCAATGGAGGATTGGTCTTCTTTCACTACGTCCTCTGTAGTATCTACTTTCACTGAATTTTTGATCTTAGCTATTGTGATTGCTGTGAGGTGGAATCTCAGGGTTGTTCTGACTGACTTGCATTTTCCTGATGACTAAGTATGCTGAACATTTCTTTAGGTACTTCTCAGGAATTCGATATTCTTCAGCTGAGAATGCATTGTTTAGATATGTACCCATTTTTAATAGGTTTATTTGATTATCTGGAGTCTAACTTCTTGAGTTCTTTATATATATTATATATTAGGCCTCTATCAGATGTATGATTGGTAAATATTGTTTCCCAATCTGTTGGTTGTTGCTTTGTTCTAATGACAGTGTCATATGTACTACAGAAACTTTTCATGTTTATGAAGTCCCATTTGTCCATTCTTGATCTTGGAAAATCAGCCATTGAAATTTTATTCAGGAAATTTTCGTTAGTAACTACGTGTTCAAGGCTCTTCCCCAATTTTTCTTTTATTAGGTACACTATATCTGGTTTCATGTGGAGGTCCTTGATTCACTTGGACTTAAGCTTTACACAGGGTGATAATAATGGTATTTTTTGCATTCTTCTACAAGATGATCTCTAGTTGAACCAGAACCATGTGTTGAAGATGTTATCCTTTTTAACTGGATGGTTTTAGCTCCTTTGACAAAGATCAAATGACCATCAGTGTGTGGGTTCATTTCTGGATCTTCAGTTCTATTCCATTGATCTACCTGCCTGTCTCTGTACAAATACCGTACAGTTTTTATCATTATTGCTATGTAATACAGCTTGACGTCAGGGTTTTATTGTTCTAACAACAACAGGGAAGTTCTTTTATTGTTGAGAATAGTTTTAGCTACTCTGGGTTTCTGTTATTTCAAATGAATTTGCAAATTACTCTTTCTAACTCTATGAAGAATCGAGTTGGAGTTTTGATGGGGACTGCATTGAATCTGTAGACTGCATTGGGCAAGGTTGCCATTTTTACAATATTAATCCTGCCAATCCATGAGCATGGCATGTCTTTCCATCTTTTGAAACTTCATCAATTTCTTTCTTCAGCGACTTGTCTTACTTGCTTGGTTAGAATCACGTGAGTTATTTTATTTATCTGTGACTGTTGTGAAGGATGTCGTTTCCCATATTTTTTACTCAGCTTGTCTATTTTTTGAATAAAGGAAGGCTACTGATTTGTTTGAGTTAATTTTATATCCAGGAGCTTTTCTGAAGTTGTTTATCAGGATTAGTAGTTATCTGGCGGAATTTTTGTGTTCACTATAGTATACTATCATGACAATAGCACATACTGATATGTTGACTTCTGCCTTTCCAAGTTGTATGTGTTTGACCTCCTTTAGTTGTCTGATTGTTCTGCCTAGGTCTTGAAATAGTATATTGAATACTTAGGGAGAGAGTGGACAACCTAGTCTTGTCACTGATTTTAGTGGGATTGCTTCAAGTTTCTCTACATTTAGTTTAATGGCGGCTAATGCTTTGCAGTATATTGCTTTTATGATGTTTAGATATGGGCCCTGAATTCCTGATCTTTCCAAGACTTTTAATATAAAGGGGTATTGAATTTTGTCAAATGCTTTCTCAGCATCTAATAAGATTATCATGGGGTTGTTTTTTAAGTTTATTATACAGTAAAATTAGTTGATTGATTGCAATACATTGAACCATCCCTGCATCCATGGGATGAAATGTACTTGACCTTGATTGATGATCATTTTGATGTGTCCTGTGATTTGGTTTGTGAGTACTTTATTGAGGTTCTTTTTTTCATTGATAGTCATAAGGGAAATTCTTCTGTAATTCTTTGTTTGTTGGGTCTTTGTGTTGTTTAGATACAAGCATGATTGTGACTTTTTAGAAGGAATTGGGTAGTGGTCCTTTAGTTTCTGTTAGGTGAAATAATTTGGACAGTATTGGTATTAGGTTTTCTATGAAGTTCTGATAGAATTCTGTGCTAAACCCACTTGGCCCTGGGCATTGTTTTTGGTTGAAAAACTTTTAATTATTGCTTATATTTCTTTAGGAGTTGTTGAACAGTTTATATGATGTATCTGATATTGATTTAAATTTAGTACCTGATATCCGTCTAGAAAACTGTCCATTTCATCCAGATTTTCAGGTTTTGTTGAGTATAGGCTTTTGCAGTAGGAACTGATTTTTTTATAATTTCCTCAGATTCTGTTTTTCTGTCTTCATTTTCATTTCTGATTGTGTTAATTGGATACTATTTTCCCTCTGGTTAGTCTGGCTAAGGATTTACATATTTGGTTGATTTTCTCAAAGAATCTGATTCAGGTTTTTTTTTTTGATGCTTTGTAAAGTTCTTTTTGTTTCTACTTGGTTGATATCTGCCCTGAGTTTGATTATTTCCTTCAGTCTACTCCTATTGGGTGTATTTGCTTCTTTTTGTTCTGGAACTTTTAAGTGTGTTGTCAAGGTGCTAGTATATGCTCTCTCCAGCTAACTTTTTGGTGCCACTCTGAGCTATGAGTTTCCTCTTAGCACTGCTTTCCTTGTGTCCCATAAGTTTGTATATATTGTGCCTTCATTTTCATTAAATTCAAAAGTCTTTAATTTCTTTATTTCTTTCTTGACAAATATTTCAGTGAGTAGAGCATTGTTCAGTTACATATGTATGTGGCCTTTCTGTCATTTTGTTGTTATTTAAGATCTGCCTTAGATCATGGTGATGTGATAGAATGCATGGAATTACTGCAATCTTCATATATCTGTTGAAGCCTTTTTAGAGACTGCCTATATGGTCAATTTGAGAGAAGGTACCATGAGGTGCTGAGAAAAGGGTATATTCTTCTGTTTTAGAATGAAATTGTCTATAGACATGTTAAGTCATTTGCTTCATAACTTCTGTTAGTTTAACTGTGTCTCTGTTTATTTTCTATTTCCCTCATTTGTCCATTGTTGTGAGTGGTGTGTTGTAGTTTCCCACATTTATTGTGTGAAGTGTAATGTGCCTTGAGCTTTAGTATGTTTCCTTTTATCAACGTAGGTGCCCTTGCATTTGGAGCATAGATATTCAGGATTAAGAGTTCATCTTGCTGGATTTTTCCTTTGATGATTGTGATATGTCAATCATGGCCTTTTTTGATAATTTTTGGCTAAAAGTCGATTTTATTTGATATTAGAATGGCTACTCCAGCTTTTTTCTTGGGACGATTTGCTTAAAAAATTGTTTTCCAGTCTTTTACTCGGAGACACTGTCTGTCTTTGTCACTGAGGTGATTCCTGTATACAGCAAAATGCTGGGTCCTTTTTCGTATACAGTCTATTAGTCTATGCCTTTTTATTGGGGAATTGATCCCACTGATGTTAAGAGATATTAAGGGATAGTGATTGTTGTTTCCTGCTATTTTTGTTGTCAGAGGTAGTATTATGTTTGTGTGCCTCTTTTCTTGTGAGTTTGTTGCAAGAAAATTAGTGGATAGTTTCCCTCCTTGTGGTGGAGTTTTCCATCTATTTTCCTTTGTGGGGCTGGCATTTGGAAAGATATTGTGAAACTTAGTTTTTGTCATGGAATATCTTGGTTTCTATATCTATGGTAATTGAGAGTTTTGCTGGATACAGTAGCCTGGGCTGGCATTTGTGTTCTCTTGGTGTCTGTATGATGTCTGCACAGGATCTTTGGCTTTTCATAGACTCTGTTGAAAATTGGGGTATAATTCTGATGCATGTGCCTTTATAATTTATTGAGCTTTTTCCCTTATAGCTTTTAATATTCTTTTGTATTGCACATTTGGTGTTTGGACTATTACGTAATAGGAGTAATTTCTTTTCTTGTCTAATCAATTTGGAGTTATGTAGGCTTCTTGTATGTTTATGGGAATCTCCTGACTTAGTTTTAGGAAATTTTCTTCTATAATTTTGTCGAAGATATAGACTGCCTCTATAAGTTGGGAATCTTTGCCCTATTCTATTTCTATTATCCTTAATTTGATCTTCTCATTGTGTCCTGGATTTCTGGGATATTTTTGTTCAGGAGCTTTTTGTGTTTTACAATTCTTTCTGTTTTATCAACATTTTCTATCATATCTTTTGTCCCTGAGATTCTCTCTTCTATCTCTTGTATTCTGTTGGTTATGCTTGCATCAATGACTTATGCTCTCTTCCTAGGTTTGCTATCTCCAGGGTAGTCACCCTTTGTGATTTCTCTATTGTTTCTCATTCTGTTTTTATTTACTGGATGGTTTTGTTCAATTCCATCACCTGTTTGAATGTGCTTTCCTGTCATTTTTGAGGGATTTTCATGTTTCCTCATTAAGGGCTTCTACTTGTTTATATCTGTTGTCCAGTATTTCTTTAAGGGAGATATTTATGTCCTTTTGAAATCCTCTATCATCATCA
The DNA here is from genome assembly GCF_021556685.1 of Rattus norvegicus. NCBI lineage: Eukaryota > Metazoa > Chordata > Mammalia > Rodentia > Muridae > Rattus > Rattus norvegicus. Next base: position 166,741,681 of record NC_141537.1, read on the forward strand.
AGAGATGTGAGTTTTTATCCAAATCCTGCTTTTCTGTGTTCAGATATCCAGTATTTGTTTTTGGTGGAAGAACTGAGCTCTGATGATGCCACGTGGTCTTGGTTTCTATTTCTTATGTTGCTACACTTGCATCTCGTCATATAATTATCTCTGGTTTTACCTGGTCTTGCTATCTCTGAAAATGGCTTGAACCTTTTGCAAGACTATGTGTCAGCACTCCTGGAAACTGGTTTTCTCTCAGTGAGATCTGGATACAGAGAGCAGTGTGTCAGAATCAGCTCTAGAATAGGCAGAAACTAGAAAGATCCTATTCCAAACTGTTCCTCGGTGCTTGTGTCCAGAGGGCTCCAGGTGGGTCTCTCTTGAGCCAGGAATGTGAGCAGAAGTGGTTTTCTCAACTGTGCTCTCAGGATTCTCAACACTTCTGAGAGTCCCACTCTCTCTGTCACAGGATCTGGGTACAGAGCGCTGTGGAACTGGGTCACTCCAGGAGCAGTCTGAAATAATATTTTCTGACCGAACACCAGATGGCAAATTATTTGCAACCAAGTACTGCAACACCACTGATTTCCTTTTATAAGATTTTTATAGATGAAGCCAATTGCAATAACAAATCTGGTACCATTATTTGCAACAAAGTTTTGTAGAACCCCTAACTTCCTTTCATATAATTTTCATAGCTAAAGCCTATTGCAACTACAAATCTAGTACAATGGGGAAAAGTTCAGCTAGACAAAAGCTAATTAGTATCAAAATGCAAATCTTGGGAGTGTACACATTTACATACTAGTTTTTCTTCTTTATATGGGAGATTCAATTCTTTACTGAGCGTGTGGCCACTGTGAGTTTCCTCTTCCCAGTGAATAAACTACAACCACATACCTATGAACATTACGTTATAAAGAGTTAGCACAACACATGTAAAGAGCTTTAAATAGTAGTATAGGGTGATATGATCATACATTTTTATGTATATGAAATAATTCAGAAAAAATATAGTTAATAAAGATAATCAGTGAACAGTTTTCTATTAGATTAAAAATTAACAAAAGAATTTGAGATTTCCACAATACATTGAAATGGAAGGTTTAGGTGTATATAAACATGTTCTTATATTTATAAATAATCACCAATTATATAAGATACCATCAATAAAAAAAGGCACATGAATGTGAGAGACTCACACCATTTTATCTGTCAAGATCATTGAGTCACTTCACACCATCTCAAATTGTTGACTTTCTAGTGCCCTTTGCAACGTAGATAACACAATTCTGAGATGTATGCAGTATTAACCTACTTTTGCTCAGTTCCTTGACCATACATATTCCCTTTATAAAATCTTCTAGAGACTTCCTTTTCCAACTTTTCTTTACCAATGAGCTCATAGAAAATGAGTAAAGCCATGTAAAAGGAGAGAAAAGCCTTTGCACATAATTCCCACACCAGTGGTAGAGTCTGAAGAGTTCAGAAACTCACAGTTTAGATGGTCCATTTTCAATCCATGCCCATTCCTTTTTTTCTTTATCATATGAAAATCCAATCCAGTAATTGTCTGGAATAAGCTCTTGCTGAAGGAACTTCTGTAAAGGAAAGAGCACACCGTATAATGAAATTTCTGTCAGTTAGATGACAGAACAAGCACGAACAGTTCCCTTCATTTCTATGACATTCTCTGATGTCTTGTCTTCCCAATGGTCAGTCCTACCACTTCTTTAGTGTCTTACTACTAGTAGCAGATTTATATCAATACTATGTCAGCTCAATCAGTTTTTTATATAAACATTTCAAGTGTCCTGAGATCTGGGATTTGTGACTGTGTTTCTTAGACCAAGTCTCACTATGTAACTAAGCCCTTTCCCTGAACTCACAATTAAGGCAATAATATTTTAGAGTTGGCATTTTGTTTCACAGACAAATCAGTTTCTTCTATTACAATTTCTATGCCTGAGCTAAACACAAGAAATCTCAACAGTGAAATCATGAATGGCAAACAAATACACTAGTAAATGTTCAAAGTCATTAGCCACCAGGGAAATGCAGATCAGAACAACTCTGAGATCCCATCTTATACCAAAAGGACTGGCTAAGATTAAAAACTATAGAGATAGCACATGATGAAAGGATGTGGAGAAATTGGCTTATACCCAAAAGATGTTCCACCTTCCCTCAAAAGAGACACTTGCTCAGATATGTTCAAAGCAGTTTGATTTTAATAGCCAAGAAGTGGAACAACTTAGATGTCCCTCAACTGAAGAATGAATAAAGAATGTGGTACATTTTCAAAATGGAATATTATTCCTCTCTGAAAAACAAAGGCATCATGAATTTTGCAGGAAAAAATGAATAGAACTTGAGAATTTCATCCTGTGTAAGATAGGCAAGTCCCAAAAGAGTTTACATGGTATGTATTCACTTATAAGTGAACATTAACTATAAAATTTGGACACCCAGGCTATACACTCCATAGATGCAATTGGATTGACAAAAAGAAGGGTACAAGCAAGGATGCATAAATCTCAGATAAAAGCAGGAATTAAATGGTCAAAAGGCTGAGAGAGGGAGAACTGCATGGAAGATGGGATGATGAACAAAGTGTGGGTTCTATATTGGGTATGAGGAGGGGAGGAAGGGAATGCCTGATGGCAATGATAATGAATGGAAATCTGCAACTGATGGGGGCAGTGTAGGGGACATCTCCATGAAAAGATGGAATCCAGTGATATGGGAAGCACACAAGAATGAACAAGGTTATCCTTAACTGTGACTAAATGCAGCCTAGGGAGTCTCCATACTGTGGTCAATAAAAAACCCCAGGGAATGATAGGCACACCAACATGCCCTCAAACTTTTGACCCAAAACTTACACTGACTACAAGAAATGCAGTTATTGGGGATCGAACAAAGACTGAGGAAACAGCCAACCAATAACTGGCTCAACTTGAGATACATCCCATGGAAAAGCATCAGTCTCTGACACCATTAATGATACTCTGCTATCCTTGCAGACAGGATTCTGTGTGTAATCTGTGAGGATCCCTCTAACAGCTGAATCATACATACACAGATTCCCATAGCCAAACAGTGGATAGATCTTGGGGACTTATAGAAGAATATTTGAAAAGATGGTGGGCTTTGAAGGGAACAGGAATGCCACAGAAAGACCAACAGTAACCTGGACCGCTGTGGCATTCAGAATCAGAACCACAAAGCAAAGAAAATACAGGGGGCTGAACCTAGGCTTCCATGCACAAATGAAGTGTGGTTTTTCATAGGGGTCCAGAACAACTGGGATGGGGCAATCTCAAAAACTGAAGGCTGTACATGGCTTATGTTCTTCTAACTGGGCTGTGCCTTGTTCTAACTCAGTGGTAAAAGATGCAGCTAGTGTCATGGACAATTGATGTGCCAGGGTACTAGGAAACCTTGGGGCCCACGACCTTATCAGAGGAGAAAGAGAAATGGGATATAGATTATGGGAGGAAGTGACCAGGAGTGAGTAAGTGAGAAATTAATAAGTAAAAGACTAATACTATTACAACCAGTACTACTACTATTACTACTACTACTACTACTACTACTACTAATAATAATAATAATATAATAATAATAATAATAAACGTTAAAAATTGGTTATGGCTACTGTATCAAGTGGAAATTAGTGTATTTATTGACATTAAACTCTGTTTATAACCAGGAAAGGGAATAATATTTGAAATGTAGATAAGAAATACCCAATTTAATAAAGATGGAAAAAAATAAAAAAATTTAAAAACATTTTCTGTTGTTCTTTAACCATGTATTAAATTTTTGTCTAAATATTGTACCATGTTATGAATACCAAGGAATCAAAGTGATTCTGAAATCATTCCTCTAAAAAAGTATACTCTTAATATTTTAAGAGATTTGATTAGTAATAATTTAAACATGAATTTCAGAAACTTGAAAACCATGTTTTCTTTTAAATAGTGATTTTTAAAATGGATATGTTTTTTATCAAAACATAAGAATACTATGCTGTAAAGATATGGGCAATTTCAGTGAAAATCTCGATTCAGCTAACTGGTCAGCCATTTAATTCCACATTTGTCACATCATCTCATTTTACAGACAGGCCCAGAGCTCAGCTACTTTCCCTATTGTCATCTGATTACTCATCTTAGGCATCCTCACTTCCACATTCCAAAGAGCAAACTCAAGAAAGTGGGGGTTTATTTGGCACTCTAAGTAAATAAAAAACTGTCAGCCACAGGATGTACCTTAACAAAGATTTAAACTTCATCAGCGAAAGATGTGCTTTCTGAGATATTCTCTTGTAAACTTATGAGAAAGGGATAAGACTGAAAGATACAAGTGTCTCTGTAGTAATGAGGCTCCTCTTCACAGACCTGGATCCCACAGTTTTGAACATGTTACAGGTAAACCATATACAATTAAAAACAAATCTGGATTGAGTAACTCATGGTTAGATACAGATTCTAAGAGAGTAAAGGGGCAAGTGTCTACAGTACCCGTTCGTCCTCATCATCTATCTTCAGGAGGAATAAACTGGAATTCTGGCAGGTCTGTTTACATTCATCCCATGATTTTCCATCCTTGATGACATAATAACATTTTATACCATAGCAGAAACAGTATGTTTCAATTTCACTGCCTACAACAGAGAAGATAAATGGTTAAACTTATTACTTTCTGGTATTCTGTTGACAGATCAATATATTTATTAAGACTGTGGGTGGGGAGTAAAATCCCACTGATCTCATAAATTGAGATTCTAAAATGCCCAGAGACCCTTGCACACCCATGTTCTATATGACATTGTTTGTAATCGTAGATATACAAAATTATGTTATGTGTTGATCATGGATGAATCAGTAGAGAAAATGTAGCATGAGCACAAAAAAGTATACAATTCATTCTTTAAAGGGAAATGAATCAGCCCAGCACGATGACTTATGCGTATAACCTGAGGACTCCAAAGAGAGAGGCAGTAGGGTCATCACTATTTTAAGGCCAGCCAAGGCTAAGCAGTGAACTCCAGTCCAGTTCTACATATACAGTGAGCTCCAAGTCACCCTTCACTGGAGAATGACATCATTTTTTACACTAAAACCCAAATGGTTGATATGGATGAACTTGAGGATGGAACAACCTTATGATTCCATGCAGATCAGGTTTCAAAAGCAGCCCAACTCTATGAATCAGAAGCTTGTAAGATACCAGGGGCTAGAAGAGAAGAAATGAACATGTGCTACTCAGAGACAGCTAAACTGATGGCAGAATTCTAGATCTGTAGTAGTGTATTATCCCCACAATGATCTGCAGAATACTGTGCTCTTAGCATTATTCCATGGTCTGTGCTACATGCTCTTCCTTAAGAAAAATAAGAGACATATAAAGGAAGTTTTTTTTTTGTTGTTCATAGTCTATTTTCGAGATTATGTTGATGCCTTCAATGGTATGTCCACATGCCAAATGTTTCAATTTGAGTATATTAAATGGTGTGCACTTTTGGTGTCAAAGTCACTTCAATATGAATATTTTGATTAGTTATGGGCTGGGAATGGCCATTCTTTACTAAAAACTTTTTCTCCAACCTTCATTTTTCTGTGAAGAGATAGCCTTGTTGTCCTCATAGTGGCCTGAAATTTTCTGGAATGTCTGGATTGTCCAGAAAGTTATAATCCCCCTCCCACAACCACATATTCATAATAATTAAATCACTATGCTACCCTTTTCAGACAATGAAGTCATTCTAAAGTAATGAAACAAAATATTTTCCATGGGTTTGGAATACTTCAAATATGTTCTTAGAATTTTTTTCTGTCACATGTTTTGTAATGTAGCAATTTTAAATATATTAGCTTCAGTCACTGTCACTCACATAGCTGCACTGCATGGACACCATGTTGAAGCTCTCCTGTTTGCTACAGAAAGGGTTGCTTTGTTACAAACAGGCCAACTCTCTCAAAAAAATGTCAGATATAAACAGGTACACACATATACATAAACACACACAAAACACACACACATATGCAAATTATTTTTAAAACTTTATCTTTGTAAATGCTCTAAGTTCATTTTAGCATAACCAGTTGATAAATACACTCTTATTTAAAAAAGTTCAATGTCCTGTCAGCAACAAAGTTGTAGACTAAAATATTCCCAAAGAAACAATCAAATTTTCAGGGGTAGTGGTTTGCAACTTCATTTCCATGGAGCAGTAAGAGTCAGTGTCAGACATAAGGATCCACCAAATGATTAACCCAAAGATCACAAGCATCTTAAGTTGCTGGTTGGACTTCAAAGTTTCCAGAGAAGAAACAGTGGCTACTAATGTCGTTCTGTATTCATATTCCTCATTTGACTACATACCTGTGTGCTGTGAGGATTTTACGACAGCCTTGGTTTTGCTGTACCATCTGTTCTGTTCTCTGTTCAGCGACTCCAGAAGATCATTGCCTGTACTACAGTCTATTGACTTGTTTCTCAGCATTTCTTCATTTAAGTCAATGTCACTTTGCATGGCGCTGCAATTGTGGTGGTAGATTAGAGTTTCCTGCAATTCATGTTTTTCTTGAGTATACTGAAAAACTAAATTAGCCACAGATATAATATCAATAATTCTTATAAGAGTATATATTAAAATTTAAGAATAGACAAAAGCTTCACGTTGGCAGCCAATACATATCATTACTTTCATTGGTACTTTAACATTTATAAATTAGCACTTCATCTAATTCACTATAGAAACAGATATGTCAATTTTCTCAAAGGTAAGTTGCATGTAAAGTAAATAATACAACTGAAAATTTTTGGTGGTAGTAACTTCCATTCACTTCATTCTTTGAAGCACAAATTTACACATTATAACCTAAGTAAAATATTCAATAAATAGTTAACACACCATGAAAATATGAACTAAATATGTTAAGAAATAGCACAATTCTTTTCGGGGAATATGGAATGCAATATATCCACATGCATAGCTATGTTTTAGTACAGCCTGGAAGTGATTTCCTCTGTCAATGTGGAGTAATCCAATAAACTTTAATCTTTAATTCCTCTGTACAAATGAACTCTTTTGACTTAAGCATAACCTCAATGTATATAGAAGAAATAGGAAAATAAGGACACCAATTCTTTGCATAGTGGTCTCTCATAAAATATTTATGTAAGATTAACAATCACATGAGATCAGAAAAAAAGACTATCACCAAGTCCTCAGAAAGTACATAACCAAAAACATGACAGAAAAAGGCAACTCCCAAGAGCCCCAGATCTAACAGATTAGTTAGGAAAGAGAACAGACACTACAGTATGTCAGGAAAAAAATACTAATGTCCAGAGATTCTGTCTCATCCAGTGATTAAAATCAGGATAAAGGATAGAGTGTAAAACTGCATGTTTCTTGTCTAAAGCTACTTTTTAGGCACAAGTTCAAAAAAGATGTATCTCAATTACTCACTGTTTGTCACCAACACAGCAACGATTACCAGCCGAAGGGAACAGAGGACTACAAGAGCTATCACAATGAGCTGACAGGGGACTGAACACACTTAAATCAACAAAACAAAGCAAAAAATTCTCCATGAAAAGACCACCCCTCAGTACTAATTACATATTGTGTTGCATGGAAACAAGTGGAATTTTATACAAGTCTATGATCTGAACTGACTGAAAATGTGCTCTCAAAATTGTACATTTCTACCTAAAATGTAGCCACTCAAGAAATCACATAGGTGTGAAGTCTCACAAAAGTATGAACAATGGTTGTCCTGTATTGTGAATCCTCCTGACTCAGCCTAGAGCTAGATGATAGGCATGTGCCCTCACCCAGTTCTATATGAACAAAAGTACCTTCTACAGAAATCACTAGAGGCATAGATGCAATCCAAGTACAAGATACCAAGCAGGGGCATGCAGTCCACCAAGAAAGTTAACTTAGCATGGAGAGGAAATAAAGAGGTATGGATGTTCCTGAGAAATGGTAGAGAACCACAGCTGCTCTGGTCCTCAACTCTCTCTTTTTCCGTGTAATTTCAAATTGCTCAATATAATACTAAATATTTTGGTGTATCTAGTGTATTTGGAATCTGACACTCATGCCTCTAATTACCACTACAAAAAAGAAAAAGATCTCAGCTTGGAGCACAGCTGTAGCAGTAGCTTGTGCAGAGTAAGTAAAAAAGAGTAAAAATTGAGATTCCTCAGTTTCATTAATAAACCAAATTATTCTTTGATAATTTTGGGAATTCACATTGGAGTTTAGTCAACCCCACACAATCTAATCCTCTCATCCCCTCTCCCTTCATCTGCAACTTTATTCTCAGGAGGAAACTTCCCAATTTGATGGACAATTCTTTGCTAGTTGCACTAGATGTTGGGATATTTATGACAATTAACATGCTTTCTTTGAGAGTGAAAGTATTGTTTCTAATGCATAAGCTTCATTTCCTTAGAATTTTCTTCCTCTAGAACTTTTTTGTGTTTTTTCAGACCATAGTTGTCTGTTAGTATTAATGTTTGGATATTTATGACAATTAAAACACTTTCTTTGAGAGTGAAAATATTGTTTCTAACGCCTAAGTTTTGCTTCCTTAAGAGTTCATTTCTCTAGAACATTTCATGTATTTTTAAGCACTGTTAGGTTTAAAGGTTTTGGAATCCTTCTTAATTAGACTAAATAATAAGAAAACCTCCAAATGTCTTCTCACTTCTTGATTCCCAATAAATTTTTCTTACACATTTACATTATACTAATCAGCAAATCTGATTTATTCCTTTACAAGCAAACATCAAAAAGTAGACGTAGAGTTATATTTTTTCCTTCTGTTTCTTTTTATTTTAAATCTTGCTTTATTTTTTCACAATTTTGTACATAATTATCCTCCAATCAATGTTCTTTCATTACCTCTCACCCTGGTGCTTAACGAAGCCCAGATGAAATGGAACATTATACATTTCAATAAAAGCCAGTAGGATATTTTTAAATTATTAAGTTAAAATACATTTTTAAAAGTGATTTTAGACACTTAAAACACTTACCTCTGGGGCCAGCTTTTCTGGACTGCTGAGTCTCCTCAGGCCTCACCTGGTTCTGTAACCCTGAAGACTTATGAAATCTCTCAGTGGAGAAAATGACCTCCTGCTCACTCATCTTGGGAGTATGTAGAGTATGTTCTCTATTATAATATGTTCCTGAGTGTTTTAACAAAATGTTAAAATATCCACCTTTAAAAGGTACATGGACTGGTAATACCGAAGGTTGGGAAAGGTGGGGTCTGTCTAATTCCCTTAATGATCCAAACATCCTGACGTGGAATGACCCCGATTTCCATTTGAGGTGATTTCCCTTTGCAGACTTGTATTAAAATGGTTTATAATTCTAATGGCAACAACAATTTCTAGTAAATATGAAAAGAATTAAAAATTTACTACTAAGTCATTCTGGTATTAACACAGCCTGTTTGTTCAAATTATTCAGCACATAGAAATGTTAGGTAAAATTGGTATCAGTGAAAAACATTGAAAAATTATGCAAATAACAAAGTATCAAAGCCTTAGAAATAAATAAAAATGTTACTTTGAAATTATTTGCATATTTTGATAAATATATTAATATTGAATGTTATTACAGTCTTTATATATATACATATATATACATGACTCTCAGAGTTCCCCATATACTTCTGCAGGTGATCTAAGACGCTTAAATATCTCTTGGGTTGAGGCCCAATCAGCTCAGATCTCCAACCTCTCTACCCAGCCACTATGTACACATTCCTTTCCATGCTTAGACCTGGTAAATGTATTTAACTAGAAAAGATCCTATTGAGTCAGATAATCCAATCCAGGCCATCTCATCAGGAGCTCCTGATTCAAAGTCTTCAGAAATGCTTTGTAATTTTTAGTAACTGCAGCAATCAGGAAAGTAGAAAGGGGACTTTGCTTGGTGGGGTGTGGGAGCAACAGAGAGAGGCATAGAAGATACAATATTAAGTTTCAATCCAAAATCATTCCATGTACACAGTCATGTCACATATAACATAAAAATAACAATAACATAATGCATTAGTAAACAGTAAGCATTTGTAACTGGCCTTTCCCTCACATTAAAAACTCAGCTGAGAACCAGAAGACAATAAAAACAAGCTGCACATGCATTCTTTTCTAGATTTTTAATGTATGAAGTTTTCTGAAGTGATTCTTCTTTTGCCTTATTCCTTAACAAAAGAAAGAATCCTTTAATTACAGAATTATTTTTCGATTTTTTTTATTAATATTGCTCTTGGGATAGGTGTGCCCAATCCAAGTTGCAAATAACAACTTTACAAAGTGAGTTCTCTTACCCCTCTACATGTGAGTTTTAGGAATCAAACTCAGGTATTCAGTCAGGCTGCTGTAAAAGTATATTTACACGCTGACCATTTTACCTGGATCCTATTAGCACATCTTTCAGATGGATAGTATATAAACATTTAGCACAGTTAAAGACTCATGAACTCCATAGATTCCTCTACTTTAATTTCACAGTACACAAATAATTATTCCCAGCCTACTCAACAAGAAGATCACCAGTGCAGAATTACAATTTTCTCGTGCTGCCAGAGTTAACATGATCTAACACAACCAACAGGGCTTCCCGCATCAATACCAATCTCATGTTACACTATGTATAATTTTCTGGAATATATTTGATCATTTTGTAGAAAACAATAGTGCAGTTATTGTTACCTTGGTCTCTACACTGAAGTGATGCTGGTAGAAGGAATGGATCCCCCAATTGGGGAAATGTTTACCTCTCCTGGTCTGTATACTGTAAGAGGCTCCAAGATGAAAGGCAGAACTAACATTTCTCTGTGTGATACTCAACCTCAAGATCTTCTGCCCCTCCTCTTGACCAAAGTGAAAAGAGGAAATTACTTTTGAAAGCTTACTCTGAGAGCAAAGAAGAAACATATTGTTCCATATCCTACGAATGAAATATCCATAAATGATATTTGATGTTTAAGAACTAGAATCCTCCTTCAGAGAGAGCAAAACAAGTGTCATTAGCAAAACTACTAGGAAAAAGAGGGACTGAAGATCCTCTACTTGCAACTTTTTTTCTTTTTTCTTTTCTTTTCTTTTCTTTTCTTTTTTTTTTTTCGGAGCTGGGGACTGAACCCAGGGCCTTGCGCTTGCTAGGCAAGCGCTCTACCACTGAGCTAAACCCCCAACCCCTACTTGCAACTTTTTAACAGACTGTTGGAAATTTTTTCTTATGCTATTATTTTTATATTTAATTCATGATTATGAATCATGCTTGTTGCTTCTAATTATTATTAGCAATGCCTTTAAAGAATTCACATTTCCACTGATAAAGTCTTCCTTTACACTCTTCTAGCTTTTTAATTATAAATGGTAGAATCTATGAACATTGATGTCATTGCATGTGCAGTGGTTACTGCTGGTGTTTTCATGATACTGGAATATCAGCAAATACTCCTCCCCAGAGCTACAGACCCATGCCTCAGTTTGGGTTTCTTCCAGTGTTGTGTTTTTGGCTTGTTCGTTTTTGTGGTTGTTGTGGTTGTTGTTTTGATATAGCTGTACCTTGCTGTGGACCACCAGCTGCTCTCACACTCACACACCTCTGGAGTAACACTTTTCTGCCTTTGCTTTACAGCTGTACATGACTACACCAATTTCATACATGTTTCTGATAGTAATTTTTCTAATAAATAACAAGCATTTCTTCATTTTCCATATATTGATCTCAAGATATCTTAAGCCTTACATATTTATCAATAATTTATGTATGACATACATTAATTAGATAATGTTCCACTGCTGAACATTCTTTTTCATTTATAGGTTTTGTTGTTCTCAGTTTTAAAACTTGAAAAAAAACATTCTTTCATAAATACTAAGAAAGACTTTCTATGTATGAAGTCATGGGATTCAAGGAGATAGAACTTTAGAAATTTTGATGTATATTATCGAATGACATCTAGCTCATTTGCAGACTATAATGATTTTGGAGCTGAAATAAGGTATTTTTTTCTATGAATTTTGCAATTGCATTTGTGATGAGAATTCCTAGAAAGAAAGGGTTTGAGCAAAGACTGCTTCAAACGACAGAGAAGTGGTGACTTGGTGTGGGCCTAGAGACCAATTATCTTAGAAGTTAGCTCTAGTCCTCTAAGTAACCTGTGTCAGAACTAACATTAATAGATTTGATTAATAGAAAAAAACTTCATGAAATTTATGAACATAGCCAACCACTAACTTCCACTAACCTGAAGGCTTAGAATGTCTTCTCCCATCATTCTGCAAAGACCTCTCTGACACCCCAACAATGGATGATGAAAATTTCTTGATTTATGAATTTCTAGGTACTTCAAAACTCCAAAAAACTCGTTATACATTGAATGTGGAGGCATGGTCATTCAAAATGTTTCCAGAATATATTGTCTTTTATTCTTTTTACTGTGAAAGCTGGTTTTTGCATCAATAGGCCTTCGTTTAAAGCTTTCTGTGCGCACATTGCTCCTGAAGTTGCACATTCTAGTGATGCTTCACATGCTGAATATTTTAGACAATTCACAGGGATAGAGGGTAGAAAGGGTTGAGCTCATATAACAGAATAATCATAATAACAACAATAATAATACAAATGCCAGTGATAGTAACAAATCAATATTAGTAACAGAATAAAAAGAAGATGGAAAAGATTATTTGATTTCAATAATCTGTTGCTATGAGCTCACACTTTTCAGAACATGTTCACATCTATCAATAAACTTTAATTTCATTTGATTGTAGATTTTCCACGTTGGTTCTTGTTTTTGATGAAATCAAATTAACCTCTTCTTCAAATAAAGAGACAGTGTTTAATCAAGCCCTGGTAAATGGCAGATGGCTCAAGAGTAGAAGGGGAACTGACAATGCACTGACAAGCATGATGCCTAAAAGAGTACGTCAGAGAGGACCTTTGATTCTCTCCTACATTACTAACTTCTATCTACCCCCCACAGTTCTCCCTCATCTGGGAGGTTTATATCACAATGCCCACAGAAATATCAAGGGTGCTGAGACCTGTTTGTATCTTATCCCTAATGAGAGCGTGTCATCTTTCCCAGAGATGATCACCACATTCACAGGGCACATTTGTATATGCTTTCTGCATATCGTTGCCTCCTTGAACATCATAAAAAGACTGTGGGCAAGAAGTCCATAACTCTTTGGTCATAATCGTTACCATAGCATTAATGGGAGATAAGGGGCCTACCAGTGTGATTGAGGAAGGAGGAGGGTAATTAACAGATACCAAACACACAATGGGTGGTTTTTGTTTGTTATTTGTTTGTTTAGATAGATAACAGCATGTCTATAAATGTAAACTCAAAGAGCAGCAGCTTTTGCTTAGTTTTGTACAATGAGCTCTGAATTGTCTGTAAACTGTTAAGTGGCATAAGATTTAATGATTGCAGAAGAATTGAAAATGATTGACAGTCCAGTTTTGTTTCTTTAACTAAAGTGAAACATAAAACATGAAGCACCAAACAAAACAATGACATGAAAAACTTGAAGATATTATTGTTTTCTTGACATTTGTCTTAAATATTTTGTGTGAAAAATCAAACAAAAAACACACACAGAAACACATATTCACACAAATACATATTTATTTTCCTGGCTACTTTGCTGTAAAAGCATTTACTTATGAAACCTCAAGTGTCCACTCCTTTATGTTGAGGCAGACACAATACTAGTTCCACATTCAAACCTTCCAGTCAGAACCTCAGACCTCACTGACATTGCTCAGCTGCAAGCTGCTCTTCCTATACCAGGCTGAGATGCGGGACACCTGCTGTAGTTAACAGTCCATAGGATAAGGCTGACCACTTGCTTCACTGTGAGAACTGACTGATCCTGGCCAGAGTCCCATTTCTTGGTGACTCTGTTTTTGTTTTTGTTTTTATTAGATATATTTCTTTACTTATATTTCAAATGTTATTCCCTTTCCCGGTTTCCTGTACATAACTCCCAACCCCCTACACCTACCCTATACCGATGTTCCCTGCATCCACCCACCTTACCACCCCTACCCCAGGCATTCCCCTGCACTGGGGGTCCAAACTTGTCAGGACCAAGGGCTTCCCCTTTCACTGGTGACCCAAGAAGTATATTCTCTGCTACATATGCAGTTGGAGTCCTGGGTTAGTCCATGTATGGTCTTTGGGTAGAGCTTTAGTCCCTGGAAGCTCTGGTTGGTTGTCATTGTTGTTCTTAAGGGATTGCAAGCTCCTTCAGCTCTTTCAATCCTTCCTCTAATTCCTGCAAAAGGGGTTCTGTTCTCAGTTTAGTGGTTTACTGCTACATTTACTTCTGTATTGGACCTTTTCTGGATGTGTGTCTCAAGAGAGATCTATATCCAGTCGCATTCAGCATACACTTTTTAGCTTCATCAATCTTATCAAGTTTTGGTGGAAATATATATATATGCCACATGGGCCCCATGTGGGGCAGGCTCTGAATGGCCATTCATTCAGTCGCTACTCTAAACTTTGCTCCCATATCCCCTCCTGTGGATATGTTTTCTCCTTTTACTAAGGAGTAGGAATATCCGCATTTTGGTTATACTTCTTCTTGAGATTCCTGTGGTCTATGGATTACATCTTGGGTAATTCGAGGTTTGGGGCTAATATTCACTTATCAATGAGTGCATACCATGTGTGTTTTTATATGAATGGGTTACCACACTAAGGATGATATTTTCTAGTTCATTCCATTTGCCTATGAATTTCATGAAGTCATGTTTGTTGATAGCTCAGTAGTACTACATTGTGTAGATGTACCATATTTTTGAATACATTCTTCTGTTGAAGGGCATCTGGGTTCTTTCCAGCTTCTGGCTATTATAAATAAGACTGCTATGAACAAAGTGGAACATGTGTCTTTGTTGTATGTTGGAACATCTTTTGGGTAAATGCCCAGGAGAGTTATAGCTGGGTCCTAAGGTAGTGGAATGTCCAATTTACTAAGGAACCTCCAGACTGATTTCCAGAGTGGTTGTACTAGTTTGAAATTCCACCAATAAAGGAGTAGTGTTCCTCTTTCTCCACATCCTTGCCAGCATTTGGTGTCACCTGAAATTATATCTTAGCCATTCTGACTGGTGTGAGGTGCAATCTCAGGATTGTTTTGATGTCCATTTTCCCGATGACTAAGGATGTTGAACATCTCTTTAGATGCTTTTGGATATTAGCTCTCTATCAGATGTAGGATTGTTAAAGATCTTTTCCCAATCTGATAGTTGCTGTTTTGTCCTCACAGTGTCCTTTGTCTTACAGAATTATGAGGTCCCAATTGTTGATTCTTGATCTTAGAGCATAAGCCATTGGTGTTTTTTTTTTCAGAAAATTTTCCCAGTGCCCATGTGTTCAAGACTCTTCCCCCACTTTTTCTTATTTAATTTCAAGAGTATCTGATTTGATGTGGAGGTCCTAGATTCACTTGATCTTATGCTTTGTACATGATGATAATAATGGATGGATATGCATTCTTCTACATGCTGACCTCCAACTCAACCAGCATCATATGTTGGAAATGCCATCTTTCTTTCATTGGATGTGAGTTCATTTCTGGGTCTTCAATTCTGTTCCACTGATCTACCTGCCTGTCTCTGTACCAATACCATACAGTTTATATGACTATTACTCTGTAATACGTCTTAAAGTCAAGGATGGTGATTCCACCAGAAGTTCTTTTATTGTTGAGTATACTTTTTGCTATCTTGTGGGTTTTTTTTGTTATTCCAAATGAATTTGCAAATTGCTCTTTCTATTTCTATAAATAATTGAGTAGGAATTTTGATGGGAATTGCATTGAATCTGTAGATTGCCTTTGGCAAAATGGCCATTTTTTACTGTATTTATCCTGCCAATCCATGGGAGATCTTTCCATCTTCTGAGACCTTCTTCAATTTCTTTATTCACAGATGTGAAGTTCTTGTCATACAGATCTTTATTTCACTTGCTTGGATAAACTAACACCAAGGTATTGTATAATATTTGGGACTATTTTGAAGGGTGTCATTTCCCTAATTTCATTCTAAGCATGTTTAGTAGTTTAGTAGAGGAAGGCTACTGATTTGTTTGAATTAAATTTATAACCCGACACTTTGATAAGTTGTTTATCAGGCCTAGTCATCATTCTCTGGTGGAACTTGTGTGGTCACTTAAGTACACTATCATATCATCTGCAAATAGTGATATTTTTATTTCTTCCCTCCCAATTTCTATCCCTTTGACCTCCTTTTGTTGTGTAATTGCTTTGGCTAGGATTTCGAGAACTATATTGAATAAGTAGGGAGAGAGCGGGCAGCCTTGTCTAGTCCCTGATTTTAGCAGAATTGCTTCAAGTTTCTCTCCCTTAGGTTGATGTTAGCTACTGGTCTGCTGTATATTGGTTTTAGTGTGTTGAGATATGGCCTTGATATCCTTATCTTTCCAGGACTTTTATCATGAAGGAGTGTTGAGTTTTGATAAATGCTTTCTCAGTATCTAATGAAATGATCATATGGTTCTTATCTTGGAGTTTGTGTATATAGTGGATTATGTTTATGGATTTCCATATATTTAGCCATCCCGTCATCCCTGGGATGAAGCCTACTTATCGTGATGGATGATCCATTTGATGTGTTATTGAATTCGGTTTGCAAGAATTTTGTTGAGTATTTTTGCGTCAATATTCATAAGGGAAATTGGTCTGAAGTTCTCTTTCTTTGTTGGGTCTTTGTGTGCTTTTGGTATAACTGGTGTTTCCATTTTTTAAGTTAGAAATTTGACCAGCAAGCAATAGATTAAAGTTCATATGTCTTAAGAAACCCGAAACAGCTCTCTTTTGAGATTTCCCATGCTTGTATCCACCCTGTGCATTTATAATGACAGTTATTTTAACACTCTGCCTTCTCTGCCTACCTGCATAGTACTAGATGGGCTCATGCACTGAGAAGAAATGAGGAAGATGATTCAGGAACATACTAAGCATGATAAAGGGACATAAAGGGACGTGCATATGGTGTATGGTGGATTTATGAGCTCTTCAATGCCCAAGGATACAAGTGCCTCTTGAAGAAGAAAGTTAGGCAACAATATATAAGACCTTTCCTCTTCAGTCTCTCTTTTCTCACTGTGTCATACTGCAGAGCAGAGACTCTCTAATCTAGCTCCACTGCATTTCCTGTGGAGTCTGAAGGCTCAGCAAATCCTCCGTAAAGCACTCTTTAAAGTTTGATTCTTTGTCATAATGTTTGGTCTCACATAGTTCAGGATAGCCCATATTTTCTATGTAGCTGAGACAACCCTGAAACACTTGATCTTCTACCTTCTAACTTGTGAGCTCTGGAAATACACAGTGATCTGCCATATCCAGCCTTCATATCATTTTTCTACTTTTTATTTTGTACTTATTTTTCTTATTTTGATGAGAAGTTGTATCCTAGTTCATATTCCAATAAGCCTATGGATCCTGCTATTAAGACAGGCAAATTTATCTGTGGTTAAACTTATACCTTAGCCCTTTGTAACAAACAGCTCTCTCTTATATTAAGTAAATATATAGGAATGTATTAGCACAATTTTCAAGTAATCTCACCTATCATTCACAGTCCTGTCAACAATATGGAGTGGGCATATTGAAAATGGCTAGTCTTCCGTAGAACCCAGTTTTGATTCCCAGAACTGACATTTAATATCTTGGTGACCTTTAAAGTCTACGAACATTTTTATGGTAAGTTTTCTTTTCAATTCACCACAGATTAGAATCAGGTGATATTTGACCCAGCATTTCTAGCCTTCTATCATGGACTAAGAAAGAGCTGCACTTCAGGAAGATTAAAGGTTTTCCATGCCACACTGGGACTACTAAAAGTCACAGCCTTTTGGGCTGAACAGCCACTGGCTTGTCACCTCCCTAGATGTGACATTGTGGAACTACTCCAAGTATTGAGAGAGTAGCCAGGAAGAGTATTCTATTCTCTGTCATGATTCAGATGTTGTGAATTGTACAGCATGTGCAGAAGTATTAAGTCCTTATATATGTGATCTTTGGGTTACTAATTTTAATACAAATAGCACTCATAAGCCTAGTTAGGTATTGCCAATGTAGTGAGTCATAGCTACACCCATTGATTCTTTGGCAACTCCCTTATCCTAGGTCTCTGTACATACTGGACAATGGAGCATACAAACTTTGAAGGGAATAGTTTATTTAATTTCATATGTTATTCCTGGATGTTGAAGAAATATGGAATAAAAACTTAGGTGAAGGTTCAAAGCAGAAATCACAGAGAAACTCCCTTTGCCCTGGCACCTCTAACTACAGAAGCCGTATCCTCTTTCACTAAGGCTAGACAAGGCACTCCAACTTGGGGAAGAGGATCCAAAGGTAATCAACAGGATAGCAACAGCTTCCACCCCAATTCATAGGGGGCCATATGAATATAAAGTCTTATATCTGTTAAAATATGTAGGAATCCTAGAACCTGCCCTTACATGCTCTTTGGTTGGTGCTTCACTCTCTGTGAGGCTCCATGGGTCCATGTTAGTTAAATATGTGGGTTTATTTTTGGCATCCCAATCCTAACCCCTACTCTTCAAAAAGATGTCCTGAGTCTTGCCTACTATTTGAATGTAGGGACACTACATCAGTTTCCATCAGTTAGTTAATGGTTGAAGACACTCAGGAGTTACTCTACATGCCACAGTGCAGGCATAGCAGAGTATCATTAATCATGTCAAAGTTTGGATTTTCCCAAGGATATTTGAGGCAATCATTGGTTGGCCATTCCCACAATCTCAACTCTATTTTATTAAAGTGTATTTTGCAGGCTGGACAAACATTGAGTGAAAGGTTTTGGGGTAGATTGGTGGTTTTTTCCCTTCAATGGAAGTCTATCTGTCTGCTAGACATGGCCACAATATGGTGAACTCCATATCCCCAGTTGTTAGGAGTGTCAACTAGGGTCATCCCCATAAGCAACCAGATGATTTTCCCATCCCAGGTCACAGGCTCATCTCAGAGATGCCCTCCAACTGAGTCCCTTTCTCTCTCTCAATCCTTTTCTACACTCCCTCACCACACCACACCCTCATCTCCACTAGCCTCCTCACCACACTCACATCTATTTTTCTCTCTTCATCCAACTCTTATGTATAATTAATTTCCCATTCTTAGTAAAATACAATCATCTTCACTTGATTCCTTCTTGTGACTTAGTTTTTTGAATCTTTGGATTGTGGTATGGGTTTCATATACTTTCTGGTAAATGCTCACTTATAACTGAGTGCATACTATGTGTGTTTTCGGTTTCTGAGGTTCTTCATTTAGGATAATATTTTCTAGTTCCATTAATTTACTACAAATTACATGACATTATTTTAAATAGCTGAATAGCATTCTATTGTTTGGATACACCACAATTTCTTAATACATTCTTCAGCTGAGGAGTTTCTAAGAAGTTTCACATTTCTGGCTGTTATGAATGAAGTTGCTTTGAACATAGTTAAACAGGATGTGATCGTGATGTGGTAAAGCATCTTTTAAGTATGGACCCATGGTCCCATGAATGATATAACTGAATCATTAATTAGAACGTTTTTCAATTTCCTGAGAAATTGTCCAATTTATTTCCAGTACAGTTGTACATTTATTCCTGCCACCACTGGGCAAGTAGTCCTCATGCTCCACATCCTCACTAGCATGTGCTCTCCCTTACGATTTTTATCTTGGCAATTCTGATGGGTATAAAATCTTTTCATCGATGAAAAAGATGCTGAACATTTAAGTGTTTCTCAGCCATTTCAGATTCCTTTGTTTTGAATTCTCTGTTTATATCTGTACTCCAATTTTAATTGGGTTATATGGTTAATGTGTGTGCAACTTCTCAATCCTTTATATATTTTGAATATTAATCCTCTGTTAGATGTAGGGTGGGTTAAGAGCTTTTCCTAATCTGTAGGCTATTGTTTTGTCCTATTGACAGTGTACTTTTCATTACACAGCTTTTCAGTACCATAAGCTCCAATTTATTAGTTGTAAATTAATAAATTAATAGAATAATTGCCTGATATATGGATGCTCTCTTCAGGAAGTTGCCCATTTTACCAATGATTTGAAGGCTATTTACAACTTTCTCTTCTTTTAAATTTTTTGTTTGTGGTTTTAGGTTGATCCAATAGAACTTGAGTTTTGTGTCGAGTGATAAATGACGGTCTATTTGATTTCTTCTACATGCAGACATCCAGTTAAAGCAACATCAATTGTTGAAAATACTCCCAAATTTAATTGTATAATTCTCTTTCTTTGTCAAAAAATCAAGTAGCTATTGGTGCGTGGGCTTATTTCTGTTTCTTAGATTTGATTCTTTTAATCAGACTATGTGTTTCTATATTAATACTGTGCATATTTTATTTCTTTTTTTCATCTTTATTAACTTGAGTATTTCTTATTTACATTTTGATTGTTATTCCCCTTCCCGGTTTCACGGCCAATATCCTCTTCTCCTCCCCTTCTGGATGTGTGTTCCCCTCCCCATCCTTCTCCCATTACCACCCTCCCCCATCAATCACGTTCACTGGGGGTTCAGTATTGGCAGGACCAAGGGCTTCCGCTTCCACTGGTGCTCTGATTACGCTATTCATTTCTACTTACACGTTTGGCGCCCAGGGTCAGCCCATGTATAGACTTTGGGTAGTGGCTTAGTCCCTGGAAGCTCTGGTTGCTTGACATTGTTGTTCATATGGGGTCTCAAGCCCTCCAAGCTCTTCCAATCCTTTCTCTGATTCCTTCAAAGAGGGTTCCGTTCTCACTTCAGAGGATTGCTGCTGGCATTCACCTATGTATTTGCTGTATTCTGGCTGTGTCTCTCAGGAAAGATCTGCATTTGGTTCCTGTTGGCCTGCACTTTTTTGCTTCATCCATTTTATCTAGTTTGGTGGCTGTATATGTATGGGCCACATGTGGGGCAGGCTCTGAGTGGGTGTTCCTTCTGTGTCTGTTTTAATCTTTGCTTCTCTATTCCCTGCCAAGGGTATTCTTGTTCCCCTTTTAAATAAGAAGTGAAGCATTCATATTTTGATCATCTGTCTTGAGTTTCATGTGTTCTGTGCATCTAGGACAATTCAAGCATTTGGGCTAATAGCGACTTATCAATGAGTGCATACCGTGTGTGTTTTTCTGTGATTGGGTTACCTCACTCAGGATGATATTTTCCAGATCCATCCATTTGCCTATGAATTTCATAAAGTCATTGTTTTTGACAGCTGAGTAATATTCCATTGTGAAGATGTACCACATTTTCTGTATCCATTCCTCTGCTGAAGGGAATCTGGGTTCTTATGAACATAGTGGAGCACGTGTCTTTGTTATATGTTGGGGCATCTTTTGGGTATACGCCCAAGAGAGGTATAACTGGGTCTTCAGGTAGTTCAATGTCCAATTTTCTGAGGAACCTCCAGACTGATTTCCAGAATGGTTGTACTGTCTGAAATCCCACCAACAAAGGAGGATTATTCCTCTTTCTCCACATCCTCACCAGCATTTGCTGTTACCTGAGTTTTTGATCTTAGCCATTCTCACTGGTGTGAGGTGAAATCTCAGGGTTGTTTTGATTTGCATTTCCCTTATGAATAAAGATGTTGAACATTTCTTTAGGTGTTTCTCAGCCATTCCTCATTCCTCATTCCTCATCTGTGAATTCTCTGTTTAACTCTAAAGATAATTTATTAATAGGGTTATCGGTCTCCCTGCAGTCTAACTTCTTCAGTTCATTGTATATTTTGGATATAAGCCCTCTATCTGTTGTAGGATTGGTAAAGATCTTTTCCCAATCTGTAGACTGCTGTTTTGTCCTAACCCCAATGTCCTTTGCCTTACATAAGCTTTGCAGTTTTATGAGATCCCATTTGTCGATTATTGATCTTAGAGCATAAGCCAATAGTGTTTCGTTAAGGAAATCTTCTCCAGTGTGCATGTGTTCGAGATACTTCCCCACTTTTTCTTTTATTAGGTTGAGTATATCTGGTTTGATGTGAAGGTCCTTGATCCACTTGGACATAAGTTTGTACAGGGTGACAGCATGGATCGATCTGCATTTTTCTACATGCTGACCTCCAGTTGAACCAGCACCATTTGCTGAAAATGCTATCTATTTTCCATTTGATGGTTTTGGCTCCTTTGTCAAAAATCAAGTGGCCATAGCTGTGTGTGTTAATTTCTTGGTCTTGGACCCTGGACTCTGACCTCATAGGTAGCAATGAATATCCTAGTAAGATCACCAGTGGAAGGGGAAGCCCTTGGTCCTGCTAAGACTGAACCCCCAGTGAACATGATTGAGGGGGGAGGGCGACAATGGGGTGAGGATGGGGAGGGGAACACCCATACAAAAGGGGAGGGAGAGTGGTTAGGGGGATGTTGGCCCGGAACCCGGGAAAGGGAATAACACTCGAAATGTAAATAAGTAATAGTTAATTTAATGAAAAAATTAATAAAAAATGGTTTATCTGTTTCTGATTTTACTTCAGTACCTGGTATCTGTCTAGGAAATTGTCCATTTCCTGCAGATTTTCAAGTTTTGTTGAATATAGGCTTTTGTAGTAGGATCTGATGATTTTGAATTTCCACTGATTCTATAGTTATATCTCTCTTTCCCTTTCTGATTTTGTTAATTTGGACACACACTCTGTGTCCTCTCATTAGTCTGGTTAAGGGTTTATCTATCTTGTTGATTTTCTCAGAGAACCAACTGGTTCTGTTGATTCTTTCTATGGTTCTTTTTGTTTCTACTTGGTTGATTTCAGCTCTGAGTT
Organism: Rattus norvegicus; assembly: GCF_021556685.1. NCBI lineage: Eukaryota > Metazoa > Chordata > Mammalia > Rodentia > Muridae > Rattus > Rattus norvegicus. The sequence continues at coordinate 166,764,540 of NC_141537.1, forward strand.
TGATTATTTCCTGCCTTCTACTCCTCCTGGGTGTATTTGCTTTTTTTATTCTAGAACTTTTAGGTGTGCTGTCAAGCTGCTGATATATGTTCTCTCCTGTTTCTTTCTGCAGGCACTCAGAGATATGAGTTTTCCCCTTAGCATGGCTTTCATTCTGTCCCATAAGTTTGGGTATGTTGTACCTTCATCTTCATTAAATTCTAAGAAGTCTTTAATTTCTTTCTTATTTCGTCTTTGACCATGTTATCATTGAGTAGAGCATTGTTCAACTTCCATGTATATGTGGGCAGTCTTCCCTTATTGTTGTTGAAGACCAGCTTTAGCCCCTAGAGGTCTGATAGGACGCATGGGATTATTTCTATCTTCCTGTATCTATTGAGGCCTGTTTTATGACCAATTATATGGTCAATTTTGGAGAAAGTATCCTGAACTCGTGAGAAGAAAGTGTATCCTTTTGTTTTACGATAGAAAGGTATAAAATATCTGTTAAGTCCCTTTGGTTCATGACTTCTCTTAATCTGTCTATGTCTCTGTTTAATTTCTGTTTCCATGATCTCCTCATTGATGAGAGTGGGGTGTTTAAAGCTCTTACTATTATTGTGTGAGGTGAAATTTGTGCTTTGAGCTTTAGTAAGGTTTCTTAAATGTATGTAAGTGCCCTTGTATTTGGAGCATAGGTATTTAGGATTGAGAGTTCATCTTGGTTGATTTTTCCTTTGATGAATATGACATGCCATTCCTTACCTTTTTTGATGACTTTTAGTTGAAAATTGATTTTATTCGATATTAAAATGGCTACTCCAGCTTGCTTCTTCAGACCATTTGCTTGGAAAGTTGTTTTCCATCCTTTCACTCTGAGGTAGTGTCTGTCTTTGTCTCTGAGGTGTATTTCCTGTAGGCAGCAGAATGCAGGGTGCTCATTACGTATCCAGTTTTTTAATCTATGTCTTTTTATTGGGGAGTTGAGTCCATTGATGTTTACAGATATTAAGGAATAGTGATTGTTACTTCTGTTATATTCATATTTGGATGTGAGATTATGTTTGTGTGCTTTTCTTCTCTTTGTCTTGTTACCAAGACATTTAGTTTCTTGCTTTCTCTAGTGTGTAGCTTGTCTTCTTATGTTGGGCTTTGCCATTTTTATCCTTTGTAGGGCTGGAATAGTAGAAAGATAATGTGTAAATTTGGTTTTGTAGTGGAATATCTTGTTTTCTCCATCTACGTTAATTGAGAGTTTTGCAGGATACAGTAACCTGGGCTGGCATTTGTGTTCTCTTAGGGTCTGTATGACATCTGTCCAGGATCTTCAGGCTTCCACAGTCTCTGGTGTGAAGTCCGGTGTAATTCTGATAGGTCTGCCTTTATATGTTACTTGACATTTTCCATTACTGCTTTTAATATTGTTTCTTTATTTTGTGCATTTGGTGTTTTGACTATTATGTGACAGGAGGAGTTTCTTTTCTGGTCCAATCTATTTGGAGTTCTATAGTCTTCTTGCATGTTTATGGGTAACAATTTCTTTTTTTTCTTTTTTATTTACTTGAGTATTTCTTATTTACATTTCAAATGTTATACCCTTTCCCGGTTTCCGGGCCAACATCCCCCTAACCACTCCCCCTCCCCTTCTTTATGGGTGTTCCCCTCTCCACTCTCCCCCCATTGCCGCCCTCCCCCCAACAATCACGTTCACTGAAGGTTCAGTCTTAGCAGGACCCAGGGCTTCCCCTTACACTGGTTATCTTACTAGGATATTCAGTGCTACCTATGAGGTCAGAGTCCAGGGTCAGTCCATGTATACTCTTTAGGTAGTGGCTTAGTCCCTGGAAGCTCTGGTTGCATGGCATTGTTGTTCATATGCGGTCTCCAGCCCTTTCAAGCTTTCCAGTTCTTTCTTTGATTCCTTCAACGGGGGTCCTATTCTCAGTTCAGTGGTATGCTGCTGGCATTCGCCTATGTATTTGCTGTATTCTGGCTGTGTCTCTCAGGAGAGATCTACATCTGGCTCCTGTCTTCCTGAACTTCTTTGCTGCATCCATCTTGTCTAATTGGGTGGCTGTATATGTATGGGCCACATGTGGGGCAGGCTCTGAATGGGAGTTCCTTCTGTGTCTGTTTTAATCTTTGCCTCTCTATTCCCTGCCAAGGGTATTCTTGTTCCTCTTTTAAAGAAGGAGTGAAGCATTCATATTTTGATCATCTGTCTTGAGTTTCATGTGTTCTGTACATCGAGGGCAATTCAAGCATTTGGGCTAATAGCCACTTATCCATGAGTGCATACCATGTGTGTTTTTCTGTGATTGGGTTACCTCACTCAGGATGATATTTTCCAGTTCCAACCATTTGCCTACGAATTTCATAAAGTCGTTGTTTTTGATATCTGAGTAATATTCCATTGTGTAGATGTACCACATTTTCTGTATCCATTCCTCTGTTGAAGGGCATCTGGGTTCTTTCCAGCTTCTGGCTATTATAAATAAGGCTGCTATGAAAATAGTGGAGCACATGTCTTTTTTATATGTTGGGGCATCTTTTGGGTATATGCCCAAAAGAGGTATAGCTGGATCCTCAGGCAGTTCAATGTCCAATTTTCTGAGGAACCTCCAGATTGATTTCCAGAATGGTTTTACCAGTTTGCAATCCCACCAACAATGGAGGAGTGTTCGTCTTTCTCCACATCCTCACCAGCATTTGCTGTCACCTGAGTTTTTGATCTTAGCCATTCTCACTGGTGTGAGGTGAAATCTCAGGGTTGTTTTGATTTGCATTTCCCTTATGACTAAAGATGTTGAACATTTCTTTAGGTTTTTCTCAGCCATTCCTCATTCCTCAGCTGTGAATTCTTTGTTTAGTTCTGAACCCCATATTTTAATAGGGTTATTTGTCTCCCTGCTGTCTAACTTCTTGAGTTCTTTGTATATTTTGGATATAAGGCCTCTATCTGTTGTAGGATTGGTAAAGATCTTTTCCCAATCTGTTGGTTGCCATTTTGTCCTAACCACAGTGTCCTTTGCCTTACAGAAGCTTTGCAGTTTTATGAGATCCCATTTGTCGATTCTATGTCTTAGAGAATAAGCCATTGGTGTTTTGTTCAGGAAATTTTTTTTCCAGTGGGCATCAATTTCTTTATGTTAGGGATGATTTCTTCTTTATTTTGTTGACGATATTTACTGGTCCTTTGAGCTGGGAGTCTTCACTCTCTTCTATACCTATTATCCTTAGGTTTGATCTTCTCATTGAGTCCTGGATTTCCTGTATGTTTTGGACCAGTAGCTTTATCTGTTTTACCTTGTCTTTGACAGTTGTTTCGAGGATTTCTGTGGAATCTTCTGCTCCTAAGATTCTCCCTTCTATCTCTTGTATTCTCTTAGTGATGCTTGTATCTACGGCTCCTTGTCTTTTCCTTTTGTTTTCTTTATCTAGGGTTGTCTCACTTTGTACTTTCTTTATTGCTTCTATTTCTATTTTTAATTCCTTCACATGTTTGATTGTGTTTTCCTGGAATTCTTTCACGGATTTTGTGATTCCTCTCTATAGGCTTCTATTTGTTTATTTATGTTTTCCTACATTTCTCTAAGGGAGTTCTTCGTGTCTTTCTTGAAGTCCTCCATCATCATGATCAAATTTGATTTTAAATCTAGATCTGGCTTTTGTGGTGTGTTTGGATATTCTGTGTTTGCTTTGGTGGGAGAATTGTGCTCCGATGATGCCATGTAGTCTTTGTGTTGCTTGGGTTTCTGTGCTTGCCTCTCGCCATCAGGCTTTCTTTGGTTTTACTTTTTTCAGCTATTTCTGACAGTGGCTAGATCGTCCTATAGGCCTGTGTGTAAGGAGTGCTGTAGACCTGTTTTCCTGTTTTCTTTCAGCCAGTTATGGGAACAGAGTTTTCTGCTTTGGGGCTTGTAGTCTTTCCTGCCTACTGGTCTTCAGCTGTTCCTGTGGGCTTCTGTTCTGAGTCCACCAGGCAGGTCATTTGTTGCATCAAAGTTGTTCTTACCTGTGGTCCTGCGGCTGATGTGGCTCCTGGGTGTGTGCTTTTGAGCTCTCCATGAGGGCAGCAACCAGGAGGGCCTGCACCACCTTTTCTCTGGGTCCCCCGTGCACCAGGGTCCCAGATGGCATTAGGTGTTTTCCTCTGGAGTCAGAAATGTGGGCAGCGTGTAATCTCTTCTGGCTTCCCAGGCATGGCTGCCCCTCTGAAGTTTTAGCTCTCCCTCCCACTAATTTGGATATAGGGCACTTTTGATCGGTTCCCTTCATATCTAGGTGGTGTCTGTCCTCCAGAGGACCTCAGTCTGTAACCAGGAATCCCACTCCATTAGAAGCATCCCTTGCCTCAAATTGTGAAGGTTGGCCTTGCTTAAGCATGCCAGGAGCCCAGCCCCAGTGCACTTCCACTGAGGTTCCCATCTGAATCCTCTGGAGGAACTGTTTCCATTTGAGATATACCAGAGATTCTGGCCAGGACTAGCTGCTTCTCAGAACCAAATTCCATAACACCTGGCCAAGAGATCCAGGGTGCTGCAAGGAGCCCCTGGAGGTGGGCAGCAAGCCGGGGGCATGGCAAGGATCAGCAAGGCCTCGACTGACCACTGGTGAAGGTCCAAGTCCACACCTTTGAGGACAGGCTTCTGCTTGTCCCTGCTCCAGTATGATACTGCTGAAATTGCAGGGCTCCCAAAGATGCCCTGCCACCACCTGGGAAATTCCTCCTTCCCATGTCCTTGGTAGGTGGGAGAGCCCTGGTGGACGGGGGACCCTGACTGATAAGGGTTGTCGCAAACCTTGAGGCTACTGAGGGGTGTGCGTGGACCAAAAATAAACGCGGGTGCGTGCACTAACATGCATGTGAACGGGTGCGTGCACATGCGTGCAACACAGACACACACACACACACACACACACACACACACACACACACACCGCATATTTTATTTCTATTGCTGTCATGAAGCTTGGAGTCAGGTAGATAATAATTACATTTTTTTCTTTGCAGAATTATTTTAGCTCTCTTGTACTTTATGGGGTTTCCTGTTTTTCTATATTGAGAAAAGTTGAGAATTACTCTTTCCTGATCTGTAAAGAATTGTGTTGGAATTTTAATGGGAAATGAGTTTAATTTTAGATTGCTTTACGTAAGATAGCCATTGTCACTATGCTAATTCTAGCCATCCATGGGCAGCACATATTATAACTTTTAAAAGTTAAAGATATATTTTTATAGAATTCCAATAATTTAACATTACAAATGGTTTTTCAGAAATGCAATATTTTTGATTGTGGCTAATGTTTGATTAAAAAATTATGGTACATAACTTCTTAACTGAGGAAGAAAAATACATGACCTAGAAAATTATCTCTACATAAACCCAAAAGTAGTTATGTCAATCCATTTTCTGTAGTAATATTTGTCTTCAGAAATGCACCCAGGAGCTTCTAGACCCAAAGGACCCAGGCATTCACACTTCTCTGCACAGCAAATAATAAGACAACCAGGAGTCTACATTGTGAGACAACAGAAGGCACAACCAACAAATATGGAATAAGTACATTTAAGCTGAATGAACAGTCCAGAAAATGATATTCCACTGACAACATAGAGGTAAGTATTACTCAAGAGTTTTCTGCATACCCTGTGCTACTTAATATGGAGAGGGGTCTACAAATGGTTTCTTCAAGGCACATGATTCCTATGAGTGTTCTTGAACCCTTCTATTCTCTCTCCTTGAGGGAAGCTAATGTGAAAGATGTCAAGAGAGTCTTCTGTGGGTGATCCCAGCTTTTCTTGTTCAAGTTATGGCAATAGTCAAGCCCAAAGCAGAACTAATAGCTACACATCTGGCTTCCCAATGGAGCTTCGATGTACACCTACAATCTTGGCAAACAGAAAGCCTTGAAGGTGGATCAACAAGTCAAATCCATTTTCTTCTGTAGAGTGAGTTTGAGAGTAGCCTGGCCTATGGAATCCTGACCTCTCAAAACAAACAAGCCAAATGTAAGCCCTATACAGTCAGCAAATAAGCACTGTTTTTTTATGATCTACAAAGTGTATTCTCTTCATTACAACACCCCTAAGAAACTAACACACATTTTAAAAATAGCAGAAGTCTAACAACCTAACATAAGACACAAATACATTAAGGGGCAAATTTGCCCAAATTAACAGATAGAATATCTAAATTGCATTAAGTCTATTAAATAAAATATTAAACAGTAAATAATTTTCCCCAAAGCCATCTTCAAGCCACATCATTACAAGGTGTGTAAAATTTAAGAAAGTGAAAAAAAAATTCTTCCAAAATCTATACTTTCAAAAGTACAAAAATGCCTTCTAAAAATTCCCAATATGCATTAAAGACTAATATTTTCCCCATGTCATGAACACAAAAAGGTGGGGAACGCATGCACCTATTATTAATCAAAGTTTCTAGGAGTTAGAGGCAGGGAGGTTTCTGTGATCTTGATATCAATATGTTTAACATAGTGAATTCCAGGCCAGGGAAGGCTATATGAGAAGACCTTGCCTCAAGAAAACAAACAAATTAAACAATTTAACCCTTAAATGGTGATAGGAGACGGGAAAGGAAAAAAAATTCAGAGCAATGTGATTTAAATATAAATACATGCATAGTTGATATACATTACCCAAAGAGATAGAGAGAGGGAACAACTATCACAACACACTTTTAGGGATGGCATGTAGATGGCATGAGGTTACAGCTTCTTTGACTGTTTGCGTAGAGTGTGTACAAGACTGACCCTAGTCATTGACCCTAATTCATGGATTGGAGCTGTTGATGAGGCTGTAGAAGAAATCCTGCAAATTAAGGTACTGTCTCTCTGCAGCATCTGAAGGAAAGAAAGTCACTGTATTTAGTGATGTGGCCCCTTCTGAGTTATTCTGACACCAGTGGATCATCCATATCATGTACCTTTGAGTGACTAAGGTTAAATCCAGCAGGTAACAAAAAACAAAACAAAACCACAAAAAAGGATATAAAGAGGGATGAGAACTTCACAGGAAATGGAATGATGGGGTAAGCAGGGATCAGAGTCAGGCAGAAAAGTGTAACCACAATAGATTGAATAGATATCAGAAACTTTCAAAGACAAAATTCCTTTCATATAAACACATATTTTAAGAAGATAAGGTTATGTAAAAGAGATAAGTATAATAAGAACAAGTGTTATGTCTCCACATGAAGAAGCTTATTTAACATTCACACAAGACTGAATGCAATTGTGTATGGATACAGACATAAATATTAAAAAGTATGTTCATGGGGTTGGGGATTTAGCTCAGTGGTAGAGCGCTTGCCTAGCAAGTGCAAGGCCTTGGGTTCAGTCCCCAGCTCCGAAAAAAAGAAAAAAAAAAGGAAAGAAAAGTATGTTCATGCAATTTCAATTTATCAAAAAATAATATCCAGTTCCCCACTTGAGAACATCATATGTCAATCCGTGGGTTTTGACCAGATTAACAATAGCAGACATGAACACTCTTCTGTGTAATAGGTCTCATGACAACCATAAAGGCTGTTTTCCTTCCACAAATGTCATATTATTATTGCACAAGGTGGTACATTGTGAGGAGCTGTCCGAGGAGCTGTCCTCACAGAGATGTGAGGAGCTGTCCGAGGAGCTGTCCTCACATATGTGAGGAGCTGTCCTCACGAACTCCATTACAAGATGGCACCGGCATCCAGCAGAACGCACCTAGTAAAAAGGGCAATACGCAGGCGCCTGGTAACTTCCCTACTCAAAGGGACACGTACGTTTTGGTACGTCATCTGGCATAATTGGCAGCGACCAGTCAGAGAGTGACACGTCCTAGGCGAGGATAGTTTCCTATATAAGGGACGGTTATTCCTCACTCTCCGTCTCCGCATTGTAAGCTTATGCTCTCCCTCTCAAGATGCATTAGAGCTTTTCTGTAGTAGGATCCTGTGTGTGCCGCGTCGTTCCTGCTGGCGAGACGTAGCGTGGGACATCTGGTGCCGAAAACCCGGGAAAGACCTCACCATCGTCAGCACCTTCGGAGATCCCTTGGCGACAAGGAGGATTCAGAACTGCAGGTAGATACGTTCGGAGAGGCAGCCCTCTCTTGGACTTTGGTCTGGGGTTGTCACCGCCTTGGGAAGGATTTGTTGAGGCTATAGTATTTGTCCTGGGAGCCACCCTACCCTTTATGTTCTGTTTTCACCATTTTCGCTGTTAAAAGGACGATCACAGCAGCTGAAGGCGCGTCTCAGTCTCTCGTATATAAGTGAGCTTCGCGCAGCTCCCTTTTACCTTCGATTTTGACTGTTGAGGAGCAAGGACGCGATAAGGCCGACGTAGATAAGCGGCACCGTCCGGGGAGGCACGTGTAAGACTCCCGTACATAAGAGAGCAGCGTGTCCGTCTCTACCCTTTCACCTCACGCCTTGTCAGACGGACGTAGATAAGCCGCCGGCGTTCCTGGCCCATCATGGGATCCTCACAGTCTGTGGTCACGGCCTTGGAAACAGTGTTAAAGCAGAGGAACATCAAAACCGGAGGAGGAACACTTAAAAACTTTGTGAAGGAGGTGGAGAGGGTGGCGCCTTGGTTTGCCTGTTCAGGCTCGTTTACGATTGCCTCATGGAACAAACTTGGAAAAGACCTTGACAGAAAATTGGCGGAAGAGGATCTGCGCCTAGGGACCAAAGCTATATGGAAGCTGGTTAAGAATTGGTTAAAGGATGAAACGTGTAAGGCAGCAGTAGTAGAAGGACAGGCCACTCTCGAGGTAGTCCGGGAAAGTCTGTCAGAAACCGAACGTAGTGAGAGGTTGGGCGCGCGCAAGAAAAAGGACGTCCTAAGAAAGAAAAAGTGTCCTCCCGGTAAGTCCGCAGACAAGGGAGCGTTGAAATTTTCAGATTCCAGCACTTCCTCCTCTACACATAAACCAGGAGGGGGAGCCAGCCTATACCCTGTGAAAGATCTAGAAGCGCTGAACCTCGACAGTTCTGAAAGCTCTGAAAATAAAACCTTAGACTTAGAGGAGGAGGCCGAGCTAGTGCTGTTAGTATTCTTGAAACCGCTGGTATAATTAAAACCACTAGTAAGGTGGCAGATATTTTCCGAAAAATCCAAATTATACATTACTCATATATGGGCCCATTCTGGACTCCCTGGCCCAATGAGTTCAGAGAATGATTTGGCTGACAAAGCCACAAAAATGATAGCTGTGGTCCTGGCCTCTCCTTTAGAGGCCGCTAAAGCCTTTCATGGCAATTTCCATGTCACCTCAGAAACTTTACTCCGCCGCTTCTCTATAACTAGAAAAGAGGCACGTGATATAGTCACCCAATGCCAACAGTGCTGCCAGTTCCTCCCAGTTCCTCACATCGGGGTCAACCCGAGAGGAATACAGCCATTGCAAATCTGGCAAATGGATGTTACTCATAATTCTACTTTTGGAAAATTACAGTATGTGCATGTACAACCCAAACTATCAATGATTTATCGGCCACCATCTCTGTGGCTCGGGACAGACAGGCCTCGGCCAATACTCAGATATAGGGAGGCCTTATGCTTGTCAACCAACGTATAGATCTGGTCTGAGAGCAATTAGACATTCTATGGCAACTGGCCCAGCTTGGCTGTGAGCAAAAACTCCCAGGCCTTTGTGTCACCTCCATATAATATGACAAATTTACCCGAGCTGCTAATCTGTCTAAGAGTCTTTCACAGCATCTGTTACAGAATTGGACCTCGAAGTTTGAACAGACACTTCAGGAGCTGAGAGCGACCATCATTCAAGTAAATTCTACCCGACTGGACCTGTCTTTGACGGAGGGAGTGTCGTCCTGGATCACCTCAGCAGTCTCTTATTTCAAGGAATGGGTGGGAGTGGGACTTTTTGGAGTGATCCTCTGCTGTGGATTAGTGTTACTCCTCTGGTTGCTTTGCAAATTGAGATCTCAAACAAGAAAGGACAAAGTAGTGATCGCCCAGGCGCTTGTAGCCCTTGAACAAGGAGCGTCAGCCGATATCTGGTTGACCATGCTCAAGCAACAGGTCGCCAGCTGGACAGCTCTTGCACTCCTAGAACCTCGGTTCATTGCACAGGATTAGAGTGTCCGGCTTGAGCAGCCCATGAGGGGTGACGAGCTTAGCATCGCACAGGGAAGTTCTACCAAATACGCTCCCTGGAAGGCATGTCATATCACATGAGGGTTTCTGCCCCAGTTTTCCCTCCCTCGAAAAATGGCAGTGCGACGGGTCGGGAGTGCCCTGGGTCCCAACAACAGCCTAAGAGTATCTCTCTTGTACAGGTTTGCCAACTTTGTACGAGGATATGACCTCTGTCTTCACCCTCCTATATCTGGGTGTCCTGTTTGCTTAAAAAAAAACAGAAAAGGGGGAGATGTGAGGAGCTGTCCGAGGAGCTGTCCTCACAGAGATGTGAGGAGCTGTCCGAGGAGCTGTCCTCACATATGTGAGGAGCTGTCCTCACGAACTCCATTACAAGATGGCACCGGCATCTGGCAGAACGCACCTAGTAAAAAGGGCAATACGCAGGCGCCTGGTAACTTCCCTACTCAAAGGGACACGTACGTTTTGGTACGTCATCTGGCATAATTGGCAGCGACCAGTCAGAGAGTGACACGTCCTAGGCGAGGATAGTTTCCTATATAAGGGACGGTTATTCCTCACTCTCCGTCTCCGCATTGTAAGCTTATGCTCTCCCTCTCAAGACGCATTAAAGCTTTTCTGTAGTAGGATCCTGTGTGTGCCGCGTCGTTCCTGCTGGCGAGACGTAGCGCGGGACAGTACATCTTGGCCGGAATGCTGAATAGCTAGCCTTCATGGTACATAGTTCCATTAGAATGTTTGTAAATTTCTTCTTCCTTAGTCTATATATCGACTTCTGTCTCTTTGTACACAAGGAACAACAAAAAAGCTTCTAAATTAAAGGTGTGTTCCAAATTGATTTCTCTATATGCTGTAACCCACGTGTTCAGTGATAGAGTCTTATAATACTGTTCTGGTGAGAAACCAAAGGCAAAAGCAATATCTTATGTTGCTTTGGGGGCCTCTGGAAAGTTTCTGACCAAAACCTGTCCCTTAGACTTTTCTTTGATTGCTTGTGACTGTCATTGTCTGGAACTGTCATAATCAATCATCAAAAAAGAACCTCTATTCACCTATAACTGTCAGTACTCAGCACAAGTTTCATTCTGTCAATACTGTCTTGTGTAGGCTAAAGTTTCCTGGGACATTATAGCCCTATTTGGAAACTATTGACTATTGATGAATGCAAGGAGGAGGGGTTCATTATTTTCATTTGAGTCCCTACCAGTAACCACAGCAGCTTCAATGGATAAAACTTTTCCACCTACACTCTGCATGGATGCAGGAATTGACCTAACTGGAGCACTTAACAAATTAAGACAGTCATATAGATGGATATAGAAAAGCTATGATCAGATGGTCTGGGCTCTTTGAAACAAGAACCATTTGAGGGGTTGTTGTTGTTGCTGTTGCAGTTGTTGTTGTTTGTTTGTTTGTTTTGTTTTTATTACTATTCCTTCATCGTTGATTTCAGTCCAGGCTTTATCCCATCTTGGTCCACTCTCTGACTGTTGTTCATCCCATATGGTCTCCCATGTCTCCAAGAGGATTTCCCCACCTACTCAGGCCCACCCCACTAGACCTCCTCACCCCCTGGGGTCTCAAGTCTCTTAAGGGGTAGGCACATCTTCTTTCACTGAGGACAAACTAGACATTCTTCTGCTGTATGTGTGTCCAGGTCCTCATATTAGCAAGTGTATACTTGGCTCAGTATCTGAGAGGTCTTGAGAGTCTAGGTTTGTTGAGACTGCTAGTCTTCCTATTGGATCACCCTCTACAGCAGCTTCATCCAGTTCTTCCCTAATTCATCTATAGCTTCTGTTAATTGGTTTGGTATAAGTATCTGCACCTAATTATTTCAGCTTCATATTGGGACTCGCAGAGGGCAGCCATGCTAGTCTCATGTCTATAAGCACACCAAAGCACTAGTAACAGTTTCAGGCCTTGGAGCTTCCCCTTGAGTTGAATCCCAATTTGGGTCCATTGCTGGACCTTCAAACTATTGGCCCCTTCTCCATTTCCATCCCTACAGTACCTTCAGACAGGAACAATTCTGGGTCAGAGCTTTTGGCTACAGAATGGCAGTCACAGACCTCCACTTGATGTCTTGTCTTTCTACTGAAGGTAGACTCTACAAGTTCCCTCTTCCCACTGTAGGGCATTTCATCTATGATCGCTACCATTGACGCCTGGGTGTCTCTCACACAGCCAGAATACAGCAAATACATAGGCGAATGCCAGCAGCAAACCACTGAACTGAGAATAAGACCCCCGTTGAAGGAATCAGAGAAAGAACTAGAAAGCTTGAAGGGGCTCGAGACCCCATATGAACAACAATGCCAAGCAACCAGAGCTTCCAGGGACTAAGCCACTACCTAAAGACTATACATGGACTGACCCTGGACTCTGACCTCATAGGTAGCACTGAATATCCTAGTAAGATCACCAGTGGAAGGGGAAGCCCTGGGTCCTGCTAAGACTGAACCCCCAGTGAACGAGATTGTTGGGGGAAGGGCGGCAATGGGGGTAGGATGGGGAGGGGAACACCCATAACGAAGGGGGGGAGGGGTTAGGGGGATGTTGGCCCATAAACCGGGAAGGGGAATAACACTTGAAATGTAAATAAGAAATACTCAATTTAATAAAAAAAATAATAAGGTTGTGTTTATCAATTCTTGATCCTAGAGCATGAGCCATTGCAGTTTGGTTTAGGAAATTTCCCCTTGTGTCAATGTTCCCACTTTCTCTTTGATTACATTCAGTGTATCTGGTTTTGTATGGAGGTCTTTAATCAACTTGAAGAGTAGATGGCAGGAAAGAGTCAAACTGAAACTCAGGGCTGAAATCTTCCAAATAGAAAGAAAGAATTCTATACAAAGAATTAAGAAATCCAGGAGCTGTTTCTTTGAGAAAATCAAAAAGATAGATAAACCCCTAGCCAAACTAACTAAAGGGCACAGAGATAATTACCAATTAAAAAAATCAGAAATGAAAAGGGAGACATAACAATAGAAACTGAGGAAATTCAAAAGATCATAAGATTCTTCTACAAAAGCCTATAGTCAATAAAACTGAAAAATCTAGATAAAATGGATGGCTTTCTACACTCTTCTCATATTCATGCAATATAATACTCAAAGTTCTTCCTTGAGCAATAACACAACAAAAAATATCAAGAGAAAAAAATTGGCAAGAGGAAGTAAAGTTATCACTATTGGCAAGTGATATGATAGTGTATATAAGTGACTCCAAAAATACTCCGTGACAATTTCTACAGCTCATAAACAACTTTGCCAAAGTACTGGATGTAAAATTATCTCAAATAAATCAGGAGCCTTCCTTTATAAAAATGATAAATTGGTTAAGAAACAAAATAGGGAAACAACACCCTTCACAATAGTAAAAAATAATATAAAATATCTTTGGGTAACTCTAACCAAACAAGTAAAAAGATCTTCATACCCAGAACTTCAAGACTCTCAAGAAAAAACAAAGAAGACCTTAGAGAATGGAAAGATCTCCCCAACTCATGGATTGGTAGAATAAATGTTGTAGATATGGCCCTCCTACCAAAAGCAGTCCAGAAATTCAGTGCCATCCCAACAAAATTCCAACAAAATTCTTCAAAGACATGGAAAGAGAAATTCTCAAATTCATCTGGAGAAATGAAACAGGATAGTGAAAACAATCCTTAATAATAAAAGAACTTCTGGGGGAATCACCATCCCTGACCTCAAACTAAACTACAGGGCAATAATAATAAAAAACTGCATGGTATTGGTACAGAGACAAATAGGTTGGTCAATGGAATACAATTGATAACTCAGAAATACAATCACACACTTGATTTTGACAAAGAAGCCAAAAATATACAATGGAAAAAAGAAAACATCTTCTGTAAATGGTGCTGATCTAACTGGCAGACGGTATGTAAATAAATGAAATAGATCTATATTTGTCAACTTATAAAGACTCAACAAGAACCATATGCAAAGGAAAATGAATGTATTCCTATAGATTCTCACTATATATAAAAATTTAAATCCAGACCCAATGACCTACAGTAGATGTCAACATAACATGAATTCAATGGCACTTTTGGAAGATCTTTGTCTCACAATGTCTCAAGTATCAGACCATATTTTTTTTCTTTGTTCATTATTGGCCTTTGGGTTATATACTAAGGATTCTAGTTTTGTGAATATAGTGTTTCTCTGTGTGGAAATGTGTATGTCTAAGTATATATTTGTGCTTTATAAGGTTTTTCCTTATGTTTCTTCTGCTCTTTGTTTTTTTTTTTTGTTCCAATTTGGATTGTTTATATAATTTTATGTTACTATTATTCTATTATTGTATATGTCTGTTTGGACACAAAAGAGAGAACAAAGGGAAGGGTATTACTTTGAGATTCTGAGGGTGATCAGAAGGAACTAAGAAGTGTGGATGGGAAACCATAATATTAATGCATGCTATTACAAAATCCATTTTAGTAAAAATATATTTAAAATAGAATAAGACTTCTTTGAAAACTAAAGTCACATTTTAGTCTCCATCCCATTGGTGAGCACACAGAATGTGTCCAGTGAAAATGTGTTATAACATTTTGAACACAGGAAGAAGTATGCTACTCTTACAGAGGAACTGAGTTTAGTTCCAACCAAACGATTTGTTTACAACCTTCTAAAATTACAATTTTAGAAGATCCAGTGCCCTATTCTGGCATCTGCACATACTCACATGCAAAAGGCATATGGACACACAGATTAATACAAATAAATTCATAAATAAAAATTAAAATTTAATATTATTTGATGAATGAGTGTAAGTTAAAACTACATAATTTATGAAAAAGTAAAAGATAATATCTCTGCAATCAAATACTTCAGTTAAAATCGTGAAAAACTGGCCCCTTGGGTTTAATGGATTCAGAGAATGGTCACCTCCCCCAAACCAGCTGCCCACCGACTATCAATCCCCTTCTTTGTGGTACGTTCTGCTGGGACAGACTATCAGCTAGTCTGCTCCCAGGAAGGTGCGATATCCTGAGGCATACTAGAGAATCTACTGCAGTCAACATTTGATAGCTACAACCACCCCACACAAAGTGCAACAGCTGAAGTTGGAAGCCAGTGGACTCAGGGCCCAGCATCCTCCCAAACTCCTCACCTACCAAATATCAATCTCCTTCTGCCTGGTCTTTCTCCTGGGACAGATTTCTAGCTAATCTGCTCCCAGGAAGAGGCTATATCTTGAGGCTTTCCAGAGGATCTAGTGCACTCAGAACATTTGACATCATATCCTGAAGCATACATACCAGAAGAACCACAGCACTCAGAACATCGATACCATATCCTGAGGCATCCCTGGGAGCTCTATTGCACCCAGAGCAACTGACACCAAAACTAGAGACACCCCAGTAGCTCCACTCTACCCAGGACACTACAGCTTGAAGGCACCGCAGGAGTTTCTCTGTATATAGGGCAACAGAGCAATTGACAGCACATTCTGAAGACCACCCAGGGACCCTGTGACATGCAGAACAACTGACTCAAAAGACAGAAAGCCTCCCTAGAGGCTCAGGGAGTACAAATGTAATTAAGTATTGCCAACAGAATACAAGAGACTATACACAAGGAAACAGAAATTACAGTCTATTGACACACACACCCCCATCCGCTGGAGAACAGAATCATATAGGAAAACAGTGTGACTGCTCCCCTGAATACCCAAGAGTCTGAAGGCCTCCCAGAAGTTCTACTGCAGCCAGGCAGCAAATCAGCAACTTCTCTGTTCCTCTGAATACTGTGCAGTTGGAAGGCTACTTAGGAGGTCTGCTACAGGCAGGGCCATAGCCCTAACAGGAGACCTGTTTCAAGCAAGGGACAAAACAGGCAGACTCCAGAGAGAGTCGTCCAGACCAGCAAACATGAGGGGTAAACAAAGGGCAAAAGGCAAGCACAAGACCATAAGCAACAGAAGCCAATATATCTGGGCATCATCAGAACACAATTCTCCCACCACAGCAAGCCCTGAATATACCAACACTCCTGAAAATCAGGAAGCTGAACCAAAATCCTATCACATGAAGATAATAGAGTCCTTTAAAGATGATATAAATATCTCACTGAAAGAAATACAGGGAAACACAGGTAAACAGGTAGAAGCACTTAAAGAGGAAACAAATAAATCCCTTAAGAAATACAGGAAAACATAATCAAACAGGTGAAGGAATTACATAAACTGGTCCAAGACCTAAAAGAGGAGATAGAAAAATTAGATAAAACATAATTGGAGGCAAATCTGGATATGGAAAACCTAGGAAAGAGGTCAGGAAGTACAAATGTAAGTAAGTATTGCCAACAGAATACAAGAGATAAAAGAGAGAATCTCAGGTGTAAAAGATACTGTAGAAGAGATTGACACAGTAGTAAAAAGAAAAATTCAAAACATAAAAAACTCCTAACCCAAAATATCCAGGAAATTTGGGACACAATGAAAAGACCAATTCTAACAATAATTGAAATAGAGGAGAATGAAGATTCATAGCTCAAAGGTACAAGAAACCTCCAGAACACCAAAGAAATGATATCAGAAAAGAAAATCCTCTCATCCCATAATAATCAAAACACTAAACATACAGAACAAAGAAAGAATATTAAAAGCTGCAAGGAAAAAGGGCTAAGTAACATACAAAGCAGACCTATCAGAATTAGACCAGATTTCTTAATAAAGACCATGAAAGCCAAAAGAGCATGGTCAGAGTTCATGCAGACTATAAGAGAACACAAATGTTAGCCCAGGCTTCTATACCCAGCAAAACTCACAATCAACATAGATGTAGAAACCAAAATATTCCAGGACAAAACCAAGTTCAACCATTATCTATTTAACAATCTATTTCTTCAGAGGATTCTAAAGAGAAAACTCCATTACAAGAAAGGTACCTGCACCAAAAAAGAGAAAGAAAGAAAGAAAGAAAGAAAGAAAGGAAGGAAGGAAGGAAGGAAGGAAGGAAGGATATAAAAGATATTAAGCATCTAACAAAAAGTCAAAAGAAGAAAATCACAAGGACAGAAAGCTACCTACAAAAACAAATATAACAAGGACCAACAGTCATCTGACTTTAATATCTCTCAATATTAATGGGCTCAACTCACCTATAAAAAATCATAACCTAAAAGATTAGATTTGCAAACAAGATTCAGGATTTTGCTGCATACAAAAAACACACTATAATAACAAAGATAGACACTATCTCAGAGTAAAAAGATAGAAAAATGTATTCCAACAAAATAGTCCCAAGAAAAAAACTTGAGTTGCCACCCTAATATCCAATAAAATAGACTTTCATCTAAATATTATCAAGCATGATGAGGAAAGACACTTCATTAAAGGGGAAATTCACTAAAAGAAAGTCTCAATTCTGAACATCTGTGCCACAAATACAAGGGCACACAAATTCATAAAATAACCTAAAGTAAAGCTTGAAGACTCATTAAACCCCACGCAATAGTAATGGTAAACTTGTCTGGCTGTGCCCAGGAACTGAACTGATCCCATCTCTAAGCAGCCTGCTCCCAAATCTCATGGGGGAGAGAGCTGAACACCCAGAAGTGTGCACAATCCTGAAACAGCAAGACAGACTGCCACTTCTGCCCATCTTTGCCCACTTCCCTGACCCAAGAGGAAAGTGCATAATGTGTCTGGACACAGGAATATTGGAGCAGTCAGCAGCAGGAACCTGTGGTTCAGGTCTGCACCCAGAACTGAACTGAACCAGTCAAACAACTCCCTGTACCCAAATCCCATGGGAGAGAGCTGGACCCTCAGGAGGACAGACACTCCTGAAAAATCAGATTACTCTTGGCAACATTCCCGAACAAAGAAGAAATTGCCTAGTGCCATCTGTGCCCTAGGAGCAGTCAGGAGCAGAATTCTTCTGGTTCCTGCCTGCACCAAGAGCTGAAGGACTATCTACAGGAGTGCCTACACACCTGAGAGAAGAACACTCTGTTCCAAGAACCGGCTGAAAGAAAACAGGAAACCTGGTCTACATGAGTTCTGACACACAGGCTTACAGGAGGGTCAAGTCACTGTTAAAAACAGCAAGACAAGCTAACAACAGAGACAACCTGATGGTGAGAGGCAAGTGCAGGAACCTCAGCAATGAAAACCAAGCAACATCAAAGTCCAGTTCTTCCACAAAAGAAAATACTGGATAGCCAATCACCCCAGAAAAACAAGAGTTGGATTTAAAATCACATTTCATGATGATGATCAAGGACTTTAAGAAGGACATAAATAACTCCCTTAAAAATACAGGTCAACATAGGTAAACAAGTAGAAGCCCTTTAAGAGGAAATACAAAACTCCCTCAAAGAACTACAGGAAAAAACACCCAAACAGGTGAAGGAATTGAACAAAACCATCCAGGATTTAAAAATGGAAATAGAAACAATAAAGAAATTGCAAAGGGAGAAAACCCTGAAGATAGAAAACCTAGGAAAAAAAATCAAGAGTAATTGGTGTAAGCATCAGGAACAGAATACAAGACATAGAAGAGAGAATCTCAGGGACAGAAGATACCATAGAAAACATTGACACAACTGTCGAAGATAATGTAAAACACAAAAAGTTCCTACTATAAAACATCCAGGAAATCCATGATACAATGAGAAGATCAAACTTAAGGATAATAGGTATAGAGGAGAGCAAAGATGTACAAATTAAAGGAACAAGTAAATATCTTCAAAAAAATTATGGAAGAAAACTTCCCTAACCTAATGAAAAAAAAATGCCCATGCATATACAAGAAGGCTACAGAACTCCATATAGATTGAACTAGAAAAGAAACACCTCCTGTCACATAACAGTCAAGAAGTCCTCAGAAGATGGAAAGATCTCCCATGCTCATGGATTGGCAGGATTAATATAGTAAAAATGGCCATTTTACCAAAAGCGATCTACAGATTCAATGCAATCCCCATCAAAATACCAATCCAATTCTTCAAAGAGTTAGACAGAACAATTTGCAAATTCACCTGGAATAACAAAAAACCCAGGATAGCTAAAACTATCCTCAACAATAAAAGGACTTCAGGGGGAATCACTACCCCTGAACTCAAGCAGTATTACACAGCAATAGTGATAAAAACTGCATGGTATTGGTACAGAGACAGACAGATAGACCAATGGAACAGAATTGAAGATCCAGAAAAGAACCCACACACCTATGGGCACTTGATTTTTGACAAAGGAGCCAAAACTATCCAATGGAAAAAAGATAGCATTTTCAGCAAATGGTGCTGGTTCAACTGGAGGTCAACATGTAGAAGAATGCAGATCGATCCATGCTTATCACCCTGTGCAAAGCTTAAATCCAAGTGGATCAAGGACCTCCACATCAAACCAGACACACTCAAACTAATAGAAGAAAAACTAGGGAACCATCTGGAACACATGTGCACTGGAAAAAGTTTCCTGAACAAAACACCAATGGCTTATGCTCTAAGATCAAGAATCGACAAATGGGATCATATAAAACTGCAAACTTTCTGTAAGGCAAAGGACACTGTGGTTAGGACAAAACGGCAACCAACAGATTGGGAAAAGATCTTTACCAATCCTACAACAGATAGAGGCCTTATATCCAAAATATACAAAGAACTCAAGAAGTTAGACCGCAGGGAGACAAATAACCCTATTAAAAATGGGGTTCAGAGCTAAACAAAAATTCACAACTGAGGAATGCCGAATGGCTGAGAAACACCTAAAGAAATGTTCAACATCTTTAGTCATAAGAGAAATGCAAATCAAAACAACCCTGAGATTTCACCTCACACCAGTGAGAATGGCTAAGATCAAAAACTCAGGTGACAGCAGATGCTGGTGAGGATGCGGAGAAAGACGAACACTCCTCCATTGTTGGTGGGATTGCAGACTGGTACAACCATTCTGGAAATCAGTCTGGAGGTTCCTCAGAAAATTGGACATTGAACTGCCTGAGGATCCAGCTATACCTCTCTTGGGCATATACCCAAAAGATGCCCCAACATATAAAAAAGTCACGTGCTCCACTATGTTCATCGCAGCCTTATTTATAATAGCCAGAAGCTGGAAAGAACCCAGATGCCCTTCAACAGAGGAATGGATACAGAAAATGTGGTACATCTACACAATGGAATATTACTCAGCTATCAAAAACAATGACCTTATGAAATTCGTAGGCAAATGGATGGATCTGGAAAATATCATCCTGAGTGAGGTAACCCAATCACAGAAAAACAAACATGGTATGCACTCATTGATAAGTGGCTATTAGCCCAAATGCTTGAATTACCCTAGATGCCTAGAACAAATGAAACTCAAGACAGATGATCAAAATGTGAATGCTTCACTCCTTCTTTAAAAGGGGAACAAGAATACCCTTGGCAGGGAATAGAGAGGCAAAGATTAAAACAGACACAGAAGTAACAGTCATTCAGAGCCTGCCCCACATGTGGCCCATGCATATACAGCCATCCAATTAGACAAGATGTATGAAGCAAAGAAGTGCAGGCAGACAGGAGCCGGATGTAGATCTCTCCTGAGAGACACAGCCAGAATACAGCAAACACAGAGGTGTATGCCAGCAGCAAACCACTGAATTGAGAATAGGACCCCCGTTGAAACAATCAGAGAAAGAAATGGAAGAGCTTGAAGGGGCTCGAGAACCCATATGTACAACAATGCCAAGCAACCAGAGCTTCCAGGGACTAAGCCACTACCTAAAGACTATACATGGACTGACCCTGGACTCTGACCTCATAGGTAGCAATGAATATCCTAGTAAGAGCACCAGTGGAAGGGGAAGCCCTGGGTCCTGCTAAGACTGAACCCCCAGTGAACTAGATTGTTGGGGGGAGGGCGGCAAGGGGTGGAAGGACAGGGAGGAGAACACCCATAAAGAAGGGGAGGGAGGGGTTGGGGATTTGGCTCAGTGGTAGAGCGCTCACCTAGGAAGCACAAGGCCCTGGGTTTGGTCCCCAGCTCCGAAAAAAAGAAATTAAAAAAAAAAAAAGAAGGGGAGGGAGGAGGGGGATGTTTGCCCAGAAACCGGGAAAGGGAATAACAGTCGAAATGTATATAAGAAATACTCAAGTTAATAAAAAAAAAAAAACAGTCAAAAGCACAAATGCACAAAACAAAGAAAGAATATTAAAAGGAGTAAGAAAAAAAGGTCAATTAACATATAGAGGCAGACCTATCAGAATTACATGAGATTTCTCAGAAGAAACTTTGAGAGCCAGTAGATTCTGAGCAGATGTCATACAGACACTAAGACAGCACAAATGCCATCCCAGGCTACTGTATCCAGCAAAATGCTCAGTTAACTTAGATATTCCATGACAAACCAAATTTACACATTATCTTTCCACATGTTCAATCCTACAAGAGATAACAGATGGAAAATTACAACACAAGGGGAACTACATCCTAGAAAAAAACAAGAATTTAATCTTCTTTCAACAAACACAAAAGATAACCTCACAAACCTAATTCCTCCTCTAACAACAAAAATAACAATAAACAACAGTCAATATTCCTTAATATCTCTTAATATCAATGGACTCAATTCCTCAATATAAAAGACATAGACTAACAGACTGGATAAGTAAAGAGGACCCAATAATTTGCTGCAAACAAGAAACACACATCAGTGAAAATGACAGACACTACCTCAGTGTAAAGACTTGAAAACAATTTTCCAAGCAAAAGGTCCCAAAAAATAAGGATGAGTAGGCACTCTAACATAAAATAATTTTGACTTTCAACCAAAAGTTATGAAAAAAATATAAGGAAGGACTTTATCCTCATCAAAGGAAAAATCCAACAAGATGAACTCTCAATTCTGAATATCTATGCTCCAAATTCAAGGGCACGAACATTCATAAAAGAAACCTTACTAAAGCTCAAAGCACACGTTGCACCTCCCCCAATAATAGTGGGAAACTTCAACACCCCATTCTCAGCAATGGACAGATCATGGAAACAGAAACTAAACAGAGACACACAGAAACTAAAAGTAGTTATGAACCAAATGGATTTAATATATATCTATAGAACATTTCATCCTAAAGCAAAACAACATACCTTATTCTCAGCACCTCATAGTACCTTCTCCAACACTGACCATATAATTGGTCACAAAAGAGGACATAACAAATACATAAAGATTGAAATAATCCCATGCATCCTATCTGATCACCATGGATTAAGGCTGCTCTTCAGTAACAACAATAATGACAGAAAACCCACATAACCATGGAAGTTGAACAACACTCTAATCAATGAAAACTTGGTCAAGGAAGATAGAAAGAAATTAAAGACTCTTTAGAATTTAATGAAAATGAAGCCACAACATACCCAAGCTTATGGCACACAAGGAAAGCGTTGCTAAAAGGAAAACTCATAGTTCTGAGTGCCTACAAAAACAAGCTGGCAGAGCATACACTAACAGGTTGACAGCAAACCTTGAAGCTCTTGAACAAAAAAGGGAAAATACACACAGGAGGAGTAGACAGAAGGAAATAATAAACTCAGGGCTGAAATCGAGCAGATATAAATAAAAAAACGATAGTAATTGTCAACAAAACCAGAACTTGAAGCAATCCTAATAAAATCAGTGACTGGACTGGGCTGCACAATTTTTCCTCACCCATTTAATATAGTCCTGAAAAACATGACCAGGGCAATCAAACAACATAAAGGAGATCAAATGAATACAAATTGGAAAGGATTGCAGATGATATGATAGTATATTTAAGTGACCCCTTATGTTCCAATGGAAAAATGCTAAACATGATTAAAAAAAAAACTTCATCAAAATGGCAGGATCTATAACTAACTCAATCAATTCAATAGGCTTCTTCTATGCAAAGCATAGACTGGCTGAGAAAGAAATTAGGGAAATGACACCCTTCACTATAGTCACAAATAACATAAAATACCTCGGTGTGACACTAAGAAAAGAAGAGAAAGATCTGTATGGCAAGAACTTCAAGTCCATGCAGAAAGAAATTGAAGAAGATCTCAGAAGATGGAAAGATCTCCAATGATCATGAATTGGCAGAATTACTACTGTAAAAATGGCCATCTTGCCAAAAGCAATCTAATGATTCAAAATTCCAACTCAATTCTTCATAGAATTAGAATGAGCTATTTGGAATAACAAAAAATCAGAAGAGTGAAAACTGTACACAACAATAAAAGAACATCAGGGAGAATAACCATCTCTGATCTCAAACTGTGTTACAGAGCAATAGTGATTAAAAACTGTATGTTATTGGTACAGAGACAGGCAGGTAGATCAAATGAATAGAATTGAAGACCCAGTAATGAACCTGCACGCCTATGTTCCCTAGTTTTTAACAAAGGACCTAAAAGCATCCAGTGGAAAAAAGATAGCAATTTTGACAAATGATGCAGCTGGAGGTCAGAATGAAGAAGAATGCACATCAAACTATTCTTATCACCCTGTACAAAGTTCGAGTTCTAGTGGATCAAGGAGCTACACATAAAAACTGATATACTCAAATTAATATAAGAAAAAGTGGAAAAGAGTCTCAAATACATGGGCACTGAGGAAAATTTCCTAAACAGAACAGCAATGGCTTATGCTCTAAGATAAAAAAGAGAAAAGTGTAACCTCATAACATTTTAGAACTTTTTAAGACAAAAGACATTGTAATAGGTTAAAAAATGGCAACCAAAAGATTGGGAAAAGATCTTTACCATCGAGGCAAAAAATGCAAAAAGTTAGACCCCAGGGAAACAAATAACCCTATTAAAAATGGGTTACAGAGCTATACAAAGAATTCGCAACTGAGGAATATTGAATGGCTGAGAATGTTCAACATCTCTTTTCGTCGGGGAAATGCAAATCAAAACAACACTGAAATTCCACCTCACATCAGCCTGAATAACTAACATCAAAAGCTCATGTCAGAGCAGATGCTGGCAAGGACATAGAGAAAGGGCAACCCTCCAACATTGTTGGTGGAATTGCAAGCTGGAACGATGACTGTGGAAATCATGCTGATGGTTCCTCAGAAAATTGGATATAGAGGACACAAGTATAACAATCCTGGGCACATAACCAAAATATGTTCCAAGATATAACAAGGACACATGCTCCACTATGTCCATAGCAGCCTTATTTATAAGATCCAGAACCTAGAAACAACCCAAATGTCCTGCAACAGGAATGATTACAGAAAATGTGGTACATTTACACATTTACTCATCGATTAAAAACAATAATTTCATGAAATTCTTAGACAAATATACAGAAATAGAAAATATCCTGCGTGATGTAACCCAGTTACAAAAGAATGGGCATGGTATGCACTCACTGATAAGTGGACATAACCCCAAAAGCTTGGAATGACCAGGAAACAATCCTCAGACCACATGAAGCTCAAGATAAAGGAAGACCAAAGTTTGGATGCTTCAATCCTTCTTAGAAGAGGAAACAAAATACTCATGGTTGGAAATTTGGAGAAAAAGTGTGGAGCAGAGACTGAAGGAAAGGCTAACCAGAGATTGACACATCCCATACTAAGAAACCAAAACCAGATACTATTGTGAATGCCAAGAAGTGCTTGCTGAGATGAGTCTGATATGTCCATGCTGAGAGGCTCTGCCAGTAATTGACCAATACAGATCACATCTGTTCATTGAACTAAGGAACAAATCCCTAATGGAGGTATTTTAGAAAGGACTGAAGAAGCAGGATGGGTTTGCAACCCATAGGAAGAATATCAACTAAACAGACCCCCGAGAACTCCCAGGAACTAAACAACCAACCAAAGAGTAGACATGGAGGGACCCATGTCTCCACCTGCATATGTAGCAGAGGATGGCCTTGTTGGGAGAAGCCCGTGGTCCTGGGGAGGCTTGATATCCCAGTGTAGGAAAATGCCAGAGCAGCAAAGTGGGAGTGGGTGTATGAGTTGTGGGGGAGCACCCTTATAGAAGCATGATGAAGGAAGATGGGAAAGGGGATTTCCAGATGGAAACCTGGAAAGGGGATAACATTTGAAATGTAAATAAAGATGATATCCAATTCAAAAGGAAGAAAAGATCTTTGGGAAGTAAAATTTCTCTGTTAGGGCTTGATAGCTCTCTTTGTTTGGCTTTCTACTGTTATGAAGAAACACCTTGGTGAAAGTAACTTCAAGAGGAATGGGATGGTTTTGTTTACATTTCCAATTAGAATCCTTCACTGAAGGAAATCAGGACAGAAACTCAAACCTGACAGGAACCAGGAGGAAGAAGCTGATGCACAGGTCAAGGAACATTGCTGATCATTGGTTTACTCCCCAAGGCTTGCTCAGCCCTCTTTATTAGAGAAGCCAAGACCACTAGCCCAGAGGTTGCAATCACAATCTAACTGGCCCCCACACATCAGTGGCTAGTTAAGAAAATATCTACCAGCTTATGCACAGCCAGACCTTATTAAGGCACTTCAGAATTGAGGTTCCCTCCTGTGATATGATTCTACTTTGTGTCAAATGTTCATAAAGTACTGAACACAATGAATACTTAGGAACAAACACCATGACCAATGAAACACAAGACACAACATTTGAAATGTAAATGAAAATATCCAGTAAAAAATGATACAACATTTAACTGGGACTGGCTTATAGGTTCAGAGGTTCACTCCATTACTAACACAGGAGTATGGCAGCATGCAGGCAGCACTGGTGCTGAAGGAGGATCTGAAATTTCTACATTTTAATCCAAAGGCAGTCAGGAGAAGAATGGCTTCCACATGACTATGGGAAGGTTCTCAAAGCCTGTCCCCACAGTGACTTACTTGCTCCAACCAGGTCATGTATTCTCCAGCAAGGCAACACTTCCTATTAGCCCTATGTCAAGCATATTCAAACTATGATACTGGGATATACTCAACCTGGGTTAAGAACTTTCCTCTTCTTGTGGACAGTAATCAGTAGAGAGAAGTAGGTCACGTCATAGTCCAAGTGAAAACAGAATGTGTGCTCAGTCATATGGGACCATTGCGATAAACCTCTTCCCCAAACACAAACACCAAGTCTCTGAGAAAATATTGGAAGAGTAAGTAGAAAGAATACAAGAGTAGAGGACCCTCTGCACTTAATGAATTACTATTGTTAGGTGACAGGTACTACAAAAAATGATTCATTTTTTGGTGATTTGGCCATTGGTATATTTTCTTGCTCCATTAGGTGTCCTACAACCATAAACCTATGGCAATCACTAATTAAGAAGACATGGTTTAAAGGAGAATATGTTAGAGCTCATGCAGGGGAATCTTGAGAGGTTCGTTTTTTGGAAGGCTTTGTTCTAGTAGCTTATTCTGTGGTAATGTCTACTTTTATTTTTAAGGCATGTTTCAGGTATGCAGAAGAAAGATGAATCATGTTTTTCCATCCATTCTGCTAGACTGTGTCTTTTATTGGGGAATTGAATCCACTGATGTTGAGAATTATTAATGACCAGTAATTCCTATTTCATGTAATTTTGATGTTGTTTTTGATGTTAGTTTCTCTCTTTCTCTCTCTCTCTCTCTCTCTCTCTCTCTCTCTCTCTCTCTCTCTCTCTCTCTCTCTCTGTGTGTGTGTGTGTGTGTGTGTCTGTGTGTGTATGTGTGTGTGTGTTTGTGTGTGTGTGTTTGCTTCCCTTCTTTTTGAAGGTATGGAGTTTCTTCTTGTTGTAAAATTATAAAAAATAAAAAAGTATTGTTTTCTTTTACACCACTTGGTCCCCACTGCAGTGCCCCAAGATATCTGTGAGATATCTTGGCGTAATCACATAACAACCCAGCGGAGGCCCATGGTCTCCTGCGGCCGCACACTGTCCTACACTCAAACCATCACATAAAAGAACACACAACACAATAATGTTTGACACAATTGATAAGATATAATTGCCCACTTAAACATACAAAGCCAGGTACCATCCATCCCTTAGGAACATTACTAACAACCTGAATATACACAGCAGAATCTTAACATCACCTGCCATGGCTTCTCACCCTCTCCTCTGCCCTGTCGCCCCTTTCTGTCCTAGTCTCCTCCTCTTCCTTCAAACTTCTCTCCTGCCCATCCTTCCTTCTCCTCCAATGACAGGCCTCCTTCTATCCTGTACCTGCCCCTCACATGTACTTTACAAATTCAATGGGGAGAAGATTCTGATGAAGTCACCTGATTCCTAAGTAAGTGACTTGGCAGCTGTCCTTGGGGCAGTGGAATTAGCATCAAAATACAGATAAATTCAGGGCAAACCACAACATTACTTATTTCTTGTGTCTTCATGTATTTAATTATTTGAGTTGGGTTGGACCTTTTAGTATTTCTAGAGGACTTGATTTGAGAGCAGATACTTTTTGAATTTGGATTTGTCTTGAAATATATTTTTTCTCCAACTGGTGTGATTGAGATTTTGGCAGGATATTTTAATCTAGATTGGAATGTGTAGAATTTTAGGGGTTACAACATATGTGTTCAGGCTCTTTTAGATTTCAGTGTCTTTGATCAGAAGGCAATTGTAATTCTGATACGCTTTTTATGTTATCTGTCCATTCCACATTGTTTCTTTTAATACTCTTTCTTTGTTATGGAGATTTGTGTTATGATTATTGTGTGGGAAGAGGATTATTTTTCTGGTCAAGTCTAAGTGATGTTCTATAGGCATTTGTATGTTTATATGTATCTATTTCTTTAGGTTGGGAATTATTTTTCTATGACTTGTTGAAAATATTTTCTGGACTGTAGAGCTCTTAACTTCTATTTCTATTATTCTCTTAACTTTCTTCTATTTCTACTATTCTTGGCTTAGTTCTTTCAATGATAGTCTAGTTTTCCTGGATGTTTTATATCAGGAAATTTTTAGAGTTCACTTTTTCTTTGATTAATGTATTAATATTTTCTCTTGTACTCTCTACACCTAAGATTCTTTCATTAAACTCCTACACTGTGTTGGTGATACTTGTATCTGTCATTACTGTTCTCTTCTTTAGGTTTCCGAAACCCAGGATTCCCTAACTTTATGATTCTTTTATTGCTTATATTCCTCTCTCTTTGTTGTTTCTAGTCCTTCTGCAAAAAATGTTCCTGGTGTGGCAGGCTTCTAATGGGTATCCTTGGGTCTGATGGTTTGGGAACTGCAGGTTTGTTCAGGAGCCACAGGTCTGATGAAATTGGGAAGACTGATATGTGGAAAATGGAGGTCCCACTGATATCCAGAGTGCCTCAAGTTGCTCCAGAGGACTCAACAAGCAGGGAAGAAAGAAGGGTAAAGGCTATATACTAGTTCTTAATTATGCTTTTAATTAAGATGATTTATTCTACTCATAATAAAATACTCAGGCTGTTTATTAGGGTTATTTATTTAGTTCTATGGAAATTTTGAAAACAAATAAAACATTCATCCAGGCTTTGGGGGAAAGCCTGTCCAAAGATCTATCTTGTATCCACCAGGAAGGTAGATGTCCTCTGCTCTGTCAAGTCAGATTCCAGATTCCAGAACATTCACCAATCTTCCAGATTGTCTCTTTGTTTTCACTGCAAATGAAGTTGTATGATCAAAACACTTATTTCTAAAGAGTTATGAATTATTACAGAAAATAAGTAAGAAACAGGATATTTCATTTTTACCTTTAACACTAATTGGAGAGTAAATCAGGGAATTTATTCAATTTCTTCCCACAAATACAGCTGTATAAATTTATACAGTCTGTATGGTCTAGTCTTGTTTTAGATAAGAATACACATCCTCCAAGCTTTTTATTGAATTTCATTGTGTTTGAGGCACTAAGGAACAAAAAACAACAAGGGGCAACTGTTTAGTTCAGAACATTCACTGAAATGTTTTGATTTTAAAAATTCTACATGCCAAAGTAGATATAATATGTAACTAATCCTAAGTTCATTACTAAAATATGTTCTTTTGTTTAAGCTCATTAAAAAACATTGTCCCTTTGTTACAACAATATCCCAATCTATTTTCACATTTGCAATTTTTGTTCAGCAGGAAAACTAATTTTCAGTATTGCCAAGGAATTATTTTATGCTGACTCTCCTCTCCCATTGTTATCTTGTGTTTAAAAGTGCTAGGATAAAAGTAAAAACAGATTGTGACATACAAACATTGTCTTACATGCTCGTGTTGTAAGGAGAAAGGGAAGACTTATGTGGTAAAGTAACAGAACTAGCAGAATCTCATCTTAACAAAGGAGGATGAGACATTCAGGAGAAAAAAATCACAAAGGGAAATACAGACAGAGATAATAAACTGAATAGATTTGCCCACAATGCTTAGCACAATGCTAGTCCTTATGGGGACTTAGCAACTTTCTG
This sequence comes from Rattus norvegicus, assembly GCF_021556685.1. Lineage (NCBI taxonomy): Eukaryota > Metazoa > Chordata > Mammalia > Rodentia > Muridae > Rattus > Rattus norvegicus. Next base: position 166,794,020 of record NC_141537.1, read on the forward strand.
GTAAATTTACAGCCTCCTCAAGCTTTTGCTTTTCAAACTGTTTCTTTTAGAACTATTTTTTCTTGTAGCTTTGGGTTTCTGAAACAGTTTTTCTGTGCAGCCCTGACAGGACTGAAACTAGCTCTGGAGACCACGCTAGCCACAAACGCAGAGATGATCTGGCCTCTGCTCACTAAAAAGTATGCCCCAGCGCTGAGAATAAAAGCATGTAACACCTGACACTCAAGTTAGAAGAATTATTTTAAAGAAATACAATGAACAAGTTAAAGAGTCAAAGCCTGCAACTTAAAGATACTTCAGTTTTTCTGACACTTAAAATGTAAAACCAATTCAGCCAAGGAATCAAGTTCCAAATCAATAGTTCAAAGCATTGAACTGGTGAATATAAAACACCTAGCAGACTGCCTAGAGTATAATTGGTGCAAAAAAATTACCTGTGTGCATCATATGTTGCTGGAGCATTTTTATTGGATATTTTTATTTATATTTCAAAGGTTATCCCATTTGCCGATTTACCATCCATAAACACCCTATCCCATCCAGCCTCCCCCTTGTTTTACAAGGGTGTTCCCCTACACATCCACCCAACACTTCCCACCTCCGTGCCCTGACACACCAAAAACCTGAGTGGTCCAAGCCTGGCAGAACCAAGGGGTTCTCCTGCCATTAGTGCACAACAAGGCCATCCTCTGCTGCATATGCAGGTTGAGCCATGGGTCTGCCCATGTGTACAATTTGAATGGTGGTTTATTGCTGGGAGCTCAGGGTGCCTGGTATTGTTGTTCTTGTGGAGTTGAAAACCCCTTCAGCTCCTGCAATCCTTTCTCTAACTCCTCCATTGGGGACCCTGCTCTCAGTGCAGTAGTTGGCTGCAAGTATTTGTCATGCTCTGTCATAGCATCCCAGAAGAGAGCTTCCTGTCAGTATGTACTTCTTGGCATCAGCAATAGTGTTTGGGTTTGGTAGCTGTAAATGGGCAGGATTCCCATGTGGGCCAGTCTCTAGATGGCCTTTCCTTCACTTTCTGCTCCCAACTTTGTCTCAGTATTTCCACATCTGAGTATATTTGTTTCCCCTTCAAAGAAGGACTGAAGCATCCACACTTTGCTTGTCCTTCTTCTTGATCTTCATGTGGTCAGAGGATTATATCTTGTGTAATCAGTGATATTGGGCTAATATACACTTACAAGTGAGTATACACCATGTGTATCATTTTGTAATTGGGTTGACTCACTCAGGATTACATTTTCTAGTTCAATCCATTGGACTATAAATTTCATAAATTCATTATTTCAATAGCTGAGTAGTACCCAATAGGGAAAATGTACCCCATTTTCTGTATTCATTCGACTGTTGAGGGTGCATCTGGGTTCTTTCCAGTTTCTGGCTAGCATTAACAAGGCTGCAGTGAACAAAGTGGAGCATGTGTCCTTGTTATATGTTGGAGCACCTCTTCAATATATGCTTCAATATATGCCCAGGAGTGGTATAGCTTGGTTCTCAGTTAGTACTGTCCAATTGTCTAAGGCCAGACTGCTTTCCAGAGTGGTCGTACCACATTGCAGTCCCACCATCAATGGAGGATTGTTTTTAATTTACTCAGATTCTGTTTTCTGTCTTCATTTTCATTTCTGATAGTGTTAATTGGATACTCTGTTCCCTCTGGTTAATTTGGCTAAGGATTTATATATTTGGTTGATTTTCTCAAAGAATCTGATTCAGGTTTTCTTGATTTTTGTGAAGTTCGTTTGTGTCTACTTAGTTGATTTCTGCCCTGAGTTTGATTATTTCCTTCAGTCTACTCCTATTGGGTGCATTTGTTTCTTTTTGTTCTAGAACTTTTAGGTGTGCTGTCAAGGTGTTAGTATATGCTCTCTCCAGTTTCTTTTTGGTGCCACTCTGGGCTGTGAGTTTCCTCTTAGCACTGCTTTCCTTGTGTCCCATAAGTTTGTATATGTTGTGCCTTCATTTTCATTAAATTCAAAAGTCTTTAATTTCTTTCTTTCTTTCTCTCTTGACAAATATTTCAGTGAGTAGAGCATAGTTAAGTTACATATGTATGTGGCCTTTCTGTCATTTTTGTTGTTATTGAAGACCTGCGTTAGACAATGGTGATGTGATAGAATGCATGGAATTATTGCAATCTTCGCATATCTGTTGAAGCCTCTTTAGAGACTGCCTATATGGTCAATTTGAGAGAAGGTACCATAAGGTGCTGAGAAAAAGGTATATTCTTTTGTTTTAGAATGAAATTGTCTATAGACATCTGTTAAATCATTTGCTTCATAACTTCTGTTAGTTTCACTGTGTCTCTGTTTATTTTATATTTACCTCATTTGTCCATTGTTGCGAGTGGTGTGTTGTAGTCTCCCACTGTTATTGTGTGATGTGCAATGTGTTTGAGCTTTAGTATGTTTCCTTACATCAATGTAGGTGCCCTTGCATTTTGAGCATAGATATTCAGGATTATGAGTTCATCTTGCTGGATTTTTCCATTGATGATTGTCATATGTCAATCATGGTCTTTTTTGATAATTTTTGGTTTAAAGTCGATTTTATTCGATATTAGAATGGCTACTCCAGCTTTTTTCTTGGAACAATTTGCTTAAAAATTGTTTTCCAGCTTTACTCTGAGACAGTGTCTGTCTTTGTCACTGAGGTGATTCCTGTATATAGCAAAATACTGGGACCTCTTTCGTATACAGGAATTTGTTTTCTGGTCCAATCAATTTGGAGTTTTGTAGGCTTCTTCTATGTTTATGGGCATCTCTTTCCTTAGTTTTAGGAAATTTTCTTCTACAATTTTGTCGAAGATACTGACTGGCCATATAAATTGGGAATCTTTGCCCTATTCTATTTCTATTATCCTTAGTTTGATCTTCTCATTGTGTCCTGGGTTTCCTGGATGTTTTTGTTCAGGAGCTTTTTCTGTTTTACAATTCTTTCTGTTGTATCAACATTTTCTATCATATCTTCTGTCCCTGAGATTCTCTCTTCTATCTCTTGTATTCTGGTGGTTATGCTTGCATCAATGACTTATGATCTCTTCCTAGGTTTGCTATCGCCAGGCTTGTCACCCTTTGTGATTTCTCTATTGTTTCTAATTCCGTTTTTATTTACTGGATGGTTTTGTTCAATTCCTTCACCTGTTTGGCTGTGTTTTCCTGTAATTTTTTGAGGAATTTTCATGTTTCCTCTTTAAGGGATTCTACTTGTTTATATCTGTTGTCCTGTATTTCTTTAAGGGAGATATTTATGTCCTTTTGAAATCCTCTATCATCATCAAGAGACGTGAGTTTTCAATCCAAATCCTGCTTTTCTGTTTTGGGATATCCAGTATTTGTTTTTGGTGGAAGAACTGGGCTCTGATGATGCCAAGAGGGCTTGGTTTCTATTTCTTAGGTTGCTACACTTGCATCTCGTCATCTAATTATCTCTGGTTTTACCTGGTCTTGCTGTCTCTGACAATGGCTTGAACCTCCTGCAAGACTATGTGTCAGCACTCCTGGAGACTTGTTTTCTCTCAGTGAGATCTGGATACAAAGAGCAGTGTGTCAGAATCAGCTCTGGTATAGGCAGATACTAGAAAGATCCTATTCCAGACTGTTCCTTGGTGCCTGTGTCCAGAGGGCTCCAGGTGGGTCTCTCTTGAGCCAGGAATGTGAGCAGAAGTATTGTTCTCAACTGTGCTCTCACGATTCTCAACACTTCTGAGAGTCCCACTCGCTCTGTCACAGGATCTGGGTACAGAGCACTGTGGAACTGGGTCACTCCAGGAGCAGTCTGAAATTGTATTTTCTGACCAAACACCAGATGGCAAATTATTTGCAACCAAGCACTGCAACACCCCTAATTTCCTTTTATATAATTTTTATAGATAAAGCCAATTGCAATTACAAATTTGGTACCATTATTTGCAACAAAATTTTGTAGAACCCCTAACTTCCTTTCATATAATTTTCATAGCTGAAGCCTACTGCAACTACAAATCTAGTACAATGGGGGAAAGCTCACCTAGACAAAAGCTAATTAGTATAAAAATGCAAATCCTGAGAGTGTACAAATTTACATTCTAGTTTTTTTTCTTTATATGGGAGATTCAATTCTTTACTGAGGGTGTGGCCACTGTGAGTTTCCTTTTTCCAGTGAATAAATTACCAACACCTACCTATGAACATTACTTTACAAAGAGTTAGCACAACACATGTAAAGAGCTTTTAATAGTAGTATAGGGTGATATGATCATACAAATTTTATGTATATGAAATAATTCAGAAAAAATATAGTTAATAAAGGTAATCAGTGAACAGTTTTCTATTAGATTAAAAATTAGCAAAAGAATTTGAGATTTCCACAATACATTGAAATGGAAGGTTTAGCTGTATATAAACATGTTCTTATTTTATAAATAACCACCAATTGTATAAGCTACCATCAATAAAAAGTCATATGAGTGTCTCAGAGACTCACACACATTTTATCTGTCAAGATCATTGAGTCACTTCACACCATCTCAAATTGTTGACTTTTTAGTGCCCTTTGCAACGTAGAAGACACAATTCTGAGATGTATGCAGTATTAACTCAATTTTGCTCAGTTCCTTGACCATACATATTCCCTTTTTAAAATCTGCTCAGAGACTTCCTTGTGCAAATTTTCTTTACCCATGAGCTCATAGAAAATTAGTAAAGTCATGTAAAAGGAGAGAAAAGCCTTTGCACACATTCCTCCCAATTCCCACACCAGTGGGAAGAGTCTGAAGTGTTCAGAAACTCACAGTTTAGATGGTCCATTTTCAATCCATGCCCATTCCTTTTTTTCTTTATCATATGAAAATCCAATCCAGTAATTGTCTGGAATAAGCTGTTGCTGAAGGAACTTCTATAAAGGAAAGAGCACACCTTATGATGAAATTTCTGTCAGTTAGATGACAGAACAAGCACGAAAAGTTCCCTGCATTTCTATGACATTCTCTGATGTCTTCCCAATGGTCAGTCCTACATTTCTTTAGTGACTTACTACTAGTAGCAGATTTATATCAATACTATGTCACCTCAATCACTTTTTTATATAAACATTTCAGGTGTCCTGAGATCTGGGATTTGGGACTGTGTTTCTTAGACCAAGTCTCTACTATGTACCTAAGCCCTTTCCTTGAACTCACAATTAAGGCAAGAATATTTTAGAGTTGGCATTTTGTTTCACAGACAAATCAGTTTCTTCTATTACAACTTCTATGCCTGAGCTAAACACAAGAAATCTCAACAGAGAAAGCATGAATGGCAAACAAATATACTAGTAAAAGTTCAAAGTCCTTAGCCATCAGGGAAATGCAGATCAGAACAAATCTGAGATCCCATCTTATACCAAAAAGACTGGCTAAGATTAAAAACTGAAGGGATAGCACATGCTCCAAGAATGTGGAGAAAAGGGAACATTCCTCCATTGCTAGTAGGAGTGCACATTTTACAAATACTTTAGAAATCAATTTGTTTGTTTCGTAGAAAACTCTCTATACAACTCCTGGGCATATACCCAAAAAGATGTTCCACCTTCCCTCAAAAGAGACACTTGCTCAGATATGTTCAAAGCAGTTTGATTTTAATAGCCAAAAAGTGGAAACAACTTAGATGTCCCTCAACTGAAGAATGAATAAATAATGTGGTACATTTTTACAATGGAATACTATTCCTCTCTGAAAAACAAAGACATCATGAATTTTGCAGGAGAAAATGAATAGAACGTGATAATTTCATCCTGTGTAAGATAAGCAAGTCCCAAAAGGGTTTACATGGTATGTATTCACTTATAAGTGAACATTAACTATAAAATTTGGATGCCCATGCTATACACTCCATACACACAAGTGGATGGACAGCAAGAAGGTGCAAGCAAGGATGCATAAATCTCACTTAAAAGCAGAAATTAAATGGTCAAAAGGCTGAGAGAGGGAGAACTGCATGGAAGATGGGATGATGAACAAAGTGTGGGTTCTATATTGGGTATGAGAAGGGGAGGAACGGAATGCCTGATGGCAATGATAATGAATGGAAATCTGCAACTGATGGGGGCAGTGTAGGGGACATCTCCATGAAAAGATGGAATCCAGTGATATGGGAAGCACACAAGAATCAACAGGGTTATCCTTAACTGTGACTAAATGCAGCCTAGGGAGTCTGCATACTATGTTCAAAAAAAACCCCGGGGAATGATAGGCACAGCAACATACCCTCAGACTTTTGACCCAAAATTTACACTGTCTACAAGAAATGCAGTGTTTGGGGATCGAACAAAGACTGCGGAAACAGCCAACCAATAACTGGCTCAACTTGAGATACATCCCATGGAAAAGCATCAATCTCTGACACCATTAGTGATACTCTGCTATCCTTGCAGACATGATTCTGTGTGTAATCTGTGAGGATCCCTCTAGCAGCTGAATCATACATACACAGATGCCCATAGCCTAACGGTGGATAGATCTTGGGGACTTACAGAAGAATATTTGAAAAGATGGTGGGCTTTGAAGGGAACAGGAATTCCACAGAAAGACCAACAGTAACCTGGACCGCTGTGGCATTCAGAATCAGAACCACAAAACAAAGAAAATACAGGGGGCTGAACCTAGGCTTCCATGCATAAATGAAGTGTGGTTTTTCATAAGGGTCCAGAACAACTGGGATGGGGCAGTCTCAAAAACTGAAGCCTGTACATGGCTTATGTTCTTCTAACTGGGCTGTGCCTTGTTCTAACTCAGTGGTAAAAGATGCAGTTAGCGTCATGGAGAATTTATGTGCCAGCGTACTAGGAAACCTTGGGGCCCACCAACTCATCAGAGGAGAAAGAGAAATGGGATATAGATTATGGGAGGAAGTGACCAGGAGGGAGTCAGTGATAAATTAAGTGAAATACTACTACTACTATTACTACCAGTACTGCTACTACTACAACTAATAATAATAATAAAAATAATAGACATTAAAAATTGGTTATGGTTACTGTATCAAGTGGAAATTAGTGTATTTCTTGACATTAAAATCTTTTTATAACCAGGAAAGGGAATAATATTTGAAATGTAAATAAGAAATACCCAATTTATCTCATAAAACTGCAAAGCTTCTGTAAGGCAAAGGACACTGTGGTTAGGACAAAACGGCAACAAACAGATTGGGAAAAGATCTTTACCAATCCTACAACAGATAGAGGCCTTATATCCAAAATATACAAAGAACTCAAGAAGTTAGACTGCAGGGAGACAAATAATCCTATTAAAAAATGGGGTTCAGAGCTAAACAAAGAATTCACAACTGAGGAATGCCGAATGGCTGAGAAACACCTAAAGAAATGTTCAAAATCTTTAGTCATAAGGGAAATGCAAATCAAAACAACCCTGAGATTTCACCTCACACCAGTGAGAATGGCTAAGATCAAAAACTCAGGTGACAGCAGATGCTGGTGAGGATGCGGAGAAAGAGGAATATTCCTCCATTGTTGGTGGGATTGCAGACTGGTACAACCATTCTGGAAATCAGTCTGGAGGTTCCTCAGAAAATTGGACATTGAACTGCCTGACGATCCAGCTATACCTCTCTTGGGCATAAACCCAAAAGATGCCCCAACATATACAAAAGTCACTTGTTCCACTATGTTCATCGCAGTCTTATTTATAATAGCCAGAAGCTGGAAAGAACCCAGATGCCCTTCAACAGAGGAATGGATACAGAAAATGTGGTACATCTACACAATGGAATATTACTCAGCTATCAAAAACAATGACTTTATGAAATTCGTAGGCAAATGGTTGGAACTGGAAAATATCATCCTGAGTGAGGTAACCCAATCACAGAAAAACAAACATGGTATGCACGCATTGATAAGTGGCTATTAGCCCAAATGCTTGAATTACCCTAGATGCCTAGAACAAATGAAACTTAAGACGGATGATCAAAATATGAATGCTTCACTCCTTCTTTAAAAGGGGAACAAGAATACCCTTGGCCGGGAATAGAGAGGCAAAGATTAAACAGACACAGAAGGAACACCCATTCAGAGCCTGCCCCACATGTGGCCTATGCATATACAGCCATCCAATTAGACAAGATGGATGAAGCAAAGAAGTGCAGGCAGACAGGAGCCAGATGTATATCTCTCCCGAGAGACACAGCCAGAATACAACAAACACAGAGGTGTATGCCAGCAGCAAACCACTGAACTGAGAATAGGACCCCCGTTGAAGGAATCAGAGAAAGAACTGGAAGAGCTTGAAGGGGCTCGAGACCCCATATGTACAACAATGCCAAGCAACCAGAGCTTCCAAGGACTAAGCCACTACCTAAAGACTATACATGGACTGACCCTGGGCTCCAACCTCATGGGTAGCAATGAATATCCTAGTAAGAGCACCAGTGGAAGGGGATGCCCTGGGTCCTGATAAGACTGAACCCCCAGTGAACTAGATTGTTGGGGGGAGGGCGACAAGAGGGGGAGGATGGGGAGGGGAACAGCCATAAAGAAGGGGAGGGGGAGGGGGATGTTTGCCCGGAAACCGGGAAAGGGAATAACACTCGAAATGTATAAAAGAAATACTCAAGTTAATAAAAAAAAGAAAAGAAAAGAAATACCCAATTTAATGAAGATGGAAAAAATAAAAAAATTTAAAATATCTTATGTTTTTATTTAACCCTGTATTACATTGTTGTGTAAATTTTGTACCATTTTATGAATACCAAGGAATCAAAGTGATTCTGAAATCATTCCTCTAAAAAAGTATACTCTTAATATTTTAAGAGATTTGATTAGTAATAATTTAAACATGAATTTCAGAAACTTGAAAACCATGTTTTCTTTTAAATAGTGATTTCTAAAATGGATATGTTTTTTATCAAAACATAAGAATACTATGCTGTAAAGATATGGTCAATTTCAGTGAAAATCTCGATTCAGCTAACTGGTCAACCATTTAATTTAACATTTGTCACATCATCTCGTTTTACAGACAGGTCGAGAGCTCAACTACTTTCCCTATTGTCATCTGATTACTCATCTTAGGCATCCTCACTTCCACATTCCAAAGAGCAAACTCAAGAAAGTGGGGGTTTATTTGGCACTCTAAGCAAATAAAAAACTGTCAGCCAAAGGATGTACCATAAAAAAGAGTTAAACTTCATCAGCGAAAGATGTGCTTTCTGAGATATTCTCTTGTAAACTTATGAGAAAGGGATAAGACTGAAAGATACAAGTGTCTCTGTAGTAATGAGGCTCCTCTTAACAGACCTGGATCCCACAGTTTTGAACGTGTTACAGGTAAACCATATACAATTAAAAACAAATCGGGATTGAGTAACTCATGGCTAGATACAGATTCTAAGAGAGTAAAGGGGCAAGTGTCTACAGTACCCGTTCGTCCTCATCATCTATCTTCAGGAGGAATAAACTGGAATTCTGGCAGGTCTGTTTACATTCATCCCATGATTTTCCATCCTTGATGACATAATAACATTTTATACCATAGCAGAACCAGTATGTTTCAATTTCCCTGCCTAGAACAGAGAAGATAAATGGTTAAACTTATTACTTTCTGGTATTCTATTGACAGATCAATATATTTATTTAGCCTGTGGGGGGGGAGTAAAATCCCACTGATCTCATAAATTGAGATTCTAAAATGCCCAGAGACCCTTGCACACCCATGTTCTATATGACATTGTTTGTAACCATAGAGATACAAAAAAATATATGTTATGTGTTGATCATGGATGAATCAGTAGAGAAAATGTAGCATGAGCACACAAAAGTATACAACTCATCCTTTAAAGGGAAATGAATCAGCCCAGCATGATGACTTATGCCTATAACCTGAGCACTCCAAAGAGAGAGGCAGTTGGGTCATCACTATTTTAAGTCCAGCCAAGGCTATGCAGTGAACTCCAGTCCAGCTTTTGGTATACCATGAGTTCCAAGTCACCCTTGACTGGAGAATGACATCATTTTTTACACTAAAACCCAAATGGTTGACATGGATGAACTTAAGGACGGAACAACCTTATGATTCCATGCAGATCAGGTTTCTAAAGCAGCCCAACTCTATGAAGCAGAAGCTTGTAAGATACCAGGGGCTAGAAAAGAAGAAATGAACATGTGCTACTCAGAGACAGCTGAACTGATGGCAGAATTCTGGATCTGTAGATTACTAGATCTGCAGATCTAGTGTATTATCCCCACAATGATCTACATAATATTGTGCTCTTAGCATTGTTCCATGGTCTGTGCAGCATGCTCTTATCTTAAGAAAAATAAGAGACATATAAAGGACGTTTTTTTTTGTTCATAGACTATTTTTGAGATTATGTTGATGCCTTCAATGGTATGACCACATGCCAAATATTTCAATTTGAGTATTTTAAATTGTGTGCACTTTTGGTGTCAAAGTCACATCAATATGAATATTTTGTTTAGTGAGGGGCTGGGAATGGTCATTTTTTACTAACAAACTTTTTCTCCAACCTTCATTTTTCTGTGAAGAGATAGCCTTGTGGTCCTCATAGTGGCCTGAAATTTTCTGGAATGTCTGGATTGTCCAGAAAGTTATAATCCCCCTCCCACAACCACATATTCATAATAATTAAATCACTATGTTACCCTTTTCAGACAATGAAGTCATTCTAAAGTAATGAAACAAAATATTTTCCCTGGGTTTGGAATACTTCAAATATGTTTTTAGAAATTTTTCTGTCACATGTTTTGTAATGTAGCAATTGTAAATATATTAGTCCATACATAATGAGAATTGTCACATCTTACTATCACAATGTGGTGAGATTATATGCAAGAGGTCTTTGTGAACTCTAAATACTGAAAAAAATATTTAATGATGATTGATAAACTTTGTCAGTTAAAGAAGACCAGTCGTGGCGAAGGATAAGAAAGGTTCCTTATGATGTTTGATCTTTTCATCTTTCTAGCTTCAGTCACTGTCACTCACATGGCTGCACTGCGTGCACAACATGTTGAAGCTCTCCTGTTTGCTACAGAAAGGGTTGCTTTGTTACAAACAGTCCAACTCTCTCAAAAAAATGTCAGATGTATTATAATAGCCAGAAGCTGGAAAGAACCCAGATGCCCTTCAACAGAGGAATGGATACAGAAAATGTGGCACATCTACACAATGGAATATTACTCAGCTATCAAAAACAACGAGTTTATGAAATTCGTAGGCAAATGGTTGGAACTGGAAAATATCATCCTGAGTGAGCTAACCCAATCACAGAAAGACATACATGGTATGCACTCATTGATAAGTGGCTATTAGCCCAAATGCTTGAATTACCCTAGATCCCTAGAACAAACGAAACTCAAGACGGATGATCAAAATGTGAATGCTTCACTCCTTCTTTAAATGAGGAAAAAGAATACCCTTGGCAGGGAAGGGAGAGGCAAAGATTAAAACAGAGACTGAAGGAACGCCCATTCAGAGCCTGACCCACATGTGGCCCATACATATACAGCCACCCAATTAGACAAGATGGATGAAGCAAAGAAGTGCAGACCGACAGGAGCCGGATGTAGATCGCTCCTGAGAGACACAGCCAGAATACAGCAAATACAGAGGCGAATGCCAGCAGCAAACCACTGAACTGAGAATAGGTCCCCTGTTGAAGGAATCAGAGAAAGAACTGGAAGAGCTTGAAGGGGCTCGAGACCCCAAAAGTACAACAATGCCAAGCAACCAGAGCTTCCAGGGACTAAGCCACTACCTAAAGACTATACATGGACTGACCCTGGACTCTGACCCCATAGGTAGCAATGAATATCCTAGTAAGAGCACCAGTGGAAGGGGAAGCCCTGGGTCCTGCTAAGACTGAACCCCCAGTGAACTAGTCTATGGGGGGAGGGCGGCAATGGGGGGAGGGTTGGGAGAGGAACACCCATAAGGAAGGGGAGGGGGGAGGGGGATGTTTGCCCGGAAACTGGGAAAGGGAATAACACTCGAAATGTATATAAGAAATACTCAAGTTAATAAAAAGAAAATGTCAGATGTAAACAGGTACACACATATACATAAACACACAAAAAAACACACGTATGCAAATTAATCTTGAAACTTTATCTTTGTAAATGCTCTAATTTCATTTTAGCATAAATAGTTGATAAATACACTCTTATTTAAAAAAAGTTCCACGTCCTGTCAGCAACAAAGTTGTAGACTAAGATTTTCGCAGAGAAACAATCAAATTTTCAGGGGTACTTGTTTGTAACTTCATTTCCATGGAGCAGTAAGAGTCAGTGTCAGACATAAGGATCCCCCAAATGATTAACCCAACGATCATCAGCATCTTAAGTTGCTGGTTGGACTTCAAAGCTTCCAGAGAAGACACAGTGGCTAGTAATGCAGTTCTGTATTCACATTCCTCATTCCCACTACATACCTGTATGTGGTGAGGAATTTACGACAGTCTTGGTTTTGCTGTACCATCTCTTCTGTTCTCTCTTGAGTGATTCCAGAAAATCATTGCCTGTACTACAGTCTATAGACTTTTTTCTCAGCATTTCTTCCTTTAAGTCAATGTCACTTTGCATGGAGCTGCAATTATGGTGGTGGTTTGGAGTTTCCTGCAGTCCATGTTTTTTTTTGACTATACTGAAAAACTAAATTAGTCACAGATGTAATATCAATAATTCTTAGAAAGAGTACATATTAAATTTTAAGAATACACAAAAAGCTTCACGTTGACAGCCAATACATATCATTACTTTCATTGGTACTTTAACATTTATACATTAGCACTTCAACTAATTCACTATAGAAACAGTTACATCAATTTTCTCAAAAATAAATTGCATGTAAAGTAAATAATACAACTGAAAATTTTTGGTGGAAGTAACTTCCATTCACTTCATTCTTTGAAGCACAAATTTACACATTATAACCTAAGTAAAATATTCAATAAATAGTTAACACACCATGAAAATATGAACTAAATATGTTAAGAAATAGCACAATTCTTTTTGGAGCATATGGAATGCAATATATCCACACACATAGCTATGTTTTAGCACAGCCTGTAAGTGATTTCCTCTGTCAATGTGGAGGAATCCAATAAACTTTAACCTTAAATTCCTCTGTACAAATGAACTCTTTTGACTTAAGCATAACCTCAATGTATATAGAAGAAATAGAAAAATAAGGACACCGATTCTTTGCATAGTGGTCTCTCATAAAATATTTATGTAAGATTAACAATCACATGAGATCAGAAAAAAAAGACTATCACCAAGTCCTCAGAAAGTACATAACCAAAAACATGACAGAATAAGGCAACTCCCAACAGCCCCAGATTTAACAGATTAGTTATGAAAGAGAACAGACACTACAGTATGTCAGGAAAAAAAATACTAATATCCAGAGATTCTGTCTCATCCAGTGATTACAAGCAGGACAAAGAATAGAGTGTAAAACTGCATGTTTCTTGTCTAAAGCTACTTTTTAGACACAAGTTCAAACATGATGTATCTCAATTACTCACTGTGTGACACCAACGCAGCAGCGATAACCAGCCGAAGGGGGATTCCGAGAGCTATCACAATGAGCAGACAGGGGACTGAACACACTTAAATCAACAAAACAAAGCAAGAAATTCTCCATGAAAAGACCACCCCTCAGTACTAATTACAATTTTTGTAGCATGGAAACAAAGGGAATTTTATACAAGTCTTTGATATGAACTGACTGAAAATGTGCTCTCAAAAGTATGCATTTCTACCTAAAATGTAGCCACTCAAGAAATCATATAGGTGTGAAGTCTCACAAAAGTTTGTACAATGGTTGTCCTATATTGTGAATCCTCCTGACTCAGCCTAACAGGAGCTAGATGATAGGCATGTAACCTCACCCATTTCTATAGGAACAAAAGTACCTTCTACAGATATCACTAGAGGCATAGATGCAATCCAAGTACAAGGTACTTGGTACCTTTACTTTACTTGGTAAAGCAGGGGCATGCAGTCCACCAGAAAGATAATTTGGCATGGAGGGGAAATAAAGAGGGATTGGATGTTCCTGAGAACTGGTAGAGAACGACAGCTGCTCTGGTCCTCAACTATCTATTTTTCCCTGTAATTTCAAATTGCTCAATATAATACTAAATATTTTGGTGTATCTAGTGTATTTGGAATCTGACACTCATGCCTCTAATTACCACTACAAAAAAGAAAAAGATCTCAGCTTGGAGCACAGCTATAGCAGCAGCTTGTGCAGAGTAAGTAAAAAAGAGTAAAAATTGAGATTTCCTCAGTTTCATTAATAAACCAAATTATTCTTTGATAATTTTGGAGTTTAGCCATCCCCACACAATCTAATCCTCTCATCCCCTCTCCCTTCATCTGCAACTTTATTCTCAGGAGGAAACTTCCTAATTTGATGGACAATTCTTGGCTAGTTGCATTAGATGTTGGGATATTTCTGACAATTAAGATGCTTTCTTTGAGAGTGAAAGTATTGTTTCTAATGCATAAGCTTCATTTCCTTAGAATTTTCTTCCTCTAGAACTTTTTTGTGTTTTTTCAGACCATAGTTGTCTGTTAGTATTAATGTTTGGATATTTATGACAATTAAAACACTTTCTTTGAGAGTGAAAATATTGTTTCTAACGCCTAAGTTTTGCTTCCTTAAGAGTTCATTTCTCTAGAACATTTCATGTATTTTTAAGCACTGTTAGGTTTGAAGGTTTTGGAATCCTTCTTAATTAGACTAAATAATAAGAAAACCTCCAAATGCCTTCTCACTTCTTGATTCCCAATAAATTTTTCTTACACATTGACATTATACTAATCAGCAAATCTGATTTATTCCTTTACAAGCAAACATCCGAGAAGTAGACATATGGTTATATTTTTTCTTTCTGTTCCTTTTTATTTTAAATCTTGCTTTATTTTTTCACAATTTTGTACATAATTATCCTCCAATCAATACTCTTTTCTTACCTCTCACCCTGGTGCTTAACCAAGCCCAGATGAAATGGAACATTATACATTTCAATAAAAGCCAGTAGGATATTTTTAAATTATTAAGTTTAAAATACATTTTAAAAGTGATTTTAGACACTTAAAACACTTACCTCTGGGGCCAGCTTTTCTGGACCACTGAGTCTCCTCAGGCCTCACCTGGTTCTGTAACCCTGAAGACTTATGAAATCTCTCAGTGGAGAAAATGACCTCCTGCTCACTCATCTTGGGAGTATGTAGAGTATGTTCTCTGTTAAAATATGTTCCTGGGTGGTTTCTAAAAGAAAATGTTAAAATATCCACCTTTAGAAAGGTACATGGACTGATAATACAGAAGGTTGGGAAAGGTGGGGTCTGTCTAATTCCCTTAATGATACAAATATCCTGACAAGGAATGACCTCGATTTCCATTGAGGTGATTTCCCTTTGCAGACTTGTATTAAAATGGTTTATAATTCTAATGGCAACAACACTTTCTAGTAAATATGAAAAAAATTAAAAATTTACTACTAAGTCATTCTGATATTAGCACAGCTTGTTTGTTCAAATTATTCAGCATATAAAAATGTTAGGTAAAATTGGTATCAGTGGAAATCATTGAAAAATTATGCAAATAACAAAGTCTCAATGCCTTAGAAATAAATAAAAATGTTGCTTTGAAATTATTTGCATACTTTGATAAATATATTAATATTGAATGATATTACAGTCTTTTTTTACATATATACATGACTCTCAGAGTTCCCCATATACTTCTGCAGGTGATCTAAGACACTTAAATATCTCTTGGGTTGAGGCCCAATCAGCTCAGATCTCCAACCTCTCCACCCAGCCACTATCTACACATTCCCCTCCATGCTTAAGCCTGGTAAATGTATTTAACTAGAAAAGATCCTATTGAGTCAGATAATCCAATCCAGACCATCTCATCAGGAGCTCCTGATTCAAATTCTACAGAAATGCTTTGTAATTTTTAGTAACTGCAGCAACCAGGAAAGTAGAAAGGGGACTTTGCTTGGTGGGGTGTGGGAGCAACAGAGAGAGGCATAGAAGATACAATATTAAGTTTCAATCCAAAATCATTCCATGTACACAGTCATGTCACATATAACATAAAAATAACAATAACATAGTGCATTAATAAACAGTAAGCATTTGTAACTGGCCTTTCCCTCACATTAAAAACTCAGCTGAGAACCAGAAGACAATAAAAACAAGCTGCACATGCATTCTTTTCTAGATTTTTAATGTATGAAGTTTACTGAAGTGAATCTTCTTTTGCCTTACTCCTTAACAAAAGAAAGAATCCTTCAATTACAGGATTATTTTTCAAAATTTTTTATTAATATTGCTCTTGGGATAGGTGTGCCCAATCCAAGTTGCATGAGTCCAGAAAACAACTTTACAAAGTGAGTTCTCTTACCCACCTTCATGTGAGTTTCAGGAATCAAACTCAGGTATTCAGTCAGGCTGCTGTAAAAGTATATTTACACGCTGACCATTTTACCTGGATCCTATTAGCACATCTTTCAGATGGATAGTATATAAACATTTAGCACAGTTAAAGACTCATGAACTCCATAGATTCCTCTACTTTAATTTCACAGTACACAAATAATTATTCCCAGCCTACTCAACAAGAAGATCACCAGTGCAGAATTACAATTTTCTCGTGCTACCAGAGTTAACATGATCTAACACAACCAACAGGGCTTCCTGCATCAATCCCACTCTCATGTTACACTATGTATAATTCTCTTGAATATATTTGATCATTTTATAGAAAATCAATAGTGCGGTTATTGTTACCTTGGTCTCTACACTGAAGTGATGCTGGTAGAAGGAATGGATCCCCCAATTGGGGAAATGTTTACCTCTCCTGGTCTGTATACTGTAAGAGGCTCCAAGACGAAAGGCAGAACTAACATTTCTCTGTGTAATACTCAACCTCAAGATCTTCTGCCCCTCCTCTTGACCAAAGTGAAAAGAGGAAATTACATTTGAAAGCTCACTCTGAGAGCAAAGGAGGAACATATGGTTCCATATACTATGAATGAAATATACATAAATGATATTTGATGTTTAAGAACAAGAATACTCCAGAGAGAGCAAAACAAGTGTCATTAGCAAAACTACTAGGAAAAAGAAATATACATAAATGATATTTGATGTTTAAGAACAAGAATACTCCAGAGAGAGCAAAACAAGTGTCATTAGCAAAACTACTAGGAAAAAGAGGGACTGAAGATCCTCTACTTGCAACTTTTTAACAGACTGTTGGAAATTTTTTCTTATGCTACTATGTTTATATTTAATTCATGATTTTGAATCATGCTTGTTGCTTCTAATTATTATTAGCAATGCCTTTAAAGAATTCACATTTCCACTGATAAAGTCTTCCTTTACACTCTTCTAGCTTTTTAATTATAAATGGAAGAATCTATGAACATTGATGTAATTTCATATGCAGTGGTTACTGCTGATGTTTTCATGATACTGGAATATCAGCAAATATTCCTCCCCAGAGCTACAGACCCATGCCTCAGTTTGGGTTTCTTCCAGTGTTGTGTTTTTGGCTTGTTCGTTTTTGTGGTTGTTGTGGTTGTTGTTTTAATGTAGCTGTACCTTGCTGTGGACCACCAGCTGCTCTCACACTCACACACCTCTGGAGTAACACTTTTCTGCCTTTGCTTTACAGCTGTACACGACTACACCAATTTCATACATGTTTCTGATAGTAATTTTTCTAATAAATTACAAGCTTTTCTTCATTTTACATATATTGATCTCAAGATATCTTAAGCATTACATATTTATCAATAATTTATGTATGGCATAAATTAATTAGATAATGTTTCACTGCTGAACATTCTTTTTCTTTTATAGCATTTTGTTGTTCTGAGTTTTAAAACTAGAAAAAAACATACTTTCATAAATACTAAGAAAGACATTCTATGTATGAAGTCATAGGATTCAAGGAGATAGAAATTTTAGAAATTTTGATGTATATTATCGAATGACATCTAGTTCAATTGCACACTATAATGATTTTTGAAGCTGAAATAATGTGGTTTTTCTATGAATTTGCCATTGCATTTGTGATGAGAATTCCTAGAAAGAAAGGGTTTGAGCAAAGACTGCTTCAAACTACAGAGAAGTGGTGACATGGTGTGGGCCTAGAGACCAATTATCTTAGAAGTTAGCTCTAGTCCTCTAAGTAACCTGTGTCAGAACTAACATTAATAGATTATGAAATTCGTAGGCAAATGATCAGAACTGGAAAATATCATCCTGAGTGAGGTAACCCAATCACAGAAAAACACACATGGTATGCACGCATTGATAAGTGGCTATTAGCCCAAATGCTTGAATTACCCTAGATGCCTAGAACAAATGAAACTCAAGACGGATGATCAAAATGTGAATGCTTCACTCCTTCTTTAAAAGGGGAACAAGAATACCCTTGGTAGAGAATAGAGAGGCAAAGATTAAAACAGACACAGAAGGAATACCCATTCAGAGCCTGCCCCACATGTGGCCCATGCATATACAGCCATCCAATTAGACAAGATGGATGAAGCAAAGAAGTGCAGGCAGACAGGAGCCGGATGTAGATCTCTCCCGAGAGACACAGCCAGAATACAGCAAACACAGAGGCGTATGCCAGCAGCAAACCACTGAATTGAGAATAGGACCCCCCTTGAAGGAATCAGAGAAAGAACTGGAAGAGCTTGAAGGGGCTCGAGACCCCATATGTACAACAATGCCAAGCAACCAGAGCTTCCAGGGACTAAGCCACTACCTAAAGACTATACATGGACTGACCCTGGACTCTGACCTCATAGGTAGCAATGAATATCCTAGTAAGAGCACCAGTGGAAGGGGAAGCCCTGGGTCCTGCTAAGACTGAACCCCCAGTGAACTAGATCGTTGGGGGGAGGGCGGCAGGGGGGAGGATGGGGAGGGGAACACCCGTAAAGAAGGGGAGGGGGATGTTTGCCCTGAAACCGGGAAAGGGAATAACACTCGAAATGTATATAAGAAATACTCAAGTTAATAAAAAAATAGATTTGATTAATAAAAAAAAACTCCATGAAGTCTACGAACATAGCGAACCACTAAATTCCACTAACCTGAAGGCTTAGAGTGTCTTCTCCCATCTTTCTGCAAAGACCTCTCTGATACACCAACAATGGATGATGGAAATTTCTTGATTTATGAATTTCTAGGTACTTCAAAACTCCAAAAACTCGTTATACATTGAAAGTGGAGGCATGGTCATTCAAAATGTTTCCAGAATATATTGTCTTTTATTCTTTTTACTATGAAGCTGGTTTTTGAATCAATAGCCCTTCGTTTAAAGCTTGCTGTGCACACATTGCTACTGAAGTTGCACATTCTAGTGATGCTTCACATGCTGAATACTTTAGACAATTCACAGGGATAGAATGTAGAAAGGGTTGACCTCATATAACAGAATAATCATAATAACAACAATGATAATACTAATACCAGTGATAGTAACAAATCAATATTAGTAACAGAATAAACAGAAGATGGAAAAGATTATTTGATTTCAATAATCTGTTGCTATGAGCTCACACTTTGCAGAATATGTTCACATCTATCAATAAACTTTACTTTCATTTGATTGTAGATTTTCCACGTTGGTTCTTGTTTATGATGAAATCAAATTAACCTCTTCTTAAAATCAAGAGACAGTGGTTAATCAAGCCCAGGTAAATGGCAGATAGCTCAAGAGTAGAAGGGGAACTGACGATGCACTGACAAGCATGATGCCTAAAAGGGTATGTCAGAGAGGACCTTTGATTCTCTCCTACATTACTAACTTCAATCTACCCTCAAATCATCATTACTTCTGTTCTAGAAAACCCACAGTTCTCCCTCATCTGGGAGGTTTATATCACAGTGCCCACATAAATATCAAGGGTGCTGAGACCTGTTTGTATCTTATCTCTAATGAGAGGGTGTCATCTTTACCAGAGATGATCACCATATTCACAGGGCACATTTGTATATGCTTTCTGCATATCGTTGCCTCCTTGAACATCATGAAAAAACTGTGGGCAAGAAGTCCATAACTGTTTGGTCATAATCGTTACCATAGCATTAATGGGAGATAAGGGGCCTACCAGTGTGATTGAGGAAGGAGGAGGGTAATTAACAGATACCAAACACACAATGGGTGGTTTTTGTTTGTTATTTGTTTGTTTGGATAGATAACAGCGTGTCTATAAATGTAAACTCAAAGAGCAGCAGCTTTTGCTTAGTTTTGTACAATGAGCTCTGAATTGTCTGTAAACTGTTAAGTGGCACAATTAGCCACTTGAAAGATATAATGATTGGAGAAGAATTGAAAATGATTGACAGTCCAGTTTTGTTTCTTTAACTAAAGTGAAACATAAAACATGAAGCACCAAACTCACAAGTAATAAAACAGTGACATGAAAAACTTGAAGATATTGTTTTCTTGACATTTGTCTTAAATTTTTTTTGTGAAAAATCAAACAAAAAACACACACAGAAACACATATTCACACAAATACATATTTATTTTTCTGGCTACTTTGCTGTAAAAGTATTTAGTTATGAAACCTCAAGTGTCCACTCCTTTATGTTGAGGCAGACACAATACTAGTTCCACATTCAAACCTTCCAATCAGAACCTCAGACCTCAGTGAAATTGCTCAGCTGCAAGCTGCTCTTCCTATCCCAGGCTGAGATACGGGACACCTGCTGTAGTTAACAGTCCATAGGATAGGGCTAACCACTTGCTTCACTGGGAGAACTGACTGATCCTGGCCAGAGTCCCATTTCTTGGTGACTCTGTTTTTGTTTTTGTTTTTATTAGATATATTTCTTTACTTACATTTAAAATGTTATTCCCTTTCCCGGTTTCCTGTACATAACCCCCTTCCCCCTACCCCTACCCTATACTGGTGTTCCCTGCATCCACCCACCTTACCGCCCCTACCCCAGGAATTCCCCTGCACTGGGGGTCCAAACTTGTCAGGACCAAGGGCTTCCCCTTTCACTGGTGACCCAAGAAGTGTATTCACTGCTACATATGCAGTTGGAGTCCTGGGTTAGTCCATGTATGGTCTTTGGGTAGAGTTTAGTCCCTGGAAGCTCTGGTTGGTTGTCATTGTTGTTCTTAAGGGATTTCAAAGCTCCTTCAGCTCTTTCAGTCCTTCCTCTAATTCCTGCAAAAGGGGTTCTGTTCTCAGTTCAGTGGTTTGCTGCTAGCATTTACTTCTGTATTGGACATTTTCTGGATGTGTGTCTCAGGAGAGATCTATATCCAGTCGCATTCAGCATACAGTTTTTAGCTTCATCAATCTTATCAAGTTTTGGTATATATATATATATATATATATATATATATATATATATATATATATATATATATATATATATATATATATGCCACATGGGCCACATGTGGAGCAGGCTCTGAATGGCCATTCATTCAGTCGCTACTCTAAACTTTGCTTCCATATCCCCTCCTGTGGATATGTTTTCTCCTTTTACTAAGGAGTAGGAATATCTGCATTTTGGTTATACTTCTTGAGATTCCTGTGGTCTATGGATTACATCTTGGGTAATTCGAGGTTTGGGGCTAATATCCACTTATAAATGAGTGCATACCGTGTGTGTTTTTATGTGAATGGGTTACCACACTCAGAATGATATTTTCTAGTTCATCCATTTGCCTATGAATTTCATGAAGTCATGTTTGTTGATAGCTCAGTAGTACTACATTGTGTAGATGTACCGTATTTTTGAATACATTTTTCTGTTGAAGGGCATCTGGGTTCTTTCCAGCTTCTGGCTATTGTAAATAAGAATGCTATGAACATAGTGGAGCATGTGTCTTTGCTGTATGTTGGAACATCTTTTGGGTACATGCCCAGGAGAGTTACAGCTGGATCCTAAGGTAGTGGAATGTCCAATTTACTAAGGAACCTCCAGACTGATTTCCAGAGTGGTTGTACTAGTTTGCAATATCACCAATAAAGGAATAGTGTTCCTCTTTCTCCACATCCTTGCCAGCATTTGGTGTCACCTGAAATTATATCTTAGCCATTCTGACTGGTGTCAGGTGCAATCTCAGGGTTGTTTTGATGTCCATTTTCCCAATGACTAAGGATGTTGAACATCTCTTTAGATGCTTTTTGGTCATTCGATATTCCTCAGTGGAAAATATTTTGTTTATCACTGTACCCCGTTTTAATAGGTTTATTTGGTTCTCTAGAGTCTAACTTCTTGAGTTATTTGTATATTTTGGATATTAGCTCTCTATCAGATGTAGGATTGTTAAAGATCTTTTCCCAATCTGATACTTGCTGTTTTTTCCTCACAGTGTCCTTTGTCTTACAGAATTATGAGGTCCCAATTGTTGATTCTTGATCTTAGAGCATAAGCCATTGGTGTTTTTTTTTTTTTTTCAGAAAATGTTCCCAGTGTTCATGTGTTCGAGACTCTTCCCCACTTTTTCTTCTTTAATTTTGAGAGTATCTGATTTGATGTGGAGGTCCTAGATTCACTTGATCTTATGCTTTGTACATGATGATAAAAATGGATGGATCTGCATTCTTCTACATGCTGACCTCCAATTCAACCAGCATCATATGTTGAAAATGCCATATTTCTTTCGTTGGACGGTTTTAGCTCTTTTGTCAAAGATCAAGTGACCATAGGTGTGTGAGTTCATTTCTGGGTCTTCAATTCTGTTCCACTGATCTACCTGCCTGTCTCTGTACCAATACCACACAGTTTTTATGACTATTGCTCTGTAATACATCTTAAAGTCAAGGATGGTGATTCCACCAGAAGTTCTTTTATTGTTGAGTATACTTTCTGCTATCTTGTGTCTTTTGTTATTCTAAATGAATTTACAAATTGCTCTTTCTATCTCTATAAAGAATTGAGTAGGAATTTTGATGGGAATTGCATTGAATCTGTAGATTGCTTTTGACAAAATGGCCATTTTTTACTATATGAATCCTGCCAATCCATGGGAGATCTTTCCATCTTCGGAGACCTTCCTCAATTTCTTTATTCAGAGATGTGAAGATCTTGTCATACAGATCTTTCTTTCACTTGCTTGGATAAACTCACACCAAGATATTTTATAATATTTGAGACTATTTTGAAGGGTGTCATTTCCCTAATTTCATTCTAAGCATGTTTAGTAGTTTAGTAGAGGAAGTTTACTGATTTGTTTGAATTAATTTTATAACCCGACACTGATAAGTTGTTTATCAGGCCTAGTCATTCTCTGGTGGAACTTTTGTGGTCACTTAAGTACACTATCGTATCATCTGCAAATAGTGATATTTTGATTTCTTCCCTTCCAATTTCTATCCCTTTGACCTCCTTTTTTTTTAGATCCAATTGGTAAGATATAATTGCTCACTGAAACATACAAAGCCCAGTACCATCCATCCCTTGAGAACATTAATAACAACCTGTAAATACACAGAGCAGAATCTTAACATCACCTGCCATGGCTTCTCCCCTCTCTCTGTCTTCTCTTCTCTCTCTTAATCTCCTCCTCTTCCTTCAAACTTCTCTCCCGCCCATCCTTCCTTCTCCTCCAATGACAGGCCTCCTTCTATCCTGTACCTGCCCCTCACCAGTACTTTACAAATTCAATGGAGAGGTGGTTCTGGTGAAGTCACCTGAGTTCTGAGTCCTTGACTAGGCAGCTATCCTTGGGGCAGTGGAATTAGCATCAAAATACAGTAACTTCAGGGCAAACCACAACATTTCACCCTTTTTGTCCAGTTAAAAAGTCTTTTCACTTATATATTGAGTACAATTACCATTCTACAATTTATAAAGCATATGATATACTCAACACCCAGTCCATCACTATATCAGTTACACAGAACATTCCATTCCAGCTTAAGAAAGGCTTAAAATCTATATTATATCTTGGCTAGCTTGTATACTATCTGATAATTATCCAATAAAATATGTATATTTAGAGTTAAACAGCCTGATAGGCTATGAGACTATAATGTCTTCAACCCTGTCAGAAATCTGGGAATGACCAAATATCTATACACATAGGAAGCCTAACACGGCTTCCAGAACTGAGAGGCTGTGGAGACAAATCTCCGCTAGCACAGTCCCCTGTTAGCAACATGTGAGCTCAAATCTTCAGCCTTCTGGCCCAAAATCAACTGACAGACTCTAGAAATGCAGATTTTGAAGGGCTGATCACTCTGTCTTGGCAGAGTTTATCAGTCAACTATTCTGCATATTTTGTCCTTTTCTGGACAGTATTAGTCTGCAGATGAAACAGGCAGTTTTGTTTAGTAGCTGCCTAGCAACAAAGTATTGCCTCACCTAGAGGTAGAGATGTTCACATTCTTCATTAAATCCACCAAAGGGTAACTGTTAGGAGCAGATATGTCTCAACAAAAGATAAATAACTTTAAATCTCAAATTTGTGGATTTCTGACGTTTTTGAAAACCACCTATATATAGAAGACAATCTGGACTGTTATCTTTATAGCTTAATAATATCTTGAAAGTTCTCTCACAAACTCAGAGCCATGACTCTGCTATTTGAATCTTAACTCACAGGTGTAATCAACTCAGAAGTTTGTAATGACAACAATAGAAGGACTGGCTCTAAACCTTGTACTTTTAAACTTTTAACAAATAAATTCTACATCAAAGCAAAGATATGATTTTAGCTAGTTACCAAATGAGATTATGACTGTACAATTCAATCTAGCTAATTCCTCCCTGTTAAATTACAACCAATTTTAAATTCCTCATAAAACAATTTTAGAATAACCACTTTCAGCCCCCCAAAGTCCAGGGAATTGGGGTGACGACTCCTCCATACTTCTTCAAGCTGTACAGGGGCGTTGAGATATCCTTGGGGGTAGGGGGTGTGAAGAATGAAGCAAATGCTGTAGCAGGATGTGTCCTGACTGGACCCAGTTGGAAGTCCTTGAGACCAGGATTCCAAGTAAGTAGGCACGCTCTGTAAAATACAACTCTGAAGACAAAAGTTTAGAATCGCGATATCTTTTTGTTTGATTCTCCTGAATAAATTTTTCAGGCAGTCTACCTCTATCAAATCTGATCAGTATGACTCTGTGAGGTTTCCAGAGCCTAATCACAGGCTTTAAAAACACAAAGACAAAATCTTTCTCCCAAAATACTGTGTTCCTTAGTCTGAAACCAGAAAAGCTTGTATCTTGCACTCTCTCCCAGAGTAATAATATAATCATAAAACTCAAAGTCACACCCATCATGAATATTAAACATTTTTTTTAAAAAAAGGATGTAAGCTAAACAATGAGCCTGATAGGCTTTTGTACTCTGTGATATCAGGAAATTAACCCAAAATTCCCTTGGAGCCCAGGTTAAGAGAATTCGAGCTTCCTGCTGTGGTAAATATCAAAAGTAACCACAAACACTCACTAGCTGACATCAACGAGCCATATGGCCTTTAGCAGGGTAATTCATAAAACAAACCAAATACCTTTTATCAATCCTTTGACCTCCTTTTGTTGTGTAATTGCTCTGGCTAGGACTTCGAGAACTATATTGAATAAGTAGGAAGAGAGCGGGCAGCCTTGTTTAGTCCCTGATTTTAGTGGAATTGCTTCAAGTTTCTCTCCCTTAGGTTGATGTTAGCTACTGGTTTGCTGTATATTGGTTTTACTGTTTTTAGATATGGACCTTGAATTCCTTATCTTTCCAGGACTTTTATCATGAAGGAGTGTTGAGTTTTGATAAATGCTTTCTCAGCATCTAATGAAATGATCATATGGTTCTTATCTTAGAGTTTGTGTATATAGTGGATTATGTTTATGGATTTCCATATATTTAACCATCCCTGCATCCCTGGCTTGAAGCCTACTTGATCATGATGGATGATCCATTTGATGTGTTATTGAATTCGGTTTGCAAGAATTTTACGGAGTATTTTTGTGTCAATATTCATAAGGGAAATTGGTCTGAAGTTCTCTTTCTTTGTTGGGTCTTTGTGTGGTTTTGGTATAACTGGTGTTTCTATTTCTTAAGTGAGAAATTTGACCAGCAAGCAATAGATTAAAGTTCATAAGTCTTAAGAAACCCAAAACATCTCTCTTTTGAGATTTCCCATGCTTGTATCCACCCTGTGCATTTATAATGACAGTTATTTTAACACTCTGCCTTCTCTGCCTACCTGCATAGTACTAGATGGGCTCATGCACTGAGAAGAAATGAGGAAGATGATTCAGGAACATACTAAGCATGATAAAGGGACATAAAGGGACGTGCATATGGTGTATGGTGGATTTATGAGCTCTTCACTACCCAAGGATACAATTGCCTCTTGAGGAAGAAAGTTAGGCAACAATATATAAGACCTTTCCTCTTCAGTCTCTCTTTTCTCACTGTGTCATACTTCAGAGCAAAGTCTCTCTAATCTAGCTCCACTGCATTTTCTGTGGAGTCTGAAGGCTCAGCAAATCCTCCGTAAAGCACCCTTTAAAGTTTGATTCTTTGTCATAATGTGTGGTCTCATATAGTTCAGGATGGCCCATATATTCTATGTAGCTGAGACAGCCCTGAAACACTTGATCTTCTACCTTCTAACTTGTGAGCTCTGGAAATACACAGTGATCTGCCATATCCAGCCTTCATATCATTTTTCTACTTTTTATTTTGTACTTATTTTTCTTATTTTGTTGAGAAGTTGTATCCTAGTTCATATTTCAATAAGCCTATGGATCCTGCTATTAAGACAGGCAAAGTTATCTGTGGTTAAACTTATACCTTAGCCCTTTGTAACAAACAGCTCTCTCTTATATTAAGTAAATATATAGGAATGCAATAGCACAATTTTCAAATAATCTCAGCTATCTTTCATAGTACTGTCAACAATATGGAGTGGGCATATTGAAAATGGCTAGTCTTCCGTAGAACCCAGTTTTGATTCCCAGAACTCACATTTAATATCTTGATGACCTTGAAAGTCTAAGGACATTTTTATGGTAAGTTTTCTTTTCAATTCACCACAGATTAGAATCAGGTGATATTTGACCCAGCATTTCTAGCCTTCTATCATGGAATAAGAAAGAGCTGCACTGCAGGAAGACTAAAGGCTTTCCATGCCACACTGGGACTACTAAAAGTCACAGCCTTTTGGGCTGAACAGCCACTGGCTTGTCACCTCCCTAGATGTGACATTGTGGAACTACTCCAAGTGTTGAGAGAGTAGCCAGGAAGAGTATTCTATTCTCCGTCATGATTCACATGTTGTGAACTGTATAGCATGTGCAGAAGTATTAAGTCCTTATATATGTGATCTTTGGGTTACTAATTTTAATAGAAATAGCACTCATAGGCCTAGTTAGGTATCGCCAAAGTAATGAGTCATAGCTACACCCATTGATTCTTTGGCAACTCCCTTATCCTAGGTCTCTGTACATACTGGACAATGAAGCAAACAAACTTTGAAGGGAATAGTTTATTTAACTTCATATGCTACTCCTGGATGTTAAAGGAATATGGAACAAAAACTTAGGTGAAGGTTCAAAGCAGAAACCACAGAGAAACTCTCTTTGCCCTGGCACCTCTAACTACAGCAGGCGTATTCTCTTTTGCTAAGGCTAGACAAGGCACTCCAGCTTGGGGAAGAGGATCCAAAGGTAATCAACAGGATAGCAACAGCTTCCACCCCAATTCATAGGGGGCCATATGAATATAAAGTCTTATATCTGTTAAAATATGTAGGAATCCTAGAACCTGTCCTTGCATGCTCTTTGGTTGGTGCTTCAGTCTCTATGAGGCTCCATGGGTCCATGTTAGCTAACTATGTAAGTTCATTTTTGGCATCCCAATCCTAACCCCTACTCTTCAAAAAGACATCCTGAGTCTTGCCTACTATTTGAATGTAGGGACAAAACATCTGTTTCCATCAGCTAGTTACTGGGTGAAGACACTCAGGAATTACTCTACATGCCACAGTACAAGCATAGCAGAGTATCGTTAATCATGTCAGAGTTTGGCTCTTTCCCAAGGAAATTTGAGGCAATCATTGGTTGGCCATTCCCACAATCTCAACTCTATTTTATTAAACTGTATTTTGTAGGCTGGACAAACATTGAGTGAAACGTGTTGGGGGTAGATTGGTGTTTGTTTCCCTTCAATGGAAGTCCTATCTGTCTGCTAGACATGGCCACAATACGGTGAACACCATATCCCCAGTTCTTAGGAGTGTCAACTAGGGTCATCCCCATAAGCAACCAGATGATTTTCCCATACCAGGTCACAGGCTCATCTCAGAGATGCCCTCCAACTGAGTCCCTTTCTCTCTCTCAATCCTTTTCTACACTCCCTCACCACACCACACCCTCATCTCCACTAGCCTCCTCACCACACCCACATCTATTTTGCTCTGTTTATCCAACTCTTATGTATAATTTATTTCCCATTCTTAGTAAAATACAATCATCTTCACTTGATTCCTTCTTGTGACTTAGTTTTTTGAATCTTTGGAAGGTAGTATGGGTTTCATACACTTTATGGTAAATGCTCACTTATAACGGAGTGCATACTATGTGTGTTTTCGGTTTCTGAGGTTCTTCATTTAGGATAATATTTTCTAGTTCCATTAATTTACTACAAATTACATGACATTATTTTAAATAGCTGAATAGCATTCTATTGTTTGGATACACCACAATTTCTTAATACATTCTTCAGCTGAGGAGCTTCTAAGATGTTTCACATTTCTGGCTATTATGAATGAAGTTGCTTTGAACATAGTTAAACAGGATGTGATTGTGATGTGGTAAAGCATCTTTTAAGTATGGACCCATGGTCCCATGAATGATATAACTGAATCATTAATTAGAACGTTTTTCAATTTCCTGAGAAATTGTCCAATTTATTTCCAGTACAGTTGTACAAATATGCATTCCTGCCACCACTGGGCAAGTAGTCCTCATGCTCCACATCCTCACTAGCATGTGCTCTCCCTTAAGATTTTTATCTTGGCAATTCTGATGGGTATAAAATCTTTTCATTGATGAAAAAGATGCTGAACATTTAAGTGTTTCATTGGGTGTTCCTTCTGTGTCTGTTTTAATCTTTGCCTCTCTATTCCCTGCCAAGGGTATTCTTGTTCCTCTTTTAAAGAAGGAGTGAAGCATTCACATTTTGGTCATCCTTCTTCAGTTTCATGTGTTCTGTGCATGTAGATTAATTCAAATTTTGGGCTAATAACGACATATCAATGAGTGCATACCATGTGTGATTTTCTGTGATTGGGTTACCTCACTCAGGATGATATTTTACAGTTCCATCCATTTGCCTATGAATTTCATAACATCATTGTTTTTGACAGCTGAGTAATATTCCATTGTGTAGATGTACCACATTTTCTGTATCCATTCTTCTGCTGAAGGGAATCTGGGTTCTTTCCAGCTTCTGGCTATAATAAATAAGACTGCTAGGAACATAGTGGAGCACGTGACTTTGTTGTATGTTGGGGCATATTTTGGGTATATACCCAACAGAGGTATAGCTGGGTCCTCAGGTAGTTCAATGTCCAATTTTCTGAGGAACCTACAGACTGAATTCCAGAATGTTTGTACAGTCTGAAATCCCACCAACAATGGAGGACTATTCCTCTTTCTCCACATCCTCGCCAGCATTTGCTGTCACCTGAGTTTTTGATCTTAGCCATTCTCACTGGTGTGAGGTGGAATCTCAGGGTTGTTTTGATTTGCATTTCCCTTATGACTAAAGATGTTGAACATTTCTTTAGGTGTTTCTCAGCCATTTATCACTCCTCATCTGTGAATTCACTGTTTAACTCTAAAGCCAATTTATTAATCGGGTTATCTGTCTCCGTGCAGTCTAACTTCTTCAGTTCATTGTATATTTTGCATATAAGCCCTCTATCAGTTGTAGGATGGTAAAGATCTTTTCCCAATCTGTAGATTGCTGTTTTGTCCTAACCACAGTGTCCTTTGCCTTACATAAGCTTTGCAGTTTTATGAGATCCTATTTGTGGATTCTTGATCTTAGAGCATAAGCCAATAGTGTTTCCTTAAGGAAATCTTCTCCAGTGCGCATGTGTTCGAGATGCTTCCCCACTTTTGCTTTTATTAGTTTGAGTGTATCTGGTTTGATGTGGAGGTCCTTGAGCCACTTAGACTTAAGCTTTGTACAGAGTGACAGCATGGATCGATCTGCATTTTTCTACCTGCTGACCTCCAGTTGAACCAGAACCATTTGATGAAAATGCTATCTATTTTCCATTTGATGGTTTTGGTTCCTTTGTCAAAAATCAAGTGGCCATAGCTGTGTGGGTTCATTTCTTGGTCTTCAATTCTATTCCACTGGTTTATCTGTCTGTCTCTGTACCAATACCATGCAGTTTTTATCACTATTGCTCTGTAACACTGCTTGAGTTCAGGGATAGTGATTCCCCTGGAAGTATTTTATTGTTGAGGAGAGTTTAGCTATTCTGGGGTTTTTGTTATGCCAGGTGAATTTGCAAATTGTTCTAACTCTCTGAAGAAGTGCATTGGTATTTTGATGGGGATTGCATTTAATATGTAGAATGCTTTTGGTAAAATGGCCGTTTTTATTATATTGATCCTGCCAATCCATGAGCATGGGAAATCTTTCCATCTTCTGAGATATTCTTCAATTTCTTTCTTCGGAGGCTTGAAGTTATTATCATATAGATCTTTCACTTGCTTGGCTAAAGTCACACCGAGGTATTTTATATTATTTGGGACTATTATGAAGGGTGTCCTTTCCCTTTAGTAGTTCTCTGATGGAACTTTTGGGATCACTTAAATAGACTATCATATCATCTACAAATAGTGATATTTGACTTCTTCTTTTCTAATCTGTATTTATACATTATATTGATCCTGCCAACCCATGAGCATGGAAAATCTTTCCATCTTCAGGGATCCTCTTCCATTTCTTTCTTCAAGTTCTTATCACACAGATCTTTCACTTGCTTGGTTAAAGTCACACCGAGGTATTTTATATTATTTGGGACTATTATGAAGGGTGTCCTTTCCCTAATTTCCTTCTCAGCTACTTTCTCTTTTGTGTAGATGAAAGCTACTGATTTATTTGAGATAATTTTATACCCAGCCACTTTGCTGGAGGTGTTTATCAGGTTTAGTAGTTCTCTGTGGAAGTTTTGGGATCACTTAAATATACTATCATATCATCTGCAAATAGTGATATTTGACTTCTTTTCCAATCTGTTTCCCTTTGATCTCCTTTTGTTATCTGATTGTTCTGGCTAGAACTTCAAGAACTATATGGAATTAGTAGGGAAAGAGTGGGCAACCTTGTCTAGTCCCTGATTTTAGTGATATTGCTTCAAGTTTCTCTCCATTTAGTTTAATGTTAGGTACTGGTTTGCTGTATGTGACTTTTACTATGTTTAGGTATGGGCCTTGAATTATTATTCTTTCCAGGACTATTATCATGAAGAGGTGTTGAATTTTGTCAAATGCTTTGTCACCATCTAATGAAATGATCATGTGGTTTTTATCTTTCAGTTTGTTATATAATAGATTATGCTGATGGATTTCCATATATTAAACCATCCTTGAATGCCTGGGATGAAGCCAACTTGACCATGGTGGATGATTGTTTTGATGTGCTCTTGGATTTGGCATGCCAGAATTTTATTGAGTATTTTTGTGTCAATATTCATAAGGGAAATTGGTCTGAAGTTCTCTTTCTTTGTTGGGTCTTTGTGTGGTTTAGGTATAAGAGTAATTGTGGTCATAGAAGGAATTCACTAGCGCTCCATCTGTTTCAATTTTGTAGAATAGTTTGGATAATATTGGTATGAGGTCTTCTCTGAAGGTCTGATAGAATTCTGCACTGAACCCATCTGGACCTTGGCTCTTTTTGGTTGGGAGAACTTTAATAACTGCTTCTATGTTACGGAGTTATAGGGTTGTTTAAATGGTTTATCTGTTCCTGATTTTACTTCAGTACCTGGTATCTGTCTAGGAAATTGTCCATTTCCTGCAGATTTTCAAGTTTTATTGAATATAGGTTTTTAAAGAAGGATCTGATGATTTTGAATTTCCACTGATTCTGTAGTTATAGCTCCCTTTCCATTTCTGATTTTGTTAACTTGGACACACACTCTGTGTCCTCTCATTAGTCTGATTAAGTGTTTATCAATCTTGTTTATTTTCTCAAAGAACCAACTTTTGGTTCTGTTGATTCTTTCTATGGTCCTTTTTGTTTCTACTTGGTTTATTTCAGCTCTGAGTTTGATTATTTCCTGCCTTCTACTCCTCCTGGGTGTATTTGCCTTTTTTTTTATTCTAGAGCTTTTAGGTGTGCTGTCAAGCTGCTGATATATGCTCTCTCCTGTTCCTTTCTGCAGGCACTGAGAGATATGAGTTTTCCCCTTAGCATGGCTTTCCTTCTGTCCCATAAGTTTGGGTATGTTGCTTCTTGAGACCATTTGTTTGGAAAGTTGTTTTCCATCCTTTCACTCTGAGGTAGTGTCTGTCTTTGTCTCTGAGGTGTATTTCCTGTAGGCAGCAGAATGCAGGGTGCTCATTGCATATCCAGTTTGTTAATCTATGTCTTTTTACTGGGGAGTTGAGTCTATTCATATTGACAGTTATGAAGGAATAGTGATTGTTTCTTCTGTTATATTCGTATTTGGATGTGAGATTATGTTTGTGTGCTTTTCTTCTCTTTGTTTTGTTGCCAAGACGTTTAGTTTCTTGCTTCCTCTAGGGTGTAGCTTGTCTTCTTATGTTGGGCTTTGCCATTTATTATCCTTAGTAGGGCTGGATTTGTAGAAAGATAATGTGTAAATTTGGTTTTGTCATGGAATATCTTGGTTTCTCCATCTATGTTGATTGAGAGTTTTGCAGGGTACAGTAACCTGGGCTGGCATTTGTGTTCTCTTAGGGTCTGTATGACATCTGTCCAGGATCTTCAGGCTTTCATAGTCTCTGGTGGGAAGTCCGGTGTGATTCTGATAGGTCTGCCTTTACATGTTACTTGACCTTTTTCCCCTACTGCTTTTAATATTCTTTCTTTGTTTTGTGCACTTTGTGTTTTGACTATTATGTGACAGGAGGAGTTTATTTTCTGGTCCAATCTATTTGGAGTTCTATAGTCTTCCTGTATGTTTATGGGTATCACTTTCTTTAGGTTAGGGATGTTTTCTTTGATTTTGTTGAAGATATTTACTGGTCCATTGAGCTGGGAGTCTTCACTCTCTTCTATACCTATTATCCTTAGGTTTGATCTTCTCATTGAGTCCTGGATTTCCTGTATGTTTTGGACCAGTAGCTTTATCTGTTTTACCTTGTCTTTGACAGTTGTGTCGAGGATTTCTGTGGAATCTTCTGCTCCTAAGATTCTCTCTTCTATCTCTTGTATTCTCTTGGTGATGGTTGTATCTACGGCTCAGTGTCTCTTCCTTTTGTTTTCTATATCTAGGGTTGTCTCCCTTTGTGCTTTCTTTCTTGCTTCTATTTCTATTTTTAATTCCTTCACCTATTTGATTGTGTTTTCCTGGAATTCTCTCACAGATTTTTGTGATTCCTCTCTATAGGCTTCTACTTGTTTATTTATGTTTTCCTGCATTTCTCTAAGGGAGTTCTTCATGTCTTTCTTGAAGTCCTCCATCATCATGATCAAATTTGATTTTAAATCTAGATCTGGCTTTTCTGGTGTGTTTGGATATTCAGTGTTTGCTTTGGTGGGAGAATTGTGCTCCAATGATGCCATGTTGTCTTGGTTTCTGTTGCTTGGGTTCCTGCGCTTGCCTCTCGCCATCAGCCTTTCTTTGGTGTTACCTTTTTCTGCTATTTCTGACAGTGGCTAGACCGTCCTATAGGCCTGTGTGTAAGGAGTGCTGTACACCTGTTTTCCTGTTTTCGTTCAGCCAGTTATGGGAACAGAGTGTTCTGCTTTGGGGCTTGTAGTCTTTCCTGTCTACTGGTCTTCAGCTGTTCCTGTGGGCCTCTGTTCTGAGTCCACCAGGCAGTTGTTTTTACCTGTGATCCTGTGGCTGAAGTGGCTCCTGGGGGTGTGCTTTTGAGCTCTCCATGAGGGCAGCAAGCAGGAGGGCCTGCACCAGGGTCCCAGATGGTATTAGGTGTTTTCCTCTGGAGTCAGAAATGTGGGCAGAGTATAATCTCTTCTGGCTTCCCAGTCGTGTCTGCCCCTCTGAAGGTTTAGCTCTTCCTCCCACTGATTTGGATGTAGGGCGCTTTTGAGCAGTTCCCTTCAAATCCAGGTGGTGTCTGGACTCCAGGGGACCTGAGTCTGTAACCAGGAATCCCACTCCATTAGAAGCATCCTTTGCCTCAAATAGGGAAGGTTGGCCTTGCTTAAACAAGCCAGGAGCCCAGCCCCAGTGCACTTCCACTGAGGTTCCCATCTGAATACTTTGGAGGAACTGTTTCCATTTGAGATATACCAGGGATTCTGGCCAGGACAAGCTGCTTCTCAGAACCAAATTCCATAACACCTGGCCAAGAGATCCAGGGGACTGCAAGGAGCCCCTGTAGGCAGGCAGCGAGCCGGGAGCACGGGAAGGATCAGCAAGTCCCCGACTGACCACTGGTGAAGGTCCAAGTCCACACCTTTGGGGACAGGCTTCTGCTTGTCCCTGCTCCAGTATGACACTGCTGAAATTGCAGGGTTCCCAAAGATGCACTACCACCACGGGGGAACTTCCTCCTTCCCAGGTCCTTGGTAGGTGGGAGAGCCCTGGTGGACAGGGGACCCCGACTGATGAGGGTTGTCCCAAACCTTGAGGCTACTGAGGGGTGTGCGTGCGCCAAAAATAAACGCTGGTGTGTGCACTAACATGCACCATGCAACACAGACACACAGACACACACATACACAGACACACACACACACACAGACACAGACACACACACACACACACACACACTCACACACACACACACACACACACACACACACACACCGCATATTTTATTTCTATTTCTCTGTCATGAAGCTTGGAGTCAGGTAGTTAATAATTACAACATTTTTTTCTTTGCAGAATTATTTTAGCTCTCTTGTACTTTATGGGGTTTCCTGATTTTCTATATTGAGAAAAGTTGAGAATTACTCTTTCCTGGTCTGTAAAGAATTGTGTTGGAATTTTGATGGGAAATGAGTTTAACTTTAGATTGCTTTACGTAAGATAGCCATTGTCACTATGCTAATTCTATCCATCCATGGGCGGCACATATTATAACTTTTAAAAGTTAAAGATGTATTTTTTATACAATTCCACTAATTTAACCTTCCAAGTGTTTTTTTAGAAATGCAATATTCTTGATTCTGGCTAATGTTTGATTAAAAAAATATGGTACATAACTTCTTAATTGAAGAAAAAATGACATAGAAAATTATCTCTACATAAACCCAAATGTAGTTATGTCAATCCATTTTCTGTAGTAATATTTGTCTTCAGAAATGCACCCATAAGCTTCTAGACCCAAAGGACCCATGCATTCACACTTCTCTGCACAGCAAATAGTAAGGCAACCAGGAGTCTACACTGTGAGACAACAGAAAGCACAACCAACAAATAGGGAATAATAAGTACATTTAAGCTGAATGAAGAGTCCAGAAAATGCTCTACCACTGACAACATATAGGTAAGTATTACTCAAGAGTTTTCTGCATAACCTGATGCTACTTATTATGGAGAGGGGTCTACAAATGTTTTCTTCAAGGCACATGATTCCTATGAGTGTTCTTGAACCCTTCTATTCTCTCTCCTTGAGGGAAGCTAGTGTGAAAGATGTCAAGAGTCTTCTGTGGGTGATCCCAGCTTTTCTTGTTCAAGTTATGGCAATAGTCATGCCCAAAGCAGAACTAATAGCTACACATCTGGCTTCCCAGTGGAGCTTTGATGCACACCTACAATCTTGGCAAGCAGAAAGATTTGAAGGTGGATCAACAAGTCAAATCCATTTTCTTCTGTACAGTGAGTTTGAGAGTAGCCTGGCCTATGGAATCCTGACCTCTCAAAACAAACAAGCCAAATGTAAGCCCTACACAGTAAGCAAATAAGCACTGTTTTGTTATGATCTACAAAGTGTATTCTATTCATTACAACACCCCTAAGAAACTAACACACATTAAAAAATAGCAAAAGTCTAACAACCTAACAAAAGACACAAGTACATTAAGGGGCAAATTTACCTAAATTAACAGATAGAACATCTACATTGCAATAGGTCTATTAAATAAAATCCTAAACAACAAATAATTTGTAAGATAACCATACAAACCTAATTCGCTATCTAACAACAATAATAACAATAAACAACAATCAATATTCCTCAATATCTCTTAATATCAATGGACTCAATTCCTCAATATAAAAGACATAGACTAACAGACTGGATAAGTAAGGAGGACCCAATAATTTGCTGCAAACAGGAAACACACATCAGTGAAAATGACAGACACTACCTCAGTGTAAAGACTTGAAAACAATTTTCCAAGCAAAAGGTCCCAAAAAATAAGGATGAGTAGGCACTCTAACATAAAATAATATTGACTTTCAACCAAAAGTGATGAAAAAAATATAAGGAAGGACTTTATCCTCATCAAAGGAAAAATCCAACAAGATGAACTCTCAATTCTGAATATCTATGCTCCAAATTAAAGGGCATGAACATTCATAAAAGAAACATTACTAAAGCTCAAAGCACACATTGTGCCTCCCACAATAATAGTGGGAGACTTCAACACCCCACTCTAAGCAATGGACAGATCATGGAAACAGAAACTAAACAGAGACACATAGAAACTAAAAGTAGTTATGAACCAAATGGATTTAATAGATATCTATAGAACATTTCATCCTAAAGCAAAACAACATACCTTATGCTCAGCACCTCATAGTACCTTCTCCAACACAGACCATATAATTGGTCACAAAAGAGGACACAACAAATACATAAAGATTGATATAATCCCATGCATCCTATCTGATCACCATGGATTAAGGCTGGTCTTCAATAACAACAATAATGACAGAAAACCCACATATACATGGAAGTTGAACAACGCTCTAATCAATGAAAACTTGGTCAAGGAAGATAGAAAGAAATTAAAGACTCTTTAGAATTTAATGAAAATGAAGCCACAACATACCCAAGCCTATGGCACACAAGGAAAGCATTGCTAAGAGGAAAACTCATAGTTCTGAGTGCCTACAAAAAGAAGCTGGCAGAGCATGCACTAACAGGTTGACAGCAAACCTTGAAGCTCTTGAACAAAAAAGGGCAAATACACACAAGAGGAGTAGACAGAAGGAAATAATAAACTCAGGGCTGAAATCGAGCAGATATAAATAAAAAACTATAGAAATTGTCAACAAAACCAAAACTTGAAGCAATCCTAATAAAATCAGTGACTGGAATAGGCTGCCCAATTTTCCTCACCCATTTATTATAGTACAGAAAAACATGGCCAGGGCAATCAAACAACAAAAAGGAGATCAAATGAATACAAACTGGAAAGGACTGCAGATGATATGATAGTATATTTAAGTGACCCCTAATGTTCCAATGGAAAAATGCTAAACCTGATTAAAAAAAAAAATTCTTCATCAAAATGGCAGGATCTATAACTAACTCAATCAATTCAATAGGCTTCTTCTATGCAAAGCATAGACGGCTGAGAAAGAAATTAGGGAAATGACACCCTTCACTATAGTCACAAATAACATAAAATAACTCGGTGTGACACTAAGAAAAGAAGAGAAAGATCTGTATGGCAAGAACTTCAAGTCCATGAAGAAAGAAATTGAAGAAGATCTCAGAAGATGGAAAGATCTCTAATGATCATGAATTGGCAAATTTACTACTGTAAAAATGGCCATCTTGCCAAAAGCAATCTAATGATTCAAAATTCCAACTCTATTCTTCATAGAATTAGAATGAGCTATTTGGAATAACAAAAACACAGAATAGTGAAAACTGTACACAACAATAAAAGAACATCAGGGAGAATAACCATCTCTGATCTCAAACTGTGTTACAGAGCAATAGTGATTAAAAACTGTATGTTATTGGTACAGAGACAGGCAGGTAGATCAATGGAATAGAATTGAAGACCCAGTAATGAACCTGCACGCCTATGTTCCCTAGTTTTTAACAAAGGACCTAAAAGCATCCAGTGGAAAAAAGATAGCAATTTTGACAAATGATACAGCTGGAGGTCAGAATGAAGAAGAATGCACATCAAACTATTCTTATCACCCTGTACAAAGTTCGAGTTCTAGTGGAT
Organism: Rattus norvegicus; assembly: GCF_021556685.1. NCBI lineage: Eukaryota > Metazoa > Chordata > Mammalia > Rodentia > Muridae > Rattus > Rattus norvegicus. Next base: position 166,832,357 of record NC_141537.1, read on the forward strand.
CAAGGAGCTACACATAAAAACTGATATACTCAAACTAATATAAGAAAAAGTGGAAAAGAGTCTCAAATACATGGGCACTGAGGAAAATTTCCTAAACAGAACAGCAATGGCTTATGCTCTAAGATAAAAAAGAGAAAAGTGTAACCTCATAACATTTTAGAACTTTTTAAGACAAAAGACATTGTAATAGGTTAAAAAAATGGCAACCAAAAGATTGGGAAAAGATCTTTACCATCGAGGCAAAAAATGCAAAAAGTTAGACCCCAGGGAAACAAATAACCCTATTAAAAATGGGTTACAGAGCTATACAAAGAATTCGCAACTGAGGAATATTGAATGGCTGAGAATGTTCAACATCTCTTTTCGTCGGGGAAATGCAAATCAAAACTACACTGAAATTCCACCTCACATCAGCCTGAATAACTAACATCAAAAGCTCATGTCAGAGCAGATGCTGGCAAGGACATAGAGAAAGGGCAACCCTCCAACATTGTTGGTGGAATTGCAAGCTGGAACGATGACTGTGGAAATCATGCTGATGGTTCCTCAGAAAATTGGATATAGAGGACACAAGTATAACAATCCTGGGCACATAACCAAAATATGTTCCAAGATATAACAAGGACACATGCTCCACTATGTCCATAGCAGCCTTATTTATAAGATCCAGAACCTAGAAACAACCCAAATGTCCTGCAACAGGAATGATTACAGAAAATGTGGTACATTTACACATTTACTCATCGATTAAAAACAATAATTTCATGAAATTCTTAGACAAATATACAGAAATAGAAAATATCCTGCGTGATGTAACCCAGTTACAAAAGAATGGGCATGGTATGCACTCACTGATAAGTGGACATAACCCCAAAAGCTTGGAATGACCAGGAAACAATCCTCAGACCACATGAAGCTCAAGATAAAGGAAGACCAAAGTGTGGATGCTTCAATCCTTCTTAGAAGAGGAAACAAAATACTCGTGGGTGGAAATTTGGAGAAAAAGTGTGGAGCAGAGACTGAAGGAAAGGCTAACCAGAGATTGACACATCCCATACTAAGAAACCAAAACCAGATACTATTGTGAATGCCAAGAAGTGCTTGCTGAGATGAGTCTGATATGTCCATGCTGAGAGGCTCTGCCAGTAATTGACCAATACAGATCACATCTGTTCATTGAACTAAGGAACAAATCCCTAATGGAGGTATTTTAGAAAGGACTGAAGAAGCAGGATGGGTTTGCAACCCATAGGAAGAATAACAACTAAACAGACCCCCCAGAGCTCCCAGGAACTAAACAACCAACCAAAGAGTAGACATGGAGGGACCCATATCTCCACCTGCATATGTAGCAGAGGATGGCCTTGTTGGGAGAAGCCCATGGTCCTGGGGAGGCTTGATATCCCAGTGTAGGAAAATGCCAGAGCAACAAAGTGGGAGTGGGTGTATGAGTTGTGGGGGAGCACCCTTATAGAAGCATGCTGAAGGAAGATGGGAAAGGGGATTTCCAGATGGGAAACCTGGAAAGGGGATAACATTTGAAATGTAAATAAAGATGATATCCAATTCAAAAGGGAGAAAAGATCTTTGGGAAGTAAAATTTCTCTGTTAGGGCTTGATAGCTCTCTTTGTTTGGCTTTCTACTGTTATGAAGAAACACCTTGATGAAAGTAACTTCAAGAGGAATGGAATGGCTTTGTTTACATTTCCACATTAGAATCCTTCACTGAAGGAAATCAGGACAGAAACTCAAACCTGACAGGAACCATGAGGAAGAAGCTGATGCACAGGTCAAGGAACATTGCTGATCATTGGTTTACTCCCCAAGGCTTGCTCAGCCCTCTTTATTAGAGAAGCCAAGACCACTAGCCCAGAGGTTGCAATCACAATCTAACTGGCCCCCACACATCAGTGGCTAGTTAAGAAAATATCTACCAGCTTATGCACAGCCAGACCTTATTAAGGCACTTTAGAATTGAGGTTCCCTCCTGTGATATGATTCTACTTTGTGTCAAATGTTCATAAAGTACTGAACACAATGAATACTTAGGAACAAACACCATGACCAATGAAACACAAGACACAACATTTGAAATGTAAATGAAAATATCCAGTAAAAAATGATACAACATTTAACTGGGACTGGCTTATAGGTTCAGAGGTTCACTCCATTACTAACACAGGAGTATGGCAGCATGCAGGCAGCACTGGTGCTGAAGGAGGATCTGAAATTTCTACATTTTAATCCAAAGGCAGTCAGGAGAAGAATGGCTTCCACATGACTATGGGAAGGTTCTCAAAGCCTGTCCCCACAGTGACTTACTTGCTCCAACCAGGTCATGTATTCTCCAGCAAGGCAACACTTCCTATTAGCCCTATGTCAAGCATATTCAAACTATGATACTGGGATATACTCAACCTGGGTTAAGAACTTTCCTCTTCTTGTGGACAGTAATCAGTAGAGAGAAGTAGGTCAGGTCATAGTCCAAGTGAAAACAGAATGTGTGCTCAGCCATATAGGACCATTGCGATAAACCTCTTCCCCAAACACAAACACCAAGTCTCTGAGAAAATATTGGAAGAGTAAGTAGAAAGAATACAAGAGTAGAGGACCCTCTGCACTTAATGAATTACTATTGTTAGGTGACAGGTACTACAAAAAAATGATTCATTTTTTGGTGATTTGGCCATTGGTATATTTTCTTGCTCCATTAGGCGCCCTACAACCATAAACCTATGGCAATCACTAATTAAGAAGACATGGTTTAAAGGAGAATATGTTAGAGCTCATGCAGGGGAATCTTGAGAGGTTCGTTTTTTGGAAGGCTTTGTTCTAGTAGCTTATTCTGTGGTAATGTCTACCTTTATTTTTAAGGCATGTTTCAGGTATGCAGAAGAAAGATGAATCATGTTTTTCCATCCATTCTGCTAGACTGTGTCTTTTATTGGGGAATTGAATCCACTGATGTTGAGAATTATTAATGACCAGTAATTCCTATTTCATGTAATTTTGATGTTGTTTTTGATGTTAGTTTCTCTCTCTCTCTCTCTCTCTCTCTCTCTCTCTCTCTCTCTCTCTCTCTCTCTCTCTCTCTCTCTGTGTGTGTGTGTGTGTGTGTGTTTGTGTGTGTGTGTGTGTGTGCTTCCCTTCTTTTTGAAGGTATGGAGTTTCTTCTTGTTGTAAATTATAAAAAATAAAAAGTATTGTTGTCTTTTACACCACTTGGTCCCCACTGCAGTGCCCCAAGATATCTGTGAGATATCTTGGCATAATCACATAACAACACAGCGGAGGCCCATTGTCTCCTGCAGCCGCACACTTTCCTACACTCAAACCATCACATAAAAGAACACACAACACAATAATGTTTGACACAATTGATAAGATATAATTGCCCACTTAAACATACAAAGCCCGGTACCATCCATCCCTTAGGAGCATTACTAACAACCTGTATATACACAGAAGAATTTTAACATCACCTGCCATGGCTTCTCACCCTCTCCTCTGCCCTGTCGCTCCTTTCTGTCCTAGTGTCCTCCTCTTCCTTCAAACTTCTCTCCTGCCCATCCTTCCTTCTCCTCCAATGACAGGCCTCCTTCTATCCTGTACCTGCCCCTCACATGTACTTTTCAAATTCAATGGGCAGAAGGTTCTGGTGAAGTCACCTGATTCCTAAGTAAGTGACTTGGCAGCTGTCCTTGGGGCAGTGGAATTAGCATCAAAATACAGATAAATTCAGGGCAAACCACAACATTACATATTTCTTGTGTCTTCATGTATTTAATTATTTGAGTTGGGTTGGACCTTTGAGTATTTCTGAAGGGCTTGATTTGTGAGCAGATACTTTTTGAATTTGGATTTGTCTTGAAATATATTTTTTCTCCAACTGGTGTGATTGAGAGTTTGGCAGGATATTTTAATCTAGATTGGAATCTGAAGAATTTTAGGGGTTGCAACATATGTGTCCAGGCTCTTTTAGATTTCAGTGTCTTTGATCAGAAGGCCATTGTAATTCTGATAGATACGCTTTGTATGTTATCTGTCCGTTCCACATTGTTTCTTTTAATACTCTTTCTTTGTTATGGAGATTTGTGTTATGATTATTGTGTGGGAAGAGGATTATTTTTCTGGTCAAGTCTAAGTGATGTTCTATAGGCATTTGTATGTTTATATGTATCTATTTCTTTAGGTTGGGAATTATTTTTCTATGACTTGTTGAAAATACTTTCTGGAATGTAGAGCTCTTAACTTCTATTTCTATTATTCTCTTAACTTTCTTCTATTTCTACTATTCTTGGCTTAGTTCTTTCAATGACAGTCTAGTTTTCCTGGATGTTTTGTATCAGGAAATTTTTAGAGTTCACTTTTTTTAATTAATGTATTAATATTTTCTCTTGTACTCTCTACACCTAAGATTCTTTCATTAATCTCCTACACTGTGTTGCTGATACTTTTATCTGTCATTCCTGTTCTCTTCTTTAGGTTTCCGAAACCCAGGATTCCCTAACTTTATGATTCTTTTATTGCTTATATTCCTCTCTCTTTGTTATTTCTAGTCCTTCTGCAAAAAATGTTCCTGGTGTGGCAGGCTTCTAATGGGTATCCGTGGGTCTGATGGTTTGGGATCTGCAGGTTTGTTCAGGAGCCACAGGTCTGATGAAATTGGGAAGACTGATATATGGAAAATGGAGGTCCCGCTGATATCCAGAGCGCCTCAAGTTTCTCCAGAGGACTCAGCAAGCAGGGAAGACAGAAGGGTAAATGCTATATACTAGTTCTTAATTATGCTTTTACTTAAGATGATTTATTCTACTCATAATAAAATACTCAGGCTGTTTATTAGGGTTATTTATTTAGTTCTATGGAAATTTTGAAAACAAATAAAACATTCATCCAGGCTTTGGGGGAAAGCCTGTCCAAAGATCTATCTTGTATCCACCAGGAAGGTAGATGTCCTCTGCTCTGTCAAGTCAGATTCCAGATTCCAGAACATTCACCAATCTTCCAGATTGTCTCTTTGTTTTCACTGCAAATGAAGTTCTATGATCAAAACACTTATTTCTAAGGAGTTATGAATTATTACAAAAAATAAGTAAGAAACAGGATATTTCAGTTTTACCTTTAACACTAATTGGAGAGTAAATCAGGGAATTTATTCAATTTCTTCCCACAAATACAGCTGTATAAATTTATACAGTCAGTATGGTCTAGTCTTGTTTTAGATAAGAATACACATCCTCCAAGCTTTTCATTGAATTTCATTGTGTTTGAGGCACTAAGGAACAAAAACAACAAGGGGCAACTGTTTAGTTCAGAACATTCACTGAAATGTTTTGATTTTAAAAATTCTACATGCCAAAGTAGATATAATATGTAACTAATCCTAAGTTCATTACTAAAATATGTTCTTTTGTTTAAGCTCATTAAAAAAACATTGTCCCTTTGTTACCACAATATCCCAATCTATTTTCACATTTGCAATTTTTGGTCAGCAGGAAAACTAATTTTCAATATTGCCAAGGAATTATTTTATGCTGACTCTCCTCTCCCATTGTTATCTTGTGTTTAAAAGTGCTAGGATAAAAGTAAAAACAGATTGTGACATACAAACATTGTCTTACATGCTCGTGTTGTAAGGAGAAAGGGAAGACTTATGTGGTAAAGTAGACAGAACTAGCAGAATCTCATCTTAACAAAGGAGGATGAGACATTCAGGAGAAAAAAATCACAAAGGGAAATACAGACAGAGATAATAAACTGAATAGATTTGCCCACAATGCTTAGGACAACGCTAGTCCTTATGGGGACTTAGCAACTTTCTGGGAAATTTACAGCCTCCTCAAGCTTTTGCTCTTCAAACTGTTTCTTTTAGAACTATTTTTTCTTGTAGCTTTGGGTTTCTGAAACAGTTTTTCTGTGTGGTCCTGACAGTACTGAAACTAGCTCTGGAGACCAGGCTAGCCACAAACGCAGAGATGATCTGGCCTCTGCTCACTAAAAACTATGCCCCAGCGCTGAGAATAAAAGCATGTAACACCTGACACTCAAGTTAGAAGAATTATTTTAAAGAAATACAATGAACAAGTTAAAGAGTCAAAGCCTGCAACTTAAAGATACTTCAGTTTTTCTGACACTTAAAATGTAAATCCAATTCAGCCAAGGAATCGAGTTCCAAATCAATAGTTCAAAGCATTGAACTGGTGAATATAAAACACCTAGCAGACTGCCTAGAGTATAATTGGTGCAAAAAAATTACCTGTGTGCATCATAAGTTGCTGGAGCATTTTTATTGGATATTTTTATTTATATTTCAAATGTTATCCCATTTGCCGATTTACCATCCATAAACACCCTATCCCATCCAGCCTCCCCCTTGTTTTACGAGGGTTTTCCCCTACACATCCACCCAACACTTCCCACCTCCGTGCCCTGACACCCCAAAAACCTGAGTGGTCCAAGCCTGGCAGAACCAAGGGGTTCTCCTGCCATTGGTGCACAACAAGGCCAGCCTCTGCTACATATGAAGGTTGAGCCATGGGTCTGCCCATGTGTACAATTTGAATGGTGGTTTATTGCTGGGAGCTCAGGGTGCCTGGTATTGTTGTTCTTGTGGAGTTGAAAACCCCTTCAGCTCCTGCAATCCTTTCTCTAACTCCTCCACTGGGGACTCTGCTCTCAGTGCAGAAGTTGGCTGCAAGTATTTGTCATGCTCTGTCATAGCATCCAAGAAGAGAGCTTCCTGTCAGTATGTACTTCTTGGCATCAGCAATAGTGTTTGGGTTTGGTAGCTGTAAATGGGCTGGATTCCCAAGTGGGCCAGTCTCTAGATGGCCTTTCCTTCAGTTTCTGCTCCCAAATTTGTCTCAGTATTTCCACATCTGAGTATATTTGTTTCCCCTTCAAAGAAGTACTGAAGCATCCACACTTTGCTTGTCCTTCTTCTTGATCTTCATGTGGTCAGAGGATTATATCTTGTGTAATCAGTGATACTGGGCTAATATAAACTTACAAGTGAGGATACACCATGTGTATCATTTTGTAATTGGGTTGACTCACTCAGGATTACATTTTCTAGTTCAATCCATTGGACTATAAATTTCATAAATTCATTATTTCAATAGCTGAGTAGTACCCAATAGGGAAAATGTACCCCATTTTCTGTATTCATTCGACTGTTGAGGGTGCATCTGGGTTCTTTCCAGTTTCTGGCTAGCATTAACAAGACTGCAGTGAACAAAGTGGAGCATGTGTCCTTGTTATATGTTGGAGCACCTCTTCAATATATGCTTCAATATATGCACAGGAGTGGTATAGCTTGGTTCTTAGTTAGTACTGTCCAATTGTCTAAGGCCAGACTGCTTTCCAGAGTGGTCGTACCACATTGCAGTCCCACCATCAACGGAGGATTGTTCTTCTTTCACTACATCCACTGTAGTATCTACTGTCACTGAATTTTTGATCTTAGCTATTGTGATTGCTGTGAGGTGGAATCTCAGGGTTGTTCTCACTCACTTGCATTTGCCTGATGACTAAGTATGCGGAACATTTCTTTAGGTAATTCTCAGGCATTCGATATTCTTCATCCGAGAATCCATTGTTTAGATATGTACCCATTTTCAATAGGTTTATTTGATTCTCTGGAGTCTAACTTCTTGAGTTCTTTATATATATTATATGTTAGACCTCTATCAGATGTATGATTGGTAAATATTGTTTCCCAATCTGTTGGTTGTTGCTTTGTTCTAATGACAGTGTCATATGCACTACAGAAGCTTTGCAGGTTTATGAGGTCCCATTTGTCCATTTTTGATCTTGGAAAATCAGCCATTGAAATTTTATTCAGGTAATTTTCTTCAGTGTCTACATGTTCAAGACTCTTACCCAATTTTTCTTTTATTAGGTTCACTATATCTGGTTTCATGTGGAGGTCCTTGATTCACTTGGACTTAAGCTTTACACAGGGTGATAATAATGGATCTTTGGCATTCTTCTACAAGATGACCTCTAGTTGAACCAGAACCATGTGTTGAAGATGCTATTTTTTTAACTGGGTGGTTTTAGCTCCTTTGACAAGGATCAAATGGCCATCGATGTGTGGGTTCATTTCTGGATCTTCAGTTCTATTCCACTGATGTACCTGCCTGTCTCTGTACCAATAACATAGAGTTTTTATCATTATTGCTCTGTAATACAGCTTGACGTCAGGGTTTTATTGTTCTAACAACAAAAGGGAAGTTCTTTTATTGTTGAGAATAGTTTGAGCTATTCTGGGTTTCTGTTATTTCAAATGAATTTGCAAATTGCTCTTTCTAACTCTATGAAGAATTGAGTTGGAATTTTGATGGGGATTGCATTGAATCCGTAGACTGCATTGTGCATGTTTGCCATTTTTACAATATTAATCCTGCCAGTGATGAGCATAGCATGTCTTTCCATCTTCTGAAACTTCTTCAATTTCTTTCTTCAGCGACTTGTCATACTTGCTTGGTTAGAATCACGCGAGTTATTTTATTTATCTGTGACTGTTGTGAAGGATATCGTTTCCCATATTTCTTACTCAACTTGTCTATCCTTTGACTAAAGGAAAGCTACTGATTTGGTTGAGTTAATTTTATATCCAGGAGCTTTTCTGAAGTTGTTTATCAGGATTAGTAGTTATCTGGGGGAATTTATGGGTTCACTTTAGTATACTATCATGACAACAGCACATATTGATATGTTGACTTCTGCCTTTCCAAGTTGTATGCGTTTGACCTCCTTTGATTGTTGTCTGATTGTTCTACCTCAGTCTTGAAATACTATATTGAATAGTTAGGGAGAGAGTGGGCAACCTAGTCTAGTCACTGATTTTAGTGGGATTGCTTCAAGTTTCTCTACATTTAGCTTAATGGTGGCTAATGGTTTGCTGTATATTGCATTTACTATGTTTAGATATGGGCCCTGAATTCCTGATCTTTCCAAGATTTTTAACATAAAGGGGTATTGAATTTTGTCAAATGCTTTCTCAACATCTAATGAGATTATCATGGGGTTTTTTCTTTAAGTTTATTATACAGTGGAATTAGTTGATTGATTGCAATATATTGAAACATCCCTGCATCCATGGGACGAAATGTACTTGACCATAATCGATGATCATTTGATGTGTCCTGTGATTTGACTTGTGAGTATTTTATTGAGGTTTATTTTTTCATTGATATTCATAAGGGAAATTCTTCTATAATTCTTTGTTTGTTGGGTCTTTGTGTCATTTAGATATAAGCATAATTGTGACTTTATAGATGGAATTGGGTAGTGGTCCTTTAGTTTCTGTTAGGTGAAATAATTTGGACAGTATTGGTATTAGGTTTTCTATGAAGTTCTGATAGAATTCTGTACTAAACCCATTTGGCCCTGGGCATTGTTTTTGGTTGAAAGATTTTAGTTATTGCTTATATTTCTTTAGGAGTTGTTGAACAGTTTAGATGATGTATTTGATATTGATTTAATTTTAGTACCTTATATCTGTCTAGAAAACTGTCCATTTCATCCAGATTTTCAGGTTTTGTTGAGTATAGGCTTTTCAGTAGGAACTGATATTTTTTTTGAATTTACTCAGATTCTGTTTTCTGTCTTCATTTTCATTTCTGATTGTGTTAATTGGATACTCTGTTCCCTCTGGTTAATCTGGCTAAGGATTTACATATTTGGTTGATTTTCTCAAAGAATCTGATTCAGGTTTTCTTGATTTTTGTGAAGTTCTTTTTGTGTCTACTTAGTTGATTTCTGCCCTGAGTTTGATTATTTCCTTCAGTCTACTCCTATTGGGTGTATTTGTTTCTTTATTCTAGAACTTTTAGGTGTGCTGTCAAGGTGTTAGTATATGCTCTCTCCAGTTTCTTTTTGGTGCCACTCTGGGCTATGAGTTTCCTCTTAGCACTGCTTTCTTTGTGTCCCATAAGTTTGTATATGTTGTGCCTTCATTTTCATTAAATTCAAAAGTCTTTAATTTCTTTCTTTCTTTCTCTCTTGACAAATATTTCAGTGAGTAGAGCATAGTTAAGTTACATATGTATGTGGCCTTTCTGTCATTTTTGTTGTTATTGAAGACCTGCGTTAGACAATGGTGATGTGATAGAATGCATGGAATTATTGCAATCTTCGTATATCTGTTGAAGCCTCTTTAGAGACAGCCTATATGGTCACTTTGAGAGAAGGTACCATGAGGTGCTGACAAAAAGGTATATTCTTTTGTTTTAGAATGAAATTGTCTATAGTCATCTGTTAAATCATTTGCTTCATAACTTCTGTTAGTTTCACTGTGTCTCTGTTTATTTTATATTTACCTCATTTGTCCATTGTTGCGAGTGGTGTGTTGTAGTCTCCCACTGTTATTGTGTGATGTGCAATGTGTTTGAGCTTTAGTATGTTTCCTTACATCAATGTAGGTGCCCTTGCATTTCGAGCATAGATATTCAGGATTATGAGTTCCTCTTGCTGGATTTTTCCATTGATGATTGTCATATGTCAATCATGGTCTTTTTTGATAATTTTTGGTTTAAAGTCGATTTTATTCGATATTAGAATGGCTACTCAAGCTTTTTTCTTGGAACAATTTGCTTAAAAAATTGTTTTCCAGCTTTACTCTGAGACAGTGTCTGTCTTTGTCACTGAAGTGATTCCTGTATATAGCAAAATGCTGGGTCCTCTTTCGTATACAGGAATTTCTTTTCTGGTCCAATCAATTTGGAGTTCTGTAGATTTCTTCTATGTTTATGGGCATCTCTTTCCTTAGTTTTAGGAAATTCTCTTCTACAATTTTGTTGAAGATATTGACTGGCCATATAAATTGGGAATCTTTGCCCTATTCTATTTCTATTATCCTTAGTTTGATCTTCTCATTGTGTCCTGGGTTTCCTGGATGTTTTTGTTCAGGAGCTTTTTCTGTTTTACAATTCTTTCTGTTGTATCAACATTTTCTATCATATCTTCTATCCCTGAGATTCTCTCTTCTATCTCTTGTATTCTGGTGGTTATGCTTGCATCAATGACATATGATCTCTTCCTAGGTTTGCTATCGCCAGGCTTGTCACCCTTTGTGATTTCTCTATTGTTTCTAATTCCGTTTTTATTTGCTGGATGGTTTTGTTCAATTCCTTCACCTGTTTGGCTGTGTTTTCCTATAATTTTTTGAGGGATTTTCATGTTTCCTCTTTAAGGGCTTCTACTTGTTTATATCTGTTGTCCTGTATTTCTTTAAGGGAGATATTTATGTCCTTTTGAAATCCTCTATCATCAGCAAGAGATGTGAGTTTTCAATCCAAATCCTGCTTTTCTGTGTTGGGATATCCAGTATTTGTTTTTGGTGGAAGAACTGGGCTCTGATGATGCCAAGAGGGCTTGGTTTCTAATTCTTAGGTTGCTACACTTGCATCTCGTCATCTAATTATCTCTGGTTTTACCTGGTCTTGCTGTCTCTGACAATGGCTTGAACCTCCTTCAAGACTATGTGTCAGCACTACTGGAGACTAGTTTTCTCTCAGTGAGATCTGGATACAGAGAGCACTGTGTCAAAGTCAGCTCTGGTATAGGCAGATACTAGAAAGATCCTATTCCAGACTCTTCCTTGGTGCCTGTGTCCAGAGGGTTACAGGTGGGTCTCTCTTGAGCCAAGAATGTGAGAAGAAGTGATGTTCTCAACTGTGCTCTCACGATTCTCAACACTTCTGAGAGTCCCACTCGCTCTTTCACAGGATCTGGGTACAGAGCACTGTGGAACTGGGTCACTCCAGGAGCAGTCTGAAATTGTATTTTCTGACCGAACACCAGATGGCAAATTATTTGCAAACAAGCACTGCAAAACCCCTAATTTCCTTTTATATAATTTTTATAGATAAAGCCAATTGCAATCACAAATCTGGTACCATTATTTGCAACAAAGTTTTGTAGCACCCCTAACTTCCTTTCATATAATTTTCATAGCTGAAGCCTATTGCAACTACAAATTTAGTACAATGGGGAAAAGCTCACCTAGACAAAAGCTAATTAGTATAAAAATGCAAATCCTGAGAGTGTACACATTTACATTCTAGTTTTTCTTTCTTTATATGGGAGATTCAATTCTTTACTGAGGGTGTGGCCACTGTGAGTTTCCTTTTTCCAGTGAATAAATTACAAACACATACCTATGAACATTACTTTAAAATGAGTTAGCACAACACATGTAAAGAGCTTTTAATAGTAGTATAGGGTGATATGATCATAAAAATTTTATGTATATGAAATAATTCAGAAAAAAATACAGTTAATAAAGATAATCAGTGAACAGTTTTCTATTAGATTAAAAATTAGGAAAAGAATTTGAGATTTCCACAATACATTGAAATGGAAGGTTTAGCTGTATATAAACATGTTCTTATATTTATAAATAACCACCAATTGTATAAGCTACCATCAATAAAAATCACATGAATGTCTCAGAGACTCACACCCATTTTATCTGTCAAGATCATTGAGTCACTTCACACCATCTCAAATTGTTGACTTTTTAGTGCCCTTTGCAATGTAGAAGACACAATTCTGAGATGTATGCAGTATTAACTCAATTTTGCTCAGTTCCTTGACCATATATATTCCCTTTTTAAAATCTGCTCAGAAACTTCCGTATGCAAATTTTCTTTACCCATGAGATCATAGAAAATTAGTAAAGTCATGTAAAAGAAGAGAAAAGTCTTTGCACACATTCCTCCCAATTCCCACACCAGTGGGAAGAGTCTGAAGTGTTCAGAAACTCACAGTTTAGATGGTCCACTTTCAATCCATGCCCATTCCTTTTTTTCTTTATCATATGAAAATCCAATCCAGTAATTGTCTGTAATAAGCTGTTGCTGAAGGAACTTCTATAAAGGAAAGAGCACACCTTATGATGAAATTTCTGTCAGTTAGATGACAGAACAAGCACGAAAAGTTCCCTGCATTTCTATGACATTCTCTGATGTCTTCCCAATGGTCAGTCCTACCATTTCTTTAGTGACTTACTACTAGTAGAAATTTTATATCAATACTATGTCAGCTCAATCACTTTTTTATATAAACATTTCAGGTGTCCTGAGATGTGGTATTTGGGACTGTGTTTCTTAGACCAAGTCTCACTATGTACCTAAGCCCTTTCCTTGAACTCACAATTAAGGCAAGAATATTTTAGAGTTGGCATTTTGTTTCACAGACAAATCAGTTTCTTCTATTACAACTTCTATGCCTGAGCTAAACACAAGAAATCTCAACAGAGAAATCATGAATGGCAAACAAATATATTAGTAAATGTTCAAAGTCCTTAGCCATCAGGGAAATGCAGATCAGAACAACTCTGAGATCCCATCTTATACCAAAAAGACTGGCGAAGATTAAAAACTGAAGGGATAGCAAATGCTCCAAGAATGTGGAGAAAAGGGAACATTCCTCCATTGCTAGTAGGAGGGCACACTTTTACAAAAATTTAGAAATCAATTTGTTTGTTTTTTAGAAAAATCTCTATACAACTCCTGGGCATATACCCAAAAGATGTTCCACCTTCCCTCAAAAGAGACACTTGCTCAGATATGTTCAAAGCAGTTTGATTTTAATAGCCAAAAAGTGGAAACAACTTAGATGTCCCTCAACTGAAGAATGAATAAATAATGTGGTACATTTTTACAATGGAATACTATTCCTCTCTGAAAAACAAAGGCATCATGAATTTTGCAGGAGAAAATGAATAGAACTTGATAATTTCATCCTGTGTAAGATAAGCAAGTCCAAAAAGGGTTTACATGGTATGTATTCACTTATAAGTGAACATTAACTATAAATTTTGGATGCCCATGCTATACACTCCATACACGCAAGTGGATGGACAGCAAGAAGGTGCAAGCAAGGATGCATAAATCTCACTTAAAAGCAGAAATTAAATGGTCAAAAGGCTGAGAGAGGGAGAACTGCATGGAAGATGGGATGATGAACAAAGTGTGGGTTCTATATTGGGTATGAGAAGGGGAGGAAGGGAATGCCTGATGGCAATGATAATGAATGGAAATCTGCAACTGATGGGGGCAGTGTAGGGGACATCTCCATGAAAAGATGGAATCCAGGGATATGGGAAGCACACAAGAATCAACAGGGTTATCCTTAACTGTGACTAAATGCAGCCTAGGGAGTCTGCATACTATGTTCAAAACAAACCCAGGGGAATGATAGGCACAGCAACATACCCTCAAACTTTTGACCCAAAACTTACACTGTCTACAAGAAATGCAGTGTTTTGGGATCGAACAAAGACTGAGGAAACAGCCAACCAATAACTGGCTCAACTTGAGATACATCCCATGGAAAAGCATCAATCTCTGACATCATTAGTGATACTCTGCTATCCTTGCAGACATGATTCTGTGTGTAATCTGTGAGGATCCCTCTAGCAGCTGAATCATACATACACAGATGTCCATAGCCAAACGGTGGATAGATCTTGGGGACTTACAGAAGAATATTTGAAAAGATGGTGGGCTTTGAAGGGAGCAGGAATGCCACAGAAAGACTAACAGAAACCTGGACCGCTGTGGCATTCAGAATCAGAACCACAAAACAAAGAAAATACAGGGGGCTGAACCTAGGCTTCCATGCACAAATGAAGTGTGGTTTTTCATAAGGGTCCAGAACAACTGGGATGGGGCAGTCTCAAAAACTGAAGCCTGTACATGGCTTATGTTCTTCTAACTGGGCTGAGCCTTGTTCTAACTCAGTGGTAAAAGATGCAGCTAGCGTCATGGACAATTGATGTGCCAGGGTACTAGGAAACCTTGGGGCCCACCAACTCATCAGAGGAGAAAGAGAAATGGGATATAGATTATGGGAGGAAGTGACCAGGAGGGAGTCCGTGAGAAATTAAGAAGTGAAATACTACTACTACTATTACTACCAGTACTACTACTACTACAACTAATAATAATAATAATAATAATAATAATAATAATAGACATTAAAAATCAGTTATGGTTACTGTATCAAGTGGAAATTAGTGTATTTCTTGACATTAAATCTTTTTATAACCAGGAAAGGGAATAATATTTGAAATGTAAATAAGAAATACCCAATTTATCTCATAAAACTGCAAAGCTTCTGTAAGGCAAAGGACACTGTGGTTAGGACAAAACCGCAACCAACAGATTGGGAAAAGATCATTACCAATCCTACAACAGATAGAGGCCTTATATCCAAAATATACAAAGAACCCAAGAAGTTAGACTACAGGGAGACAAATAACCCTATTAAAAAATGGGGTTCAGAGCTAAACAAAGAATTCAAAACTGAGGAATGCCGAATGGCTGAGAAACACCTAAAGAAATGTTCAACATCTTTAGTCATAAGGGAAATGCAAATCATAACAACCCTGAGATTTCACCTCACACCAGTGAGAATGGCTAAGATCAAAAACTCAGGTGACAGCAGATGCTGGTGAGGATGCGGAGAAAGAGGAACATTCCTCCATTGTTGGTGGGATTGCAGACTGGTACAACCATTCTGGAAATCAGTCTGGATGTTCCTCAGAAAATTGGACATTGAACTGCCTGAGGATCCAGCTATACCTCTCTTGGGCATATACCCAAAAGATGCCCCAACATATAAAAAAGTCACGTGCTCCACTATGTTCATCGCAGTCTTATTTATAATAGCCAGAAGCTGGAAAGAACCCAGATGCCCTTCAAAAGAGGAATGGATACAGAAAATGTGGTACATCTACACAATGGAATATTACTCAGCTATCAAAAACAATGACTTTATGAAATTCGTAGGCAAATGGTTGGAACTGGAAAATATCATCCTGAGTGAGGTAACCCAATCACAGAAAAACAAACATGGTTTGCACTCATTGATAAGTGGCTATTAGCCCAAATGCTTGAATTACCCTAGATGCCTAGAAGAAATGAAACTTAAGATGGATGATCAAAATATGAATGCTTCACTCCTTCTTTAAAAGGGGAACAAGAATACCCTTGGCCGGGAATAGAGAGGCAAAGATTAAACAGACACAGAAGGAACACCCACTCAGAGCCTGCCCCACATGTGGCCCATGCATATACAGCCATCCAATTAGACAAAATGGATGAAGCAAAGAAGTGCAGGCAAACAGGAGCCAGATGTATATCTCTCCCGAGAGACACAGCCAGAATACAACAAACACAGAGGTGTATGCCAGCAGCAAACCACTGAACTGAGAATAGGACCCCCCTTGAAGGAATCAGAGAAAGAACTGGAAGAGCTTGAAGGGGCTCGAGACCCCATATGTACAACAATGCCAAGCAACCAGAGCTTCCAAGTACTAAAGAATATACATGGACTGACCCTGGGCTCCAACCTCATAGGTAGCAATGAATATCCTAGTAAGAGCACCAGTGGAAGGGGAAGCCCTGGGTCCTGCTAAGAGTGAACCCCCAGTGAACTAGATTGTTGGGGGGAGGGCGACAGGGGGGGGAGGATGAGGAGGGGAACACCAATAACGAAGGGGAGGGGTGAGGGAGATGTTTGCCCGGAAACCGGGAAAGGGAATAACACTCGAAATGTAAAAGAAATACTCAAGTTAATAAAAAAAAAAAGAAAAGAAAAGAAATACCCAATTTACTGAAGATGGAAAAAATAAAAAAATTTTAAAAATCTTATGTTGTTATTTATCCCTGTATTACATTGTTGTGTAAATATTGTACCATTTTATGAATACCAAGGAATCAAAGTGATTCTGAAATCATTCCTCTAAAAAAGTATACTCTTAATATTTGAAGAGATTTGATTAGTAATAATTTAACCATGAATGTCAGAATCTTGAAAAACATGTTTTCTTTTAAATAGTGATTTTTAAAATGGATATGTTTTTTTTTTCAAAACATAAGAATACTATGCTGTAAAAATATGGACAATTTCAGTGAAAATTTCGATTCAGCTAACTGGTCAACCATTTAATTTAACATTTGTCACATCATCTCGTTTTACAGACAGGTCGAGAGCTCAACCACTTTCCCTATTGTCATCTGATTACTCATCTTAGGCATCCTCACTTCCACATTCCAAAGAGCAAACTCAAGACATTGGGGGTTTATTTGGCCCTCTAAACAAATAAAAAACTGAATAAAAAGCTGTCAGCCACAGGATGTACCATAACAAAGGGTTAAAATTCATCAGCGAAAGATGTGCTTTCTGAGATATTCTCTTTTAAACTTATGAGAAAGGGATAAGACTGAAAGATACAAGTGTCTCTGTAGTAATTAGGCTCCTGTTAACAGACCTGGATCCCACAGTTTTGAACATGTTACAGGTAAACCATATACAATTAAAAACAAATCTGGATTGAGTAACTCATGGTTAGATACAGATTCTAAGAGAGTAAAGGGGCAAGTGTCTACAGTACCCGTTCGTCCTCATCATCTATCTTCAGGAGGAATAAACTGGAATTCTGGCAGGTCTGTTTACATTCATCCCATGATTTTCCATCCTTGATGACATAATAACATTTTATACCATAGCAGAACCAGTATGTTTCAATTTCACTGCCTACAACAGAGAAGATAAATGGTTAAACTTATTACTTTGTGGTATTCTATTGACAGATCAATATATTTATTAAGCCTGTGGAGGGGGAGTAAAATCCCACTGATCTCATAAATTGAGATTCTAAAATGCCCAGAGACCCTTGCACACCCATGTTCTATATGAAATTGTTTGTAACCATAGAGATACAAGAAAAAATAGGTTATGTGTTGATCATGGATGAATCAGTAGAGAAAATGTAGCATGAGCACACAAAAGTATACAATTCATCCTTTAAAGGGAAATGAATCAGCCCAGCACGATGACTTATGCCTATAACCTGAGCACTCCAAAGGGAGAGGCAGTAGGATCATCACTATTTTAAGTCCAGCCAAGGCTAAGCAGTGAACTCCAGTCCAGCTTTAGGTATACCATGAGTTCCAAGTCACCCTTGACTGGAGAATGACATCATTTTTTACACTAAAACCCAAATGGTTGACATGGATGAACTTAAGGATGGAACAACCTTATGATTCCATGCAGATCAGGTTTCTAAAGCAGCCCAACTCTATGAAGCAGAAGCTTGTAAGATACCAGGGGCTAGAAAAGAAGAAATGAACATGTGCTACTCAGAGACAGCTAAACTGATGGCAGAATTCTGGATCTGTAGATTACTAGATCTGCAGATCTAGTGTATTATCCCCACAATGATCTATATAATATTGTGCTCTTAGCATTGTTCCATGGTCTGTGCTGCATGCTCTTATCTTAAGAAAAATAAGAGACATATAAAGGAAGTTTTTTTTTGTTCATAGTCTATTTTTGAGATTATGTTGATGCCTTCAATGGTATGACCACATGCCAAATATTTCAATTTGAGTATTTTAAATTGTGTGCACTTTTGGTGTCGAAGTCACATCAATATGAATATTTTGTTTAGTGAGGGGCTGGGAATGGCCATTTTTTACTAACAAACTTTTTCTCCAACCTTCATTTTTCTGTGAACATATAGCCTTGTGGTCCTCATAGTGGCCTGAAATTTTCTGGAATGTCTGGATTGTTCAGAAAGTTATAATCCCCCTCCCACAACCACATATTCATAATAATTAAATCACTAAGTTACCCTTTTCAGACAATGAAGTCATTCTAAAGTAATGAAACAAAATATTTTCCATGGGTTTGGAATACTTCAAATATGTTTTTAGAATTTTTTCTGTCACATGTTTTGTAATGTAGCAATTGTAAATATATTAGTCCATACATAATGAGAATTGTCACATCTTACTATCACAATGTGGTGAGATTATATGCAAGAGGTCTTTGTGAACTCTAAATACTGAAAAAAATATTTAATGATGATTGATAAACTTTGTCAGTTAAAGAAGACCAGTCATGGCGAAGGATAAGAAAGGTTCCTTATGATGTTTGATCTTTTCATCTTTCTAGCTTCAGTCACTGTCACTCACATGGCTGCACTGCGTGCACAACATGTTGAAGCTCTCCTGTTTGCTACAGAAAGGGTTGCTTTGTTACAAACAGTCCAACTCTCTCAAAAAAATGTCAGATGTATTATAATAGCCAGAAGCTGGAAAGAACCCAGATGCCCTTCAACAGAGGAATGGATACAGAAAATGTGGTACATCTACACAATGGAATATTACTCAGCTATCAAAAACAACGAGTTTATGAAATTCGTAGGCAAATGGTTGGAACTGGAAAATATCATCCTGAGTGAGCTAACCCAATCACAGAAAGACATACATGGTATGCACTCATTGATAAGTGGCTATTAGCCCAAATGCTTGAATTACCCTAGATCCCTAGAACAAACGAAACTCAAGACGGATGATCAAAATGTGAATGCTTCACTCCTTCTTTAAATGAGGAAAAAGAATACCCTTGGCAGGGAAGGGAGAGGCAAAGATTAAAACAGAGACTGAAGGAACACCCATTCAGAGCCTGCCCCACATGTGGCCCATACATATACAGCCACCCAATTAGACAAGATGGATGAAGCAAAGAAGTGCAGACCGACAGGAGCCGGATGTAGATCGCTCCTGAGAGACACAGCCAGAATACAGCAAATACAGAGGCGAATGCCAGCAGCAAACCACTGAACTGAGAATAGGTCCCCCGTTGAAGGAATCAGAGAAAGAACTGGAAGAGCTTGAAGGGGCTCGAGACCCCAAAAGTACAACAATGCCAAGCAACCAGAGCTTCCAGGGACTAAGCCACTACCTAAAGACTATACATGGACTGACCCTGGACTCTGACCCCATAGGTAGCAATGAATATCCTAGTAAGAGCACCAGTGGAAGGGGAAGCCCTGGGTCCTGCTAAGACTGAACCCCTAGTGAACTAGTCTATGGGGGGAGGGCGGCAATGGGGGGAGGGTTGGGAGAGGAACACCCATAAGGAAGGGGAGGGGGAGGGGGATGTTTGCCCGGAAACTGGGAAAGGGAATAACACTCGAAATGTATATAAGAAATACTCAAGTTAATAAAAAAAAAATGTCAGATGTAAACAGGTACACACATATACATAAACACACAAAAAAACACACGTATGCAAATTAATCTTGAAACTTTATCTTTGTAAATGCTCTAATTTCATTTTAGCATAAATAGTTGATAAATACACTCTTATTTAAAAAAAGTTCCACGTCCTGTCAGCAACAAAGTTGTAGACTAAGATTTTCGCAGAGAAACAATCAAATTTTCAGGGGTACTTGTTTGTAACTTCATTTCCATGGAGCAGTAAGAGTCAGTGTCAGACATAAGGATCCCCCAAATGATTAACCCAACGATCATCAGCATATTAAGTTGCTGGTTGGACTTCAAAGCTTCCAGAGAAGACACAGTGGCTAGTAATGCAGTTCTGTATTCACATTCCTCATTCCCACTACATACCTGTATGTGGTGAGGAATTTACGACCGTCTTGGTTTTGCTGTACCATCTCTTCTGTTCTCTCTTGAGTGATTCCAGAAAATCATTGCCTGTACTACAGTCTATAGACTTTTTTCTCAGCATTTCTTCCTTTAAGTCAATGTCACTTTGCATGGAGCTGCAATTATGGTGGTGGTTTGGAATTTCCTGCAGTCCATGTTTTTTTTGACTATACTGAAAAACTAAATTAGTCACAGATGTAATATCAATAATTCTTAGAAAGAGTACATATTAAATTTTAAGAATACACAAAAAGCTTCACGTTGACAGCCAATACATATCATTACTTTCATTGGTACTTTAACATTTATACATTAGCACTTCAACTAATTCACTATAGAAACAGTTACATCAATTTTCTCAAAAATAAATTGCATGTAAAGTAAATAATACAACTGAAAATTTTTGGTGGGAGTAACTTCCATTCACTTCATTCTTTGAAGCACAAATTTACACATTATAACCTAAGTAAAATATTCAATAAATAGTTAACACACCATGAAAATATGAACTAAATATGTTAAGAAATAGCACAATTCTTTTTGGAGCATATGGAATGCAATATATCCACACACATAGCTATGTTTTAGCACAGCCTGTAAGTGATTTCCTCTGTCAATGTGGAGGAATCCAATAAACTTTAACCTTAAATTCCTCTGTACAAATGAACTCTTTTGACTT
This sequence comes from Rattus norvegicus, assembly GCF_021556685.1. Taxonomy (NCBI): domain Eukaryota; kingdom Metazoa; phylum Chordata; class Mammalia; order Rodentia; family Muridae; genus Rattus; species Rattus norvegicus. The sequence continues at coordinate 166,853,517 of NC_141537.1, forward strand.
AAGCATAACCTCAATGTATATAGAAGAAATAGAAAAATAAGGACACCGATTCTTTGCATAGTGGTCTCTCATAAAATATTTATGTAAGATTAACAATCACATGAGATCAGAAAAAAAAGACTATCACCAAGTCCTCAGAAAGTACATAACCAAAAACATGACAGAATAAGGCAACTCCCAACAGCCCCAGATTTAACAGATTAGTTATGAAAGAGAACAGACACTACAGTATGTCAGGAAAAAAAATACTAATATCCAGAGATTCTGTCTCATCCAGTGATTACAAGCAGGACAAAGAATAGAGTGTAAAACTGCATGTTTCTTGTCTAAAGCTACTTTTTAGACACAAGTTCAAACATGATGTATCTCAATTACTCACTGTGTGACACCAATGCAGCAGCGATAACCAGCCGAAGGGGGATTCCGAGAGCTATCACAATGAGCAGACAGGGGACTGAACACACTTAAATCAACAAAACAAAGCAAGAAATTCTCCATGAAAAGACCACCCCTCAGTACTAATTACAATTTTTGTAGCATGGAAACAAAGGGAATTTTATACAAGTCTTTGATATGAACTGACTGAAAATGTGCTCTCAAAAGTATGCATTTCTACCTAAAATGTAGCCACTCAAGAAATCATATAGGTGTGAAGTCTCACAAAAGTTTGTACAATGGTTGTCCTATATTGTGAATCCTCCTGACTCAGCCTAACAGGAGCTAGATGATAGGCATGTAACCTCACCCATTTCTATAGGAACAAAAGTACCTTCTACAGATATCACTAGAGGCATAGATGCAATCCAAGTACAAGGTACTTGGTACCTTTACTTTACTTGGTAAAGCAGGGGCATGCAGTCCACCAGAAAGATAATTTGGCATGGAGGGGAAATAAAGAGGGATTGGATGTTCCTGAGAACTGGTAGAGAACGACAGCTGCTCTGGTCCTCAACTATCTATTTTTCCCTGTAATTTCAAATTGCTCAATATAATACTAAATATTTTGGTGTATCTAGTGTATTTGGAATCTGACACTCATGCCTCTAATTACCACTACAAAAAAGAAAAAGATCTCAGCTTGGAGCACAGCTATAGCAGCAGCTTGTGCAGAGTAAGTAAAAAAGAGTAAAAATTGAGATTTCCTCAGTTTCATTAATAAACCAAATTATTCTTTGATAATTTTGGAGTTTAGCCATCCCCACACAATCTAATCCTCTCATCCCCTCTCCCTTCATCTGCAACTTTATTCTCAGGAAGAAACTTCCTAATTTGATGGACAATTCTTGGCTAGTTGCATTAGATGTTGGGATATTTCTGACAATTAAGATGCTTTCTTTGAGAGTGAAAGTATTGTTTCTAATGCATAAGCTTCATTTCCTTAGAATTTTCTTCCTCTAGAACTTTTTTGTGTTTTTTCAGACCATAGTTGTCTGTTAGTATTAATGTTTGGATATTTATGACAATTAAAACACTTTCTTTGAGAGTGAAAATATTGTTTCTAACGCCTAAGTTTTGCTTCCTTAAGAGTTCATTTCTCTAGAACATTTCATGTATTTTTAAGCACTGTTAGGTTTGAAGGTTTTGGAATCCTTCTTAATTAGACTAAATAATAAGAAAACCTCCAAATGCCTTCTCACTTCTTGATTCCCAATAAATTTTTCTTACACATTGACATTATACTAATCAGCAAATCTGATTTATTCCTTTACAAGCAAACATCCGAGAAGTAGACATATGGTTATATTTTTTCTTTCTGTTCCTTTTTATTTTAAATCTTGCTTTATTTTTTCACAATTTTGTACATAATTATCCTCCAATCAATACTCTTTTCTTACCTCTCACCCTGGTGCTTAACCAAGCCCAGATGAAATGGAACATTATACATTTCAATAAAAGCCAGTAGGATATTTTTAAATTATTAAGTTTAAAATACATTTTAAAAGTGATTTTAGACACTTAAAACACTTACCTCTGGGGCCAGCTTTTCTGGACGACTGAGTCTCCTCAGGCCTCACCTGGTTCTGTAACCCTGAAGACTTATGAAATCTCTCAGTGGAGAAAATGACCTCCTGCTCACTCATCTTGGGAGTATGTAGAGTATGTTCTCTGTTAAAATATGTTCCTGGGTGGTTTCTAAAAGAAAATGTTAAAATATCCACCTTTAGGAAGGTACATGGACTGATAATACAGAAGGTTGGGAAAGGTGGGGTCTGTCTAATTCCCTTAATGATACAAACATCCTGACAAGGAATGACCTCGATTTCCATTGAGGTGATTTCCCTTTGCAGACTTGTATTAAAATGGTTTATAATTCTAATGGCAACAACACTTTCTAGTAAATATGAAAAGAATTAAAAATTTACTACTAAGTCATTCTGATATTAGCACAGCTTGTTTGTTCAAATTATTCAGCATATAAAAATGTTAGGTAAAATTGGTATCAGTGGAAATCATTGAAAAATTATGCAAATAACAAAGTCTCAATGCCTTAGAAATAAAAATGTTGCTTTGAAATTATTTGCATACTTTGATAAATATATTAATATTGAATGATATTACAGTCTTTTTTTACATATATACATGACTCTCAGAGTTCCCCATACACTTCTGCAGGTGATCTAAGACACTTAAATATCTCTTGGGTTGAGGCCCAATCAGCTCAGATCTCCAACCTCTCCACCCAGCCACTATCTACACATTCCCATCCATGATTAAGCCTGGTAAATGTATTTAACTAGAAAAGATCCTATTGAGTCAGATAATCCAATCCAGACCATCTCATCAGGAGCTCCTGATTCAAAGTCTACAGAAATGCTTTGTAATTTTTAGTAACTGCAGCAACGAGGAAAGTAGAAAGGGGACTTTGCTTGGTGGGGTGTGGGAGCAACAGAGAGAGGCATAGAAGATACAATATTAAGTTTCAATCCAAAATCATTCCATGTACACAGTCATGTCACATATAACATAAAAATAACAATAACATAATGCATTAATAAACAGTAAGCATTTGTAACTGGCCTTTCCCTCACATTAAAAACTCAGCTGAGAACCAGAAGACAATAAAAACAAGCTGCACATGCATTCTTTTCTAGATTTTTAATGTATGAAGTTTACTGAAGTGAATCTTCTTTTGCCTTACTCCTTAACAAAAGAAAGAATCCTTTAATTACAGGATTATTTTTCAAAATTTTTTATTAATATTGCTCTTGGGATAGGTGTGCCCAATCCAAGTTGCATGAGTCCAGAAAACAACTTTACAAAGTGAGTTCTCTTACCCACCTTCATGTGAGTTTCAGGAATCAAACTCAGGTATTCAGTCAGGCTGCTGTAAAAGTATATTTACACGCTGACCATTTTACCTGGATCCTATTAGCACATCTTTCAGATGGATAGTATATAAACATTTAGCACAGTTAAAGACTCATGAACTCCATAGATTCCTCTACTTTAATTTCACAGTACACAAATAATTATTCCCAGCCTACTCAACAAGAAGATCACCAGTGCAGAATTACAATTTTCTCGTGCTACCAGAGTTAACATGATCTAACACAACCAACAGGGCTTCCTGCATCAATCCCACTCTCATGTTACACTATGTATAATTCTCTTGAATATATTTGATCATTTTATAGAAAATCAATAGTGCGGTTATTGTTACCTTGGTCTCTACACTGAAGTGATGCTGGTAGAAGGAATGGATCCCCCAATTGGGGAAATGTTTACCTCTCCTGGTCTGTATACTGTAAGAGGCTCCAAGACGAAAGGCAGAACTAACATTTCTCTGTGTAATACTCAACCTCAAGATCTTCTGCCCCTCCTCTTGACCAAAGTGAAAAGAGGAAATTACATTTGAAAGCTCACTCTGAGAGCAAAGGAGGAACATATGGTTCCATATACTATGAATGAAATATACATAAATGATATTTGATGTTTAAGAACAAGAATACTCCAGAGAGAGCAAAACAAGTGTCATTAGCAAAACTACTAGGAAAAAGAGGGACTGAAGATCCTCTACTTGCAACTTTTTAACAGACTGTTGGAAATTTTTTCTTATGCTACTATGTTTATATTTAATTCATGATTTTGAATCATGCTTGTTGCTTCTAATTATTATTAGCAATGCCTTTAAAGAATTCACATTTCCACTGATAAAGTCTTCCTTTACACTCTTCTAGCTTTTTAATTATAAATGGAAGAATCTATGAACATTGATGTAATTTCATATGCAGTGGTTACTGCTGATGTTTTCATGATACTGGAATATCAGCAAATATTCCTCCCCAGAGCTACAGACCCATGCCTCAGTTTGGGTTTCTTCCAGTGTTGTGTTTTTGGCTTGTTCGTTTTTGTGGTTGTTGTGGTTGTTGTTTTAATGTAGCTGTACCTTGCTGTGGACCACCAGCTGCTCTCACATTCACACACCTCTGGAGTAACACTTTTCTGCCTTTGCTTTACAGCTGTACACGACTACACCAATTTCATACATGTTTCTGATAGTAATTTTTCTAATAAATTACAAGCTTTTCTTCATTTTACATATATTGATCTCAAGATATCTTAAGCCTTACATATTTATCAATAATTTATGTATGGCATAAATTAATTAGATAATGTTTCACTGCTGAACATTCTTTTTATTTTATAGCATTTTGTTGTTCTGAGTTTTAAAACTAGAAAAAACATACTTTCATAAATACTAAGAAAGACATTCTATGTATGAAGTCATAGGATTCAAGGAGATAGAAATTTTAGAAATTTTGATGTATATTATCGAATGACATCTAGTTCAATTGCACACTATAATGATTTTTGAAGCTGAAATAATGTGGTTTTTTCTATGAATTTGCCATTGCATTTGTGATGAGAATTCCTAGAAAGAAAGGGTTTGAGCAAAGACTGCTTCAAACTACAGAGAAGTGGTGACATGGTGTGGGCCTAGAGACCAATTATCTTAGAAGTTAGCTCTAGTCCTCTAAGTAACCTGTGTCAGAACTAACATTAATAGATTATGAAATTCGTAGGCAAATGATCAGAACTGGAAAATATCATCCTGAGTGAGCTAACCCAATCACAGAAAAACACACATGGTATGCACGCATTGATAAGTGGCTATTAGCCCAAATGCTTGAATTACCCTAGATGCCTAGAACAAATGAAACTCAAGACGGATGATCAAAATGTGAATGCTTCACTCCTTCTTAAAAAGGGGAACAAGAATACCCTTGGTAGAGAATAGAGAGGCAAAAATTAAAACAGACACAGAAGGAATACCCATTCAGAGCCTGCCCCACATGTGGCCCATGCATATACAGCCATCCAATTAGACAAGATGGATGAAGCAAAGAAGTGCAGGCAGACAGGAGCCGGATGTAGATCTCTCCCGAGAGACACAGCCAGAATACAGCAAACACAGAGGCGTATGCCAGCAGCAAACCACTGAATTGAGAATAGGACCCCCCTTGAAGGAATCAGAGAAAGAACTGGAAGAGCTTGAAGGGGCTCGAGACCCCATATGTACAACAATGCCAAGCAACCAGAGCTTCCAGGGACTAAGCCACTACCTAAAGACTATACATGGACTGACCCTGGACTCTGACCTCATAGGTAGCAATGAATATCCTAGTAAGAGCACCAGTTGAAGGGGAAGCCCTGGGTCCTGCTAAGACTGAACCCCCAGTGAACTAGATCGTTGGGGGGAGGGCGGCAGGGGGGAGGATGGGGAGGGGAACTCCCGTAAAGAAGGGGAGGGGGATGTTTGCCCTGAAACCGGGAAAGGGAATAACACTCGAAATGTATATAAGAAATACTCAAGTTAATAAAAAAATAGATTTGATTAATAAAAAAAAACTCCATGAAGTCTACGAACATAGCGAACCACTAAATTCCACTAACCTGAAGGCTTAGAGTGTCTTCTCCCATCTTTCTGCAAAGACCTCTCTGATACACCAACAATGGATGATGGAAATTTCTTGATTTATGAATTTCTAGGTACTTCAAAACTCCAAAAACTCGTTATACATTGAAAGTGGAGGCATGGTCATTCAAAATGTTTCCAGAATATATTGTCTTTTATTCTTTTTACTATGAAAGCTGGTTTTTGAATCAATAGCCCTTCGTTTAAAGCTTGCTGTGCACACATTGCTACTGAAGTTGCACATTCTAGTGATGCTTCACATGCTGAATACTTTAGACAATTCACAGAGATAGAATGTAGAAAGGGTTGACCTCATATAACAGAATAATCACAATAACAACAATGATAATACTAATACCAGTGATAGTAACAAATCAATATTAGTAACAGAATAAACAGAAGATGGAAAAGATTATTTGATTTCAATAATCTGTTGCTATGAGCTCACACTTTGCAGAATATGTTCACATCTATCAATAAACTTTACTTTCATTTGATTGTAGATTTTCCACGTTGGTTCTTGTTTATGATGAAATCAAATTAACCTCTTCTTAAAATCAAGAGACAGTGGTTAATCAAGCCCAGGTAAATGGCAGATAGCTCAAGAGTAGAAGGGGAACTGACGATGCACTGACAAGCATGATGCCTAAAAGGGTATGTCAGAGAGGACCTTTGATTCTCTCCTACATTACTAACTTCAATCTACCCTCAAATCATCATTACTTCTGTTCTAGAAAACCCACAGTTCTCCCTCATCTGGGAGGTTTATATCACAGTGCCCACATAAATATCAAGGGTGCTGAGACCTGTTTGTATCTTATCTCTAATGAGAGGGTGTCATCTTTACCAGAGATGATCACCATATTCACAGGGCACATTTGTATATGCTTTCTGCATATCGTTGCCTCCTTGAACATCATGAAAAAACTGTGGGCAAGAAGTCCATAACTGTTTGGTCATAATCGTTACCATAGCATTAATGGGAGATAAGGGGCCTACCAGTGTGATTGAGGAAGGAGGAGGGTAATTAACAGATACCAAACACACAATGGGTGGTTTTTGTTTGTTATTTGTTTGTTTGGATAGATAACAGCGTGTCTATAAATGTAAACTCAAAGAGCAGCAGCTTTTGCTTAGTTTTGTACAATGAGCTCTGAATTGTCTGTAAACTGTTAAGTGGCACAATTAGCCACTTGAAAGATATAATGATTGGAGAAGAATTGAAAATGATTGACAGTCCAGTTTTGTTTCTTTAACTAAAGTGAAACATAAAACATGAAGCACCAAACTCACAAGTAATAAAACAGTGACATGAAAAACTTGAAGATATTGTTTTCTTGACATTTGTCTTAATTTTTTTTTGTGAAAAATCAAACAAAAAACACACACAGAAACACATATTCACACAAATACATATTTATTTTTCTGGCTACTTTGCTGTAAAAGTATTTAGTTATGAAACCTCAAGTGTCCACTCCTTTATGTTGAGGCAGACACAATACTAGTTCCACATTCAAACCTTCCAATCAGAACCTCAGACCTCAGTGAAATTGCTCAGCTGCAAGCTGCTCTTCCTATCCCAGGCTGAGATACGGGACACCTGCTGTAGTTAACAGTCCATAGGATAGGGCTAACCACTTGCTTCACTGGGAGAACTGACTGATCCTGGCCAGAGTCCCATTTCTTGGTGACTCTGTTTTTGTTTTTGTTTTTATTAGATATATTTCTTTACTTACATTTAAAATGTTATTCCCTTTCCCGGTTTCCTGTACATAACACCCTTCCCCCTACCCCTACCCTATACTGGTGTTCCCTGCATCCACCCACCTTACCGCCCCTACCCCAGGCATTCCCCTGCACTGGGGGTCCAAACTTGTCAGGACCAAGGGCTTCCCCTTTCACTGGTGACCCAAGAAGTGTATTCACTGCTACATATGCAGTTGGAGTCCTGGGTTAGTCCATGTATGGTCTTTGGGTAGAGTTTAGTCCCTGGAAGCTCTGGTTGGTTGTCATTGTTGTTCTTAAGGGATTTCAAAGCTCCTTCAGCTCTTTCAGTCCTTCCTCTAATTCCTGCAAAAGGGGTTCTGTTCTCAGTTCAGTGGTTTGCTGCTAGCATTTACTTCTGTATTGGACATTTTCTGGATGTGTGTCTCAGGAGAGATCTATATCCAGTCGCATTCAGCATACAGTTTTTAGCTTCATCAATCTTATCAAGTTTTGGTATATATATATATATATATATATATATATATATATATATATATATATATATATATATATGCCACATGGGCCACATGTGGAGCAGGCTCTGAATGGCCATTCATTCAGTCGCTACTCTAAACTTTGCTTCCATATCCCCTCCTGTGGATATGTTTTCTCCTTTTACTAAGGAGTAGGAATATCTGCATTTTGGTTATACTTCTTGAGATTCCTGTGGTCTATGGATTACATCTTGGGTAATTCGAGGTTTGGGGCTAATATCCACTTATCAATGAGTGCATACCGTGTGTGTTTTTATGTGAATGGGTTACCACACTCAGAATGATATTTTCTAGTTCATTCCATTTGCCTATGAATTTCATGAAGTCATGTTTGTTGATAGCTCAGTAGTACTACATTGTGTAGATGTACCGTATTTTTGAATACATTTTTCTGTTGAAGGGCATCTGGGTTCTTTCCAGCTTCTGGCTATTGTAAATAAGACTGCTATGAACATAGTGGAGCATGTGTCTTTGTTGTATGTTGGAACATCTTTTGGGTACATGCCCAGGAGAGTTACAGCTGGATCCTAAGGTAGTGGAATGTCCAATTTACTAAGGAACCTCCAGACTGATTTCCAGAGTGGTTGTACTAGTCTGCAATACCACCAATAAAGGAATAGTGTTCCTCTTTCTCCACATCCTTGCCAGCATTTGGTGTCACCTGAAATTATATCTTAGCCATTCTGACTGGTGTCAGGTGCAATCTCAGGGTTGTTTTGATGTCCACTTTCCCAATGACTAAGGATGTTGAACATCTCTTTAGATGCTTTTTGGTCATTCGATATTCCTCAGTGGAAAATATTTTGTTTATCACTGTACCCCGTTTTAATAGGTTTATTTGGTTCTCTAGAGTCTAACTTCTTGAGTTATTTGTATATTTTGGATATTAGCTCTCTATCAGATGTAGGATTGTTAAAGATCTTTTCCCAATCTGATACTTGCTGTTTTTTCCTCACAGTGTCCTTTGTCTTACAGAATTATGAGGTCCCAATTGTTGATTCTTGATCTTAGAGCATAAGCCATTGGTGTTTTTTTTTTTTTTTCAGAAAATGTTCCCAGTGTTCATGTGTTCGAGACTCTTCCCCACTTTTTCTTCTTTAATTTTGAGAGTATCTGATTTGATGTGGAGGTCCTAGATTCACTTGATCTTATGCTTTGTACATGATGATAAAAATGGATGGATCTGCATTCTTCTACATGCTGACCTCCAATTCAACCAGCATCATATGTTGAAAATGCCATATTTCTTTTGTTGGACGGTTTTAGCTCTTTTGTCAAAGATCAAGTGACCATAGGTGTGTGAGTTCATTTCTGGGTCTTCAATTCTGTTCCACTGATCTACCTGCCTGTCTCTGTACCAATACCACACAGTTTTTATGACTATTGCTCTGTAATACATCTTAAAGTCAAGGATGGTGATTCCACCAGAAGTTCTTTTATTGTTGAGTATACTTTCTGCTATCTTGTGTCTTTTGTTATTCTAAATGAATTTGCAAATTGCTCTTTCTATCTCTATAAAGAATTGAGTAGGAATTTTGATGGGAATTGCATTGAATCTGTAGATTGCTTTTGACAAAATGGCCATTTTTTACTATATTAATCCTGCCAATCCATGGGAGATCTTTCCATCTTCGGAGACCTTCCTCAATTTCTTTATTCAGAGATGTGAAGATCTTGTCATACAGATCTTTCTTTCACTTGCTTGGATAAACTCACACCAAGATATTTTATAATATTTGAGACTATTTTGAAGGGTGTCATTTCCCTAATTTCATTCTAAGCATGTTTAGTAGTTTAGTAGAGGAAGTTTACTGATTTGTTTGAATTAATTTTATAACCCGACACTGATAAGTTGTTTATCAGGCCTAGTCATTCTCTGGTGGAACTTTTGTGGTCACTTAAGTACACTATCATATCATCTGCAAATAGTGATATTTTGATTTCTTCCCTTCCAATTTCTATCCCTTTGACCTCCTTTTTTTTTAGATCCAATTGGTAAGATATAATTGCTCACTGAAACATACAAAGCCCAGTACCATCCATCCCTTGAGAACATTAATAACAACCTGTAAATACACAGAGCAGAATCTTAACATCACCTGCCATGGCTTCTCCCCTCTCTCTGTCTTCTCTTCTCTCTCTTAATCTCCTCCTCTTCCTTCAAACTTCTCTCCCGCCCATCCTTCCTTCTCCTCCAATGACAGGCCTCCTTCTATCCTGTACCTGCCCCTCACCAGTACTTTACAAATTCAATGGAGAGGTGGTTCTGGTGAAGTCACCTGAGTTCTGAGTCCTTGACTAGGCAGCTATCCTTGGGGCAGTGGAATTAGCATCAAAATACAGTAACTTCAGGGCAAACCACAACATTTCACCCTTTTTGTCCAGTTAAAAAGTCTTTTCACTTATATATTGAGTACAATTACCATTCTACAATTTATAAAGCATATGATATACTCAACACCCAGTCCATCACTATATCAGTTACACAGAACATTCCATTCCAGCTTAAGAAAGGCTTAAAATCTATATTATATCTTGGCTAGCTTGTATACTATCTGATAATTATCCAATAAAATATGTATATTTAGAGTTAAACAGCCTGATAGGCTATGAGACTATAATGTCTTCAACCCCGTCAGAAATCTGGGAATGACCAAATATCTATACACATAGGAAGCCTAACACGGCTTCCAGAACTGAGAGGCTGTGGAGACAAATCTCCGCTAGCACAGTCCCCTGTTAGCAACATGTGAGCTCAAATCTTCAGCCTTCTGGCCCAAAATCAACTGACAGACTCTAGAAATGCAGATTTTGAAGGGCTGATCACTCTGTCTTGGCAGAGTTTATCAGTCAACTATTCTGCATATTTTGTCCTTTTCTGGACAGTATTAGTCTGCAGATGAAACAGGCAGTTTTGTTTAGTAGCTGCCTAGCAACAAAGTATTGCCTCACCTAGAGGTAGAGATGTTCACATTCTTCATTAAATCCACCAAAGGGTAACTGTTAGGAGCAGATATGTCTCAACAAAAGATAAATAACTTTAAATCTCAAATTTGTGGATTTCTGACGTTTTTGAAAACCACCTATATATAGAAGACAATCTGGACTGTTATCTTTATAGCTTAATAATATCTTGAAAGTTCTCTCACAAACTCAGAGCCATGACTCTGCTATTTGAATCTTAACTCACAGGTGTAATCAACTCAGAAGTTTGTAATGACAACAATAGAAGGACTGGCTCTAAACCTTGTACTTTTAAACTTTTAACAAATAAATTCTACATCAAAGCAAAGATATGATTTTAGCTAGTTACCAAATGAGATTATGACTGTACAATTCAATCTAGCTAATTCCTCCCTGTTAAATTACAACCAATTTTAAATTCCTCATAAAACAATTTTAGAATAACCACTTTCAGCCCCCCAAAGTCCAGGGAATTGGGGTGACGACTCCTCCATACTTCTTCAAGCTGTACAGGGGCGTTGAGATATCCTTGGGGGTAGGGGGTGTGAAGAATGAAGCAAATGCTGTAGCAGGATGTGTCCTGACTGGACCCAGTTGGAAGTCCTTGAGACCAGGATTCCAAGTAAGTAGGCACGCTCTGTAAAATACAACTCTGAAGACAAAAGTTTAGAATCGAGATATCTTTTTGTTTGATTCTCCTGAATAAATTTTTCAGGCAGTCTACCTCTATCAAATCTGATCAGTATGACCCTGTGAGGTTTCCAGAGCCTAATCACAGGCTTTAAAAACACAAAGACAAAATCTTTCTCCCAAAATACTGTGTTCCTTAGTCTGAAACCAGAAAAGCTTGTATCTTGCACTCTCTCCCAGAGTAATAATATAATCATAAAACTCAAAGTCACACCCATCATGAATATTAAACATTTTTTTAAAAAAAGGATGTAAGCTAAACAATGAGCCTGATAGGCTTTTGTACTCTGTGATATCAGGAAATTAACCCAAAATTCCCGTGGAGCCCAGGTTAAGAGAATTCAAGCTTCCTGTTGTGGTAAATATCAAAAGTAACCACAAACACTCACTAGCTGACATCAACGAGCCATATGGCCTTTAGCAGGGTAATTCATAAAACAAACCAAATACCTTTTATCAATCCTTTGACCTCCTTTTGTTGTGTAATTGCTCTGGCTAGGACTTCGAGAACTATATTGAATAAGTAGGAAGAGAGCGGGCAGCCTTGTTTAGTCCCTGATTTTAGTGGAATTGCTTCAAGTTTCTCTCCCTTAGGTTGATGTTAGCTACTGGTTTGCTGTATATTGGTTTTACTGTTTTTAGATATGGACCTTGAATTCCTTATCTTTCCAGGACTTTTATCATGAAGGAGTGTTGAGTTTTGATAAATGCTTTCTCAGCATCTAATGAAATGATCATATGGTTCTTATCTTAGAGTTTGTGTATATAGTGGATTATGTTTATGGATTTCCATATATTTAACCATCCCTGCATCCCTGGCTTGAAGCCTACTTGATCATGATGGATGATCCATTTGATGTGTTATTGAATTCGGTTTGCAAGAATTTTACGGAGTATTTTTGCGTCAATATTCATAAGGGAAATTGGTCTGAAGTTCTCTTTCTTTGTTGGGTCTTTGTGTGGTTTTGGTATAACTGGTGTTTCTATTTCTTAAGTGAGAAATTTGACCAGCAAGCAATAGATTAAAGTTCATACGTCTTAAGAAACCCAAAACATCTCTCTTTTGAGATTTCCCATGCTTGTATCCACCCTGTGCATTTATAATGACAGTTATTTTAACACTCTGCCTTCTCTGCCTACCTGCATAGTACTAGATGGGCTCATGCACTGAGAAGAAATGAGGAAGATGATTCAGGAACATACTAAGCATGATAAAGGGACATAAAGGGACGTGCATATGGTGTATGGTGGATTTATGAGCTCTTCACTACCCAAGGATACAATTGCCTCTTGAGGAAGAAAGTTAGGCAACAATATATAAGACCTTTCCTCTTCAGTCTCTCTTTTCTCACTGTGTCATACTTCAGAGCAAAGTCTCTCTAATCTAGCTCCACTGCATTTTCTGTGGAGTCTGAAGGCTCAGCAAATCCTCCGTAAAGCACCCTTTAAAGTTTGATTCTTTGTCATAATGTGTGGTCTCATATAGTTCAGGATGGCCCATATATTCTATGTAGCTGAGACAGCCCTGAAACACTTGATCTTCTACCTTCTAACTTGTGAGCTCTGGAAATACACAGTGATCTGCCATATCCAGCCTTCATATCATTTTTCTACTTTTTATTTTGTACTTATTTTTCTTATTTTGTTGAGAAGTTGTATCCTAGTTCATATTTCAATAAGCCTATGGATCCTGCTATTAAGACAGGCAAAGTTATCTGTGGTTAAACTTATACCTTAGCCCTTTGTAACAAACAGCTCTCTCTTATATTAAGTAAATATATAGGAATGCAATAGCACAATTTTCAAATAATCTCAGCTATCTTTCATAGTACTGTCAACAATATGGAGTGGGCATATTGAAAATGGCTAGTCTTCCGTAGAACCCAGTTTTGATTCCCAGAACTCACATTTAATATCTTGATGACCTTGAAAGTCTAAGGACATTTTTATGGTAAGTTTTCTTTTCAATTCACCACAGATTAGAATCAGGTGATATTTGACCCAGCATTTCTAGCCTTCTATCATGGAATAAGAAAGAGCTGCACTGCAGGAAGACTAAAGGCTTTCCATGCCACACTGGGACTACTAAAAGTCACAGCCTTTTGGGCTGAACAGCCACTGGCTTGTCACCTCCCTAGATGTGACATTGTGGAACTACTCCAAGTGTTGAGAGAGTAGCCAGGAAGAGTATTCTATTCTCCGTCATGATTCACATGTTGTGAACTGTATAGCATGTGCAGAAGTATTAAGTCCTTATATATGTGATCTTTGGGTTACTAATTTTAATAGAAATAGCACTCATAGGCCTAGTTAGGTATCGCCAAAGTAATGAGTCATAGCTACACCCATTGATTCTTTGGCAACTCCCTTATCCTAGGTCTCTGTACATACTGGACAATGAAGCAAACAAACTTTGAAGGGAATAGTTTATTTAACTTCATATGCTACTCCTGGATGTTAAAGGAATATGGAACAAAAACTTAGGTGAAGGTTCAAAGCAGAAACCACAGAGAAACTCTCTTTGCCCTGGCACCTCTAACTACAGCAGGCGTATTCTCTTTTGCTAAGGCTAGACAAGGCACTCCAGCTTGGGGAAGAGGATCCAAAGGTAATCAACAGGATAGCAACAGCTTCCACCCCAATTCATAGGGGGCCATATGAATATAAAGTCTTATATCTGTTAAAATATGTAGGAATCCTAGAACCTGTCCTTGCATGCTCTTTGGTTGGTGCTTCAGTCTCTATGAGGCTCCATGGGTCCATGTTAGCTAACTATGTAAGTTCATTTTTGGCATCCCAATCCTAACCCCTACTCTTCAAAAAGACATCCTGAGTCTTGCCTACTATTTGAATGTAGGGACAAAACATCTGTTTCCATCAGCTAGTTACTGGGTGAAGACACTCAGGAATTACTCTACATGCCACAGTACAAGCATAGCAGAGTATCGTTAATCATGTCAGAGTTTGGCTCTTTCCCAAGGAAATTTGAGGCAATCATTGGTTGGCCATTCCCACAATCTCAACTCTATTTTATTAAACTGTATTTTGTAGGCTGGACAAACATTGAGTGAAACGTGTTGGGGGTAGATTGGTGTTTGTTTCCCTTCAATGGAAGTCCTATCTGTCTGCTAGACATGGCCACAATACGGTGAACACCATATCCCCAGTTCTTAGGAGTGTCAACTAGGGTCATCCCCATAAGCAACCAGATGATTTTCCCATACCAGGTCACAGGCTCATCTCAGAGATGCCCTCCAACTGAGTCCCTTTCTCTCTCTCAATCCTTTTCTACACTCCCTCACCACACCACACCCTCATCTCCACTAGCCTCCTCACCACACCCACATCTATTTTGCTCTGTTTATCCAACTCTTATGTATAATTTATTTCCCATTCTTAGTAAAATACAATCATCTTCACTTGATTCCTT
This sequence comes from Rattus norvegicus, assembly GCF_021556685.1. Taxonomy (NCBI): domain Eukaryota; kingdom Metazoa; phylum Chordata; class Mammalia; order Rodentia; family Muridae; genus Rattus; species Rattus norvegicus. The sequence goes on from NC_141537.1 coordinate 166,868,779, forward strand.
CTTGTGACTTAGTTTTTTGAATCTTTGGAAGGTAGTATGGGTTTCATACACTTTATGGTAAATGCTCACTTATAACGGAGTGCATACTATGTGTGTTTTCGGTTTCTGAGGTTCTTCATTTAGGATAATATTTTCTAGTTCCATTAATTTACTACAAATTACATGACATTATTTTAAATAGCTGAATAGCTATTGTTTGGATACACCACAATTTCTTAATACATTCTTCAGCTGAGGAGCTTCTAAGATGTTTCACATTTCTGGCTATTATGAATGAAGTTGCTTTGAACATAGTTAAACAGGATGTGATTGTGATGTGGTAAAGCATCTTTTAAGTATGGACCCATGGTCCCATGAATGATATAACTGAATCATTAATTAGAACGTTTTTCAATTTCCTGAGAAATTGTCCAATTTATTTCCAGTACAGTTGTACAAATATGCATTCCTGCCACCACTGGGCAAGTAGTCCTCATGCTCCACATCCTCACTAGCATGTGCTCTCCCTTAAGATTTTTATCTTGGCAATTCTGATGGGTATAAAATCTTTTCATTGATGAAAAAGATGCTGAACATTTAAGTGTTTCATTGGGTGTTCCTTCTGTGTCTGTTTTAATCTTTGCCTCTCTATTCCCTGCCAAGGGTATTCTTGTTCCTCTTTTAAAGAAGGAGTGAAGCATTCACATTTTGGTCATCCTTCTTCAGTTTCATGTGTTCTGTGCATGTAGATTAATTCAAATTTTGGGCTAATAACGACATATCAATGAGTGCATACCATGTGTGATTTTCTGTGATTGGGTTACCTCACTCAGGATGATATTTTACAGTTCCATCCATTTGCCTATGAATTTCATAACATCATTGTTTTTGACAGCTGAGTAATATTCCATTGTGTAGATGTACCACATTTTCTGTATCCATTCTTCTGCTGAAGGGAATCTGGGTTCTTTCCAGCTTCTGGCTATAATAAATAAGACTGCTAGGAACATAGTGGAGCACGTGACTTTGTTGTATGTTGGGGCATATTTTGGGTATATACCCAACAGAGGTATAGCTGGGTCCTCAGGTAGTTCAATGTCCAATTTTCTGAGGAACCTACAGACTGAATTCCAGAATGTTTGTACAGTCTGAAATCCCACCAACAATGGAGGACTATTCCTCTTTCTCCACATCCTCGCCAGCATTTGCTGTCACCTGAGTTTTTGATCTTAGCCATTCTCACTGGTGTGAGGTGGAATCTCAGGGTTGTTTTGATTTGCATTTCCCTTATGACTAAAGATGTTGAACATTTCTTTAGGTGTTTCTCAGCCATTTATCACTCCTCATCTGTGAATTCACTGTTTAACTCTAAAGCCAATTTATTAATCGGGTTATCTGTCTCCGTGCAGTCTAACTTCTTCAGTTCATTGTATATTTTGCATATAAGCCCTCTATCAGTTGTAGGATTGGTAAAGATCTTTTCCCAATCTGTAGATTGCTGTTTTGTCCTAACCACAGTGTCCTTTGCCTTACATAAGCTTTGCAGTTTTATGAGATCCTATTTGTGGATTCTTGATCTTAGAGCATAAGCCAATAGTGTTTCCTTAAGGAAATCTTCTCCAGTGCGCATGTGTTCGAGATGCTTCCCCACTTTTGCTTTTATTAGTTTGAGTGTATCTGGTTTGATGTGGAGGTCCTTGAGCCACTTAGACTTAAGCTTTGTACAGAGTGACAGCATGGATCGATCTGCATTTTTCTACCTGCTGACCTCCAGTTGAACCAGAACCATTTGATGAAAATGCTATCTATTTTCCATTTGATGGTTTTGGTTCCTTTGTCAAAAATCAAGTGGCCATAGCTGTGTGGGTTCATTTCTTGGTCTTCAATTCTATTCCACTGGTTTATCTGTCTGTCTCTGTACCAATACCATGCAGTTTTTATCACTATTGCTCTGTAACACTGCTTGAGTTCAGGGATAGTGATTCCCCTGGAAGTATTTTATTGTTGAGGAGAGTTTAGCTATTCTGGGGTTTTTGTTATGCCAGGTGAATTTGCAAATTGTTCTAACTCTCTGAAGAAGTGCATTGGTATTTTGATGGGGATTGCATTTAATATGTAGAATGCTTTTGGTAAAATGGCCGTTTTTATTATATTGATCCTGCCAATCCATGAGCATGGGAAATCTTTCCATCTTCTGAGATATTCTTCAATTTCTTTCTTCGGAGGCTTGAAGTTATTATCATATAGATCTTTCACTTGCTTGGCTAAAGTCACACCGAGGTATTTTATATTATTTGGGACTATTATGAAGGGTGTCCTTTCCCTTTAGTAGTTCTCTGATGGAACTTTTGGGATCACTTAAATAGACTATCATATCATCTACAAATAGTGATATTTGACTTCTTCTTTTCTAATCTGTATTTATATATTATATTGATCCTGCCAACCCATGAGCATGGAAAATCTTTCCATCTTCAGAGATCCTCTTCCATTTCTTTCTTCAAGTTCTTATCACACAGATCTTTCACTTGCTTGGTTAAAGTCACACCGAGGTATTTTATATTATTTGGGACTATTATGAAGGGTGTCCTTTCCCTAATTTCCTTCTCAGCTACTTTCTCTTTTGTGTAGATGAAAGCTACTGATTTATTTGAGATAATTTTATACCCAGCCACTTTGCTGGAGGTGTTTATCAGGGTTAGTAGTTCTCTGTGGAAGTTTTGGGATCACTTAAATATACTATCATATCATCTGCAAATAGTGATATTTGACTTCTTTTCCAATCTGTTTCCCTTTGATCTCCTTTTGTTATCTGATTGTTCTGGCTAGAACTTCAAGAACTATATGGAATTAGTAGGGAAAGAGTGGGCAACCTTGTCTAGTCCCTGATTTTAGTGATATTGCTTCAAGTTTCTCTCCATTTAGTTTAATGTTAGGTACTGGTTTGCTGTATGTGACTTTTACTATGTTTAGGTATGGGCCTTGAATTATTATTCTTTCCAGGACTATTATCATGAAGAGGTGTTGAATTTTGTCAAATGCTTTGTCACCATCTAATGAAATGATCATGTGGTTTTTATCTTTCAGTTTGTTATATAATAGATTATGCTGATGGATTTCCATATATTAAACCATCCTTGAATGCCTGGGATGAAGCCAACTTGACCATGGTGGATGATTGTTTTGATGTGCTCTTGGATTTGGCATGCCAGAATTTTATTGAGTATTTTTGTGTCAATATTCATAAGGGAAATTGGTCTGAAGTTCTCTTTCTTTGTTGGGTCTTTGTGTGGTTTAGGTATAAGAGTAATTGTGGTCATAGAAGGAATTCACTAGCGCTCCATCTGTTTCAATTTTGTAGAATAGTTTGGATAGTATTGGTATGAGGTCTTCTCTGAAGGTCTGATAGAATTCTGCACTGAACCCATCTGGACCTTGGCTCTTTTTGGTTGGGAGAACTTTAATAACTGCTTCTATGTTATGGAGTTATAGGGTTGTTTAAATGGTTTATCTGTTCCTGATTTTACTTCAGTACCTGGTATCTGTCTAGGAAATTGTCCATTTCCTGCAGATTTTCAAGTTTTATTGAATATAGGTTTTTAAAGAAGGATCTGATGATTTTGAATTTCCACTGATTCTGTAGTTATAGCTCCCTTTCCATTTCTGATTTTGTTAACTTGGACACACACTCTGTGTCCTCTCATTAGTCTGATTAAGTGTTTATCAATCTTGTTTATTTTCTCAAAGAACCAACTTTTGGTTCTGTTGATTCTTTCTATGGTCCTTTTTGTTTCTACTTGGTTGATTTCAGCTCTGACTTTGATTGTTTCCTGCCTTCTACTCCTCCTGGGTATATTTGCCTTTTTTTTTATTCTAGAGCTTTTTGGTGTGCTGTCAAGCTGCTGATATATGCTCTCTCCTGTTCCTTTCTGCAGGGACTGAGAGATATGAGTTTTCCCCTTAGCATGGCTTTCCTTCTGTCCCATAAGTTTGGGTATGTTGCTTCTTGAGACCATTTGTTTGGAAAGTTGTTTTCCATCCTTTCACTCTGAGGTAGTGTCTGTCTTTGTCTCTGAGGTGTATTTCCTGTAGGCAGCAGAATGCAGGGTGCTCATTGCATATCCAGTTTGTTAATCTATGTCTTTTTACTGGGGAGTTGAGTCTATTCATATTGACAGTTATGAAGGAATAGTGATTGTTTCTTCTGTTATATTCGTATTTGGATGTGAGATTATGTTTGTGTGCTTTTCTTCTCTTTGTTTTGTTGCCAAGACGTTTAGTTTCTTGCTTCCTCTAGGGTGTAGCTTGTCTTCTTATGTTGGGCTTTGCCATTTATTATCCTTAGTAGGGCTGGATTTGTAGAAAGATAATGTGTAAATTTGGTTTTGTCATGGAATATCTTGGTTTCTCCATCTATGTTGATTGAGAGTTTTGCAGGGTACAGTAACCTGGGCTGGCATTTGTGTTCTCTTAGGGTCTGTATGACATCTGTCCAGGATCTTCAGGCTTTCATAGTCTCTGGTGGGAAGTCCGGTGTGATTCTGATAGGTCTGCCTTTACATGTTACTTGACCTTTTTCCCCTACTGCTTTTAATATTCTTTCTTTGTTTTGTGCACTTTGTGTTTTGACTATTATGTGACAGGAGGAGTTTATTTTCTGGTCCAATCTATTTGGAGTTCTATAGTCTTCCTGTATGTTTATGGGCATCACTTTCTTTAGGTTAGGGATGTTTTCTTTGATTTTGATGAAGATATTTACTGGTCCATTGAGCTGGGAGTCTTCACTCTCTTCTATACCTATTATCCTTAGGTTTGATCTTCTCATTGAGTCCTGGATTTCCTGTATGTTTTGGACCAGTAGCTTTATCTGTTTTACCTTGTCTTTGACAGTTGTGTCGAGGATTTCTGTGGAATCTTCTGCTCCTAAGATTCTCTCTTCTATCTCTTGTATTCTCTTGGTGATGGTTGTATCTACGGCTCAGTGTCTGTTCCTTTTGTTTTCTATATCTTGGGTTGTCTCCCTTTGTGCTTTCTTTCTTGCTTCTATTTCTATTTTTAATTCCTTCACCTATTTGATTGTGTTTTCCTGGAATTCTCTCACAGATTTTTGTGATTCCTCTCTATAGGCTTCTACTTGTTTATTTATGTTTTCCTGCATTTCTCTAAGGGAGTTCTTCATGTCTTTCTTGAAGTCCTCCATCATCATGATCAAATTTGATTTTAAATCTAGATCTGGCTTTTCTGGTGTGTTTGGATATTCAGTGTTTGCTTTGGTGGGAGAATTGTGATCCAATGATGCCATGTTGTCTTGGTTTCTGTTGCTTGGGTTCCTGCGCTTGCCTCTCGCCATCAGCCTTTCTTTGGTGTTACCTTTTTCTGCTATTTCTGACAGTGGCTAGACCGTCCTATAGGCCTGTGTGTAAGGAGTGCTGTACACCTGTTTTCCTGTTTTCATTCAGCCAGTTATGGGAACAGAGTGTTCTGCTTTGGGGCTTGTAGTCTTTCCTGTCTACTGGTCTTCAGCTGTTCCTGTGGGCCTCTGTTCTGAGTCCACCAGGCAGTTGTTCTTACCTGTGATCCTGTGGCTGAAGTGGCTCCTGGGGTTGTGCTTTTGAGCTCTCCATGAGGGCAGCAAGCAGGAGGGCCTGCACCACCTTTTCCCTGGGGCCCCTGTGCATCAGGGTCCCAGATGGTATTAGGTGTTTTCCTCTGGAGTCAGAAATGTGGGCAGAGTATAATCTCTTCTGGCTTCCCAGTCGTGTCTGCCCCTCTGAAGGTTTAGCTCTTCCTCCCACTGATTTGGATGTAGGGCGCTTTTGAGCAGTTCCCTTCAAATCCAGGTGGTGTCTGGACTCCAGGGGACCTGAGTCTGTAACCAGGAATCCCACTCCATTAGAAGCATCCTTTGCCTCAAATAGGGAAGGTTGGCCTTGCTTAAACAAGCCAGGAGCCCAGCCCCAGTGCACTTCCACTGAGGTTCCCATCTGAATACTTTGGAGGAACTGTTTCCATTTGAGATATACCAGGGATTCTGGCCAGGACAAGCTGCTTCTCAGAACCAAATTCCATAACACCTGGCCAAGAGATCCAGGGGACTGCAAGGAGCCCCTGGAGGCAGGCAGCGAGCCGGGAGCACGGGAAGGATCAGCAAGTCCCCGACTGACCACTGGTGAAGGTCCAAGTCCACACCTTTGGGGTCAGGCTTCTGCTTGTCCCTGCTCCAGTATGACACTGCTGAAATTGCAGGGTTCCCAAAGATGCACTACCACCACGGGGGAACTTCCTCCTTCCCAGGTCCTTGGTAGGTGGGAGAGCCCTGGTGGACAGGGGACCCCGACTGATGAGGGTTGTCCCAAACCTTGAGGCTACTGAGGGGTGTGCGTGCGCCAAAAATAAACGCTGGTGTGTGCACTAACATGCACCATGCAACACAGACACACAGACACACACATACACAGACACACACACACACAGACACAGACACACACACACACACACACACACACACACACACACACACACCGCATATTTTATTTCTATTTCTCTGTCATGAAGCTTGGAGTCAGGTAGTTAATAATTACAACATTTTTTTCTTTGCAGAATTATTTTAGCTCTCTTGTACTTTATGGGGTTTCCTGATTTTCTATATTGAGAAAAGTTGAGAATTACTCTTTCCTGGTCTGTAAAGAATTGTGTTGGAATTTTGATGGGAAATGAGTTTAATTTTAGATTGCTTTACGTAAGATAGCCATTGTCACTATGCTACTTCTAGCCATCCATGGGCGGCACATATTATAACTTTTAAAAGTTAAAGATGTATTTTTTATACAATTCCACTAATTTAACCTTCCAAGTGGTTTTTTAGAAATGCAATATTCTTGATTCTGGCTAATGTTTGATTAAGAAAATATGGTACATAACTTCTTAATTGAAGAAAAAATGACATAGAAAATTATCTCTACATAAACCCAAATGTAGTTATGTCAATCCATTTTCTGTAGTAATATTTGTCTTCAGAAATGCACCCATAAGCTTCTAGACCCAAAGGACCCATGCATTCACACTTCTCTGCACAGCAAATAGTAAGGCAACCAGGAGTCTACACTGTGAGACAACAGAAAGCACAACCAACAAATAGGGAATAATAAGTACATTTAAGCTGAATGAAGAGTCCAGAAAATGCTCTACCACTGACAACATATAGGTAAGTATTACTCAAGAGTTTTCTGCATAACCTGATGCTACTTATTATGGAGAGGGGTCTACAAATGTTTTCTTCAAGGCACATGATTCCTATGAGTGTTCTTGAACCCTTCTATTCTCTCTCCTTGAGGGAAGCTAGTGTGAAAGATGTCAAGAGTCTTCTGTGGGTGATCCCAGCTTTTCTTGTTCAAGTTATGGCAATAGTCATGCCCAAAGCAGAACTAATAGCTACACATCTGGCTTCCCAGTGGAGCTTTGATGCACACCTACAATCTTGGCAAGCAGAAAGACTTGAAGGTGGATCAACAAGTCAAATCCATTTTCTTCTGTACAGTGAGTTTGAGAGTAGCCTGGCCTATGGAATCCTGACCTCTCAAAACAAACAAGCCAAATGTAAGCCCTACACAGTAAGCAAATAAGCACTGTTTTGTTATGATCTACAAAGTGTATTCTATTCATTACAACATCCCTAATAAACTAACACACATTAAAAAATAGCAGAAGTCTAACAACCTAACAAAAGACACAAGTACATTAAGGGGCAAATTTACCTAAATTAACAGATAGAATATCTACATTGCAATAGGTCTATTAAATAAAATCCTAAACAACAAATAATTTGTAAGATAACCATACAAACCTAATTCGCTATCTAACAACAATAAAAACAATAAACAACAATCAATATTCCTCAATGTCTCTTAATATCAATGGACTCAATTCCTCAATATAAAAGACATAGACTAACAGACTGGATAAGTAAGGAGGACCCAATAATTTGCTGCAAACAGGAAACACACATCAGTGAAAATGACAGACACTACCTCAGTGTAAAGACTTGAAAACAATTTTCCAAGCAAAAGGTCCCAAAAAATAAGGATGAGTAGGCACTCTAACATAAAATAATATTGACTTTCAACCAAAAGTGATGAAAAAATATAAGGAAGGACTTTATCCTCATCAAAGGAAAAATCCAACAAGATGAACTCTCAATTCTGAATATCTATGCTCCAAATTCAAGGGCACGAACATTCATAAAAGAAACCTTACTAAAGCTCAAAGCACACATTGTGCCTCCCACAATAATAGTGGGAGACTTCAACACCCCACTCTAAGCAATGGACAGATCATGGAAACAGAAACTAAACAGAGACACATAGAAACTAAAAGTAGTTATGAACCAAATGGATTTAATAGATATCTATAGAACATTTCATCCTAAAGCAAAACAACATACCTTATTCTCAGCACCTCATAGTACCTTCTCCAACACAGACCATATAATTGGTCACAAAAGAGGACACAACAAATACATAAAGATTGATATAATCCCATGCATCCTATCTGATCACCATGGATTAAGGCTGGTCTTCAATAACAACAATAATGACAGAAAACCCACATATACATGGAAGTTGAACAACGCTCTAATCAATGAAAACTTGGTGAAGGAAGATAGAAAGAAATTAAAGACTCTTTAGAATTTAATGAAAATGAAGCCACAACATACCCAAGCCTATGGCACACAAGGAAAGCATTGCTAAGAGGAAAACTCATAGTTCTGAGTGCCTACAAAAAGAAGCTGGAAGAGCATGCACTAACAGGTTGACAGCAAACCTTGAAGCTCTTGAACAAAAAAGGGCAAATACACACAAGAGGAGTAGACAGAAGGAAATAATAAACTCAGGGCTGAAATCGAGCAGATATAAATAAAAAACTATAGAAATTGTCAACAAAACCAAAACTTGAAGCAATCCTAATAAAATCAGTGACTGGAATAGGCTGCCCAATTTTCCTCACCCATTTATTATAGTACAGAAAAACATGGCCAGGGCAATCAAACAACAAAAAGGAGATCAAATGAATACAAATTGGAAAGGACTGCAGATGATATGATAGTATATTTAAGTGACCCCTAATGTTCCAATGGAAAAATGCTAAACCTGATTAAAAAAAAAACTTCATCAAAATGGCAGGATCTATAACTAACTCAATCAATTCAATAGGCTTCTTCTATGCAAAGCATAGACGGCTGAGAAAGAAATTAGGGAAATGACACCCTTCACTATAGTCACAAATAACATAAAATAACTCGGTGTGACACTAAGAAAAGAAGAGAAAGATCTGTATGGCAAGAACTTCAAGTCCATGAAGAAAGAAATTGAAGAAGATCTCAGAAGATGGAAAGATCTCTAACGATCATGAATTGGCAAATTTACTACTGTAAAAATGGCCATCTTGCCAAAAGCAATCTAATGATTCAAAATTCCAACTCAATTCTTCATAGAATTAGAATGAGCTATTTGGAATAACAAAAACACAGAATAGTGAAAACTGTACACAACAATAAAAGAACATCAGGGAGAATAACCATCTCTGATCTCAAACTGTGTTACAGAGCAATAGTGATTAAAAACTGTATGTTATTGGTACAGAGACAGGCAGGTAGATCAATGGAATAGAATTGAAGACTCAGTAATGAACCTGCACGCCTATGTTCCCTAGTTTTTAACAAAGGACCTAAAAGCATCCAGTGGAAAAAAGATAGCAATTTTGACAAATGATACAGCTGGAGGTCAGAATGAAGAAGAATGCACATCAAACTATTCTTATCACCCTGTACAAAGTTCGAGTTCTAGTGGATCAAGGAGCTACACATAGAAAGTGATATACTCAAACTAATATAAGAAAAAGTGGAAAAGAGTCTCAAATACATGGGTACTGAGGAAAATGTCCTAAACAGAACAACAATGGCTTATGCTCTAAGATAAAAAAGAGAAAAGTGAAACCTCATAACATTTTAGAACTTTTTAAGACAAAAGACATTGTAATAGGTTAAAAAAATGGCAACCAAAAGATTGGGAAAAGATCTTTACCATCGAGGCAAAAAATGCAAAAAGTTAGACCCCAGGGAAACAAATAACCCTATTAAAAATGGATTACAGAGCTAAACAAAGAATTCGAAACTGAGGAATATTGAATGGCTGAGAATGTTCAACATCTCTTTTCGTCGGGGAAATGCAAATCAAAACAACACTGAAATTCCACCTCACACCAGCCTGAATAACTAACATCAAAAGCTCATGTCAGAGCAGATGCTGGCAAGGACATAGAGAAAGGGCAACCCTCCAACATTGTTGGTGGAATTGCAAGCTGGAACGACGACTGTGGAAATCATGCTGATGGTTCCTCAGAAAATTGGATATAGAGGACACAAGTATAACAATCCTGGGCACATAACCAAAATATGCTCCAAGATATAACAAGGACACATGCTCCACTATGTCCATAGCAGCCTTATTTATAAGATCCAGAACCTAGAAACAACCCAAATGTCCTGCAACAGGAATGATTACAGAAAATGTGGTACATTTACACAGTGGAGTACTACTCATTGATTAAAAACAATAATTTCATGAAATTCTTAGACAAATATACAGAAATAGAAAATATCCTGCGTGATGTAACCCAGTTACAAAAGAATGGGCATGGTATGCACTCACTGATAAGTGGACATAACCCCAAAACTTGGAATGACCAGGAAACAATCCTCAGACCACATGAAGCTCAAGATAAAGGAAGACCAAAGTGTGGATGCTTCAATCCTTCTTAGAAGAGGAAACAAAATACTCGTGGGTGGAAATTTGGAGAAAAAGTGTGAAGCAGCCACTGAAGGAAAGGCTAACCAGAGATTGACACATCCCATACTAAGAAACCAAAACCAGATACTATTGTGAATGCCAATAAGTGCTTGCTGAGATGAGTCTGATATGTCCATGCTCTGAGAGGCTCTGCCAGTAATTGACCAATACAGATCACATCTGTTCATTGAACTAAGGACCAAATCCCTAATGGAGGTATTTTAGAAAGGACTGAAGAAGCAGGATGGGTTTGCAACCCATAGGAAGAATAACAACTAAACAGACCCCCCAGAGCTCCCAGGAACTAAACAACCAACCAAAGAGTAGACATGGAGGGACCCATATCTCCACCTGCATATGTAGCAGAGGATGGCCTTGTTGGGAGAAGCCCGTGGTCCTGGGGAGGCTTGATATCCCAGTGTAGGAAAATGCCAGAGCAACAAAGTGGGAGTGGGTGTATGAGTTGTGGGGGAGCACCCTTATAGAAGCATGCTGAAGGAAGATGGGAAAGGGGATTTCCAGATGGGAAACCTGGAAAGGGGATAACATTTGAAATGTAAATAAAGATGATATCCAATTCAAAAGGGAGAAAAGATCTTTGGGAAGTAAAATTTCTCTGTTAGGGCTTGATAGCTCTCTTTGTTTGGCTTTCTACTGTTATGAAGAAACACCTTGATGAAAGTAACTTCAAGAGGAATGGAATGGTTTTGTTTACATTTCCACATTAGAATCCTTCACTGAAGGAAATCAGGACAGAAACTCAAACCTGACAGGAACCATGAGGAAGAAGCTGATGCACAGGTCAAGGAACATTGCTGATCATTGGTTTACTCCCCAAGGCTTGCTCAGCCCTCTTTATTAGAGAAGCCAAGACCACTAGCCCAGAGGTTGCAATCACAATCTAACTGGCCCCCACACATCAGTGGCTAGTTAAGAAAATATCTACCAGCTTATGCACAGCCAGACCTTATTAAGGCACTTTAGAATTGAGGTTCCCTCCTGTGATATGATTCTACTTTGTGTCAAATGTTCATAAAGTACTGAACACAATGAATACTTAGGAACAAACACCATGACCAATGAAACACAAGACACAACATTTGAAATGTAAATGAAAATATCCAGTAAAAAATGATACAACATTTAACTGGGACTGGCTTATAGGTTCAGAGGTTCACTCCATTACTAACACAGGAGTATGGCAGCATGCAGGCAGCACTGGTGCTGAAGGAGGATCTGAAATTTCTACATTTTAATCCAAAGGCAGTCAGGAGAAGAATGGCATCCACATGACTATGGGAAGGTTCTCAAAGCCTGTCCCCACAGTGACTTACTTGCTCCAACCAGGTCATGTATTCTCCAGCAAGGCAACACTTCCTATTAGCCCTATGTCAAGCATATTCAAACTATGATACTGGGATATACTCAACCTGGGTTAAGAACTTTCCTCTTCTTGTGGACAGTAATCAGTAGAGAGAAGTAGGTCAGGTCATAGTCCAAGTGAAAACAGAATGTGTGCTCAGCCATATAGGACCATTGCGATAAACCTCTTCCCCAAACACAAACACCAAGTCTCTGAGAAAATATTGGAAGAGTAAGTAGAAAGAATACAAGAGTAGAGGACCCTCTGCACTTAATGAATTACTATTGTTAGGTGACAGGTACTACAAAAAATGATTCATTTTTTGGTGATTTGGCCATTGGTATATTTTCTTGCTCCATTAGGCGCCCTACAACCATAAACCTATGGCAATCACTAATTAAGAAGACCTGGTTTAAAGGAGAATATGTTAGAGCTCATGCAAGGGAATCTTGAGAGGTTCGTTTTTTGGAAGGCTTTGTTCTAGTAGCTTATTCTGTGGTAATGTCTACCTTTATTTTTAAGGCATGTTTCAGGTATGCAGAAGAAAGATGAATCATGTTTTTCCATCCATTCTGCTAGACTGTGTCTTTTATTGGGGAATTGAATCCACTGATGTTGAGAATTATTAATGACCAGTAATTCCTATTTCATGCAATTTTGATGTTGTTTTTGATGTTAGTTTCTCTCTCTCTCTCTCTCTCTCTCTCTCTCTCTCTCTCTCTCTCTCTCTCTCTGTGTGTGTGTGTGTGTGTGTGTGTGTGTGTGTGTGTGTGTGTGTGTGCTTCCCTTCTTTTTGAAGGTATGGAGTTTCTTCTTGTTGTAAATTATAAAAAATAAAAAAGTATTGTTGTCTTTTACACCACTTGGTCCCCACTGCAGTGCCCCAAGATATCTGTGAGATATCTTGGCATAATCACATAACAACACAGCGGAGGCCCATTGTCTCCTGTGGCCGCACACTTTCCTACACTCAAACCATCACATAAAAGAACACACAACACAATAATGTTTGACACAATTGATAAGATATAATTGCCCACTTAAACATACAAAGCCCGGTACCATCCATCCCTTAGGAACATTACTAACAACCTGTATGTACACAGAAGAATTTTAACATCACCTGCCATGGCTTCTCACCCTCTCCTCTGCCCTGTCGCTCCTTTCTGTCCTAGTGTCCTCCTCTTCCTTCAAACTTCTCTCCTGCCCATCCTTCCTTCTCCTCCAATGACAGGCCTCCTTCTATCCTGTACCTGCCCCTCACATGTACTTTTCAAATTCAATGGGGAGAAGGTTCTGGTGAAGTCACCTGATTCCTAAGTAAGTGACTTGGCAGCTGTCCTTGGGGCAGTGGAATTAGCATCAAAATACAGATAAATTCAGGGCAAACCACAACATTACATATTTCTTGTGTCTTCATGGATTTAATTATTTGAGTTGGGTTGGACCTTTGAGTATTTCTGAAGGGCTTGATTTGTGAGCAGATACTTTTTGAATTTGGATTTGTCTTGAAATATATTTTTTCTCCAACTGGTGTGATTGAGAGTTTGCAGGATATTTTAATCTAGATTGGAATCTGAAGAATTTTAGGGGTTGCAACATATGTGTCCAGGCTCTTTTAGATTTCAGTGTCTTTGATCAGAAGGCCATTGTAATTCTGATAGATACGCTTTGTATGTTATCTGTCCGTTCCACATTGTTTCTTTTAATACTCTTTCTTTGTTATGGAGATTTGTGTTATGATTATTGTGTGGGAAGAGGATTATTTTTCTGGTCAAGTCTAAGTGATGTTCTATAGGCATTTGTATGTTTATATGTATCTATTTCTTTAGGTTGGGAATTATTTTTCTATGACTTGTTGAAAATACTTTCTGGAATGTAGAGCTCTTAACTTCTATTTCTATTATTCTCTTAACTTCCTTCTATTTCTACTATTCTTGGCTTAGTTCTTTCAATGACAGTCTAGTTTTCCTGGATGTTTTGTATCAGGAAATTTTTAGAGTTCACTTTTTTTAATTAATGTATTAATATTTTCTCTTGTACTCTCTACACCTAAGATTCTTTCATTAATCTCCTACACTGTGTTGCTGATACTTTTATCTGTCATTCCTGTTCTCTTCTTTAGGTTTCCGAAACCCAGGATTCCCTAACTTTATGATTCTTTTATTGCTTATATTCCTCTCTCTTTGTTGTTTCTAGTCCTTCTGCAAAAAATGTTCCTGGTGTGGCAGGCTTCTAATGGGTATCCTTGGGTCTGATGGTTTGGGATCTGCAGGTTTGTTCAGGAGCCACAGGTCTGATGAAATTGGGAAGACTGATATGTGGAAAATGGAGGTCCCGCTGATATCCAGAGTGCCTCAAGTTGCTCCAGAGGACTCAGCAAGCAGGGAAGAAAGAAGGGTAAAGGCTGTATGCTAGTTCTTAATTATGCTTTTAATTAAGATGAGTTATTCTACTCATAATAAAATACTCAGGCTGTTTATTAGGGTTATTCATTTAGTTCTATGGAAATTTTGAAAACAAATAAAACATTCATCCAGGCTTTGGGGGAAAGCCTGTCCAAAGATCTATCTTGTATCCACCAGGAAGGTAGATGTCCTCTGCTCTGTCAAGTCAGATTCCAGATTCCAGAACATTCACCAATCTTCCAGATTGTCTCTTTGTTTTCACTGCAAATGAAGTTGTATGAACAAAACACTTATTTCTAAGGAGTTATGAATTATTACAGAAAATAAGTAAGAAACAGGATATTTCAGTTTTACCTTTAACACTAATTGGAGAGTAAATCAGGGAATTTATTCAATTTCTTCCCACAAATACAGCTGTATAAATTTATACAGTCTGTATGGTCTAGTCTTGTTTTAGATAAGAATACACATCCTCCAAGCTTTTTATTGAATTTCATTGTGTTTGAGGCACTAAGGAACAAAAAACAACAAGGGGCAACTGTTTAGTTCAGAACATTCACTGAAATGTTTTGATTTTAAAAATTCTACATGCCAAAGTAGATATAATATGTAACTAATCCTAAGTTCATTACTAAAATATGTTCTTTTGTTTAAGCTCATTAAAAAACATTGTCCCTTTGTTACAACAATATCCCAATCTATTTTCACATTTGCAATTTTTGGTCAGCAGGAAAACTAATTTTCAGTATTGCCAAGGTATTATTTTATGCTGACTCTCCTCTCCCATTGTTATCTTGTGTTTAAAAGTGCTGGGATAAAAGTAAAAACAGATTGTGACATACAAACATTGTCTTACATGCTCGTGTTGTAAGGAGAAAGGGAAGACTTATGTGGTAAAGTAGACAGAACTAGCAGAATCTAATCTTAACAAAGGAGGATGAGACATTCAGGAGAAAAAATCACAAAGGGAAATACAGACAGAGATAATAAACTGAATAGATTTGCCCACAATGCTTAGCACAATGCTAGTCCTTATGGGGACTTAGCAACTTTCTGGTAAATTTACAGTCTCCTCAAGCTTTTGCTTTTCAAACTGTTTCTTTTAGAACTATTTTTTCTTGTAGCTTTGGGTTTCTGAAACAGTTTTTCTGTGCAGCCCTGACAGTACTGAAACTAGCTCTGGAGACCAGGCTAGCCACAAACGCAGAGATGATCTGGCCTCTGCTCACTAAAAACTATGCCCCAGCGCTGAGAATAAAAGCATGTAACACCTGACACTCAAGTTAGAAGAATTATTTTAAAGAAATACAATGAACAAGTTAAAGAGTCAAAGCCTGCAACTTAAAGATACTTCAGTTTTTCTGACACTTAAAATGTAAAACCAATTCAGCCAAGGAATCGAGTTCCAAATCAATAGTTCAAAGCATTGAACTGGTGAATATAAAACACCTAGCAGACTGCCTAGAGTATAATTGGTGCAAAAAATTACCTGTGTGCATCATATGTTGCTGGAGCATTTTTATTGGATATTTTTATTTATATTTCAAATGTTATCCCATTTGCCGATTTACCATCCATAAACACCCTATCCCATCCAGCCTCCCCCTTGTTTTACGAGGGTGTTCCCCTACACATTCACCCAACACTTCCCACCTCCGTGCCCTGACACCCCAAAAAACTGAGTGGTCCAAGCCTGGCAGAACCAAGGGGTTCTCCTGCCATTAGTGCACAACAAGGCCATCCTCTGCTACATATGCAGGTTGAGCCATGGGTCTGCCCATGTGTACAATTTGAATAGTGGTTTATTGCTGGGAGCTCAGGGTGCCTGGTATTATTGTTCTTGTGGAGTTGAAAACCCCTTCAGCTCCTGCAATCCTTTCTCTAACTCCTCCATTGGGGACCTTCCTCTCAGTGCAGTAGTTGGCTGCAAGTATTTGTCATGCTCTGCAAGTATTTGTCATGTCAAGCATCCCAGAAGACAGCTTCCTGTCAGTATGTACTTCTTGGCATCAGCAATAGTGTCTGGGTTTGGGAGCTGTAAATGGGCTGGATTCCCAAGTGGGGCAGTCTCTAGATGGCCTTTCCTTCAGTCTCTGCTCCCAACTTTGTCTCAGTATTTCTTCATCTGAGTATATTTGTTTCCCCTTCAAAGAAGGACTGAAGCATCCACACTTTGCTTGTCCTTCTTCTTGACCTTCATGTGGTCAGAGGATTATATCTTGTGTAATCAGTGATATTGGGCTAATATACACTTACAAGTGAGTATACACCATGTGTATCATTTTGTAATTGGGTTGACTCACTCAGGATTACATTTTCTAGTTCAATCCATTGGACTATAAATTTCATAAAATCATTATTTCAATAGCTGAATAGTACCCAATAGGGAAAATATACCCCATTTTCTGTATTCATTCGACTGTTGAGGGTGCATCTGGGTTCTTTCCAGTTTCTGGCTAGCATTAACAAGGCTGCAGTGAACAAAGTGGAGCATGTGTCCTTGTCATATGTTGGAGCACCTCTTCAATATATGCTTCAATATATGCCCAGGAGTGGTATACCTTGGTTCTCAGTTAGTACTATGTCCAATTGTCTAAGGCCAGACTGCTTTCCAGAGTGGTCGTACCACATTGCAGTCCCACCATCAACGGAGGATTGTTCTTCTTTCACTACATCCACTGTAGTATCTACTGTCACTGAATTTTTGATCTTAGCTATTGTGATTGCTGTGAGGTGGAATCTCAGGGTTGTTCTCACTCACTTGCATTTGCCTGATGACTAAGTATGCTGAACATTTCTTTAGGTAATTCTCAGGCATTCGATATTCTTCATCCGAGAATGCACTGTTTAGATATGTACCCATTTTTAATAGGTTTATTTGATTCTCTGGAGTCTAACTTCTTGAGTTCTTTATATATGTTATATGTTAGACCTCTATCAGATGTATGATTGGTAAATATTGTTTCCCAATCTGTTGGTTGTTGCTTTGTTCTAATGACAGTGTCATATGCACTACAGAAGCTTTGCAGGTTTATGAGATCCCATTTGTCCATTCTTGATCTTGGAAAATCAGCCATTGAAATTTTATTCAGGTAATTTTCTTCAGTGTCTACATGTTCAAGACTCTTACCCAATTTTTCTTTTATTAGGTTCACTATATCTGGTTTCATGTGGAGGTCCTTGATTCACTTGGACTTAAGCTTTACACAGGGTGATAATAATGGTATTTTTGGCATTCTTCTACAAGATGACCTCTAGTTGAACCAGAACCATGTGTTGAAGATGCTATTTTTTTAACTGGGTGGTTTTAGCTCCTTTGACAAGGATCAAATGACCATCGATGTGTGGGTGCATTTCTGGATCTTCAGATCTATTCCACTGATGTACCTGCCTGTCTCTGTACCAATATCATAGAGTTTTTATCATTATTGCTCTGTAATACAGCTTGACGTCAGGGTTTTATTGTTCTAACAACAAAGGGAAGTTCTTTTATTGTTGAGAATAGTTTTAGCTATTCTGGGTTTCCGTTATTTCAAATGAATTTGCAAATTGCTCTTTCTAACTCTATGAAGAATTAAGTTGGAATTTTGATGGGGATTGCATTGAATCCGTAGACTGCATTGTGCATGGTTGCCATTTTTACAATATTAATCCTGCCAATCCATGAGCATAGCATGTCTTTCCATCTTCTGAAACTTCTTCAATTTCTTTCTTCAGCGACTTGTCATACTTGCTTGGTTAGAATCACGCAAGTTATTTTATTTATCTGTGACTGTTGTGAAGGATATCGTTTCCCATATTTCTTACTCAACTTGTCTATCCTTTGAATAAAGGAAGGCTACTGATTTGTTTGAGTTAATTTTATATCCAGGAGCTTTTCTGAAGTTGTTTATCAGGATTAGTAGTTATCTGGGGGAATTTATGGGTTCACTTTAGTATACTATCATGACAACAGCACATACTGATATGTTGACTTCTGCCTTTCCAAGTTTTATGCGTTTGACCTCCTTTGATTGTTGTCTGATTGTTCTGCCTAGGTCTTGAAATACTATATTGAATAGTTAGGGAGAGAGTGGGCAACCTGGTCTAGTCACTGATTTTAGTGGGATTGCTTCAAGTTTCTCTACATTTAGCTTAATGGTGGCTAATGGTTTGCTGTATATTGCTTTTACTATGTTTAGATATGGGCCCTGAATTCCTGATCTTTCCAAGATTTTTAACATAAAGGGGTATTGAATTTTGTCAAATGCTTTCTCAGCATCTAATGAGATTATCATGGGGTTTTTTCTATAAGTTTATTATACACAGGAATTAGTTGATTGATTGCAATATATTGAAACATCCCTGCATCCATGGGATGAAATGTACTTGACCATAATCGATGATCATTTTGATGTGTCCTGTGATTTGGTTTGTGAGTACTTTACTGAGGTTTATTTTTTCATTGATATTCATAAGGGAAATTCTTCTATAACTCTTTGTTTGTTGGGTCTTTGTGTCATTTAGAAATAAGCATAATTGTGACTTTATAGAAGGAATTGGGTAGAGGTCCTTTAGTTTCTGTTAGGTGAAATAATTTGGACAGTATTGGTATTTGGTTTTCTATGAAGTTCTGATAGAATTCTGTACTAAACCCATTTGGCCCTGGGCATTGTTTTTGGTTGAAAGATTTTAATTATTGCTTATATTTCTTTAGGAGTTGTTGAACAGTTTAGATGATGTATCTGATATTGATTTAATTTTAGTACCTTATATCTGTCTAGAAAACTGTCCATTTCATCCAGATTTTCAGGTTTTGTTGAGTATAGGCTTTTCAGTAGGAACTGATATTTTTTTTAATTTACTCAGATTCTGTTTTCTGTCTTCATTTTCATTTCTGATAGTGTTAATTGGATACTCTGTTCCCTCTGGTTAATTTGGCTAAGGATTTATATATTTGGTTGATTTTCTCAAAGAATCTGATTCAGGTTTTCTTGATTTTTGTGAAGTTCGTTTGTGTCTACTTAGTTGATTTCTGCCCTGAGTTTGATTATTTCCTTCAGTCTACTCCTATTGGGTGCATTTGTTTCTTTTTGTTCTAGAACTTTTAGGTGTGCTGTCAAGGTGTTAGTATATGCTCTCTCCAGTTTCTTTTTGGTGCCACTCTGGGCTATGAGTTTCCTCTTAGCACTGCTTTCCTTGTGTCCCATAAGTTTGTATATGTTGTGCCTTCATTTTCATTAAACTCAAAAGTCTTTAATTTCTTTCTTTCTTTCTCTCTTGACAAATATTTCAGTGAGTAGAGCATAGTTAAGTTACATATGTATGTGGCCTTTCTGTCATTTTTGTTGTTATTGAAGACCTGCATTAGACAATGGTGATGTGATAGAATGCATGGAATTATTGCAATCTTCGTATATCTGTTGAAGCCTCTTTAGAGACTGCCTATATGGTCAATTTGAGAGAAGGTACCATGAGGTGCTGAGAAAAAGGTATATTCTTTTGTTTTAGAATGAAATTGTCTATAGACATCTGTTAAATCATTTGCTTCATAACTTCTGTTAGTTTCACTGTGTCTCTGTTTATTTTATATTTACCTCATTTGTCCATTGTTGCGAGTGGTGTGTTGTAGTCTCCCACTGTTATTGTGTGATGTGCAATGTGTTTGAGCTTTAGTATGTTTCCTTACATCAATGTAGGTGCCCTTGCATTTCGAGCATAGATATTCAGGATTATGAGTTCATCTTGCTGGATTTTTCCATTGATGATTGTCATATGTCAATCATGGTCTTTTTTGATAATTTTTGGTTTAAAGTCGATTTTATTCGATATTAGAATGGCTACTCCAGCTTTTTTCTTGGAACAATTTGCTTAAAAAATTGTTTTCCAGCTTTACTCTGAGACAGTGTCTGTCTTTGTCACTGCAACACCCCTAATTTCCTTTTATATAATTTTTATAGATAAAGCCAATTGCAATTACAAATCTGGTACCATTATTTGCAACAAAGTTTTGTAGCACCCCTAACTTCCTTTCATATAATTTTCATAGCTGAAGCCTACTGCAACTACAAATCTAGTACAATGGGGGAAAGCTCACCTAGACAAAAGCTAATTAGTATAAAAATGCAAATCCTGAGAGTATACACATTTACATTCTAGTTTTTTTTTCTTTATATGGGATATTCAATTCTTTACTGAGGGTGTGGCCACTGTGAGTTTCCTTTTTCCAGTGAATAAACTACAAACACATACCTATGAACATTACTTTACAAAGAGTTAGCACAACACATGTAAAGAGCTTTTAATAGTAGTATAGGGTGATATGATCATACAAATTTTATGTATATGAAATAATTCAGAAAAATATAGTTAATAAAGATAATCAGTGAACAGTTTTCTATTAGATTAAAAATTAGCAAAAGAATTTGAGATTTCCACAATACATTGAAATGGAAGGTTTAGCTGTATATAAACTTGTTCTTATATTTATAAATAACCACCAATTTTATAAGCTATCATCAATAAAAAAGTCACATGAATGTCTCAGACACTCACACACATTTTATCTGTCAAGATCATTGATTCACTTCACACCATCTCAAATTGTTGACTTTCTAGTGCCCTTTGCAACGTAGAAGACACAATTCTGAGATGTATGCAGTATTAACTCAATTTTGCTCAGTTCCTTGACCATACAGATTCCCTTTTTAAAATCTGCTCAGAGACTTCCTTGTGCAAATTTTCTTTACCCATGAGCTCATAGAAAATTAGTAAAGTCATGTAAAAGGAGAGAAAAGCCTTTGCACACATTCCTCCCAATTCCCACACCAGTGGGAAGAGTCTGAAGTGTTCAGAAACTCACAGTTTAGATGGTCCATTTTCAATCCATGCCCATTCCTTTTTTTCTTTATCATATGAAAATCCAATCCAGTAATTGTCTGGAATAAGCTGTTGCTGAAGGAACTTCTATAAAGGAAAGAACACACCTTATGATGAAATTTCTGTCAGTTAGATGACAGAACAAGCACGAAAAGTTCCCTGCATTTCTATGACATTCTCTGATGTCTTCCCAATGGTCAGTCCTACATTTCTTTAGTGACTTACTACTAGTAGCAGATTTATATCAATACTATGTCACCTCAATCACTTTTTTATATAAACATTTCAGGTGTCCTGAGATCTGGGATTTAGGACTGTGTTTCTTAGACCAAGTCTCTACTATGTACCTAAGCCCTTTCCTTGAACTCACAATTAAGGCAAGAATATTTTAGAGTTGGCATTTTGTTTCACAGACAAATCAGTTTCTTCTATTACAACTTCTATGCCTGAGCTAAACACAAGAAATCTCAACAGAGAAAGCATGAATGGCAAACAAATATACTAGTAAAAGTTCAAAGTCCTTAGCCATCAGGGAAATGCAGATCAGAACAAATCTGAGATCCCATCTTATACCAAAAAGACTGGCTAAGATTAAAAACTGAAGGGATAGCACATGCTCCAAGAATGTGGAGAAAAGGGAACATTCCTCCATTGCTAGTAGGAGTGCACATTTTACAAATACTTTAGAAATCAATTTGTTTGTTTCGTAGAAAACTCTCTATACAACTCCTGGGCATATACCCAAAAGATGTTCCACCTTCCCTCAAAAGAGACACTTGCTCAGATATGTTCAAAGCAGTTTGATTTTAATAGCCAAAAAGTGGAAACAACTTAGATGTCCCTCAACTGAAGAATGAATAAATAATGTGGTACATTTTTACAATGGAATACTATTCCTCTCTGAAAAAACAAAGGCATCATGAATTTTGCAGGAGAAAATGAATAGAACGTGATAATTTCATCCTGTGTAAGATAAGCAAGTCCCAAAAGGGTTTACATGGTATGTATTCACTTATAAGTGAACATTAACTATAAAATTTGGATGCCCATGCTATACACTCCATACACGCAAGTGGATGGACAGCAAGAAGGTGCAAGCAAGGATGCATAAATCTCACTTAAAAGCAGAAATTAAATGGTCAAAAGGCTGAGAGAGGGAGAACTGCATGGAAGATGGGATGATGAACAAATGTGGGTTCTATATTGGGTATGAGAAGGGGAGGAAGGGAATGCCTGATGGCAATGATAATGAATGGAAATCTGCAACTGATGGGGGCAGTGTAGGGGACATCTCCATGAAAAGATGGAATCCAGTGATATGGGAAGCAAACAAGAATCAACAGGGTTATCCTTAACTGTGACTAAATGCAGCCTAGGGAGTCTGCATACTATGTTCAAAAAAAACCCCGGGGAATGATAGGCACAGCAACATACCCTCAGACTTTTGACCCAAAATTTACACTGTCTACAAGAAATGCAGTGTTTGGGGATCGAACAAAGACTGCGGAAACAGCCAACCAATAACTGGCTCAACTTGAGATACATCACATGGAAAAGCATCAATCTCTGACACCATTAGTGATACTCTGCTATCCTTGCAGACATGATTCTGTGTGTAATCTGTGAGGATCCCTCTAGCAGCTGAATCATACATACACAGATGCCCATAGCCTAACGGTGGATAGATCTTGGGGACTTACAGAAGAATATTTGAAAAGATGGTGGGCTTTGAAGGGAACAGGAATTCCACAGAAAGACAGTAACCTGGACCGCTGTGGCATTCAGAATCAGAACCACAAAACAAAGAAAATACAGGGGGCTGAACCTAGGCTTCCATGCACAAATGAAGTGTGGTTTTTCATAAGGGTCCAGAACAACTGGGATGGGGCAATCTCAAAAACTGAAGCCTGTACATGGCTTATGTTCTTCTAACTGGGCTGTGCCTTGTTCTAACTCAGTGGTAAAAGATGCAGCTAGCGTCATGGACAATTGATGTGCCAGGGTACTAGGAAACCTTGGTGCCCACCACCCTATCAGAGGAGAAAGAGAAATGGGATATAGATTATGGGAGGAAGTGACCAGGAGGGAGTCAGTGAGAAATTAATAAGTAAAATACTACTACTACTATTACTACCAGTACTACTACTACAACTAATAATAATAATAATAATAATAATAATAATAATAATAATAGACATTGAAAATTGGTTATGGTTACTGTATCAAGTGGAAATTAGTGTATTTCTTGACATTAAAATCTTTTTATAACCAGGAAAGGGAATAATATTTGAAATGTAAATAAGAAATACCCAATTTAATAAAGATGGAAAAAATAAGAAAATTTAAAAAAATCTTATGTTGTTGTTTACCCATATATTAAATTATTGTATAAATATTGTACCATGTTATGAATACCAAGGAATCAAAGTGATTATGAAATCATTCCTCTTAAAAAGTATACTCTTAATATTTGAAGAGATTTGATGATTAATAATATAAACATGAATGTCAGGACCTCAAAAACCATTTTTTCTTTTAAATAGTGATTTTTAAAATGGATATGTTTTTTGTCGAAACATAAGAATACTATGCTGTAAAGATATGGACAATTTCAGTGAAAATCTCCATGGAGCTAACTGGTCAGCCATTTAATTCCACATTCGTCACATCATCTCATTTTACAGACAGGCCCAGAGCTCAGCTACGTTCCCTGTTGTCATCCGATTACTCATCTTAGGCATCCTCACTTCCACATTCCAAAGAGCAAACTCAAGAAAGTGGGGGTTTATTTGGCACTCTTAGCAAATAAAAAACTGTCAGCCACAGGATGTACCATAACAAAGAGTTAAAATTCATCAGCGAAAGATATGCTTTCTGAGATATTCTCTTGTAAACTTATGAGAAAGGGATAAGACTGAAAGATACAAGTGTCTCTGTAGTAATGAGGCTCCTCTTAACAGACCTGGATCCCACAGTTTTGAACGTGTTACAGGTAAACCATATACAATTAAGAACAAATCTGGATTGAGTAACTCATGGCTAGATACAGATTCTAAGAGAGTAAAGGGGCAAGTGTCTACAGTACCCGTTCGTCCTCATCATCTATCTTCAGGAGGAATAAACTGGAATTCTGGCAGGTCTGTTTACATTCATCCCATGATTTTCCATCCTTGATGACATAATAACATTTTATACCATAGCAGAACCAGTATGTTTCAATTTCACTGCCTACAACAGAGAAGATAAATGGTTAAACTTATTAGTTTCTGGTATTCTATTGACAGATCAATGTATTTATTAAGACTGTGGGGGGGAGTAAAATCCCACTGATCTCCTAAATTGAGATTCTAAAATGCCCAGAGACCCTTGCACACCCATGTTCTATATGACATTGTTTGTAACCATAGAGATACAAAAAAATATATGTTATGTGTTGATCATGGATGAATCAGTAGAGAAAATGTAGCATGAGCACACAAAAGTATACAACTCATCCTTTAAAGGGAAATGAATCAGCCCAGCATGATGACTTATGCCTATAACCTGAGCACTCCAAAGAGAGAGGCAGTAGGGTCATAACTATTTTAAGGCCAGCCAAGGCTAAGCAGTGAATTCCAGTCCAGTTGTAGGTATAGAGTGAGCTCCAAGTCACCCTTGACTGGAGAATGACATCATTTTTTACACTAAAACCCAAATGGTTGACATGGATGAACTTGAGGATGGAACAACCTTATGATTCCATGCAGATCAGGTTTCTAAAGCAGCCCAACTCTATGAAGCAGAAGCTTGTAAGATACCAGGGGCTAGAAAAGAAGAAATGAACATGTGCTACTCAGAGACAGCTAAACTGATGGCAGAATTCTAGATCTGCAGTAATGTATTGTCCCCACAATGATCTACACATTAATGTGCACTTAGCATTGTGCCCTGGTCTGTGCTACATGCTCTTACCTTAAGAAAAATAAAAGACATATAAAGGAAGTTTTGTTGTTCATAGTCTATTCTCAAGATTATGTTGATGCATTCAATGGTATGTCCACATGCCAAATGTTTCAATCTGAGTATATTGAAAGGTGTATACTTTTGGTCACAAGGTCACCTCGATATGAATATTTTGTTTAGTGAGGGGCTAAGAATGGCCATTCTTTACTAACAAACTTTTTCTCCAACCTTCATTTTTCTGTGAAGAGATAGCCTTGTGGTACTCATAGTGGCCTGAAATTTTCTGGAATGTCTGGATTGTTCAGAAAGTTATAATCCCCCTCCCACAACCACATATTCATAATAATTAAATCACTATGCTACCCTTTTCAGACAATGAAGTCATTCTAAAGTAATGAAACAAAATATTTTCCATGGGTTTGGAATACTTCAAATTTATTTTTAGAACTTTTTTCTGTCACATGTTTTGTAATGTAGCAATTGTAAATATATTAGTCCATACATAATGAGAATTGTCACATCTTACTATCACAATGTGGCAAGATTATATGCAAGAGGTCTTTGTGAACTCTAAATCCTGAAAAAAATATTTAATGATGATTGATAAACTGTGTCAGTTAAAGATGACCAGTCATGATGAAGGATAAGAAGGGTTCCTTATGATGTTTGACCTTTTCATCTTTCTAACTTCATTCACTGTCTCTGACATAGCTGCACTGCGTGCACACCATGTTGAAGCTCTCATGTTTGCTACAGAAAGGGTTGCTCAAAAAAATGTCAGATGTAAACAGGCACACACATATACATAAACACACACAAACACACACAAACACACACAAACACACACATATGCAAATATTTTTAAAACTTTATCTTTGTAAATGCTCTAAGTTCATTTTAGCATAAATAGTTGATAAATACACTCTTATTAAAAAAATTACATGTTCTGTCAGCAACAAAGTTGTAGACAAAGGTTTTCCCATAGACCAAAACAGTCAAAATTTTCAGGGGTACTGGTTTGTAACTTCATTTCCATGGAGCAGTAAGAGTCAGTGTCAGACATAAGGTTCCCCAAATGATTAACCCAAAGATCACCAGCATCTTTTTTGTTGTTTTGGGTTTTTTTGTTTTTGTTTTTGTTTTTGTTTTTCCATCTTTATTAAATTGGGTATTTCTTATTTACATTTCTATTGTTATTCCCTTTCCTGGTTTCCAGGTCAACATGGAATCCCTCCCCCTCTCCTTCTATATGGGTGTTCTCCTCACAATCCTCCCCGCATTACCGCCCTCCCCCCAACAATCCCATTCAATGGGGGTCCAGCTTTGGCAGAACCAAGGGCTTCCCCTTCCATTGGTGCCCCTACTAAGCTATTCACTGCTACCTATGAATTTGGAGCCCAGGGTCAGTCCATGAATAGTCTTTGGGTAGTGGCTTAGTCCCTGGAAGCTCTAGTTGTTTGGCACTGTTGTTCATATGGGGTCTCAAGCCCCTTCAAGGTCTTTCAGTCCTTTCTCTGATTCCCTCAACGGGGGTCCTATTCTCAGTTCAGTGGTTTGCTGCTGGCATTCGCCTATGTATTTGCTGTATTCCGGCTGTGTCTCTCAGGAGAGATCTACATCCGGTTCCTTTCAGCCTGCACTTTTTTGCTTCATACATCTTATCTAGTTTGGTGGCTGTATATATATGGGCCTCATGATCACCAGCATCTTAAGCTGATGGTTGGACTTCAAAGCTTCCAGAGAAGAAACAGTGGCTAGTAATGCAGTTCTGTATTCACATTCCTCACTCCCACTACATACCTTTGTGCTGTGAGGAATTTACGACAGCCTTGGTTTTGCTGTACCATCTGTTCTTTGATCTGTTGAACGATTCCAGAAGATCATTGCCTGGACTACAGTCTATAGATATTTTTCTCAGCATTTCTTCCTTTAAGTCAATGTCACGTTGCATGGCGCTGCAATTATGGTGGTGGTTTAGAGTTTCCTGCAGTTCATGTTTTTCTTGACTATACTGAAAAACTAAATTAGTCACAGATATAACATCAATAATTCTTATAAAGAGTACATATTAAAATGTAAGAATAGACAAAAGCTTCATGTTGACAGCCAATACATATCATTACTTTCATTTGTACTTTAACATTTATAAATTAGCTCTTTAATTATTTCACTATATAAACCGATAACATCAATTTTCTCTAAGGTAAGTTGGATGTAAAGTAAATAATACAATTGAAAAAATTATGGTGAAAGTAACTTCCATTCTCTTCATTTATGAAACACAAATTTATAGATAATAACCTAAATAAAATATTCATTGAATAGTTAACACATCATGAAAATATGAACTAAAAATGTTAACAAATGCCACAATTCTTTTTGGAGCATGTGGAACACAATATATCCACATACATAGCTATGTTTTAGCACAGCCTGGAAGTGATTTCCTCTGTAAATGTGGAGGAATCCAATAAACTTTAACCTTTAATACCTCTGTACAAATGAAGTGTTTTGACTTAAGCATAACCGCAATGTATATAGAAGAAACAGGAAAAGAAGGACTTCGATTTTTGCATAGCAGTCACTCATAAAATATTTATGTAAGATTAACAATCACATGAGATCAGAAAAAAGGCTATCACCAAGTCCTCAGAAAGAACATAACCAAAAACGTGACAGCACAGGGCACCTTCCAGTAGCCCCAGAGCTAACAGATTAGTTATGAAAGAGAACAGACACTACAGTGTGTCAGGAGAAAAGTACTAATGTTCAGAGATTCTGTCTCATCCAGTAATTTTAGGCAGGACAATGGACAGAGTGTACAGCTGCATGGTTCATGTCTAAAGCTATTCTTTAGGCAGAAGGTCAAACAAGATGTATCTCAGTTACTCACTGATTGTCACCAACACTGCAACAGTTAACAGAAGAAGTGTACAGAGGATTCCCAAAGCTATCACAATCAGGTGCCAGGGGACATAACACTCTGCAATCAACAAAAAAAAAAACAAAAACAAAAACAAAAAACAAAAAAACAAAAAAAAACAAAACAAAACAAGAAAATCACCGTGAAATAAGCAAATCTCAATACTAATTACTAATTACTAATTTGGTGTAGCCCAGAAACAAGGGGAAATTTTGCAAAAGTCAATGATACAAACTGACTGAAAGTGTGCTCTCAAAATTGCAAATTTCTACCTAAAATGCACTACCTGTAGAAATCATGTGTGTGTGTGTGTGAAATTTGACAGTATTTTGAACTTATGTCAACCTTATCCTTGTATTGTGAATCCTCCTAACTCAACCTTAAAGGAGCTGGATGACAGTCATGTGCCCTCACCCAGTTCTACAGGAACAAAAGTGCATCCTCCAGAAGGCACAGGAGGTGTAGATACAATCCAGGTACAAAATACAAAACTGGATCATAAAGTCCACCAAGAAAGATAACTGAGGATGGAGAGGAAGAAAGAGGGATAGAGGGATGCACTTTCTTGAGAACTGGTAGGGAACCACAGCTGCTCTGGACTATATATATATATATATATATATATATATATATATATATATATATATTTACATATGTATATATACATATATATGTGTGTGTGTGTCTGTGTGTCTCTGTGTGTGTCTGTGTGTGTATTATATATGAGATATATATATATATATATATATATATATATATATATATATATATATATCCCCATTCTTGAAAGGGCCTATAAGTCAACTATTTTCCCTGTAAACTTGATTTTGTTCTATATAATATTGAACATTTAGGTGTATCTAAGGCATTTGGAATCTGAAACTTGTGTCTCTGGTTACCAGTAGATCACAAAAGGACAGATCTCAGCTTGGAGCACAGATATAATATTGTGTGCAGAGTAAAAAAGAGAAAAAAAAAGTGACATTTCTGATTTTCATTAGTAAACAAAATTATTATTTGATGTTTTTAGGAACTCGTACTAGGGTTTAGTCATTCCCACCTCATTAAATCTTTCATCTCTTCTTCCTTCCTCTTCCAGTTTACTCTCAGGAGAAGAATTCCTCTTCTGATAGACAACTATTGTTGCCATGTTGCATTAAATGTCAGGGATATTTACGTCAAAACAGTTGCTTAAAGAATGAAAGTATTGTTCCTAATGCATAAGATTCATTTACTTAGGATTTTCTTTCTCTAGAGCATTTGGTGTTATTTTCAGACTCTATAGTTTGTTTTAAGGGTTTCAGAGTTCTTCTTGACTAAACTAAGCAATAAAAAACCTAATGGTTTCTCACTTCTTTATTCTCAAGAATTTTTTTTCATATAGACTCCGATTATTCTACTCTGTCCATTTGGTTTGCTTTGCAACTGATTAACAACTAAAAAGTAGAAGTAGAGTTATACTTTTTTCTTTCTTTTAATTGTAAAACTTGATTGCTTTTTTGAAAGTTAGTTATGAACAGTTGTGTACAGATTACCCTCTAGCTAATACTCTTTTCTTCCCTTCCACACTTGTGCATAACCTAGCCCAGATGAAATTGAACATTATAGTTTTGCATAGAAGCTAGTAGGATATTTTTAATTTTTTAAGTTTAAAGTGTGTTTAAAATGTGAATTTGGACACGTATACACTTACCTCTGTGGCCAGCTTCTTTGGGCCCTTTAGTCTCCTCAGGCTTCACTTGGTTCTGCAACCCTGAAGACTTAGAAAATCTCACACTTGAATAAGTGACCTCCTGCTCACTCATCTTGGGAGCATATAGAAGATGTTCTCTGTTAAAATATGCCCTTGAGTGATTTCTGAAGAAAATGTTAAAAGTCCAGCTTTAGGAGCATACCTGGATCTGATGATACACAGGATTGGAAAAGGGTGGAATTTTACTAACTCACTTAATGATCTACACACCCTGATAAGGACTGAGCCCGAATTCTATTACAGGGGACAATCGTGCTCAGATTTTATATTAAATTCCTTTATATTTCTAATGCTTACAGCAATTATTTTAAGAAATGTGAATAGAAATACAAATTTAATAATAAGTCATTGTGATATTGACACAATGTGTTTGTATAAAATATTCAGCACATTAAAAGGTTAGGAAAAATTGGAACCACTGGAAATCATTGAAAAACTTGTAAATAATCTACTCAAATAACAAATAGTGAATAGGAATAAATAAAATGGTTGCTTTAACCAGTGGAAGGGGAAGCCCTGGGTCCTGCTAAGACTGAACCCCCAGTGAACTAGACTGTTGGGGGGAGGGCGGCAATGGGGGGAGGGTTGGGAGGGGAATACTCATAAGGAAGGGGAGGGGGGAGGGGGATGTTTGCCTGGAAACCGGGAAAGGGAATAACACTTGAAATGTACATAAGAAATACTCAAGTTAATAAAAAAATAAAAAAAGGTTGCTTTAAATTTATTTACACATTTTGATAAACACATGAATATTAAATGTTCTTTCAATCTTTTTATTTATCCAGGACTCTTAGAGTTTCCCAGACACTACCTTCAAAGGAATATTTGGCTGTTTAACATTGCCAACATAGTCTACACATTCCTCTCCATGGTTGGACCGGGCAAATGATTTCAACTGGAAAAGCTCATACTGAATGGAATAATCCAAATACAGAAAGACAATATTTAATATTCTCTCTCCCTGAGGCTCCTAGCTTCAAGTCTTCAAGATATTATTAGTAAACTTTTCTAACTGAAGGAACCAAGAACGTAGAAAGGGGGCAGTACCGGATGGGTGTGGGAGCATCATACCAAGGCATAGAAAACACAATATGAAGTTTTAAATTCAAATCATTCCATGAACATAATCATGTCACATATAATATAATTGTACATAATATTGCAGAAGGAGATATATGAAAATAAATTTTGTCACTATGCAGCATATATGAGCTAATACCCATGAATGATACAATCTGATAGTAGATATCAATATAATGGTAGATCGTAAATATTTGTAACTGACCTCACCCTTACATTAATACCTGAGAGGAAAGCCAGCAAATAACATGAACAGCAAGCTGGACATGTTGCAGCATTCTTCTGTACTTTTTTTTAATTCATGAAGTTTTCTGATATGATTTTCCTTTTGCTTTATATCTTGACCCAAAAAGAATCTCTCCAATACAGCATTCTTTTTCAAAATTGTTACATTTTATTATTGCTCTTGGGGTGGTGCTGGCTGAGCCAAGATGCATGTGTCCGTAATCCAGTTTTACAATGTGAGTTCCCTCACTACACCTTCACGTGGGTGTTAAAAAGATTACCTTTCCACGCTGGCCCATGTTATCTGTCTCCTATTATGACATCTCTCCGATGGATAATATATAAACATTTGACAAAGTTAAACAGTAATGAATGCCACAGTTCCCTATATCTTAATTTCCTAGCACACAAGTCCCAGCATACTCTGAAAGAAAATAAGATGTACAGAATAACAGTTTTCACATGCTGCCAGAGTTAGCCTGATCTACACAACCAATAGGGCTTTCCCATCAATCCAACTCTCATGTCATACCATAGGAAATTCTCTAGAATTTATTTGATCATTCAGTAGAAAAACAATAAAAACAGGTATCTACCTGTATTGTTGCTCTGAAATGATTCTGGTTGAAGAAATTGATCCCCCAATTGTGGTGTACAAGTTGACTTTCCTGGTCTGTACCCCATAAAAGGCTCCAAGAGGAAAGGCAGAAATAAATTTACTCAGAGTGACACTCAACCTCATGATTTTCTGCCCCTCCTCTTGACCAAACCGAAAACAGGAAATTGCTTAATGAAAGCTGACTCTGAGAGAAAAGGAAAGAAGCAACATAATGTGCCAAATGCTGCAGAACAATTATCCATTGATATTTGAAGACTGAGATGTAAACTTCTGTAGGGAGAGCAAAACCAGTATCCTAGTAGAAACACTGCTAGAATAAAGAGAGACTGAAGCTCTTCTGCACCTCCTGTTGAAGTAGGTGGTTGGAAATTTTCTTTTATGTATTTTTAAAAGTTACTCATAATTTTTGAATTATGCTAATTGCAGCTAAGTATGTACTAAGAAAGCCTTTAAAGCACTCACGTTTCCAATTGTAAAGTGTTCCTTTACACTCTTCAAGTTTTTTTAACTTTATTTTTTACTGGTTATTTTATTTATTTACATTTTAAATGTTATTTCCCTTCCCTGGTTCCCCTGCCCAAACCCCTTAACACATCCTGTCTGTCCACTGCTTCTACCACATGGGCAGACCCATGGCTCTAGCTGCATATGTAGCAGAGGGAGGCCTTGTTGGGTATCAGTGGAAGGAGGAACCCTTGTTCTTGGCAAGGCTTGATGCCCCAGTGTAGGGGAATGTCAGGGCAGGGAGGCAGGAAGGAGATGGGTGTGTGGATGGGGGAACACCCTCATAGATGCAGGGGCCAGGGCATGAGACAGGGAATTTATGGATGGGAAAGCAGGAAAGGGCATAACATTTGAAATGTAAATAAAAAAGAAAACTAATAAAAATGCAAAGAAAGAAACAAAGAAAGAAAGAAAGAAAGAAAGAAAGAAAGAAAGAAAGAAAGAAGAAAGAAGGAAAGAAGGAAAAAAGGAAAAAAAGAAGGAAGAAAAGAAAGCTCATTGTAATTCAAGACAGAACCGACCTGGTATTTTTATTTCTTTGCTTTGTTGGTTGGTGTTTTTGTTTAATTTGGTTTTTGTTTTTGTTTTGTTTCGTTTTGTTTTTGTAGTTCTGGGTTGTTTGGTCTTACTATTTTTCTCTGTTTTTGGTTTTGTTTTGTTTTTTTTTTTTTGATTGATTTGAATTTCACTTTTTTTTTGGTTTTATTTGGGGAAGAGGGTGTTCAACGCACATGGATTTAGTGGCTATGTAGGTAAAAAAATATCTGAGAAAATAAATGAGGCAGAAATTTTTTATTGAATATTTTATGTATTTACATTTCAAATGTTATCCCCTTTTCCCACATCTATTGCCCCTCTCACCTCCCCTAGTTCTATAACGACGCTCCTACTCCCACCCACTCCCAACTCATCTGGCTTATTTGGCTAAGGGTTTATCTAACTTGTTGATT
Organism: Rattus norvegicus; assembly: GCF_021556685.1. NCBI lineage: Eukaryota > Metazoa > Chordata > Mammalia > Rodentia > Muridae > Rattus > Rattus norvegicus. The sequence goes on from NC_141537.1 coordinate 166,902,227, forward strand.
GTCTCAAAGAACCAGCTCCTGGTTTTGCTGACTCTTTGTATAGTTCCTTTTGGTTTCTACTTGGTTGAAAGTTTCTGTCGTTGTCACTGAGGAGCGTTTCGTGTATGCAGCAAAATGCTGGGTCCTCTATGTATTCGGTCTGTTAGTCTGTGTCTTTCTATTGGGGAATTGAGTCCATTGATGTTAAGAGACATTAAGGAATAGTGATTGCTGTTTTCTGTTATTTTTGTTGTTAGAGGTGGAATTATGCTTGTGTGGCTCTCTTCTTTTGGATCTGTTGCAAGAAGATTACTTTCCTGCTTTTTCTAGGTGAAAATTTAATCAAAACATGTGCTATGAAAAAAGATAATTAAAAAATCCAAATATAACTTTGAGAAAGTGTTAGGCCACTAAAAAGCACGACTTATTCCATGAAAATCAAATGAAAGGCATTGGATACATTCGAGAGGAATTATTGGTCAAAGAGAATACAGAAGCTACAGAACAGTATAGGCTATTAACATTTCCTTAACTATCTTATTACTAACCACAATTACATGATAACAACCTATTTCTGAAGACATCACACACTTTGATGTCAGGACATAGAGAAATCTGTCCCAAGCCAATCAGAAATAATTTTCTCCTGGACTGGCTTTCGAAAGATCAGAACGTCTTTAGAAGGTTACGCGGAGAGAAAAGATATACTGGACCATGATTGCGAACATATAGATCTTCTAGGTAAGGTGTGCCCAATGTTACCATTCTTACAGGACAACTAGATACTTTCTTACTGTAGGTGAGCATTTACCACTTGAGGAATGGCATATTTGGTGACATAGACTATGATGGGAAGGTCACAAGCTCTAGGATAAAACCTGCTACCATCACTTTACTAAGTGCTTGGGAGATCTAATTGCATTCTTCATATTAGTGTTTATGCCCTATACCTGGGCTGCTCTCAGCCTTGGTCAGAGAAGCATATTTTTGCAGTAGGCCATATGGAACTCTAGAATTAGTCAAAGGGCTCATGAGAAGAGAATATGCACTAAGCCCTAAAGAGGGCAATTTCACAAATCCCCTCTCTTCAAACACCATTACCACAATTCAGGGAACATCAGGGAAGAAGAAGAAAAAATATAAGAGCCAGAGAAAGAGAAAACTCTGTGAAATGCTGCCTTCTAGAGATGATAAAGATATCCTGCCAGCTGTGGTTACCCATGTGGAACTTGCACATGACCAAGTTATCCCAAATCCTAGATAGATGAGGAGGGCACTCTGTTTTTAATGAATGTCAAATGTTAGTTGACAGCTCCTGGAAAAAGGAGATTTATTCTTAATTGAGGTTGTCGTCACTGGTGGGTTTTCTTGCTCCAGTGGAAAGCCTACAATCATGCACCTACGGACAGTTAAAAAGACATAGGTTACAGATGAACATATTAGGGCACGTGCAGGGGAAACTTGATCAGGAATGAATAGGATGGATATGATCAAATTTAATTCCTTTATGTATTTCTTTTTCTTCATTTTATATTACATTTTATTGTTGTTGGTGGTTTTTCAAGACAGAGTTTCTCTCTGTAGCCCTGGTTGTCTTGAAATTTGCTCAGCAGAACAGGCTGAACTTGAAATCAAATATCCACCTACCTCTGCTTCCAAGTGCAGTTAATAAAAGCATTTTTCACTGTAAGTCAGATGCCTTTTAAAGGCACTACTAGATAAAGAAATACTATTAAAAATCAGTGAACATATTTCTACCACATCAGAAATGAATATAAAAGCTTTGATTTTACACATTGCAATACCATGATTGAGAATGTGTGTGTGTGTATACATATAAGCTACCACATAAACAAGCCCAGTGAATGTAAAGAGATATTCATACTCATATTGTAGTTCTCATGATGATCTGCTCACTTTCTGAGAAGCTTTTAACTTGCACTATGCACCTTAAATACGATAACCATGACCTGTGTTCAGTACTGCATTACTACTTGTCAGCTTCTACACCATTCTACTTCCATGTCTAACAGCTGCTTAAATACTGACTTATGGAAGTTGTTCTTAACAGTGAGCTCCATTGAAAATGAGGAACGAACACTGTGTGAAATGTGAGGAAAGCCTTTGCACACAATCCTCTCAACTCCTGCACCAGTGTTAAAGTATCAAGGGTTCTGGAAACTCACACTTTAGAAGAGCCATTGCCAACTCATTTGCCATTCCCCTTTACTTTTATTGTGTGTCAATCCAATCCAGTATCTATTTGGTTAACATTGGGGTGCAATGAACTTATATAAAGAAAACAACACATCTTGTGATAAAATTTCTATCAGTTTGGTATGAGAACAACCAGAAAACTTCCCAGCTATTTCCATCCATCCTCTGCGGTCCTGTCCTCCAGCCCTTCAGTAGCTACATATTCATTATCTAAAGTTATTTTCCGTGAGTAGCTCATAAATGTCAAAACCAATGTCAGTTTCACAAGTTATTTAAAATGATATCTTCAGGTGTCTAGTGGTAGTTAATACATTAGGTAATTTTTGAATGTGTTTCTTAGACAAAATCTCACTATGCAGATAAAGCTGGGCTTGAATTCAAGATCTTCCCCCTTCAGGACCCCAAGTATACACTACACACTATCTCATTAAATAATTTCTGACAGTTTATAAAATTGCTCAAATAATTTTCCCAATGCAGAAACATGTGAGAAGTATTCATCATAAGTGAAGTCCTTTCTTCGAAACTGATCCATTAAGTTAAAAATATTCTGTGACAAATCTGTGCATTAAGCTCCATTCAATTAACAAAATCAGAAATGAAAAGGGAGACATAAATACAGAATCAGAGGAAACTCACAAAATCATCAGATCCTACTACAAAAGCCTATATTCAACAAAACTTGAAAATCTGCAGGAAATGGACAATTTCCTACAGAGATACCAGGTACCGAAGTTAAATCAGGAACAGATAAACCATTTAAACAACCCCATAACTCCTAATGAAATGGAAGCAGTCATTAGAGGTCTCCCAACCAAAAAGAGCCCAGGTCAAGACAGGTTTAGTGCACAATTCCATCAGACCTTCATAGAAGACCTCATACCAATACTATCCAAACTATTCCACAAAATTGAAACAGATGGAGCACTACCAAATTCCTTCTATGAAGCCACAATTACTCTTATACCTAAACCACACAAAGACCCAACAAAGAAAGAGAACGTCAGACCAATTTCCCTTAGGAATATCAATGAAAAAATACTCAATAAAATTCTGGCAAACCGAATCCAAGAGCACATCAAAACAATCATCCACCATGATCAAGTAGGCTTCATCCCAGGTATGCAGGGATGGTTTAACATATGGAAAACCATCAACGTGATCGATTATATAAATAAACTAAAAGGACAAAACCACATGAACATTTCATTAGATACTGAGGAAGCATTTGACAAAATTCAACACCCCTTCATGATAAAAGTCCTGGAAAGAATAAGAATTCAAGGCCCATACCTAAACATACTAAAAGCCATATTCAGCAAACCAGTTGCTAACATTAAACTAAATGGAGAGAAACTTGAATCAATCCCACTAAAATCAGGGACTAAACAAGGCTGCCCACTCTCTCCCTACTTATTCAATATAGTTCTTGAAGTTCTACACAAAGCAATCAGACAACAAAAGGAGATCAAGGGGAAAGAGATCGGAAAAGAAGAAGTCAAAATATCACTATTTGCAGATGATATGATAGTATATTTAAGTGTTCCCAAAAGTTCCACCAGAGAACTACTAAAGCTGATGAACAACTTCAGCAAAGTGGCTGGGTATAAAATTAACTCAAATAAATCAGTAACCTTCCTCTACACAAAAGAGGAACAAGCCGAGAAAGAAATTAGGGAAACGACACCCTTCATAATAGTCCCAAATAATATAAAATACCTCGGTGTGAATTTAACCAATCAAGTAAAACATATGTACAATAAGAACTTCAAGCCTCTGAAGAAAAAAATTGAAGAAGACCTCAGAAGATGGAAAGATCTCCCATGCTCATGGATTGGCAAGATTAATATAGTAAAAATGGCCATTCTACCAAAAGTGATCTACAGATTCAATGCAATCCCCATCAAAATTCCAATCCAATTCTTCAAAGAGTTAGACAGAACAATTTGCAAATTCATCTGGAATAACAAAAAATCCAGGATAGCTAAAACTATCCTCAACAATAAAAGGACTTCAGGGGGAATCACTATCCCTGAACTCAAGCAGTATTACACAGCAATATTGATAAAAACTGCATGGTATTGGTACAGAGAAAGACAGATACCAATGGAATAGAACTGAAGATCCAGAAATGAATCCACACACCTACGGTCACTTGATTTTGACAAAGGAGCCAAAACCATCAAATGGAAAAAAGATAGCATTGACAGCAAATGGTGCTGGTTCAACTGGAAGTCAACATGTAGAAGAATGCAGATTGATCCATGCTTATCAACCTGTACAAAGCTTAAGTCCAAATGGATTAAGGACCTCCACATCAAACCTGATACACTCAAAGTAATAGAAGAAAAAGTGGGGAAGCATCTTGAACATATGAGCACTGGATAAAATTTCCTTAACAAAACACCAATGGCTTATGCTCTAAGATCAAGAGTCAACAAATGGGATCTCATAAAATTGCAAAGGTTCTGTAAGGCAAAGGACACTGTGGTTAGGATAAAACGGCAACCAACAGATTGGGAAAAGATCTTTACCAGTCCTACAACAGATAGAGGGCTTATATCCAAAATATACAAAGAACTCAAGTAGTCAGACCGCAGGGAGGCAAATAGCCCTATTAAAAATGGGGTTCAGAGCTAAACAAAGAATTCACAGCTGAGGAATGCCGAATGGCTGAGAAACACCTAAAGAAATGTTCAACATCTTTAGTCGTAAGGGAAATGCAAACCAAAACAACCCTGAGATTTCACCTCACACCAGTGAGAATGGCTTAGATCAAAAACTCAGGTGACAGCAGATGCTGGTGAGGATGTGGAGAAAAAGGAACATTCCTCCATTGTTGGTGGGATTGCAGACTGGTACAACCATTCTGGAAATCACTCTGGAGGTTTCTCAGAAAATTGGACATTGTACTACCTGAGGAACCAGCTATACCTCTCTTGGGCATATACCCAAAAGATGCCCCAACATATAACAAGGACACATACTTCACTATGTTCATAGCAGCCTTCTTTATAATAGCCAGAAGCTGGAAAGAACTCAGATGCCCTTCAACAGAGGAATGGATACAGAAAATGTGGTACATCTAGACAATGGAATATTACTCAGCTATCAAAAACAATGACTTTATGAAATTCATAGGCAAATGGTTGGAACTGGAAAATATCATCTCGAGTGAGCTAACCCAATCACAGAAAATCACACATGGTGTGCTTGAATTGTGCTAGATCCACAGAACACATGAAACTCAAGAAGGATGACCAAAATGCGAAAGCTTCACTCCTTCTTTAAAAGAGGAACGAGAATACCTTTGGGAGGGAATAGGGTGGCAAAGATTAAAACAGAGGCAGAAGGAACACCCATTCAGAGCCTGCCCCACATATGGCCCATACATATACAGCCACCCAATTAGACAAGATGGGTGAAGCAAAGAAGTGCAGGCCGACAGGAACTGGATGTAGATCTCCCCTGAGAGACACAGCTAGAATACAGCAAATACATAGGCAAATGCCAGCAGCAAACTACTGAACTGAGAATGGGACCTCCGTTGAAGGAATCAGAGAAAGAACTGGAAGAGCTTGAAGCGGCTCGAGACCCCTTATGAACAACAATGCCAAGCAACCTGAGCTTCCAGGGACTAAGCCACTACCTAAAGACTATACATGGACTGACCCTGGGCTCCAATCTCATAGGTAGCAATGAATAGCCTAGTAAGAGCACTAGTGGAAGGGGAAGCCCTTGTTCCTGCTAAGACTGAACCCCCAGTGAACCTGATTGTTGGGGGGAGGGCAGTAATGTGGGGAGGATGGGGAAAGGAACACCCATATAGAAGGGGAGTGGAGGGGCTAGGGGGATGTTGACCTGGAAACTGAGAAAGGGAATAACAATCGAAATGTAAATAAGAAATACTCAAGTTAATAAAGAAAAAAAAAGAAAGGGAACCTTTCTGTAATTCAGAACTGTAAGTGACAGAACTGTGGGAGAAATGAAAAGATACCTGGTATCATTTAGTATGCCTTACATGTATCATCCAGGTAGCATAATATCACATTAAATTTCAGAATATATATTATATTACAATTTAAATTTACTATGTATACTGTATCTATTTAACTTTATAACATTAGTTATTGTTGAAAATTATAATAATTTATAGTATTAGTAATATTGTAACTGTGTAACTGTGTATTAAATTGATATGTCTTCAACCATATTGTAAATGACAAGGTTTCAAACTGATTCTAAAGCAATTCTCTAAAATATAACCTATATATTTGAAGAGATTTCTTAGTAATAAACATAAACAGACAATATCAGTATCTTGGCCACTTTTGTTTTTTTTTTATTTTAGTTTCTAAAGATAGGCATATTATGATACAAAAATATTATGATTAGTATGAAGTAAATATTTTAGATAGTTTCAGTGAAAATCACCAGGAGTTATCTGGTACAATTATTGAGTTGTACAGTTTTCACATTGTGTCTAATTTCTAATGGTTAATTACTCTGCCTGTGTCATCCAATTATTCATCTCAAGCAGCTTATTCCTGGGCACCAAAGAGCAAGCCCTAAGCATCTGCCTCTGGGGCTTTAGCTGGCACTCTGTAGAAACAAACAACTGTCAGTCACAGGTTGTGCTAGCCAAATGCTTAAATTTCACCAGAGAAAGGCATGCTTCTTTGAGGCACTCTGTTGCAGGCTTCAGAGGACATATGGAGATTGCAAACACTCAACAGTCTCTTTAGCATCAAATATCTTCATAACTGAGATGAGTTCTGCCATTAAATGGGAAACAGGAAAGAGTCGACTAGGAAACTCACATTGCAGAAACACCACATACAACACATGAAGTACTCTCATTTTTGAACACTTGCCTGGCCTCTGTTAGAAAGAGAGACTATGGATAAAGAAGCATGTGAGAATCTGTGGTAGCAGTTCATCCTCATCATCTATCTTTAGAAGATATAAGCTGCAACACTGACAGTTAAGTTTAAACCCACTCCAGTGTTTACTGTCCATAATGAAATAATAACATTTTATGCTACAGCAAAACCAGTCTCCTTCCACTCCTGCAACATAGAATATGAATGGTTAAACTTCCTATTTTCTGATATTCTGATATCAGAATAATATGTTTATTATTAAACATCTTATCTATAAATAAATAAATTCTTACAGCTCCTAGAAATTGAGATTGTAGAGTACCCAGAGACTCCTGCAACCCATGCTCTGTGTAGAATTGATCATCACGGCGGAGATATGGAAACAACTTGAGGGTCTTTTGTGAATGAAAACATAGAGAAAATGTACCACATGTGCTCAGCAGAATACTATTTAGCTTTAAAGGAAAGTATAGCCTACCAGGAAGGACAGCTTGTGGCTATGATCCCCGACACTCAATAGAGTGAGGCTGCTGGGTAACCACCAGGTTAATGTCATCCTAGGCTGACTAGTGAATTCCAGAAAGCTTGAGCTACACAGTGAGTTTCATGTCAGCCAAGGCTACAGAATGAAACCATGTCTCACACCCAAACCCCACAAAAGAGAGATACTGATCCATGTGACCAACAGTGCAGTAAGTATATGCCAGGCAAGCCCTGCCTGCTGATCACTTAGTGTTAGGAAACAGGGTCTAATATGAGGAAACTCTAGACAGCAGGGTTTGTATAATCTTTCTCCTTTCTCAAACATATGAAAGAAAGTCCCTCAGAGAAGGATGATTGAGTTGAAGAGTAACATGCAAAGTGAAACACACCACTCCCAGGACCATAGGTTTCTAAGTTAGCCCAGCTCTAAGCTTAGGATGCTTGTGAGACACCAGGATCAGAAGGGTGGGGAATGAGCTCTTGATTCTTAGAGGCATCAAGTTACTTGAAGATTGGAATTCTAAATCTTCAGTAAAACACAATACCCACAGGGGTCCCTATGCTATTGGTGCTGTGGTTTCTGCTAAATGCTCTTACATTAAGAGACACATGAAGAAGATTTTGGAGATGATTTTCTGTCTTTTGATTGTACTGATGCCTTCAATGGTCATGGCCAAATGTGTCAAGTTGAGTGTATTAAAATGTGTATAATTATATGGCAACAACTTCACAATGTGATTATTTTTTTAGCATTCTTTCTTTATTAACTTGAGTATTTTTTTAATTTTTTTATTAACTTGAGTATTTCTTATATACATTTCGAGTGTTATTCCCTTTCCCGTTATCCGGGCAAACATCCCCCTCTCCCTCCCTTTCCCTATGGGTGTTCCCCTTCAACCCTCCCCCCATTGCCACCCTCCCCCCCACAGTCTAGTTCACTGGGGGTTCAGTCTTAGCGGGACCCAGGGCTTCCCCGTCCACTGGTGCTATTACTAGGATATTCATTGCTACCTATGAGGTCAGAGTCCAGGGTCAGTCCATGTATAGTCTTTAGGTAGTGGCTTAGTCCCTGGAAGCTCAAGTTGCTTGGCATTGTTGTACCTATGGGGTCTCGAGCCCCTTCAAGCTCTTCTAGTTCTTTCTCTGATTCCTTCAACGGGGGTCCTATTCTCAGTTCAGTGGTTTGCTGCTGGCATTCGCCTCTGTATTTGCTGTATTCTGGCTGTGTCTCTCAGGAGCGATCTACATCCGGCTCCTATCGGTCTCACTTCTTTGCTTCATCCATCTTGTCTAATTGGGTGGCTGTATATGTATGGGCCACATGTGGGGCAGGCTCTGAATGGGTGTTACTTCAGTCTCTGTTTTAATCTTTGCCTCTCCCTTCCCTGCCAAGGGTATTCTTTTTCCTCATTTATAGAAGGAGTGAAGCATTCACATTTTGATCATCCGTCTTGACTTTCGTTTGTTCTAGGGATCTAGGGTAATTCAAGCATTTGGGCTAATAGCCACTTATCAATGAGTGCATACCATGTAGGTCTTTCTGTGATTGGGTTAGCTCACTCAGGATGATATTTTCCAGTTCCGACCATTTGCCTACGAATTTCATAAACTCGTTGTTTTTGATAGCTGAGTAATATTCCATTGTGTAGATGTACCATATTTTCTGTATCCATTCCTCTGTTGAAGAGCATCTGGGTTCTTTCCAGTTTCTGGCTATTATAAATAAGGCTGCGATGAACATAGTGGAGCACGAGTCTCTTTTATATGTTGAGGCATCTTTTGGGTATATGCCCAAGAGAGGTATAGCTGGATCCTCAGGCAGTTCAATGTCCAATTTTCTGAGGAACATCCAGACTGATTTCCAGAATGGTTTTACCAGTCTGCAATCCCACCAAAAATGGAGGAGTGTTCCTCTTTCTCCACATCCTCGCCAGCATCTGCTGTCACCTGAGTTTTTGATCTTAGCCATTCTCACTGGTGTGAGGTGAAATCTCAGGGTTGTTTTGGTTTGCATTTCCCTTATGACTAAAGATGTTGAACATTTCTTTAGGTGTTTCTCAGCCATTCGGCATTCCTCAGCTGTGAATTCTTTGTTTAGCTCTGAACCCCATTTTTTAATAGGGTTATTTGTTTCCCTGCGGTCTAACTTCTTGAGTTCTTTGTATATTTTGGATATAAGGCCTCTATCTGTTGTAGGATTGGTAAAGATCTTTTCCCAATCTGTTGGTTGCCGTTTTGTCCTAACCACAGTGTCCTTTGCCTTACAGAACCTTTGCAGTTTTATGAGATCCCATTTGTCAATTCTTGATCTTAGAGCATAAGCCATTGGTGTTTTGTTCAGGAAATTTTTTCCAGTGCCCATGTGTTCCAGATGCTTCCCTAGTTTTTCTTCTATTAGTTTGAGTGTGTCTGCTTTGATGTGGAGGTCCTTGATCCACTTGGACTTAAGCTTTGTACAGGGTGATAAGCATGGATCGATCTGCATTCTTCTACATGTTGACCTCCAGTTGAACCAGCACCATTTGCTGAAAATGCTATCTTTTTTCCATTGGATGGTTTTGGCTCCTTTGTAAAAAATCAAGTGACCATAGGTGAGTGGGTTCATTTCTGGGTCTTCGATTCTGTTCCATTGGTCTATCTGTCTGTCTCTGTACCAATACCATGCAGTTTTTATCACTATTGCTCTGTAATATTGCTTGAGTTCAGGGATAGTGATTCCCCCTGAAGTCCTTTTATTGTTGAGGATAGCTTTAGCTATCCTGGGTTTTTTGTTATTCCAGATGAATTTGCAAATTGTTCTGTCTAACTCTTTGAAGAACTGGATTGGTATTTTGATGGGGATTGCATTGAATCTGTAGATTGCTTTTGGTGAAATGGCCATTTTTACTATATTAATCCTGCCAATCCATGAGCATGGGAGATCTTTCCATCTTCTGAGGTCTTCTTCAATTTCTTTCCTCAGTGTCTTGAAGTTCTTATTCTACAGATATTTTACTTGCTTGGTTAAAGTCACACCGAGGTACTTTATATTATTTAGGTCTATTATGAAGGGTGTCGTTTCCCTAATTTCTTTCTCGGCTTGTTTCTCTTTTGTATAGAGGAAGGCAAGTGATTTATTTGAGTTAATTTTATACCCAGCCACTTTGCTGAAGTTGTTTATCAGCTTTAGTAGTTCTCTGGTGGAACTTTTGGGATCACTTAAATATACTATCATATCATCTGCAAATAGTGATATTTTGACCTCTTCTTTTCCGATCTGTATCCCCTTGATCTCATTTTGTGGTCTGATTGCTCTGGCTAGAACTTCAAGAACTATATTGAATAAGTAGGGAGAGAGTGGGCAGTCCTGTCTAGTCCCTGATTTTAGTGGGATTGCTTCAAGTTTCTCTCCATTTAGTTTAATGTTAGCAACTGGTTTGCTGTATATGACTTTTACTATGTTTAGGTGTGGGCCTTGAATTCCTATTCTTTCCAGGACTTTTATCATGAAGGGGTGTTGAATTTTGTCAAATGCTTTCTCAGCATCTAATGAAATGATCATGTGGTTTTGTTCTTTTAGTTTGTTTATATAATGGATCACACTGATGGTTTTCTGTATATTAAACCATCCCTGCATGCCTGGGATGAAGCCTACTTGATCACGGTGGATGATTGTTTTGATGTGCTTTTGAATTCGGTTTGCCAGAATTTTATTGAGTATTTTTGTGTCGATATTCATAAGGGAAATTGGTCTGAAGTTCTCTTTCTTTGTTGTGTCTTTGTGTGGTTTAGGTATAAGAGCAATTGTGGCTTCGTAGAAGGTATTCGGTAGTGACCCATCTGTTTCAATTTTGTGGAATAGTTTGGATAATATTGGTATGAGGTCTTCTATGAAGGTCTGATAGAATTCTGCACTAAACCCCTCTGGACCTGGGCTCTTTTTGGTTGGGAGACCTTTAATGACTGCTTCTATTTCCTTAGGAGTTATGGGGTTGTTTAACTGGTTTATCTGTTCCTGATTTAACTTCGGTACCTGGTATCTGTCTAGGAAATTGTCCATTTCCTGAAGATTTTCAAGTTTTGTTGAATATAGGTCTTTATAGTAAGATCTGATGATTTTTTGAATTTCCTCTGAATCTGTAGTTATGTCTCCCTTTTCATTTCTGATTTTGTTAATTTGGATGCACTCTCTGTGTCCTCTCGTTAGTCTGGCTAAGGGTTTATCTGTCTTGTTGATTTTCTCAAAGAACCAACTTTTGGTTCTGTTGATTCTTTCTATGGTCCTTTTTGTTTATACTTGGTTGATTTCAGCTCTGAGTTTTATTATATCCTGCCTTCTACTCCTCCTGGGTGTATTTGCTTCTTTTTGTTCTAGAGCTTTTAGGTGTGCTGTCAAGCTGCTGACATATGCTCTTTCCTGTTTCTTTCTGCAGGCACTCAGCGCTATGAGTTTTCCTCTTAGCACAACTTTCATTGTGTCATAAGTTTGGGTATGTTGTACCTTCATTTTCATTAAATTCTAAAAAGTTTTTAATTTCTTTCTTTATTTCTTCCTTGACCAGGTTATCATTGAGTAGAGCATTGTTCAATTTCCACGTATATGTGGGCATTCTTCCCTTATTGTTATTGAAGACCAGTTTTAGGCCGTGGTGGTCCGATAGCACGCATGGGATTATATCTATCTTTCTGTACCTGTTGAGGCCCGTTTTCTGACCAATTATATGGTCAATTTTGGAGAAAGTACCATGAGGAGCTGAGAAGACGGTATATCCTTTTGCTTTAGGATAGAATGTTCTATAAATATCCATTAAGTCCATTTGACTCATGACTTCTCTTAGTCTGTCGACATCACTGTTTAATTTCTGTTTCCATGATCTGTCCATTGATGAGAGTGGGGTGTTGAAATCTCCCACTATTATTGTGTGAGGTGCAATGTGTGTTTTGAGCTTTAGTAAGGTTTCTTTTACGTATGTAGGTGCCCTTGTATTTGGGCCATAGATATTTAGGATTGAGAGTTCATCTTGGTGGATTTTTCCTTTGATGAATATGAAGTGTCCTTCCTTATCTTTTTTGATGACTTATAGTTGGAAATTGATTTTATTTGATATTAGAATGGCTACTCCAGCTTGCTTCTTCTGACCATTTGCTTGGAAAGTTGTTTTCCAGCCTTTCACTCTGAGGTAGTGTCTATCTTTGTCTCTGAGGTGTGTTTCCTGTAGGCAGCAGAATGCAGGGTCCTCGTTGCGTATCCAGTTTGTTAATCTATTTCTTTTTATTGGGGAGTTGAGGCCATTGATGTTGAGAGATATTAAGGAATAGTGATTATTGCTTCCCTTTATATTCATATTTGGATGTGAGGTTATGTTTGTGTGCTTTCATTCTCTTTGTTTTGTTGCCAAGACGATTAGTGATTATTTAGTTCAGTAAAGTGCTGAGGATGTCCAAGCTCTATTAACAGTCCTTATCTCTGTCCTTTGTTTTTGTGTAAAGAGGTATCACAATGTAGCTCAAGCTGGCTAGAATTTGCTGGCTTAAGGACACAGTCCCCAAATTTAGAATTCACCTGCCTCAGCATCCTAAACATAAGCATTAAAATATTAGCCTTTTAGTAATGATACATATTTTAATTTAAACTATTAACATAACACATATTTCGTGAATCTGAATAAGGTTATTTTTGTAGATATTTTTCTTTTATATACTTTGGAAAAATTTAATTCCAAAAAGAGGTTTCTACCCAACCTTAACATTTAGTTCCCAGAGAGAAGAAACACACACACACAAACACACACACACACACACACACACACTCATATACACACAACTTTTATATTTATACTAAGTGATAATCAGCACAAGAATTGGGCAGATATCTATTCTCTAATTTCAATTAACCAAACTACATGGACATTATTTTAAGATTCTTTCTGCATGGCAGCTTGTCCTCTGCTCATCTTCTTCTCTCCCCACATGGTTCTCTTTTAACCCATTGTTTCAAAACCCTAAACCCTGTCTATTCCTCTTCTGCCAAGATATTGGCTGTCAGTATCTTTACTCACCAATCAGAAATAACTTGGGGACAAGAAAACATACAGTCACTAAAGTCTATAGGTGGAGCCTTTTGTCATTGAGGCAACCAGGTCTTGGGAGCTTAAACATAGCATTAGAATATATAGCAACAGACCAAAGCTCAACATTAACATACTTTATAATCTACAAATTTTAAAGATATTATTATTCATGATTAATGATGAGTGTCAGCTCATAATAACACAGCATAATGGGATCATATGTAAAATATATTTGCAAATAATAAAAGACAAAATATTTAATAGTGACTGACAAAGTGTATCAGTTAAACTGTGTGCCCACACTCATGCATCTCAATTAGTGTCTCCATTAATGATGCCAAAATGATGAAGATCCCATGTTGCATGAAATATTTTGTACCTTACACAGTGCCTAAAGACACAAATTTTCTAAAAACTTTGGGGGATTTGTTTTGTTTTCTTTTTTATTATTATCTTTAATCTTTTTTCCAGTCCAGTCATTAACCACTCCCATTCCTTGCTCCAACATTTCCTCATCCGAATCCTCTTCCCCACAACCCCCTGTCTTCAAGAGGATGACCCTACCAGGCCTCCCCATTCCCTGGGGCTGCAAGTCTCTCAAGGGTTAGGTCCATCTCCTGTCACTGAAGACAAACCAGGCAATCCTCTGCAGACTGTAGACTGTGGTCTTTATGTAGGTGAGGGCAGGCACAAGATAAGGCAAGACCCGTGAGTGGACAGTGAAAAAGTAAGGAGGGGACAGTTTTTTGAGGTGGGAGAGAGGAAAAGATAAAGGAGATGAACCAAGATGAAGGCAGAGGAGGACTACCCAGATCTGTGTGGCTTTAAATGTACGAGTAGTTATGAATTTTATTAAGGGAGGGATTTTTACAGGACAATTTTTCTTATCTAAATGGGCAGTTTAAATCATTATCAATTTGTTGTGAGTTTATTATGTGGACATTTTGTGGATTGAGAATTTAAGATATAAATCTGATTGCTAAATTACAAGGTTATTCAGTTTTGATTTTAATGGGTAACTGGAAGTTGTGACTATAACCTCAGGGGATGGATGCTGGGAATATGAGTAGAGTCTGAAACAAGACAGTTGCAAGAGGGCGACTGCTGCTGGGCTCAGAGAGTACCAGGTAGCAGCATAGGATGGAGATTGAGAGCTTAGTCTGTGAGACAGTGAAATGCTTTGCTGACTGAGATGAAAATACCCCTCAGATGCCATGGGGCTCACCTGAGCCAGCAATAGCACAGGATGGTAGAGATTCTTTTATTAATATTTACCACAACATCTATGTGTCAGGAGCTTCAGACCAGATAGTATCTGCTGCCTAGTTGGTGGTTAGGTGTCTGAGAGATCTCAGGTTCCAGGTTAGTTGAGACTGCTGGTCTTGCTATGGGGATGCCTGTCTCATGAACTTCTTCCAGCTTTTCCATGATTCAACAACAGGAGTCATTACATTTATGTTTTATTCTTTTAGAAAATTCCCTGTTTTTTTTTAACAAGGAAGTGTGTCCTTTCTAATGGACAAACTGACTTACTTTCCATATTTTGCTAAAAAATCTAAATCCCAATGGTTTCTCAATTTTATAAAATTTGTTCAAGAAGACAAGGTGGCTCACAGCTAAAATCTAGAACTTGAGAGACTGAGCTAGTAGAATCAGACATCTGGACAACCATTTGCTGTATAGCACAGCCAAGTACTGCCCTGGCTACCTGAGGCCCTGGTTTAAATAATGAAAACAAAACAAAGCAAAACTTAGAAAAAATCACTTATTTTTCTGTCTTGAAAGTTCTGCTGTAAAACGGCTTTTAAGTCCTCAGTTCTTCCTTTCTCCTACTCCCAGACAAGGAGAGTTTAAGTCTGTAGACTACATTGCATAGGAGAAGAGCAATCACATTTGTGGCTGGCTTCCCTGGGCCCCTGAGTATCCTCAGACCTGACTGGATTCTGTGGCTCTGAAGAAGACTTGACAAAATCTTGAGTTTTAATAAATCACCTCCTGATTGATCATCTTGGTAGGAAGCAATGTAGGTTTAAATCAAGACTTTGCCTTGGGATAATATCTAGGTAAGGAACAAATCAAAATGTCCAAGTTTAGAACATTCGAGAATTTGACACTGGGATGGGCTAGAAATTAATTTACTCCTTTTAGGACTTGAATAATGTAAAGGACCTGAACTTCCACAAAATGTAAAATATACTTGAACTGGTAGACAGATTAAAGATTATTAGGAGGTATGGGGGAAATCAAATTGACAAATAAAGGATTGTCTAGTGACAGGGCTATGACAATGCTTGACAAAGCTGGTGCCCCTTAAATCAATGACACGCTTTTAAACTACTATTAACAAGTAACAAGTATTCAAAACTTGCTGAAAGTAAATCTATTTGCTTTTAAAGCATTTGTAAATATTGTGATAGGCACATAGATATAAAATGTTCTTCTTCTTTGACCATGTTAACAAAAATCTATACTGGAAAATATCATAGGGATTATCTGAAATGATAAAGCAGAGATTTAACATTTCATATTCCTGATGTGAAATAAAAGTCACCTGGGCTAAAACCCAAAAACCTATAATCATAATCTCCAATTATTCCATGGAACTGAACCTTTCATAAAGAATGATCTAGGGTGTTATGTTGGTAGAGGTGCCTATACCAAAATAAAATTTACAGTCATAATGGTCTATGAATGTTGTGTAAGCATTTAGGAGTGAGAGGAAGTAGAATTTTTAAAGCCACCACTTCTATAAAGCAAATTTCCAGAGCCAGCATTGCACACAGAATATCTACTTCCAAAAAAAAAAAATTAGAAAGAAAGAAAATCTGAAAATAGGCATCATAAATATTCATGAATTATTCATTCTAATGATAACAATCAGTCTAGAAGTCACTAAAATAGCAAAACTTACATTTTACCTTGCTTCTTTCACTAAACATATCACTAGTAAATACACGATATTAAAACATTGCTGGTACATTCTATGCACTTCCAGTACATCTCACATTTTTATTTGATGAGATTTTCTAAATTAATTTACATTTTCACTAATGTTCTGAGAAAAAGGTGGCCTTCTATTACAAAATTCAACAAAGTGTGCAAGAAACTATGTAAATAACTTTAATTAATTATAAGTTAATTAAATCTAATGATCAGTTTTTTCTTTCACAAAACAAGGAAAAGTATTGCCCACCAAGAGAAAATTTATGGGAAGGGACCAGATCAAGAGTTCTCTACACCCAAATGCCATGGGAGAGAGAGCTAAACCTTCAGAGAGGCAGAAGACAATACACTCTGCCCACATTTCTAACTCCAGAAAAAAAAACCTAATGCCATCTGGGACCCCGGTGCACAGGGCCTCCCAGAAAAGGTGGCACAGGCCGTCCTGGATGCCGCCCTCATGGAGAGCTCAAAAGCAGCCACCCCCGAGCAACTTGAGCCACGGGACCACAGGTAAGACCAACTTTTCTGCTTCAACTGACCTGCCTGGTAGACTCAGGACACAGGTCAACAGGAACAACTGAAGAGCAGTAGACAGGAAAGACTACACGCCCGAAAGCGGAACACTCTGTTCCCATAACTGGTTGAAAGAAAACAGGTTTACAACACTCCTGACACACGGGCCTATAGGACAGTCTAGCCACTGTCAGAAATAGCAGAACAAAGTAACAGCAGAGACAATCTGATAGTGAGAGGCAAGCACAGGAACACAAGCAACAGAAACAAAGACTACATGGCATCATTGGAGCACAATTCTCCCAATAAGCAAACACTGAATATCCAAACACACAAGAAAAGGAAGATCTAGATTTAAAATAATATTTGATCATGATGCTGGAGGACTTCAAGAAAGACATGAAGAAATATTTTAGAGAAGTGCAGGAGAGCATAAATAAACAAGTAGAAGTCTATAGAGAGGAATCACAAAAGTCACTGAAAGAATTCCATGAAAACACAATCAAACAATTGAACGAATTAAAAATGGAAATAGAAGCAATAAAGAAAGAACACAGGGAAACAACCCTGGGTATAGAAAACCAAAGGAAGAGACAAGGAGCCATAGATACAAGCATCACCAACAGAATACAAGAGATAGAAGAGAGAATCTCAGGAGCAGAAAATCCCATAGAAATCATCAACACAACGGTCAAAGATAATGTAAAACAGAAAAAGCTACTGGTCCAAAACATACAGGAAATCCAGGACTCAATGAGAAGATCAAACATAAGGACAATAGGTATAGAAGAGAGTGAAGACTCCCAGCTCAAAGGACCAGTAAATATCTTCAACAAAATCATAGAAGAAAACTTCCCTAACCTAAAGAAAGAGATGCCCATAAACATACAAGAAGCCTACAGAACTCCAAATAGATTGGACCAGGAAAGAAACTCCTCCTGTCACATAATAGTCAAAACATCAAATGCACAAAATAAAGAAAAAATATTAAAAGCAGTAAGGGGATTTAGCGGGAGTCCCAAACCAGCTGATCCCTGCCCGCAGCAGCTCTATGCTCCCAAACCCCGTGGGATACAGCCCTCACCACCTGGTCAGGTGGGCACTGCTGAGGTTGCAGAGCGGAAGAGATCACCAACACTGCCCACCCCTTCCCACATCCCTGGCCCAAGAGGAAACTGTATACGGCCTCTGGGTTCTCGAAGAGGAGGGCCCAGGAGCAGCAGGTCCGCTATGTCTGAGACACCGCTGGAACCTGAAGGGACCGACTAGATAAACAGTTCTCTGCACCCAAATCCCATGGGAAGGAGAGCTAAACCTTCAGAGAGGCAGACACGCCTGGGGAACCAAAAGAGACTCCACTCTGCACACATTACTGATTCCAGAGGAAAACACCAAACGCCATCTGGAACCCTGGTGCACAGAAGCTCCTGGAAAGGGCGGCGCAGATCTTCCTGGTTGCTGCCACTGCAGAGAGCTCATAAGCAACACCCCACAAGCAAACTTGAGCCTCGGGACCACAGGTAAGACCAACATTTCTGCTGCAAGCGACCTGCCTGGTGAACTCAAGACACAGGCCCACAGGAACCACTGAAGACCTATAGATAGGAAAAACTACATGCCCGAAAGCAGAACACTCTGTCCCCATAACAGGCTGAAAGAAAACAGGAAAACAGGTCTGCAGCACTCCTGAAACACAGGCTTGTAGGACAGTCTAACCACTGTCAGAAATATCAGAACAAAGTAACACTAGAGATAATCTGATGGCAAGAGGCAAGCGCAGGAACCCAAGCAACAGAAACCAAGACTACATGCCATCATCAGAGCCCAATTCTCCCACCAAAGCAAACACGGAATATCCAAACACACCAGAAAAGCAAGATCTAGTTTCAAAATCATATTTGATCATGATGCTGGAGGACTTCAAGAAAGACGTGAAGAACTCCCTTAGAGAACAAGTAGAAGCCTACAGAGAGGAATCGCAAAAATCCCTAAAAGAATTCCAGGAAAACATAAATAAACAAGTAGATGCCCATAGAGAGGAGTCACAAAAATCCCTGAAAGAATTCCAGGAAAACACACTCAAACAGTTGAAGGAATTGAAAATAGAAATAGAAGCAATCAAGAAATAACACATGGAAACAACCCTGGATATAGAAAACCAAAAGAAGAGATAAGGAGCTGTAGATACGAGCTTCACCAAGAAAATACAAGAAGTGGAAGAGAGAATCTCAGGAGCAGAAGTTTCCATAGAAATCATCGACTCAACTGTCAAAGATAATGTAAAGCGGAAAAAGCTACTGGTCCAAAACATACAGGAAATCCAGGACTCAATGAGAAGATCAAACATAAGGATAATAGGTATAGAAGAGAGTGAAGACTCCCAGCTCAAAGGACCAGTAAATATCTTCCACAAAATCATAGAAGAAAACTTCCCTAACCTAAAGAAAGAGATACCCATAAGCATACAAGAAGCCTACAGAACTCCAAGTAGATTGGACCAGAAAAAGGAACTCCTCCCGTCACATAATAGTCAAAACACCAAACGCACAAAATAAAGAAAGAATATTAAAAGCAGTAAGGGAAAAAGGTCAACTAACATATAAAGGCAGAACTATCAGAATCATACCAGACTTTTCGCCAGAAACTATGAAAGCCAGAAGATCCTGGACAGATGTCATACAGACCCTAACAGAACACAAATGCCAGCCCAGGTTACTGTATCCTGCAAAACTCTCAATTAACATAGACAGAGAAACCAAGAAATATCATGACAAAACCAAATTTACACAATATCTTTCTACAAATCCAGCACTACAAAGGATAATAAATGGTAAAGCCCAACATGAGGAGGCAAGCTATACCCTAGTAGAAGCAAGAAACTAATCGTCTTGGCAACAAAACAAAGAGAAGAAAACCACACAAACATAACCTCATATCCAAATATGAATATAACGGGAAGCAGTAATCACTATTCCTTAATATCTCTCAATATCAATGGCCTCAACTCCCCAATAAAAAGACATAGATTAACAAACTGGATACGCAACGAGGACCCTGCATTCTGCTGCCTACAGGAAACACACCTCAGAGACAAAGATAGACACTACCTCAGAGTGAAAGGCTGGAAAACAACTTTCCAAGCAAATAGTCAGAAGAAGCAAGCTGGAGTAGCCATTCTAATATCAAATAAAATCAATTTCAACTAAAAGTCATCAAAAAAGATAAGGAAGGACACTTCATCAAAGGAAAAATCCACCAAGATGAACTCTCAACCCTAAATATCTATGCCCCAAATAAAAGGGCACCTACATACATAAAAGAAACCTTACTAAAGCTCAAAACACACATTGCGTCTCACTCAATAATAGTAGGAGATTTCAACACCCCACTCTCATCAATGGACAGATCATGGAAACAGAAATTAAAAAGAGACGTACACAGACAAAGAGAAGTCATGAGCCAAATGGACTTAACAGATATTTATAGAACATTCTATCCTAAAGCAAAAGGATATACCTTCTTCTCAGCTCCTCATGGTTCTTTCTCCAAAATTGGCCATATAATTGGTCAAAAATGGGCCTCAACAGTTACAGAAAGATAGAAATAACCCCATGCGTGCTATCAGACCACCACGGCCTAAAGCTGGTCTTCAGTAACAATAAGGGAAGAACGCCCACATATACATGGAAGTTGAACAATGTTCTACTCAATGACAACCTGGTCAAGGAAGAAATAAAGAAAGAAATTAAAGACTTATTAGAATTTAATGAAAATGAAGGTACAACATACCCAAACTTATGGGACACAATGAAAGCTGTGCTAAGAGGAAAACTCATAGCGCTGAGTGCCTGCAGAAAGAAACAGGAGAGAGCACATGTCACCAGTTTAACAGCACACCTAAAGGCTCTAGAACAAAAAGAAATAAATACACACATGAGGAGTAGAAGGCAGTAAATAATCAAACTCAGAGCTGAAATAAACCAAGAAGAAACAAAAAGGGCCATAGAAAGAATCAACAGAACCAAAACTTTGTTCTTTGAGAAAATCAACAAGATAGAAAAACCCTTAGCCAGACTAAAGAGAGGACACAGAGAGTTTGTCCAAATTAACAAAATCAGAAATGAAAAAGGAGACATGACTACAGATTCAGAGGAAATTCAAAAAATCATCAGATCTTACTACAAAAGCCTATATTCAACAAAACTTGAAAATCTGCAGAAAATGACAATTAACTAGACAGATACCAGGTACCGAAGTTAAATCAGGAACAGAAAAATCATTTAAAAAACCCCATAACTCCTAAGGAAATAGAAGCAGTCATTAAAGGTCTCCCAACCAAAAAGAGCCCAGGTCCAGATGGGTTTAGTGCAGAATTCTATCAGACCTTCATAGAAGACCTCATACCAATAGTATCCAAACTATTCCACAAATTTGAAACAGATGGAGTACTACGGAATTCCTTCTATGAAGCCACAATTACTTTTATAACTAAATCACACAAAGACCCAACAAAGAAAGAGAACTTCAGAACAATTTCTCTTATGAATATCGATAAAAAAATACTCAATAAAATTCTGGCAAACTGAGTCCAAGAGCACATCAAAACAATCATCCACCATGATCAAGTAGGCTTCATCCCACGTATGCAGAGATGCTTTAATATATGGAAAACCATCAACGTGATCCATTATATAAACAAACTAAAAGAACAAAACCACATGATCATTTCATTAGATGGTGAAAAAGCATTTGACAAATTTCAACAACCATTCATATAAAAGTCTTGGAAAGAATAGGAATTCAAGGCCCATACCTAAACATAGAAAAGGCCACATACAGCAAACCAGTTGCTAACATTAAAATAAATGGAGAGAAACTTGAAGCAATCCCACTAAAATCAGGGACTAGACAAGGCTGCCCACCTTCTCCCTACTTATTCAATATAGTTCTTGAAGTTCTAGTCAGAGCAATCGGACAACAAAAGAAGATCAAGAGGATAGAGATTGGAAAAGAAGAAGTCAAAATATCACTATTGGCATATGATATGATAGTATATTTGAGTGATCCCAAAAGTTCCACCAGAGAACTACTAAAGCTGATAAACAACTTCAGCAAAGTGGCTGGGTATAAAATTAACTCAAATAAATCAGTAGCCTTCCTCTACACAAAAGAGAAACAAGCCAAGAATGAAATTAGGGAAATGACACCCTTCATAATAGTCCCAAATAATATAAACTATTTCAGTGTGACCTTAACCAAGTGAGTGAAAGTCTGTATGATAAGAACTTCCAGTCTCTGAAGAAAGAAATTGATCTCAGAAGATGGAAAGGTCTCCCATGCTGATGGATTGCCAGGATTAATACAGTAAGAATGGCAATTTTACCAAAAGCAATCTACAGATTGAATGCAACCCCCATCACAATACCAATCCAGTTCTTCAGAGAGTTAGAGAGAACTATTTGCAAATTTATCTGGAGTAACAAAAAACCCAGGATAGCTAAAACTATCCTCAACTATAAAAGGACTTCCAGGGGAATCACTATCCCTGAACTCAAGCAGTATTACAGAATAATAGTGAGAAAAACTGTATGGTATTTGTACAGAGACAGACAGATAGAACAGTGGAATAGAATTGAATACCCTGAAATGAACCCACACACCTATGGTCACTTGATTTTGACAAAGGAGCCAAAACCATCCAATGGAAAAAAGATAGCATTTTCAGAAAATGGACCTGGTTCAACTGGAGGTCAGCAAGTAGAAGAATGCACATCGACCCATGCTTATTACCCTGTACAAAGCTTAAGTCCAAGTGGATCAAGGACCTCCACATCAAACCAGATACACTCAAACTAATAGAAGAAAAAGTGGGAAAGCATCTCAAACACATAGGCACTGGAGAAAATTTCCTGAACCAAATACCAATGGCTTATCCTCTAAGATCAAGAATTGACAAATGGGATCTCATAAAACTGCAAAGCTTCTGCAAGGCAAAGGACACTGTGGTTAGGACAAAACGGCAACCAACCGCTTGGGAAAAGATCTTTACCAATTCTACAACTGATAGAAGGCTTATATCCAAAATATACAAAAAACTCAAGAAGTTAGACCGCAGGGAGACAAATAACCCTATTAAAAAATGGGGTTCAGAGCTAAACAAAGAATTCACAGCTGAGGAATGCCCAATGGCTGAGAAACACCTAAAGAAATGTTCAACATCTTTAGTCATAAGGGAAATGCAAATCAAAACAACCCTAAGAAACCTTACACCAGTTAGAATGGCTAAGATGAAAAACTCAGGTGACAGCAGATGCTGGCGAGGATGTGGAGAAAGAGGAACACTCCTCCATTTTTGGTGGCATTTCAGACTGTTAAACCATTCTGGAAATCAGTCTGGAGTTTCCTCAGAAAATTGCACATTTAACTACCTGAGGACCCATCTATCCCCAGCTCTCTTGGGCATATACCCAAATGATGCCCCAACATATAACAAAGACACATGCACCACCATGTTCATAGCAGACTTATTTATAATAGCCAGAACCTGGGAAAAACCCAGATGTCCTTCAACAGAGGAATGGATACAGAAAATATGGTACATCTACACAATGGTATATTACTTAGCTGTCAAAAACAATGACTTTATGAAATTCATAAGCAAATGGACGGAACTGGAAATATCATCCGGAGTGAGGTAACCCAGTCACAGAAAAACACACATGGTATGTACTCATCGAAAAGTGGATATTAACCCAAATGCTCGAATTACCCTAATTTCACAGAACACATGTAACTCAAGAAGGATGACCAAAATGCGAATGCTTTACTCCTTCTTTAAAAGGGGAACAAGAATACCCTTAGTAGGGTATAGGGAGACAAAGGTCAAAACAGAGGCAGAAAAAACGCCCACTCAGAACCTGCCTAACATGCAGCCCACACATATACAGCCACCAAACTAGATAAGATGGATGAAGCAAAGAAGTGCAGACCTACAGGAACCAGCTGTATATCTTTCCTGATAGACACAGCCAGAATACAGCAAATACATAGGCAAATGCCATCATTTAACCACTGAACTAAGAATAGGACCCCCATTTAAGGAATCTTAGAAAGGACTGAAAGAGCTTGAAGGAGCTTAAGACCCCATATAAAGAACAATGACAAGCAACTAGAGCTTCCAGGGACTAAGCCACTACCCAAAGACTATAGATGGACTGACCCTGCTCCAACCTCATAGGCAGCAATGAATAGCCTAGTAAGAGCACCAGTGGAAGGGTGAGCCGTTGGTCCTGCCAGGACTGAACCCCCAGTGAACGTGATTGTTGGGGGAGGGTGGTAATGAGGGGAGGATGTGGAGGGGAACATCCATAGAGAAGGGGAGGAGGAGGGGTTAGCAGGATGTTGGCCCGGAAACTGGGAAAGGGAATATCAACCCAAATGTAAATAAGAAATATCCAAGTTAATAATGATGAAAAAAAGTAAAGAAAAGAAAGAAGACCAAAGTGTGGATGCTTCAATCCTTCTTAGAAGGGGAAGCAAAATACTCACAGGAGGATAAAAGGAGACAAAGTGTGGAGCAGAGACTTAAAGAAAGGCTATCCAGAGATTGCCACACCTGGGGATCAATCCCATATACAGAAACCAAACCCAGATACTATTTGGATGCCAAGAAGTGCTTGCTGACATGAGCCTGATATTGCCGTTGCCTGAGAGGCTATGCCAGAAACTGACCAATACAGATGGTCACATTCACAGCTATTCATTGAACTGAGGACCAGGTCCCTAATGGAGGAATTCAAGAATGGACTGAAGTGGCTGAATGGGTTTACAACCCATAGGAAGAACAATAATCAACCAACCAGACTCCACAGATCTCCCAGGGACTAAACCACCAACCGAAGAGTAGACATGGCGGGACTCATGTGTCTACCTGCATAGGTATCAGAGGATGGCCTTGTTGCTTATCAAAGGGAGGAGAGGCCCTTGGTCCTAGGGAGACTTGATGTCCCAGTGTAGGAAAATGCCAGGGCAGCAAGTTGCAAGTGGTGTATGAATGGGTGGAGTAGCACCCTTATAGAAGTATGCAGGAGGATGGGATAGGGGTTTTCCAGATGGGAAACCTTGAAATGTGATAACATTTGAAATGTAAATAAAAATAATATCCAATAAGAAAAAGGAAGAAAGATCTTTGGGAAGTAAAATTTCTCTGAGGGCTTGATAGCTCTCTTAGTCTGGCTTTCTATTTATATGAAGAAACACCTTGGTGAAAGTAACTTCAAGAGGAATGGGCTAGTTTTGTTTACATTTCCAATTAGAATCCATTACTGAAGGAAATCTGGACAGAAACACAAACCTGACAGGAACCACGGGGAAGAAGCTGATGCACAGGTCAAGGAATGTTGCCGATCATTGGTTTACTCCCCAAGGCTTGCTCAGCCTTCTTTATTAGACCACTAGCCCAAAGGTGGCACTCACAATCTAACTGTCCCCCACACATAAATATCTAGTTAGGAAAATATTTACCAGCTTACACATAGCCAGATCTTATTAAGGCACTTCAGAATTGAGGTTCTTTCCTGTGATAGGCTTTGTGTCAAATGTTCATAAAACTACTGAACACAATAGTGGTTGAAGAGATGTGCATATTAGATACAACTCTTAAACCAAAGAAACATGTTATTAAATGAAAATCAAAGTACAAAGCAGGATCCACGTAGGTTTCCAAAGCAGCACAGTCTATTGCCTCTACACATACTTGTTTACCACAACTACATGGTAGCATCCTATTGCTGAAGACACAACACACTGTGACACCACCACAAAGAGATTTGCTCTCGAATCAGTCAGGAAACATTTGTCATTTGACTAGCTTTCAAAAGAACAGGAGGTACAAGGCAGTCTTCTGGGAAGAGAAAGGTTATCAAGGGCTTTACTCCTATCATGCCTAGCTACATATATGCTCAGCAAGACATGACAAGTGGTATGATTGTTAGAGGATAACTAATTGCTTTCTTACTGAATTTGAAGCATTTACTATATGAGGGGTATCATGTTTTAAATTATAATTAAATTAAAAGCTCATGACTGGAGAGATCATGGACCCTATAGAGGAATCTTCTATAATCTTCTGTTATATGATCATATATGATCATGTGGGAAAATTCCATTACTAATATTCATGTTTATTACCTAGACCTAGATAGAGTTTCAGTGCTGTGTTGTGAAGACACCGGGATCAAGCACCTCTTATAAAGAACAACATTCAATTGGTATAGGCTTACAGTTTCAGAGGTTCAATTTCTTATCAAAGCAGGAACATGGAAACATCCAGGCAGATGGGGACTGGAGGAGGAGCCAAAAGTTCTATATCTTGATCAATAGACAGACGGGAGAGGATTGGCTTCCACATGGCTGTGGAAAGGGTCTCAAAGCCTTCCTCCACTGTGATAAACTTGCTCCAACCAGGGAACATATTCTCCGACAAGCCAACACTTCCTAATTAGTCACTCCCTAGGTCAAGCGCATTAAAACTACCATAATGGGATATACTCAACCTGGGTCAAGAAGCTTCCTCTTCTAGTGGGCAATAGTCACTAGTATGAAGTAGGTCAGGCCATAGTCCAAGTGGAAACAGAATGTGTGCTCAGTGGTATGGGACCATTGCGATAAACCTCTTCCCCAAACACACCAAGAGTCTGAGAATAGCATGGAAGAGGCAGTAGAAAGAATGCAAGGGCCAACTATTGCAGAAAAGCTCTATGAAATGCTGACATGGGGACATGAAATAGCTATCACACTCACAAACTCACAGGAGATGTGGTTACCTGTATGCAACTGCACAAGATCAAGAAAGCTAAATTCCTGGGAAGATGTGGAGGGCCCTCTGCTCCTAATGAATCGAAGAGATTCATTCTTTGTTGAGGGTGTGGCCACTGGTAATTTTTCTTGCTCCATTAGGTGCCCTACAACCATGCACCTATGACAATCACTAATTTCAGAAGACATGATTTAAAGGAGAATGTTAGAGCACAAGCAGGGGAAGCTTGAGGGGTTCATTTGCTTGGAAGGTTGTTCCTAGTAATTTATTTTGAGGTAATGTCTATCTTTATTTCTAAGGCATGTTTCTTCTATGCAGCAGAAAGATGAATCCATTCTACTAGCCTGTGTCTTTTATTGGGGAATTGAGTCCACTGACATTGAGAAATATTAATTGGCAGTGCTTCCTATTTCTTGTGATTTTGATGTTGCTTTTGATGTTAGTTTCTGTGTGTGTGTGTGTGTGTGTGTGTGTGTGTGTGTGTGTGTGCGTGTGTGTGTGTGTGTGTGTGTCCTTCCCTTGTTTTGCAGGTATGGAATTATTTATTTCCTGTGTTTTCTTGGATTTAATTATTTGAGTTGGGTTGGACTTTTTCTTTGAGTATTTCTGGAGGGCTTCATTTGTGGACAGATACTTTTTGAAATTGGATTTGTCTTAAAATGTCTTGTTTTCTACAACTGGTGTGATTGAGAGTTTTGCTGGATAATATAGTATAGATTGGAATCTGTAGACTTTTAGGGGTTGCAACATCTCTGTCCAGGCTCATTTAGTTTTCAGAGTCTTTGATCAGAAGTCCATTGTAATTCTGATAGATCTGCCTTTGTATGTGGTCTGTTATTTCCCCCTTGTTACTTTTAATATTCTTTCTTTGTTATGGAGATTTATGTTATGATTATTATGTGGGAGGAGGACTATTTTTTCTGATCCAGTCTAAATGATGCTCTATAGGCATTTGTATGCTTATATGTATCTATTTCTTTATGTTGGGAATTATTTTTCTATGACTTGAAAATATTTTCTGAGCTGCAGAGCCCTTAACTTACTTCTCTTTCTATTATTCTCTTAACTTTCTTCTATTTCTATTGTTCTTGGCTTAGTTTTTTCAATGATACTCTAGTTTTCCTGGATGTTGTGTGTCAGGAAATTTTTAAAGTTAACTTTTTCTTTGATTGATGTATTAATATTTTCTCTTGTATTTTCTACACCTAATATTCTCTCATCCATCTCCTGCACTGTGTTGGTAATATTGTATCTGTTGTTTCTGTTCTCTTCTTTAGGTTTTCCACAACCAGGATTCCCTAACTTTATGATTCTTTTATTGCTTCTATTTCTATCTCTTTTTATTGCTTCTGTCCCTTCTGGAAAATTATTCTGCTGTGGCAGCCTTTTGTTCAGTACCCTTGGGTCTGATGGTTCAGGATCTTCAGGGATCTGATGAAAGTTGGAAGACTGACTTGTGGAAAATGGAGGTCGCCCTGGTATCCAGAGCTGCTCAGCTAGCTCCACAGGACTCGGTAAGCATGAAAGATAGAAGGGTAAAGGACTATATGCTAGCTCTTAATTGTTCTTTTAATTGAAATGATTTATTCTACTCATAATAAAATACTCAGGCTGATATTAGGGTTCTTTATTTAGTTCTATGGAATTTTATGAAACAAACAAAACTTTCATCCAGGCTTTGGGGGAAAGCCTGACCAATATCTATCTTGTATACACCAGGAAGGTAGATGTCCTCTGCTCTGTCAAGTCAGATTCCAGAATCCAGAACATTCACCAATCTTCCAGATTGTGTCTCTGTTTGCACTGCAAATGAAATTCTATGATCAAAACACTTATTTCTAAGGAGTCATGAATTATTACAGGAAACAAATGAGAATCAGGACATTTCATTTTTTACCTTTAACATTCATTGAAGAGTAAATCAGGGAATTTATTCAATCTCTTCCCACAAATACAGCTGTATAAATTATTACAGTCAATACTGTCTAGTTTTGTTTTAGATAAGAATACACAAGCTCCATCCCTTTCATTGAATATCTTTGTGTTTGAAGCACTAAGGAAAAAAAAACAACAATGGGCAACTATTTAGTTCTGAACATTCACTGAAATGTCATGATTTTAACAATTCTACGTGCCAAGGTAGACATAATATGTAACTAATCATAAGTTCATTCCTAAAATATGTTCTTTTGTTTAAGCTCGTTAAAAAAAATTGTCCCTTTGACACAAGAAAATCCCCATCTTTTTTTCACATTTGCAATCTTTGTACAGCAGGAAAAACTAATTTGCAATATTTCCAACGAAATATTTTATGCTGAATCTCCTCTCCCGTTGCTACCGTTTGTTTAAAAGTGCTAGTATAAAAGTAAAGACAGATTGTGACACACAAAACATGGTCTTCCATGCTAGTGTTATAAGGAGAAAGGGAAGACTTATGTGGTAAAAGCAGACAGAACTAGCAGAATCTCATCTTAACTAAGGATGATGAGGAATTCAGTAGAAGAATTCACAAAGGAAAATAGAGAGAACATAAACTGAATAGATTTTCCAACAATGGTTAACAGAATGCCAGTCCTTATGGGGATTTGGCAACGTTCTGGTCAATTTGCAGCCTTCTCCAACTTTTGCTCTCCAAACTCTGTTTCTTTTAGAACTATTTTTTCTTATTGTAGCTTTGGGTTTTTGAAACAGAGTTTTTCTGTGTAGCCCTAGCTGTACTGGAACTAGCTCTGGAGACCAGGCTAGCCACAAACTCAGAGATGATCTGGCCTCTGATCATTAAACACCATCCTCCATTACTGGGAATAAAAATATATGCCACCTGACACTCAGGGTAGAATTATTTTAAAGAGATACAATGAACAAGTTAAAGTGTCAAAGTCTGCAATTTAAAGATACCTCAGTTTTTCTGACACTTAAAATGTAAAACCAAGTCAGCCAAAGACTTAGCAGACTGCCTAGAGTATAATTGGTGCAAAAATAATATTACCTGTTTGCAGCATATGTTGCTGGGTCATTTTATATTGAATATTTTTATTATTTATGTTTCAAATGCTATCCCCTTTGCCGGTTTCCCATCCATAAACAGCTTATCCCATCTACCCTTCCCCTTGTTTTATGAGGGTATTCCCCTACCCATCCAGCCAGTGCTTCCCACCTCCCTGCCCTGACATCCACCAAAACTGAGTGATCTAGTCTTGGCAGAACCAAGGGCTTCTCCTCTCATTGGTGCACAAGGCCATCCTCTACTGCATATGCAGATAGAGCCACAGGTCTGTCCATGTGTACTATTTGGATGGTGGTTTATTCACTGGGAGCTCGGTTTGGCTGGTATTGTTGTTCTTATGGAGTTGCAAACCCCTTCAGCTCCTTCAATCCTTTCTCTAACTCCTCCATTGGGGACCCTGTTCTTGGTGCAGTATTTGCCTGTAAGCATCCACCTCGATTTGTCATGCTCTGGCATAGCATCCCAGAAGACAGGAATATCAGGCTCCTGTTAGCACTTCTTGGCATCAGCAATATTGTCTAGGTTTGGTAGCTGTAAATGGGTTGGATCACCAGGTGGGGCAGTCTCTGGATGGCCTTTCCTTCAGTTTCTGCTCCCAACTTTGTCTCGGTATTTCCTCCTCTGAGTATTTTTGTTTCTCCTTCTAAGAAGGACTGAAGCATCCACACTTTACTTGTCCTTCTTTCTGACTTTCATGTGGTCAGAGGATTGTATCTTGTGTAATCAGTGTTTTTGGGCTAATATACACTTAGAAGTGAGTACATACCATGTGTATCATTTTGTAATTGGGTGGCCTCACTCAGGATTATATTTTCTAGTTCAATCCATTGGACTATAAATTTCATGAAGTCATTATTTTAATAGCAGAACATTATCCAATTGGGTAAATGTACCCCATTTTCTGTATCCATTCAACTGTTGAGGGACATCTGGGTTCTTTCCACCTCCTGGCTAGTTTAAATAAAGCTGCAGTGAACATAGTGGAGCATGTGTCCTTATATGTTGGAGCATCTTTTGGATATATGCCCAGCATTGGTATAGTTGGGTCCTCAGGTAGTACTATGTACAATTTTCTGAGACCAGACTGATTTCCAGAGTGGTTGTACCAGTCCCCCATCAATGGAGTCATGTTCCTCTTTCACTACATCCTCTACAGTATCTACTGTCACCTAAATTTTTTATCTTAGCCATTGTAAATGCTCTGAGGTAGAATCTCAAGGTTGTTCTGACTGACTTGCATTTCCCTAATGACTAAGTATGCTGAACATTTCTTTAGGTACTTCTCAGTCATTCGATATTCTTCAGGTGAGAATTCTTTGTTTAGCTCTGTCCACCATTTTTAATAAGATTGTTTTATTCTGTTAAGTCTACCTTCTTGAGTTTATTGTCTATATTGTATGTTAGAACTCTATTAGGTGTAGGAATGGTTTGATATTATTTCTCAATCTGTTGGTAGCTGTTTTGTCCTAATGACAGTGTCATATGCATTACAGAAGCTTTGCAGGTTTATGAGGTCCCCTTTGTAGATTCTTGATCTTGAAAAATGGCAATTGATGTTTTATTCATGAAATTTTCATCAGTGTCTATGTGTTCAAGGCTCTTTCTCAATTTTTCTTCTATTAGGTTTACTGTATCTGGTTTCATGTGAAGTTCCTTGATCCACTTCATGTGAAGTTCCTTGATCCAATATTAGAATGGCTACTCCAACTTGTTTCTTGGGACAATTTTCTCGGGAAATTGTTTTCCAGCCTTTTACTCTGAGGCAGTGTCTATCTTTGTCACTGAGGTGTGTTTTCTGTATGCAGCAAAATGCTGGGTCTTCTTTATGTATCCAGTTTGTTAGTCTATGTCTTTTCCTTGGGGAATTGAGTCCATTGATGACAAGAGATATTAAGTTATAGTGATTGTTGTTTCCTGTTATTTTTGTTGTTAGACGTGGAATTATGTTTGTGTAGCTCTCTTCTTGTGGGTTTGTTGCAAGAAGATTAGCTTCATGTTTTTCTAGTGGATAGTTTCCTTCCTTGTGTTGGAATTTTCCATCTATTTTCCTTTGTAGGGCTGGCATTTGGAAAAATATTGTGCAAATTTCATTTTGTTATAGAATTCTTGGTTTCTCCATCTATGTTAATTAAGATTTTAGCTCGATACAGTAGCCTAGGCTGGCATTTGTGTTCTCTTACTGTCTGTATGACATCTGCCCAGGATCTTCAGGGTTTCATAGACTCAATTGAGAATTATGGTGCAATTCTGATAGGGCTATCTTTATATGTCACTTTACCATTTCCCTTATAGCTGTAAATATTCTTTTTCGTTTTGTGCATTTGGTTTTGTGATGGGAGGAATTTCTTTTCTGGTCCAATCTATTTGCAGTTCTGTAGGCTTCTTGTATGTTTATGGGCATCTCCTTCTTTAGATTAGAGAAATTTTCTCCTATAATTTTGTTAAAGATATTTACTGGCTCTTTAAGTTGGGAATCTTTGCTCTCTTCTATTTCTATTAACCTTAGGTTTGATCTTCTCATTGTGTCCTGGATTTCCTGCATAGTTTTGTTTAGGAGCTTTTTGCATTTTACATTCCTTTGATTGTTCTATCAATGTTTTCTATCATATATTCTGCCCCTGAGATTCTCTCTTCTATCTCTTGTATTCTGTTGGTTATGCTTCCGTCTATGACTTCTGATCCCCTCCTAGGTTTTCTATCTCCAGGGTTGTCTACCTTTGTGATGTCATTATTTTTACTATTTCCACTTTTATTTCCTGGATGGTTTTGTTTAATTCCTTCACCTGTTTGGTTGTGTTTTCGTGTAATTCTTTGAGTGATTTTTGTGTTTCCTCTATAAGGGCTTCTACTTGTTTATATCTATTGTCTAGTATGTCTTTAAGGAAGTTATTTAGTCTTTTTGAAGTCCTCTATCATCATCATGAGATGTGATTTTTTTAATCCAAGTCCGGCTTTTCTGGTGTTTTGGGATATCCAGTATTTGCTTTGGTGGGAGAAGTGGGCTCTGATGAAGCCAAGTAGTTTTGGTTTCTCTTTCCTAGGTTCCAGCACTTGTATCTCATTATCTGATTATCTGTGGTTTATCTGGTCTTACTGTCTCTGACAATGGCTTGACCCTCCTGTAAGCCTGTGTGTCAGCACTCCTGAGGACTGGCTTTCTGCCTATGAGATCTGGGTAGAGAGAGCTGTGTGTCAGAGTCAGCTCCAGCATAAATAGAAACTAGAAGGATCCTCTTCTAGACCCTTCCTTGGTTCCTGTGTCCAGAGGGCTCCAGCAGATTTCCT
This sequence comes from Rattus norvegicus, assembly GCF_021556685.1. Taxonomy (NCBI): domain Eukaryota; kingdom Metazoa; phylum Chordata; class Mammalia; order Rodentia; family Muridae; genus Rattus; species Rattus norvegicus. The sequence goes on from NC_141537.1 coordinate 166,935,404, forward strand.
CTTGGGCCAGGAATGTGAGCAGAAGTGCTATTCTCACCCGTGCTCTCAGGATTCTCCACACTTCTGAGAGTCCCACTCTCTCTGCCACAGAATCTAGGTACAGAGTGCTGTGGAACTGGGTCAGCTCCAGGAGTGGGCCAAAATTGTATTTTCTGACCCAACACCAGATGGCAAATTATTTGTAATGGAGTATTGAAACACCCTTAATTTCCTTTTATATAATTTGTATAGCTAAAGCTAATTGCAAACAAACATCTAGTACCATGTGGAAAAGTTCAGCTAGATAAATCTAATTAGTATCAAAATGCAAATCTTAAGTGTGTACACATTTACATACTATGTTTTACTTTATGTGGGAAATTCAATTCTTTACTGAGGGTATGGCCACTGGTGAGTTTCCTTTTTCCAGTGAATAGACTACAGCCATGCACCCGAGTACATTAAACTACAAAGAATTATCAGGACACATGCTAGAGCTTTTAATAGTAGTAGAGGGTGATATGATCATATATTTTTATAATATGAAATAATTCAGAAAATATATATGGTGAATAAAGGTAATCTGTGAACAGTTTTCTACTACTTGATTATAAATTAACAAAAGAATTGAGATTTACAAAATACATTGAAATGGAAGGTGTGTGTATATAAAAATGTTCTTATATTTATAAATAACCAACAATTATATAAGCTAACACCAGTAAAATATATCACATGAGTGTCTGAGAGACTCACACTCATTTTATCTGTCAAGATCATTGAGTCACTTCACACCATCTCAAGTTGTTGATGTTCTAGTACTCTTCGCATCTTACAAGACACAATTCTGAAATGTATGCAGTATTAAGTCACTTTTGGTCAGTTCCTTGATCATACATATTTCCTTTATAAAATCTTCTCAAAGACTACATTATGCAACTTGTCCTTACCCATGAGCTCATAGAAAATGAGTAAAGCTATGTAAAAGGAGAGAAAACCTTTGCATACAATCATCACAATTCCCACACATGTGGTAGAGTCTGAAGTGTTCAGAAACTCACAGTTCAGATGGTCCATTTTCAATCCATGCCCATTTATTTTTTTCTTTCTCATATGACAATCCAATCCAGTAATTGTCTGGGATAACCTGTTGCTGAAGGAACTTCTATAAAGGAAACAGTACACCTTGCAATGAAATTTCTGTCTGTTAGATGAGAGAACAAGCAGGAAAAGTTCCCAGCATTTCTTTATCATTCTCTGTTGCCCTGTCTTCCCACTGATCAGTCTCACCATCTCTTTAGCAACTTCCTACTAGTAGCACATTTATATTAACCTATGTCATATCAATAAATTCTTAAATAAACACTTCAGGTATCCTGAGATACTGGGATCATGACAAGATTTGTGACTGTGTTTCTTAGACCAAGTCTCACTATGTAACCAAGCCCTTTCCTTGAACTCACAATCTTTCTGATTAAGGCAAGAATATTTTAGAGTTAGTATTTTCTTTCACTGATGACTCAGTACCTTTTTTTCTGTTTTCATTTTTTTAATTTTTCATTATATATTTCTTTACTTACATTTCAAAGGTTATTCTCCTTCCCGGTTTCCTGTCCATAAGCCCCCATTCCCTCCTCTCCCCCTCTCCCATACGGATATTCCCCCTACACATCTCCCTTATTGCCCTCCCCCATATTCCCCAGCACTGGGGGTCCAACCTTGGCAAAACCAATGGCTTTCCCTTCCACTGGCGCCCCAACAAGGCTATTCTCTGCTACACATGCAGTTGGAGCCCTGAGTCTTTCGGTAGTGGTTTAGTCCCCGGAAGCTCTGGTTGACTGGCGTTGTTTTTATGGGGTTGCAAGCTCCTTCAACTCTTTCAACAATTCCTCTAATTCCCCCCAATAGGGTCCTATTCTCAGTTCAGTGGTTTGCTGCTAGCATTGACCTCTGTGTTGGACATGCTCTGGATGTGTCTCTCAAGAGAGATCTATATCCAGTTCCTTTTCACATTAGTAAATGTTCAAAGTCCTTAGCTACCAGTGAAATGAAGACCAGAACAACTATGAGATCCCATCTTATACCAAAAGGACTGACTAAGATTAAAAACTGAAGTGATAGCACATGCTGGCAAGGATGTGGAGCAAAGGGAACATTCCTCTATTGCTGGTGTAGTGCACACATGTACAACCACTTTGGAAATCAATTTGTTTATTTCAGAGAAAACTGTCAACATTTCTATCTCAAGAACTCTCTATAAAACTCCTGGGCATATACCCAAAAGATGTTCCACCTTCCCTCAAAAGAACACTTGCTTGGCTATGTTCATAGCAGTTTCCAAAAAGTGGAAACAACTTAGATGTCCTTCAACTGAAGAATGGATAAAGAATGTGGTACATTTTCACAATGGAATTCTATTCAGCTGTGAAAAACAAAGGCATCATGAATTTTGCAGGCAAAATGAATGGAACTTGAGCATATCATCCTGTGTTAGATAAACAAGTCCCAAAAGAGTTTGCATGATATGTATTCACTTATAAGTGAACATCAACTATAAATTTTGGGATACCCATGCTATACACTCCACAGACCCAAGTGGATGGACAGAAAGAAGGGCACAAGCAAGGATGCTTAAGTCTCACTTAAAAGCAGGAATTAAATGGTCATAAAGGCTGATGGAGGGAGGATTGTGTGGGAGAGGGAATGATGAGGGGAATGTGGGTTCAAGATTGGGTGTGAGGAGGGGAAGAAGGGATGGCCTAATGGCTATGATAATGAATGGAAATCTGCAACTGATGGGACCGATGGTAGGTGACATCTCCAGGAAGAGATGGAAACAAGTGATATGGGAAGTACCAAGAATCAATGGAGTTATCCTTAGCTGTGATTCTATGTAACCTGGGGAGTCTGCATACTGTGGTCAAGAAAGAAACCATTGGGAATGATAGGCACACCAACACACCCTCAAAATTTTTGACCCAAAATTTATCCCGTCTACAAGAAATGCAGGGTTTGGTGATGGAGCAAAGACTGAGGAAACAGCCAACCAATAACTGGCTCAACTTGAGACACATCCAATGGAAAAACATCAATCTCTGACACCACTAATGATACTCTGTTATGCTTGCAGACAGGAATCTAGCATGGCTGTACTCTGTGATGTTCCTTTCAGCAGCTGAATCATACCTACATAGATGCCCACAGTCAAACAGTTGATAGATCTTGGGGACTTATAGAAGAATATGTGAAAATATGGTGGGCTTTGAAGGGAATAGAAAGACCAACAGAAACCAGGACCTATGTGGCATTCAGAGTCAGAACCACAAAACAAAGAACATACAGGGGGCTGAACCTAGGCTCCAATGTACATGTGAAGTGTGGTTTTCATAGGGGTCCAGAAAAACCGTGGTGGGGCTATCTGAAAATCTGAAGCCTGTACATGGCATATGTTCTTCTAACTGGGATGTGCCTTGTTCTGCCTCAGTTGGAAAAGATGCAGCTAGCCTCATGGAGATTTAATGGGGGAGGCTACAAGGATACCTTGGGGGCTACCACCCTATCAGGAGAAAGAGAAATGGGATATAGATTATGGGAGGAAGCGACTGGGAAGTAGTCAGTGAGAAATGAATAAGTAAAATACTACTACCACTATTAATACCAATACTACTACTACTGCTGCTGCTGCTGCTACTACTACTACTACTACTAATAATAATAATAATAATAATAATAATAATAATAATAATAATAAATTTTAAAAATTGGTTATGGTTACTGTATCAAGTGGAAATTAAAGTATTGCTTTGCATTAAAATCTTTTATGTTGTTGTTTAACCATGTATTAAATTGTTGTATAAATATCATACCATGTTATAAATAAGAAGGTATCAAAGTGATTCTGAAATCATTCCTCTAGAAAAGTATACGCTTAATATTTGAAGAGATTTCACTAGTAATAATTTAAACAGGAATGTCAGAATCCTGACAACCTTGTTTTCTTTTAAATAGTGATTTTTAAAGAGGGGTATGTTTTTTTCAAAACATAAGAATACTATCCAGTAAAGATATGGACAGTTTATCATCATGGAGCTAACAGGTCAACCATTTAATTCCAAATTTGTCATATCATCTCATTCTGCAGACAGGCCCAGGGCTCAGCTAGTTTCCCTGTTGTCATCTGATTACTCATCTTAGACAGCCTCACTTCCACATTCCAAAGAGCAAACTCAAGAAATTGTGGGTTTATTTGGTACTCTATGCAAATAAAAAACTGTCAGCCACAGGATGTACCATATCAAACGGTTAAACTTCATCAGGGAAAGATATATTATCTGAGATATTCTCTTGTAAACAAATGAGAAAGGAATAAGACTGAAAGGTACAAGTGTCTCTGTAGTAATGAGGCTCCTCTTAACAAACCTGGGTCCCACAGATTTGATCATGTTACAGGTAAACCATATACAATTAAAAACAAATCTAGATTGAGTATCTCATTATTCATGGTTAGAGACAGATTCTAAGAGAAGAGAAAGACAAATGTCTACAGTACCCTTTCATCCTCATCATCTATCTTCAGAAGGGATAAATTGGAATTCTGGCAGATCCGTTTACATCCATGCCATGTTTTTCTGTCCTTGATGAAATAATAACATTTTATACCGTAGCAGAACCAGTGTGTTTCAATTTCGTTGCCTACAACAGAGAAGATAAATGGTTAAACTTATTAATTTCTGGTATTCTGTTGCCAGATCAATGTATTTATTAAGCCTGTGGGAGGGAAAAGTAAAATCTCACTGATCACAGAAATTGAGATTCTAAAATGCCCAGGGACCCTTGCACACCCATGTTCTATATAACATTGTTTTTAATCACAGAGATACAAAAATATGTTATGTGTTGATCATGGATGAATCAGTAGAGAAAATGTAGGGCAAGCACACAAAAGTATACAATTCAGCCTTTAAAGGGAAATGAATCTGTCCAGCATGATGACGTATGCCTATAACCTGATCACTCCAAAGAGAGAGGCAGTAGGGTTATCACCAGTTTAAGGCCAGCCTAGGCTAAGCAGTGAATTCCAGTCCAGCTTTAGGTATACAGTGAGTTCCAAGTCACCTTGGGCTGGAGAATGACATCATTTTTTACACTAAAACCCAAATGAGAGATGTTCATGTATATGGTTAACATGGATGGACTTGAGGATGGAACAACTTTATGATTCCATGCAGATCAAGTTTCTAAAGCAGCCAAACTCTATCAAGCAGAAACTTGAAAGATACCAGGGGCTAGAAAAGAAGAAATGAACATGTGCTACTCAGAGACAGCCAACCTGATGGCAGAATTCTAGATCTGCAGTAATGTATTGTCCCCCACACTGGTCTACACACTAGTGTGCACTTAGCATTATGTCATGATCTGTGCTACATGTTCTTACCTTAAGAAAAGTAAGAGACATATAAACGAGGTTTTGTCATTCATAGTCTGTTCTCAAGATTATGTTGATGCCTTCAATGGTATGCCTACATGCCCAAATGTTTAAATTTGAATACATTAAAAAGTATGCACTTTGTGTGTGAATGTCACCTCAATGTGAATATTTTGTGTAGTGAGGGGCTGGGAATGGCCATTCTCTACTAACAAACTTTATCTCCGACCTTCATTTTTCTATGAAGAGATAGCCTTGTGGTACTCATGGTGGCCTGAAATTTTCTGGGATCTCTGGATTGTCCTGAAAGTTATAATCACCCTCCTGCAACCACATATTCATAATATACTACCCTTTTCAGACAATGAAGTTATTCTAAAGTAATGAAACAAAATATTTTCCATGGGTTTGGAATACTTCAAAGATTTTTTAGAACTTTTTTTTCTGTCACGTGTTTTATAATGTAGCAATTTTAAATATATTAGTCCATACATAGTACAAACTGTCACATCTTACTGTCACAATGTGGTGAGATAATATGCAAGAGGTTTTTGTGAACTCTAAATCCTGAAAAAATATTTAATGATGATTGATAAACTGTGTCAGTTAAAAATGACCAGTCATGATGAAGGATGAGAAAGGTTCCTTGTGATGTTTGATATTTTCATCTTTCTAGCTTCATTCACTGTCATTGACATAGCTGCACTATGTGTACACCATGTTGTAGCTCCCATATTTGCTACAGAAAAGGTTGCTTTACTACAAACAGGCCAACTCTCTCAAAAAAATGTCAGATGTAAACAGGCAAACACATATACATAAACACACACGCAAATTATTTTTAAAACTTTATCTTTGTAAATTCTCTAAGTTCATTTTAGCATAAATAGTTGATAAATACACTCTTATAAAAAGTTCCTTGTTCTGTCCGCAACAAAGTTGGAGACTAAGATTTTTCCCATAGACCAAAACAATCAAAATCTTCAGGTGTACTGGTTTGGAACTTCATTTTCATGAAGCAGTAAGAGTCAGTGTCAGACATAAGGATCCCCTAAATGATTAACCCAAATATCACCAGCATCTTAAGCTGCTGGTTGGACTTCAAAGCTTCCAGAGAAGAAACAGTGGCTAGTAATGCAGTTCTGTATTTACATTCCTCACTCCCACTACATACTTGTGTGTTGTAAGGAATTTATGACAGTCTTGGTTTTGCTGTACCATCTGTTCTGTTCTCTGTTGAGCAATTCCAGAAGATCATTGCCTGGACTACACTCTATCGCCTTTTTTCTCAGCATTTCTTCCTTTAAGTCGATGTCATTTTGCATGGCACTGCAGTTGTGTTGGTTTAGTGTTTCCTGCAGTTCATGATTCTCTTGACTATACTGAAAAACTAAATTAGTCACAGATGTAATATCAAAAATTCTTATAAAGAGTACATATTAAAATTTAAAAATAGACAAAAAGCTTCATGTTGACAGCCAATACATATCATTATTTTCATTGGTACTTTAACATTTATAAATTAGCACTTCAATTAATTCACTACAGAAACAGATACATCAATTTTCTCCAAGGTAAGTTGTCTTTAAAGTAAAGAATACAAATGAAAAAATTAGGGTGGAAGTAACCTCCACTCACTTCATTTTTTTTTTGAGCTGGGGACCAAACCCAGGGCCTTGTGCTTGCTAGGCAAGCGCTCTACCACTGAGCTAAATCCCCAACCCTCACTTCATTTTTTGAAACACAAATTTACAGATAATAACCTAAGTAAAATATTCAATGAATAGCTAACACATCATGAATATCTGAACTAAAAAACGTTAACAAATGGCACAATTCTTTTTGGAGCATATGGAAAGCAATATACCTACATACATAGCTATGTTTGAACACATCCTGGAAGTGATTTTCTCTGTAAATGTGGAGGAATCCAATAAACTTTAACCTTTAATTCCTCTGTACAAATGAAGTCTTTTGACGTAAGCATAACCTCAATGTATATAGAAGAAATAGCGAAAGAAGGACTTCAATTCTTTGCATAGCAGTCACTCAAAAATATTTACATAAAATTAACAATCACATGAGATCAGAAAAAAAGACTATCACCAAGTCCTCAGAAAGAACATAACCAAAAATGTGACAGAACTTCCAACAGCCCCAGAGCTAACAAATTAGTTATGAAAGAGAACAGATACTACAGTGTGTCAGGAAAAAAATACTAATGTTCAGAGATTCTGTCTCATCCGGTGATTTTAGGCAGGACAACGGACAGAGTATACAATTGCATAGTTCATGTCTAAAGCTATTCTATAGGCAGAAGGTCGAACAGGATGTATATCAACTACTCACTGTTTGTCACCAACACTGCAACAGTTACCAGAAGAAGGGTACAGAGGATTCCCAAAGCTATCACAATCAGGTGCCACGGGACATAACACTCTGCAATCAACAAAAAAAGGCAATAAAATCGCCATGAAAGAAGCAAATCTCAATACTAATTACTAACTTGGTGTAGCCCAGAAACAAGGGGAAATTTTGCAAAAGCTAATAATACAAACTGACTTAAAGTGTGCTCTCAAAATTGCAAATTTCTACCTAAAATGCACTCCCTGTAGAAATCCTGTGTGTGTGAAGTTTGACAGTATTTTGAACTTATGTAAACCTTAGCCTTGTGCTCTGAATCCTCCTAACTCAACCTTAAAGGGGCTGAATGACAGTCATGTGCCCTCACCCAGTTCTACAGGAACAAAAGTGCATCCTACAGAAGGCAATGGAGGTGTAGATACAATCCAGGTACAAAATACAAAACTGGAACATAGAGTCCACCAAGAAAGATAACTGAGGATGGAGAGGAAGAAAGAGGGATAGAGGGATGATAGAGGGATGCACATTCTTGAGAAGTGGTTGGGAACCACATCTGCTCTGAACCTGATCTATGTATTCCCATTCTTGAAAGGGCCCATAAGTCAACTATTTTTCCCTGTAAACTTGATTTTGTTCTATATAATACTGAACATTTAGGTGTATCTAAGACATTTGGAATCTGAAACTTGTGTCTCTGGTTACCAGTAGATCACAAAAGGACAGACCTCAGCTTGGAGCACAGATATAACAGTGTGTGCAGAATAAAAGAGAATAAAAAGTGACACTTCTAATTTTCATTAGTAAACAAAATTATTCTTTGATGTTTTTAGGAGCTCATACTAGAGTTTAGTCATTCCCACCTCATTAAATCTTTCATCTCTTCTTCCTTCCTCTTCCAGTTTACTCTCAGGAGAATTCGTCTTCTGATGGACAACTATTGTTGCCATGTTGCATTAAATGTCAGGTATATTTACGACAAAACAGTTTCTTCAAGAATGAAAGTGTTGTTCCTAATGCATAAGCTTCATTTACTTACGATTTTCTTTGTCTAGAGCATTTGGTGTTTTTTCAGACTCTAGTTTGTATTAAGAGTTTCAGAGTTCTTCTTGGCTAGACTAAATAATAAAAAACCTAATGGTTTCTCACTTCTTTATTCTCAAGAATTTGTTTTTCTTATAGACTCCCATTATTCTACTCTGTCCATCTGGTTTCCTTTGTGACTGATTAACAACTAAAAAGTAGAAGTGGACTTATAGTTTTTTTCTTTCTTTTAATTATAAAACTTGATTGCTTTTTTAAAAGTTACTTTTGAACAGTTGTGTACAGGATTACCCTCCAGCTAATACTCTTTTCTTCCTTTCCACACTTGTGCATAACCTAGCTCAGATGAAATGGAACATTATAGTCTTGCATAGAAGCTAGTAGGATATTTTTAATTTTTTAAGTTTAAAGTGTGTTTAAAATGTGAATTTGGACACTTAAACACTTACCTCTGTGGCCAGCTTCTCTGGGCCCTCTAGTCTCCTCAGGCTTCACTTGGTTATGCAGCCGTGAAGATTTAGAAAATCTCAGACTTGAATAAGTGACCTCCTGTTCACTCATTTTGGGAGTTTATAGGGGATATTCTCTGTTAAAATATGTCCTTGAGTGATTTCTAAAGAAAATGTTAAAAGTCCACATTTAGGAGCATACCTGGATCTGATGATACACAGTGTTGGAAAAGGGTGGGGTTTTACTACCTCACTTAAATATCTACACACCCTGATAAGGAATGAGCCCAATTTCCATTACAGGGGGGAATTCTGCTCAGATTTTATATTAAATTCTTTATATTTCTTTTTTTTTCCTCCATCTCTATTAACTTGGGTATTTCTTGTTTACATTTCGATTGTCATTCCCTTTCCCGGTTTCCTGGACAACATCTGCCTAACCCCTCCACATCCCCTTCTATATGAGTGTTCCACTCCCCATTCTCCCCCCATTACCGCCCTGCCAACAACAATCACGTTCACTGGGGATTCAGTCTTGGCAGAACCAAAGTCTACCCCTTCCGTGGGTTCTCTTACTAGGCTATTCATTGCTACCTATGCAGTTGGAGCCCGGGTTCAGTCCATGTTTTGTTTGTTTTTTTGTTTTTTGGTTTTTTTTGTTTGTTTTTTTTTATTAACTTGAGTATTACATACATTTCGAGTGTTATTCCCTTTCCCAGTTTCCGGGCAAACATCACCCTCCCCACTCCCCTTCTTTCTGGGTGTTCCCCTCCCCATCCTCCCCCCATTGCTGCCCTCCCCCCAACAATCTAGTTCACTGGGGGTTCAGTCTTAGCAGGACCCAGGGCTTCCCCTTCCACTGGTGCTCTTACTAGGATACTCATTGCTACCTAAGAGGTCAAAGTCCAGGGTCAGTCCATGTATAGCCTTAAGGTAGTGGCTTAGTCCCTGGAAGCTCTGGTTGCTTGGCATTGTTGTACATATGGGGTCTCGAGCCCCTTCAAGCTCTTCCAGTTCTTTCTCTGATTCCTTCAACGGGGTCCTATTCTCAGTTCAGTGGTTTGCTGCTGGCATACCCCTCTGTGTTTGCTGTATCTGGCTGTGTCTCTCAGGAGGGATCTACATCAGGCTCCTGTCGGCCTGCACTTCTTTGCTTCATCCATCTTGTCTAATTGGATGGCTGTATATGCATGGGCAACATGTGGGGCAGGGTCTGAATGGGTGTTCCTTCTGTGTCTGTTTTAATCTTTGCCTCTCTATTCCCTGCCAAGGGTATTCTTGTTCCCCTTTTAAAGAAGGAGTGAAGCGTTCACATTTTGATCATCCGTCTTGAGTTTCATTTGTTCTAGGCATCTAGGGTAATTCAAGCATTTGGGGTAATAGCCACTTATCAATGAGTGCATACCATGTGTGTTTTTCTGTGATTGGGTTACCTCACTCAGGATGATATTTTCCAGTTCCGACCATTTGCCTACGAATTTCATAAAGTCATTGTTTTTCATAGGTGAGTAATATTCCATTGTGTAGATGTACCACATTTTCTGTATCCATTCCTCTGTTGAAGGGCATCTGTGTTCTTTCCAGCGTCTGGCTATTATAAATAAGGCTGCGATGAACATAGTGGAGCATGTGTCTTTTTTATATGTTGGGGCACCTTTTGGGTATATGCCCAAGAGAGGTATAGCTGGATCCTCAGGCAGTTCAATGTCCAATTTTCTGTGGAACCTCCAGACTGATTTCCAGAATGGTTGTACCAGTCTGCAATCCCACCAACAATGGAGGAGTGTTCCTTTTTCTCCGCATCCTCGCCAGCATCTGCTGTCCCCTGAGTTTTTGATCTTAGCCATTCTCACTGGTATGAGGTGAAATCTCAGGGTTGTTTTGATTTGCATTTCCCTTATGACTAAAGATGTTGAACATTTCTTTAGGTGTTTCTCAGCCATTCGGCATTCCTCAGCTGTGAATTTTTTGTTTAGCTCTGAACCCCATTTTTAATAGGGTTATTTGTCTCCCTGCGGTCTAACTTCTTGAGTTCTTTGTATATTTTGGATATAAGGCCTCTATCTGTTGTAGGATTGGTAAAGGTCTTTTCCCAATCTGTTGGTTGCCATTTTGTCCTAACCACAGTGTCCTTTGCCTTACAGAAGCTTTGCAGTTTTATGAGATCCCATTTGTCCATTCTTGATCTTAGAGCATAAGCCATTGGTGTTTTGTTCAGGAAATTTTCTCCAGAGCACATGTGTTTGAGATGCTTTCCCACTTTTTCTTCTATTAGTTTGAGTGTATGTGGTTTGATGTGGAGGTCCTTGATCCACTTGGACTTAAGCTTTGTACAGGGTGATAAGCATGGATCGATCTGCATTCTTCTACATGTTGACCTCCAGTTGAACCAGCACCATTTGCTGAAAATGTTATCTTTTTTCCATTTGATGGTTTTGGCTCCTTTGTCAAAAATCAAGTGCCCATAGGTGTGTGGGTTCATTTCTGGGTCTTCAATTCTGTTCCATTGGTCTATCTGTCTGTCTCTGTACCAATACCATGCAGTTTTTATCACTATTGCTCTGTAATACTGCTTAAGGTCAGGGATAGTGATTCCCCCGGGAGTCTTTTTATTGTTGAGGATACTTTTAGCTATCCTGAGTTTTTTTTTATTCCAGATGAATTTGCAAATTGTTGTGTCTAACTCTATGAAGAACTGGGTTGGAATTTTGATGGGGACTGCATTGAATCTGTAGATCGCTTTTGGTAAAATGGCCATTTTTACTATAGTAATCCTGCCAAGCCATGAGCATGGGAATTCTTTCCATCTTCTGAGATCTTCTTCAATTTCTTTCTTCAGAGGCTTGAATTTCTTATCATAGAGATCTTTCACTTGCTTCCTTAATATCACACCGAGGTAGTTTATATTATTTGGGACTATTATGAAGGGTGTCGTCTCCCTAATTTCTTTCTCAGCTTCCTTCTCTTTTGTATAGAGGAAGGCTACTATTTTATTTGAGCTAATTTTATACCCAGCCACTTTGCTGAAAGTGTTTATCAGGTTTAGTAGTTCTCTGGTGGAAATTTTGGGATCACTTAAGTATACAATCATATCATCTGCAAGTAGTCATACTTTGACTTCTTCCTTTCCAATCTGTATCCCTAATGCTTACAGCAATTATTTTAGGAAATGTGAATAGAAGTACAAATTTAATGATAAGTCATCATGATATTGATACAATCTGTTTGTATAAAATATTCAGCACATTAAAAGGTTAGGAAAAATTCGAACCACTGGAAATCATTGAAAAACTTGTAAATAATCTCCTCAAATAACCAACAGTGAAGACTTTAGGAATAACTAAAACAGTTACTTTAAATTCATTTACATATTTCGATAAACACATGAATATTAAAAGTTCTTTCAATCCTTTTATTTATGTAGGACACTTTGAGTTTCCCAGACACTAACTTCAAAGGAATATTTGTCTGTTTAACATTGCCAAATAGTTAAACATAGTAGACACATTCATTTCCATGATTGGATCTGGCAAATGATTTCAACTGGAAAAGCTCATACTGAGTGGAATAATCCAAACATGGAAAGACAATATTTAATATTCTCTCTCCTCTGAGGCTCCTAGCTCAACATCTTCAGATATTATTAGTAACCTTTTCTAACTGAAGGGACCAAGAATGTAGAAAGGGGACATTACCACATGGGTTGTGGATAATAGCAGGGCATGGAAAATACAATACGAAGTTTCAAATTCAAATCATCCATGTACATAGTCATGTCACATATAATATAATTGTACATAATATTGCAAGACAAGGATATATGAAAATAAATTTTGTCACTATGCAGTACATATGAGCTAATACCCATGAAGGATACAATCTGATAGTACATATCAATGTAAGAGTAGACTGTTAGTATTTGAAACTGACCTTACCCTTACATTAATACCTGAGAGGAAAGCCAGCAAATAATATGAACAGCAAGCTGGACATATTACAACATTCTTCTGTACTTTTTTTTAATTCATGAAGTTTTCTGATATGATTTACCTTTTACCTTATTTCTTGACCAAAAAAGAATCTCTCCAATACAGCATTCTTTTTCAAACTAGCTACAGTTTAGTATTGCTCTTGGGGTGCTGGCTGAGCCAAGATGCATGTGTCCGTAATCCCACTTTACAATGTGAGTTCTCTCACTACACCTTCATGTGGGTGTTACAAAAATTACCTTTCCACGCTGACCCATGTTATCTGTCTCCTATTATGACATCTCTCCAATGGATAATATATAAACATTTGACAAAGTTAAACAGTAATGAATGCCACAGTTCCCTATATCTTAATTTCCTAGCACACAAGTCCCAGCATACGCTGAAAGAAAATAAAAAGTACAGATTAACAGTTTTCACATGCTGCCAGAGTTAACCTGATCTACACAACCAACAGGGCTTTCCCATCAATCCAACTCTCATGTCATACCATAGGAAATTCTCTAGAATTTATTTGATCATTCAGTAGAAAAACAATAAAAATAGGTATCTACCTGTATTGTTGCCCTGAAATGATTCTGGTGGAAGAAATTGATCCTCCAATTGTGGTGTACAAGTTGGCTTTCCTGGTCTGATTCTCATAAAAGGTTCCAAGAGGAAAGGCAGAAATAAATTTACTCAGAGTGATACTCAACCTCATGATTTTCTGCCCCTCCACTTGACCAAACCGAAAACAGGAAATTGCTTAATGAAAGCTGACTCTGAGAGAAAGGAAAAAAGAAACATATTGTGCCAAATGCTGTCTCCTATTATGACATCTCTCCGATGGATAATATATAAACATTTGACAAAGTTAAACAGTAATGAATGCCACAGTTCCCTCTATCTTAATTTCCTAGGACATCAGTCCCAGCATACTCTGAAAGAATTATCCATTGATATTTGAAGACTGAGATGTAAACTGTAGAGAGGGCAAAACCAGAATCCTCAGAAACACTGCTAGAATAAAGAAGGACTGAGGCTCGAAATGTCTTTTTTTAATAAAAACTTTGGGGGTTTTGTTTTGTTTTCTTTTTTATTATTATCTTTATTCTTTTTTCCAGTCCAGTCATTAACCACTCCCATTCCTTGCTCCAACATTTCCTCATCCGATTCCTCTTCCCCACAACCCCGTGTCTTCAAGAGGATGACCCTACCAGGCCTCCCCATTCCCTGGGGCTGCAAGTCTCTCAAGGGTTAGGTCCATCTTCTGTCACTGAGGACAGACCAGCAATCCTCTGCAGTCTGTAGATTGTGTTCTTTATGTAGGTGAGGGCAGGCACAAGATAAGGCAAGGCCCGTGAGTGGACAGTGAAAAAGTAAGGAGGGGACAGTTTTTTGAGGTGGGAGAGAGGAAAAGAGAAAGGAGATGAACCATGATGAAGGCAGAGAAGGACTACCCAGATCTGTGTGGCTTTAAATGTACGAGTAGTTATGAATTTTATTAAGGGATGGATTTTTACAGGACAATTTTTCTTATCTAAATGGGCAGTTTAAATCATTATCAATTTGTTGTGAGTTTATTATGTGGACATTTTGTGGATTGAGAATTTAAGATATAAATCTGATTGCTAAATTACAAGGTTATTCAGTTTTGATTTCAACGGGTAACTGGAAGTTGTGACTATAACCTCAGGGGATGGATGCTGGGAATATGAGTAGAGTCTGAAACAAGACAGTTGCAAGAGGGCGACTGCTGCTGGGCTCAGAGAGTACCAGGTAGCAGCATAGGATGGAGATTGAGAGCTTAGTCGGTAAGACAGTGAAATGCTTTTCTGACTGAGATGGAAATACCCCTCAGATGCCATGGGGCTGACAAGACCCAGCAATAGCACAGGATGGTAGAGATTATTTTATTAATATTTACCACAACATCTATGTGTCAGGAGCTTCAGACCAGATAGTGTCTGCTGCCTAGTTGGTGGTTAGGTGTCTGAGAGATCTCAGGTTCCAGGTTAGTTGAGACTGCTGGTCTTGCTATGGGAATGCCTGCCTCATGAACTTCGTCCAGCTTTTCCATGATTCAACAACAGGAGTCATTACATTTATGTTTTATTCTTTTAGAAAATTCCATGTTTTTTTAACAATGAAGTGGGTCCTTTCTAATGGACAAACTAACTTACTTTCCATATTTTGCTAAAAAATCTAAATCCTGATGGTTTCTCAATTTTATAAAAATTTGTTCAAGGCAGACAAGGTGGCTCACAACTATAATCTAGAACTTGAGAGACTGAGCTAGTAGAACCAGAAATCTGGACAACCGTTTGCTATATAGGACAGCCAAGTACTGCCCTGGCTACCTGAGGCCCTGGTTTAAAGAATGAAAACAAAACAAAGCAAACCATAGAAAAAAATTACTTATTTTTCAGTCTTGAAAGTTCTGCTGTAAAACGGCTTTTAACTCCTCAGTTCTTCCTTTCTCCTACTCCGAGACAAGGAGAGTTTAAGTCTGGAGGGTACATTGCGTAGGAGAAGAGCAATCACATTTGTGGCTGGCTTCCCTGGGCCCCTGAGTATCCTCAGGCCTGACCGGATTCTGTGGCTCTGAAGAAGACTTGACAAAATCTTGAGTATTAATAAATCACCTCCTGATTGATCATCTTGGTAGGAAGCAATGTAGGTTTAAATCAAGACTTTGCCTTGGGATAATATCTAGGTAAGGAACAAATCAAAATGTCCAAGTTTAGAACATTCGAGAATTTGACACTGGGATGGCCTAGAAGTTAATTTACTCCTTTTAGGACTTGAACAATGTAAAGGACCTGAACTTCCACAAGATGTAAAATATACTTGAACTGGTAGACAGATTAAAGATTATTAGGAGGTATGGGGGAAATCAAATTGACAAATAAAGGATTGTCTAGTGACAGGGCTATGACAATGCTTGACAAAGCTGGTGCCCCTTAAATCAATGACATGCTTTTAAACTACTATTAACAAGTAACAAGTATTCAAAACTTGCTGAAAGTAAATCTATTTGCTTTTAAAGCATTTGTAAATATTGTGATAGGCACATGGATATAAAATGTTCTTGTTCTTTGACCATGTTAACAAAAATCTATACTGGAAAATATCATAGGGATTCTCTGAAATGATAAAGCAGAGATTTAACATTTCATATTCCTGATGTGAAATAAAAGTCACCTGCGCTAAAACCCAAAAACCTATAATCATAATCTCTAATTATTCCATGGAACTGAACCTTTCATAAAGAATGATCTAGGGTGTTATGTTGGTAGAGGTGCCTATATCAAAATAAAATTTGCAGTCATAATGGTCTATGACTGTTGTGTCAGCATTTAGGAGTGAGAGGCAGCAGGATTTTTAAAGCCACCACTTCTATAAAGCAAATTTCCAGAGCCAGAATTACACACAGATTATCTACTTCCAAAAAAAATTAGAAAGAAAGAAAATCTGAAAATAGGCATCATAAATATTCATGAATTATTCATTCTAATGATAACAATCAATCTAGAAATCACTAAAATAGAAAAACTTACAGTTTACCTTGCTTCTTTCACTAAATATATCACTAGTAAATAGACAATATTAAAACATTGCTGGTACATTCTATGCACTTCCAGTACATCTCACACATTTTTATTTGATGAGATTTTCTAAATTAATTTACATTTTCATTAATGTTCTGAGAAAAAGGTGGCCTTCTATTACAAAATTCAACAAAGTGCTCAAGAAACTATATAAATAATTTTAACTAATTATAAGTTAATTAAATCTAATGATCAGTCTTTTCTTTCACAAAACAAGGAAAAGTATTGCCCACCAAGAGAAAATATATGGGAAGGGACCGGATCAAGAGGTCTCTACACCCAAATGCCATGGGAGAGAGAGCTAAACCTTCAGAGAGGCAGACACACCTGAGAAGCCAGAAGAGAATGCACTCTGCCCACATTTCTAACTCCAGAAAAAAACACCTAACGCCATCTGGGACCCCGGTGTACAGGGCCTCCCTGAAAAGGTGGCACAGGGCCTCCTGGATTCCGCCCTCATGGAGAGCTCAAAAGCAGCCACCCCCGAGCAACTTGCGTGGAGGGACAACAGGTAAGACCAACTTTTCTGCTCCAAGCGACCTGCCTGGTAGACTCAGGACACAGGTCAACAGGAACAACTGAAGAGCACTAGACAGGAAAGACTACACGCCCAAAAGCAGAACACTCTGTTCCCATAACTGGTTGAAAGAAAACAGGTCTACAACACTCCTGACACACGGGGCTATAGGACAGTCTAGCCACTGTCAGAAATAGCAGAACAAAGTAACAGCAGAGACAATCTGATGGAGAGAGGAAAGCACAGGAACACAAGCAACAGAAACAAAGACTACATGGCATCATCGGAGCACAATTCTCCCACCAAAGCAAACACTGAATATCCAAACACATAAGAAAAGGAAGATATAGATTTAAAATAATATTTGATCTTGATGCTGGAGGACTTCAAGAAAGACATGAAGAACTCTCTTAGAGAAATGCAGGAAAGCATAAATAAACAACTAGAAGCCTATAGAGAGGAATCACAAAAATCACTGAAAGAATTCCAGGAAAACACAATCCAACAAATGAAGGAATTAAAAATGGAAATAGAAGCAATAAAGAAAGAACACAGGGAAACAACCCTGGATATAGAAAACCAAAGGAAGAGACAAGGAGCCGTAGATACAAGCATCACCAACAAAATACAAGAGATAGAAGAGAGAATCTCAGGAGCAGAAAAATCCCATAGAAATCATCAACACAACTGTCAAAGATAATGTAAAACAGAAAAAGCTACTGGTCCAAAACATATAGGAAATCCAGGAATCAATGAGAAGATCAAATGTAAGGATAATAGGTATAGAAGAGAGTGAAGACTCCCAGCTCAAAGGACCAGTAAATATCTTCAACAAAATCATAGAAGAAAACTTCCCTAACCTAAAGAAAGAGATGCCCATAAACATACAAGAAGCCTACAGAATTCCAAATAGATTGGACCAGGAAAGAAACTCCTCCTGTCACATAATAGTCAAAACAACAAACACACAAAATAAAGAAAGAATATTAAAAGCAGTAAGAGAGGAGCGAAACAGACCGGATAAACAGTTCTCTGCACCCAAATCCCGTGGGAGGGAGAGCTAAACCTTCAGAGAGGCAGACAAGCCTGGGAAACCAGAAGAGACTGCTCCCTGCACACACATCTCGGACGCCAGAGGAAAAAGCCAAAGACCATCTGGAACCCTGGTGCACTGAAGTTCCCGGAAGGGGCGGCACAGGTCTTCCTGGTTGCTGCCGCTGCAGAGAGCCCGTGGGCAGCACCCCACGAGCGAACCTGAGCCTCGGGACCACAGGTAAGACCAAATTTTCTGCTGCAAGAAAGCTGCCTGGTGAACTCAAGACACAGGCCCACAGGAACAGCTGAAGACCTGTAGAGAGGAAAAACTACACGCCCGAAAGCAGAACACTCTGTCCCCATAACTGACTGAAAGAGAAGAAAACAGGTCTACAGCACTCCTGACACACAGGCTTATAGGACAGTCTAGCCACTGTCAGAAATAGCAGAACAAAGTAACACTAGAGATAATCTGATGGCGAGAGGCAAGCGCAGGAACACAAGCAACAGAAACCAAGACTACATGGCATCATCGGAGCCCAATTCTCCCACCAAAGCAAACACGGAATATCCAAACACACCAGAAAAGCAAGATCTAGTTTCAAAATCATATTTGATCATGATGCTGGAGGACTTCAAGAAAGACATAAAGAACTCCCTTAGAGAACAAGTAGAAGCCTACAGAGAGGAATCGCAAAAATGCCTGAAAGAATCTCAAAAATCCATGAAAGAATTCCAGGAAAACATAAATAAAAAAGTAGAAGCCCATAGAGAGGAAACACAAAAATCCCTGAAAGAATTCCAGGAAAACACAATCAAACAGTTGAAGGAATTAAAAATGGAAATAGAAGCAATCAAGAAAGAACACATGGAAACAACCCTGGATATAGAAAACCAAAAAAGAGACAAGGAGCTGTAGATACAAGCTTCACCAACAGAATACAAGAGATGGAAGAGAGAATCTCAGGAGCAGAAGATTCCATAGAAATCATTGACTCAACTGTCAAAGATAATGTAAAGCGGAAAAAGCTACTGGTCCAAAACATACAGGAAATCCAGGACTCAATGAGAAGATCAAACCTAAGGATAATAGGTATAGAAGAGAGTGAAGACTCCCAGCTCAAAGGACCAGTAAATATCTTCAACAAAATCATAGAAGAAAACTTCCCTAACCTAAAAAAAGAGATACCCATAGACATACAAGAAGCCTACAGAACTCCAAACAGATTGGACCAGAAAAGAAACACCTCCCGTCACATAATTGTCAAAACACCAAACACACAAAATAAAGAAAGAATATTAAAAGCAGTAAGGGAAAAAGGTCAAGTAACATATAAAGGGAGACCTATCAGAATCACACCAGACTTCTCGTCAGAAAATATGAAGGCCAGAAGATCCTGGACTGATGTCATACAGACCCTAAGAGAACACAAATGCCAGCCCAGGTTACTGTATCCAGCAAAACTCTCAATTAACATTGATGGAGAAACCAAGATATTCCATGACAAAACCAAATTTACACAATATCTTTCCACAAATCCAGCACTACAAAGGATAATAAATGGTAAAGCCCAACATAAGGAGGCAAGCTATACCCTAGAAGAAGCAAGAAACTAATCGTCTTGGCAACAAAACAAAGAGA
The DNA here is from genome assembly GCF_021556685.1 of Rattus norvegicus. Classification (NCBI taxonomy): domain Eukaryota; kingdom Metazoa; phylum Chordata; class Mammalia; order Rodentia; family Muridae; genus Rattus; species Rattus norvegicus. Next base: position 166,955,435 of record NC_141537.1, read on the forward strand.
ATGAAAGCACACAAACATAACCTCACATCCAAATATGAATATAAAGGGAAATAATAATCACTATTCCTTAATATCTCTCAATATCAATGGCCTCAACTCCCCAATAAAAAGACATAGATTAACAAACTGGATACGCACACCCGCGGATCCCGGCCCGCAGCAGCTCTCTGCTCCCAGACACGGTGAGAGAGAGACCCAACCGCCTGGTCAGGTGGGCACTCCTGAGCCTGCAGAGCGGAAGAGACCACCAACTCTGCTCACCCCTGCCCACATCCCTGGCCCAAGAGGAAACTGTATAAGGCCTCTGGGCTCCCGTGGGGAAGGGCCCAGGAGCGGCAGGACCCCTGTGCCTGAGACACCGCCGGAACCTGAAAGAAACAGACCGGATAAACAGTTCTCTGCACCCAAATCCCGTGGGAGGGAGAGCTAAACCTTCAGAGAGGCAGACAAGCCTGGGAAACCAGAAGAGACTGCTCCCTGCACACACATCTCGGACGCCAGAGGAAAAAGCCAAAGACCATCTGGAACCCTGGTGCACTGAAGTTCCCGGAAGGGGCGGCACAGGTCTTCCTGGTTGCTGCCGCTGCAGAGAGCCCGTGGGCAGCACCCCACGAGCGAACCTGAGCCTCGGGACCACAGGTAAGACCAAATTTTCTGCTGCAAGAAAGCTGCCTGGTGAACTCAAGACACAGGCCCACAGGAACAGCTGAAGACCTGTAGAGAGGAAAAACTACACGCCCGAAAGCAGAACACTCTGTCCCCATAACTGACTGAAAGAGAAGAAAACAGGTCTACAGCACTCCTGACACACAGGCTTATAGGACAGTCTAGCCACTGTCAGAAATAGCAGAACAAAGTAACACTAGAGATAATCTGATGGCGAGAGGCAAGCGCAGGAACACAAGCAACAGAAACCAAGACTACATGGCATCATCGGAGCCCAATTCTCCCACCAAAGCAAACACGGAATATCCAAACACACCAGAAAAGCAAGATCTAGTTTCAAAATCATATTTGATCATGATGCTGGAGGACTTCAAGAAAGACATAAAGAACTCCCTTAGAGAACAAGTAGAAGCCTACAGAGAGGAATCGCAAAAATGCCTGAAAGAATCTCAAAAATCCATGAAAGAATTCCAGGAAAACATAAATAAAAAAGTAGAAGCCCATAGAGAGGAAACACAAAAATCCCTGAAAGAATTCCAGGAAAACACAATCAAACAGTTGAAGGAATTAAAAATGGAAATAGAAGCAATCAAGAAAGAACACATGGAAACAACCCTGGATATAGAAAACCAAAAAAGAGACAAGGAGCTGTAGATACAAGCTTCACCAACAGAATACAAGAGATGGAAGAGAGAATCTCAGGAGCAGAAGATTCCATAGAAATCATTGACTCAACTGTCAAAGATAATGTAAAGCGGAAAAAGCTACTGGTCCAAAACATACAGGAAATCCAGGACTCAATGAGAAGATCAAACCTAAGGATAATAGGTATAGAAGAGAGTGAAGACTCCCAGCTCAAAGGACCAGTAAATATCTTCAACAAAATCATAGAAGAAAACTTCCCTAACCTAAAAAAAGAGATACCCATAGACATACAAGAAGCCTACAGAACTCCAAACAGATTGGACCAGAAAAGAAACACCTCCCGTCACATAATTGTCAAAACACCAAACACACAAAATAAAGAAAGAATATTAAAAGCAGTAAGGGAAAAAGGTCAAGTAACATATAAAGGGAGACCTATCAGAATCACACCAGACTTCTCGTCAGAAAATATGAAGGCCAGAAGATCCTGGACTGATGTCATACAGACCCTAAGAGAACACAAATGCCAGCCCAGGTTACTGTATCCAGCAAAACTCTCAATTAACATTGATGGAGAAACCAAGATATTCCATGACAAAACCAAATTTACACAATATCTTTCCACAAATCCAGCACTACAAAGGATAATAAATGGTAAAGCCCAACATAAGGAGGCAAGCTATACCCTAGAAGAAGCAAGAAACTAATCGTCTTGGCAACAAAACAAAGAGAATGAAAGCACACAAACATAACCTCACATCCAAATATGAATATAAAGGGAAATAATAATCACTATTCCTTAATATCTCTCAATATCAATGGCCTCAACTCCCCAATAAAAAGACATAGATTAACAAACTGGATACGCACACCCGCGGATCCCGGCCCGCAGCAGCTCTCTGCTCCCAGACACGGTGAGAGAGAGACCCAACCGCCTGGTCAGGTGGGCACTCCTGAGCCTGCAGAGCGGAAGAGACCACCAACTCTGCTCACCCCTGCCCACATCCCTGGCCCAAGAGGAAACTGTATAAGGCCTCTGGGCTCCCGTGGGGAAGGGCCCAGGAGCGGCAGGACCCCTGTGCCTGAGACACCGCCGGAACCTGAAAGAAACAGACCGGATAAACAGTTCTCTGCACCCAAATCCCGTGGGAGGGAGAGCTAAACCTTCAGAGAGGCAGACAAGCCTGGGAAACCAGAAGAGACTGCTCCCTGCACACACATCTCGGACGCCAGAGGAAAAAGCCAAAGACCATCTGGAACCCTGGTGCACTGAAGTTCCCGGAAGGGGCGGCACAGGTCTTCCTGGTTGCTGCCGCTGCAGAGAGCCCGTGGGCAGCACCCCACGAGCGAACCTGAGCCTCGGGACCACAGGTAAGACCAAATTTTCTGCTGCAAGAAAGCTGCCTGGTGAACTCAAGACACAGGCCCACAGGAACAGCTGAAGACCTGTAGAGAGGAAAAACTACACGCCCGAAGGCAGAACACTCTGTCCCCATAACTGACTGAAAGAGAGGAAAACAGGTCTACAGCACTCCTGTCACACAGGCTTATAGGACAGTCTAGCCACTGTCAGAAATAGCAGAACAAAGTAACACTAGAGATAATCTGATGGCGAGAGGCAAGCGCAGGAACCCAAGCAACAGAAACCAAGACTACATGCCATCATCGGAGCCCAATTCTCCCACCAAAACAAACATGGAATATCCAAACACACCAGAAAAGCAAGATCTAGTTACAAAATCATATTTGATCATGATGCTGGAGGACTTCAAGAAAGACATGAACACACTTAGGGAAGCACAGGAAAACATTAATAAACAAGTAAAAGCCTACAGAGAGGAATCGCAAAAATCCCTGAAAGAATTCCAGGAAAACACAATCAAACAGTTGAAGGAATTAAAAATGGAAATAGAAGCAATCAAGAAAGAACACATGGAAACAACCCTGGATATAGAAAACCAAAAGAAGAGACAAGGAGCTGTAGATACAAGCCTCACCAACAGAATTCAAGAGATGGAAGAGAGAATCTCAGGAGCAGAAGATTCCATAGAAATAATTGACTCAACTGTCAAAGATAATGTAAAGCGGAAAAAGCTACTGGTCCAAAACATACAGGAAATCCAGGACTCAATGAGAAGATCAAACCTAAGGATAATAGGTATAGAAGAGAGTGAAGACTCCCAGCTCAAAGGACCAGTAAATATCTTCAACAAAATCATAGAAGAAAACTTCCCTAACCTAAAAAAAGAGATACCCATAGACATACAAGAAGCCTACAGAACTCCAAACAGAATGGACCAGAAAAGAAACACCTCCCGTCACATAATTGTCAAAACACCAAACGCACAAAATAAAGAAAGAATATTAAAAGCAGTAAGGGAAAAAGGTCAAGTAACATATAAAGGGAGACCTATCAGAATCACACCAGACTTCTCGCCAGAAACTATGAAGGCCAGAAGATCCTGGACTGATGTCATACAGACCCTAAGAGAACACAAATGCCAGCCCAGGTTACTGTATCCAGCAAAACTCTCAATTAACATTGATGGAGAAACCAAGATATTCCATGACAAAACCAAATTTACACAATATCTTTCTACAAATCCAGCACTACAAAGGATAATAAATGGTAAAGCCCAACATAAGGAGGCAAGCTATACCCTAGAGGAAGCAAGAAACTAATCGTCTGGGCAACAAAACAAAGAGAATGAAAGCACACAAACATAACCTCACATCCAAATATGAATATAAAGGGAAGCAATAATCACTATTCCTTAATATCTCTCAATATCAATGGCCTCAACTCCCCAATAAAAAGACATAGATTAACAAACTGGATACGCAATGAGGACCCTGCATTCTGCTGCCTACAGGAAACACACCTCAGAGACAAAGAAAGACACTACCTCAGAGTGAAAGGCTGGAAAACAACTTTCCAAGCAAATGGTCAGAAGAAGCAAGCTGGAGTAGCCATTCTAATATCAAATAAAATCAATTTCCAACTAAAAGTCATCAAAAAAGATAAGGAAGGACACTTCATATTCATCAAAGGAAAAATCCACCAAGATGAACTCTCAATCCTAAATATCTATGCCCCAAATACAAGGGCACCTACATACGTAAAAGAAACCTTACTAAAGCTCAAAACACACATTGCACCTCACACAATAATAGTGGGAGACTTCAACACCCCACTCTCATCAATGGACAGATCATGGAAACAGAAATTAAACAGTGATGTCGACAGACTAAGAGAAGTCATGAGCCAAATGGACTTAACGGATATTTATAGAACATTCTATCCTAAAGCAAAAGGATATACCTTCTTCTCAGCTCCTCATGGTACTTTCTCCAAAATTGACCATATAATTGGTCAAAAAACGGGCCTCAACAGGTACAGAAAGATAGAGATAATCCCATGCATGCTATCGGACCACCACGGCCTAAAACTGGTCTTCAATAACAATAAGGGAAGAATGCCCACATATACGTGGAAATTGAACAATGCTCTACTCAATGATAACCTGGTCAAGGAAGAAATAAAGAAAGAAATTAAAAACTTTTTAGAATTTAATGAAAATGAAGATACAACATACCCAAAGTTATGGGACACAATGAAAGCTGTGCTAAGAGGAAAACTCATAGCGCTGAGTGCCTGCAGAAAGAAACAGGAAAGAGCATATGTCAGCAGCTTGACAGCACACCTAAAAGCTCTAGAACAAAAAGAAGCAAATACACCCAGGAGGAGTAGAAGGCAGGAAATAATCAAACTCAGAGCTGAAATCAACCAAGTAGAAACAAAAAGGACGATAGAAAGAATCAACAGAACCAAAAGTTGGTTCTTTGAGAAAATCAACAAGATAGATAAACCCTTAGCCAGACTAACGAGAGGACACAGAGAGTGCGTCCAAATTAACAAAATTAGAAATGAAAAGGGAGACATAACTACAGATTCAGAGGAAATTCAAAAAATCATCAGATCTTACCATAAAAACCTATATTCACCAAAATTTGAAAATCTTCAGGAAATGGACAATTTCCTAGACAGATACCAGGTATCGAAGTTAAATCAGGAACAGATAAACCAGTTAAACAACCCCATAACTCCTAAGGAAATAGAAGCAGTCATTAAAGGTCTTCCAACCAAAAAGAGCCCAGGTCCAGATGGGTTTAGTGCAGAATTCTATCAAACCTTCATAGAAGACCTCATACCAATATTATCCAAACTATTCCACAAAATTGAAACAGATGGAGCACTACCGAATTCCTTCTACGAAGCCACAATTACTCTTATACCTAAACCACACAAAGACACAACAAAGAAAGAGAACTTCAGACCAATTTCCCTTATGAATATCGACGCAAAAATACTCAATAAAATTCTGGCAAACCGAATTCAAGAGCACATCAAAACAATCATCCACCATGATCAAGTAGGCTTCATCCCAGGCATGCAGAGATGGTTTAATATACGGAAAACCATCAACGTGATCCATCATATAAACAAACTGAAAGAACAAAACCACATGATCATTTCATTAGATGCTGAGAAAGCATTTGACAAAATTCAACACCCCTTCATGATAAAAGTCCTGGAAAGAATAGGAATTCAAGGCCCATACCTAAACATAGTAAAAGCCATATACAGCAAACCAGTTGCTAACATTAAACTAAATGGAGAGAAACTCGAAGCAATCCCACTAAAATCAGGGACTAGACAAGGCGGCCCACTCTCTCCCTACTTATTCAATATAGTTCTTGAAGTTCTAGCCAGAGCAATCAGACAACAAAAGGAGATCAAGGGGATACAGATCGGAAAAGAAGAAGTCAAAATATCACTATTTGCAGATGACATGATAGTCTATTTAAGTGATCCCAAAAGTTCCACCAGAGAACTACTAAAGCTGATAAACAACTTCAGCAAAGTGGCTGGGTATAAAATTAACTCAAATAAATCAGTTGCCTTCCTCTATACAAAAGAGAAACAAGCCGAGAAAGAAATTAGGGAAACGACACCCTTCATAATAGACCCAAATAATATAAAGTACCTCGGTGTGACTTTAACCAAGCAAGTAAAAGATCTGTACAATAAGAACTTCAAGACACTGAGGAAAGAAATTGAAGAAGACCTCAGAAGATGGAAAGATCTCCCATGCTCATGGATTGGCAGGATTAATATAGTAAAAATGGCCATTTTACCAAAAGCAATCTACAGATTCAATGCAATCCCCATCAAAATACCAATCCAATTCTTCAAAGAGTTAGACAGAACAATTTGCAAATTCATCTGGAATAACAAAAAACCCAGGATAGCTAAAGCTATCCTCAACAATAAAAGGACTTCAGGGGGAATCACTATCCCTGAACTCAAGCAGTATTACAGAGCAATAGTGATAAAAACTGCATGGTATTGGTACAGAGACAGACAGATAGACCAATGGAATAGAATTGAAGACCCAGAAATGAACCCACACACCTATGGTCACTTGATTTTTGACAAAGGAGCCAAAACCATCCAATGGAAAAAAGATAGCATTTTCAGCAAATGGTGCTGGTTCAACTGGAGAGCAACATGTAGAAGAATGCAGATGGATCCATGCCTATCACCCTGTACAAAGCTTAAGTCCAAGTGGATCAAGGACCTCCACATCAAACCAGACACACTCAAACTAATAAAAGAAAAACTAGGGAAGCATCTGGAACACATGGGCACTGGAAAAAATTTCCTGAACAAAACACCAATGGCTTATGCTCTAAGATCAAGAATCGACAAATGGGATCTCATAAAACTGCAAAGCTTCTGTAAGGCAAAGGACACGGTGGTTAGGACAAAACGGCAACCAACAGATTGGGAAAAGATCTTTACCAATCCTACAACAGATAGAGGCCTTATATCCAAAATATACAAAGAACTCAAGAAGTTAGACCGCAGGGAAACAAATAACCCTATTAAAAAATGGGGTTCAGAGCTAAACAAAGAATTCACAGCTGAGGAATGCCGAATGGCTGAGAAACACCTAAAGAAATGTTCAACATCTTTAGTCATAAGGAAAATGCAAATCAAAACAACCCTGAGATTTCACCTCACACCAGTGAGAATGGCTAAGATCAAAAACTCAGGTGACAGCAGATGCTGGCGAGGATGTGGAGAAAGAGGAACACTCCTCCATTGTTGGTGGGATTGCAGACTGGTAAAACCATTCTGGAAATCAGTCTGGAGGTTCCTCAGAAAATTGGACATTGAACTGCCTGAGGATCCAGCTATACCTCTCTTGGGCATATACCCAAAAGATGCCTCAACATATAAAAGAGACACGTGCTCCACTATGTTCATCGCAGCCTTATTTATAATAGCCAGAAAATGGAAAGAACCGAGATGCCCTTCAACAGAGGAATGGATACAGAAAATGTGGTACATCTACACAATGGAATATTACTCAGCTATCAAAAACAACGAGTCTATGAAATTCGTAGGCAAATGGTTGGAACTGGAAAATATCATCCTGAGTGAGCTAACCCAATCACAGAAAGACATACATGGTATGCACTCATTGATAAGTGGCTATTAGCCCAAATGCTTGAATTACCCTAGATCCCTAGAACAAACGAAACTCAAGACGGATGATCAAAATGTGAATGCTTCACTCCTTCTTTAAATGAGGAAAAAGAATACCCTTGGCTGGGAAGGGAGAGGCAAAGATTAAAACAGAGACTGAAGGAACACCCATTCAGAGCCTGCCCCACAGGTGGCCCATACATATACAGCCACCCAATTGGACAAGATGGATGAAGCAAAGAAGTGCAGACCGACAGGAGCCGGATGTAGATCGCTCCTGAGAGACACAGCCAGAATACAGCAAATACAGAGGCGAATGCCAGCAGCAAACCACTGAGCTGAGAATAGGTCCCCCGTTGAAGGAATCAGAGAAAGAACTGGAAGAGCTTGAAGGGGCTCGAGACCCCAAAAGTACAACAATGTCAAGCAACCAGAGCTTCCAGGGACTAAGCCACTACCTAAATACTATATATGGACTGACCCTGGACTCTGACCCCATAGGTAGCAATGAATATCCTAGTAAGAGCACCAGTGGAAGGGGAAGCCCTGGGTCCTGCTAAGACTGAACCCCCAGTGAACTAGACTATGGGGGGAGGGCGGCAATGGGGGGAGGGTTGGGAGGGGAACACCCATAAGGAAGGGGAGGGGGGAGGGGGATTTTGCCCGGAAACCGGGAAAGGGAATAACACTTGAAATGTATATAAGAAATACTCAAGTTAATAAAAAAAAAAAAGATAGAACAGATAAATAAACATAATGAAAATCTTTAAAAAAAAAAAAAAACAAACTGGATACGCAACGAGGACCCTGCATTCTGCTGCCTACAGGAAACACACCTCAGAGACAAAGACAGACACTACCTCAGAGTGAAAGGCTGGAAAACAACTTTCCAAGCAAATGGTCAGAAGAAGAAAGCTGGAGTAGCCATTCTAATATCAAATAAAATCAATTTCCAACTAAAAGTCATCAAAAAAGATAAGAAAGGACACTTCATATTCATCAAAGGAAAAATCCACCAAGATGAACTCTCAATCCTAAATATCTATGCCCCAAATACAAGGGCACCTACATACGTAAAAGAAACCTTACTAAAGCTCAAAACACACATTGCACCTCACACAATAATAGTGGGAGACTTCAACACCCCACTCTCATCAATGGACAGATCATGGAAACAGAAATTAAACAGTGATGTCGACAGACTAAGAGAAGTCATGAGCTAAATGGACTTAACGGATATTTATAGAACATTCTATCCTAAAGCAAAAGGATATACCTTCTTCTCAGCTCCTCATGGTACTTTCTCCAAAATTGACCATATAATTGGTCAAAAAACGGGCCTCAACAGGTACAGAAAGATAGAGATAATCCCATGCATGCTATCGGACCACCACGGCCTAAAACTGGTCTTCAATAACAATAAGGGAAGAATGCCCACATATACGTGGAAATTGAACAATGCTCTACTCAATGATAACCTGGTCAAGGAAGAAATAAAGAAAGAAATTAAAAACTTTTTAGAATTTAATGAAAATGAAGATACAACATACCCAAAGTTATGGGACACAATGAAAGCTGTGCTAAGAGGAAAACTCATAGCGCTGAGTGCCTGCAGAAAGAAACAGGAAAGAGCATATGTCAGCAGCTTGACAGCACACCTAAAAGCTCTAGAACAAAAAGAAGCAAATACACCCAGGAGGAGTAGAAGGCAGGAAATAATCAAACTCAGAGCTGAAATCAACCAAGTAGAAACAAAAAGGACGATAGAAAGAATCAACAGAACCAAAAGTTGGTTCTTTGAGAAAATCAACAAGATAGATAAACCCTTAGCCAGACTAACGAGAGGACACAGAGAGTGCGTCCAAATTAACAAAATTAGAAATGAAAAGGGAGACATAACTACAGATTCAGAGGAAATTCAAAAAATCATCAGATCTTACCATAAAAACCTATATTCACCAAAATTTGAAAATCTTCAGGAAATGGACAATTTCCTAGACAGATACCAGGTATCGAAGTTAAATCAGGAACAGATAAACCAGTTAAACAACCCCATAACTCCTAAGGAAATAGAAGCAGTCATTAAAGGTCTTCCAACCAAAAAGAGCCCAGGTCCAGATGGGTTTAGTGCAGAATTCTATCAAACCTTCATAGAAGACCTCATACCAATATTATCCAAACTATTCCACAAAATTGAAACAGATGGAGCACTACCGAATTCCTTCTACGAAGCCACAATTACTCTTATACCTAAACCACACAAAGACACAACAAAGAAAGAGAACTTCAGACCAATTTCCCTTATGAATATCGACGCAAAAATACTCAATAAAATTCTGGCAAACCGAATTCAAGAGCACATCAAAACAATCATCCACCATGATCAAGTAGGCTTCATCCCAGGCATGCAGAGATGGTTTAATATACGGAAAACCATCAACGTGATCCATCATATAAACAAACTGAAAGAACAAAACCACATGATCATTTCATTAGATGCTGAGAAAGCATTTGACAAAATTCAACACCCCTTCATGATAAAAGTCCTGGAAAGAATAGGAATTCAAGGCCCATACCTAAACATAGTAAAAGCCATATACAGCAAACCAGTTGCTAACATTAAACTAAATGGAGAGAAACTCGAAGCAATCCCACTAAAATCAGGGACTAGACAAGGCGGCCCACTCTCTCCCTACTTATTCAATATAGTTCTTGAAGTTCTAGCCAGAGCAATCAGACAACAAAAGGAGATCAAGGGGATACAGATCGGAAAAGAAGAAGTCAAAATATCACTATTTGCAGATGACATGATAGTCTATTTAAGTGATCCCAAAAGTTCCACCAGAGAACTACTAAAGCTGATAAACAACTTCAGCAAAGTGGCTGGGTATAAAATTAACTCAAATAAATCAGTTGCCTTCCTCTATACAAAAGAGAAACAAGCCGAGAAAGAAATTAGGGAAACGACACCCTTCATAATAGACCCAAATAATATAAAGTACCTCGGTGTGACTTTAACCAAGCAAGTAAAAGATCTGTACAATAAGAACTTCAAGACACTGAGGAAAGAAATTGAAGAAGACCTCAGAAGATGGAAAGATCTCCCATGCTCATGGATTGGCAGGATTAATATAGTAAAAATGGCCATTTTACCAAAAGCAATCTACAGATTCAATGCAATCCCCATCAAAATACCAATCCAATTCTTCAAAGAGTTAGACAGAACAATTTGCAAATTCATCTGGAATAACAAAAAACCCAGGATAGCTAAAGCTATCCTCAACAATAAAAGGACTTCAGGGGGAATCACTATCCCTGAACTCAAGCAGTATTACAGAGCAATAGTGATAAAAACTGCATGGTATTGGTACAGAGACAGACAGATAGACCAATGGAATAGAATTGAAGACCCAGAAATGAACCCACACACCTATGGTCACTTGATTTTTGACAAAGGAGCCAAAACCATCCAATGGAAAAAAGATAGCATTTTCAGCAAATGGTGCTGGTTCAACTGGAGAGCAACATGTAGAAGAATGCAGATGGATCCATGCCTATCACCCTGTACAAAGCTTAAGTCCAAGTGGATCAAGGACCTCCACATCAAACCAGACACACTCAAACTAATAAAAGAAAAACTAGGGAAGCATCTGGAACACATGGGCACTGGAAAAAATTTCCTGAACAAAACACCAATGGCTTATGCTCTAAGATCAAGAATCGACAAATGGGATCTCATAAAACTGCAAAGCTTCTGTAAGGCAAAGGACACGGTGGTTAGGACAAAACGGCAACCAACAGATTGGGAAAAGATCTTTACCAATCCTACAACAGATAGAGGCCTTATATCCAAAATATACAAAGAACTCAAGAAGTTAGACCGCAGGGAAACAAATAACCCTATTAAAAAATGGGGTTCAGAGCTAAACAAAGAATTCACAGCTGAGGAATGCCGAATGGCTGAGAAACACCTAAAGAAATGTTCAACATCTTTAGTCATAAGGAAAATGCAAATCAAAACAACCCTGAGATTTCACCTCACACCAGTGAGAATGGCTAAGATCAAAAACTCAGGTGACAGCAGATGCTGGCGAGGATGTGGAGAAAGAGGAACACTCCTCCATTGTTGGTGGGATTGCAGACTGGTAAAACCATTCTGGAAATCAGTCTGGAGGTTCCTCAGAAAATTGGACATTGAACTGCCTGAGGATCCAGCTATACCTCTCTTGGGCATATACCCAAAAGATGCCTCAACATATAAAAGAGACACGTGCTCCACTATGTTCATCGCAGCCTTATTTATAATAGCCAGAAAATGGAAAGAACCGAGATGCCCTTCAACAGAGGAATGGATACAGAAAATGTGGTACATCTACACAATGGAATATTACTCAGCTATCAAAAACAACGAGTCTATGAAATTCGTAGGCAAATGGTTGGAACTGGAAAATATCATCCTGAGTGAGCTAACCCAATCACAGAAAGACATACATGGTATGCACTCATTGATAAGTGGCTATTAGCCCAAATGCTTGAATTACCCTAGATCCCTAGAACAAACGAAACTCAAGACGGATGATCAAAATGTGAATGCTTCACTCCTTCTTTAAATGAGGAAAAAGAATACCCTTGGCTGGGAAGGGAGAGGCAAAGATTAAAACAGAGACTGAAGGAACACCCATTCAGAGCCTGCCCCACAGGTGGCCCATACATATACAGCCACCCAATTGGACAAGATGGATGAAGCAAAGAAGTGCAGACCGACAGGAGCCGGATGTAGATCGCTCCTGAGAGACACAGCCAGAATACAGCAAATACAGAGGCGAATGCCAGCAGCAAACCACTGAGCTGAGAATAGGTCCCCCGTTGAAGGAATCAGAGAAAGAACTGGAAGAGCTTGAAGGGGCTCGAGACCCCAAAAGTACAACAATGTCAAGCAACCAGAGCTTCCAGGGACTAAGCCACTACCTAAATACTATATATGGACTGACCCTGGACTCTGACCCCATAGGTAGCAATGAATATCCTAGTAAGAGCACCAGTGGAAGGGGAAGCCCTGGGTCCTGCTAAGACTGAACCCCCAGTGAACTAGTCTATGGGGGGAGGGCGGCAATGGGGGGAGGGTTGGGAGGGGAACAACCATAAGGAAGGGGAGGGGGGAGGGGGATTTTGCCCGGAAACCGGGAAAGGGAATAACACTTGAAATGTATATAAGAAATACTCAAGTTAATAAAAAAAAAAAGATAGAACAGATAAATAAACATAATGAAAATCTTAAAAAAAAAAAAAAACAAACTGGATACGCAACGAGGACCCTGCATTCTGCTGCCTACAGGAAACACACCTCAGAGACAAAGACAGACACTACCTCAGAGTGAAAGGCTGGAAAACAACTTTCCAAGCAAATGGTCAGAAGAAGAAAGCTGGAGTAGCCATTCTAATATCAAATAAAATCAATTTCCAACTAAAAGTCATCAAAAAAGATAAGAAAGGACACTTCATATTCATCAAAGGAAAAATCCACCAAGATGAACTCTCAATCCTAAATATCTATGCCCCAAATACAAGGGCACCTACATACGTAAAAGAAACCTTACTAAAGCTCAAAACACACATTGCACCTCACACAATAATAGTGGGAGATTTCAACACCCCACTCTCATCAATGGACAGATCATGGAAACAGAAATTAAACAGTGATGTCCACAGACTAAGAGAAGTCATGAGCCAAATGGACTTAACGGATATTTATAGAACATTCTATCCTAAAGCAAAAGGATATACCTTCTTCTCAGCTCCTCATGGTACTTTCTCCAAAATTGACCATATAATTGGTCAAAAAACGGGCCTCAACAGGTACAGAAAGATAGAAATAATCCCATGCGTGCTATCGGACCACCACGGCCTAAAACTGGTCTTCAATAACAATAAGGGAAGAATGCCCACATATACGTGGAAATTGAACAATGCTCTACTCAATGATAACCTGGTCAAGGAAGAAATAAAGAAAGAAATTAAAAACTTTTTAGAATTTAATGAAAATGAAGATACAACATACCCAAAGTTATGGGACACAATGAAAGCTGTGCTAAGAGGAAAACTCATAGCGCTGAGTGCCTGCAGAAAGAAACAGGAAAGAGCATATGTCAGCAGCTTGACAGCACACCTAAAAGCTCTAGAACAAAAAGAAGCAAATACACCCAGGAGGAGTAGAAGGCAGGAAATAATCAAACTCAGAGCTGAAATCAACCAAGTAGAAACAAAAAGGACGATAGAAAGAATCAACAGAACCAAAAGTTGGTTCTTTGAGAAAATCAACAAGATAGATAAACCCTTAGCCAGACTAACGAGAGGACACAGAGAGTGCGTCCAAATTAACAAAATTAGAAATGAAAAGGGAGACATAACTACAGATTCAGAGGAAATTCAAAAAATCATCAGATCTTACTATAAAAACCTATATTCACCAAAATTTGAAAATCTTCAGGAAATGGACAATTTCCTAGACAGATACCAGGTATCGAAGTTAATTCAGGAACAGATAAACCAGTTAAACAACCCCATAACTCCTAAGGAAATAGAAGCAGTCATTAAAGGTCTTCCAACCAAAAAGAGCCCAGGTCCAGATGGGTTTAGTGCAGAATTCTATCAAACCTTCATAGAAGACCTCATACCAATATTATCCAAACTATTCCACAAAATTGAAACAGATGGAGCACTACCGAATTCCTTCTACGAAGCCACAATTACTCTTATACCTAAACCACACAAAGACACAACAAAGAAAGAGAACTTCAGACCAATTTCCCTTATGAATATCGACGCAAAAATACTCAATAAAATTCTGGCAAACCGAATTCAAGAGCACATCAAAACAATCATCCACCATGATCAAGTAGGCTTCATCCCAGGCATGCAGAGATGGTTTAATATACGGAAAACCATCAACGTGATCCATCATATAAACAAACTGAAAGAACAAAACCACATGATCATTTCATTAGATGCTGAGAAAGCATTTGACGAAATTCAACACCCCTTCATGATAAAAGTCCTGGAAAGAATAGGAATTCAAGGCCCATACCTAAACATAGTAAAAGCCATATACAGCAAACCAGTTGCCAACATTAAACTAAATGGAGAGAAACTCGAAGCAATCCCACTAAAATCAGGGACTAGACAAGGCGGCCCACTCTCTCCCTACTTATTCAATATAGTTCTTGAAGTTCTAGCCAGAGCAATCAGACAACAAAAGGAGATCAAGGGGATACAGATCGGAAAAGAAGAAGTCAAAATATCACTATTTGCAGATGACATGATAGTATATTTAAGTGATCCCAAAAGTTCCACCAGAGAACTACTAAAGCTGATAAACAACTTCAGCAAAGTGGCTGGGTATAAAATTAACTCAAATAAATCAGTTGCCTTCCTCTATACAAAAGAGAAACAAGCCGAGAAAGAAATTAGGGAAACGACACCCTTCATAATAGACCCAAATAATATAAAGTACCTCGGTGTGACTTTAACCAAGCAAGTAAAAGATCTGTACAATAAGAACTTCAAGACACTGAGGAAAGAAATTGAAGAAGACCTCAGAAGATGGAAAGATCTCCCATGCTCATGGATTGGCAGGATTAATATAGTAAAAATGGCCATTTTACCAAAAGCAATCTACAGATTCAATGCAATCCCCATCAAAATACCAATCCAATTCTTCAAAGAGTTAGACAGAACAATTTGCAAATTCATCTGGAATAACAAAAAACCCAGGATAGCTAAAGCTATCCTCAACAATAAAAGGACTTCAGGGGGAATCACTATCCCTGAACTCAAGCAGTATTACAGAGCAATAGTGATAAAAACTGCATGGTATTGGTACAGAGACAGACAGATAGACAATGGAATAGAATTGAAGACCCAGAAATGAACCCACACACCTATGGTCACTTGATTTTTGACAAAGGAGCCAAAACCATCCAATGGAAAAAAGATAGCATTTTCAGCAAATGGTGCTGGTTCAACTGGAGAGCAACATGTAGAAGAATGCAGATGGATCCATGCCTATCACCCTGTACAAAGCTTAAGTCCAAGTGGATCAAGGACCTCCACATCAAACCAGACACACTCAAACTAATAAAAGAAAAACTAGGGAAGCATCTGGAACACATGGGCACTGGAAAAAATTTCCTGAACAAAACACCAATGGCTTATGCTCTAAGATCAAGAATCGACAAATGGGATCTCATAAAACTGCAAAGCTTCTGTAAGGCAAAGGACACGGTGGTTAGGACAAAACGGCAACCAACAGATTGGGAAAAGATCTTTACCAATCCTACAACAGATAGAGGCCTTATATCCAAAATATACAAAGAACTCAAGAAGTTAGACCGCAGGGAAACAAATAACCCTATTAAAAAATGGGGTTCAGAGCTAAACAAAGAATTCACAGCTGAGGAATGCCGAATGGCTGAGAAACACCTAAAGAAATGTTCAACATCTTTAGTCATAAGGAAAATGCAAATCAAAACAACCCTGAGATTTCACCTCACACCAGTGAGAATGGCTAAGATCAAAAACTCAGGTGACAGCAGATGCTGGCGAGGATGTGGAGAAAGAGGAACACTCCTCCATTGTTGGTGGGATTGCAGACTGGTAAAACCATTCTGGAAATCAGTCTGGAGGTTCCTCAGAAAATTGGACATTGAACTGCCTGAGGATCCAGCTATACCTCTCTTGGGCATATACCCAAAAGATGCCTCAACATATAAAAGAGACACGTGCTCCACTATGTTCATCGCAGCCTTATTTATAATAGCCAGAAAATGGAAAGAACCGAGATGCCCTTCAACAGAGGAATGGATACAGAAAATGTGGTACATCTACACAATGGAATATTACTCAGCTATCAAAAACAACGAGTCTATGAAATTCGTAGGCAAATGGTTGGAACTGGAAAATATCATCCTGAGTGAGCTAACCCAATCACAGAAAGACATACATGGTATGCACTCATTGATAAGTGGCTATTAGCCCAAATGCTTGAATTACCCTAGATCCCTAGAACAAACGAAACTCAAGACGGATGATCAAAATGTGAATGCTTCACTCCTTCTTTAAATGAGGAAAAAGAATACCCTTGGCTGGGAAGGGAGAGGCAAAGATTAAAACAGAGACTGAAGGAACACCCATTCAGAGCCTGCCCCACAGGTGGCCCATACATATACAGCCACCCAATTGGACAAGATGGATGAAGCAAAGAAGTGCAGACCGACAGGAGCCGGATGTAGATCGCTCCTGAGAGACACAGCCAGAATACAGCAAATACAGAGGCGAATGCCAGCAGCAAACCACTGAGCTGAGAATAGGTCCCCCGTTGAAGGAATCAGAGAAAGAACTGGAAGAGCTTGAAGGGGCTCGAGACCCCAAAAGTACAACAATGTCAAGCAACCAGAGCTTCCAGGGACTAAGCCACTACCTAAATACTATATATGGACTGACCCTGGACTCTGACCCCATAGGTAGCAATGAATATCCTAGTAAGAGCACCAGTGGAAGGGGAAGCCCTGGGTCCTGCTAAGACTGAACCCCCAGTGAACTAGACTATGGGGGGAGGGCGGCAATGGGGGGAGGGTTGGGAGGGGAACACCCATAAGGAAGGGGAGGGGGGAGGGGGATTTTGCCCGGAAACCGGGAAAGGGAATAACACTTGAAATGTATATAAGAAATACTCAAGTTAATAAAAAAAAAAAGATAGAACAGATAAATAAACATAATGAAAATCTTTAAAAAAAAAAAAAACAAACTGGATACGCAACGAGGACCCTGCATTCTGCTGCCTACAGGAAACACACCTCAGAGACAAAGACAGACACTACCTCAGAGTGAAAGGCTGGAAAACAACTTTCCAAGCAAATGGTCAGAAGAAGAAAGCTGGAGTAGCCATTCTAATATCAAATAAAATCAATTTCCAACTAAAAGTCATCAAAAAAGATAAGAAAGGACACTTCATATTCATCAAAGGAAAAATCCACCAAGATGAACTCTCAATCCTAAATATCTATGCCCCAAATACAAGGGCACCTACATACGTAAAAGAAACCTTACTAAAGCTCAAAACACACATTGCACCTCACACAATAATAGTGGGAGATTTCAACACCCCACTCTCATCAATGGACAGATCATGGAAACAGAAATTAAACAGTGATGTCCACAGACTAAGAGAAGTCATGAGCCAAATGGACTTAACGGATATTTATAGAACATTCTATCCTAAAGCAAAAGGATATACCTTCTTCTCAGCTCCTCATGGTACTTTCTCCAAAATTGACCATATAATTGGTCAAAAAACGGGCCTCAACAGGTACAGAAAGATAGAAATAATCCCATGCGTGCTATCGGACCACCACGGCCTAAAACTGGTCTTCAATAACAATAAGGGAAGAATGCCCACATATACGTGGAAATTGAACAATGCTCTACTCAATGATAACCTGGTCAAGGAAGAAATAAAGAAAGAAATTAAAAACTTTTTAGAATTTAATGAAAATGAAGATACAACATACCCAAAGTTATGGGACACAATGAAAGCTGTGCTAAGAGGAAAACTCATAGCGCTGAGTGCCTGCAGAAAGAAACAGGAAAGAGCATATGTCAGCAGCTTGACAGCACACCTAAAAGCTCTAGAACAAAAAGAAGCAAATACACCCAGGAGGAGTAGAAGGCAGGAAATAATCAAACTCAGAGCTGAAATCAACCAAGTAGAAACAAAAAGGACCATAGAAAGAATCAACAAAACCAAAAGTTGGTTCTTTGAGAAAATCAACAAGATAGATAAACCCTTAGCCAGACTAACGAGAGGACACAGAGAGTGCGTCCAAATTAACAAAATCAGAAATGAAAAGGGAGACATAACTACAGATTCAGAGGAAATTCAAAAAATCATCAGATCTTACTATAAATACCTATATTCAACAAAATTTGAAAATCTTCAGGAAATGGACAATTTCCTAGACAGATACCATGTATCGAAGTTAAATCAGGAACAGATAAACCAGTTAAACAACCCCATAACTCCTAAGCAAATAGAAGCAGTCATTAAAGGTCTCCCAACCAAAAAGAGCCCAGGTCCAGACGGGTTTAGTGCAGAATTCTATCAAACCTTCATAGAAGACCTCATACCAATATTATCCAAACTATTCCACAAAATTGAAACAGATGGAGCACTACCGAATTCCTTCTACGAAGCCACAATTACTCTTATACCTAAACCACACAAAGACACAACAAAGAAAGAGAACTTCAGACCAATTTCCCTTATGAATATCGACGCAAAAATACTCAATAAAATTCTGGCAAACCGAGTCCAAGAGCACATCAAAACAATCATCCACCATGATCAAATAGGCTTCATCCCAGGCATGCAGGGTTGATTTAGTATATGGAAAACCAACAACGTGATCCATTATATAAACAAAGTGAAAGAACAAAACCACATGATCATTTCATTAGACGCTGAGAAAGCATTTGACAAAATTCAACACCCCTTCATGATAAAATTCCTGGCAAGAATAGGAATTCAAGGCCCATACATAAACATAGTAAAAGCCATATACAGAAAACCAGTTGCTAACATTAAACTAAATGGAGAGAAACTTGAAGCAATCCCACTAAAATCAGGGACTAGACAAGACTGCCCACTCTCTCCCTACATATTCAACATAGTTCTTGAAGTTCTAGCCAGAGCAATCAGACAACAACAGGACGTCAAAGGGATACAGATTGGAAAAGAAGAAGTCAAAATATCACTATTTGCAGATGATATGAGAGTATATTTAAGTGATCCCAAAAGTTCTACCACAGAACTACTAAAGCTGATAAACAACTTCAGAAAAGTGGCTGGGTATAAAATTAAATCAAATAAATCAGTAGCCTTCCTCTACACAAAAGAGAAACAAGCCGAGAATGAAATTAGGGAAACGACACCCTTCATAATAGTCCCAAATAATATAAAGTACCTCGGTGTGACTTTAACTAAGCAAGTTAAAGATTTGTACTTTAAGAACTTCAAGACTCTGAAGAAGGAAATTGAAGAAGACCTCAGAAGATAGAAAGATCTCCCATGCTCATGGATTGGCAGGATTAATATAGTAAAAAAGGCCATTTTACCAAAAGCGATCTACAGATTTAATGCAATCCCCATCAAAATACCAATCCAATTCTTCAAAGAGTTAGACAGAACAATTTGCAAATTCATCTGGAATAACAAAAAACACAGGATAGCTAAAACTATCCTCAACAATAAAAGGACTTCATTGGGAATTACTATCCCTGAACTCAAGCAGTATTACAGAGCAATTGTGATAAAAACTGCATGATATTGGTACAGAGACAGACAGATAGACCAATGGAACAGAATTGAAGACCCAGAAATGAACCCACACACCTATGGGCACTTGATTTTTGACAAAGGAGCCAAAACCATCCAATGGAAAAAAGATAGCATTTTCAGCAAATGGTGCTGGTTCAACTGGAGGGCAACATGTAGAAGAATGCAGATCGATCCATGCTTATCACCCTGTACAAAGCTTAAGTCCAAGTGGATCAAGGACCTCCACATCAAAGCAGACACACTCAAACTAATAGAAGAAAAACTAGGGAAGCATCTGGAACACATGGGCACTGGAAAAAATTTCCTGAACAAAACACCAATGGCTTATGCTCTAAGATCAAGAATCGACAAATGGGATCTCATAAAACTGCAAAGCTTCTGTAAGGCAAAGGACACTGTGGTTAGGACAAAACGGCAACCAACAGATTGGGAAAAGATCTTTACCAATTCTACAACAGATAGAGGCCTTATATCCAAAATATACAAAGAACTCAAGAAGTTAGACCGCAGGGAAACAAATAACCCTATTAAAAAATGGGGTTCAGAGCTAAACAAAGAATTCACAGCTGAGGAATACCGAATGGCTGAGAAAGACCTAAAGAAATGTTCAACATCTTTAGTCATAAGGGAAATGCAAATCAAAACAACCCTGAGATTTCACCTCACACCAGTGAGAATGGCTAAGATCAAAAACTCAGGTGACAGCAGATGCTGGCGAGGATGTGGAGAAAGAGGAACACTCCTCCATTGTTGGTCGGATTGCAGACTGGTAAAACCATTCTGGAAATCAGTCTGGAGGTTCCTCAGAAAATTGGACATTGAACTGCCTGAGGATCCAGCTATACCCCTCTTGGGCATATACCCAAAAGATGCCTCAACATATAAAAGAGACACGTGCTCCACTATGTTCATCGCAGCCTTATTTATAATAGCCAGAAGCTGGAAAGAACCCAGATGCCCTTCAACAGAGGAATGGATACAGAAAATGTGGTACATCTACACAATGGAATATTACTCAGCTATCAAAAAGAACGAGTCTATGAAATTCGTAGGCAAATGGTTGGAACTGGAAAATATCATCCTGAGTGAGCTAACCCAATCACAGAAAGACATACATGGTATGCACTCATTGATAAGTGGCTATTAGCCCAAATGCTTGAATTACCCTAGATCCCTAGAACAAACGAAACTCAAGACGGATGATCAAAATGTGAATGCTTCACTCCTTCTTTAAATGAGGAAAAAGAATACCCTTGGCAGGGAAGGGAGAGGCAAAGATTAAAACAGAGACTGAAGGAACACCGATTCAGAGCCTGTCCCACATTTGGCCCATACATATACAGCCACCCAATTAGACAAGATGGATGAATCAAAGAAGTGCAGACCGACAGGAGCCGGATGTAGATCGCTCCTGAGAGACACAGCCAGAATACATCAAATACAGAGGCGAATGCCAGCAGCAAACCACTGAACTGAGAATAGGTCCCCTATTGAAGGAATCAGAGAAAGAACTGGAAGAGCTTGAAGGGGCTCGAGACCCCAAAAGTACAACAATGCCAAGCAACCAGAGCTTCCAGGGACTAAGCCACTACCTAAAGACTATACATGGACTGACCCTGGACTCTGACCCCATAGGTAGCAATGAGTATTCTAGTAAGAGCACCAGTGGAAGGGGAAGCCCTGGGTCCTGCTAAGACTGAACCCCCAGTGAACTAGTCTATGGGGGGAGGGCGGCAATGGGGGGAGGGTTGGGAGGGGAACAACCATAAGGAAGGGGAGGGGGGAGGGGGATGTTTGCCCGGAAACCGGGAAAGGGAATAACACTCGAAATGTATATAAGAAATACTCAAGTTAATAAAAAAAATAAATAAATAAAAAAAAAAGAAAAAAAAAAGAGTTGCCTCTGCTGCTACAGGACATTCATACATTAGATTATCAGGCTTCTTCAAACTGTTTTGTCTTCATCTGGTTTACATAGATAAACCTTTTAGCACACCAACCTAATGTACCAAATTTCACAAAATGTAAGGATAGTACATATCTAATGCCTTAAGGATACTAGGCAGACTTTTTTGTCTTAAATAAAAAAATGGATAAAATTGAATTAGAGTTCTAAAATTGAAGCTCACATAATTAAAGTTGGTTTCAGTAACATATGTATCAAATATTTTGTTTTAAAATATAACACCACTATGAGTTTTCCTTATGTATTAATGTGGCTATATAATAAACATGTGTTTTAATTTCAAAAGTAAAAAAAAAAAAAGCAGTAAGACAAAAAGGTCAAGTAACATATAAAGACAGACCTATCAGAAACTATGAAAGCCAGAAGATCCTGGACAGATGTCATACAGACCCTAAGAGAACACAAATGCCAGCCCAGGTTACTGTATCCTGCAAAACTCTCAATTAACATAGATGGAGAAACCAATATATTCCATGACAAAACCAAATTTATACAATATCTTTCTACAAATCCAGCACTACAAAGGAAAATAAATGGTAAAGCCCAACATAAGGAGGCAAGCTATACCCTACAAGAAGCAAGAAAAGAATCACCTTGGCAACAAAACAAAGAGAAGAAAAGCACACAAACATAATCTCATATCCAAATATGAATATAACAGGAAGAAATAATCACTATTCCTTAATATCTTTAAGCATCAATGGCCTCAACTCCCCAATAAAAAGACATAGATTAACAAACTGGATATGCACCGAGGACCCTGCATTCTGCTGCGTACAGGAAAGACACCTCAGAGACAAAGACAGACACTACCTCAGAGTGAAAGGCTGGAAAACAACTTTCCAAGCAAATGGTCAGAAGAAGAAAGCTGGAGTAGCCATTCTAATATCAAATAAAATCAATTTCCAACTAAAAGTCATCAAAAAAGATAAGGAAGGACACTTCATATTCATCAAAGGAAAAATCCACCAAGATGAAGTCTCAATCCTAAATATCTATGCCTCAAATACAAGGGCACCTACATACGTAAAAGAAACCTTACTAAAGCTCAAAACACACATTGCACCTCACACAATAATAGTAGGAGATTTCAACACCCCACTCTCATCAATGGACAGATCATAGAAACAGAAATTAAACAGAGATGTAGACAGACTAAGAGAAGTCATAAACCAAATGGATTTAACAGATATTTATAGAACATTCTATCCTAAAGCAAAAGGATATACCTTCTTCTCAGCTCCTCATGGTACTTTCTCCAAAATTGGCCATATACTTGGTCAAAAAATGGGCCTCAACAGGTACAGAAAAATAGAAATAATCCCATGCGTGCTTTCAAACCATCACGGCCTAAAACTGGACTTCAATAACAATAAGGGAAGAATGCCCAAATATACGTGGAAATTGAACAAAGCTCTACTCAATGATAACCTGGTTAAGGAAGAAATTAAAGACTTTTTAGAATTTAATGAAAATGAAGGTACAACATACCCACACTTATGGGACACAATGAAAGCTGTGCTAAGAGGAAAACTCATAACGCTGAGTGCCTGCAGAAAGAAACAGGAAAGAGCGTATGTCAGCAGTTTGACAGCACACCTAAAAGCTCTAGAACAAAAAGAAGCAAATACACCCAGGAGGAGTAGAGGGCAGGAAATAATCAAACTCAGAGCTGAAATCAACCAAGTAGAACCAAAAAGGACCATAGAAAGAATCAACAGAACCAAAAGTTGGTTCTTTGAGAAAATCAACAAGATAGATAAACCCTTAGCCAGACTAACAGGGGACACAGAAAGTGTGTCCAAATTAACAAAATCGAAAATGAAAAGGGAGACATAACTGCAGATTCAGAGGAAATTCAAAAAATCATCAGATCTTAGTATAAAAGCCTATATTCAACAAAACTTGAAAATCTGCAGGAAATGGACAATTTCCTACAGAGATACAAGGTATCGAAGTTAACTCAGGAACAGATAAACCAGTTAAACAACCCCATAACTCCTAAGGAAATAGAAGCAGTCATTAAAGGTCTCCCAACCAAAGCAGCCCAGGTCCAGACAGGTTTAGTGCGGAATTCTATCAGACCTTCATAGAAGACCTCATACCAATATTATCCAAACTATTCCACAAAATTGAAACAAATGGCGGACTACCGAATTCCTTCTATGAAGCCACAATTACTCTTATACCTAAACAACACAAAGACCCAACAAAAAAGGAGAACTTCAGACCACTTTCCCTTATGAATTTCGACGGAAAAATACTCAATAAAATTCTGGCAAACCGAGTCCAAGAGCACATCAAAACAATCATCCACCATGATCAAATAGGCTTCATCCCAGGCATGCAGGGTTGATTTAGTATATGGAAAACCAACAACGTGATCCATTATATAAACAAAGTGAAAGAACAAAACCACATGATCATTTCATTAGACGCTGAGAAAGCATTTGACAAAATTCAACACCCCTTCATGATAAAATTCCTGGCAAGAATAGGAATTCAAGGCCCATACATAAACATAGTAAAAGCCATATACAGAAAACCAGTTGCTAACATTAAACTAAATGGAGAGAAACTTGAAGCAATCCCACTAAAATCAGGGACTAGACAAGACTGCCCACTCTCTCCCTACATATTCAACATAGTTCTTGAAGTTCTAGCCAGAGCAATCAGACAACAACAGGACGTCAAAGGGATACAGATTGGAAAAGAAGAAGTCAAAATATCACTATTTGCAGATGATATGAGAGTATATTTAAGTGATCCCAAAAGTTCTACCACAGAACTACTAAAGCTGATAAACAACTTCAGAAAAGTGGCTGGGTATAAAATTAAATCAAATAAATCAGTAGCCTTCCTCTACACAAAAGAGAAACAAGCCGAGAATGAAATTAGGGAAACGACACCCTTCATAATAGTCCCAAATAATATAAAGTACCTCGGTGTGACTTTAACTAAGCAAGTTAAAGATTTGTACTTTAAGAACTTCAAGACTCTGAAGAAGGAAATTGAAGAAGACCTCAGAAGATAGAAAGATCTCCCATGCTCATGGATTGGCAGGATTAATATAGTAAAAAAGGCCATTTTACCAAAAGCGATCTACAGATTTAATGCAATCCCCATCAAAATACCAATCCAATTCTTCAAAGAGTTAGACAGAACAATTTGCAAATTCATCTGGAATAACAAAAAACACAGGATAGCTAAAACTATCCTCAACAATAAAAGGACTTCATTGGGAATTACTATCCCTGAACTCAAGCAGTATTACAGAGCAATTGTGATAAAAACTGCATGATATTGGTACAGAGACAGACAGATAGACCAATGGAACAGAATTGAAGACCCAGAAATGAACCCACACACCTATGGGCACTTGATTTTTGACAAAGGAGCCAAAACCATCAAATGGAAAAAAGATAGCATTTTCAGCAAATGGTGCTGGTCCAACTGGAGGTCAACATGTAGAAGAATGGAGATCAATCTATGCTTATCACCCTGTACAAAGTTTAAGTCCAAGTGGATCAAGGACCTCCACATCAAACCAGATACACTCAAACTAATAGAAAAACTAGGGAAGCATCTGGAACACATGGGCACTGGAAAAATTTCCTTAACAAAACACCAATGGATTATGCTCTAAGATCAAGAATGGACAAATGGGATCTCATAAAACTGCAAAGCTTCTGTAAGGCAAAGGACACTGTGGTTAGGACAAAACGGCAACCAACAGATTGGGAAAAGATCTTTATCAATCCTACAACAGATACAGGCCTTATATCCAAAATATACAAAGAACTCAAGAAGTTAGACCGCTGGGAGACAAATAACCCTATTAAAAAATGGGGTTCAGAGATAAACAAAGAATTCACAGCTGAGTAATGCTGAATGGCTGAGAAACACCTAAAGAAATGTACCACATCTTTAGTCATAAGGGAAATGCAAATCAAAACAACCCTGAGATTTCACCTCACACCAGTGAGAATGGCTAACATCAAAAACTCAGGTGACAGCAGATGCTAGCGAGGATGCGGAGAAAGAGGAACACTCCTCCATTGTTGGTGGGATTACAGACTGGTACAACCATTCTGGAAATCAGTCTGGAGGTTCCTCAGAAAATTGGATATTGAACTGCCTGAGGATCCATCTATACCCCTCTTGGGCATATACCCAAAAGATGCCCCAACACATAACCAAGACACGTGCTCAACTATGTTCATCGCAGCCTTATTTATAATAGCCAGAAGCTGGAAAGAACCCAGATGCCCTTCAAGAGAGGAATGGATACAGAAAATGTGGTACATCTACCCAATGGAATATTACTCAGCTTTCAAAAACCATGACTTTATGAAATTCGTAGGCAAATGGTTGGAACTGGAAAATATCATCCTGAGTGAGGTAACCCAATCACAGGAAAACACACATGGTATGCACTCATTGATAAGTGGCTATTAGCCCAAATGCTTGAATTACCCTAGATGCCTAGAACAAATGAAACTCAAGACGGATGATCAAAATGTGAATGCTTCACTCCTTCTTTAAAAGGGAACAAGAACACCCTTGGCAGCGAATACAGAGGCAAAAATAAAACAGACACAGAAGGAACACCCATTCAGAGCCTGCCCCACATGTGGCCCATACATATATAGCCATCCAATTAGACAAGATGGATGAAGCAAAGAAGTGCAGGCCGACAGGAGCCGGATGTAGATCGCTCCTGAGAGACACACCCAGAATCCAGCAAATACAGAGGCGAATGCCAGCAGCAAACCACTCAACTGAGAACAGGACCCCGTTGAAGGAATCAGAGAAAGAACTGGAAGAGCTTGAAGGGGCTCGAGACCCCATATGTACAACAATCCAAGCAACCAGAGCTTCCAGGGACTAAGCCACTACCTAAAGACTATACATGTACTGACCCTCGACTCTGACCTCATAGGTAGCAATGAATATCCTAGTAAGAGCACCAGTGGAAGGGGAAGCCCTGGGTCCTGCTAAGACTGAACCCCCAGTGAACTAGATTTTTGGGGGGAGTGCGGCAATGGGGGGAGGATGAGGAGGAGAACACCTATAAAGAAGAGGAGGGGGAGGGACTAGAGGGATGTTTGCCTGGAAACTGGGAAAGGGAATAACACTCGAAATGTATATAAGAAATACTCAAGTTAATAATAATAATAATAATAATAATAATAATAATAATAATAAGACATAGACTAACAAACTGGATACACAATGAGGACCCTGCATTCTGCTGCCTACAGGAAACACACCTCAGAGTCAGCCAGACAATACCTCAAAGTGAAAGGCTGGAAAACAACTTTCCAAGCAAATGGTTTAAAGAAGCAAGCTGGAGTAGCCATTCTAATATCAAATAAAATCAATTTTCAACTAAAATTCATCAAAAAAGATAATGAAGGGCACTTCATATTCATCAAAGGGAAAATCCACCAAGATGAACTCTCAATCCTAAATATCTATGCTCCAAATTCAAGGGCGCCTACATACATAAAAGAAACCTCACTAAAGCTCAAAACACACATTGGACCTCACACAATATGAGGAGGAGATTTCAAAATCCCACTCTCATCAATGGACAGGTCATGGAAAGAATAATTAATCAGAGACATAGACAGACTAAGAGAAGTCATGAACCAAATGGACTTAACAGATATTTATAGAACATTCTATCCTAAAGCAAAAGGATATACCTTCTTCTCAGCTCCTCATGGTACTTTCTCCAAAATTGACCCTATAATTGATCAAAAATCGGGCCTCAACAGGTACAGAAAGATAGAAATAATCCCATGCGTGCTATCAGACCACCTCCGCCTAAACCTGGTCTTCAATAACAATAAGGGAAGAACGCCCACATATACGTGGAAGTTGAATAATGCTCTACTCAACGATAACCTGGTCAAGGAAGAAATAAAGAAAGAAATTAAAGACTTCTTAGAATTTAATGAAAATGAAGGTACAACATACCCAAACTTATGGGACACAATGAAAGCTGTGCTAAGAGGAAAACTCATAGTGCTGAGTGCCTGCAGAAAGAAACAGGAGAGAGCACATGTCACCCATTTGACAGCACACCTAAACACTCTAGAACAAAAAGGAATAAATATACACAGGGGGAGTAGAAGGCAGGAAATAATCAAAAAAGAGGTGAAATCAACCAAGTAGAAACAAAAAGGACCATACAAAGAATCAACAGAACCAAAAGTTGGTTCTTTGAGAAAATCAACAAGATATATAAACCCTTAGCCAGACAAAAGAGAGGACACAGAGAGTGTGTACAAATTAACAATATCAGAAATGAAAAGGGAGACATAACTACAGAGTCAGAGGAAACTCACAATATCATCAGATCCTACTACAAAAGCCTATATTCAAGAAAGGTTGAAAATCTGCAGGACATGGACAATTTCCTACACAGATACCAGGTACGGAAGTTAAATCAGGAACAGATAAACCATTTAAACAACCCCAAAACTCCTAACAAGATAGAAGCAGTCATTAAAGGTCTGCCAACCAAAAAGAGCCCAGGTCCAGATGGGTTTAGTGCAGAATTCTATCAGACCTTCATAGAAGACCTCATACCAATAGTATCCAAACTATTCCACAAAATTGAAACAGATGGAGCACTAACGAATTCCTTCTATGAAGCCACAATTACTCTTATACCTAAACCACACAAAGACCCAACAAAGAAAGAGAACTTCAGAACAATTTCCCTTATGAACATCGACGAAAAAATACTCAATAAAATTCTGGCAAACTGAATTCAAGAGCACATCAAAACAGTCATCCACCATGATCAAGTAGGCTTCATCCCAGTTATGCAAGGATGGTTTAATATAGGAAAAACCATCAAAGTCATCCATAATATAAACAAACTAAAAGAAAAAAACCACATGATCATTTCATTAGATGGTGAGAAAGCATTTGACACATTTCAACAACCCTTCATGATAAAAGTCTTGGAAAGAATAGGAATTCAATGCCCATACCTAAACATAGGAAAAGCCATATATAGCAAACCAGTCACTAACATTAAACTAAATGGAGAGAAACTTGAAGCAATCTCACTAAAATCAGGGACTAGACAAGGCTGCCCACTCTCTCCCTACTTATTCAATATAGTTCTTGAAGTTCTAGCCAGAGCAATCAGACAAGAAAAGGAGATCAAGGGGATACAGATTGGAAAAGAAGAAGTCAAAATATCACTATTTGCAGATGATATGATAGTATACTTAAGTGATCCCAAAAGTTCCACCAAAGAACTACTAAAGCTGATAAACAACTTCAGCAAAGTGGCTGGGTACAAAATTAACTCAAATCAGTAGCCTTCCTCTACACAAAAAAGAAACAAGCTGAGAATGAAATTAGGGAAACGACACCCTTCATAATAGTCCCAAATAATATAAAGTACCTCGGTGTGATTTTAACCAAACAAGTAAAAGATCTGTACAATAAGAACTTCAAGACACTGAGGAAAGAAATTGAAGAAGACCTCAGAAGATGGAAAGATCTCCCATGCTCATGGATTGGCAGGATTAATACAGTAAAAACGGCCATTTTACCAAAAGCAATCTGCAGATTCAATGCAATCCCCATCAAAATACCAATCCAATTCTTCAAAGAGTTAGACAGAACAATGTGCAAATTCATCTGGAATAACAAAAAACCCAGGATAGCTAAAACTATCCTCAACAATAAAAGGACTTCAGGGGGAATCACTATCCCAGAACTCAAGCAGTATTACAGAGTAATAGTGATAAAAACTGCATGGTATTGGTACAGAGACAGACAGATAGACCAATGGAACAGAATTGAAGACCCAGAAATGAACCCACACACCTATGGGCACTTGATTTTTGACAAAGGAGCCAAAACCATCAAATGGAAAAAAGATAGCATTTTCAGCAACTGGTGCTGGTTCAACTGGAGGTCAACATGTAGAAGAATGCAGATCGATCCATTCTTACCACCCTGTACAAAGCTCAAGTCCATGTGGATCAAGGACCTCCACATCAAACCAGACACACTCAACCTAATAGAAAAATTAGGGAAGCATCTGGAACACATGGGCACTGGAAAAAATTTCCTTAACAAAACACCAATGGATTATGCTCTAAGATCAAGAATGGACAAATGGGATCTCATAAAACTGCAAAGCTTCTGTAAGGCAAAGGACACTGTGGTTAGGACAAAACGGCAACCAACAGATTGGGAAAAGATCTTTACCAATCCTACAACAGATAGAGGTCTTATATCCAAAATGTACAAAAAACTCAAGAAGTTAGACTGCAGGGAAACAAATAACCCTATTAAAAATGGGGTTCAGAGCTAAACAAAGAATTCACAGCTGAGGAATGCCGAATGGCTGAGAAACACCTAAAGAAATGTTCAACATCTTTAGTCATAAGGGAAATGCAAATCAAAACAACCCTGAGATTTCACCTCACACCAGTGAGAATGGCTAAGATCAAAAACTCAGGTGTCAGCAAATGCTGGTGAGGATGTGGAGAAAAAGGAACACCCCTTCATTGTCGGTGGGATTGCAGACTGGTACAACCATTCTGGAAATCAGTCTGGAGGTTCCTCAGAAAATTCGACATTGAACTACCTGAGGATCCAGCTATACCTTTCTTGGGCATATACCCAAAAGATGCCCCAACCTATAACAAAGACAAATGCTCCACTATGTGCATAGCAGCCTTATTTATAATAACCAGAAGCTGGAAAGAACCCAGATGTCCTTCAACAGAGGAATGGATACAGAAAATGTGGTACATCTACACAATGGAATATTACTCAGCTATCAGAAACAATGACTTTATGAAATTCATAGGCAAATGGAGGGAACTGGAAAATATCATCCTGAGTGAGGTAACCCAATCACAGAAAATTACACATGGTGTGCACTCATTGATAAGTGGCTATTAGCCCAAATGCTTGAATTGCCCTAGATGAACAGATCACATGACACTCAAGAAGGATCTTTAAAGGGGGAACAAGAATACCCTTGGGAGGGAATAGGGAGGCAAAGATTAAAACAGAGGCAGAAGGAACACCCATTCAGAGCCTGCCTCACATATGGCCCATACATACACAGCCACCCAATTAGACAAGATGGATGAAGCAAAGACGTGCAGGCCGACAGGAACTGGATCTAGATCTCCCCTGAGAGACACAGCTATAATACAGCAAATACATAGGCAAATGCCAGCAGCAAACCACTGAACTGAGAATTGGAACCCCGTTGAAGGAATCAGAGAAAAGACTAGAAGAGCTTGAAGGGGCGCGAGACCCCATATGAACAACAATGCCAACCAACCAGACCTTCCAGGGTCTAAGCCACTACCCAAAGACTATACATGGACTGACCCTAGGCTCATAGGTAGCAATAAATAGCCTAGTAAGAGCACCAGTGGAAGGGGAAGCCCTTGGTCCTGCCAAGAATGAACCCCCAGTGAACATGATTGTTGGTGGGTCGGCGGTAATGGGGGGAGGACTGGGAGAGGAACACCCATATAGAGGGGGTGGGGGAGGGGTTAGGGGTATGTTGGCCCGGTAACTGGGAAAGGGAATGACAATTGAAATGTAAATAAGAAATACTCAAGTTAATAAAGATAAAAAAAAAGGGAGAGAAAATATATGTTTTGAAGCTGAACTCCAATTTTCACATGCCAGCTTAATGCTTTTTCCTACTTATATCACTGTCATGCAGTCATTTGTAAGTAAATGCCATTTCTATACAATAAGTATGATCGGGAGATAAGAAAACATGAGAGAATCAAAGTGACCGTTACCTGTACTCCAGCAAGGCAGTGAAGCAAGTGAGTGAAGCAATGATGGGGACAAATTGTCCTGTCCAATTCTGTATCACCTCAGAAGCCCCAAATGAAACCCAGAGGAGTGTCCCTTCTGAATTATACTCTAGCTCTTAAAGTTCTGCCCCTCCTCTTGACCTAACTAAAAATGGGAAATTGTAAGTTGAGAGTTGATACTGACAGAAAACATGAGCTAAACATTCCTGCATCTGAAAGGATCCACATTACATATGCTGCAGATAGTTGATCATAATCATAATTTGATGACTGAAAAGAAACAGAAAATACATTTAGAGTAACCATTGCTAATATCTCTAACTACAATGTAGTTGTAAGTAAAAGAAGACACTTGTTAGAAGAGATGAATGAAACAGCTCTTCATAAATATGAGGGTATCAAGGATAAGTGGGATGACTACTTCTGTTTTTGAAATGTGCCTATCGAAATTCAATGTATATTAGTAATGGCTTTAATGCTATCACACTTCTACTGTGGTTTTCATGGTGTGTTTGGAGATACTTTGTAATAAATATAATGTTTACAATGAAAAGTGACGTCATTCCATCTTAGGTGGACTCACTGAAGTCATTTCAGTAAGGGTAGGCAATGAAATTCAAGACCTTGTGCATGGACCACAGAGCTGTTAGATAAAGTACATGCTGATTCTCTGAGGGTTTTGTTGATTAGTTGGTTGTTTGATTAGTAGGTTGGTTTGTCTTTTTAGTGATATTTCAGTCAGAGTCATGTTTTATAAGGAGTACGAGCCTGAAACTAACTATGAAACCTAGGCTGTACTCACACTCACTGTCCTCCTACCTCATACTCTTCAGTTCTGTGCACCATACTCTGGCATTCCCATCTAGCATGGGCAGGAGCATATTCAGAAATGTAAGGAAAGATGGTCCACTACTTACTGAGTTCCAGGCCACCTAGAACTATCAAGTCTTTAAAACAACCCTCCCCTCTAATAGCAGGTGTCATAAGTTAAGTCTGTTCATTCCCCTCATTCTTCTATACATGCCTATGTACACTATCCCTCTTCACTTTGTGTCATGAGTTGGCAAAAATAAAGACATACCCAAAATGATGATGCCTAGCTTGAGATATTTATCTGCAAGAAGTGTGAGCCAAAAATAAGCCTCATTTGATGATAAATTATTCAGCCTATTGCTCTGTTACAGCAACTATAATAAATGGGCATACACAGTGAACTAGGTTCCCTATCAGGCCATGACAGATGGTGAGTGATGGATAGTGTTATGGGCTTGACTGAGACAAGTAGAGGCAAGCATGTGGTCAGGGCTGTGAGGGATTATAATTTCTAGGCCAACTGTGTAGGGGAAATCCACTCCTTGTAGCTGGCACCATTTAACTGTACTGGGATCTCGGGCTATATAGACTGAAAGTGCAAACTCAGAACAAGTTCTCACTAATCACACCATGCCCCTTGCAACTGATAAAGGAAGAGCAGTTACCTCAAGTTCCAGCCATAGTGACTTCCCTATGTTGAAAGCCTATAACCTTGAACTAGGAGCAAAACCAAACCCTTTATTTCCTAAGTCATTTTGTCAATAGATTATAAAAGAAAAAATAAACTAAAGACACCTGGATGACAGGTGGTTTTAAAGAACATGGTAGAGAAAGTAAGTGAAATAGCACCTGAGAAATTCTCAGTAACAAAGTGTTCCTCTAAAAAACACCATTGATGATCATGGATCTGGAGTTGGACATCAAACCATCCATTGAATTGTTAATATCCCTCTTGAGACATTTTTCTTATGTTGATCCTTATCTCTGAAGGAAGGTTGTCATCCTCAAGATGGAAACAGGGCAGATGCAAAAATGCATGTCCATATACTTGCATGTTGTGTGTCTTCTCTCACATATATTATATATGTATTATATAATATATGTAAGCATATATTATAAATATATTTCCTTCCTCTCTGTTACAGCACAATGAACAGCAGGAATGGTGACACTGTGCAATTGACAAAGTAGGGCTACAAAGTGAACAGATGATGATTCCAACATTGAGATATTTTGGCTTTGGGAAAAAGGCAGAATCATATCAATAACAGGAACACTGAATAAACAGCAGCTGTAAGTTCTATAATATGTTTATTACAAAACTTGTAATAAAGACAGTTACAATATAAAATATAGTCCTTTCTGGTGAAATTGATTGACACTCACACTTTGGTTCTTTGGTCAAAATGTAATACAATACAGGAAGTACAGAGTTCATTAAAAAGAGCTAATAAAAGGGAAAGGTAAAAAACTGGAAAATGTTTTTCATTTTTATGAAATGTATTTCCAAATTTCACCTTTGTGCAAAAAAACAAGCAAAAAAAGCAAACAAAAAAAAACCCCACACACATGAACATGAATCTATGTTTAAGTGTATCTTAGCCCACCTGGTTGCCTTGCTCAAAGGGCCATTGGTAATCACAACATGTGCCCACTCACTGTAGGTGACACAGCAACCTGGAAGCTGTGTGCTTCAGTGGTCACACCCTCAAACCATTTGTTTCCATACTGAGTATTCATCAGTGACTATAATTTCTCAGCTGCAAACTGCTCTTCTTGCCAAATTTGATGAGGTTATCAGGAGTGGCTGACACCCTGTAGATAAACAAGTTCTGAATCATTTCACTGGGAGGAGCCAAGAGGTTTGGCAGGCATCCCCACCTCTTTGTCCTTCTCATCCAAGGTGAAACTTTCAGAAAAATGAACTTCAGAGCTCTTAACGAAAGACAAAAGGAGTTGTATTTTGAGATGTCCTGTGCTCAAGACAACCAATGTGTCCTCTCATTTGTGATAACTGTAGTTCTAACACCCTGAATCATCAGTCCGCCTCACTTAGCCTATATGAGGCATCAAGCAGAGAGTAAAGGAATGAGAAAGACACTTTGGAAACTCTGTAGTAGTGAGAATATGGGCCCCAAGTGGGTTTCAGATGGATATCTGGAATCTTTGACACTCAGAGAGAAAATTCATTATAGGCAGAATGACAAGACAGTCAGGTGTCAATCCATGACTAAGAAGTTTGCCTCTCTAATCCATGTTCACTTAGGGTATCATGGTAGAGAGGAGAAAGTCTAAGAAGCTGTCTAAGTCCACTGCATGCTCTATGAAGTCTGCACCCTCCTCACAGCACTCTTTCTTGTAATTCTTGTTTCTATCACATGGTTTGATATAGTTCAGGGTGACACCAAATTGAATATGAACCTGAGAAGCACCTAGGATTGCTGATCCTTCTGTCTCCAGTATGTGAGGTGTGGGATCTCAGTGTGAATCACCATGCTCAGGCCTATATCCTTAACTTTTGGTTGCTCACTTTTCCTATTTTAATGAGGTATTTTATCCTCTGAATACCAATAATACTAGGAATTCAGCTAAAACAATCAAAGATATCTATGGTGACACTTACACCTTAGCCCTGCACAATGGCTCTCACCTATTTTTAAGTAGAAACATGGGAGTTTGATAGTAAGGGATTCAGATAATCTCTGCTGTTGTTCATAGTCCAGATCAAAATGTTCCCATGGAGGACTGCAGAGATGGCTAGGCTGGTAAGAACACTGACTGCTCTTCCAGAGAATAAGATTTTGTGTCTCAGCACCTACATGTTGTCTAAAAACTACCTGTCAGTCCAATTGCAGGGTTATGGATTCCCTCTCTGGCCTCCAAGAGCACCAGGAACATATCTGGTATGCAGACAGACATACAGGAAAGTATCCATACATATAAAATACACTTTTTAATTTATAAAACCAGCCACAACTGTACACTGAGGAAATACTTCCTTGAACTCGTCAATGTACAGAGACACAGAAACTGGAGAGTAAAAAGAAAACATGGACAAATCAGTAAGAGTCGATGGAAGAGTCTGGTAAACACACCATTTTCAGCACACTGACTTGCTCTTCTCTGTTGATACCTTAAGTGCACAGAGGTAAAATGGGCAAGACATTATTTGAGACACTAGACTCCCACATACACCATACCCAAAATGCTATTGTCTATTTTGCAGTTTACAGTTCTTGGTGAGAACACTTGCGTGCAAAGGTTTATTACAAATGAAAAGATTTTATTTTCTCTTTTTATTGTTAGCTATTTTATTTATTTATACTTCAAATGTTATCCCCTTCCCAGTTTCCCATTTGCAAAACCTGTATTCAATCCCCATCCCACCTGCTTCTATGAGGGTACTCCCCTACACACCCATACACTCCAGCCTCACCTCACAGCCCTAGCATTCCCCTATGCCAGGGCATCTAACCTTCACAAGACCAAGAGACTCCCCTCCCATTGATGGCAGATAAGGTCACCTTTCACTACATAAGCAGCTGCAGCCCTGGGTCCCTCCATATATACTCTTTTGTTGGTGGCTTAGTCACTGGGAGCTCTGGGGTGTCCAGTTGGTTAATATTGGTGTTCTTCCTATAGGGTTGCAAACCCTTTCAGTTCCTTCGGTTCTTCCCCTAACTCCTCCACTGGAGTCCTAGTGCTCAGTCAGAGGATTGGTTTCCAGCCTCCACATCTGTATTGGTCAGGCTCTGGTTCCTGTAGATAGGAACAATTCTGTGTTAATATTTTTGAAATGTGTGGGTGGCCCCAAATCTCAACTAGTGAGCCCTGTCTATCATCTGGATGTGGTCTCTGCAGGTTCTCTCCACCCTTTGTTGGTTATTTCAATTAATGTCATCCCCATGGGTCCTGGAGCCTCTTGCTTTCCTAGCATCTACGACTTTCTAGTGGCTACCCCAAGTTCCCCATCCCCGACAGCTACACCCCATTCAATTTCCTGATGTTCTCTACTCCACCTGTCTCTTCCCACACCTGATCCTGTTGCCCTTTTTCCCTTCTCCTCCCACTCCCTCCTCTGTACCTCCCTCTCCCTATGTCCCATGTTTATTTTGTTCTATTACTTCTAAGTAATTATGATTCTAAGTAATACTGAAGCATCACACTTGCAAGGGTTCTATTTTCACAACAGAAGAATACCATCTACATCAGACTAAGATACAAAAAGCCAGTTAATATATCAACAATATAAATAAAGAATGAGAAAAGTGATTTCAAAAACTAAGGAAGCACAATAATATATAAAGGCCTCTTGATGTTCCACCACCCTACAATAGCAATATTTTTTTTCTTTTTATATTGGTTATTTTATTTATTTATATTTCAGTTGGTTTTGCCTTTCCTCATTTCCCCTTCTCAAATCCCCTATCCCATCCTGCCCTCCCAGCTGTTTCTATGAGAGAGCTCCACTAACCATTCCATCCTCACCTCCCTAGAATTTCCCTATTGGAGGCATTGAACCCTCACATGACCAAGGACCCCACCTCCTACTGATGCCAGATAAGGTCATCCTCTGTTATATATGCAGCTGGAGCCATGGCTCCCTCCATGTGTATTTTTTTGGTTTGTTGTTTAGTCCCTGGGAGCTCTGAAGAGTCTGGTTGGTGGATATTGTTCTTCCTATGGGATTGCAAACCCCTTCAGCTTCTTCAATCCTTTCCCCACCTTTTCAACTGGGGTCCAAGTGCTTAGTCTGATGGTTGCCTGAAAACATTCACATCTATATTGGTCAGACTCTGGGATAGCCTCTCAGGTGACAGTCATATCAGGCTTCTGCCAGCAAGAACTTCTTGGCATCAGCAATTATGTCTGGTTTTAGTGGCTGCATATGGGATGGACCCCCAGGTGGGGCAGTCCCTGGATGGCCTTTCCTTCATTCAATCTCTGCTCTGTTAATAACAGAGAGGGTGAAGAGGTAAAAAAAAAAAGGATCAGGATCTGGTGTGGGAGGAGATTGGCAGTGTACAGAGGGTCAGGAAATTGAACAGAGGTGTGTAGCAATGGGGAATGGGGAATTGGGGGTAGGCAGTCCTCTGTTCATTCTTTGTCCCTGCATTTCCTTTAGACAGAAGCAATTCTTCATTAAAATTTTTGAGATGGGTAGGTGGCCTCATTCCTCAACAGGGGGGACTTGCCTAACCTCTGGGTATGGTCTCTACAAGTTCTTCCTCCTCTTTAAATATTTCAGCTAATCTCATCCCCATGGGTGCCGGGAGCCTTTTGCTTTCCTGGAATCTTCAACTTTCTAGAGGCTACCCTCAGTTCCCCCATCCCCCATTGCTACACATTCTGTTCAATTTCCTGACCCTCTGTACACAGACAGTCTTCTCCTATATCAGATCCTGATCCCCCATTTACCCTTCCAACTCCTCTCTTCCTCTCAAGTCCCTCCCACTCTCTTCCTGCCATGATTATTTAACAAATGAATAAACAAATAAGTAAAAGTAAAAATAAAAAGGTTGGGGGACAGAATAAGTACACAGAATAAGAGTGTGATGATTGTGTATTGAAGTGTAGTCTCCTCAGAGAGGAATAAAGAACAATACTGCTTTGCCAACCTAAATACACACACACACACACACACACACACACACACACACACACATTTTCTTGCTAAATGGGCCTTACACAATACTTTTCTAATGGGCACTATAGGTGCTCTAAGTCAATAGGAGCCAGTTCAAAGAGGAATAAGAAAAGCACACTAGAATAAAAAATAATCTAATAACTATTCTTCAATCTTGATTTTAACATGGGACTTCTTAGAAGACAGCAAGGATGAAGCAAATTAACACTACAAAGAAGTTAGAAAAGGTGATGCGATGCGGAACTAACATCTCTAGGACTCTTACTCTTAGGACTCTTATTATGGTAGATTTTCATTTCAACCTGCCATAAATTAAAATCAGCTCATGTTGGAACTAATGTTTTGCAGCAATCATTGACTAAAAACCCAGCTATTTTCAAGGATACATAAGGTTTTTGGCACAAGAGGCACCAGTCTTGGGGACTAAGCAACCACTGGATTGTCAGCTTCCCCAGTGAAAGACAATCAAACTACTATTCATTACATCAAATGTTGAGATCCCAGCCTCAAGCGGAAGCAACTACTTGGTTCTCAATACTCTCTTGTGAATCATCTGTTGTTACACTTTGACATGGAAAGATGTAGTAAATTCTTGTGTATGTGAGGGGGTGAAATTTGGTTCCTTGGTTCTGTGATCTACACAACTGTAGCACAACCATTTTCTGAACACATTCTCAGAAAGGACTCTCTTGTTCAATAGGAAGATCAGATTGGTTGTCTGGAAAAGCAGCCAGTAACTATGGGTATACCTAAATGGGAGAACAATGGTCCCTCTTTTTTTTCCTTTGGATTAATGGCTAAGCTAACAAAATAGTGGTGTTCATGTTTTGCATGCATTAAGGCTATCATTAGCTGACAAACATTTATTCAAGAGAGAAACCTGAAATTAATTAGCATTTTCTTGCATAATGTGAGGGAAATCATTAACAAAATTTATACAACAAAATCTTGAAAGTGATCACACATATCTGAAGAGCAAAAGAAACCAGAGTATTTCACAGATAACAGGACCTGAAGCTACACTGAACAAAGCCAACAGCCATCTCACTACCTAATCTAAATCAATATTAAGCAGTGCTAAAAATATAAGTAAATCAATGAATAAATAAGTGATACTTATACCAGTTTGAAAATTCTGCAGCACAGACATATTAGGTATCATGACTATCGATGTTCACCATTGTTGCAGGATTGGTGTGTTTGGTGTTTCTTGCTTAAAATACAAAAAAAAATTTAAAAGTGGCACCATGGCATTATACACTCAGTTTCACTATAGGTTAGTAGCATTTATACAATGGTTTCTTCTAGGTCCACATATAAAAGAGTTCTGTAATTGAAAAAGGACAAATGAACAAAGATACTCTGTCCCTCTATGTTTACCACAGTGTGGGACAATGGACCATGTCAGGAAACTTTGTAGAATGTGTCTGAGATCCAGGAAACTTGGCTATGCACACCTGAGATAGTAAGCACCTACGTGGTCCCTGCTAGATTCTTGGCCTGGAATAACATGTCCTCATGTTGGTCACATAGCCCAAAATGGAGTTCCAGGCTAATTAGGAACCTAGGGTCTCTGATGGCTTAGCCAATAAACCCCCCTTCCCATACATCCCTCCCTGCAAAAGGTATTTAATCTCTGGTCTGCTCTGAGAAGTGGGTATATATCCATTTTCTACAATGAATAACCAGTAAACAATTTGGAACCAAGGACTGTCTCTTCCATCTAAACTGCTATAGGGGAGCGCGCAGAAGACCATTGCCTACAGAGCTGCAGCTTAAGTCTCCTGGAGAAGGCCCATCTGCACCCCAAGACAACCATGTTACCTTCACAAGGGCTAAGCCAGAGTTCCCAACACAGACCTCCCGGGCTAGACACTGTTCGTCCTCAGTCTACTGGCCTCCAAAGTTCCAGGCCTCATTGTGGGCCCATGTCCCACCCCAATCCCTCCACCCACTGACACTTCATTCCTGACTTCTCTGTGAGGTTCTCGAGTGAGAACTTGCTGTCTAGGCGTCAGAAAATGACAGCTTAGGCTACGCACATCTCAGACCATGTTTTTCTACCTCAGGAGTGGTGTCTGGGCACTTGCCCAAAGCCCTAGCATCTGGCAGCAGAAACCTGGGATAAGTGCAATCAAGCTCCCTATGTTTCCTCTCCCCAGTGGCCTTGCCAATAGGTGGGGTAGAACATGAACGCACAACTGGCTCCTACAACTTGGGGTACACCCAGCTGAAGCATTCCCCAGCTGGTAGCCCACTCAGACCTACATTGGAACTCCAGAATAATCAAAGACATTTCTTTGAAAGACCCAGGTTTTGCACTCCCTCCCTCCCTCTCTCCCCAACTCTTTCTCTCTCTGACTCTCTTCTCCCATTTCTCTCCCAACCCCCCCACTCCGCCTGTTCTCACCACTTTAATCCTTTGCCCTCTACTCCTGCCCCTTTAACTTGCCCTGCTGTGCTCTCTGCTTTTCACCCCTCCACCAACCTCACGTTGAGGGCTGCTACACAGCTAACAGAGTTGCATTCTGGAGAGCAGCATGCCTTACTTCCTCTGCCCGCCAGCCCAAGCCCAGCCTGCGGACCCAGAAACAGCCTGCACTGCTATAGCTGTAGCTAGACAGGTAGACAGAAAACAGCTCCAGGAGCTGCCCACTCCTTCCAGCCCTGCCTATACACCCGCCAAATCTCTAGGCTTTCTCTCTTTTCTCTCTACTTTTTAGGGTATATGGGGAGGGGACACCTGCCTACTATAGCACACCGCCAAGGCATTGCAGAGCAGACTCCCTTCCCCTACACCTAGACAAAAAGAACCTCCACACAAAGACAATAGATAAGATCTTTCTGCTGAGAAATCCTTAACCCAAAATTTTTCATGCTTCTTTATCTAAATGCTTATTTTTCTCCCTAGCATTCATGCCTTCTAACCTAAAATTCTCTTAATTTTTTTAATTTATTTAAATTTTCTTTTAAGCTTCAAAATCTTGCTTAATCTATTCTCACAGATCAAACCAACTATGCTGGTAACTATTATTTAATCCTAAATTAAGAACCAGTTTCCTTTTACAGAAAAGTTGTTACTGCCTATCCCAGATACATAATTAACATGGTATTTTCTTCTTTAGCAGTCCAAAGCAGATAAATCCTCAAATTTCCCTCAGCTTTTCTTAGTACCATACAAGTAACTTAAAAGATACCTTCTAGGACTAAATTCCTCAAGCATCCTCACTTTTTCTAGGACCATAACAAGAGACCATTGTGAGCTCCCAAACTATCACAGGATTAACACACACAATCCACCCAGTCCAGAAATCCCCCTGCTGGGGTTCTGCTCCTCTGTTAAGACTACTCTACAAGTTTACCTCTACAAAAGGAAGAATGACACACTGCTTCCGCACGCCAGACAAGACAGACTAACCATCTCCTTTGACCTGCCTGGGACAATGAAGCTGCCTTTGTCCAGAAACATCATCTATCTGAAGACTGCCAAGACAAACAGACACTGAAACCCACTGATGACAGCTGAGACCCACAGATGGCATACTTGGAACCTTCCAGGGACAGATGAACTCTCTTGCCAAAGACACATGGCCACCAAATCTGGGAAAGTTTACTGATAGTAAGGGAAAACATGATGTCTATGTAGACCGGTACTCGTTTTCATTAGAAGCCAAAAAAAAGTGTGTCTATAGTTTCCTATCTGGCTTTCTGATACTGTGATAAAACACTGAGTCAAGCAAATTTAGTAGGGAGTGACTTATTTCATTTTACATGTTACTACCCAATGTTGGAGGAATATGGAGCAAGAACTTAAGTGAAGGCTCATAGCAGGAACCACTGAGGAACTCTCTTTTTAGCTTGTTCTTTGGATCAGGATTAGATATTTTCCTTATACGGTCCACAAACTGCTATCTAGGTATGGTACCATCCACAGTTGGCTGTGTTTCTCTTCTTTTTCCCAAGATTTCAGGTTGGTGTCATAGAAAATACATTGTGTTTTTTAAATTTTCATGTTCTTTAAAATTTTTTCCAATGGCTTAAAGTCTAAGAGCTTTTTAAAAATTCAAAGTACTTAACTGTGCCTCCTATATTTAAAAAAAAACTAAATTATACTGGAGGTTTATTCCGTTATGCAGGTGAAGGCAGACAAGATAAAACAAGGCCTGTCCTTGGATGAGAAGGAAGGGAGGCAGGAACAGAGGTTTTAGAAGGGAGGGAGAAATGGCTCTAGCTGCATGTGTAGCAGAGGATGGCCCTGTTGAGCACCAATGGGAAGAGAAGCCCTTGGTTCTGCCAAAGCTGGACACCCCACACACACACACAGTAGGGGAATATTAGGGAGGGGAGGCAGGCAGGGGTGGATGGTTAGGTGGGGGGACACACTTATAGAAGAAGGGGGAATGGGATGGGTTAGGGGGTTTATGGACAGGAAACCA
This sequence comes from Rattus norvegicus, assembly GCF_021556685.1. Taxonomy (NCBI): domain Eukaryota; kingdom Metazoa; phylum Chordata; class Mammalia; order Rodentia; family Muridae; genus Rattus; species Rattus norvegicus. The sequence continues at coordinate 166,998,388 of NC_141537.1, forward strand.
GGAAAGGAGATAACATTTGAAATGTAAATTTAAAAATATCCAATAAAAAGCAATTTTACAAAGGGGAGGGAGATGTGGGGATCAAGGAGGAAGGAGCGTTGAGAACATGGCTGTAGATGTTAAGATACTTCTCTGCGCATAGATACAGACCGTTATGACTATTTTTAAGGGATCGGTGTATACAGAATGTTTTACTGTCTAAATGGGCAAATTATAGCTTATCAATTGGATCAAAGTTTATTGTGTGGTGTGTTCTTTCACTGGGTGACTTAAATCCACAATATCAAAGGAAAGCTCTGAGATAGGCAGTCTCTATATAGGTGGTCTCTGCATGAAACTGGAGTGGCAGTGACCAGCCAAGGGAGCTGTGAGTCAGGACAGGGCCATTTGGCAGGGTGCCATGCTGGAACGGTTCCTGGACTGACTGCCTGGGTCAGTGAGTGCTTGGGGAGCCACTGAGATAAATTAGCACTAATTCCAATGGCCCATCAGAGCAGAGCAGGAACTAGTGAGAGAGAAAAGGCCATGGTACCCATTCTTTTTTCTTTTTTTACCACAACATTATACAATTTCTTACTGAAGAAAGGGAGATCTATGACCTAAGAAAAATCAGACCTAACCAAAACCCAAATCCAGTTGAAACTGGATTATTGTCATCTGGACTTGAAAGTGCCTGGGCACTCACACTTCTCTGCAAAGCAAGTACCAAGTCAATCAGTACCACAGAGTAAGACCCTGTCTCCAAAAGCAAAATAAACAAACCAATGGGGATAAATTTAAATTTAATTTTATTTGCATGAGCAGTTCAGGAAATCTGTACCACAGGTAACTCATACACAGGTAATAGTTGAGTCCTGTGAGTGATCTTGAACTCCCTATTCTGTCTCCACAATGAACATTAATGGTAAGATGTCTTCCGGAGGTGATCACAGCTTCTCCAGTTCAGATGATAGCAATGGTTATGCCCATATCTGAGGGAACAGGTACACACTTCCAGGGTAAAACTTGTTTGTACACCTCTAATCTCAGCATGGAGGAAGTTATGGAAGGAGGATCAACAACTCAAACACATCCTCCTCTGTAGAGTGAGTTTGAAACCAGTCTTGTCTATGAAATACTAACCTCACAAAAGTAAAACCAAACAAACAAGTAGTAAACAAACCAATAAACAAACACACAAAAGTTTGAGCTCCATAGAATGAGAATAAATATTGGTTGTTTTAAGCCAACCTTTTTGTGTTCTTTGTTAGAACAACTTAAATACTAATACAATTAAAAAATATTAGAAATTTAACAATTTAACATGAGGCACAAATATATTAAAAGGCAAAAGTCACTGAAATAACAGGTATAGAATATCTAAATCAAATTAGGTTGATTACAAAAACGTTATTCCTAATCAACTGCATACCTGCCACCAAAGTTGTCTTTAGGCCCAGATCATCTCTTGATGGTCAAATATTTAAGAAAATAAAATAAAAATTATGCCAAAAACTAAACTTTTAAAAATGAATGAATGAATTCTAAAGATCCCAAATAACCATTTAAGACGAGTGAATTCTCCATATCATAAACAGAAAAGCGGCAGGTCTGGTAGCAAATGCCTTTAATCCAAGCACTCAAGAGGGAGGCACAGCCATATTTCTCCAAGATAGAGCTTAATCTGGCTTTCACAATGAATAACAAGCCAATTACATCCATAATTATAACACCTCAGAGGCTTGAATAGAAAATCTGACCAGAGTTCATGGACAGTGCAGGCTACATAGTGAATTTCAGGGCAAGTGAAAGTAACAATGTGAGAATTTGCACAAAAAAAATAAAACAAATTAAATGTGTAAAAGGGAGAGAGAGAAAGCTACAGGACAATATGGTACAAATATGAACACAAATATCCTTTAAAAATATTACACAAAGAGAGACAATGGGGAGGATACCATGACATACTTACCAGGATGCATGGGGGTAGCACCCACCAAGTTACAGGATCTTTGGTTGTTTGCTTTTTGTCTACACAAGACTAAGCCCATAAATAGTTGTTGAAGGGCTCATTTATACCAGTCCTCTCTGTCTCTCTGTGGCTTCAGAAAAAGAGAAAGTCACTGTCTTCAATAATGTGGCCCCTCCTGAGTTACTTTGGCTATAGTGGATAACCCACGCATATGCCCTGACTGTTGGCACTCCTTCTAAGCTCCATTCAACAGTTCCCTGGCTTTCTCCAGGTAGGCCTGGCTTGATATAGAAGGGGCTGTTTGGTCTCTCTCTCTCTCTCTCTCTCTCTCTCTCTCTCTCTCTCTCTGTGTGTGTGTGTGTGTGTGTGTGTGTGTCTGTGTGTCTGTGTCTGTGTCTGTGTGTCTGTGTGTCTGTGTCTTTCTCTGTCTTTATTCCCTTCTCAACTCCCCTTCCCATCCCATAAATAAACTCTATTCTATATAATATTTGTCATATGGCTGGTACCTCAGAGAAAAGGGATGCCTCAGTATGGGCTGGCTGAGGCCTACCTTCTACCTCAGCATCTCTACCTCTACAAAACTTATCCTCTAACACACACAATATATTTGGAAGACTGGTGTAAATGAGCCATTCAATTACTATATATATTGTGTGTGTTGGGATATATTTATATATATCACAACATTGGTGTCATGAGACTCAAATTTAGAAACTCAAAGTTTCATATTTCCGGCTGCCACATGGACTTTCCAGCCATCATATCCCTCACTATCCATCCAAACACCAGCGAATTGTTAAGTTTCCTCCCCACCAATGGTGAGGGTAAACATCCCCGGTAAGCTTGCTCTCTCCCAACTGGTCAGAGTAAACATCCCCTGGTCCTAAGGGAGGGCTGTTGAGCTCCCAGCCACCTTGTGGTGGCCTTCTGGGCAGAGACATTCACAGCCATGACTGGTCTTCTCACTGACCCTTCATTCTGGAACATTTTCCTTTAAGTTAGATTTTCCTCTCTCCTCTGACATAGTTCCTTTATCAATGCTGCAAAATTCTAGGCCTAGGTGAAATGTTCTCCTTGTTACCACTCAGAGATCTGACCCAGAGTACAGCCCCAACTCATGTTGTGACAACCTGATGGCTTGGCATGGCTGCCACCATTTTCCAGTTATTAATTTATCCTCAGGATGCTGGTAGGAGTAATTGATAACTTCTACTCTCACCTAGAATATGTTTCCACTGCCACACCCAAACTCACTACAGGGATGCGTCCTACTCTTAAAGTCTTCCAAATTCACAGGTGAAATTTGGCCCCAATATGCACTAAACAATAACTCTACATGACTGCTTAATGGTGCTTAAAAATGAATACTTTTACAACTCTTGCTAGTGGTCTGAAAAATGGAATGACTTCCATGTAGGCTTTTCCCCTCCCCTTCATTCTCTAGCCACTTTCTTTCTCTGCTCTCCACTCCCAGTTCCATGGCCCCTTGACCCAATAGTGATCACCACACCACAAGCCTCAGCTCTTGGTTTTCCAACTTGCTCTCTCCCTCCCTGCCTGACCAGACCTCATGGGTTGCATGTAGTGCTGGGCTAGAACAGAGTTGCTGGCAGCTTCACACACACACACTCCAGCACCCTGCTCACACTAAGCTAAGCTACACTGTGTACTTTAGATTCATCTTTATGTTTGTCTCTTTACATGTTTTTATCAGCTGATACATAGCCATTTCTGTCATTCCAAGATATAACAAACATATGAATTGCCTTCAGGTTGAGCTATAGCTTCATTGTCATCTTGGTTGGGGGCAGTCACCTGACTCTACACCGTCTTTGTTGTATGCTATTGTTTTAGCACCATCTTAGCTAAGGGCAATCTCATGATCATCTCTCACCTTTGTTACAAGAAGTTCCCACTTCACTTCCTTCTCAAAACAGCCTTACTTAAGGTCTCCAAAGAGACTTCAATAAGATAAGGTTGTCGGCAGCTCTCTGCTCCCAGACCCCGTGAGAGAGAGACCCAACCGCCTGGTCAGGTGGGCACTCCTGAGGCTACAGAGCAGAAGAGACCACCAACACTGCTCACCCCTGCCCACATCCCTGGCCCAAGAGGAAACTGTATAAGGCCTCTGGCCTCCCGTGGGGGAGGGCCCAGGAGGGGAAGGACCCCTGCCTGAGACACCGCCGGAAACTGAAGGAAACAGACCAGATAAACAGTTCTCTGCACCCAAATCCCGTGGGAGGGAGAGCTAAACCTTCAGAGAGACAGACAAGCCTGGGAAACCAGAAGAGACTGCTCCCTGCACACACATCTCGGCTGCCAGAGGAAAAAGCCAAAGACCATCTGGAACCCTGGTACACTGAAGCTCCTGGAAGGGGCGGCACAGGTCTTCCTGGTTGCTGCCGCTGCAGAGAGCCCGTGGGCAGCACCCCACGAGCAAACTTGAGCCTCGGGACCACAGGTAAGACCAAATTTTCTGCTGCAAGAAAGCTGCCTGGTGAACTCAAGACACAGGCCCACAGGAACAGCTAAAGACCTGTAGAGAGGAAAAACTACACGCCCGAAAGCAGAACACTCTGTCCCCATAACTGACTGAAAGAGAGGAAAACAGGTGTACAGCACTCCTGACACACAGGCTTATAGGACAGTCTAGCCACTGTCAGAAATAGCAGAACAAAGTAACACTAGAGATAATCTGATGGCGAGAGGCAAGCACAGGAACCCAAGCAACAGAAACCAAGACTACATGGCACTATCGGAACCCAATTCTCCCATCAAAACAAACATGGAATATCCAAACACACCAGAAAAGCAAGATCTTGTTTCAAAATCATTTTTGATCATGATGCTGGAGGACTTCAAGAAAGACGTGAAGAACTCCCTTAGAGAACAAGTAGAAGCCGACAGAGAGGAATCGCAAAAATGCCTGAGAGAATTCCAGGAAAACATAAATAAACAAGTAGAAGCCCATAGAGAGGAGACACAAAAATCCCTGAAAGAATTCCAGGAAAACACAATCAAACAGTTGAAGGAATTAAAAATGGAAATATAAGCAATCAAGAAAGAACACATGGAAACAACCCTGGATATAGAAAACCAAAAGAAGAGACAAGGAGCTGTAGATACGAGCTTCACCAACAGAATACAAGAGATGGAAGAGAGAATCTCAGGAGCGGAAGATTCCATAGAAATCATTGACTCAACTGTCAAAGATAATGTAAAGCAGAAAAAGCTACTGGTCCAAAACATACAGGAAATCCAGGACTCAATGAGAAGATCACACCTAAGGATAATAGGTATAGAAGACAGTGAAGACTCCCAGCTCAAAGGACCAGTAAATATCTTCAACAAAATCATACAAGAAAACTTCCCTAACCTAAAAAAAGAGATACCCATAGGCATACAAGAAGCCTACAAAACTCCAAATAGATTGGACCAGAAAAGAAACACCTCCCGTCACATAATTGTCAAAACACCGAACGCACAAAATAAAGAAAGAATATTAAAAGCAGTAAGGGAAAAAGGTCAAGTAACATATAAAGGCAGACCTATCAGAATCACACCAGACTTCTCGCCAGAAACTATGAAGGCCAGAAGATCCTGGACTGATGTCATACAGACCCTAAGAGAACACAAATGCCAGCCCAGGTAAGTGTATCCAGCAAAACTCTCAATTAACATTGATGGAGAAACCAAGATATTCCATGACAAAACCAAATTTACACAATATCTTTCTACAAATCCAGCACTACAAAGGATAATAAATGGTAAAGCCCAACATAAGGAGGCAAGCTATACCCTAGAAGAAGCAAGAAACTAATCGTCTTGGCAACAAAACAAAGAGAATGAAAGCACACAAACATAACCTCACATCCAAAGATGAATATAACGGGAAGTAATAATCACTATTCCTTAATATCTCTCAATATCAATGGCCTCAACTCCCCAATAAAAAGATATAGATTAACAAACTGGATAAGCAACGAGGACCCTGCATTCTGCTGCCTACAGGAAACACACCTCAGAGACAAAGACAGACACCACCTCAGAGTGAAAGGCTGGAAAACAACTTTCCAAGCAAATGGTCAGAAGAAGCAAGCTGGAGTAGCCATTCTAATATCAAATAAAATCAATTTCCAACTAAAAGTCATCAAAAAATATAAGGAAGGACACTTCATATTCATCAAAGGAAAAATCCACCAGGATGAACTCTCAATCCTAAATATCTATGCCCCAAATACAAGGGCACCTACATAAGTAAAAGAAACCTTACTAAAGCTCAAAACACACATTGCACCTCACACAATAATAGTGGGAGATTTCAACGACCCACTCTCATCAATGGACAGATCATGGAAACAGAAATTAAACAGTGATATCGACAGACTAAGACAAGTCATGAGCCAAATGGACTTAACAGATATTTATAGAACATTCTATCCTAAAGCAAAAGGATATACCTTCTTCTCAGCTCCTCATGGTACTTTCTCCAAAATTGACCATATAATTGGTCAAAAACCGGGCCTCAACAGGTACAGAAAGATAGAAATAATCCCATGCGTGCTATCGGACCACCACGGCCTAAAACTGGTCTTCAATAACAATAAGGGAAGAATGCCCACATATACGTGGAAATTGAACAATGCTCTACTCAATGATAACCTGGTCAAGCAAGAAATAAAGAAATAAATGAAAAACTTTTTAGAATTTAATGAAAATGAAGGTACAACATACCCAAACTTATGGGACACAATGAAAGCTGTGCTAAGAGGAAAACTCATAGCGCTGAGTGCCTGCAGAAAGAAACAGGAAAGAGCATATGTCAGCAGCTTGACGGCACACCTAAAAGTTCTAGAAAAAAGAAGCAAATACACCCAGGAGGAGTAGAAGGAAGGAAATAATCAAACTCAGAGCTGAAATCAACCAAGTAGAAACAAAAAGGACCATAGAAAGAATCAACAGAACCAAAAATTGGTTCTTTGAGAAAATCAACAAGATAGATAAACCCTTAGCCAGACTAACGAGAGGACACAGAGAGTGCATCCAAATTAACAAAATCAGAAATGAAAAGAGAGACATAACTACACATTCAGAGGAAATTCAAAAAATCATCAGATCTTACTATAAAAACCTATATTCAACAAAACTTGAAAATCTTCAGGAAATGGACAATTTCCCAGACAGATACCAGGTATCGAAGTTAAATCAGGAACAGATAAACCAATTAAACAACCCCATAACTCCTAAGGAAATAGAAGCAGACATTAAAGGTCTCCCAACCAAAAAGCGCCCAGGTCCAGACGGGTTTAGTGCACAATTCTATCAAACCTCCATAGAAGAACTCATACCAATATTATCCAAACTATTCCACAAAATTGAAACAGATGGAGCACTACCGAATTCCTTCTACGAAGCCACAATTACTCTTATAACTAAACCACACAAAGACACAACAAAGAAAGAGAACTTCAGACCAATTTCCCTTATGAATATCGACGGAAAAATACTCAATAAAATTCTGGCAAACCGAATTCAAGAGCACATCAAAACAATCATCCACCATGATCAAGTAGGCTTCATCCCAGGCATGCAGGGATGGTTTAATATACGGAAAACCATCAACGTGATCCATTATATAAACAAACTGAAAGAACAGAACCACATGATCATTTCATTAGATGTTGAGAAAGCATTTGACAAAATTCAACGCCCCTTCATGATAAAAGTCCTGGAAAGAATAGGAATTCAAGGCCCATACCTAAACATAGTAAAAGCCATATACAGCAAACCAGTTGCTAACATTAAACTAAATGGAGAGAAACTTGAAGCAATCCCACTAAAATCAGGGACTAGACAAGGCTGCCCACTCTCTCCCTACGTATTCAATATACTTCTTGAAGTTCTAGCCAGAGCAATCAGACAACAAAAGGAGATCAAGGGCATACAGATCGGAAAAGAAGAGGTCAAAATATCACTATTTGCAGATGACATGATAGTATATTTAAGTGATCCCAAAAGTTCCACCAGAGAACTACTAAAGCTGATAAACAACTTCAGCAAAGTGGCTGGGTATAAAATTAACTCAAATAAATCAGTTGCCTTCCTCTATACAAAAGAGAATCAAGCCGAGAAAGAAATTAGGGAAACAACACCCTTCATAATAGACCCAAATAATATAAAGGACCTCGGTGTGACTTTAACCAAGCAAGTAAAAGATCTGTACAATAAGAACTTCAAGACACTGAGGAAAGAAATTGAAGAAGACCTCAGAAGATGGAAGGATCACACATGCTCATGGATTGGCAGGATTAGTATAGTAAAAATGGCCATTTTACCAAAAGCGATCTACAGATTCAATGCAATCCCCATCAAAATACCAATCCAATTCTTCAAAGAGTTAGACAGAACAATTTGCAAATTCATCTGGAATAACAAAAAACCCAGGATAGCTAAAGCTATCCTCAACAATAAAAGGACTTCAGGGGGAATCACTATCCCTGAACTCAAGCAGTATTACAGAGCAATAGTGATAAAAACTGCATGGTATTGGTACAGAGACAGACAGATAGACCAATGGAATAGAATTGAAGACCCAGAAATGAACCCACACACCTATGGGCACTTGATTTTTGACAAAGGAGCCAAAACCATCCAATGGAAAAAAGATAGCATTTTCAGCAAATGGTGCTGGTTCAACTGGAGGGCAACATGTAGAAGAAGGCAGATTGATCCATCCTTATCACCCTGTACAAAGCTTAAGTCCCAGTGGATCAAGGACCTCCACATCAAACCAGACACACTCAAACTAATAGAAGAAAAACTAGGGAAGCATCTGGAACACATGGGCACTGGAAAAAATTTCCTGAACAAAACACCAATGGCTTATGCTCTAAGATCAAGAATCGACAAATGGGATCTCATAAAACTGCAAAGCTTCTGTAAGGCAAAGGACACTGTGGTTAGGACAAAACGGCAACCAACAGATTGGGAAAGATCTTTACCAATCCTACAACAGATAGAGGCCTTATATCCAAAATATACAAAGAACTCAAGAAGTTAGACCGCAGGGAAACAAATAACCCTATTAAAAATTGGGGTTCAGAGCTAAACAAAGAATTCACAGCTGAGGAATGCCGAATGGCTGAGAAACACCTAAAGAAATGTCCGGGGTTGGGGATTTAGCTCAGCGGTAGAGCGCTTGCCTAGGAAGGGCAAGGCCCTGGGTTTGGTCCCCAGCTCCGGAAAAAAAAAAAAAAAAAAAAAAAAAGAAATGTTCAACATCTTTAGTCATAAGGGAAATGCAAATCAAAACAACCCTGAGATTTCACCTCACACCAGTGAGAATGGCTAAGATCAAAAACTCAGGTGACAGCAGATGCTGGCGAGGATGTGGAGAAAGAGGAACACTCCTCCATTGTTGGTGGGATTGCAGACTGGTAAAACCATTCTGGAAATCAGTCTGGAGGTTCCTCAGAAAATTGGACATTGAACTACCTGAGGATCCAGCTATACCTCTCTTGGGCATATACCCAAAAGATTCCTCAACATACAAAAGAGACACGTGCTCCACTATGTTCATCGCAGCCTTATTTATAATAGCCAGAAACTGGAAAGAACCCTGATGCCCTTCAACAGAGGAATGGATACAGAAAATGTAGTACATCTACACAATGGAATATTACTCAGCTATCAAAAACAACGAGTTTATGAAATTCGTAGGCAAATGGTTGGAACTGGAAAATATCATCCTGAGTGAGCTAACCCATTCACAGAAAGACATACATGGTATGCACTCATTGATAAGTGGCTATTAGCCCAAATGCTTGAATTACCCTAGATCCCTAGAACAAACGAAACTCAAGACGGATGATCAAAATGTGAATGCTTCACTCCTTCTTTAAATGAGGAAAAAGAATATCCTTGGCAGGGAAGGGAGAGGCAAAGATTAAAACAGAGACTGAAGGAACACCCATTCAGAGCCTGCCCCACATGTGGCCCATACATATACAGCCACCCAATTAGACAAGATGGATGAAGCAAAGAAGTGCAGACCGACAGGAGCCGGATGTAGATAGCTCCTGAGAGACACAGCCAGAATACAGCAAATACAGAGGCGAATGCCAGCAGCAAACCACCAAACTGAGAATAGGTCCCCCGTTGAAGGAATCAGAGAAAGAACTGGAAGAGCTTGAAGGGGCTCGAGACCCCAAAAGTACAACAATGTCAAGCAACCAGAGCTTCCAGGGACTAAGCCACTACCTAAAGACTATACATGGACTGACCCTGGACTCTGACCCCATAGGTAGCAATGAATATCCTAGTAAGAGCACCAGTGGAAGGGGAAGCCCTGGGTCCTGCTAAGACTGAACCCCCAGTGAACTAGACTATGGGGGGAGGGCGGCAATGGGGGGAGAGTTGGGAGGGGAACACCCATAAGGAAGGGGAGGGGGGAGGGGGATGTTTGCCCGGAAACCGGGAAAGGGAATAACACTTGAAATGTATATAAGAAATACTCAAGTTAATAAAAAAAAAAAAAAAAAAAAAGAAGTGCATGCTGACACAAGCCTGATATTGCTGTCTCCTGAGAGGCTCTACCAGAGCCTGATAAATACAGAGGCAGATGCACACAGCATGAAGACCCCAATGGAGGAGTTAGGGGAAGGATTGAAGGAGCTGAAGGAGTTTGCAATCCCATAGGAAGAACAGCAATATCAACCAACCAGAGGCCCCAAGTTCCCAGAAGCTAAACCATCAACCAAAAAGTACACATGGAAGGACCCATGTCTCCAGCCTCATATGTAGCAGAAGTTGGCCTTATATGGCATCAATGGGAGGGGGAGACCCTTGGTCTGGTGAAGGCTCAATGCCCCAGCTTAGGGGAATCCTGGATGGTGAGTCAGGAGTGGGTGGGTGAGTCGGGGAGAACCCTTATAGAAGCAGAGTGGGTGTGGAATGGAGGTTTGCAGAAGGGAAACTGGGGAGGGGGATAACATTTGAAATATAAATAAGTAAATAACCAATAAAAAAATAATATAACGAAAAAAAAAGATAAGGTTGTCATGATTTTGATCCTGCCTTGATAAACAGTAATTTTATTATTAATTCAAATATTTAAAACAGTAGAAAAGGTTAATGATCACTGACTTAAATATAGGTTTAATTTTGTTTTTGCTACTGCTTTTAAGTAATAATATACTCTCTTTATTTGCTAGTTACATCCAGGAGAAATAATTAAACAAACACAGATTGCATAACTCAAATATGCTTAATACATATGGGTTCTCAATCTTTTCAGAAATCTGCTAAATGTAACATTAAATGTTTAAGTTTTTATGTCAAATGCCCAAAGCCTAACAGTGACAACACATACCCCCAAAGTCTTAGAGAAAATATGGACATAGGAATAAAACTGCCCACATTGTGAGAAACACTGCTCCATTGTCTTGCCTGATTCCAGGGCTTTGCTTAGACTGTGGAAAAACAGACGCTAACCAAGGAGTTAAATGTCTCCTATTGCCTAATACAAGCTCAGTCATTTTTCCCATATTCCAGCTCCACAGGGGCTGACAGCCCGACTGACTCTACCCAAGTTGCAATAGAGACCACAAGAACCTGGAAACTATTTAGAGCAATAGACTACTGTCATGGTTTGTACATGCTTGAGCCAGGGAGTGACACTATTAGGAGGTATGACTTTGTTGGAGTAGGTGTGTCACAGTGAGCCTGGGCTAGAATACACTAGTTCTAGCTGCCTGAAGTCAGTATTCTGTTAGCAGCCTTCAGATGAAGATGTGGAACTGTCAGCTTCTCCTGCACCATCCCTGCCTGGATGCTGCCATGTTCCTGCTTTGATGATAATGGACTGAAACTCTGACCCGTAAGTCATTCCAATTAAATGTTAGTGCTTATAAGACTTGTCTTGGTCATGGTATCTGTTCATAGCAGTGAAACCCTAAGACAACTATAGACTGACTTCTGCCATTTTAATTAATACACGATACCTAGATTAAAATTTATTCTTCCTAGATTTTAACTATATTGACAGCTAAAGTAACTGTAACATGACAGCTAGGAAACAGACCTTCAGTTCCTTACCCCAAGGTAATCCACCACCTTAATAGCTCATTAGTCAATTTGTTAACTAGATAAGACTACCAGGACTTATATCAGAGACAGACAGGTTTGCCTTGCCCACAAGCTTCACAATAAAGGATACATAAGTTCAGGTATAACCTTTAACAAATATAACCTTATGCTACTTCCTTATCTGAACTCAGTTTCCAGTAACTAAATGCTGCATATTTCCTACCCTTGTTATGCCACTGTTATATTGAGACTTCAAGAGTTAAAATCCTATTTTTTATCAATAGAATTGGTTACATCCTAACTATAGACTTAAAATGTTCCCCATGCTATATATATTATCAGCTATTATAGCTACTAATATAGGTTTCCTTTGGTTGTCTTTTAACTATAGACTTAAAGTGTTTCTCATGCCAAATTATATGATCAATTATCACATTCACAAGATCGTCAAGTTTTCATTTCCTTTAATAGTCTTTTAAATACATACTTCAAATGCTTCTGATTGTGCTAAATTTATAAACTTAAAAATATTTAGTCTCCTAGACAAAAGGAAAAAGCCCCCTTTACTCCTCATGTCTTCCCTAAGTTCACCTTAGAAGCTCCAGGAAACACATTCAGATCTACCTCTCATGGACCAAACAGATGCCATCTAAATAAGCACACCTGCCAATCAATAGCCCAAGTTTCTACCTGTTACCTATTCCAGAGTCTGTGATTCCTCCCTTGTTCCCTGGAATTGAGACTCACCTCACCTCAACTACCAAGACTTAAAAGGTTTCCAATGTGAACCAAAGAAAAATGTTTCTCTCAAATGTAACTAACTTCATTCTCTACCTCTCTCTCTCTCTCTCTCTCTCTCTCTCTCTCTCTCTCTCTCTCTGTGTGTGTGTGTGTGTGTGTGTGTGTGTGTGTGTGTGAGTTTCAGCATCTTGCCAAATCCAGGCATTTACTCAAAATCTCCATCCAGCACAGCTCCAAAGAATAAATCCACAGAAGCTCCAATCTACTGTCCCAGACAGACACTTCTATTTGATCTGCTCCTTCCTAGTCACAGATGGTTCCATAGACTCTGGATAGCAAGGGAACAGTGAACTCTCCTAAGACTTGACCAACATCCCCATCCCCATTTTCTTAGGTCTCCCAGAGACATGTTCACCCCAAAGTCAGGAAGAAGTAGCTAAAGATCATGAAGACCCTATTCCTGCTTCACCCTCACCTCTTTCTGGTTTCTCCTTTTTTTAAATAAATCAAACCGAAGGAATTTTGGCATTCATTTAAAGCTCTGTGGAACAGTAACCTGCCTGTCACCTAGTCCTGGTTTGATATAAAGGAGCTGTTTGGCCACTTCTCGGTCTATTATTCTCTCTGCCCTTTAACTTTCTCTGACTCTCTGATCCCTTTCTCCCTCTCTCTCCTTCCCCTTCCCTCCCTTCTCTCTCCCTACATTTCTTGCCACCCTCCCTTCCTCCTTTCTCTCTCTCTCTCTCTCTCTCTCTCTCTCTCTCTCTCTCTCTCTCTCCCTCTCTCTCTCACTCTCTATCTCTACTCCAGTCTCAACTCCCTTTTATGTGCCCTAAATAAACTCTACTCAATATTATGTTAATCTTATGGCTAGTACCTCAGGGAGAAGGAATGCCTCAGTATGTGCCCACCAAGCCATCCCTCCCATATCAATATCCCTGGCTCTATAAAGGTTTCCTGGCTTCTTTTTTATAAAACACAACACTGGTGATGGCTTCAGGTTAATACAATAGCTTCAAAAATGTAAAGAAAAACAAAACTACAAAAATAAATGAGAGTGTGATGAGGAACTCAAAGACATAGGGTTGATGGAGAAAGTAGACTTCAGAGGAAAGGGGAATAAGTGTGACAAGAGTGAATTAAATAAAAATGTGAAATTGTTTTTCATAAAATAAATAATAATTACATTTTTATAAACACACATATTCCAAGCAGGAAAGCTATATAAATTGGAAAGTATAGCATAAAATAATAAGATTCCTCCAAACGAAAAGCTCTTCTATACTCAAAAAATAAAAATGTGAGCTAACTTGGACTGTTGTGATCAAGGGAAGCAGATTCCCTGCCCAGCCAGAGAACTGCATGGCTTCAGAATCCCTCCTATGCCTGGGACTAGAGTCCCAGGGCTGGACCTGATCCAACACATCCCATACCCTAATTGCAACTTGACTCCCCAGTATTCCAACAAACCCATCTGCATAGGTAAAACCCAAAACCTTACCCAAAATCTCAGTGTACACGGACCACTGCAAATCAGGGAAGCAGATCCCCTGACAGTCAGAGACCTGCAAAACTTCTGGTTCCCACCTGAGCCAGGAACCAGAGCCCTGGCAGTGGACCCAATGCCACACAGCCCACACCACAGTTGCAGCTCAACTCCCCAGGTATTCTGAAACATCAGGATCACAGGATCACAGGATTGCAGGATCACATGCTTAAGGATGCTCAAGGAAGGATAAGCTACAGTCAGAGACAGGGAGGCCAAATAAAACCAGAGATAACCAGATTGCAAGAGACAAGTGCAAGAACATAAGCATCAGAAAACAATTTGGTTTGACAACATCAAAACCCAGTTCTTCCATCACAGTAGGTCCTTGCCCCCAGCACACCTATGAAGCAAGATTCAGATCTAAACTCTCATTTCATGAAGATGATTGAAGACTTCAAGTAGAATACAAATAACTTCCTTAAAGAAATACAGGAGAAGGTAAGTAAATGAGAAGAAGCCATTAAAAATGAAACACATAAATCCCTTAAAGAAATATAGGAGAACACAATCAAGCAGAAGAAGAAATTGAAAAAAATCAATTGTCTAGGTCCTAAAAATGAAAATAGAATCATTAAAAAACATTCAAAAGTAAACCACCATGGAGATGGAAAACCTAGGGAAGAGAACAGGAGTCACAGATGCAAGTGTCACCAACGGAATATAAGAGGTAGAAGAGATAATCTCAGTGTCAGAAGATAGAATAGAGGACATTGACAGACCAGTACAAAATTCAAAATCCAAAAAGCTCCTATCTCAAAACACTGAAAAAATCCAGGACACAATGAAAAAACCGAACCTAATAATAGGTATAAAAGAACCACAAAGAGCAAGCAAGTATCTTCAACAAAATGATAGAAGAAAACTTTAAGACAAAACCAAATTTAAACCGTATCTTTCCACAAACCCAGCCCTGCAGACAATAATAGAAGGAAAAGTCCAACACAGAGGTAAACTACACCCTAGAAAAAGCAAGAAAGTAATCTTTTCACAACACATCCAAAAGAAGATAGCCACAAAAACATATTCCACCTCTAACAACAAAAATAACAGGAAGCAACAACCATTGATGCGTAATATTTCTCAACATCAATGGACTAAATTTCCCAAATAAAAAGACATAGAATAGGAGACTGAATACACAAAAGGATCCAGCATACTGCCGCATACAGGAAACACAACTCAGATTCAAACACAGACATTACCTGAAAGTAAAAGAATGAGGAAAAATTTTTCTGAGCAAATGGTACCAAGAACCAAGTTGGGGTAGCAATTCTAGTATCCAACAACATGGACTTTCAACAAAATGTTATCAATAGAGATGAGGAAAGACACTACCTACACTTCAAAGGAAAATATCCACCAAAATCAACTCTCAATTCTAAATATCTCTGACCCAAATGCAAGGGCACCCACATTTGTAAAAGAAAAGTTACTAAAGTTCAGAGCACACATTTCATTTCACACAATAATAGTAGGAGATTTCAACATCCCAGTCTCACCAAAGGACAGACCATGGAAACAGAAATTAAACAAAAACACAGAGAAACTAAAAGAAGTTACTAACCAAGTAGATTTAATTGATATCTATAGAACATTTCACCCTAAAAAAAATGCCACTTTCTCAGCACCTTGTGTTCCCTGATCAAAAATGGAACATATAATCATACACAAAATAAACCTCAACAGATACAGGAGTATTGAATTAGTCTTACCTATTCTATCAGACCACCCCAGATTAAGGGCGGGGTTCAATAGCAACAAATTCGACAGAAAGCCCACATACATATCGAAGTTAAAAAATGCTCTACTCAATGAAAATTTGGTCAGGGAAGAAAAGAATATCAAAAGTAAAGACTTTTTAGAATTTAATGAAAATGAAGGCACAACATACCCAAACTTATGACACACAATGAAAGCAGTGCTAAGAGGAAAACTCATAGCTGTGAATGACTCCAAAAAGAAACAGGAGACAGCATACATTAGCAGACTGACAGCACACCTGAGAGCTTTAGATAAAAAGAAACAAATACAAACCAAGACAAATAGATGTCAGCAAATAATCAAACTAAGAGCTGAAATCAACCAAGTAGAAACACAAAGAACTATACAAAGAATCAACAAGACACGTCTCGGACGCCAGAGGAAAACACCAAACTCCATCTGGAACCCTGGTGCACTGAAGCTCCCGGAAACAGCGGCACAGATCTTCCTGGTTGCTGCCACCACCGCGGACAGCTCTTGGGCAGCACGCCTCGAGCAAACTTGAGCCTAGGGACCACAAGTAAGACCAACTTTTCTGCTGCAAGAGACCTGCCTGGTGATCTCCGGACACAAAGAGGCAGAATTCCTCTAGGACCGGGCACCTCCTGTGTTTACCGGGAGTCCCACACCCTCGGATCCCGGCCCGCAGCAGCTCTCTGCTCCCAGACACCTTGGGAGAGAGACCCCA
The DNA here is from genome assembly GCF_021556685.1 of Rattus norvegicus. NCBI lineage: Eukaryota > Metazoa > Chordata > Mammalia > Rodentia > Muridae > Rattus > Rattus norvegicus. The sequence goes on from NC_141537.1 coordinate 167,015,164, forward strand.
CTGCCTGGTCACGTGGGCACTCCTGAGGCTGCAGAGCAGAAGAGACCACCAACACTGCCCACCCCTGCCCACATCCCTGGCCCAAGAGGAAACTGTATAAGGCCTCTGTGTTCCCGTGGGGGAGGGCCCAGGAGCAGAAGGACCACTGCGTCTGAGACAACGCCGGAACCTAAAGGAAACAGACCAGATAAACAGTTCTCTACACCCAAATCCCGTGGGAGGGAGAGCTAAACCCTCAGAGAGGCAGACACACCTGGGAAACCAGAAGAGACTGCACTCTGCACACACATCTCGGACGCCAGAGGAAAACACCAAACGCCATCTGGAACCCTGGTGCACTGAAGTTCCCGGAAAAAGCAGCGCATATCTTCCTGGTTGCTGCCACCGCGGAGAGCTCGAGGGCAGCACCCCATGAGCGAATTTGAGCCTCGGGACCACAGGTAAGACCAACTTTTCTGCTGCAAGTGACCTGTCTGGTGAACTCAAGACAAAGGCCCACAGGAACAGCTGAAGACCTGTAGAGAGGAAAAACTACACGCCCAAAAGCAGAACACTCTGTCGCCATAACAGGCTGAAAGAAAACAGGAAAACAGGTCTACAGCACTCCTGACACACAGGCTTATAGGGCAGTATAGCCACTGTCAGAAATAGCAGAACAAAGTAACAATAGAGATAATCTGATGGCGAGAGGCATGCACAGGAACCCAAGCAACAGAAACCAAGACTACATGGCACCATCGGGGCCCAATTCTCCCACCAAAAAAAACATGGAATATCCAAACACACCAGAAAAGCAAGATCTAGTTTCAAAATCATATTTGATCATGATGCTGGAGGGCTTCAAGAAAGACCTGAAGAACTCCCTTAGAGAACAAGTAGAAGCCTACAGAGAGAAATCACAAAAATGCCTGAAAGAACTCCAGGAAAACATAATTAAACAAGTAGAAGCCCATAGAGAGGAGTCACAAAAATCCCTGAAAGAATTCCAGGAATCCATAAATAAACAAGTAGAAGCCCATAGAGAGGAGTCACAAAAATCCCTGAAAGAATTCCAGGAAAACACAATCAAACAGTTGAAGGAATTAAAAATGGAAATATAAGCAATCAAGAAAGAACAAATGGAAACAATCCTGGATATAGAAAACCAAATGAAGAGACAAGGAGCTGTAGATACAAGCTTCACCAACAAAATACAGGAGATGGAAGAGAGAATCTCAGGAGCAGAAGATTCCATAGAAATCATTGACTCACCTGACAAAGATAATGTAAAGTGGAAAAAGCTACTGATCCAAAACATACAGGAAATCCAGGACTCAATGAGAAGATCAAACCTAAGGATAATAGGTAGAGAAGAGAGTGAAGACTCCCAGCTCAAAGGACCAGTAAATATCTTCAACAAAATCATAGAAGAAAACTTCCCTAACCTAAAAAAAGAGATACCCATAGGTATACAAGAAGCCTACAGAACTCCAAATAGATTGGACCAGAAAATAAACACCTCCCGTCACATAATAGTCAAAACACCAAAGGCACAAAATAAAGAAAGAATATTAAAAGCAGTAAGGGAAAAAGGTCAAGTAACATATAAAGGCAGACCTATCGGAATCACACCAGACTTTTCGCCAGAAACTATGAAGGCCAGAAGATCCTGGACTGATGTCATACATACCCTAAGAGAACACAAATGCCAGGCCAGGTTACTGTATCCTGCAAAACTCTCAATTAACATAGATGGAGACCAAGATATTCCATGACAAAACCAAATTTACACAATATCTTTCTACAAATCCAGCACAACAAAGGATAATAAATGGTAAAGCCCAACATAAGGAGGCAAGCTATACCCTAGAAGAAGCAAGAAACTAATTGTCTTGGCAACAAAACAAAGAGAAGAAAAGCACACAAACATAACCTCACATCCAAATATGAATATAACGGGAAGTAATAATCACTATTCCTTAATATCTCTCAACATCAATGGCCTCAACTCCCCAATAAAAAGACATAGATTAACAAACTAGATAGGCAACGAGGAACCTGCATTCTGCTGCCTACAGGAAACACACCTCAGAGACAAACACAGACACCACCTCAGAGTGAAAGGCTGGAAAACAACTTTCCAAGCAAAGGGTCGGAAGAAGCAAGCTGGAGTAGCCATTCTAATATCAGATAAAATCAATTTTCAACTAAAAGTCATCAAAAAAGATAAGGAAGGACACTTCATATTCATCAAAGGGAAAATCCACCAAGATGAACTCTCAATCCTAAAAATCTATGCCCCAAATACAAGGGCACCTACATACGTAAAAGAAACCTTACTAAAGCTCAAAACACACATTGCACCTCACACAATAATAGTAGGAGATTTCAACACCCCACTCTCATCAATGGACAGATCATGGAAACAGAAATTAAACAGAGACGTAGACAGACTAAGAGAAGTCATGAGCCAAATGGACTTAACAGATATTTATAGAACATTCTATCCTAAAGCAAAAGGATATACCTTCTTCTCAGCTCCTCATGGTACTTTCTACAAAATTGACCATATAATTGGTCAAAAAACGGGCCACAACAGGTACAGAAAGATAGAAATAATCCCATGCGTGCTATCGGACCACCACGGCCTAAAACTGGTCTTCAATAACAATAAGGGAAGAATGCCCACATATACGAGGAAATTGAACAATGCTCTACTCAATGATACCCTGGTCAAGGAAGAAATAAAGAAAGAAATTAAAGACTTTTTAGAATTTAATGAAACTGAAGTTACAACATACCCAAACTTATGGGACACAATGAAAGCTGTGCTAAGAGGAAAACTCATAGTGCTGAGTGCCTGCAGAAAGAAACAGGAAAGAGCATATGTCAGCAGCTTGACAGCACACCTAAAAGCTCTAGAACAAAAAGAAGCAAATACACCCAGGAGGAGTAGAAGGCAGGAAATAATCAAATTCAGAGCTGAAATTAACCAAGTAGAAACCAAAAAGGACCATAGAAAGAATCAACAGAACCAAAAGTTGGTTCTTTGAGAAAATCAACAAGATAGATAAACCCTTAGCCAGACTAACGAGAGGACACAGAGAGTGTGTCCAAGTTAACAAAATCAGAAATGAAAAGGGAGACATAATACACATTCAGAGGAAATTCAAAAAATCATCAGATCTTACTATAAAAGCCTATATTCAACAAAACTTGAAAATCTGCAGGAAATGGACAATTTCCTAGACAGACACCAGGTACCGAAGTTAAATCAGGAACAGATAAACCAGTTAAACAACCCCATAACTCCTAAGGAAATAGAAGCAGTCATTAAAGGTCTCCCAACCAAGGTCCAGACGGGTTTAGTGCAGAATTCTATCAGACCTTCATAGGAGACCTCATACTAATATTATCCAAACTATTCCACAAAATTGAAACAGATGGAGCACTACCGAATTCCTTCTATGAAGCCACAATTACTCTTACACCTAAACCACACAAAGACCCAACAAAGAAAGAGAACTTCAGACCAATTTCCCTTATGAATATCGACGCAAAAATACTCAATAAAATTCTGGCCAACCGAATCCAAGAGCACATCAAAACAATCATCTACCATGATCAAGTAGGCTTCATCCCAGGCATGCAGGGATGGTTTAATATATGGAAAACCATCAACGTGATCCATTATATAAACAAACTGAAAGAACAAAACCACATGATCATTTCATTAGATGCTGAGAAAGCATTTGACAAAATCCAACACTCATTCATGATAAAAGTCCTGGAAAGAATAGAAATTCAAGGCCCATAACTAAACATATTAAAAGCCATATACAGCAAACCAGTTGCTAACATTAAACTAAATGGAAAGAAACTTGAAGCAATCCTACTAAAACCAGGGACTAGACAAGGCTGCCCACTCTCTCCCTACTTATTCAATATAGTTCTTGAAGTTCTAGCCACAGCAATCAGACAACAAAAGGAGGTCAAGGGGATACAGATCGGAAAAGAAGAAGTCAAAATATCACTGTTTGCAGATGATATGATAGTATATTTAAGTGATCCCAAAAGTTCCACCAGAGAACTACTAAAGCTGATAAACAACTTCAGCAAAGTGGCTGGGTATAAAATTAACTCAAATAAATCAGTAGCCTTCCTCTACACAAAAGAGAAACAAGCTGAGAAAGAAATTAGGGAAACGACACCCTTCATAATAGACCCAAATAATATAAAGTACTTCGGTGTGACTTTAACCAAGCAAGTAAAAGATCTGTACAATAAGAACTTCAAGACACTGAAGAAAGAAATTGAAGAAGACCTCAGAAGATGGAAAGATCTCCCATGCTCATGGATTGGCAGGATTAATATAGTAAAAATGGCCATTTTACCAAAAGCGATCTACAGATTCAATGCAATCCCCATCAATATACGAATCCAATTCTTCAAAGAGTTAGACAGAACAATTTGCAAATTCATCTGGAATAACATAAAACCCAGGATAGCTAAAAGTATCCTCAACAATAAAAGGACTTCAGGGGGAATCACTATCCCTGAACTGAAGCAGTATTACAAAGCAATAGTGCTAAAAACTGCATGGTATTGGTACAGAGACAGACAGATAGACCAATGGAATAGAATTGAAGACCCAGAAATGAACCCACACACCTATGGGCACTTGATTTTTGACAAAGGAGCCAAAACCATCCCATGGAAAAAAGATAGCATTTTCAGCAAATGGTGCTGGTTCAACTGGAGGCAACATGTAGAAGAATGCAGATCGATCCATCCTTATCACCCTGTACAAAGCTTAAGTCCAAGTGGATCAAGGACCTCCACATCAAACCAGACACACTCAAACTAATAGAAGAAAAACTAGGGAAGCATCTGGAACACATGGGCACTGGAAAAAATTTCCTGAACAAAACACCAATGGCTTATACTCTAAGATCAAGAATCAACAAATGGGATCTCATAAAACTGCAAAGCTTCTGTAAGGCAAAGGACACTGTGGTTAGGACAAAACGGCAACCAACAGATTGGGAAACGATCTTTACCAATCCTACAACAGATAGAGGCCTTATATCCAAAATATACAAAGAACTCAAGAAGTTAGACCGCAGGGAGACAAATAACCCTATTAAAAAATGGGGTTCAGAGCTAAACAAACAATTCACAGCTGAGGAATGCCGAATGGCTGAGAAACACCTAAAGAAATGTTCAACATCTTTAGTCATAAGGGAAATGCAAATCAAAACAACCCTGAGATTTCACCTCACACCAGTGAGAATGGCTAAGATCAAAAACTCAGGTGACAGCAGATGCTGGCAAGGATGCAGAGAAAGAGGAACACTCCTCCATTTTTGGTGGGATTGCAGACTGGTACAACCATTCTGGAAATCAGTCTGGAGGTTCCTCAGAAAATTGGACATTGGACTGCCTGAGGATCTAGCTATACCTCTCTTGGGCATATACCCAAAAGATGCCCCAACATATAAAACAGACACGTGCTCCACTATGTTCATCGCAGCCTTATTTATAATAGCCAGAAGCTGGAAAGAACCCAGATGCCCTTCAACAGAGGAATGGATACAGAAAATGTGGTACATCTACACAATGGAATATTACTCAGCTATCAAAAACAACGACTTTATGAAATTGATAGGCAAATAGTTGGAACTGGAAAATATTATCCTGAATGAGCTAACCCAGTCACAGAAAGACATACATGGTATGCACTCATTGATAAGTGGCTATTAGCCCAAATGCTTGAATTACCCTAGATGCCTAGAACAAATGAAACTCAAGACAGATGATCAAAATGTGAAAGCTTCACTCCTTCTTTAAAAGGGGAACAAGAATACCCTTGGCAGGGAAGAGAGAGGCAAAGATTAAAACAGAGACTGAAGGAACACCCATTCAGAGCCTGCCCCACATGTGGCCCATACATATACAGCCACCCAATTAGACAAGATGGATGAAGCAAAGAAGTGCAGACCGACAGGAGCCGGATAGATAGCTCCTGAGAGACACAGCCAGAATACAGCAAATACAGAGGCGAATGCCTGCAGCAAACCACTGAACTGAGAATAGAACCCCCGTTGAAGGAATCAGAGTAAGAACTGGAAGAGCTTGAAGGGGCTCAAGACCCCATATGTACAACAATGCCAAGCAACCAGAGCTTCCAGTCACTAAGCCACTACCTAAAGACTATACATGGACTGACCCTGGACTCTGACCTCATAGGTAGCAATGAATATCCAGTGGAAGGGGAAGCCCTGGGTCCTGCTAAGACTGAACCCCCAGTGAACTAGACTGTTGGGGGGAGGGCGGCAATTGGGGAAGGTTGGGAGGGGAATACCCATAAGGAAGGAGAGGGGGGAGGGGAATGTTTGCCCGGAAATCGGGAAAGGGAATAACACTCGAAATGTATATTAGAAATACTCAAGTTAATAAAAAAAAGTAAAAAAAAAATCAACAAAACCAGAAGCTTGAGAAAATCAACAAGAAAAATAAACACTTAGCCTGACTAACCAGAAGGCACAGAGAGAGATTCTAAATTAACAAAATCTGAAATGAAATGGGAGAGATAACAACAGAATCAGAGGAAATCCAAAAAAATCAACATATCCTACTATGAAAGTCTATATTCAACAAAACTTGAAATCTGGATGAAATGGACAATTTTCTACATGGATGGCGGGTACCAAAGTTAAATCAGGATCAGATAAAACACCTGAACAATCCCAAAACTCCTAAAGAAATAGAAGCAGTTATTAAAAATCTCCCAACGAAAAAAAATCCTTAGACCAGATGGCCTTAGTGTAGAACTCTATCAGACCTTCATAAAAGACCTAAGACCAATACTATCCAAACTTTCCCACATTGTAGAGAGAGATGGAAGATTACACAATCCTATGAAGCCACAATTACACTTATACCTGAACCAGAGACCCAACAAAGAAAGAAAACTTCTGACCAATTTCCCTTATGAATATCAAGGCAAAAATGCTCAATAAAATTTTGGCAAACCAAATACAAGAATACATCATAACAATCATCTGTCGTGATCATGTAGGCTTCATCCAAGGATACAGTGATCGTCCAATACACAGAAATCAGTCAACAAAATCCACAAGATGAACAAACTGAAAGAAAAAAACACATAATCTTCTCATTAGATGCTGAGAAAGCATTTGAAAAAGTTCAACACCCCTTCCTGTTAAGTCTTAGAAATATTAGGAACTCAAAGTCCATATTTAAACATAGTAAAAGTAATATTGAACAAACCTGTAGCCAACATTAAACTAAAGGAGAGAAATGTGAAGCAATCCCACTAAAATCAGGGACTAGACAAGACTACCAACTCTCCCTACTTACTCAGTATAATACTCAAACTCCTAGCCAGAGCAATCAGACAACAAAAGTAGGTCAAAGTGATACAAATTGGAAAGGAAAGAGTCAAAGTATTACTATGTGCAGATAACATGAGAGCATACTTAAGTTACCTCCAAAGTTCCACCAGAGAACTACTAAGCCTGATAAAAAAAAGCTCAGCAAAGTGGCTGGATATAAAATTAAATCAAATAAATCAGTAGCCTTCCTCTACTCAAAGGATAAACAAGCTTAAAAAAATTAGGTAAATGACACTTTTCGCAGTAGTCACAAATAATATAAAATATCTTGGTGTGACTCTAACAAAGGAAGATCTGTCCGACAGGAACTTTAAGTCTCTGAAAAGAAATTGAAGAAGATCTCAGAAGATGGAAAGATCTCCCATGCTTGTGGACTGGCAGATTACTACTGTAAAAATGGACGTCTTGTCCAAAGCAATCTACAGATTCAATATAATCCCCATCAAAATTCCAACTCAATTCTTCATAGAGTTAGAAAGTACAATTCGCAAATTTATTTGGAATAACAAAAAAACCCAGGATAGCTAAAACTATCCTCAACAATAAAACAACTTCTGGGGGAATCACCATCCCTGACCGCAAGCTGTATTACAAAGCAATAGTGATTAAAAACTGTTTGGTATTGATACCGCAACAGGCAGGTAGATCAATGGAATAGAACTGAAGACCCAGAAATGAACCCACACACCTGTGGTCAATTAATCTTTGACAAAGGAGCTAAAACCACTCAGTGGAAAAAAAAAGATAATCATTTTCAGCAAATGGTGCTGGTTCAACTGGATGTCAGCCTGTAGAAGAATGCAAATTGATCCATTCTTATTGCCCTGTACAAAGCTCAAGTGCAACCGGATCAAGGACCTCCCCATAAAACCAGATATACTGAAACTAATAAGAGAGAAAATGTGGAAGAACCTCAAACACATGGGCACTGGGGCAAATTTCTTGAAAAGAACAAAAGTGTCTTATGCTCTGAGATCAAAAGTCAACAAACGGGACTTCATAAAATTTCAAAGCTTCTGTAAGGCAGAGGACAATATCAATAGGACAAAACAGCAATCCACAGATTGGGAAAAGATCCTATAAATGGCTAATATCCAATAAATACAAAGAGCTCAAGAAGTTGGGCTTAAGAGAGCCAAATAACCCTATCAAAAAATGGGGTAGAGGGCTAAACAAAGAATTCTCAGCTAAGGAATATTAAATGGCTGAGAAGAACCTAAAGAAGTATTCAACATCATAAGGTAAATGCAAATCAAAACAACCCTGAGATTCACTTCACACCAGTCAGAATGGCTAAGATAATTAACCCAAAAGATGCTCCAATATATAACAAAGACACATGCTCCACTATGTTCATAGCAGCCACATCATTCCAGCCAAAACTGGGAAACTACCCAGATATCTGTCAACAGAAGAATGGATACAGAGAATGTGGTACATCTACACAATGGAGTATAACTCAGCTATTAAAAACAATGATCTTATGAAATTCATAAGCAAATGGATGGAACTACAAAATGTCATCCTGAGTGAAGTAACCCATTCACAAAAGAACACACATGGTATGCACTCACTGATAAGTGGATATTAGCCCTAAATCTTGAATTATCCAATATCCAATCCACAGACTACATGAAGTTCAAGAAGGACAACCAAAGTGTGGATGCTTTAGTCTTTTTGAGAAGGGGAACAAAATTACTCACAGGAGAAATTTGGAAACAAAGTTTGGAGCAGAGGCTGAAGGAACGGCCAGGCAGAGACTGCCATACATGGGGATACAGCCCATATACAGCTACAAAACCAAGATAATATTGCAGATGCCAAGAAGTACATCCTAACAGGAGTCTGATATAGCTGTCTCCTGAGTGGCTCTGCCAGAGCATGACAAATACAGAGGCAGTTGCTCATAGCCAACCATTGAGCTGAGAACAGCATCCCCAATGGAGGGTTTTAGAGAAAGGACTTAAGTAGCTGAAGGGGTTTGCAACCCCATAAAAAGAACAATATGAACTAGAGCCCCCTCCCAAGAGCTCGCAGAGACTAAACCACCATGCCAAGAGTACACATGGAGTAACCCATGGATCCAGCTGGGTACGTAGCAGAGGATGCCCTTGTTGGGCATCAGTGGGAGGAGAAGTCCTTGGTTCTGGCAATGCTTGATGTCCCAATGTAGGAGAACATCAGGCCAGGGAGGTAGGAGGGGTCGGTTGCATGGGGGAGGGACAACCCTCATAGAATCGAGGGGCAAACATCCCCCTTCCCCCTCCCCTTCCTTATGGGTGTTCCCCTCCCCACCTTCCCCCCATTGCCGCCCTCCCCCCAACAGTCTAGTTCACTGGGGGTTCAGTCTTAGCAGGACCCAGGGCTTCCCCTTCCACTGGTGCTCTTACTAGGATATTCATTGCTACCTATGAGGTCAGAGTCCAGGGTCAGTCCATGTATAGTCTTTAGGTAGTGGCTTAGTCCCTGGAAGCTCTGGTTGCTTGGCATTGTTGTACATATGGGGTCTCGAGCCCCTTCAAGCTCTTCCAGTTCTTTCTCTGATTCCTTCAACGGGGGTCCTATTCTCAGTTCAGTGGTTTGCTGCTGGCATTCGCCTCTGTATTTGCTGTTTTCTGGTTGTGTCTCTCAGGAGCTATCTACATCCGGCTCCTGTCGGTCTGCACTTCTTTGCTTCATCCATCTTGTCTAATTGGGTGGCTGTATATGTATGGGCCACATGTGGTGCAGGCTCTGAATGGGTGTTCCTTCAGTCTCTGTTTTAATCTTTGCCTCTCTCTTCCCTGCCAAGGGTATTCTTGTTCCCCTTTTAAAGAAGGAGTGAAGCATTCACATTTTGATCATCTGTCTTGAGTTTCATTTGTTCTAGGCATCTAGGGTAATTCAAGCATTTGGGCTAATAGCCACTTATCAATGAGTGCGTACCATGTATGTCTTTCTGTGATTGGATTAGCTCACTCAGGATGATATTTTCCAAGAACCCCATTTTTAATAGGGTTATTTATCTCCCTGCGGTCTAACTCCTTGAGTTCTTTGTATATTTTGGATATAAGGCCTCTATCTGTTGTAGGATTGGTAAAGATCTTTTCCCAATCTGTTGATTGCTGTTTTGTCCTAAGCACAGTGTCCTTTGCCTTACAGAAGCTTTGCAGTTTTATGAGGTCCCATTTGTTGATTCTTGATCTTAGAGTATAAGTCAATTTTGTTCTATTCAGGAAATTTTTCCCAGTGCCCATGTGATCGAAACTCTTCCCCACTTTTTCTTCTATTAGTTTGAGTGTATCTGGTTTGATGTCGACGTCCTTGATCTACTTGAACTGGGGCAAATTTTGGAGCAGAGATTGAAGGAGCGACCTTTCAGAGCCTGCCCCACATGTGGCCAGCAAAACTAGAATAGAATGATGAAGCTAAGAAGTATATGCTAACAGGAACCAGATATAGATTTCTCTTGAGAGACACAGCCAGAGCATGTCAAATACAGAGATGAATGCTAACAGCAAACCATTGAACTGAGAATGGAATTCCAATTGGGGGAATTAAAGAAAGGATTGGGAGAGCTGACATGACTTGCAATCCCATTAAAAAAAAAAAAAAAAAAAAAACAATGCCGACCAACCAGAGCTCCCAGGGGCTAGACCACTACCCAAAGACTATGCATAGACTGGTCCACAACTTGAGCTGCACGTGTGGCAGAGAATGGCCTTGTTGGGTACCAATGGAAGGAGAAACCCTTGGTCCTGCCAGGGCTGAACACCCCAGTGCGGGGAAATGTTGGGAGTGATGCCCTTAGAACCCTCCATTATTGGTGTTAATAGTATAGTTAGAGTTAAGTATAACTGGGTTCATGGAAAATCCCCAGCCAGCTGCAGAAGACTAATACAAATCAGGTGATGAGTAAGCCCAGTGATATGGCAAACCTGTGACCTTTCTGAGAAATCAACATCCTTCTGACATCAGCTGACAACACTAGTACTGTCTCCTTGCCTTGCCTAGATGCTTCCCACGTCCCCCCCTCCCTCAGTTACCTCTGCTATGACATAAAGTCAGCCTTGGGAAAAAATAAAATTATCACCTTGATGAGACTCTTGTCTTGGCATCCTTCTTCACCTCTCTTGTCCCGCATTCTCTCCTAGGTGGTTCCCAACCTCCACTGACTACCTTGCAGGCCGGGGCAAACTGGAACCCAGATGTGAGGCTTTTGGAGGTCACAGAGGTGAGAATGCTGCTCACCAGGGAAGGAAAGGCCTATCTGTTCATCACCAAAGCACCAGAGAATGACTTTGGTTTGAAGATGCCACGGTGCCCACCGTGAGACAGTCTGGGAGATTGGAGAGCAGGGGCAGATCTTAAGGTAAGTTTAAGTGATGGGACAAGCATTTTAAAGTCACCTTTTGTGACAGGACTCGAGAAGTCATTCAAGATGTGAGGAATGGGGTTTAGAAAAAAGAAATTTAAAGATTTTTCTTAGACTTTGTAGGAAATATTTTTCCATGATTCCCCCAGGAGGGAACAATTGATGCAAAATATAGTGCAGAGTTAGTGATTGTTTTAAAGACTATTATGAGACTTTTGACCCTGAAAAAAATTCCAATCACTGCCTTCAGTGGCCAGACCTTCAACACTTGCTCAAACAAGGAGAACATTCATTAAGAGATCTTTCTTTTCGGGATCCTTCCTCCCTCCCCTTATCCGCTGGCCCTATTAAAGAGAGGAGTCACTCTCTAGCATTAAGTCACCTTCCCTGTCAGTCATCATTGACATGGAAAGTGCCTCTGATCTTATTCCCACAGCAGCCAGTTCCTGCCCCTGTGGTCAAAATGCTCCTGGTTAGGGTGCAGGGGAGCCCCTGAAGTAGTTCCAGAGAGAGTCTGCAGCAGACCGAGAAAAACTTTGTTTTGCCACACAGAATTCACAACAGGCTTTGTCTGTGTTTACCCTAGGATGATATCAGGAGAAAGGCTTGGCATGGGCTCTTCAGCCTACTCCAACTGAAGGCTGTGACTAAGGTCAAGATCAATGTTTTCTTTTCCATGGGCCTTTAAACCAGTGAGACAGCTTGGTGAAGGACTGCTACTGACGTCCTGGAATTCAGAGGCACAGGGAGGGCTATAGTTCTATGAAAGGTCAATGTTCCAGTGTTAGCAATCTCTTTATTGGATGTAAAAGGCAGGAAGCCCAGCTCAACTATGACCCCTGCCTAAGGAATGGCAGCAGAAAGAGTCCTTATACCAGGTTAGCCAGTTATCTCTAACTATAGCTTGCTCTCTGATATCTGAGGCTCCAATCTGATCACACCTGGGTGAGCCTCCTTTCAACACTCTAGGAGCCCAGAGGGCTTTTCTTCCATGGTCTCCTGGCTCAAGGTCACCAGGTGTGTCCGAAAGCCTGGAAAAAACTTCCCCCTAAATCTGGCTTTTCTTCCGTGCTCACCAAGGTGCTCCAGGGAGCTGACAAAACATACAATTCTTTTGTCAGCCACTTGGCATCTAGCACCCAGGTCCTAACCATCTTTCCATCCTTTTGTTATTAATTCTTACAGGAAGGCTAGCATCATTTAGAGGCTGGGTCTCTTGAGAAGTAGAGCCACTGAGCTGACACTGAAGGGAGGTACTCCTTAAGGGAGAATCTAAGTCCAGAGAGACAGCTGAAAACAGGTTCCAGCTGCCCCTCTGCTTGCACTTCTGTTTCACAGGCACAAAGCCTGTGCTCATTTTTGCACTGGCCTTTTCATCCCAAGAAAGCTTCCTCATTTAGCTGTGTGACTGAATGCTATTTGTCACCTGATCTGATTTTTCCACCAGCTCTCAACGGGCCAACCCCTAGCTTTCTTGCCTGGCCCCTTTCCCCTGTTCTTAACAATTTTTATCACCTAATACACTGCATTGTTTGACCTATAATACCTCCCATCCTACTAATATGCATGTCCCAGATTCCCATTGTGAATGTTCTAATTCTAAAACAAGGAGATGGTGCATACCCCTAAATATTAAATTTACTTCTGAGGGTTTAAACCAGGATTGGACACATGGATATACTTGGGGTCTTAGAATGTTTCATTCAGGTGCCAATGTAGGGATAATATTTACAATAAAATTGTTAAAAAGAGCCTGTGCATTCCTACTCCCTGGATTCTGGGCATTCACCCCAAGAAGGATCCCATGGAAGTGCTGAACATGGTGCAGGGCACATGTGTCTTCATCTACAGCCTGCACTCCACCAAGAGGAGCTGCTTGCTCAAAGAACTGTACCACTTTGAGTCCATTGCCATTGCACAAAAAAATTGGAAGCTCTACCACCCACTCCATGACAGCTGAGATATGAATTCTTCCACAATGTGATATCTTTCGTAGGGTTTGGCTTTTTGGATAACACAATTATGATTGTTGCAGGAACTCAAATTGAATTGTCTATTGGAATTATTTTGAGAATCTCAACAATGGCAGTCAACATGTTTTCTTTTCCTTCAAAGTATCAACATATATAACTTTTAGTCATTGGTACTGTACTGTACTGACTTGGGGTTTGCTTATTTCTTACATAACCTGCGTGGAATACCTATTTATGTCTTTATTTTTTCCTGATGGTTATAATTTAATGCTGAGGTTTCTCCAAATTATTTAAGATGTTTAATATCAGTTAAAATTGTAAATCCCTGCCTGGTGGTATCCTTTCTGTGATATTTCACGGTAAACATTTACAATCATATGAATTCATTAAGTTTTTTAACTTCCACATCTATCCAAAATGGAGCAGTGTTTTAAGTATATATGACTATTTTAATTTCAACCCACACTGTCTTTAAGAGTCATAGGTTAATCAGAAAGAAAAATTGTCTGGCCCCCTTTTACATAAACCATACATGCTAACAAGTGTACTTATTTCTGATTGGCTTTTTATCTTTAATTTCCCAACTATGAGCAATCACAGTGAACTCTAGTTTGTGAGAGAAAGACAGTGCTTGGATGTTTCTTGTGTCTTAGAAGAGGATTAAAGAAAGCATGAAAAAGAGAAAATGAGAAAGAGAAAAAGCTAAGAGCTGGTATCAAAACTGGTTCTCCACCTCCCCTTGGTTGTCCACCCTGCTTCCCTCACTGTTGAGCCCCCTAGTAGGCCTTCTTTTGCTTATATCTTTTGGCCCTTGGGCACTTAATTGTTTAACCAGCTTTGTTAAACAACAGGTAGAAAAATATGGCAGCAAAACTTATTCAGGTATATATCACAGGCTAGATATGGAGGATGCCTTTGGTGAGGGCCAAGCCCACTTACACATCTCTCCCAGCTCAGGCAAAGACCTTTTTGTCCTCGAGTCAAATGAGGCCAACATTCTTTACTGCCTGCTGTCCTGATGCCCTTGCTAAAACATCAACGAATCATCACCCCTACATGCTGAGCTGGACAGTCAATGACAGGTAAGAGAGAGATATATTCATGAATAAAGGGCCTAAGACAGGAGGGCAGCCACTAGCTGCTGCCTTATCCCATGATGGACCGTGGCCATGAGATTCTCTTGGTCATGTGATAAATATCACTCCAACCTAAGACAGACGCAGTTCCTGAGGGGCTCATTCCAGGACAGTACAGCCATTGGTAACCTTTTCATTTGATTATAAGGAAAGGGGAGATGTTGGGAGTGATGCCCTTAAAACCCTCCATTATTGATATCAATAGTATAGTTAGAGTTAAGTATGACTCGGTTCATGGAAAATCCCCAGCCAGCTGCAGAAGACTAATACAAATCTGGTAGTCAGGATACCCAGTGATATGTCAAGCCTCGACCTTTCTGAGAAACCAACATCCTGCTAACTAATGATATGACAAACCTGTAACCTTTCTGAAAAACCAACTCCTGTTGACATCAGCTGACCACAAGAGTACTGTCTCCTTGGCTTGCCTAGATGCTTCCCACATCCCCCCTCCCTCTGTTACCCCTGCTATGGTATAACATCAGCCTTGGGAAAAAATAAAATTATCACCTTGATCAGACTCTTGTTTTGGCATCCTTCTTCACCTCTCTTGTGCCCCATTCTCTCCTAGGTGGTCCCCAACCTCCTTTGTCTGCCTTGTGGGCTGGGGCAGTATGTTGGGGGTGAGGCAGGGTGATGGGGAGGGGAGCACCCTTGTGGAGTATAGGGATGGGAATGGGATGGGGGCTTGTCTCCAGAGGCCAAGAAAGGGAATAACATTTGAAATGTAAATTTTAATAAAATCCAATAAAAGAAAAATGAAGAAGAAAAAGAAAGAAATGAGAACATGAAGTGTCCCCGCCAGCAGGGACCCAGTAATTCAGGGTCCCAAAGAGGCTTTCTACCTGTGGGCCAAATGGGGGTTAAGAGAAGGAGGAGACCAAGCAAAAGTTCTGTTGTCAAGGTCTCGTTTATTGGGGTGAACGTTACAGCTTTTAAGGCTTTCAGGTAGGGGGAGTGTCCTTTGTGAAACACGAAGGATGGAGATGCAAAGGTATAGGCAGTGATAGCAGGAGGCAAAGAGGTCAAGCAGTAGACGATGAGGTCAGGCGGTGGAGACACCGGGTGTTGACTCAGGAGATAACTGGTATCTGCTCGAGCTGAGGCATCCCTTGAATGTTATCTTCCTGTGCCATAAATTCATGGCAGAGGCTTTTGTCCAATAATCTTAAGACTCATTAGGGGTGAATATCTATGGCCAAACAGTCCAGAGTCACCTAGCCACTTTGAGCCATGAGGTCAAAAAGCGGCCAGGCCCAAATCCAATACGGTTCCCTACAATGAAGGGAGTCAACACTCCAACTGAGACCTAGAAGAGTTATACCTTCAACAAGCTCTGCAGCTAAACCTGGGCAGATTCTTTTTGCTAACTCTGTATTCAAAGTCTTCCCTAAGGTCTAAAGTATAGATTCCAGGCCATTAATATTTTTTAAGAACCAGCATATCTCATTTGGTGAGTAATAAGCCATCATTGATCTTTTAGTTTCTTGATGATAGTCTGTGGCTGAATCCATTTCATCACATTTTATACATAATAATTCAATATGATGGAGCTCTCTCCTCTACGTCAAAGGTTTTTGTGTTGCCAACCAAATGGTAACAAGTTTTCTGTAGCCTTTTACATTGTTTCTGTGTTCATGCCAGCCTATACATGCATATTGAAGGACTGCCTTTGTGATATTTGAAAACAAATGTAATAATAGATTCATAAGAAAGAATATTATATTAAAAATCTACTTTCAAGTAAAAATATATTCAACATAAAATAAAACAAAACTTCTCTGAGAAGTAAAGTATGTTTTAAATGTTCAGTATATGGAGGACAACAGAAAATACAACTCTGCATACTACTTAACACTATGAACAAGACAATAGTAATTTACAGTATAAGAGAGCATATATATACACCTGCTTGCCTAGGGCCAAAGTTCAAGGCACTGGGCAGAAATGAATTTGAGGAGATACAAAACTCTGTTAGGGTTTGATGTTCTTACAGTTTGTGTTTCTACTGCTGTGATGAAACACCACTACCAAAACAAGAACAAACTTGAGGAGGAAAGGGATCCTTTTTGCTTATAGTTCCACATTGCAGTCTACCACTGAAGGGAGACAGAACAAAAACTAAAGCCTTGCATGAATGTGCAAGTAGGAGCTGATGCAAAGGCTATAGATGGCTGCATCTTTCTGAAAGCTCCAAGTGGCTTGGTGCCTGCTTTCTTACATAATCTAGCATTACCACCCCAGGGGTAGTAACACCCATGATGTAACACGCATCAACAACTAATTTAGAAAATGCCCTGTAGGCTTGTCTACAGCCAAAAGATATGGGGGCATTTTATCAATGGATGTCCTCTATTCTCAGATGACTCCAGCATGTGTTAAGATGACATTGTGACCTTCTTGAGCTCAGTGGCTCTATAAGAGGTATACATATTTGTTAAAACTTGTTTTACTTGTGACTTACAATGAGTATATTTTGTTATATACATACTCCCCCAGCAAGATTTTAATTTTTTAATATCAGAAAAATGTCAAAAGTCAATAACATTTTCAGAACTAAAGAACACCACAGGTGAATGCATGGCATAATCTTAAACATGAGTAAATATTAACATGACATCAGAAAGCTGACAAATATGAATATGGATTATAAATTAGATCATATTATTACAAAAATACCACATTCCTTGAATTTTACTATTCAATATGATGCTATAAAAGAAATTGCTTGCTTTTAGAAAATATTTATGGACAGTTTAATATTATTATATCATCATCATCCTCATAATCAGATTTCATGACACAGAATACCACACTAAGGCCCACAATTGCCACAAACATATTATGTAGACAAGACTGTCTTCAAACTTATGTACCTATAAAATTATAAGTCTGAACCATTGCATTCAGGTGGCCTAAATAAATATTACTGCAAATATGGGGTTTCTGTTTATTACCAAATGCATCAGTTTGATGAGAGAGAGAGAGAGAGAGAGAGAGAGAAAGAGAGAGAGAGAGAGAGAGAGAGAGAGAGAGAGAGAGAGAATGAGAACACATGAACTATGATAGGTTGTATGGGTTCATTGAACTACTCTGGTAACTATTCATCAAGTCTAAAATTATATTTTACAGCAAATAAAAATATTTTCAGGTTAATTCTTCTACCTCCATAAACATAAAAAGTTATCAACCAACAAAGAGTAACTGCATCCTATTTCTTAAGTGTGATGTCAGAGCAACAGGATATTGAAATGGATTATCCTAGTGATGATGAAGAATGTGTGTGATTGTAAGAGTTCTGTATTTGGTTCTGTGCATAATTCGAGAAACAGAGAGTGATACTTCGAATCTTAGAGCAAAGGGTATATATTCTCCAGACACAAGCTTCTCTATTTACCAGAAAGGACGATGGCTTCTGTTATGTTAAGTCAGATACATTTCCTCACTTTCCCCTTCATCACTCTGCAGATCAAGCTGCTTTCTGTGAATAAATGAGTCTGCTGTTAAGTAGTCACAAATCTTCACAGCAAACAAACAAAGATGAGCATATTCTGTTTTTACCTTTGGTTGACACAGGTCACTAAAATAGGGAATATATTCAATCTCTTTTCACATATACAGCCACAGGTTTTAGCACAGTCTTCATTATCTATTTGAAATGAACTTAGAAATGCACAATTTCCTCTGTCATGTCCTAAATTCACTCCAGCCACATCACTGTAAAACAAACAAACAAAAATAATGGACAGCAATTTTCACTTGAAGCTTATACTGATTTAGACGATTATTTTTAAATTAAAATGTATTGACTAAAATGTGGAGAATATGAAATTAGTAAGTGTATCACTAAAAGTTTTTCATTTTCTCTAAACTCTCAAAAATAGTCTTGGTTCAGTGACATGGCTCAAAGGGTACAAACCTTTCACAACAAGTCTGACAATCTGAGATCAGAGTCCAGATATTAAAGAGTAGAACATTAGAAGTGACTCCTTCAACTTCCCTCTAATACACTTGTGCTCTGACATGTGCCTACACATATGCACACCTTCACACAAAAACAAATAAATGGAGAGACCTCACCACCTGGTCAGGTGGGCACTCCTGAGGCTGCAGAGCAGAAAAGACCACCAACACTGCCCACCCATGCCCACATCCCTGGCCCAAGAGGAAACTGTATACGGCCTCTGGGTTCCCGTAGAGGAGGGCCCAGGAGCAGCAGGACCGCTGCGTCTGAGACACCACCAGAATCTGAAGAGACCTACCGGATAAACAGTTCTCTGCACCCAAATCCCATGGGAGGGAGAGCTAAACCTTCAGAGAGGCAGACATGCCTGGGAATCCAGAAGAGACTGCACTCTGCACACATCTCTGACACCAGAGGAAAACACCAAAGGCCATCTGGAACGCTGGTGCATGGAAGCTCCCAGAAAGGGCACCGCAGATCTTCCTGGTTGCTGCCGCCACGGAGAGCTCATAAGCAGGACCCCACGAGCAAACTGGAGCCTCGGAACCACAGGTAAGACCAACTTTTCTGCTGCAACTGACCTGCCTGGTGAACTCCAGACACAGGCCCACAGTAACAGCTGAAGACCTGTAGATAGGAAAAACTACATGCCCAAAAGCAGAACACTCTGTCCCCATAACTAGCTGAAAGAAAACAGGAAAACAGGTCTACAGCACTCCTGACACACAGGCTTTTAAGACAGTCTAGCCACTGTCAGAAATAGCAGAACAAAGTAACACTAGAGATAATCTGATGGCGAGAGGCAAGCGCAGGAACCCAAGCAACAAAAACCAAGAATACATGGCATCATCAGAGCCCAATGCTCCTGCCAAAGCAAACACAGAATATCCAAACACACCAGAAAAGCAACATCTAGTTTCAAAATCATATTTGATCATGATGCTGGAGGACTTCAAGAAAGACATGAAGAACTCTCTTAGAGAAACACAGGAAAACATTAATAAACAAGTAGAAGCCCATAGAGAGGAATCGCAAAAATCCCTGAAAGAATTCCAGGAAAACACAATCAAACAGTTGAAGGAATTAAAAATGGAAATAGAAGCAATCAAGAAAGAACACATAGAAACAACCCTGGATATAGAAAACCAAAAGAAGAGACAAGGAGCTGTAGATACGAGCTTCACCAACAGAATACAAGAGATGGAAGACAGAATCTAAGGAGCAGAAGATTCCATAGAAATCATCGACTCAACTGTCAAAGATAATGTAAAGTGGAAAAAGCTACTGGTCCAAAACATACAGGAAATCCAGGACTCAATGAGAAGATCAAACCTAAGGATAATAGGTAGAGAAGAGAGTGAAGACTCCCAGCTCAAAGGACCAATAAATATCTTCAACAAAATCATAGAAGAAAACTTCCCTAACCTAAAGAAAGAGATACCCATAGGCATACAAGAAGCCTACAGAACTCCAAATAGATTGGACCAGAAAAGAAACACCTCCCGTCACATAATAGTCAAAACTCCAAAGGCACAAAATAAAGAAAGAATATTAAAAGCAGTAAGGGAAAAAGGTCAAGTAACATATAAATGCAGACCTATCAGAATCACACCAGACTTTTCGCCAGAAACTATGAAAGCCAGAAGATCCTAGACAGATGTCATACAGACCATAAGAGAACACAAATGCCAGCCCAGGTTACTGTATCGTGCAAAACTCTCAATTAACATAGATGGAGAAACCAAGATATTCCATGACAAAACCAAATTTACAAAATATCTTACTACAAATCCAGCACTACAAAGGATAATAAATAGTAAAGCCCAACATAAGGAGGCAAGCTATACCCTAGACGAAGCAAGAAACTAATCACCTTGGCAACAAAACAATGAGAAGAAAAGCACACAAACATAACCTCATATCCAAATATGAATATAACAGGAAGCAATAATCACTATTCCTTAATATCTCTCAATATCAATGGCCTCAACTCCCCAATAAAAAGACATAGATTAACAAACTGGATATGCAACGAGGACCCTGCATTCTGCCTCCTACAGGAAACACACCTCAGAGACAAAGAAAGACACTACCTCAGAGTGAAAGGCTGGAAAACAACTTTCCAAGCAAATGGTCAGAAGAAGCAAGCTGGAGTAGCCATTCTAATATGAAATAAAATCAATTTTCAACTAAAAGTCATCTAAAAAGATAAGGAAGGATACTTCATATTCATCAAAGGAAAAATCCACCAAGATGAACTCTCAGTCCTAAATATCTATGCCCCAAATACAAGGGCACCTACATACGTAAAAGAAACCTTACTAAAGCTCAAAACACACATTGCACCACACACAGTAAAAGTAGGAGATTTCAATACCCGACTCTCATCAATGGACAGATCATGGAAACAGAAATTAAACAGAGACGTAGACAGACTAAGAGAAGTCATGAGCCAAATGGACTTAACAGATATTTATAGAACATTCTATCCTAAAGCAAAAGGATATACCTTCTTCTCAGCTCCTCATGGTACTTTCTCCAAAATTGACCATATAATTGGTCAAAAAACAGGCCTCAACAGTTACAGAAAGATAGAAATAATCCCATGCGTGCTACCAGACCACGAAGGCCTAAAACTGGTCTTCAATAACAATAAGGGAAGAAAGCCCACATATACGTGGAAATTGAACCATGCTCTACTCAATGATAACCTGGTCAAGGAAGAAATAAAGAAACAAATTAAAGACCTTTTAAAATTTAATGAAAACGAAGGTACAACATACCCAAACTTATGGGACACAATGAAAGCTGTGCTAAGAGGAAAACTCATAGCGCTGAGTGCCTGCAGGAAGAAACAGAAAAGAGCATATGTCAGCAGCTTGACAGCACACCTAAAAGCTCTAGAACAAAAAGAAGCAAATACACCCAGGAGGAGTAGAAGGCAGGAAATAATCAAACTCAGAGCTGAAATCAACCAAGTAGAAACAAAAAGGACCATAGAAAGAATCAACAGAACCAAAAGTTGGTTCTTTGAGAAAAACAACAAGATAGATAAAACCTCCAGACTAACCAGAGGACACAGAGAGTGTGGCCAAATTAACAAAATCAGAAATGAAAAGGGAGACATAACTACAGATTCAGAGGAAATTCAAAAAATCATCAGATCTTACTATAAAAGCCTATATTCAACAAAACTTGAAAATCTGCAGGAAATGGACAATTTCCTGGACAGATACCAGGTACCGAAGTTAAATCAGGAATAGATAAACCAGTTAAACAACCCCATAACTCCTAAGGAAGTAGAAGCAGTCATTAAAGGTCTCCCAACCAAAAAGAGCCCAGGTACAGACGGGTTTAGTGCAGAATTCTATCAGACCTTCATAGAAGACCTCATAGCAATATTATCCAAACTATTCCACAAAATTGAAACAGATGGAGCACTACCAAATTCCTTCTATGAAGCCACAATTACTCTTATACCTAAACCACACAAAGACCCAACAAAGAAAGAGAACTTCAGACCAATTTCCCTTATGAATATCGACGCAAAAATACTCAATAAAATTCTGGCAAACCGAATCCAAGAGCACATCAAAACAATCATCCACCGTGATCAAGTAGGCTTCATCCCAGGCATGCAGGGATGGATTAATATACGGAAAACCATCAACGTGATTCATTATATAAACAAACTGAAAGAACAAAACCACATGATCATTTCATTAGATGCTGAGAAAGCATTTGACAAAATTCAACAGCCCTTCATGACAAAAGTCCTGGAAAGAATAGGAATTCAAGGCCCATACCTCAACATAGTAAAAGCCATATACAGCAAACCAGTTGCTAACATTAAACTAAATGGAGAGAAACTTGAAGCAATCCCACTAAAATCAGGGACTAGACAAGGCTGCCTACTCTCTCCCTACTTATTCAATATAGTTCTTGAAGTTCTGGCCAGAGCAATCAGAGAACAAAAAGAGGTCAAGGGGATACAGATCGGAAAAGAAGAAGTCAAAATATCACTATTTGCAGATAATATGATAGTATATTTAAGTGATCCCAAAAGTTCCACCAGAGAACTACTAAAGCTGATAAACAACTTCAGCAAAGTGGCTGGGTATAAAATTAACTCAAATAAATCAGTAGCCTTCCTCTATACAAAAGAGAAACAAGCCGAGAAAGAAATTAGGGAAACCACACCCTTCATAATAGACCCAAATAATATAAAGTACCTCGGTGTGACTTTAACCAAGCAAGTAAAAGATCTGTACAATAAGAACTTCAAGACACTAAAGAAGGAAATTGAAGAAGACCTCAGAAGGTGGAAAGATCTCCCATGCTCATGGATTGGCAGGATTAATATAGTAAAAATGGCCATTTTACCAAAAGCAATCTACAGATTCAATGCAATCCCCATCAAAATACCAATCCAATTCTTCAAAGAGTTAGACAGAACAATTTGCAAATTCATCTGGAATAACAAAAAACCCAGGATAGCTAAAGCTATCCTCAACAATAAGAGGACTTCAGGGGGAATCACTATCCCTGAACTCAAGCAGTATTACAGAGCAATAGTGATAAAAACTGCATGGTATTGGTACAGAGACAGACAGATAGACCAATGGAATAGAATTGAAGACCCAGAAATGAACCCACACACCTATGGTCACTTGATTTTTGACAAAGGAGCCAAAACCATCCAATGGAAAAAAGATAGCATTTTCAGCAAATGGTTCTGGTTCAACTGGAGGGCAACATGTAGAAGAATGCAGATCGATCCATGCTTTTCACCCTGTACAAAGCTTAAGTCCAAGTGGATAAAGGACCTCCACATCAAACCAAAAATGGGGTTCACAGCTAAACAAAGAATTCACAGCTGAGGAATGCCGAATGGCTGAGAAACACCTACAGAAATGTTCAACATCTTTATTCATAAGGGAAATGCAAATCAAAACAACCCTGAGATGTCACCTCACACCAGTGAGAATGGCTAAGATCAAAAACTCAGGTGACAGGAAATGCTGGCGAGGATGCGGAGAAAGAGGAACATTCCTCCATTGTTGGTGGGATTGCAGACTGGTACAACCATTCTGAAAATCAGTCTGGAGGTTCCTCAGAAAATTGGACATTGAACTGCCTGAGGATCCAGCTATACCTCTCTTGGGCATATACCCAAAAGATGCCCCAACATATAAAAAAGACACATGCTCCACTATGTTCATCGCAGCCTTATTTATAATAGCCAGAAGCTGGAAAGAACCCAGATGCCCTTCAACAGAAGAATGGATACAGAAAATGTGGTACATCTACACAATGGAATATTACTCAGCTATCAAAAACAATGACTGTATGAAATTCATATGCAAATGGTTGGAACTGGAAAATATCATCCTGAGTGAGGTAACCCAATCACAGAAAAACACACATGGTATGCACTCATTGATAAGTGGCTATTAGCCCAAATGCTTGATTTACCCTAGATGCCTAGAACAAATGAAACTCAAGACGGATGATCAAAATGTGAATGCTTCACTCCTTCTTTAAAAGGGGAACAAGAATACCCTTGGCAGGGAATAACGAGGCAAAGATTAAAACAGACACAGAAGGAACACCCATTCAGATCCTGCCCCACATGTGGCCCATACATATACAGCCAACCAATTAGACAAGATGGATGAAGCAAAGAAGTGCAGGCCGACAGGAGCTGGATGTAGATCGCTCCTAAGAGACACAGCCAGAATACAGCAAACCCAGAGGCGAATGCCAGCAGCAAACCACTGAAGTGAGAAAAGGACCCCCGTTGAAGGAATCAGAGAAAGAACTCGAAGAGCTTGAAGGGGCTCGAGACCCCATATGTACAACAATGCCAAACAACCAGAGTTTCCAGGGACTAAGCCACACCTAAAGACTATACATGGACTGACCCTGGACTCTGACCTCATAGGTAACAATGAATATCCTAGTAAGAGCACCAATTTAAGGCGAAGCCCTGGGTCCTGCTAAGACTGAATCCCCAGTGAACTAGATTGTTGGGGGGAGGGCGGCAATGGGGGGAGGATGGGGAGGGGAACACCCAAAAGAAGGGGATGCGGGAGGGGGATGTTTACCTGGAAACCGGGAAAGGGAATAACACTCGAAATGTATATAAGAAATACTCAAGTTACTTAAATAAATAAATAAATAAATAAATAAATAAATAAATAAATAAATGTAATAAATATAGAAATTTGACCACAACTCAAGTTCTTATTTATTCTACATTGTTGATTTTTAATCCTTAAGTAATACACAGTTTCAGTATCACTAAGAGATGATTTTAGAGTATGTTTGCCTATGATATCTTTGCAATAATGACAAATAAAAAGAAGAAATAAACATGAGGCACAAAGAAAAGATCTTCTCTGCCTGTATTTAAAAAGAAAGGTGTAGAGGGAGTAAAATCACAGAGGAGAGGGTGATACTGTTATTTTAGTTTATTTCCTCCCCCATCCCCACTCATAGATAATGAATCTTGACTGAAATAATCTGATTAACTGACTTCCTTGTATTCAACGTCCTGTAATCTCTGCAGGGTGGTACATTGATACTAAAAATTCCTTATTGTGAAAATAATTTAAAATGAAGATATGTACCGTGAAATGGCTACCTCATGTAGACAGGCAGGACTCCCAGGGGAGCAATAAGGCCTTCAAATCACCCACAAAACCTTCAACCCAAACTCTGTCCTACCTCCAAATAGTGCAGGGAGTAAGATGAAGCAGACACTGAGGAAATGGCCAAACAATGGCTGGCCTAACTTGAGACCCATCCCATAGGCAAGAACTAATCTCTGGCACTATTAAGGATACTCTGCTATGATTGCCAACAGGTGCTTTGAAAAACTGTTCTCTGAGAGTCTCCACCCAGCAGCTGACTGAAACAGATGCAGAGACCACCAAACATTTGATTGAGTTTGGGACTTCTTGTGGAAGAGTTGGGAGAAAAATTGAGGGAGCCTGAAGACGTAAGGACCCCATAGAAAGCCTAACAGAGTCAATTAACCTGGACCCTTGGGGTATCCCAGAGACTGAAATACAAACTAAAAATTATAAATGGACTGGACCTAGATTCATGCCCTCCAAGCACATATGTAGCAGATGTACAGCTTGGTCTTATACAGACTGAGACTGCAGCAGAGCTGAGACTCCAAAAGTATAAGCAGAACATGGCATAAAGTCATTATCCTAAAAGACAGGACAAGATGAATAAATCAATCGATAAAAAAATGATCATTCAAATACTAAATAATGTGTGCAGATGGATGCACTGGTGTACAATTGTAGTCTCATCATATGGGAGGCAGAGGCAGGAAGATGAGAATATGTCTGCTGGGCAATGCAGGGAGATTGAATCAGACTAACGGACTGAAAATCTCTGCCAGAGAAGATGAACCAGGGAAAGAAATCCACAGAACTCCACAGGGATGAAATATCAAAGGAAAAAAGCAGAGGACACCAACATACATGCCATAAGAAAATGCTTGTGGTAGTTACAAAAACCTTCTGACCATTGAACATCCTTACTAAAGACATGGTCCTGGACCTAGAAAGCACAACATTAGCAAGGAACATTTCTAAAGCATAGCCAAGATCCACAAATATCTCTTAACCTGGATGCAGGCATTATCTCAGCCCCTGGCACCTCATATCAAATGCTACCACCTGCCAAATTCACTTTCAGTCTACAAACAAAATTGTTAACTCTGTGACATTGGAAAACAGCAGAAATCCAAAAGCTTGGGTACAGATGCAGGGAGAGTAGAGCTAGCCTAGGTGAAATGATCCTTCTTTTAGAAAACCAAAATTAATTGTAATGCTATTAATCTGAATGGTTTCATCATACTAATACAACTTATAAGGCCATATGTCCTCCGGCCTTCTCTGTGAAAACTAGCTTGAGGATGTTATAGGAAAGCAAGGATGTTATTTTCCCTTCTTATTTGGAACTTAGTTGTCCACACTTGCAGGGCCACATTTAAATAGAAATGAACAGACATCCCATGTTCCCAGGAACTGAATGAAAGATCCTGAGAAAGTTACCACTGTTGGTACCATGGCTAAAATAGTTTCTTCATCTGTGTCAGAAGAAATTCAAAGAATGCCACAAAGAAACTGACATCATGAACAAAAGCCATCAGAAACCAATAGAACTCCAGATACTAACACCACCACATAACAATTATAAATAAGTTTGGTTGATATCTTTGAAGAGAAAAAGAACAGTACAGAGCACAGGCACACCAGCCTGTCATCCCAGCCCCTGGAGACATAAGGGTCAGGAGTGCTGCCTGTCTGACATGAATCCCAAACTCAAAACAACAAAAAACAATAAATGAGTTTTAAATTCTATGAAGTCAAATTTATAACCAGATAGCAACATCATTTAATGATAAACACAGAATTCCTAGGGAGATACTTCAATATTTAGTATTCTAAAAACATCAATAACAGAGGCATGACCAATTTGTGATCTGAAAGTAGAAGGAGGTATCTGAGTATTAAGAATCAAATGCTGATGAGTCCAGGAGGAAGAATACAAAAGGAAAAAAAGAGTAGATTATCCAATACTAAGAATGTATGAAAAGACCTTATTAAAACCCATTACATATTAAGCACAGAGTTGACCAACACAAAACACTGTTTAGTGTGTGTTTGGGGGTTTGGAGTTATTTGTTTCCAGAATTTTTCTCTTATTGTTTTTGTTTGTTTATTTGATTTGATTTTCAATTTTATGTTTTTAATTGTGCAAGGAGAGAGAGAGAGAGAGAGACAGAGACAGAGACAGAGACAGAGACAGAGAGACAGAGACAGAGACAGAGACAGACAGAGAGACAGAGAGACAGAGAGAGACAGAGTTCAAAGAACATGAAGTTAGGTAGAGAGGTAAGGACAGTCTTTGAGAACCTAAGCTCTAGAAAACCTGATCAAAACATATTCTACGAAAAAATAGTAACAAAAATACAACTTTGAAAAGTAGTTAGAATCACAGAAAGTATGACTTATTAAATGAAAATCAAAGTGTAAGGCAGGGGATAAATTCAGAGGAATTATTGGCCAGACCATAGAGGCCTCCAGAATATCACCAGGTATTGACATTGCCTTTACAACATTATTACCAACACAATTACATGGTAACAACCGACTGCTGAAGACACCACACACTTGGATGTCAGGACATAGAGAAATCCATCATAAACCAATCAGATGGAAATCATTTCCCCTGTACTAGTTTTCATAAGGTCAGAAGGTCTTTAGCAGGCTACAGGGAAAAAAAGATATGAATAGACTCCAGCACTGGTCCCTGCATGCAACCATACTGATCTGCTAGTCAAGGAGTGTTCAATTTTAATATTTTTACAAGATAACTTGCTACTTTCCTATTGGAGTTGAGGCCTTTACCACATGAGGAATGTCATGTTTGGTATTGTACTAGAAATCCACTCTATGACTGGGGAGGTCACAGGCTCTACAATGAAAGCTACTACAATAAGTTTGCTAAGTGGTCAGGGATCAGACTGCATTCTTCACACTTGTGTTCATACCTTAGACATTGGCTGCTCTCAGCCTTGGTCAAAGAAGAGTCTTTATGCTTTGGGCAGTACAGAGCTGTAGAACTAGTCAAAGTGCTGATGAGAAGAGAATATCCACTCAGCCCAAAAGCAGACAATGTCACAAACCCTGTTCCCCAAACACAATCAATAAGAATCAGGGAACAACAAAGAAGAAGTAGAAAAACTCAGAGAAAGGGAAAGCCTTGTGCAATTCTTCCTGCCTTCTGGACATGACAAGGCTATCCCACAACTCACAAAATGGGAGCACGTGTAGTTACCCACGTGAGACCTGCCTCCCAAATTCTGTATAGATGTGGAGGGCCCTCTGCCCTTAATGAATTACTATTGTTAGTTGACAGCTTCTAGAAAAGGAAGATTCAATTCTTTATGGAGGGTGTGGTGACTGGTGGGTTTCCTTGCTCCAGTGAAATACTATGCACCTATTTACAGTTAATTAAGAAAAACTGGGTTAGCAGGGAACCTATTAAGGCACATGAAGGTGAAGCTTGATAGGCTCAAAGAGAATGAATATGATCAAATTTCATTCTATGCATGTATAATATTTCTTTCCTTTTCTTTATTTTATATTACGTTTTGTTGATGGTGGTGGTTTTTCAAGACAGAGTCTCTCTCTCTCTCTCCCTCTCTCTCTCTCTCTCTCTCTCTCTCTCTCTCTCTCTCTCTCTCTCTCTCTCTCTCTCTCTCTCTGAAGCCCTGGTTGTCTTGGATTTCATTCAGCAGACCAGGCTGGCCTTGAACTCAAAGATCCACCTACCTCTGACTCTCTGGATATCTCCCAAGGACAAGTATTAACATCATGTATCACTACAAGTAACATGCCTTTTAAAGAGATTACTAGAAAAAAATATTATTAAGAAAATCAATGAACACTTTTCTACCATATCAGAAATGAACATAAATCTTAGATGTTTTGCAGTATAATACCTTGAATTAAAAACATACATATATGTGTGTATGTATTTATAAATATCTTCTTATATTTATAAATGTGTGTATGTGTATATTTATAAATATCTTCTTATATTTATAAATAAAAAAGCATATAAGTAACTATAGAAACAAACATGGTGAATGTAAAGATGCTCCTACCCATTGAATCTGTCAAGATGATCTGGTCACTTCACGTCCTCTTAAGCCTTTGCTTGCTTGTGCCTTGTGCATCTGAAAATCCTGGCCTGTGTTCAGTACTGCATCACTTGCAGGCAGTTTCTAGACTGTTCCTTTTCCTTGTCTAGCACTTGTCCAAACACTACTTTCTCCATGTTGTTCTTACCAGTGAGCTTTATTAGAAATGAGGAACTCTATGTGAAATGCAAGGAAAGCCTTTGCACACAATTCTCTCAACTCCTGTACCAGCATTAGAGTAGAGTGTGAGGGTTCTGGAAACTCACAGTTTAGGTGGGTCACCAATCCATTGCTGTTTCTTTGGGCTCTTATTATATGTCAATCCAATCCAGTATCTCTTTCCTTGAAGTTGGGACTTAAGGAAGTTCTGTAAAGAAAACAACATATCTATCGTGTGATAAAATTTCCATCTGTTTGGTAAGAGAAC
The DNA here is from genome assembly GCF_021556685.1 of Rattus norvegicus. NCBI lineage: Eukaryota > Metazoa > Chordata > Mammalia > Rodentia > Muridae > Rattus > Rattus norvegicus. The sequence goes on from NC_141537.1 coordinate 167,045,150, forward strand.
TACCAGGAAACTTGCTAGATAGTTCCATTAATTCTCTGATGTCCTATCCTGCAGGAGAAAAATGTCTAAAGTCATTTCACATGAGCAGCTCATTTCTGTTAAAAACAATGTCAGTTTCATAAGCTATTTAACATGGTAGCTTCATGTGTAGTGATACATGGTTCATTAAATAATTTGTGACTGTGTTTCTTAGACAAAATCTCGACATGTAGCTAAGGTTAGCCTTGATCTCACAATCTTTCTGCTTTACAAACCCAAATATACACTACACACTGGCTCATTAAATCATTTCTGGCTGGACCCCCCATTGTAGGGGAATGTCAGGGCATGGAAGTGGGAAGGAGTGGGTGGTTGGGTAGGGGAACACCCTCATAGAAGAAGGGGGAGGGAGATGAGATAGGAGGTTTATGGATGGGAAACGGGGAAAGGGGATAACATTTGAAATGTAATTTTTAAAAAAATCCAATAAAAAGTGACTACCAGAAAAAAATAATTTCTGACACTTCACAAAATTATTCATGTGATTTTTCCAGAAGACTACAGAGACATGTGAGAAGTGTTCATCATAAGTGACGTCCTGTATTCAAAGCAAATCTACTAAGATGAAAATTCCTGTGCAAAAAGCTGAGTATTAAATTCCATTCTGCAGAGAAGAAGGCTTTCGTATTTCAGATCAAGAAGTGACAGAACTTGAGGAGGGGATGGGAAGACATCTGGAAGTATTTAGTATGCCTTACATGTGACATCAATGTAGCATAATGACACATTAAATTTCAGAATATATATCATAGTACAGGTTTAAATGTAACTATGTATACTATATCTAATAAAACTTTATATCATTAGTTAACATTAAAAGTTATAATAATGCCTGGTCTGGCCCCAGTGAGAGACTAGAGGCCCCATGGAGTGGGGAGGTCTGGTGGGATGGAGGTGTGGGGTAGAGATGGGGGAGGAGGTATGGGAACAGGAACAGTCAGAGGGTGAACCAGGAGGCAATAACGACTGGACTGTAAAAAACAACATTAAATTATTTAAATATATAACAATGCTGTAGTATTAATCATGCAATTGTTTAGATATGTATTAAACTGATATATAAATCATCTACCATATTCTAAATGACATTTCAAACTGATACTACATGCATTTTTGCATAGTAATATAATCTCCATATTTGTAGAGATTTCCTTAGTAATAAATATTAACAGACAATGTCAGTTTCCTAACCACTTTGTTTTTTTCTTTAAATACTAGCTTCTAAAGATAGACATTTAATGATACAGAAAATATTATAAAATAAATGTTATAGACATGTTCAGTGAAATCACCATGAGTTAACTGATACGACTGTTTACTTGCATGGTTCTCACATCATTTCTAATTTGGGGATAGACTCAGTGGTTCATTACTCTCCCTGTCGTCATCCAATTACTCATCTCAAGCAGTCACATTCTTAATTTCCAAAGAGCAAGCCCTAAGCATCTGCTTCTGGCATGTTAGTTAGCACTTTATGAAGATGCGTAACTATAGGTCACAGGTTGTGCTGAGCCAAATGCTTAAACTTCATCAGAGAAAGACTTGCTTCTCTGAGGCACTCTGTTGCAGATTTCTGAAGAAGAAAGGAGACTTTAAACATCCAATTGTCTCTTTAGAAACAAATCTCTTCATAACTGATGCTGAATCCTGACTTTAAATGGAAAGCAGGAAAGAGTCGATTAGGAAACAATTACTGAACAATTTTTTTCTCACATTACAGAAACATCACATAGAACCCATGAAGGACTCTTTTTTTAAAACCCTTGCCTGGGCTCATATCTCATCATCTAAGGTTTAGAGAGAGATCTAAGTATAAAGAAGTATGTAAGGGTCTATAGTACCATTTCATCCTCATCATCTATCTTCAGAAGAGATAAGCTGCAAGCCTGGCAGATCTGTTTACATCCATTCCACTGTACATTGTCAGTGATGAAATAATAGCATTTCATGCCACAGCAGAACCAGTGTCCTTCTACTTGTTTGCCTACAACAGAAAGGGTGAAAGGTTAAATGTCCTATTTTCTTGTATTCTGACATCAGTGTTTATTATTAAACATCTACAAGTAAGAAAAATCTCATAGCTCTCAGAAATTGAGGTTGTAGAATGCCCAGAGACCCCTACACACCCATGCTGTATGCAGCATTTTTTATCACAGTAAAAAAGTAGAGAAAATGTAGCACATACACTCAAAGGAATACTATTTAGCCTTTAAAGCAAAGTAAAGCCTGTCAGGCATGACATTTTCTTGCTATAATGCCAGCACCCCACAGAGTGAGGAGGAGGGTCACTACCAGTATGAGGTCATCCTAAGCTGAGTAGTGAATCATGGACAGCCTGGGCCATACACTGAGTTTCAAGTCAGCCAGAGCTATGGAATGAAACCATGTCTTATACTCCCCTCAAAGAGAACCTGACAAAATGTAACCAACTATGCAGTAGTGTCTCCCAGGCAACTCCTGCCTGCTGCTCACTTAGTGTCAGGATACAGTGTCTATTACCAGGAAACTAGCTTCTAAGGAGACCGCAGAATCTTTGTAGCCTCCTCTCTCTCCCAAATATGTAAGAAAGTCCCTCAGAGAATCATGGATGAAGCATGTCAGTCACAAGTCCTTCATGATTCTATTCAGATGAGGTTTTTAACCCAGTCAAATCCTAAGAATCAGAGGTTTGTGAAAAACCAGGGGCTGGAAAGCATGGAATGAGCACTTGTTGCTCAGAGGCAGTACATGAAAGGTGGAATGCTGGATCTGAATTAATGCTACTTGGAGTTGTGCTGTGGTCTCTGTTAAACACTCTTGCCTTAAAGATCTTCCTGAAGGTGATGTTATTCTGACAGAGGTGAGGTCTTCAAGAGTATATATCCCCACATGCCCAAAGATGGCAAACTGAACATATTACAATGTGTGTAGTTTATATAGCATTTCAGTACGATTATTTTGTTTGGTGTGGTTCTGGGAATGGCCATGCTCTAGCAGTGAACCTTATCACCAACTTTTGCTTTTCTATAATGAGGTAACACAATGAAACTCAGCCTGGCCTGATATTTGTTGGGCTACACTACCAGACCTGGGCCCTGGAACATAATTACCCTCCATTCCTGGCCTTCTGAGAAAAAAAAAATCTATGCTCATGCTTTTCTCAGTGATATGATCTGGGATGCACATTGGCACTTTATCATCCTCATTGAAGATTAGATCCACTCTTGGTGTCACAAAGTTCCTAGTCCAACCCTTATCGATCACACCAGCATCTCCCCTCTCACTTGATTGATTGAGGGGAATGGGCATACACCCTTCTTCCAACTCTGTCTTTCATTTTCAGAATCACCAATTTTACTTTCTCAATGCTTAATCAATGTAACCATCACTTGAATCAGAAAAAGGAAGATAATCCTTGCTAAATTGTCCTTCATCAGACTCAGAATTTTGTAAAATATTCACCACTTGTTGAACTGAGAAGAGAGTTTACCTTGTCCTTTAATGGTTGAAATGCTCAGTTCATTGCCTGCTTGTTCCATGGTAAATTGCCCCCAATTCCCAAAATCACATCAAAATACAATCAAGCAGTCTGCCTAGGGCACCATATAGAGGTGAATTGCCCATGGTTGCCTGAGTCCCAGTGTCTATCTCTGGGCTTGCTCTTCAGTCTGGAGGACCATTGATGCTCTGCTTACTGTGGAAATTTTCAGGGACCCCCAAGACTAAAAAGCTTGGAACCCTGCTCCAACAATCTCATCCTAGGCAGATATGCCCACCATGCCAGTTGGGTCCAACTGGGACACAGCCTGCAGAGTAAGGTCCATCCAGGACATAGCCTGCAGAGTAGCGTCTACCTGAAATACAACTAACAGAGTCAGGCACCTGACTTTCACTATTTGTTCCATGGCTTCCCCCCACTTTCCCAAGAAATCCTGCTGCCATCAAAACCATCCAACTAATACCAGGAAAAACCAGGCACCTAAAGGATAGCATAAGAACACAATCAGCACAGGATCCTTGCAGTCTTCACCTGTGCCCAGAGCTAAGTTTGTCCCACAGCATTCTGTACCAAAATCTAGCCTGGAGAGAGAGAGTCACCAAAGAGTACTCTCCCTCCAGAGCCCACAAGTAAGATCACCACTTTCACACCAATAAATGTCCAAAACAGAAACCAACAGAAACACACAGGGCACAGGAAACTCAGATCTCTAGATGTCTCTAGCTGTGCCTAGAGCTAGGGAAGTCCACAGCCCTTCATACCCAAAATCCACCCAGAGAGAACTGGTTTCCCAGGAGGGTGCACACTCCTAGGATCACAGGTTCACAGGCCCATAGAAGGGAAAAGCTCCAGTCGGAGCCAGCAAGACCAATTAACACCAGAGATAAACAGATAGTGAGAGACAAGCTCAAGAACCTAAGCAAAAGAAATAAAGACTACTTGGCATCATCAGAAATCACTTCCCACACCAATTCATGGGTAACCTAACACACTGAAAAGTAAGATTTGGATTTAAAATCACATCTCATGACGATGAAAGAGACTTTAAGAAGGTCATAAATGACTCCCTTAATGAAATACAGGACAAAACAGATAAAAAAGTAGAAGCCCTTAGGGAAGAAACAAGCAAAAAGATCCCTACTCCCTTAAAGAATTACAGGAACAAAACAACCAAACAGGTAAAGAAATTGAACAAAACTATCCAGGATTTAAAAATTGAAATAGAAACAATAAAGAACTCACAAAGAGAGACAATCCTGGAGATAAAAATCCTAGATAAGATAAGGAGCCATAGATACATGCATCAACAGCAGAATACAAGAGATAGAAGAAAGAATCTCAGGGGCAGAAGATACCATAGAAAACATTAACACAATAATCGAAGAAAATGAAAATACAAAAATATACTAACACAAAATTCCAAGAAATCCAGGACACAATAAGAAAACCAAACCTAAGGATAATAGTTATAGAAGAGAGAGAAGATTAGCAAATCCATAAACAGTTTCAAAAATTATAGAAGAAAACTTCCCTAACCTAAAGAAAGAGATGCCAATAAACACATAAGAGGCCTACAGAACTACAAAAATATTGGACCAGAAAAGTAATTCCTTCTGTCACAAACTGGTCAAAACACCAAATGCACTAAAAAGAAAGGATATTTAAAGCAGTAAGGGGAAAAGTTCAAGTAATATATAAAAGCAGACCTATCAGAATTAGAGCAGACTTCTCACAAGAAACTATGAAAGCTAGAAGATCCTGGACAGATGTCATACATATCCTACAAGAACAGAAATGTCAGCCCAGGTTACTATATCCAGCAAAATTCTCAATTACAATAGATGAAGAAACAAAGATATTCTGTGGCAAAAGCAAATTTACAAAATATCTTTTTTTAATGTACTTTATAAATCTTTTTTCTTCCTTTTTTATTTCTGCATTTTTTATTAACTTGAGTATTTCTTTTTTTTTTTTTTTGTTAACTTGAGTATTTCTTATTTACATTTCGAGTGTTATTCCCTTTCCCGGTTTCCGGGCAAACATCTCCCGAATCCCTCCCCCTCCCCTTCTTTATGGGTGTTCCCCCTCCCCATCCTCCCCCCATTGCCACCCTCCCCCCAACAATCACTTTCACAGAGGGTTCAGTCTTAGCAAGACCAAGGGCTTCCCCTTCCACTGGTGATCTTACTAGAATATTCATTGCTACCTATGAGGTCAAAGTCCAGGGTCAGTCCATGTATAGACTTTAGGTAGTGGCTTAGTCCCTGGAAGCTCTGGTTGCTTGGCATTGTTGTTCATAAGGGGTCTCGAGCCCCTTCAAGCTCTTCGAGTTCTTTCTCTGATTCTTTCAACGGGGGTCCCGTTCTCAGTTCAGTGGTTTGCTGCGGCATTAGCCTCTGTATTTGCTGTATTCTGGCTGTGTCTCTCAGGAGCGATCTACATCCAGCTCCTGTCGGCCTGCACTTCTTTGCTTCATCCATCTTGTCTAATTGGACGGCTGTATATGTATGGGCCACATGTGGGGCAGGCTCTGAATGGCTGTTCCTTCTGTGTCTGTTTTAATCTTTGCCTCTCTATTCCCTGCCAAGGGTATTCTTGTTCCCCTTTTAAAGAAGGAGTGAAGCATTCACATTTTGATCATCCATCTTGAGTTTCATTCGTTCTAGGCATCTAGGGTAAATCAAGCATTTGGGCTAATAGCCACTTATCAATGAGTGCATACCATGTGTGTTTTTCTGTGATTGGGTTACCTCACTCAGGATGATATTTTCCAGTTCCAACCATTTGCCTATGAATTTCATAAAGTCATTGTTTTTTATAGCTGAGTAAAATTCCATTGTGTAGATGTACCACATTTTCTGTATGCATTCCTCTGTTGAAGGGCATTTGGGTTATTTCCAGCTTCTGGCTATTATAACTTCAAGGCTGCTATGAACATAGTGGAGCATGTGTCTTTTTTATATGTTGGGGCATCTTGTGGGTATATGCCCAAGAGAGGTATAGCTGGATCCTCAGGCAGTTCAATGTCCAATTTTCTGAGGAACCTCCAGACTGATTTCCAGAATGGTTGTACCAGTCTGCTATCCCACCAACAATGGAGGAGTGTTCCTCTTTCTCCGCATCCTCGCCAGGATTTGCTGTCACCTAAGTTTTTGATCTTAGCCATTCTCACTGGTGTGAGAGCAAATCTCAGTGTTGTATTGATTTGCATTTCCCTTATAACTAAAGATGTTGAACATTTCTTTAGGTGTTTCTCAGCCATTCGGCATTCCTCAGCTGTGAATTTTTTGTTTAGCTCTGAACCCCATTTTTAATAGGGTTATTTGTCTCCCTGCGGTCTAACTTCTTGAGTTCTTTGTATATTTTGGATATAAGGCTTCTATCTGTTGTAGGATTGGTAAAGATCTTTTCCCAATCTGTTGGTTGCCATTTTCTCCTAACCACAGTGTCCTTTGCCTTACAGAAGCTTTGCAGTTTTATGAGATCCCATTTGTCGATTATTGATCTTAGAGCATAAGCCATTGGTGTTTTGTTCAGGAAATTTTTTCCAGTGACCGTGTGCTCCACATGTTTCCCTAGTTTTTCTTCTATAAGTTTGAGGGTATCTGGTTTGATGTGGAGGTCCTTTATCCACTTGGACTTGAGCTTTGTACAGGGTGATAAGCATGGATCGATCTGCATTCTTCTACATGTTGACCTCCAGTTGAACCAGCACCATTTGCTGAAAATGTTATCTTTTTTCCATTCGATGCTTTTGGGTCCTTTGTCAAAAATCAAGTGCCCATAGGTGTGGGTTCATTTCTGTGTCTTCAAATCTGTTCCATTGGTCTACCTGTCTGTCTCTGTACCAATACCATGCAGTTTTTATCGCTATTGCTCTGTAATACTGCTTGAGTTCAGGGATAGTGATTCCCCCTGAAGTCCTTTTATTGTTGAGGATAGTTTTAGCTATCCTGGGTTTTTTGTTATTCCAGATGAATTTGCAAATTGTTCTGTCTTTGAAGAATTGGATTGGTATTTTGATGGGGATTGCATTGAATCTGTAGATCATTTTTTGGTAGAATGGCCATTTTTGCTATATTAATCCTGCCAATCCATGAACATGGGAGATCTTTCCATCTTCTGAGGTCTTCTTCAATTTCTTTCTTCAGTGTCTTGAAGTTCTTATTGTACAGATCTTTTACTTGCTTGGTTAAAGTCACACCGAGGTACTTTATATTATTTGGGTCTATTATGAAGGGTGTCGTTTCCCTAATTTCTTTCTCGGCTTGTTTCTCTTTTGTATAGAGGAAGGCAACTGATTTATTTGAGTTAATTTTATACCCAGCCACTTTGCTGAAGTTGTTTATCAGCTTTAGTAGTTCTCTGGTGGAACTTTTGGGATCACTTAAATATACTATCATGTCATCTGCAAATAGTGATATTTTGACTTCCTTTTTTCCGATATGTATCCCCCTGACCTCCTTTTGTTGTCTGATTGCTCTGGCTAGAACTTCAAGAACTATATTGAATAAGTAGGGAGAGAGTAGGCAGCATTGTCTAGTCCCTGATTTTAGTGGGATTTCTTCAAGTTTCTCTCCATTTAGTTTAATGTTAGCAACTGGTTTGCTGTATATGGCTTTTACTATGTTTAGGTATGGGCCTTGAATTCCTATTCTTTCCAGGACTTTTATCATGAAGGGGTGTTGAACTTTGTCAAATGCTTTTTCACCATCTAATGCAATGATCATGTGGTTTTGTTCTTTCGGTTTCTTTATATAATGGATCACGTTGATGGTTTTCCGTATATTAATCCATCCCTGCATGCCTGGGATGAAGCCTACTTGATCATGGTGGATGATTGTTTTGATGTGCTCTTGGATTCGTTTTGCCAGAATTTTATTGAGTATTTTTCCTTCGATATTCATAAGGGAAATTGGTCTGAAGTTCTCTTTCTTTGTTGGGTCTTTGTGTGGTTTGGGTATAAGAGTAATTGTGGCTTCGTAGAAGGAATTCGGTAGTGCTCCATCTGTTTCAATTTTGTGGAATAGTTTGGATAATATTGGTATGAGGTCTTCTATGAAGGTCTGATAGAATTCTGCACTAAACCCGTCTGTATCTGGGCTCTTTTTGTTTGGGAGACCTTTAATGACTGCTTCTATTTCCTTAGGAGTTATGGGGTTGTTTAACTGGTTTATCTGTTCCTGATTTAACTTCAGTACCTGGTATCTGTCTAGGAAATTGTCCATTTCCTACAGATTTTTAACTTTGGTTGAATATAGGCTTTTATAGTAAGATCTGATGATTTTTTGAATATCCTCTGAATCTGTAGTTATGTCTCCCTTTTCATCTCTGATTTTGTTAATTTGGACACACTCTCTGTTCTCCTCTTGTTAGTCTGGCTAAGGGTTTATCTATCCTGTTGATTTTGTCAAAGAACCAGCTTTTGACTCTGTTGATTCTTTCTATGGTCCTTTTTGTTTCTACTGGGTTGATTTCAGCTCTGAGTTTGATTATTTCCTGCCTTCTACTCCTCCTGGGTGTATTTGCTTCTTTTTTTTCTAGAGCTTTTAGGTGTGTTGTCAAACTGCCGACATATGCTCTTTCCTGTTTCTTTCTGCAGGAACTCAGCGCTATGAGTTTTCCTCTTAGCACAACTTTCATTGTGTCCCATAAGTTTGCATATGTTGTACCTTCATTTTCATTAAATTCTAAAAAGTCTTTAATTTCTTTCTTTATTTCTTCCTTGACCAGGTTATCATTGAGTAGAGCATTGTTCAACTTCCATGTATATGTGGGCATTCTTCCCTTATTGTTATTGAAGACCAGTTTTAGGCCATGGTGGTCTGATAGCCCGCATGGGATTATTTCTATCTTTCTGTACCTGTTGAGGCCCGTTTTTTGACCAATTATATGGTCAATTTTGGAGAAAGTACCATGAGGAGCTGAGAAGAAGGTATATCCTTTTGCTTTAGGATAGAATGTTCTATAAATATCTGTTAAGTCCATTTGGCTCATGACTTCTCTTAATCTGTCTATGTCTCTGTTTAATTTCTGTTTCCATGATCTGTCCATTGATGAGAGTGGGGTATTGAAGTCTCCTACTATTATTGTGTGAGTTGATATGTGTGTTTTGAGCTTGAGTAAGGTTTCTTTTATGTATGTAGGTGCCCTTGTATTTGGGCATAGTTATTTAGGATTGAGAGATCATCTTGGTGGATTTTTCCTGTGATGAATATGAAGTGTCCTTCCTTGGTAGACTTGCCTCCTTATGTTGGGCTTTACCATTTATTATCCTTTGTAGTGCTGGATTTGTAGAAAGATATTGTGTAAATTTGGTTTTGTCATGGAATATCTTGGTTTCTCCATCTATATTAATTGAGAGTTTTGCAGGATACAGTAACCTGGGCTGGCATTTGTGTTCTCTTAGGGTCTGTATGACATCAGTCCAGGATCTTCTGGCTTTCATAGTCTCTGGCGAAAAGTCTGGTGTGATTCTGATAGGTCTCCCTTTATATGTTACTTGACCTTTTTCCCTTACTGCTTTTAATATTCTTTCTTTATTTTGTGCGTTTGGTGTTTTGACTACTATGTGACGGGAAGAGTTTCTTTTCTGGTCCAATCTATTTGGAGTTCTGTAGGCTTCTTGTATGCTTATGGGTATCTCTTTCTTTAGGTTAGGGAAGTTTTCTTCTATGATTTTGTTGATGATATATACTGGTCCTTTGAGCTGGGAGTCTTCACTCTCTTCTATACCTATTATCCTTAGGTTTGATCTTCTCATTGAGTCCTGGATTTCCTGAATGTTTTGGACCAGTAGCTTTTTCCGCTTTACATTATCTTTGACAGTTGAGTCGATAATTTCTATGGAATCTTCTGCTCCTGAGATTCTCTCTTCCATCTCTTGTATTCTGTTGGTGAAGCTCATATCTACAGCTCCTTGTCTCTTCTTTTGGTTTTCTATATCCAGGGTGTCTCAGAGGCAGGGGACCCACTGCTCCTGTGCCCTTATCCAAGGGAACCCAGAGGCCGTATACAGTTTCCTCTTGGGTCAGGGTTGTGGGCAGGGGTGGGCTTTATTGGTGGTATCTTCTGCTCTACAGTCTCAGGAGTGCCCACCTGACCAGGCGGTGAGGGCTCTCTCCCACGGGGTTTGGGAGTTGCTGCGGGCAGGGATCCGCCGGTTTGGGACTCCCGCTAAATACCTACAAAATATCTTAAAATGGAATCCAACCCTCAAAAGGATAAAAATGGAAAATTCCAACATAAGGAGGGAAACTAAACATTAGGAAAAGCAAGAAAGTAATCTTCTTTCAACAGCCTAAAAGAAGATAGCCACACAAACATAATTCCTCCTCTAAAAACAAAAATAACAGGAAACTATCACTATTCCTTAATATCTCTTAACATCAATGGACTAAATTCCCAATAAAATGATATAGACTAAGAGAATGTATACATAAATTGGACCCAATATTTTCCTGCATACAGTAAACACACCTCAGTTACAAATACTGACACTAAGTAAGAGTAAGGGGCTGGAAAAAATATTTCCAAGCAAATGGTCCCAGGAAACAAGCTGGAGTAGCCATTCTAATATTAAATAGAATCAACTTTCAACCAAAAGTTATGAAAAAAGATAAGAAAGGACACTTCATAGTCATCAAAAGAAAAATCTACCAAGATGAACTCTCAATTCTGAACATCTATGCTCCAAATACAACGTCACCCACATTTATAAAAGAAACTTTACTAAAGCTCAAAGCATATGTTATACCATACACAATAATAGTAGGAGATTTCTACACACCACTCTCATCAATGGACAGATCATGGAAACAGAAACTAAAAAGAGACACAGTGAAACTAACAGAAGTTATGAACCAAATCGATTTAACAGACATTTATAGAATATTTCACCCTAAAAGAAAAGAATATACCTTCTTCTCAGAACCTTGTGGTACCTTCTGTGAAACTAATAATATATTTGGTCACAAAAGAGGCCTCAACAGATACAAGAAGATTGAGATAATCCTATGCTTCCTATCAGATCACCACAGAGTAAGGCAGATCTTCACTAACAAGAAAAATGACAGAAAGTCCATATATATATGGACTTCAGCTCATATATATATATATGAGCTGAACAACACTCTACTCAATGATAAATTGGTCAAGAAAGAAACAAAGAAAGAAATTAAAAACTTTTTTAGAATTTAATGAAAATGAAGGCACAATATACCCTTACTTATGGGACTGAAGGAACCTACTTTTTACTGAATTGTAAGAGCTATTAAGAGGCTTGGCCTGATAGAAAGTAGGTAGGTTATGGAGTTCCTATGAAGGACCCTAAGGGCTTTCACCAGCTTTACTGCAACCACTTCAGGTCAAGATTAGACCAAGTACTAGCTTCTCGCCTCTGGTCAAGGCTAGGTCAAGTTCCATTCTCCACCCACAGTTCTTGGGAGAAGCAGGGATGTTCTTGAAAAACCACAGAATGTACTGGCTGATAGTCATCTGACTTTCTGGTCCCAGATAGAGTTCGAATGCATAATCATGTGCTTGCTAGCCAATAGGTCAATATGCTTAGCCAATAACTTTAAATTGTAACCTTGCTGAGGTAACCCGTACCCCTAAAAAGTATAAAAACTGCTTGTTATATACATTCAGGGTCGCCTTCTAGTCACTTGCCATGATTGGCTAATTAAAGGTCTACCCCAATCTGCCAGAAAATAAAGCTATTGTGTTTGCATTGAACTCTTTTCTCATATCTCATTTCAGGGGCCAGGGTTCCCAGTAGTTAAGACTCACTTCGAGCCTTACAGGACACAATGAAAGCTATGGTAAGATAAAAACACATAGCTCTGAGTGCCTCCAAAAAAAAAAAACTGGAGAGAACATAAACTAACAGCTTCACAACACACCTAAAGTTCTATAACAAAAAGAAACAAATACACCCAGGAGGAGTAGACTGCAGGAAAGAATAAAACTCACAGATGAAATCAACTGAGTAGAAACAAAAAGAACTATACAAAGTATTAACAAAACTAAGAGCTGGTTCTTTGAGAAAATCAACATGATAGATAAACCCTTAAGCATACTAACCAGAGGACACAGACACAATAGCAAAATTAACAAAATTAAGGAATGAAAAGGGAGGCATTTAAGAAACCCATACAACTAGACTTAGTTAAATCCTCTCATATCTTTGAGTGACCGTTCACTCTTCCTTGTGACAGACACAATAGCTACTGCCTTGCCTAACCAATGGTAGGCCCTGAATGAATCTCCAACTGAATTCGATCAAAGTGATTGTTTGCCTGTTTGATTGGCATGTGCCCATGCCAGCTCGGTGACTTGCACGTTGATAGGCATGTGTTTCCATGATAAAGGATGGCTTTGGTTCTAAGACATTTACAGTTTGCCACATGAAGGGGGTGATGGCGGCCGTGACAGTTCCCTCAAAATACCTTCCAAGTTAGTTCTTCTTCATGCCTCCCAACTAGTTAAAGCAAATGCTCTGCAATAATCTAGGATAGTTGGTGTGAAAAACTGTCAATAAATTATACTTTTAAAATTACAGGAATTAGCAGGCATAACCCAAACTCTAATATGGCTACACTTTGTGCATGTTTGAAATTTTCTGATAAAAACAATAAAGTCTCTTCATATTCAAAAAAAAAAAAGAAAAGAAAAGGGAGGCATAACAATAAAATGAGGAATTTTTTTAAAAGAACATTAAATCCTACTACAAAAGCCTATACTCAACAAAACTGGAAAATCAGATATAAAATGATGCAAAATGATATAAAATACCTTGGTATAACTCTAACCAATAAAGTGAAATATTTGTAGACAAGACTCTCAAGTCTCTGAAGAAAAAAATTAAAGTAGATCTCAGAAGATGGAAAGATTTACCATGCTCATGGATTGGCAGGATTAATATAGTAAAAATAGACATTTTGCCAAAAGAAATCTACTGATTCAATGCAACCCCCATAAAAATTCCAACTCAATTCTTCATAGAGCTAGGAAGAACAATTTTCAAATTTATTTGGAACAAATAAAAAAACATGACAGAAAAAATTTTCTCAACAATAAAAGAACTTCTAGAGATCACCATCCCTGACCTCAAGCTGTATTACAGAGCAATCATGATAAAAACCACATGGTATTGGAACAGACATAGACAGGAAGATCAATGGAATAGAATTGAAAACCCAGAAATGAACCCACACACTTGTGGTCACTTGATCTTTGACAAATGAGCAAAAACCAGACAGTTGAAGAAAAATAGCATTTTCAACAAATGGTGCTGATTCAACTGACTGTCATCATGTAAAATAATGCAAATTGATCCATCCTTATCTCCTTGTACAAAGCTGAAGTCCAAGTGGATCAAGGACCTCCACATATAACAGTCACACTGAAACTAAGAGAAGAGAAAATGGGGAAGAGTCTCAAATTCTTAAACACAGGGGAAAATGTTGCAAAATATTGTAAGGCAAAGGATCTTTACCAATCCTACATCAGATAGTGGACTAATATCTAATATATAAAAAGAAATCAATGAGGTGGACTACAGACAGCCTAAAAATCTATGCTCCAAATGCAAGAGCACCTACATTCATAAAAGAAACATTACTAAGGCTCAAAGCACACATTGCACCTCACACAATAACAGTAGGAGATTTCAACACCCCACTCTCATCAATGGAGATCATGGAAACTGAAACTAAACAGAGACATAGAGAAACTAACAGAAGTTATGAACCAAATGGATTTAACAGATATGTATATAACATTTAATCCTAAAACAAAAGAACATACCTTCTTCTCATTACTTCATGGTAGCTTCTCCAAAATTGACCACTTAATGGGCAAAAAACAGGCTTCAACAGATACAAGAAGATTGAAATATTCCCATGCATCCTATCAGATCACCACGGACTAAAGCTGGTCTTCAATAACAACAGTAATGATAGAAAGCCCATATACATGGAAGTAGAACAACAGTCAACTGAATGATAATTTAGTTAAGGAAGGAAGTAAGGAAGGAAGGAAGGAAGGAAGGAAGGAAGGAAGGAAGGAAGGAAGGAAGACAGACAGACAGACAGACAGACAGAAAGAAAGAAAGAAAGAAAGAAAGAAAGAAAGAAAGAAAGAAAGAAAGAAAAGAATTTTTAGAATTTAATGAAAATGAAGGCACAATATAACCAAACTTATAGGACACAATGAAAGCAGTACTACGAGGAAAACTCATAGCTCCGAGTGTCTCCAAAGAGAAACAGGAGAGAGCATACATTAGGAGCTTGACAGCACACTTAAAAGCTCTAGAACAAAATGAAGCAAATACACCCAAGAGGAATAAAAGGCAGGAAATAATCAAACTCAGGGCTGAAATCAACCAAATATAAACAAAAAATACTATAAAAAGAATCAAAAAAATCAGGAGCTGGTTCTTTGAAAAAATCAACAAGATAGACACACTCTTACACAGACTAACCAGAGGGTACAGAGAGTCTTTCCAAATTAGCAAAATCAGAAATGAAAAGGGAGGCATAACTACAGAATCTGAGGAAATTCAAAAAAAGTATGAGATACAACTACAAAAGCCTATATTCAACAAAACTGGAAAATCTGGAGGATATGGACAATTTTTCTAGACAAATACAATGTACCAAAGTTAAATCAGGATGAGATAAACCATCCAAACAATCCCATAAATCCTAAAAAATGGAAGCAGTTATTAAAAATCTCACAACAAAAAAGAGACCAGGACCAGATGCATTGAGTGCAGAGTTCTATCGCACCTTCATAGAAGACCTCATACCAATACTGTCCAAACTATTCCACAGAATAGAAACAGAAGGAGCACTACCCAATTCCTTCTATAAGGCCACAATTACACTAATATCTAAGGCACACAAAGACCAATCAAAGAAAGAGAATTTCAGACAAATATCCCTTATCAATATCAACACAAAAATACTCAATAAAATATTCACAAACCGAATCCAAGAACTCATCAAAACCATCATCCATCATGATCAAAAATTCTTCATCCCAAGGATGTTGGGATGGTTCAGTATATGGAAATCCATCAATGTAATCCACTACATAAACAAACTCAAAGATAAAAATCACATGATCATTTCATTAAATGCTGAGAAAGCATTTGACAAAACTCAACACCATTTCATGATAAAATTCCTGAAAAGATCAGGAATTCAAGGCCCATACCTAAACATAGTAAAAGCAATAAACAGAAAACCAGTAGCCAATATTCAACTAAATGGAGAGAAACTTGGAGCAATCCCACTAAAATCAGGGACTAGTCCACTCTCTCCCTATTTATTCAATATAGTACCCCCAGTAACCGGACCAAATCAGGATCCAACCCAGGGATAGGTACCAAACCCTGAGTCTATTATTAAGGCCATATTGTGCATGCAGACAGGAGCCTGGCAAGGCTGTCCTCTGAGAGGCTCTATCAGAACAAATACAGATACAGCCAATCACTGGATTGAGGCCAGGGATCAATAGGGAAGAGTTAGGGGAAGGATTGAAGGAGCTGAAAAGGATTGCAACCCATCAGAAGAACAACAGTGTCAACTAACCTGGATCTCTCAGAGTTCTGAGAACTCAACCAGAAATCAAGGACCACACATGGGCTGGGCTGTGGGCACATGTGTAGCAGAGGACTACCTTGTATGACTTCAGTGGGAGAGAATAGATTTATCCTGCAGAAACTTGATCCCCCAGGGATGCTGGTGGGGGTGAGGTGGTGATGGGTGGGCAGGTAGGGAAGCACCCTCTCAGAATCCCAGGAGGGGATGGGTTGAAGAACTCTGGGATGGGGTACCAGGAAGGGGGGCAACTTTTGGAATCTAAATAAATAAAATAATTTAATAGAAAAAATAACATCTTATATCTTTAAGAAAATAAATATTCAAGATTCTTAGTCATCAGGGAAATGCATACAAAACCCCCTCACAGTCATCTGAATGGCTGAGATAAAAATCCCAAATAACAGCACATGCTGGTGAAGATTTCGAGCAAGGGGAACACTCCTGCACGACTGGTAGGAGTGCAAACTTATACAACTACTCTGGAAATCAATTTGGTGGTTTCTCAGAAGATTTTGGCTACCTCAAGACCTAGTTATGCCACCCCTGGACATATACCCAAAAGATGCTCCACCATCCCACAGGGACACTTGCTCAACTACGTTCATAGCAGCTTTATATGTAATGGGCAGAAATTAGAAACAACCTAGATCTCCCTCAACTGAAGAATAGATAAAGAAAACGTGATTCATTTACACAATGTAGCACTACTCAGCCATTAAAAACATGAACATTATGTACTTCACAGGCAAATGGATGGAACTATAAAGTATCATCCTGAGTGAGGTAACCCAGACCCAAAAGGGCATGCATGTTATGTGCTCATTTATAAGTGGATATTATCCATAAAGTACAGGATAATCATGCTTTAATCAACAGACCCAAAGAAGCCAAATAACAGGGGGTCCAAGGGAAGATGTTTCAATCTTTCTCAGGGGAATGGAGCAGGACAGGGGATGGAGACCATATGTAGGGAGAGCAGGGAGAAAACAGGGAGATCAGTGTGGGAAGGGGAGTTCAATCTCTAGGACTTGGCAGAGACTTGGGATTCTGGGAGTCCCCAGAGGGTCTATGGGGATGACTCTGAGACTTTTAGAAGTGGGGATATCAATCCTGACGTAAATACAATCTTACTAGAAATTTCTATTTTCTATCAAGAGCAAATCTGGATTCTTGGATTTGTTCATGAACATGAATTCTAAAGGGTACTGACTTGCTTTTCTATCACCTAAAAACAGTAGTAGCCAGAATGGCCACTGGGTTCTAGATATTGTAAGATTCTCCTAATCCAAACAGGTATTTCCAGGGTTTCAGGTCCCTGCATGAAATAAGTAAACCCAAACCATTAACTCACATATCACCAGCATCATAAGCTGCTAATTAGACTTCAGGTCTTGAATTAAAGAAACAATACAAAATGCTGCAATTCTTTGTTCAAGATCCCCTCCATACCTTTGTATTTAAAGCATTTTAAATCAATCTTGCTTTCCCTGTAGCATCTGTTCTGTTCTCTGTTGAGATTGTCCAGAGTATTTTTGCAAGTCTCAAACTCTAGAGACTTATTTCTTAATCTTTCTTCCATTAAGGAGCTGTCATTTTTCATGACATGGTACAGTTGATCGAGGTTATTTAGCCTTTGCTCATGTTCATGTTTCTCTTGTCTGGACTGAAAAACTAAAATAATAGCAGATAATCAGCACCAAAAGTGTTCATAATGTATAAATACTGAAAGTTAAATTAGAGAGAAAGCGCATATTGACAACCAACACATATCATTACTTTAATTACTACTTAAACATTTAGAAAGTAACCCTTTAATTAACTAGCTATGGATATAGAAACATCAATTTCACTCCATCAGCAACTTCAGTGTGAAGTGTAAATCACGGCTAAATTAAAGCATGTTTAAAATACCATATCTTCTAACTACTTCATTTTCCCCCTCCGACAAGTTACAAATAAATACCTAAGTGAAATATTCAGTGAACACTTAACACTGAAAATATGAAATAAAAAACACATGAAGAAATGGCACAATTCAGCTTGGACCAGATGGGGAGCAGAGTCCAGATATATAAAGAGGAATTAGCACAGTCTGGGAGTGATTTCCTTTAAAGATGTGAAGGAATCCAATACAGCTGAAACTTTAATGTCTCTGTACAGATCTAGCCTACTTACTTCACCATGACCTCAAGATACACTAAGGAAAATGAAAATAAATAATCATTTCTTTTGCACTGCTGTTTCTCACAGAATGTTTACATAGGTTTCGCAGTCAGAAGGGAGACTATTACCAAGCCCAAAGAAAGAACATGATCACATATGATACAGAACAGAGCAGCTCCTACCAGCCCCAGAGCTAACAGATTAGGTTTGTAAGGGAACAGGGCACTGTAGTGTTTCAGGGGGAAAAAATGAAGTCCAGAGTTATGTGGCTTATCCCCTGACTATAGTCAGGTAAATAGATAGTGTTTGTCTGCATAATTGATGTCTATAGTTATCACTTAGGCAGAGAGACAAAGACTATCTAGAGCAGTTACTCACTGTGTGTCAACAATACTGCCACAGTTACCAGGAGAAGGGAACAGAGGATTCCGAGAACTATCACAATGGGCTTCCAGGTGACCGAACACTCTTAAATCAATCAATCAAACAAACAAACAAACAAAATTATCACCATGAAAATAACAAGTCCCAAAACTAATTATACTTTTCCATTAATTAGGAACAAGAGGATTCTGGTCTCTAAAAATTTTTGCAGAGGTCTATGATACCAATTAAATGTAAGTATGCTTTCAAAACTGTAGATGTCTGCCTAAAATGTACCCACTGTGCAAGATTATACACGTATGAAATTTAATAGGCTGTTGATTTTGTTTCACCTATGGTGTTGTGTACTAAAGACTCCTGACTCGGGCTAGAAGGAGCTAGATGACAGGCATGTACCCATACCCAGTTCTACAGGATCAAAAGTGCATCCAGCAGAAAGCACTGGAGGCAAACAAGATAGCATAACTTAGGATGGAGAGAAAGGAAAGAGGTATGAATGTTCTTGAGAACTGTTAGGGAACTGTGGCTATTCTGGACCTCACTTGTATCCAGATGCATCATTAAAGGGGTCTAGAAGACAACACTAATTTTCCATAAATTCTATTTTTCTCTGCACAATACTTAACATCTTTGTGCGTCTGAGGTGTTCACAACAGGAAAATCAAGCTCCCAATTATCACATCAACTACGTTAATGTTCTCAACTTGGAGTTTACCTCTGACCTTGCATTCGGAGTGAGCTGAAAAGGAAAATAGAAAAGTGAGAATTTCTCTTTCTCAGGAATAAACAGAACTATTCTTTGACATTTTCAGGAACTAACTCTAGGGTTTACTCATTCCCATACCCACTAATTCTCTCTCATCTCCTCTCTCTTCCTCTGTAATTTATTCTCAAAAAGAGACTTCCTCTTCTGAATGAGGACTGTTGCGCCCTTGTTACATTAGATGTTGAGGATAGTTAAGACAATGAAGACTCCTTCAGCTGGAGTGTAGTTGTTGTTTCTACTGCACATTTTTCATTCCTTCCAGATTTTATTTCTCTAGCACATTTGGTGTTTCTTCATACTCTAGTTTGTCTGTACTTTTAAAGATTTCAGAACTTTTCTTTGCTAGACAAAAGCAAAAGCAAAGCAAAACCCCTCACAATGAATTCTTAAATGTGACAGGATGCTTCTCTTCTCACTTCTCCATTTTCAAGCGTTTTTTTCTTCCTCTGACCATCTGGCTTTCTTTTGTTACCAGCTAACAACTAGAAATAGGATTGCTGTTTTTGCTAGGAGCCAGTAGGATATTATTTTAAAAAGTCAAGTTACAATGAATAGAAAAGAGGTGAGTTCAGATAATAAATACACTTACCTCTGTGGCCAGCTTTCCTGGGCCTTTGAGTCTCCTCAGGCCTCACTTGGTTCTGCAACCCTGGAGACTTATGAAATCTCACAGTGGTGTAAGTGACCTCCTGCTCACTCATCTTGGGAGTATGCAAATTATGATTTGTGTTAAAATATGGCCTCGAGAGATTTCTAAAGAAAAATTAAAATGTCCATCTTTAGGAAGGTGCCTGGATCTGATGCTGCATTAGGTTGGGAAGGGGTAGGATATGACTAATTCCCTTAATTATCCAAACACCCTGACATGGACTGACCTTGATTTCCACACACACAGGTGAGACCTCTCTGCATATTTCTGTTAAATCTGCTTATACCTCTAATGGTCATAGTAATCATCATTAAGAAATATGGAAAGAACGTTAAAAATACTGTCATTACACTTTCAAAATATTCTGTATACATGAAAAAGTTAGGCAAAATTGCTATCACCACAAATCATTAAAATCCTTTAAAACTATCAATTCAAAGGATAAAAATTCAAACACTTTTAATAAATAAAATTTTTTGCTTTAAAACTATGCATACATTTTGTTAAACATGAACATAAAATGTTCTTTCAGCCTTGACATTTATGCCTATCTATCCAAGTTTCCCAGACGGCACCTTCAAAAGAATATTTGAATGTTTATATAGAAGATGATTAAAATTTGGGGTCCAAGTACATTAATGTTTCTTGAGTTGAAGCTCAAACTCCTGAGATATACAACCCCTCCACCCAGCCACACCCTGCACATTCTTCTCCAGAGTCCACATTGGAAAAATAGATGCAACCAGAAAAGATCCTTTGAGTGGGATAACCCAGACCCAGAAAGACAAATGCCACACCTTCTCTAGTAGCTGAGGCTCTGGCTCCAAGTCTTCAGATTTTCCACCTAACATGAAATACCTAAAGAAACCAGGTAAGTGAAAAGAGTCCTTGCACTGGTGGAGTGTGGGAGTAATAAGGAGGGGAATACCAGGATACAGCCTGAAATTTAATCCCAAATTATTCCACGTATACAACCATCTAAAATATTACATTCTAGCATATGATATTGCCAGACAAGGAGCCTATAAGAAAAAAAATTTTTGTCAGTATGCCATCATTATTAGCTGATGCCCAAAAAGATCTAATCTGATAATATAAACAATTATAATATTAAATAATCTTGCCACTTACTTTAATAACAGAGGTAATAATTCACAGGCAACATGGGAAATAAACTGTACCTAGATTGATTCTTTCCTAAATTTTTAATGAAGTTTTCTGAAATTATTCACATTTTTCTTCTCTCCCTCTCTCTCTCTCTCTCTCTCTCTCTCTCTCTCTCTCTCTCTCTCTCTCTCTCTCTCTCTCTTTTGGTTGGTTGGTTGTTTTTCGTTTATTTCTTTGTTTTCAAGACAGGGTTTCTTTGCGTAGTCCTTAGCCATACTGGAACTAATTCTGCAGATCAAGCTGGCCTCAAACTCACAGAAATACCCCTGTCCTACCTCATGAGACTGGGATTAAAGTGTGTGCCACTACTGCCAGCCAAGATTTTTTTTAAGAAAAAGGAGTCTTCCCACTACAGAATTCTTTTTAAAACTGTTATGGTTGTTGTTGGAGTACTGCCTGTGCCACAAAACATATGGGTCCAGAGGACAACATTACCGAGTGAGTTCTCTCACTTCACCTTCAAGTTTTCTCCAGGGATCAAAGTCAGGTGATCAATCAGACTTCTGCGGCATGAACTTCACACACTGACCCGTCTTACCTGGCTCCTATTATGACTTCTTCTACATGACTTAGATATAATCTTTTGACAGAGTTAAAGAGTAATAAACTCCATAGATCCTCACCCATAATTTCTTAGCTTACAGCAGAAGTCACCGCAAACTCAGAAATAAAGTAATGAATGCAGAACTCCAATTTTCACACACTGCCAGAGTTAAACTGATCTAACACAACCAACAGGGTTTCCCCATCAATCCTGCCGTCAAGTCACATCATGTAAAACTCTAATAGAAAAACACTAAAAGCATCTGTTACCTGTGTCTCTACCAGGAAATGATTCTGGCGGAGGGAATTTATCCTCTATTGGGCAACAATTTGGCCTTTCCTCGTCCTTAGGGCTCCAAGATGAAAGATAGAACTGAATCAGCTCTGAGTGGTGTGCCAGCTCATGATTTCCTGCCCCTCCTCTTGCCAGAGCAAAAAGAGGAAATTGCATGATGAAAGCTGACTTTCAAAGGAAAGAGCCAATGTATTATGCCATAGGCGGCAATAGATGTCCTTAATTGATATCTGAAGACCAAGAAGATAACACTCCTTCAGAGCAAGCAAAACCAGTGTCCGTAACAAAACCACTAGGAAAAGGGGAGGACTGAAGTTCCCCTGCTTCTAATTTCTGTTTGTGATTTTCTTCTATTTGAACTTTTTGTTTTTAAATTATGCTTATTGTACCTGTGGGTTTTACAAATACCTTTCAAAGACATTTGCACTGTAAAACTCTTCTCTTTGATAGATAATGTTTACTGTGAATGCTGATGTCATTCCATACATAGTGGTCTTATTGCTGATATTTTTATGATACTGGCATATCAAATCTAAAGACACTGGCCGCGCTCAGCAAATATTCTTCCACTGAGTCACAGACTCTGGAAGGTTTTCTGGTTTTCTTTCTTGTTCTTTCCTTAGACAATTGTTACATCATGGTTACTATGTAACTCAGGATGGCCTCAAACTCACAATGTGTTTGAGTTGGTCTCTTAGGTGCTGGAATTACCGCTTTACTGAAAAGGCCAAAGCAGCAGGGCAGACTCCATATTGTCCTGCAAACTCCATTTGAGCTGCTGTCCTTAGAGAGGCATGGCCTCCAACCTTGGGTTCTGGGAAAGAGACTAGAAAAAGTTCCCAGCAGTTGAAAACAAACATAACATCTGTGGCCAGCTTGCAATAACAGGAACATGGTCACAACAACAGGATGACTCAAGAAAACATGAATCATTTCAAGGTCAAGATGCCGCGGTTAGATGTGTAGTTTCTCCTTGAGGCCTGAACAGATACTAGGCCAAAATCAGTTTAAAGGTAAACATTAGTTTACCCATTTACTCAATCACATAATGCCAAGGTGTGAAAGCCCCTGCTTTCAACTTTTCCCTATATAAACCCTAAGCTCATAGACTCGGGCATCACTTTCCTAACCTTTTGCATCAGGGAGGTTTCTGACCTGAGTCTGAACTTAAATATTCTCATATGCTTACATTGGACTTGTCCTTGGTGGTCTGTTGGGAGCCTGGGGAACTGGGCATAACGCTTCAACGATTTACACGGTGCTTGTTGTTGCTGTTGTTGTTGTTGTTGTTGTTGTTTTTATCTTTATTAACGAGTATTTATTTACACCTCGATAGTTATTCCCCTTCCTGGTTTCTGGGCCAACATCCCTAACCCCTCCCCCTCCCTTCTATATGGACTTCCCCTCCCCATCCTCCTCCCATTACCACCCTCCCCCCAACAATCACGTTCACTGGGGGTTCAGTCTTGGTAGGACCAAGTGCTTCCCCTTCCACTGGTGCTCTTACTAGGATATTCATTGCTACCTATGAGGTCAGAGTCCAGGGTCAGTCCATGTATAGTCTTTAGGTAGTGGCTTAGTCCATCGAAGCTCTGGTTGCTTGGCATTGTTGTTTATATGGGGTCTCGAGCCCCTTCAAGCTCTTCCAGTCCTTTCTCTGATTCCTTCAACGGGGTCCCTTTCTCAATTCAGTGGATGTCTGCTGAAATTCTCCTATGTATTTGCTGTATTCTGGTTGTGTCTCTCAGGAGACATCTACATCCGGTTCCTGTCGGCCTGCACTTCTTTGCTTCATCCATCTTATCTAGTTTGGTGGCTGTATATGTATGGGCCATATGTGGGGTAGGTTCTGAATGGGTGTTCCTTCTGCCTCTGTTCTAAACTTTGCCTTCCTATTCCCTGCAAAAAGTATTCTTGTTCCCCTTTTAAAGAAGGAGTGAAGCATTCGCATTTTGGTCATCCTTCTTTTTTTTTTTTTTTACTTATTCATTTATTTATTTGTTCATTTATTTATTTAATTTTGAGACAGGATTTCTCTGTATAGCTTTGGCTGTCCTAGAACTTAATTTGTAGACCAGGCTGACCTTGAACTTGGAGATCCACCTGCCACTGCCTCCATACTGCTGGGATTAAAGGCATATCATACGATACCAGGCTTTTAAAAGTTTGTTTCTCTTTTTTTTTTTATTAACTTGTGTATTACTTATTTACATTTCAAGTGTTATTCCCTTTCACGGTTTCTGGGAAAACATCCCCCTAGTCCATCCCCCTCCCCTTCTTTAGGGTGTTCCCCTCCCCATCCTCCCCCCATTGCCGCCCACCCCAACAATCACGTTCACTGGGGGTTCAGTCTTATCAGGACCAAGGGCTTCCCCTTCCACTGGTGATCTTACTAGAATATTGATTGCTACATATGAGGTCAGAGTCCAGGGTGAGTTCATGTATAGTCTTTAAATATTGGCTTAGTCCCGGGAAGAACTGGTTGCTTGGCATTGTTGTTCATAAGGGGTCTCGAGCTCCTTCAAGCTCTTCCAGTTCTTTCTCTGATTCCTTCAACGGGGGTCCCATTCTCAGTTCAGTGATTTGCTGCTGGCATTTGCCTCTGTATTTGCTGTATTCTGGCAGTGTCTCTCAGGAACGATCTACATCCGGTCCCTGTCAGCCTGCACTTCTTTGCTTCATCCATCTTGTCTAATTGGATGGCTGTATATGTATGGGCCACATGTGGGGCAGGCTCTGAATGGGAGTTCCTTCTGTGTATGTTTTAATCTTTGCCTCTCTATTCCCTGCCAAGGGTATTCTTGTTCCCCTTTTAAAGAAGGAGTGAAGCATCCACATTTTGATCATCCGTCTTGAGTTTCATGTGTTCTGTGCATCTAGGGCAATTCAAGCATTTGGGCTAATAGCCACTTATCAATGAGGGCATACCATGTCTGTTTTTCTGTGATTGGGTTACCTCACTCAGGATGATATTTTCCAGTTCCAACCATTTGCCTACGAATTTCATAAAGTCGTTGTTTTTGATATCTGAGTAATATTCCATTGTGTAGATGTACCACATTTTCTGTATCCATTCCTCTGTTGAAGGGCATCTGGGTTCTTTCCAGCTTCTGGCTATTATAAATAAGGCTGCTATGAACATAGTGGAGCACATGTCTTTTTTATATGTTGGGGCATCTTGTGGGTATATGCCCAAGAGAGGTATAGCTAGATCCTCAGGCAGTTCAATGTCCAATTTTCTGAGGAACCTCCAGAATGGTTGTACGAGTCTGCAATCCAACCAACAATGGAGGAGTGTTCCTCTTTCTCCGCATCCTCGCCAGCATTTGCTGTCACCAGAGTTTTTGATCTTAGCCATTCTCACTGGTATGAGGTAAAATCTCAGGGTTGATTTGATTTGCATTTCCCTTATGACTAAAGATGTTGAACATTTCTTTAGGTGTTTCTCAGCCATTCGGCATTCCTCAGCTGTGAATTCTTTGTTTAGCTCTGAACCCCATTTTTAATAGGGTTATTTGTCTCCCTGCGGTCTAACTTCTTGAGTTCTTTGTATATTTTGGATATAAGGCCTCTATCTGTTGTAGGATTGGTAAAGATCTTTTCCCAATCTGTCGTTTGCCGTTTTGTCCTAACCACAGTGTCCTTTGTCTTACAGAAGCTTTGCAGTATTATGAGATCCCATTTGTCGATTCTTGATCTGAGAGCATAAGCCATTGGTGTTTTGTTCAGGAAATTTTTGCCAGTGCCCATATGTTCGAGATGCTGCCCTAGTTTTTCTTCTATTATATTGAGTGTATCTGGTTTGATGTGGAGGTCCTTGATCCACTTGGACTTAAGCTTTGTACAGGGTGATAAGCATGGATCGATCTGCATTCTTCTACATATTGACCTCCAGGTGAACCAGCACCATTTGCTGAAAATGCTATCTTTTTTCCATTGGATGGTTTTGGCTCCTTTGTCAAAAATCAAGTGACCATAGGTGTGTGGGTTCAATTCTGGGTCTTCAATTCTGTTCCATTGGTCGATCTGTCTGTCTCTGTACCAATACCATGCAGTTTTTATCACTATTGCTCTGTAATACAGCTTGAGTTCAGGGATAGTGATTCCCCCTGAAGTCCTTTTATTATTGAGGATAGTTTTAGCTATCCTGGGATTTTTGTTATTCCAGATGAATTTGCAAATTGTTCTGTCTAACTCTTTGAAGAATTGGATTGGTATTTTGATGGGGATTGCATTGAATCTGTAGATTGCTTTTGGTAAAATGGCCATTTTTACTATATTAATCCTGCCAATCCATGAGCATGGGAGATCTTTCCATCTTCTGAGGACTTCTTCAATTTCTTTCTTCATAGTCTTCAAGTTCCTATTGTACAGATCTTTTACTTGCTTGGTTAAAGTCACACAAAGGTAATTTATATTATTTGGGTCTATTATGAAGGGTGTCGTTTCCCTAATTTCTTTCTCAGCTTGTTTCTCTTTTGTGTAGAGGAAGGCTACTGATTTATTTGAGATAATTTTATACGCAGCCACTTTGCTGAAATTGTTCATCAGCTTTAGTAGTTCTCTGGTGGAACTTTTGGGATCACATAAATATACTATCATATCATCTGCAAATAGTGATATTTTGACTTCCTCTTTTCCGATCTGTATCCCGTTGACTCCTTTTGTTCTCTGATTGCTCTGGCTAGAACTTCAAGAACTATATTGAATAAATAGGGAGAGAGTAGGCAGCCTTGTCTAGTTCCTGACTTTAGTGGGATTGCTTAACGTTTCTCTCCATTTAGTTTAATGTTAGCAACTGGTTTGCTGCATGTGGCTTTTACTATCTTTAGGTATGGGCCCTGAATTCCTATTCTTTCCAGGACTTTTATCATGAAGGGGTGTTGAATTTTGTCAAATGCTTTCTCAGCTCCTAATGAAATGATGATGTGGTTTTGTTCTTTCAGTTTGTTTATATAATGGATCACGTTGATGGTTTTCCGTATATTAAACCATCCCTGCATGCCTGGGATGAAGCCTACTTGATCACGGTGGATGATTGTTTTGATGTGCTCTTGGATTCGGTTTGCCAGAATTTTATTGAGTATTTTTGTGTCGATATTCATAAGGGAAATTGGTCTGAAGTTCTCTTTCTTTGTTGGGTCTTTGTGTGGTTTAGGTGTGAGAGTAATTGTGGTTTCATAGAAGGAATTCGGTAGTGCTCCATCTGTTTCAGTTTTGTGGAATAGTTTGGATAATATTGGTATGAGGTCTTCTATTAAGGTCTGATAGAATTCTGCACTAAACCCGTCTGGACCTGGGCTCTTTTTGGTTGGGAGACGTTTAATGACTACTTCTATTTGCTTAGGAGTTATGGGGTTGTTTAACTGGTTTATCTGTTCCTGATTTACATTCAGTACCTGGTATCTGTCTAGGAAATTGTCCATTTCCTGCAGATTTTCAAGTTTTGTTGAATATAGGCTTTTATAGTAAGATCTGGTGATTTTTTGAATTTCCTCTGAATCTGTAGTTATGTCTCCCTTTTCATTTCTGATTTTGTTAATTTGGATACACTCTCTGTGTCCTCTCGTTAGTCTGGCTAAGGGTTTATCTATCTTGTTGATTTTCTCAAAGAACCAACTTTTGGTTCTGTTGATTCTTTCTATGGTCATTTTTGTTTCTACTGGGTTGATTTCAGCTCTGAGTTCGATTATTTCCTGCCTTCTACTTCTCCTGGGTGTATTTGCTTCTTTTTGTTCTAGAGCTTTTAGGTGTGTTGTCAAGCTGGTGACATATGCTGTTTCCTGTTTCTTTCTGCAGGCGCTCAACGCTATGAGTTTTCCTCTTAGCACAGCTTTCATTGTGTCCCATAAGTTTGGGTATGTTGTACCTTCATTTTCATTAAATTCTAAAAAGTCTTTAATTTCTTTCTTTATTTCTTGCTTGACCAGGTTATCATTGAGTAGAGCATTGTTCAATTTCCACGTGTATGGGGGCATTCTTCCCTTATTGTTATTGAAGACCAGCTTTAGGCCGTGGTGGTCCGATAGCACGCATGGGATTATTTCTATCTTTCTGTACCTGTTGAGGCCCATTTTTTTGACCAATTTTATGGTCAATTTTGGAGAAAGTACCATGAGGAGCTGAGAAGAAGGTATATCCTTTTGCTTTAGGATAGAATGTTCTATAAATATCTGTTAAGTCCATTTGGCTCATGACTTCTCTTAGTCTGTCTACGTCTCTGTTTAATTTCTGTTTCCATGATCTGTCCATCGATGAGAGTGGGGTGTTGAAGACGCCTACTATTATTGTGTGAGGTACAATGTGTGTTTTGAGCTTTCATAAGGTTTCTTTTACGTATGTAGGTGCCCTTGTATTTGGGGCATAGATATTTAGGATTGAGAGTTCATCTTTGTGGATTTTTCCTTTGATGAATATGAAGTGTCCTTCCTTATCTTTTTTATGAATTTTAGTTAAAAATTGATTTTATTTGATATTAGAATGGCTACTCCAGCTTGCTTCTTCTGACCATTTGCTCAGAAATTTGTTTTCCAGCCTTTCACTCTGAGGTAGTGTCGGTCTTTGTCTCTGAGGTGTGTTTCCTGTAGGCAGCAGAATACAGGGTCCTCGTTGCGTATCCAGTTTGTTAATCTATGTCTTTTATTGGGTAGTTGAGGCCATTGATGTTGAGAGATGTTAAGGAGTAGTGATTATTGCTTCCTGTCATACTCATATTTGGATGATAGGTTATTTTTGTGTGCTTTTCTTCTCTTTGTTTTGTTCCCAAGACGATTAGTTTCTTGCTTCTTCTAGGGTATAGCTTGCCTCCTTATGTTGGGCTTTACCATTTATTATCCTTTGTAGTGCTGGATTTGTAGAAAGATAGTGTGTAAATTTGGTTTTGGCATGGAATATATTGGTTTCTCCATCTATGTTAATTGACAGTTTTGCAGGCTACAGTAACCTGGGCTGGCATTTGTGTTCTCTTAGGTCTGTATGACATCTGTCCAGGATCTTCTGGCCTTCATAGTTTCTGGAGAAAAGTCTGGTGTGATTCTGATAGGTCTCCTTTATATGTTACTTGACATTTTTCCCTTACTGCTTTTAATATTCTTTCTTTATTTTGTGCTTTTGGTGTTTTGACTATTATGTGACGGGAGGAGTTCCGTTTTCTGGTCCAATCTATTTGGAGTTCTGTAGGCTTCTTGTATGCCTATGGGTATCTCTTTTTTTAGGTTAGGGAAGTTTTCTTCTATGATTTTGTTGAAGATATTTACTGGTCCTTTGAGCTGGGAGTCTTCACTCTCTTCTCTACCTATTATCCTTAGGTTTGATCTTCTCATTGAGTCCTGGATTTCCTGTAGGTTTTGGACCAGTACCTTTTTCTGCTTTACATTATCTTTGACAGTTGAGTCGATGATTTCTATGGAATCTTCTGCTCCTGAGATTCTCTCTTCCATCTCTTGTATTCTGTTGGTGAAGCTTGTATCTACAGCTCCTTGTCTCTTCTTTTGGTTTTCTATATCCAGGGTTGTTTCCATGTGTTCTTTCTTGATTGCTTCTATTTCCATTTTTAATTCCTTCAACTGGTTGATTGTGTGTTCCTGGAAATCTTTCCGGGATTTTTGTGACTCCTCTCTATGGGCTTCTACTTGTTTATTTATGATTTCCTGGAATTCTTTCAGGGATTTTTGTGACTCCTCTCTATGGGCTTCTACTTGTTTATTTATGATTTCCTGGAATTCTTTCAGGCATTTTTGCGATTCCTCTCTGTAGGCTTCTACTTGTTCTCTAAGGGAGTTCTTCAGGTCTTTCTTGAAGTCCTCCAGCATCATGATCAAATATGATTTTGAAACTAGATCTTGCTTTTCTGCTGTGTTTGGATATTCCCTGTTTGCTTTGATGGGAGAATTGGGCTCCGATGATGCCACATA
Source organism: Rattus norvegicus (assembly GCF_021556685.1). Classification (NCBI taxonomy): domain Eukaryota; kingdom Metazoa; phylum Chordata; class Mammalia; order Rodentia; family Muridae; genus Rattus; species Rattus norvegicus. The sequence goes on from NC_141537.1 coordinate 167,075,158, forward strand.
GTCTTGGTTTCTGTTGCTTGGGTTCCTGTGTTTGCCTCTCGCCATCAGATTATCTCTAGTGTTACTTTGTTCTGCTATTTCTGACAGTGGCTAGACTGTCCTATAAACCTGTGTGTCAGGAGTGCTGTAGACCTGTTTTCCTATTTTCTTTCAGCCAGTTATGGGGACAGAGTGTTCTGCTTTCGGGCGTGTAGTTTTTCCTATCTACAGGTCTTCACCTGTTCCTGTGGGCCTGTGTCTTGAGTTCACCAGGCAGGTCACTTGCAGCAGAAAAGTTGGTCTTACCTGTGGTTCCGAGGCTCAAGTTTGCTTGTGGGGTGTTGCTTATGAGCTCTCTGCGGCGGCAGCAACCTGGAAGATCTGCGCTGCCCTTTCCGGAAGCTTCCGTGCACCAGGGTTCCAGATGGCCGTTGGTGTTTTCCTCTGGCGTCAGAGATGTGTGCAGAGTGTAGTCTCTTCTGGTTTCCCAGGCATGTCTGCCTCTCTGAAGGTTTACCTCTCCCTCCCACAGGATTTGGGTGCAGAGAACTGTTTATCCGGTAGGTCTCTTCAGGTTCTGGCAGTGTCTCAGACGCAGCGGTACTGCTGCTCCTGGGCCCTCCTCTACGGGAACGCAGAGGCCTTATACAGTTTCCTCTTGGGCCAGGGATGTGGGCAGGGGTGGGCAGTGTTGGTGGTTTCTTCTGCTCTGTAGTCTCAGGAGTGCCCACCTGACCAGGTGGTGAGGGCTCTCTCCCACGGGGTTTCGGAGCAGAGAGCTGCTGCAGGCAGGGATCCACCAGTTTGGGATTCCCGCTAAATACCTTGGTCATCCTTCTTGAGTGTCATGTGTTCTGTGCATCTAGGGTAATTCAAGCATTTGGGCTAATAGCCACTTATCAATGAATGCATACCATGTGTGTTTGAATCATCTTTTATAATAACTAAGAATCAATTACATATTTTATAAATAATGATCGACAGATTTTTTAAGCCACATACAGTTATTAATAACTTATATATAGCATAAATTAAGTAATCAGGAAATGTTCTACATTGAACATTTAAGTTGTTTATACTATTTTCTTGTTCATTTGAAAACTACATGGGAAATACTTTAAAACACACTTAGACATTTTATGTATGAAGTCATATGATCAAAGGAGATACGTGTTTTTTATTAAGTTTTTAATTTTTATTAGATATATTTCTTTACTTTCATTTAAAATGTTATTCCTCTTCCTGGTTTCCGGTCCTAAAGTCCCCATTCCCTCCTCTCCCCCTCCCCCATCCAGGAATTCCCCCTAAACATTCCCCTTATTGCCCCCCCCATATTCCCCTGCACTGGAAGTCCAACCTTGGAAGGACCAAGGACTTCCCCTTTCACTGGTGCCCCAACAAGTCTGTTCTCTGGTACATATGCATTTGGATGTCTGGGTCAGTCCATGTATATTCTTTCGGTAGTGGTTTAGTCCCTGGAAGCTCTGGTTGGTTGGCATTGTTGTTCATATGGGGTTGCAAGCTCCTTCACCTCTTTCAATACTTCCTCTTATTCCCTGCAAGGGGGTCCTATTCTCAGTTGAGTGGTTTGTTACTAGCATTGACCACTGTGATGGAAATTCTCTGGATGTGTCTCTCAGGAAAGATCTATATCCGGTTCCTGTCAACATGCATTCTTTAGCTTCATCAATCTTATCTAGTTTTGATGGCTGCATATATATGGGCCACATGTGGGGCAGGCTCTGAATGGTCATTCCTTAAGTCGCTGCTCTAAACCTTGCTTCCATATCCCCTCTTATGGATGTTTTCCCCCTTTTAAGAAGTGGGAGCATCCACATTTCGGTCATCCTTCTTTGAGCTTCCTGTGGTCTGTAGATTGCATCTTGGGTAATTCAAGCTCTGTGGCTAATATCCACTTATCAATGAGTGCATACCATGTGTGTTTTCCTGTGATTGGGTTACCTCACGCAAGGTGATATTTTCTACTTCAATCTACTTGCCTATGAATTTCACAAAGTCATAGTTTGTGATAGCTGTGTAGTACTCCATTGTGTAGATGTACTACATCTTTTTTTAATCCATTCCTCTGTTGAAGGGCATCTAGGTTCTTTCCAGCTTCTGGCTATTATAAACAAGGGTACTATGAACATAGTGGAACATATGTCTTTGTTGTATGTTGGAGCATTTTTGGGGTATATGCACAAGAGAGGTATAGCTGGGTCCTGAGGTAGTGGAATGTCCAATTTTCTGAGGAACCTCCAGATTGATTTCCAGAGTTGTACCAGTTTGCAATCACACCAACAATGGAGGAGTGCTCCTCTTTCTCCACATCCTCACCAGCATCTGCTGTCACCGGAGTTTTTGGTCTTGGCCATTCAGACTGGTGTGAGGTAGAATCTCAGGGTTGGTTTGATTAGCATTTCCCTAATGACTAAGGATGTTGAACATGTCTTCAGGTGCTTTTTGGCCATTCAATAATCCTCAGCTGAGAATGTTTTTTTAGCTCTGTACCCAATTTTTAATAGGGTTCTTTGGTTCTCTGGAGTCTAACTCCTTGAGTTCTTTGTATTTTTTTGGATATTAGCCCTCTATTAGATGTAGGATTGGTAAAGATCCTTTCCCAATTTGTTGGTTGCTATTTTGTCCTAATGACAGTTTCATTTGCCTTACAGAAGCTTTGCAGTTTTATGAGGTCCCATTTGTTGACTCTTGATCTTTAGCGCATAAGTCATTGGTGTTTTGTTCAGGAAATTTTCCCCAGTGCCCATGTGTTTGAGACTCTTCCCCACTTTTTCTTCTTTAGTTCAAGTGTATCTGGTTTGTTGTGGAGGTCCTTGATGCACTTGGACTTAAGCTTTGTACATGGTGATAAGAGTGGATCGATTTGCATTCTTCTACATGCGGACTTCCAGTTGAACCAGCACCATTTGTTGAAAATGCTATCTTTCTTTTATTGGGTATTTTTAGCACCTTTGGCAAAGATCAAGTGACCATACATGTGTGGGTTCATTTCTGGATCTTCAATTCTGCTCTTTTCAATTCAATTCTGGATCTTTCTGCCTGTCTCTGTAACAATACCATACAGTTTTTATGACTGATGCTCTGTAATACTGCTTGAAGTCAGGGATGGTGATTCCCTATAAGTTCTTCTACTGTGGAGTATAGCTTTCGCTCTCCTGGGTTTTTTGTTATTCCAAATGAATTTGCAAATTGCTTTTTCTCTCACTATAAAGAATTGAGTAGGAATTTTGATGGAGATTGCATTGAACCTGTAGATTGCTTTTGGCAAAATGGCCATCTTTACTATATTAATCCTGTCAATCCATGAGCATGGAATATCTTTCCATCTTCTGAGATCTTCCTAAATTTCTTTCTTCAGAGACTTGAAATTCTTGTCATACAAATCTTTCTCTTGCTTGGTTAAAGTCGCGCCAAGGTATTTTTTATTATTTGGGACTCTTGTGAAGGGTATCATTTCCTTAATTTCTTTCTCAGCCTGTTTTTCCTTTGAGTAGAGGAAGGCTATTCATTTGTTCAAGTTAAGTTTATACCCCACAACTTTGCTGAAGTTGTTTATCAGGATAAGTAGTTCTCTGATGGAACTTTTGGGCTCACTTAAGTATACTATCATATCATCTGCAAATAGCGATATTTTGATTTCTTCCCTTCCAATTCGTATCCCTTTGACCTTCTTTCGTTGTCTGATTGTTCTGAAAAGGACTTTACGTACTATAATGAATAAGTAGGGAGAGAGTGGGCAGCCTTGCCTAGTCCCTGATTTTAGTGAGATTGCTTCAAGTTTCTCTCCATTTAGTTTGATGTTAGCTACTGGTTTGCTGTATATTGCTTTTACTATGTTTAGATATGGGCCTTGAATTCCTGATCTTTCCAGGACTTTTATCATGAAGGATGTGGAATTTTGTCAAATGCTTTCTCAGCATCTAATGAAATGATCATGCGGCTCTTATCTTTCAGTTTGACTATATAGTGGAATACATTGATGGATTTTCGTATATTAAACCATCCCTGCATCCCTGGGATGAACACTACTTGATCATGATGGATGATCATTTTGAGGTGTTCTTAGATTCGGTTTGCAAGAATTTTATTGAGTATTTTTGCATCAGTATTCATAAAGGAAATTGGTCTGAAGTTTGCCTTCATTGTTGGGTCTTTGTGTGGTTTTGGTATAAGAGTAATTGTGGCTTCATAGAAGGCATTTGGTAGCTCTCCGTCTGTTTCTATTTTGTGGAATAGTTTGGACAGCATTGGTATGAGGTGTTCTATGAAATTCTGATAGAATTCTCCACTGAACCCATCTGGACCTGGGCTCTTTTTGGTTGGGAGACTTTTAATAACTGCTTCTAATTCTTTAGGAGTTATGAGGTTGTTTAGATGGTTTATCTGTTCCTGATTTAACTTTGTTACCTGGTATCTGTCTAGAAAATTGTCCATTTCCTCTGGATTTTCCAGTTTTGTTGAATATAGGCTTTTGTAGTAGCATCTGAAGGTTTTTTAACTTTCTTCAGATTCTGTGGTTATGTCTCCCTTTTCATTTCCGATTTTGTTAATTTGGATACACTTTCTGTGACCTCTGGTTCATCTGCCTAAGGGTTTATCTATCTTATTGATTTTCTCAAAGAACCAGCTCCTGGTTTTGTTGATTCTTTGTATGGTCCTTTTCATTTCTATTTGGTTGATTTCAGCCCTGTGTATAATTATTTTCTGCCTTCTACTCCTTTTGGTTTTTTTTAATTTCTTTTTGTTCTAGAGCTTTTAAGTGTGCTGTCAAGCTGCTGACATATGTTCTTTCCTGTTTCTTTTTGCAGGCACTCATAGCTATGATTTCCTCTTACTACCACTTTCATTGTGTCCCATAAGTTTGCAAATGTTATATCTTCACTTTCATTAAATTCTAAGAAGTCTTTAATTTCATTATTTCTTCCTTGACCAAGTTGTCATTGAGTATAGCATTGTTCAACTTCCATGTATATGTGGGCTTTCTGTCATTATTGTTGTTATTGAAGACCAGACTTAGTGCGTGATGATCTGATAGGATGCATGGGATTATTTCTATCTTCCTGTATCTGTTGAGGTCTGTTTTGTGACCAATTATATGGTCAATATTGGAGAAGTTTCCATGAGTTGTGAGAAGAAAGTATATCCTTTTCTTTGAGGATGGTATGTTCTATAAATATCTGTTAAATCCATTTGGTTCATAACTTCTGTTAGTTTCTCTACATCTCTGTTTAATTTCTGTTTCTATGATCTGTTCAGTGATGTGGGGGGGTGTTGAAATGCCCTACTATTATCATGTGAGGTGCAATGTGGGCTTTGAGCTTTAGTAAGGTTTCTTTTATGAATGTAGGTGCCCTTGAATTTGGAGCATAGATATTTAGGATTGAGAGTTCATCTTCGTGGATTTTTCCTTTGATGAATATGAAGTGTCCTTTCTTATCTTTTTTGATGACTTTTGGTTGGAAGTCAATTTTATTTGATATTAGAATGGCAACTCCAGTTTGTTTCTTCAGACCATTTGCTTGGAAACTTGTTTTCCAGCCATTTCCTCTGAGGTAGTGTCTGTCTTTGTCTCTGTGGTGTGTTTCCTACATGCAGTAAAAATGCTGGGTCCTCTTTACGTATCCAGTCTGTTAGTCTATGTCTTCTTATTGAAGAATTGAGGCCATTGATATTGAGAGATATTAAGGAATAGTGATTGTCACTTCCTGTTATTTTTGTTGGTAGAGGTGGACTTATGTTTCTTTGTCTCTCTTTTGGTTTCATTGCAAGAAAATTATATTCTTGCTTTCTGTATGGTGCAGTTTCTCTCCTTGTGTTGGAGTTTCCTATCTATTATCTTTTGTAGGGCTGGATTTGTAGAGAGATAGTGTGTAAATTTGGTTTTGTCATGGAATATCTTGGTTTCTCCATTGATGTTAATTGAAAGTTTTGCTGGATTCAGTAACGTGGACTAGCATTTGTGTTCTTTTAGGATCTGTATAGCATCTGTCGACAATCTTCTGGCTTTCATAGTCTCTGGTGAGAACTCTGGTGTAATTCTTATGGGTCTGCCTTTATATGTTACTTGACCTTTTTCCCTTACTGCTTTTAATATTCTTTCTTTGTTTTTTGCATTTGGTATTTTATCTATTATGCGATGGGCGGAATTTCTCTTGTGGTACAATCTATTTGGAGTTCTGTAGGCTTCTTGTATGTTTATGGGAATCTCTTTCTTTAGGTTAGGGAAGTTTTCTTCTAAAATTTTGTTGAATATATTTACTGGCCCTTTAAATTGGGAGTCTTCACTTTCTTCTATACCTATTATGCTTAGGTTTGATCTTCTCATTGTGTCCTGGATTTCCTGTATGTTTTGGGCTAGGAGCTTTTTGCGTTTTACATTATCTTTGACAGTTGTGTCGATGTTTTCTACGGTATCTTCTTCCCCTGAGATTCTCTCTTCTATCGCTTGTATTCTGTTGGTGATGCTTTTATCTACAGCTCCTTGTCTCTTCCTTTGGTTTTCTATATCCAGGGTTGTCTCCCTTTGTGCTTTCTTTATTGTTTCTATTTCCATTTTCAATTCCTTCACCTGTTTGGTTGTGTTTTCCTGAATTCTTTCAGGGATTCTGTGTTTCCTCTCTAAGGGCTTCTACTTGTTTACTTGTGTTTTCCCACATTTCTTTAAGGGAGTTCTTTATGTCTTTTTTTTTTTTTTCGGAGCTGGGGACCGAACCCAGGGCCTTGTGCTTCCTACGTAAGCGCTCTTTATGTCTTTCTTAAAGTCCTCCATCATGGGCCCGCAGCAGCTCTCTGCTCCCAGACACTTGGGAGAGAGACCCGACCGGCTGGTCAGGTGGGCACTCCTGAGGCTGCAGAGCGGAAGAGACCACCAACACTGCCCACCCGTGCCCACATCCCTGGCCCAAGAGGAAACTGTATAAGGCTTCTGGGTTCCCGTGGGGGAGGGCCCAGGAGCGGCAGGACCGCTGCCTCTGAGACACCACCTGAACCTGAAGGAAACAGACCGGTAAACAGTTCTCTGCACCCAAATCCCGTGGGAGGGAGAGCTAAACCCTCAGAGAGGCAGACACACCTGGGAAACCAGAAGAGACTGCACTCTGCATACACATCTCGGACGCCAGAGGAAAACACCAAATGCCATCTGGAACCCTGGTGCACTGAAGCTCCCGGAAACGGCAGCACAGATCTTCCTGGTTGCTGCTGCCGCAGAGAGCTCTTGGGCAGCACCCCGCGAGCAAACTTGAGCCTCGGGACCACAGGTAAGACCAACTTTTCTGCTGCAAGTGATCTGTCTGGTGAACTCAAGACACAGGCCCACAGGAACAGCTGAAGACCTGTAGAGAGGGAAAACTACACGCCGGAAAGCAGAACACTCTGTCACCATAACAGGCTGAAAGAAAACAGGAAAACAGGTCTACAGCACTCCTGACACACAGGCTTATAGGGCAGTCTAGCTACTGTCAGAAATAGCAGAACAAAGTAACACTAGAGATAATCTGATGGCGAGAGGCAAACACAGGAACCCAAGCAACAGAAACCAAGACTACATGGCACCATCGGAGCCCAATTCTCCCACCAAAACAAAAATGGAATATCCAAACACACCAGAAAAGCAAGATCTAGTTTCAAAATCATATTTGATCATGATGCTGGAGGACTTCAAGAAAGACCTGAAGAACTCCCTTAGAGAACAAGTAGAAGCCTACAGAGAGGAGTCACAAAAATGCCTGTAAGAATGCCAGGAACACATAATTAAACAAGTAGAAGCCCATAGAGAGGAGTCGCAAAAATCCCTGAAAGAATTCCAGGAAAACACAATCAAACAGTTGAAGGAATTAAAAATGGAAATAGAAGCAATCAAGAAAGAACACATGGAAACAACCCTGGATATAGAAAACCAAAAGAAGAGACAAGGAGCTGTAAATACAAGCTTCATGAACAGAATACAGGAGATGGAAGGGAGAATCTCAGGAGCAGAAGATTCCATAGAAATCATTGACTCAACTGTCAAAGATAATGTAAAGCAGAAAAAGCTACTTGTCCAAAACATACAGGAAAACCAGGACTCAATGAGAAGATCAAACCTAAGGATAATAGGTAGAGAAGAGAGTGAAGACTCCCAGCTTAAAGGAAGAGTAAATATCTTCAACAAAATCATAGAAGAAAACTTCCCTAACCTAAAAAAAGAGATACCCATAGGCATACAAGAAGCCTACAGAACTCCAAATAGATTGGACCAGAAAAGAAACACCACCCGTCACATAATAGGCAAAACACCAAACGCACAAAATAATGAAAGAATATTAAAAGCAGTAAGGGAAATGGGTCAAGTAACATATAAAGGCAGAACTATCAGAATCACACCAGACTTTTCTCCAGAAACTATGAAGGCCAGAAGATCCTGGACAGATGTCATACAGACCTAAGAGAACACGAATGCCAGCCCAGGTTACTGTATCCTGCAAAACTCTCAATTAACATAGATGGAGAAACCAAGATATTCCATGCCAAAACCAAATTTACACAATATCTTTCTACAAATCCAGCACTACAAAGGATAATAAATGGTAAAGCCCAACATAAGGAGGCAAGCTATACCCTAGAAGAAGCAAGAAACTAATCATCTTGGCAACAAAACAAAGAGAAGAAAAGCACACAAACATAACCTATCATCCAAATATGAGTATGACAGGAAGCAATAATCACTATTCCTTAACATCTCTCAACATCAATGGCCTCAACTCCCCAATAAAAGACATAGATTAACAAACTGGATACGCAACAAAGACCCTGTATTCTGCTGCCTACAAGAAACACACCTCAGAGACAAAGACAAAACTACCTCAGAGGGAAAGGCTGGAAAACAACTTTCCAAGCAAATGGTCAGAAGAAACAAGCTGGAGTAGCCATTCTAATATCAGATCAAATCAATTTTCAACTAAAAGCCATCAAAAAAGATAAGGAAGGACACTTCATATTCATCAAAGGAAAAATCCACAAAGATGAACTCTCAATCCTAAATATCTATGTCCCAAATACAAGGGCACCTACATACGTAAAAGAAACCTTACTAAAGCTCAAAACACACATTGCAGCTCATACAATAAGAGTGGGAGCTTTCAACACCCCACTCTCATCTATGGACAGATCATGGAAACAGAAATTAAACAGAGACGTAGACAGACTAAGAGAAATCATGAGCCAAATGGACTGAACGCATATTTATAGAACATTCTATCCTAAAGCAAAAGGATATACCTTCTTCTCAGCTCCGCATTGTACTTTCTCCAAAATTGACCATATAATTGGTCAAAAAACGGGCCTCAACAGGTACAGAAAGATAGAAATAATCAGATGCATGCTATAGGACCACCACGGCCTAAAGCTGGTCTTCAATAACAATAAGGGAAGAATGCCATATATACGTGGAAATTGAACAATGCTCTACTCAATGATAACCTGGTCAAGCAAGAAATAAAGAAAGAAATTAAAGACTTTTTAGAATTTAATGAAAATGAAGGTACAACATACCCAAACTTATGGGACACAATGAAAGCTGTGCTAAGAGGAAAATTCATAGCGCTGAGTGCCTGCAGAAAGAAACAGGAAACAGCATATGTCAGCAGCTTGACAGCACACCTAAAAGCTCTAGAACAAAAAGAGGCAAATACACCCAGGAGGAGTAGAAGGCAGGAAATAATCAAACTCAGAGCTGAAATCAACCAAGTAGAAACAAAAAGGACCATAGAAAGAATCAACAGAACCAAAAGTTGGTTCTTTGAGAAAATCAACAAGATAGATAAACCCTTAGCCAGACTAACGAGAGGACACAGAGAGTGTGTCCAAATTAATAAAATCAGAAATGAAAAGGGAGACATAACTACAGATTCAGAGGAAATTCAAAAAATCATCAGATCTTACTATAAAGGCCTATATTCAACAAAACTTGAAAATCTGCAGGAAATGGACAATTTCCTAGACAGATACTAGGTACTGAAGTTAAATCAGGAACAGATAAACCAGTTAAACAACCCCATAACTCCTAAGGAAATAGAAGCAGTCATTAAAGGTCTCCCAACCAAAAAGAGCCCAGGTCCAGACGGGTTTAGTTCAGAATTCTATCAGACCTTAATAGAAGACCTCATACCAATATTATCCAAACTATTCCACAAAATTGAAACAGATGGAGCACTACCGAATTCCTTCTATGAAGCCACAATTACTCTTATACCTAAACCACACAAAGACCCAACAAAAAAGAGAACTTCAGACCAATTTCCCTTATGAATATCGACGCAAAAATACTCAATAAGATTCTGGCAAACCGAATCCAAGAGCACATCAAAACAATCATCCACCATGGTGAAGTAGGCTTCATCCCAGGCATGCAGGGATGGTTTAACATATGGAAAACCATCAATGTGATCCATTATATAAACAAACTGAAAGAACAAAACCACATCATCATTTCATTAGATGCTGAGAAAGCATTTGACAAAATTCAAAACCCCTTCATGATAAAAGTCCTGGAAAGAATAGGAATTCAAGGCCCATACCTAAACATAGTAAAAGCCATATACAGCAAACCAGTTGCTAACATTAAACGAAATGGGGAGAAACTTGAAGCAATCCCACTAAAATCAGGGACTAGACAAGGCTGCCTACTCTCTCCCTACTTATTCAATATAGTTCTTGAAGTTCTAGCCAGAGCAATCAGAAAACAAAAGGAGGTCAAGGGGATACAGATCGGAAAAAAAGAAGTCAAAATATCACTATTTGAAGATGATATGATAGTATATTTATGTGATCCCAAAAGTTCCACCAGAAAACTACTAAAGCTGATAAACAACTTCAGCAAAGTGGCTGGGTATAAAATTAACTCAAATAAATCAGTAGCCTTCCTCTACACAAAAGAGAAACAAGCCGAGAAAGAAATTAGGGAAACGACACCCTTCATAATAGACCCAAATAATATAAAGTACCTCGGTGTGACTTTAACCAAGCAAGTAAAAGATCTGTACAATAAGAACTTCAAGACACTGAAGAAAGAAATTGAAGAAGACCTTAGAAGATGGAAAGATCTCCCATGCTCATGGATTGGCAGGATCAATATAGAGAAATGGCCATTTTACCAAAAGCGTTCTACAGATTCAATGCAATCCCCATCAAAATACCAATCCAATTCTTCAAAGAGTTAGACAGAACAATTTGCAAATTCATCTGGAATAACAAAAAACCCAGGATAGCTAAAACTATGCTCAAAAATAAAAGGACTTCAGGGGGAATCACTATCCCTGAACTCAAGCAGTATTACAGAGCAATAGTGATAAAAACTGCATGGTATTGGTACAGAGACAGACAGATAGACCAATGGAATAGAATTGAAGACCCAGAAATGAACCCACACACCAATGGTCACTTGATTTTTGACAAAGGAGCCAAAACCATCCAATGGAAAAAAGATAGCATTTTCAGCAAATGGTGCTGGTTCACCTGGAGGTCAATATGTAGAAGAATGCAGATCGATCCATGCTTATCATCCTGTACAAAGCTTAAGTCCAAGTGGATCAAGGACCTCCACATCAAACCAGACACACTCAAACTAATAGAAGAAAAACTAGGGAAGCATCTGGAACACATGGGCACTGGAAAAAATTTCCTGAACAAAACACCAATGGCTTATGCTCTAAGATCAAGAATCGACAAATGGGATCTCATAAAACTGCAAAGCTTCTGTAAGGCAAAGGACACTGTGGTTAGGACAAAATGGCAACCAACAGATTGGGAAAAGATCTTTACCAATCCTACAACAGATAGAGGCCTTATATCCAAAATATACAAAGAACTCAAGAAGTTAGACCGCAGGGAGACAAATAATCCTATTAAAAAATGGGGTTCAGAGCTAAACAAACAATTCACAGCTGAGGAATGCCAAATGGCTGAGAAACACCTAAAGAAATGTTCAACATCTTTAGTCATAAGGGAAATGCAAATCAAAACAACCCTGAGATTTCACCTCACACCAGTGAGAATGGCTAAGATCAAAAACTCAGGTGACAGCAGATGCTGGCGAGGATGCGGAGAAAGAGGACACTCCTCCATTGTTGGTGGGATTGCAGACTGTTACAACAATTCTGGAAATCATTCTGGAGGTTCCTCAGAAAATTGGACATTGAACTGCCTGAGGATCCAGCTATACCTCTTTTGGGCATATACCCAAAAGATGCCCCAACATATAAAATAGACACGTGCTACACTATGTTCATCACAGCCTTATTTATAATAGCCAGAAGCTGGAAAGAACCCAGATGCCCTTCAACAGAGGAATGGATACAGAAAATGTGGTACATCTACACAATGGAATATTACTCAGCTATCAAAAACAACGGCTTTATGAAATTCGTAGGCAAATGGTTGGAACTGGAACATATCATTCTGAGTGAGCTAACCCAATCACAGAAAGACATACATGGTATGCATTCATTGATAAGTGGCTATTAGCCCAAATGCTTGAATTACCCTAGATGCCTAGAACAAATGAAACTCAAGACGGATGATCAAAATATGAATGCTTCACTCCTTCTTTAAAAGGGGAACAAGAATACCCTTGGCAGGGAAGAGAGAGGCAAAGATTAAAACAGAGACTGAAGGAACAGCCATTTAGAGCCTGCCCCACATGTGGCCCATACATATACAGCCACCCAATTAGACAAGATGGATGAAGCAAAGAAGTGCAGACCGACAGGAGCCGGATGTAGATCGCTCCTGAGAGACACAGCCAGAATACAGCAAATACAGAGGCAAATGCCAGCAGCAAACCACTGAACTGAGAATAGGACCCCCGTTGAAGGAATCAGAGAAAGAACTGGAAGAGCTTGAAGGGGCTCGAGACCCCATATGTACAACAATGCCAAGCAACCAGAGCTTCCAGGGACTAAGCCACTACCTGAAGACTATACATGGACTGACCCTGGACTCTGACCTCATAGGTAGCAATGAATATCCTAGTAAGAGCACCAGTGGAAGGGGAAGCCCTGGGTCCTCCTAAGACTGAACCCCCAGTGAACTAGACTGGTGGGGGGAGGGAGGCAATGGGGGGAGGGTTGTGAGGGGAATAGCCATAAGGAAGGGGAGGGGGGAGGGGGGAGGGGGATTTTGCCCGGAAACCGGGAAAGGGAATAACACTCGAAATATATATAAAAAATACTCAAGTTAATAAAAAAAAAAAAAAGCCCTCCATCATTATCAAAAAATGTGATTTTAAATCTAGATCTTGCTTTTCTGGTGTGTTTGGATATCTAATATTTTCTTTGGTGGAAGAACTGGGCTCTGATGATGCCAGGTAGTCTTGGTGCCTATTGCTTAGGTTCCCGCAATTTCCTCTAGCCATTTGTTTGTCTCTGGTGTTTGCTTGTCATGCTGTTTCTGAGAGTGACTTCACCCTGCTATAGGCCTCTGTGTCAGCACTTCTGTTGAACTATTTTCCTGTTTTCTTTCAGGCTTTCCTGAGAACAGGTGTTCTGACTTCCTGTGTGTTGGTGCTCCCAGAGACTGTCTTCCAGCTCTAGGAACAGGCATGAATCAAAGGGCCCTACCCCTGATTGCTCTTGTATGTCCTTGCACCCAGTGGGCTCAGTTGGCACTGTGCAATTCCCTCTTGGGTCTAAACTATGGGCAGAGGGTATTCTCCTCTGACTTTTTTGGAGTATCCACACTTCTGAGGGTACAACTCTCTGCCCCATGGGATTTTAGGTTCAGGGAGCTGTTTGGCCGGTTCTGGGCACAGACCAGAACCATAGGTACTGGTGGCTGTCTGTTCCTATATCCCTGTGTCCAGAGGCACTGTGCAGTTTCCCCTTGGACCAGGAATGTGGGACAAAGTGTGCAGAGGTGGCAGTTTGTCCTGTGGTCCCAGGATGTCTGCACTCCTGGGTGGTCCCCTCTCTTCCCCATGGGATTTTGGTGCAGGTAACTGTGGGATGGTATCTGTCCACTTCCAGGCAAAGCCAGACACAGGAAGTGCCCTGACTCACAGGACTTCTGCCTGTGTGTGTCCTGAATCCACCAGGCAGGTCACTTGGTAGCAGAAAAGTGGGTCTTACCTCTCCTTTCAGTTATGGCGGTGCTTCTGGAGACTGTCTTCCAGCTCTCAGCATGGGCAGGAATCACAAGGTTCTGACCCTGTTTGCTCCTGTATGTCCTTGCACACCACGGACACAGTTGGCACTAATCGATTCTCTCTTGGGTCAGGACTGTGGGCAGAGGGTATTTTCCTCTGACTTCTCAGGAGTATCCACACTTCTGAGGGTCCAGCTGTCTCCCCATGGGATTTGGGTGCAGGGAGTTGTTTTGCCGGTTCAGTTCGGTCCTGGGTACAGACCAGAACCGCGTGTACCGGTGACTGTCTGTTCCTATATCCCTGTGTTCAGAGACACCATGCAGTTTCCCATTGGACCAGGGATGAGAACTGAGGTGTGCAGAGGTGGCAGTCTGTTCTGTGGTCCCAGGATGTCTGCCAAGATACATGTTTTAAAAACTCTGATATAGATTATCACATGACCTCTAGTTCATTAGTATAATAGTTGGACATGAAAATATTCACAATAAGTATTTTTCTTTTTAGATATGTTTTCTTCTGAGTCTCACTTATGGGTTAAAGCTCAAACACGTTTAATGCCAATTGATTCCATAAAAATGAACATTTCAAAATTATCTACTCTATGATGCTGCTAGATGAGTCCATATTAGTATAAAATTTATCTCTGGTCATTGTGGCACATGACTTAAGTTCCAGCACTCAGGGGCCAGAGGCAGATAAATCTCCATGATTCAAGTCCAACAGCATCTACATAGAGAAATTCAGGATAGCCAGGCTACATAGTCTCAAAACACAACAAACAAACAAAAAGAAGAGACAGAACAATAGAAAGTAAGACAAGAAAAATTAAAAATAGGCATGATTAATATGCATAAGTTATTCAATGTGATGTTAGAAATGATCAGGCAATAAATATCTACACTTTACATTGCTTCTTCCATTAATGAGTGTTTGGAGATGGCATCCAATAAACAGGTGATATGAATAGATTGTTAATCTCTACTCATTTCTACCACCTTTTACACATTGTTAATTGATGAAATTTTCTAAAACATTTCCCTAACTCCCTATGCAAAATGTGGCTTCCTTGTTACAGAATTCTACAAAGTGCATTAGGAACTATGTAAATGCTTGAACTAATTACAAAGTAATTCTACTGAGCTCTCTTTTAGATAACACATAGCAAAAGTCATAGCATAGTTAGAGAAAATATCTTTCTTGAATGCTGAACTCCAATTTTCACATGCAGAATTAATAGAGTTCTAATTGCCTCAATTGAGTGTGCAATCTTAGTTGTGACACTGCTGTGCATGCCATTTGTAACTGAACACCATTTCTCTAGATTAAGTATGATCATGTGGTAGAGAAATCTGACAGGATCAATGTGGCGATTGCCTGTACCCCAGCCAGGTGGTGATGCAGGTAGAGGGAAGCAATGATGAGGGACAAGTTGTCCTTTTCAGTCTTGTATGACCCTTCAGATGACCCAAATGCAACATGGAAAGAGTATCCTTTCTGAAAGATAATCCAGCTCTTAAACTTCTGCCACTTCTGCTGACCAAACTGAAAAGAGGAAATTATAGGTTCAGAGCTGATACTGATAAATAGGAAACATGAGCTATTCATTCCTGCATTTGAAATTACTCCCCACTTCATGTTCCATAGGTTCACATTTCATAATGTTTGACGACTGAAAGGATAAGGGAATATATATTTACAGAAATTGTCAATATGTCTAGCTAGAATGTAGTCTTACATAAATAAGCCACCAATTAGAAGAGATGAGTGATACAATTTGTGTCACACACACACACACACACACACACACACACACACCACATGTGTGTGTGTGGTTATTCAAAAGAAATATGATAAGTTTAGGTTTCAATTATTATTAGTTTTCAGGAAATTTGCCTTAATATGTAAGAGGAGATTACTTTTGCTTTTGAATTGTGTTTACTGAAAGTAAATGTACATTAGGAATGCATGTTAGAAAATCACATTTCTACTGTGATTTTCTTGGTGTGTACTGAGCTACTTTTTAAGCCACACATGTTTACAATGAAAGTTCATGTCATTCCACATTAGGTGGCTTCAGTGCAGTCATTGTGTTGATGCTGATAAATCAAACCCAAGGCCTTGTGTGTGCCCTATAAGAACTGTACCATGGGCTGCATGTTCATCCTTTGAGAGTTTTGTTAGTGATTGTTTGGCTGTTTAGTTGACTGGTTATCTTGATTTGATTTTTTGGTTCTGTTTCAGATGTGATTGTGTTGTATAAATAGTAGTGGCCTAAAACTCAATATGTAGCCCAAGTCGGATTCAAGCACACTGTTCTTCCACATCATGTATCATCATCCTTGGTTCTGTGTATACAGATATACATTATTGGATCAGTTTCCACTGTGTGTGAGAGAGAGGGTGTATGATGACTGGAATATTGCTTGTCTGAACCAAACCTCAAGATCAACCAAGCATGGCAACACATTCTTGTAATCCCAAGAAGCATGGGCAGGAGAATCCTCAAAAGGTAAGATCAGCTTGGTTTACTAGATATTAAGTTCCAGTCCACCTAAAGCTATTGAAGGAGACCTTATCTATAAAACAACCCCCTATATGAAAGCAGACATCATAAGGCAAGTTTTTCCATCATGTTGCTTCTTCTACAGTTGCCTAGCTAGTTAATGCCCCTTCATTTTGTGTCACTGGCAAATCTAAGGTCTTATCCTACATGATGACACATAACCTTGCAATTTCCAACCTCGAAATGTCTGAACCCAAATAAACTTTTCATTATAAATGACTCAGCCTATTATGCTAGTATGGCAACTAAAATGAAACAACATACACAGTGAGCTAGGATAATGTCAAACTGGGAGTGACAGTGTTGTGGACTTGAATGGAACAAGTCTTGGGCACACCAATTAAGGATTATAAAGTTAGATTAGGTTCTGGTCAAGCCTGTGGGGAACTGCCTTTGCTAGATCATTTGAAAAGAGAAGATTCATCCATTGTAACTGGAACTATTTTCCTGTGTTAGGATCCTAAACTGTATAGATAGAGAGAGCAAGCTGAGAACAAGCTCTTATTAATCACTCTCTGCTTCTAGCTTCTGACGCAATGTGAAAGCCTCAAGCTCAAAATGTTGTAAGACCCCAAAGTGGTCTTAGCTCAGGACCCACAGAACACAATATGATGACAGACTGATGCAATGGCAAGAGGTTTATTGATCCATGCACATGGGGTTTCTCATCCACTCAGGGAGAGGCAACCCTGAACTCAAAAAGCACATGTTTTATACTTTACAGAGGGCAGACCTCAGCAACAGGGCTAGCTGGCTTACTCTGATTGGTGGAACACAGGACAAAGGATCTCTTCAGGCATTGGTTGGTTCACTCAAGGGGCTGTTTTGGGCTTAATTAGTCAATTTCCTCATCCCTTTCAGACCTGACCTCAGAAAGTCCCTGGGAAAGGGTGGGGGGGGAGCTGGGAGGTCGACGGATAAGGTCAGGCTGACACATCTGGTGGTTTTTCTTGGAATTTACTACAAGGAGGGGTAAGGGGTCTTTTTCCAAGAACAGCTTTGTATGTTTTGGCTGGTCTCAACTTAAGCCTGGTCACTCTGACCACCAAAACCTTTTTTCTTTATTCCCAGAACCTTGTTCTTACAGCCTTGTTCCTCGTATCTATGAAACTTATTTCTTCACAATGACTTCCCTATGGTGAAGGACTACCCCCTTGAACCGTGAGCTAAAATAAACCCTTCATCCCCAAAGTTGCTTTTGTCAATAATTTATCATAACAGAAAAAGAACTTAAGACACTTGGAGTGGAGGTGTTTTTTTAAGAACAGGGTAGAGACAGTAAGTGAACAGGATCTAGGAAATCTACAGCAGTGAGAAACCATTGCTTTAGAAAAAGCCACTGATAACCTAAGATCTGGAGATTAGCATCAAACTGCCCACAGAATGGTTAATGCTCTTGAGATGTTTTTCTCTCGTTTTCATCCTGGTAGGAGGCTCTTGTTCTCATGATGAACACTGAGCAAGTTCACAGCACATGTTCACATATTTGTGTGTAGTTTGTGCCTTCTAACTGGAGGTCTATGAGCACTTATCTAAATCCGTTCTTTCATCTCTGTGATGGCAGAATGGGCAACAGATATGGTGCCACCGATGTGACTGACAAAAAAGAAGACAATAAACTACACAGAAACCCAATTCAAAATGCAGACTTTTCAGCTTTAGAAAGAGGCAGAATCATATCAAGAACTGGACCTCTGAATAAATGAGCAGCTGCAAATGCAATTTTCTGTTCATTGCATAGCTCTGAGTTTCTGAAAAGAAAAAAAAAAGAACTTTAAATGAAGGCAGTTACATTAGAAAATTTCGTCTTTTCATATGAAAGTGACTGACACTCATACTGCAGTTCTAAGAGCAAAGTGCAACAAATGAATGGAAAAGACTGAATTGCAGCCCCATCAACTAATAGAACAGAAAGTGAGGAGCCTGGAAAATGTTTTTCATTTTCTTGAATTTTTTCTTCTAATCTCACTTTTTTTTTCATAATTCATTTTTTCACTTTACATCTCTATTATAGTCCCTCTTCCTCCTCTCTACCTGCTCCCACAAGTCCCTCCCCCTATTACCCCATTCCCTTATCCTCAGAGAAGGGAAAGCACCTCTTGGATACCACCCCACCTACCCTGAGACATCTACTCCCAGCAGGACCAAGCACACCCTCTCTTACTTTGGACAGACAAGGCAGCCCAGTTAGGGGAACAAGATCCACAGGCAGGCAACAGTCAGAGACAGACCCTGCTCCAATTGTTAGGGGACCCTAATGAAGACCAAGCTGCACATCTGTACAAATGTGCAGAGATCCTAGGTCCAGCTCTTGCACACTCTCTGGTGGGTGGTTGTCTCTGTGAGCCCCATGGGTCCAGATTAGTTTACTCTGTATGTTTTTCTGTGGTGTCTTTGACTCCTCCAGCTCATTCAATTCTATCCTTCATTCTTCCACAAGTTTCCCCAAGCTCCAGATAATGTTTGGCCATGGGTCTCTGCATCTGTTTCCACCCATTGCTGGATGAAGCCTCTCAGGAGACTGTTATGCTATGTTTCTATCTGCAAGAATAGCAGAGTATCATTAATAGTGTCGGGGGTTGGCTCTCTCTCATGGGCTGAGTCTCAAGTTGGGCCAGTAATTAGCTGTTCCCTCAGTCTCTGCTCCATCTGTATCCTTGCACATCATGTAAGGAAGATAAATTATGGGTTGGAGGTTATGTGGGTGAGTTGATGTTCCCCTCCTTCCACTGGAAGTCCTGCCTGGCTACAGGAGGGCACCACTTCAGTCTATATTCCCCATTAATAGAAATCTCAGCTAGGGATTCCTCCTTAGTCTCTCCCATCCCAGGTCTCCAGCTAGTCTGATTTCCCTCCCACCAGATATCCATTCTCACTCCCAGTCCTCCCTCCATCCCTATGCCCTTCATGACCCCCTTTCCCACCTAGTTCTCTCTCTCTCTCTCTCTCTCTCTCTCTCTCTCTCTCTCTCTCTCTCTCTCCATATACCTCCAAAGACTATTTTGTTTCCCCATCACTTTTATGCAAAAACATCCTCTTACACACAAACATGAATATATATATATATATATTCAAGTATATATTTGCATTCTAGGCTGTCTTGCTGCAAAAGCCACTTTTATTTGGGAAACCACATTGTGTGCCCACTAACTTCTGATGATGCAGTTACCCAGAAGCTGTGTACATCAGTGTAGTCACACCTTTAAACCATCTGGTCACACCCTGCCCTCAGCAGTGGCTTCATCATTTAACAGTGGCAAGCTGCTCTTTGTGCCCAGGCTGAGGAGGTTAGCTGGAGTGGCTAACAGCCCGCCCACAGAGAAGGTTGGTTTGAATCACATCACTGGGAGGAGCTGCCAGTCCTTAGTAGCTGCCCACTGCTTGCTATTTCTCTCCTGAGGTCAAACTTTCTCAACACTGAACTTCACAGCTATTAGGGCAAGAAAACCCAAAAGCTCTATTTTGAGATTTCCTGTACCCATTGCCACTCTGTGTGTCCCAGCATTTATAATTAGAGTTATTCTAATGGCCTGTATTACCTGCCTATGTACATAATTCTTTTAGGGCCAGAAGCACTGAGAGTGAAGAAATGAGAAAGATGCTTTAGTAACTAAGTAAGAATAAACCTTTTTTAAAAGGTACCCAAAGCGGGGAGGGGAATCAGACAATTTTCTGGGATCTCCAATACCTGTGGATAAAATCCATTTAGGACTGAAAGAGAAAGTTAAGCACTGGTTCATAAATAAATCTTTGCCTCTACAGTCCCTGTTATCTTACTATACTGCAGTTCAAAGGAGAGACTCTAACCAGTTCTCTGTCTCATTGCATCTTCTGTGGAGTCTACAGGCTTAACTCACCCTTCTCAAAGCACTCTTTCTTTTCATTTTGTTTATGATGCATAGTCTGATACAGTTCAGGATGGCCCACAGATGATTATAGCTGAGAAAGTCCTTGGCTCCTGATCCTTATCCCTCCAATTTGTGAGTTCTTTGATTACAGAGTGTGCCACTCAACCCAGACCTTGTATTATTCTTTTAATTTTATTTTGTATCTTTTTTCTTGTTTTGATGAGTTGTTTTATCCTAGCTCATTATCCAGTAAGTCTAGGACAATAGCTATTTTAACAATCAAACAAATTTTTGGTTCAACTTAAACCTTAATCCTGTATAATAGCTCTCACATCTTTTAAGTAAAGACGAAGATGTCTAATAATTGGATATACAAATAGCTATCATTAATATTCCTGATGAAAATATTCACATAGTGAGTTGGAGAATTGCCTAAACAGGCCTGAGGACCTAGTTTTGAGTCCCAGCAACCATAGTGTGACTAAATTTATCTGCACATCCAATTCCATGGTTTCTGTCTTTATTTTGTGGCTCCTAGAAGCATCAGGCCCATACCTGGTACACAGACATACATATAGAAAAAACATCCATGCATATAAAACAAAATAAACTGAAAAGAAGTGTTCACATACAGACCAGCTTGGCATTGATGAAATATTTCCCTGCACACTTCACTGTACACAGAGACACAGAACCTGAAGAGTAAAAAGAAAACATGCATAAATTAGTAGGAGATTATGGGAGAGACTTCTGAACACATCATTTTCACCAGTCTTTCTTACTGTTTTCTGTTGTTGCTCTTTCTGGGCAATGGTAAAATTCTCAAGATCTTATGGGAGATATTCACATCATAGTAGAGCCTCATCCAAAACACACTCATCTGTGGGTTGAAATTCATAGATCCTTGGTGTGAACAAATGTATGGTAAGATTTGTGGCAAAGTAAAAATTTCCATTAAAACACACACAAATACACACACACACACACACACACACACACAACACACACAAAACAAGGAATACTATCCACCTCAGACTAAGTTACAAAGACAATTAATACCTCAAAATTAAGGATTATGAAAAAGAAAACTGATCAACATAGGCCAGGGAAGCAGAATGTATGTTGGCAAAGCCTCCTTGGAGCTGGATCCCAAGGAAAGGGAAAAAGAAGGGAGAGAGAGCAGAATAAGCACTTGGAACGGAAGTGTGATTATTGTGTATCAACAAGACATAGCCTTACCAAGGGAGCAAAGGACAATGCTGCTTTGCCAACCTAAGTACAGAAACAAAAATCTCTACACAAAATACACAGTATAGAATAGTTTTTAAAGAACATTGTCTAAGGCCTGGTCCAAGTCAATAAATACCAGCTCAAACAAGAAACAAGAAAATCAGAACTGAGAATAAAAAAAAAATTACCCTAATACCTTGTGAACTGAGCAACCACTGGGTCATCATCATCCCCAGTGAAAGACAACCATGATGGAATCATCCCAAGTATTGAGACATGACTTCTAATTAGTCTTCCACTCTCCCTAGGGATTCAACTGTTCTTACTCTTTTAACACGAGGAGACCTAATAAATTCGTGTGTGTGTGTGTGTGTGTGCGTGTGTGTGTGTGTGTGTGTGTGTGTGTGTTCATTTCCTTGGCTCTCTCAACTAGAGTAGCAGAGTACAACCCTTTTCTGTAGACATGCTCAGTAATAACTGTCTTGTTCAATAAGGCTCTGGTTGGTTGTCCTTAGTAACAGCATAGAGACCTGACTAGGAGAACCGGTTTTTCTCTTTTTGCCTTGGACTGACGATGGTTAAGTAAAGGGAATGCTGGTGATATGTCTGATGCTTTGCACTCACCAAGGTCTGTCATTTAGAAACATATATTCATTTCCACATCAGGAACCTGAAGGTGATAAGCACTTTTTCTTGCACAATGAGAGATGAGTCAGTGGATTTTATACAGCAAAATGAGAAGAACGACCACACATTTATGAGCACCAAAAGGAACCATATAGTGTTTCATGACAAAAGGGCTACAAAGCCAGGACCTACAGCTACACTGATCAAAGCCATTAGCTATCTGGCTACATAAACTAAACTACATTAAACAATAAAACATAAATACAAATATAAAATATCAACTCTATTGATATCAGTTAAGTGAAATCAGCAGCACAGAGTTATTGGTAGATAGGATGCCATTGTTCACATTTGTTAGGAGATTTAATGTTTGGACTTTCTTATTTAAAATACATACATACATACATACATACATACATACATACATACAAATATGGAATACCATATGTGGGTCCCAATACAAATATATGGGATCATGAAAGATTCCCTGGTTCCTGGTTGAAGAAGCTTGAAACCCCAGTGACCCTGAAAGGGACAGTAGGCATTTCGTCTGACTCCCAGAAAACCAGCTGCAGTCGTCCATACATTTGCAGCCATCAATAAGGGCAATGCCCTAAGCCCCTTCACAGGTAAAGGATGTGACCATGGTCACATAGGCTCAAGACATCTCTCCATTATAATGAGGTACCTAAAGGTCTAGAGGCTTAGCCAATGAATTTTTCTTCCCAGACACTCCACCCTGAAAAAGATATTTAATCCCAGACCCACCCTGAGAAGTGGGGTACGGTTTTACTCATCCACTTTCTGCCATGACAATAAATGTCTTAAAGCCATGGACTGTCTCTGTGGGAAGCCACAGAGAAGGCCTTCACCTAGCCTAATCTCCAGTAAAAAGCCTCCCTGCACTCCCAGCCACTGCTACCAGTAAGCCTTTAGCCTGCCACCATCAAGCCAAAGACTCTCCCTGTGGGACCAGCCAGAATTCCCCCTTATTTCCCCTTCAGCCCTAGGTAGCTCCAGCCCCGAGGTCCCCCACTTTGTTCTCAGCTCTTCTGTAGCATCCCAGAGGCACCTGGATGCCCAAGAGCCTGAGAACTAGTCAACCGTGGCCTCCTTGCAGGCCTGGGGACCCCTAAGCCAGCTCCAGCTGTGTCCTGCTCTCAAACTGCTCTTCCCCACCCCAGGAACAGAGTCCTGAAGCTTCTTAAAGATGGACACCAGCCCAGGGGTGTTGTGGGGCAAGCACAGTCAACTTCCCACATCCTGCCTCCCAGAGAGGCCAAGCCCTGTGATGGAGCAGATGTAGGATTCTATAAGTAATGAAAAGCCATCATACAAATGGCCATGACAGTGCAGTTACTGCCAAGTTAACAGTAATACTTTCCTCCTACCTGCTTAGTGCAGCTGTCAGCCTCTGACTTAAGCAGCCACTGTTGGAGTATCTGGACAGCAGACTGTAAGTCCATATAATAAATCCCACATGGAGTCTTCATTAATACAACCTGTCTCCAAAACCAAAACCAACAAATTTGGAAAAATAAATACATTTAAGCTACATAAGCCATTCAGAAAAGCTATACCACAGGTAACTCATGCACAGATATTACTTAAAATTTCCCCAAACCCTGTTGTTACTTACTACTGGAGTAAACTACATGGCTCACGTCCATAATTCTAACACACAAGAGGCTAGAAAAAGAACATCTGAAGAAAGTTCAAGGTTAGCCTGGGCCTTGAGTTCTAGGCCTGCAATATGAACAGTTATGACACTTTGTTTCAAATTTTTTTGAAAAGTGAAATGAGGAAAAAAGAAAAGGAGAGAACAATACAGGCCAATTTGTTACAAATTTAAGCAAGCGCTAACAGCCCTTAAAAATATGGGATTGCAAGCTGGTACAACCACTCTGGAAATCAGTCTGGCAGTTCCTCAGAAAATTGGACATAGTACTACCTGAGGACCCAGCTATAGCACTATGAGCATATACACAAAAGAAGCTTTAACATACAACAAAGACACATGCTCCACTATGTTCATAGCAGCCTTATTTATAATAGCCAGAAGTTGGAAGGAACCCTGATGTTCTTCAACAGAGGAATGGATGCAGAAAATGTGGTATATTTTCACAATGGAGTACTACTCCGCTATTAGAAACAATGACTTCATGAAATTCTTAGGCAAATGGATGGAACTAGAAAGTATCATCCTGAGTGAGGTAACCCAATCTCAAAAAACCAAACATGGTGTGCACTCACTGATAAGTGGATATTAGCCCAAAAGTTTGGAATACACAAGATACAATTTACAGACCACATGAAACTCAAGAAGAAGGAAGACAAAAGTGTGAATGCTTCAATCCTTCTTAGAAGGGGGAACAAAAATACTCATGGGAGGAGATATACAGACAAAGTGTGGAGGAGAGACTGAAGGAAAGGTCATCCAGGATTGCCACACATGGGGATCCACCACATATACAGTCACAAAACCCAGACACTATTGTGGATGCCAAGAAGTGCATGCTGACAGGAATCTGATATAGCTGTCTTCTGAGAGACTCTGCCAGAGCCTGACAAATACAGAGGCGGATGCTCACAGCCAACCATTGGACTGAGAATGGGGTCTCCAATGGAGGAGTTAGAGAAAGAACTGAAGGAGCTGAAGGGGTTTGTAACCCCATAGGAAGAACAACAATATAAATCAACCAGAAGCCCCAGAGCTCCCAGGGACCAAACCATCATATAGAGTGACCCATGGCTCCAGCCACATATGTAGCAGAGGATGGTCTTGTTGGGCATCAATTGGAGAAGAGGCCTTTGGTCCTGTGAAGACTCATTTCCCCAGTGTAAGAGAATGTCAGGCAGGGAGGCAGGAGAGAGTGGGAGGGTGGGTCAGGGATCACACATATAGAAGCAGGGGGAGGGGATGTGGGATAGGGGGTTTCTGGAGGGGAAACCAGGAAAGGGGATAATATTTTAAAAAAATATGACTAACATTGTAATCCAAATCAAAAGGCTATGATTAAGGATGTCACAGACTGTATAGTAGCACCTGCTACTGTCATTTTGCTAAGTAGTCATGTGTTAAAATTGCATTCTTAATAATTTTCTTTGTTGAACTGGAAGAGCTTGAAGGGGCTCGAGACCCCATATGTACAACAATGCCAAGCAACCAGAGCTTCCAGGGACTAAGCCACTACCTAAAGACTATACATGGACTGACCCTGGACTCTGACCTCATAGGTAGCAATGAATATCCTAGTAAGAGCACCAGTGGAAGGGGAAGCCCTGGGTCCTGCTAAGACTGAACCCCCAGTGAACTGGTCTATGGGGAGAGGGCGGCAATGGGGGGAGGGTTGGGAGGGGAACACCCATAAGGAAGGGGAAGGGGGAGGGGGATGTTTGCCCGGAAACCGGGAAAGGGAATAACACTCGAAATGTATATAAGAAATACTCAAGTTAATAAAAAAAATAATAATAATTTTCTTTGTTGAATGTTTCATTGGTTCTTTGTAAATTTCATACCACACACGACAGTCACACTCATCTCCCCATGTACCTATCTTCCACCCTTGGAATCTCCTCACCAGCAGGGAGAAATAAAGAAAGATCTCATTGGGGAAGCTGTAGTGTGTCACAATGTATCCCACAGTATACCCTTTTGTCCACATTTCTTTGCTTACAAATGTTCACTGCAACGACTTGTTGGTTTGCTCTGAGGCCTCTAGCGTCTACTACTCTATCAATACTGGTACCTCACTGGGACACCTCTTGCATATCCTGTTATTGCTGTTTGTCATGGAGATCCTGTAGTTTTGGATCTGGCCCCTCCATACATTCCAACAGTTCATCAATAGGGTAGATGTTAAGGTGAGCTAACTCAAAGCCCTGTTTCTGGACCTGAATGGTATCTGAGTTGGTTAGTCTGCCACTTCTCCCACTCTCATGCCCTCAGGACCAGCTCACCTACAACCCACACATTCAGGACCAGCTCTACTGTGTTGTCCAGGCAAGGTGAAGGACTTGTACTTCCTAGTGCTACAGCTGGTGAGGGGCAGGGTCAGCTCTCCTGACCTCATACCTCCAGGGCTACCTCTCCTATGAAGCTCAGGTGGGTGGTGTGGCCAGTCCTGCCCAGCCCTCAGATATCACCATGTCCTCAGGCAATAGCAGCCCAAACCAGGAAACCTTGCTTGGCATTTGATGGTAATAGGTCCCTGTTGCTGCAGAACCAGAGATCCAGACCTGGCCCCCAATGGAAGCATAGGTCAGGACCTCACCATGGTTTCAGGTAGCATCACCAGCTACTCACATCAGGCTGTCCCTTGCTACACTGGAGTCTCCAGTTCTGCCTTTCCTTATTATGCACACTTTTTTTCTGTTTCTCTTTCTCTTCCATTTCTCCACCACTTACTTTCTTCTCTTAGTGGCACCTGTAGTCTCTGGGTATCTGCAGTTATCAGGGACTGACAGGTTCCACACTGGTGGGTGTCTCAGGCTAGCCCCCTGGAGTTAGACTGGTAGTCCTCACAGACTTTTTCTCAGGGAATGTTAGTCTATTAATCATTCAGATGGTCGTGGGTGAGAATACTGAGTGTAGAAATAGCCTTTCTCCTCTCTGCCACATACTGATGCACATGTGACACATCATCCATACCTGTAGTACCTATAGGAGCAGGCATTCTTAATATTTAGGTTTATTTCCTAGATCTGGGATTCACTTGACCTTGGAAAGACCTCTTTCTTGCAGTGGACAGAAGTCAGTATAGAACGGCGGAAATGGTCAAAGTCCTGATGGGAGGAAAACGTGCTCAGCCATAAAGGGGCCATGTTCATAAATTCCTGCCCCAAAACTGCCAGAACCAAAGCTACATGACAAACATGCATGACAAAGCTGCATGACAAACAGCAACAACAGGATATGGTGAGGTACTAGTATTGACAGAGTAGTAGAAGCTAGAGGCCTCAGAGCAAACCAACAAGTCATTGCATAAAACTGCCCAGGTGTATGACTCGGCTTGGGCAGACAAAATACAGAGCTCTAGGCTACATTTCACCCTATGCCGCTATCAGGTGATGGACTTTTGGGATGCGCTGATGCATTGCTCAGAGTGGAAGAACAACTCAGCCTAAGATGGGAATCCCTGCCCAGATGAGAAACAACTCAAACTGGGGCTGAAGCAGAAGTGGTTCCCATGCTAAACCACATGGAGTCAAGAATAAAGGGAGCCCAACTGATAAGGATGAGCCCAGGGATTGGGGGAGGGGAAGAGCTAAGGGGTCTTCTAGGAGAGACTTAGGTGACACAGCTTGATAACCAAGGCTTCCCTTCCAGGTGGCTCATGATAAAAAAGACAATCCTTGCTTCTCCATATTATTTATTGGTAGTAGAAGATGGATGCATTCAGTTCCTCAGGGTGTGCCAGAGATTAAATACTTTTTATAGCAAAAATGCCCAGGAAGGGAAGCTCATTGGCTAAACCCTCGGGGCCCATCTAGATGCCTCATTATCATGGAGAACTCTGTCTTCTGAGCTACGTGACCAGTGGTCACATTCTTTATGTGGGGAGTTGTGGTCCTGTATTCTAGACCAGGAATCTGGGTGGGAGAAGGTGAAATGCTTACCATGCTCAGGTAGGTGCCAGGGTTTCTGAACCCACTCAACCTTACCAAGTTCCCTGGCGTGGTCCACTGACCCACAAACTCCATGCCACAAACACTACCACCAAGACTCAGAGAATAGCAGAAAAGAAGTAGAATGCATGTGAGAATGAGAGAATGTGTGTGATTGGGCTTGAATTCAGACACACCTTTGCACCTTTCAGACATGTACCTTTGCTCCCTCTGGAATACAAGAAATGCCCTTAGTACACACTTTTAATCCCAAGCAATGAAGGTATATTTAGTATGTAGAAGGAAGTGGCCACATTTGAAAATGACAACTAATTGAGGAGCAGGCAAAGAGACTAATCAGAAAAAGATTTGAAAAAATGAGTCAGAGATAGGATATGCCCAACTCTCACAAGGACAGGAAAGAGAGGCTACTTAAAGTAGCTTAGAGAGAAAACATGTCAGTTGAGTGCAGTCAGTGCTATCAGCATACTGGAGTTGAATTTATTTGTGAGTTTGGTCACATGAATTCAGTTTAGTCAGCTGAGTTCCACTGAGCTCAGAGAGAGGTAATGTAACCTGGACAGTTTCGCAGATACAGGTGGCAGATGTGATAGACTGGGTGAGAAGAACCAGAAGATTAGAACAGATTGCAAGAGTTACTTTGAATCCAAACAAAGCAATTCAGTTAAAAGCAAAGAGGAGTCCATTTGAATCAGTCAGGTTGGAGAGGCCAGAACAGCTGAGTTGAACTAGCCATCCAGAGTTCAGAAAGAAATAGATACGACGGGTTTCTTTGGTAGTAAGCCTCCATGACAACAATTATATCTGATGAATAAGAGTTACATTTACAGCATATAGAACACATAATATACAAATATCGAGTCATATTTTAGCACAGCCTGAGAACACTTTACAATAAAGGTGTAATGGGTTCCAAGAAGATTTAAGCTCTGAAGCCTTATACAAATCTGCTTACTTAACCATATCCTCAATATACACTGAGGAAAAATGAAAAGAAGACAATCACTACCTTTGTACTGCTCACAGAATGTTGACCTAACATTCACAATCACACTAGCTCAGAATACAGACCATCACCAAATAACCAAAAGGAACATGGCTATGAGACAGAACAAGGCAACTCCCAACAGCCTCAACATTAACAGATTAAGTATATAAGAGGGCAGGAAACTGCAGAGTGCCAGGAAAAAATATATTAAAGTCCAGAGATTCTGGCTCACCCTCTGATTATGGGCAGGACAATGGACGAATACGTTAACTGCATAACTAGTGTCTAAAGTTATTAGTCAAACAGAAATGGGGGAGAATTTGTATACCAGTTGTTCGTTGTATGTCACCAACGCTGCAGCAGTTACTGCAGTGGTTTGAACATGCATGGCCCAGGGAATGGCACTATTAGGAGGTGTGGCCTTATTGGAGTGGGTGTGGCCTGGTTAGAGGAAGAATGTCATTCTGGGAGTGGGCTTAAGACCCTCCTCCGAGCTGTGTGAAAGCCAATTTTCTCCAGTTTGCCTTCGGAACAAGAAGTAGAACTCTCAGTTCCTCCAGTGCCATGGTTGCCTGCCTGGATACTGGCATCCTTCCTCCTATGATCATAACAAACTGAACCTCTGAGCCTGTAAGCCAGCCCCAAATAAACGTTGTTTATAAGAGTTGTTGTGGTCTTGGTGTCTCTTCATAGCAATGAAACCCTAATTAAATTACCAGCAGAAGTGAACAGAGGATTGCAAGGGGTGTCACAATGAGCTGCCAGGGCACTGAACACTCTTAAAGAAAAAGAAAAAGAAAAGCAAGAAAATCACCATGAAAAGAACACACCTGAAAATTAATTAAAATTTTGTGTAGCATGGAAACAAGGGATATTTTGCACATGTCCATCATACAAACGGACTAAAAATGTGCTTTCGAATTTGTAGATTTCTGCCTAAAATGCACCTGGTGAAGAAATTCTTCACGTGTGAAGTTTCACAGGATGTTGAACTTTTTCAGCTTTGCCCTTATGTTCTGAATCCTCCCAACTCAGCCAAGAAGGAGTGGGATGACAGGCATGTATTCTCATCCAGTTCTGCAGGATCAAAAGTGTATACTTCAGACAGCACTGGAAGCACAGACACAATCCAAGTACAAGCCCCCAAACTGGAGCATGCAGTCCACCAAGAGGGCATAGCTGAGCACGGAAAGGAAGCAAAGAGGGACGGATGTTCTTGAGAACTGGTAGGGGGCCATGGCTGGCCTGGAGCTGATTTGTATACATCCCCATCCTTAAAGGGCCCTACAAGTTCATAAGCTTTTCCATAGCTTCTACTTCTCTCTACACAATACTAAACATCTTTGTGTGTCAGAGGTGTTCTGAATGGTAAAGTCAAGCTGCCAATTATCACTAAATCAAATAAGTTAAGGATCTCAGCTTGGAGCTCAGTTCTGACATTGTGTGCAGAATGAGCAGAAGAGGAAGAAATGAGATTTCTCTCACTTTCACTATTAAACATAACTCATTTACATTTTAAAAAATGCATAGTGGGTTTACCCTTCCTACCCCCACTACCCTCATCTCCTCTCTTCCTCTGTGACTTTCTTCCCTGGAAGAGACTTCCTCTTCTGAATAATGACCGTTGTTGCCTTGTGGCATTAGATGTTGAGGTTATTTAAGACAATTACAATACCTCCTGCTAGAGTGACATTATTGTTTCCAGTGCTTTCTTTTTCATTTTATCTTCTAGAATATTTGGTATTTCTTCAGCCTCTACCTTGTCTGTCATTTTTTAAGGTTTCAGAATTTTTTTATAACTAGACAAAAGCAAAAACAAACCAAAACCCCTCTTAATCGTTTCTCAAATGTGACAGAATGCTTCTCCTCTCACTTCTCTATTCTCAAGAGCTTTTTCTTCCTCCCGCATTGTTACTCTGCTCTTCTAGCTTTCCTTTGTTACCAGCTAACTACTAGAAATAGGATTACTGTTTTCACTAGGAGCCAGTAGGATATTGTTTTCAAAAGTCAAAGCTTACAGTGCATAAAAACAGGTGAATTTAGACACTTAAAACAGAGGCGAATGCCAGCAGCAAACCACTGAACTGAGAATAGGTCCCCTATTGAAGGAATCAGAGAAAGAACTGGAAGAGCTTGAAGGGGCTCGAGACCCCAAAAGTACAACAATGCCAAGCAACCAGAGCTTCCAGGGACTAAGCCACTACCTAAAGACTATACATGGACTGACCCTGGATGCTGACCCCATAGGTAGCAATGAATATCCTAGTAAGAGCACCAGTGGAAGGGGAAGCCCTGGGTCCTGCTAAGACTGAACCCCCAGTGAACTGGTCTATGGGGAGAGGGCGGCAATGGGGGGAGGGTTGGGAGGGAACACCCGTAAGGAAGGGGAGGGGGGAGGGGGATGTTTGCCCGGAAACCGGGAAAGGGAATAACACTCGAAATGTATATAAGAAATACTCAAGTTAATAAAAAAAAAATATTTTGAAAAAAAAAAAAAAACACCCCTGTGGCCAGCTTCTCTGGGCCCTTGGATCTCCTTAAGCCTCACTGAGTTCTGCAATCCTGAAGACTTATGAAATCTCACAGTCAAGTAAGTGGCCTTATAGTCACTTATTTTGGGAGTATATGGAGTATGATTATTTTTGTTAAAACCTGGCCTTATAGTGAGTTCTAAGACAGCTAAGGAAGACTACACAGTGAAACCTTGCCTGGAGGCAGGGGGTAGGGAATACAAAAGAAAACATAGCCTTGGGTAATTTCGAAAGATAAAGTTAAAATGCGCCCCCCCCCCAGAGGTACCTGGATCCAATGTTTCAGAGGGTGTTGGTGGTGTTGAGTCTGCCTAACTCCTCTAATGATTCAAACTCCCTATTAGGGACTGACCCTGACTTTAACTAGAAAGAACCCTTTGCAGATTTCCATTAAATTCGTTTATACTCCTAATGATCACAGCACTTATTATTAGAAAATACAGAGAGAATTTAAAACTTAATAATAAACCATAGTTGTATTGACATAGACTCTTTGTTCAAAATATTCAACATATGGAAAAATGTTAGGCAAAATTGGTACCACCACAGATCATTAACAAAACTTTTTAACTACATTTATTGCAGGTAAGTGTGTTTTACGAAAATTAAAAATATTCATATGTCCACTGTGAAACTCTTGCTGTATATCCTTCTAGATTTTTATTCATAAGTTAATATTCATTGTGAACATTGATATTCCTATAAAAGCGATGGTCTTACTGCTATTGTTTTATAGCATCTTAAACCTAAGAAACAGAGCATGCTCAGCAAATACTCTTACCCTGAGCTATACTTGGCAATCTTTTTGTTTTATTTTATGATTGTTGTGTTTTGTTTAAGACAGTTTTTATGTCTCAATTACAAACCATGTAGCCCAGGCTGCACTCATACTCCCAGTGTGCTTGATTCCCTCACTTTAGTGATGAGATTACAGCTGTGTACCACCATACTAATTTGTGTCATGTTTCTGATTGATCTTTTTATAATAAGTAACAAGCATATTAAGTATATTTTATAAATATTGACCTGCAAGATTTTTAAAGCCATATATAATTATTAATCACTTGTATACAACATAAATTAAGTAATTGTGTAATCCCTACTATTGAAAACTTAAGTTGCTGCCCCTGTTTGGTTGTTAATATACTTACAAAGACAGTTTATGGATGAAGTCATGGAATTATAGCAGATATACATTTAAGAAAGTCTGATGTACAAAACAATCATCCACCATGATCAAGTAGGCTTCATCCCAGGCATGCAGGGATGGTTTAATATACGGAAAACCATCAACGTGATCCATTATATAAACAAACTGAAAGAACAAAACCACATGATCATTTCATTAGATGCTGAGAAAGCATTTGACAAAACTCAACACCCCTTCATGATAAAAGTCCTGGAAAGAATAGGAATTCAAGGCCCATACCTGAACATAGTAAAAGCCATATACAGCAAACCAGTTGCTAACATTAAACTAAATGGAGAGAAACTTGAAGCAATCCCACTAAAATCAGGGACTAGACAAGGCTGCCCACTCTCTCCCTACTTATTCAATATAGTTCTTGAAGTTCTAGCCAGAGCAATCAGACAACAAAAGGAGGTCAAGGGGATACAGATCAGAAAAGAAGAAGTCAAAATATCACTATTTGAAGATGATATGATAGTATATTTAAGTGATCCCAAAAGTTCCACCAGAGAACTACTAAAGCTGATAAACAACTTCAGCAAAGTGGCTGGGTATAAAATTAACTCAAATAAATCAGTAGCCTTCCTCTACACAAAAGAGAAACAAGCCGAGAAAGAAATTAGGGAAACGACACCCTTCATAATAGACCCAAATAATATAAGGTACCTCGGTGTGAGTTTAACCAAGCAAGTAAAAGATTTGTACAATAAGAACTTCAAGACTCTGAAGAAAGAAATTGAAGAAGACCTCAGAAGATGGAAAGATCTCCCTTGCTCATGGATTGGCAGGATTAATATAGTAAAAATGGCCATTTTACCGAAAACGATCTACAGATTCAATGCAATCCCCATCAAAATACCAATCCAATTCTTCAAAGAGTTAGACAGAACAATTTGCAAATTCATCTGGAATAACAAAAAACCCAGGATAGCTAAAACTATGCTCAACAATAAAAGGACTTCAGGGGGAATCACTATCCCTGAACTCAAGCAGTATTACAGAGCAATAGCGATAAAAACTGCATGGTATTGGTACAGAGACAGACAGATAGACCAATGGAATAGAATTGAAGACCCAGAAATGAACCCACACACCTATGGTCACTTGATTTTTGACAAAGGAGCCAAAACCATCCAATGGAAAAAAGATAGCATTTTCAGCAAATGGTGCTGGTTCAACTGGAGGTCGACATGTAGAAGAATGCAGATGGATCCATGCTTATCACCCTGTACAAAGCTTAAGTCCAAGTGGATCAAAGACCTCAACATCAAACCAGATACACTCAAACTAATAGAAGAAAAACTAGGGAAGCATCTGGAACACATGGGCACTGGAAAAAATTTCCTGAACAAAACACCAATGGCTTATGCTCTAAGATCAAGAATCGACAAATGGGATCTCATAAAACTGCAAAGCTTCTGTAAGGCAAAGGACACTGTGGCTAGGACAAAATGGCAAATGACAGATTGGGAAAAGATCTTTACCAATCCTACAACAGATAGAGGCCTTATATCCAAAATATACAAAGAACTCAAGAAGTTAGACCGCAGGGAGACAAATAACCCTATTAAAAAATGGGGTTCAGAGCTAAACAAAGAATTCACAGCTGAGGAATGCCGAATGGCTGAGAAACACCTAAAGAAATGTTCAACATCTTTAGTCATAAGGGAAATGCAAATCAAAACAACCCTGAGATTTCACCTCACACCAGTGAGAATGGCAAAGATCAAAAACTCAGGTGACAGCAGATGCTGGCGAGGATGCGGAGAAAGAGGAACACTCCTCCATTGTTGGTGGGATTGCAGACTGGTACAACAATTCTGGAAATCAGTCTGGAGGTTCCACAGAAAATTAGACATTGAACTGCCTGAGGATCCAGCTATACCTCTCTTGGGCATATACCCAAAAGATGCCCCAACATATAAAAAAGACATGTGCTCCACTATGTTCATAGCAGCCTTATTTATAATAGCCAGAAGCTGGAAAGAACCCAGGTGCCCTTCAACAGAGGAATGGATACAGAAAATGTGGTACATCTACACAATGGAATATTACTCAGCTATCAAAAACAACGGCTTTATGAAATTCGTAGGCAAATGGTTGGAACTGGAAAATATCATCCTGAGTGAGCTAACCCAATCACAGAAAGACATACATGGTATGCACTCATTGATAAGTGGCTATTAGCCCAAATGCTTGAATTACCCTGGATGCCTAGAACAAATGAAACTCAAGACGGATGATCAAAATGTGAATGCTTCACTCCTTCTTTAAAAGGGGAACAAGAATACCCTGGGCAGGGAATAGAGAGGCAAAGATTAAAACAGACACAGAAGGAACACCCATTCAGAGCCTGCCCCACATGTGGCCCATACATATACAGCCATCCAATTAGACAAGATGGATGAAGCAAAGAAGTGCAGGCCGACAGGAGCCGGATGTAGATCGCTCCCGAGAGACACAGCCAGAATACAGCAAACACAGAGACGAATGCCAGCAGCAAACCACTGAACTGAGAATAGGACCCCCGTTGAAGGAATCAGAGAAAGAACTGGAAGAGCTTGAAGGGGCTCGAGACCCCATATGAACAACAATGACAAGCAACCAGAGCTTCCAGGGACTAAGCCACTACCTAAAGACTATACATGGACTGACCCTGGACTCTGACCTCATAGGTAGCAATGAATATCCTAGTAAGAGCACCAGTGGAAGGGGAAGCCCTGGGTCCTGCTAAGACCGAACCCCCAGTGAACTAGATTGTTGGGGGGAGGGCGGCAATGGGGGGAGGATGGGGAGGGGAACACAAATAAAGAAGGGGAGGGGGAAGGATTAGGGGGATGTTTGCCCAGAAACCGGGAAAGGGAATAACACTAGAAATGTATATAAGAAATACTCAAGTTAATAATAAAAAAAAAATTGTATTGGATATAATGTATGGTCCATAACCCCAGATATCTTCAAGTTACCACTCAAGTCTGTGACTGTCATGCATCCAAAGTCCCTGGAAACAGCTCAGACAGTAACTCAACAGTGTAAACAAAGGTCTTTTGGTGCAGTGTGGATGCTTCCCAGAATACTTACCTATCTACCTACCTACCTACACACACACACACACCCTCGGATATCGGAAGTGGGGGTGGAAGAGCTATCGTGCTGAAGAAAGTGACCAACCCTTCAGTGTCTGGGCTGCAGGCAAATGCTTGTTGTCTAAGTTTTCCAAAGGAAAAGATTGAACCGGTCAGCTGATTTGCTTAGGAATAACTTAGAACTGTCTTTGGGCCTATTAATAAAGCCTAATGAATATGGATGCAGTGTGGACTCAGAAAGGCCTGGATTTTAGCTCGCCACCAAACATGAGTCTGGGAGCTGGGGATATGTGAATAGAAACACCAATTTGAGCTCTTATGGCTTCATGTAAATCCCATGATTCTCATGCTTTGACCACAGTAAAACAGAAGAGCCAGTTCTCTTCAGGGATGCTGTAAGGGTTAAATAAAAAGCACAAATTGTCTTTTGTTTTGGTTCATTTGAGACATGGTCTCACTATGTATCCCTAGCTGACCTGGAACTATGTAAATCTGGTCGATCGACCTCAAACTCATCTAGATCACCTGTTTCTGTCTCCCAAGTGGTTTCCCTAGCCCTCGGTCCCTTGGGATGGTCCTTGGTGGTAGAGAGTAAAAAGGAATAGAATCAACAGCACAGACTCCAAAAGTCAGATGAGAAGAAGCAGACGGTCATTTATTGCAGGACCAGGGTGTGCCTTTATATCCTCCACCCATGCCCCATTGGAACATTACCACTTGCTCCTTGCCCAGGTTATTGTGTCTTTCTGGGTCTCCATGTGCCAGGTAGATCTTAAAGTTGTAGTGTTGATGCAGCTATTGCAAATGTGTGGGCCATGGGGACTCATTCCTCCTACACCAAGTGATGGGGTTAAAGGTACGAGCCAAGCCCAGGTTCACAGTTTTCAATCATAACCTGACAAGTGGATAATAAGTTGCATTCACCATTTAACATTATTCGCTGTCCAAGACTCCAATCTTTCCTTAGCATATAATTTTGAGCAAAACACTGAATCTTCAAGCCTGTGTTTTCATACAGTCATCAAGAGTGTATCACCTACTTCCTAGGTTCAGAGTAATTACAATCAGAAATATAGACAGAAGCTCAAGAGAATTTCAAGAGAATGTTTTTTTGAGCATACTAGATTCCAGAAGCTTCTCTAAGATGATGAACTAGGTTTCCTGCCATAACTTGTCAGAGTGCAGGTGTTTGGAAGAACAGGGCAGGCAGAGTATCAAAGTAACAGTGAGGAACTGAGAGACCTGCTGTTAATCCCAGATGGCAAAAATAAGACCACTACCACAACTATTAAGCCAAATTTGAAGCAAACTTTATTCAAGGACTGGTAAGGATATTTGATGGCCACCATAGGAAGGATTCCCAGAAAATGGCCACAAACCACGTTAGTCAGGTCCTTATAAAGGCAAAACCCACAAGGCTAACTACTTCCCGGTTTTGTCCAATGGGGGCAATCGTACATCTCAAAGTCCTTCTTATCTAAATACCTCATCTCGACGTCCTTCCTATCTAAATGTCGCCTGCCTGCATGACATCAAGCACACCCTGTGCAGTTGAGGAAAACGACCTTTGTTTACAGATGTGAAAACGAAGTGTGGCTCGTTATCTTACTTAAGCAATTGCTCAGAAAATTCCAGGAAGTTTTCCATTCTTGGGTAAGTGGGGTTGAAAAGTTACAGCCATTTTTGCTTTACGGATCTCTTAACTTTAGCCCTCACACTATAGCAGTGAGCCACTGCTGCTCTAGAAAATACACATTCCCCACCTCGGACTCCGGGATTTATGTCACAGTGCCCGCAGAAATATTAATGATGCTGAGACCTCTCCACATCCTTATCTCTGCTGAGAGGGTGCCATGCTTACCGCGGAGGCTCAGCACACGCACGGGGCACACTTGGTTGTGCTTTCTGCGTACTGTTTGCCTCCTCTAACATCATGAGAAGACTGTGGGAAAGAACCCAAGAGCTGGTTGTTCATTACTGTGACCATAGCATGAACAGGAGATGGGGCGCCTACCAGTGCACTTGATGAAGGTGGAGGGTAGTTAGCAGAAACTGAACACAGGACGGGCGACGTTTTTGGTTCTGTACAAAGACAGGAGGATGCCTGTAACTGTAAAGCCAAAGAGCAGCAGCTTCCTCTGAGCCACGTACAACTAAGCTCCGAGCTTCTAGAGAAATATAAACTGTTGAGAACAGTCGTCGCTGACTAATATTCCTATCGTTTTTTTTGTTTGTTTGTTTGTTTGTTTTTTTGGCCAAAGTGCAGCACAAAACAGGAAGTATTAAACTTAAATAAAAGACTCGAAGATTTTGTTTTCCTGAAGTTTTTCTTCTAAATTTATTTTTGTGGGGGAAAAAAAACCCTGCACATATACACACAATACATATTCATTTCCCAGGCTGCTTTGCTGTAAAAGCCTTTAGTTGTGAAACCACAACTGTCCACACCTTTATGGTGAGACAGACGCAATCCTAGTCCCACGTTCAAACCTTCCAGTCAGACACTCAGACCTCAGTGCCAGCGTGGCACAGCTGCAGGCTTCTCTTCCTGTCCCCGGCTGAGGTGAGGGACACCTGGAGTAGCCACCAGCTTGAGGAAAGGATGGGCTGATCACTTGCTTCACTGTGAGGACTGGCTGGTCCTGGCCAAAGTCCCATCTCTTGGTGCTTCTGTCTTAAGGTGGACCTTCCACAACACTGAATTACAGTAAAGTTCACAGCTCTTGAGAAAACCACGAAGAGCTCTATTTTGAGATTTCCTGTGCCCAAAACCACCCCATGTGTCCCCAAATTTATAATCACAGCTGTTCTAACACTCTGTGTTACCGCCCTACCCACGTAGTCCATGCTGAACCTAAAACACTGAGACTGAGGAAATTAGAAAGATGCTTCAGGAACTCAGTAAGACTAATGGGGCCTTAAGGTACCCTTAAGAAGGGTTTCAGGTATATGTAGGCTTTGTGTCACTCAGGGATAAAATCCACTTACAGGTTATAAAATAAACAAGGGCTAGAGAGATGGACAGGTGGTTAAGAGTACTGGCTGCTCTTCTAGGGGACCTGAGTTTGGATCCCAGCACCCACATGAGAACCATTCTAGTCCTAAGAGATACAACACCCTCTTCTGCCTCTGCAGGCACCAGGCATACAAAGCATCCATGCAAGCTGAACACCTTACAAGCAAAATGAACCAACAAAAAACTGAAGAGAGGAAAACAGTTAAATACTGATTCATGTCTAAGTTTTACTTCTTCAGTCCATGTCCTCTCCACATCATAGTTCAGAGAACTGAGGCCATGCGCACACTGAAGACTTTGATGAGCCCCTCAACTCCATTGCTCATCATGGGGGGGGGGGGGGATCTGAGGTTCAGCTCATGTCTCCTACAGCATTCTGTACTGGGAGACAGGGTTCCATGTAGCTTAAGGTAGTCTTAGAGCTGACTTTGTTGACAAGCATTGAATCCCTGATCCTTCAGCAGCTTCTTCCTGGCCCTGGGATTAAGCTGGGTGACCATGCCAGCTCTCAAGTCAGTCCTTCACCTTAGTTATTTTCCTTATCTTGAAAGGATATTTTAGCGCAAGGCCCTGGGTTCGGTCCCCAGCTCCGAAAAAAAGAACCAAAAAAAAAAAAAAAAAAAGAAAGGATATTTTAATCTGGTTCATTATCTATTAATGATATGCTTATTAAAACAATCTCAGGGATTAGAGATGAATTTCAAGATGAATAGTCCTCCCAGTTCCCAGTTCTCACACATTTAAAGCAATGACAGGGAGTCTGTCTAATAACAGGATACTGAAATAATTCAGTAATAATAATTTCAGCAGTCCTTCATATTACTATTGGAAATGTTCACAGAGACACAGCTTGGCTCTAATTACTCTCTTGCCTGCACACTTATCTGCAAGTAGAGAGGCAGGACCCTGCAAAGTAAAAATGAAACATGTTGCAATTAGTAAGGAATGGGGAGGGTTAGCTCCCACAAATCCACAATCTCCACCAGTTCTCCTTACTATGCCATGTACTGCTTTGACTACACACTTAAAATGTGTATATTTATATATAAAATTATCAATGGAAAATTTAATCAATTTTTAAAAATGCAACCCCCAAAATGCTAACAAATGAAATAAATGTTAACACACTGTAGAAGAGTCTGCTAGATGCACTCATAGAATGAGCACTTGGAAGGGGTGATTGTTGTATAGCAAGAATCATCTTTATTCTATGGTAAGGTAAAGGGGATCATGTGCCCGAGGACAACGTCCAGAAAAAGCATCTCCTCATGCAAAACTACCACCATGCAATACTTGTGCAATGAGTAGTCAGTCTATTGGCAGCTTAAAATCAGTAAGAGGCCACTCAAACAAAGTGAGAGAGAAGGAGCAGAGAGCTGGGCATGGGTGGTATACACCTTTAGTGGTAACCGGGGGAGACAGAGACAGGCAGATCTCTGTAAGTTTGAGACCAGCCTGGTCTACGAAGAGCTCAAAGAACGCAAGAAAAAAGGAAGAGGAAGAAGAGGAGGAGGAAGAACAGGTAGAGGAAGAGAATTACACCAGCAGCAGTGTTAGCAGAGTTACAGGACACGAATGGTAGAAATTTCACAGGACCTGGGAAACACGAATGACCTGTCCAATGAGTCTATAACTAGGCATGCACACTACAGACAGCTAAGACAAAATTCCATGATTTTGTAAAGCTTAACTCAGCTCCCACACTTATGTGTACACACACGCATGAGAATAAGATAGGCCAAATGTGGAGTACTGTGTTCTTCCAACAACTTAGGAAAATATTTAAATGTAAAGTATCCCAAAAGGGCTTGTGATAATGTTAAAACAAAACAAAACAAAACAAAACTCAAACCTCTTTTAGAAAAACAAACAACAAAAGCAAAAACACCCTTGGTAGTGTCACAAAGGTAAGTTCTATGAAGTGTGGAAGCAGAGGAGTGAGAGTGACTCTGTGGCACCTTCCACAGCTAGGAGTTGGCTGTGTATTTCCAGATGAGAGGCCTCTGCTCTAAGCTCTACCAAGCAGAACACTTACTGTCCTTGACGCAAGTCACTGATTCAGTTGCAAAAGCAAACAACCACTCTACATCTAGGCTTTGGTACTTTTTATTAGAGTGAATTTTCAACAAAAAGTGGCTTTTCTTTACAGAATCAATTATATATAAGAACTGTCCATTCCACGTGGAGGCAAGAAATAAAAACCATTTAACCTGTTGTTTTTTTTCATATATTGAGTTTATATACAAAAGTTTCACATTCATAAAAATCCCGAAATTATTAATAAAAAACCCTTCTTTTAATTAAATATATAAATAACCTCAAAAACATCCCATTCAAATCGGCTTAATCTTGAAGTGTAGACCAATGAGGCTGAACACTAAACATTTCAGGTCTTGCACCAAATAGTAAAATACACGGAGGCCTTCGGGATCTCTAAAATTTAAAAAAAAAAGTCAAAGTTATTTTTTGCTCCCTATGAAACGATCTTACAAATTCCTGAAACAAAACGAAACCCTTGTACCGATTAACCAATTGACTTAAGGAAAAAGGAATACTCTTGCTGACAGCTATGGTGAACAGGCTGAGTAACCAACACTTCCCTCTTCCTGTAAGGAAGAATGCAATTAGGAGCACTCACTGCTCTCCGAAGAGAAGTGCAGCCACTTAGAAACCCAGCAGAGTACGGAGGATGCTGTGTATATACAGAGGAACTGTGAGAATACATTTATAGGTTAAAACGTTGGCTGTTCTTTGTAATTGTCATGCATCCATTCCTTTGCCCTTCTTTATTACTTATTTGAGGCACATACTATGTCCCGGGCACTATGATTACTCTGAAGACAGCCCAGTTCCCATGCAGTGTATACTTAAGCAAGTTCTGATTTAGGGCAGCAAGGAGTAATGGAAGCATTATGGGGACATTTTGAGGGAAAGGAGCATGAAGAAGCGACTCAGTGATTCAGTCCAGCAAAGCTTCAGTGGTGCTGCAAAGAAGCTAAGAACGCAAAGGAGGCTCACACATGCCTACGTTCTTTTCAGTGCGATGTAGCATGGGCCCAATGGAGCTGACGAATCCAAACAGTTCCCTTCTGTTTTCTGACATTAGACCAAGGCTTTTTAATCAAAACGACCAACGAAAGTGAGGATTGCTATGCACACTGCTGAACTAAGGACTTTAGACAGTGAAATACTCTGCTAACTTCTCTGACAGACAAGAAAACAAGTGTTTAATTACTTAAAAGTCTGAACACTAAACTGCCGTGGCCAACAGCCAGCAGCTCTGACATGAGCTTCAGTAATGAGATCAGCTAAACTGTAATATACTTACTTTGACTGATTTACATCAATGAGAGAACCTATTTTTGATGTGGTAAAAGAAATGTGTTCATCCCCGATTACGATTTCAAGTTCCTGGAAACAAAACAGTAGAGAAATGGCATCAATAAAAAAAAAAAAAAAAAAAAAAAAAAAAGTCCACCCCAAAGACATCTGTATTCATGCTACAAGAAGTACAAACTTTCCAGAACTTAATGACAGGGAAAGAAATTTAATCTTAGGCAAGCCTGGTGACACATGTTTATAACCTCAGCACTCCAGAAGTAAGGCAGGAGAATTGCTTAAGTCTAAAGCCAGCCTGCTTTACAGAGAAAGTTCCAGACTGGTCAGGGCTACACAGAAAAACTCTATCAAAAAACCAAAAGAAATTTACTTTGCTAACAGAATTCTCTTAATGTAACCTCACTGACTGTTCATGACCAATAGACTTAGTTTCTGGACCAACCCAGAACTGCTTTCCAGAGCAGTCATAAAAAAAGGGGCTCAAACAAAACAACACTGAAATGTTTCTTGTGATGCTGGTGAACATGAGAGCTGGCACATTAAAGCACAGTTTAGAAATGATTATTAATACAAATCCATTTAAAATATCACAAATGTATTTTCTCTTTATGTAAGTTTCTGCAGATATACGACACTAACAGAAGCTAAAGCTTTAGAGTCTGCCATGCATCGGGCCTGACTGCTAGGAGATTACGAGTATTCTCTGCAGTCCCTAAAACACCTTTACAACGTTATAGTCTTTACTAGCCTTCTATCACAAATGTTCAATCCTAAACTCACAAAGCACAGAACACACAAAGATATCAATAACCACAAGTAACACTGGCTCTCCATAGAGTAATGTGGCTACTTAGAGCCTAATCCCCTCTGAAACAGAATGAAAACTAGAACTTACATAACAATGCAACATAATCAATATAATCTAGTTACTCCAGGATGATTATCATCATACAAATTTTATCTGTACTACTTATCCAGAAATCTAAAGCTAGTGAAGGAGCTGCATATTAGTGCATTTTTACACTAAATTATCAACCAGATGCTATTAAAGACAGTCCCAGCTATTTAATCAAAAGGCCTAACTGTGCACTTCATGAGACACAGCCACCTGAGGATTAGCTAAGATTCTCTGCTAATCACAGCAGGCTTGGTTTAACTATCCGGCAGCAGTGTCTGGAGCACGCAGACTACTCCCTCACAGAGAACGCAAAGCTACTACACAGGAATGAGCACTGGCTCTCCCCAGATGAAAACATTTTTATACATACTCAACGTCCTCTGTCTCTGAATTTATTTTTCTAAAATTGATGTTCAGAAATGTTACTAAGGCAGAGATAAATGAAAA
Organism: Rattus norvegicus; assembly: GCF_021556685.1. Classification (NCBI taxonomy): domain Eukaryota; kingdom Metazoa; phylum Chordata; class Mammalia; order Rodentia; family Muridae; genus Rattus; species Rattus norvegicus. The sequence goes on from NC_141537.1 coordinate 167,118,667, forward strand.
ATAGCAACATTTTCTCATGTATATTACAAATCTACCCTCTGAAAGAGTATATCGCCTTATTAACACAGACAAATCTGCATATCACATCCTCCCTGTAGAAACAAGTTTAATAGTTTTAAAATGCCCTGCTGTTCTCTGTGGACACAGATGCCCAGTTACTCCTATGCAGTGGCCCTGTAACTCGGGTTCCCGCAGGACACAGACCACCGCCTCTGCTTCCTGATACGACGCTCTGCATGGAGTTCCTGCCACAGAACAGTTCCACCACTGCTCCTTTCAACATGTGCCAGGCTTCTCTACAGATCTTTCTTCTCGTCAAAAAGAGTGCCCGCCATATGTATAGTCCTCAGAACACACAAAAGTGACATTAGATGCTTAGTTCTTTCGACCTTGTATCTCATTTCTCTAAGAGTTGAAAAGTCCCAATTTAGAAACCAAACTGTCTATACAGAGTGAAATTGGGCCTGCCGAGTTCTTTGGGAGCACTTTGGAAACATCGATTATTCTGAGGGGGGTCTAAGAAGCAAACACAATGGTCCACTTGAGCAAAGAAATCCATCGGGTCTCTCTCTGCGGCTCTCAGATATATGAATGTTAAGACAAGAAATTGGAGAAAGTGAACTGCTACATTCAATGAGAATAACCATAACTCTCAAATTTAGCTAGCAATGATGGTGTATACATATTTATAGCAGAAATAACTAATAATAATAGCTAATTTATAATAAATAACTCATAAGTGTCAAAATGTCCAAGCTTGAGCTGTACAAGTTAGAGAAAAGATGTTACTGCCTAACTTTAGAGCTATGTGCTAATACCTTTAGTAAGTGGAGCTAGCAAGGAAAATGGAGCCAAGTAAGGGCTGTGAGGTGTAACTCAGAAGCATTTGCTTGCTGGGAATGTACAAACCTTGACTTCAATCTCCAATACCAAAATTAAAAAGTTTACAGAGAAAGTAAAGTTATATAATCAAAGTTTCAATTAAAAAAAAAAATCCTAAAAACACACTAAGTATATTACCAACTTTGACTCTATCCACTTAAAAACTCACAAGGCACAGACCTGCCGGCCAACCCTGTCAGGAGGCGGCCACAGAGCGTCGTCCTCCTTTGTAATTTCACTGTCGTCAATGATCCTTTTCAGTTCTTCCATTACACTCTTGTGGACATAAGCCTGAAAATCAGTTCAATAAAATCTGTAAATGCCCATCTGTTTGAATGTCCCACAGTTCAGCATGACAAAATAAAAGCAAGTCCTAACTAAATGTCCAAACACAATAGGCGTGAACAACTGAATTTGATCCCAAATCGTCCTTCTCACTACTGCTACTTTTTCTACACCGTGCTCTTTACAACACACTGTGCCGTCTTCCCACTCTAGCTTCTTTGAGGCTCCATATTCTTCTGGGGAAGCAGGGGCACCCAGGCAGCTTACAGTTACTGGGCCAGTATTAGGGCCATAGAGTAAGAGCACAATGCTCTCACACGTGAGCTGGCACTCAAAGGCCAGCCTGACTTCCACGCCTTTCATTTAAAATTTACACTTCATAAAATGAATTAAATGATATGGGGTTATAAGTATTAAGGGTGATTCTTTTGTTAAAAAAAAAAAACACTAAAATGAAAACCACCAAGATGACTTAGTGGGTAAAGGCAGCCGAGGAAAAAGTCCTGTGTTCTATCACTAGAACCCATATAGTAAGAGAAAACCAATTTCTACCAGCTGCATACAAACACAATAAAAAATTTTTTAAAAAAATGCTATAATCATATGTAATTAAAATAAAAACATTTCAATCTATAAATTGGTTTCTTGAAACAGACCTCTGAAATAACTTCAGGATAAATGAACAAGATATAAAAAAATAAACATGTAAACAGAAGTTAGCCAGAGGCAGGTGGATCTCTGAGTTCAAAGTCAGTCTAGTTGGCTTACACTGAGTTCCCCGACAGCCAGGGCTACAAAGTGAGACGCTGTCTCAAAAGAAAGGGAGAGAGAGAGAGAAAGAGAGAGAGAGAGAAAAGAGAGAGAGAGAGAGAGAGAGAGAAAATAGAACTTGCCTCTTTTCTGATCATCACATCATTTTTATAATTGCTGTTGTTGGCATATCTAAGCTTCCCTGTGTGGAGAGAAAGAGAACATCATGAGTAATTTTAAAGGTAAAGATAATTCCATAATCCCACTTTTATTAGTATATCTACTTTCCTCATGCAAGATCAATGCTAAATACTCAATTAAAAGCAGGCTAGTAATTTTTAAAATAATCCATACCTTCAACATAAAATGGGTCAGGTTTGTTAAGGTCTGTTTGCTTTCCTTCCTTCCTTCCTTCTTTCCTTCCTTCCTTTCTTTGAGACAAGATCTCAATGTGTAACGAGGTTGGCAGCCTTGAACAAACAGGGATCTATCCGTCTGCCTCGTTGCCTATGTTTGGGGATTAAAGTTGTGCACAGTAAACAGTTTATTTTCTTACCTAGCCCTGAGCACAAAGTGACTGTGTCTAACTACTAAGTATTCTCTTTAGTGTCATGTGAGTACCTAGTGCTGTTCTCACAATATTTCACCTGGTCTCTAAAGGAATTCTAAGAATGGGTTTCACTTTCTCACCTCTTCACAGGAGATAAAATCAAGGCAAGCAACTTACGCAGCGTCACACAGTCTCAAAAGGTCTGTTTTTGATCAACTCTTTCTCTATAGTTCCAAAAATGATCTCTCAATTCTTTCCCTTCATGTTAGTGTATATGGATAAGATAATGATTTTTTTTTAACTAGGAAGCATGCAAACGACATGAACTGCCAAGCCTGTTCGCTGACTTATTCAACCCATTCCTCACAAGCTCTGAAGCCCCTGGTGTGTGCTTCCCTGTCAGTCAGGTGCCCTGATACAGCTGCAATGTCTTTCTCATCTGCCAAACTGACAGATTCTGTGGTTCATGATTTTGCATGTGAGTCGAGCAATGCGGTGGCAGAGATGCATGAGGACCGACCTCTACTTAAGATTCCCCTGATACCGTGGGGTTCTTAATTCATGTGACTCAGGGCGATAAGGACAAGCTGGTGTTGTTCACAGGCAAGAGGAACAAGAACTGAATTACAAGAGGAATAAGTAAAAAAAAGCAGAGAAAATAAAAGAGTAAAAGACCAGGCCACGACATCAAAATTTGGAAAACAAGGTTGAAGTTATTAAGTTTCAAAATAACGGCAGGACACTGACTGCTATGCTGACTTCTTCCTAAACGCTCCAAACCTTTGGAATACATGATCCTTTCCTTACGTTTCAAAGAACCTTGTGCAAAACTTGCACAAAGCACTTAAATAAAATCCATACTATCCTATCGTAGGTTAAATGTTTATCTCCCAACTACCTTCGGCTTTGACATTTATATACTGCCGACTACACAATGAACATTCACAAATAAAAATTCTTGGTACAGGTAAGAATTGCCTTACACTACACAGGGGCTTCAACAAATCCCTGCTAATTCTGTTCTCTTCTGGGTTTTCTCTCATCCAGAAACCAAGAAGGTTCATTGTTTTTATCTCAATCAAGTATCTCATCTTCTAGAGGAAGGTTCTTTTTTGTAGGGGGAATCTTTGTGTTCGGGGGACAGGGTTTCTCTGTGTAGCTCTGGCTTTTCTGAAACTCCATCTGCCTGACTCTGCCTCCAGAATGCTAGGATTAAAGACTCAGGCAAAGCCTTTTTTGTTGTTGTTGTTTGGTTGGTTTTTTTTGTTTGTTTGTTTGTTTGTTTTTGTTTTTCAAGGTCTGATCATTTATTTCTTACTCTTAAACACTTATTGTTTACTGGACTAATACTCAAAATTAGAAGCTCCCATTGAGGACAGCCTACGTCTCTTAGAAATCTGTTCCAAGTATTTTTCTCTAGCTTCATTCTCTAGGTCAAAAGTTTAGCTCATTCTGTAGCTACTTTATTTTTCTTAGTGCATTGTTTCTTCAGAACAATACACTGGAGTTGGTGGTGTTCCAGGACATATGAAGTAACTAGATGTTTGGGTCTTGCGTGCTTTCTTCCTGGATTTCTTACAGTCTTTGTTCAAGGGCTTTTCAACGGTGCACGAGCAGACATCATCTTCTTTAGAGACACTGAAACACTTTAGGATTCTGCTAGCTCTTTGAGACCCAAGTACAGAGGGACAGGGGCTCAGTTCAGCAATATCATTTTTGTTTTTTAACAATAACCGGTGTACTCTGCACTGGGTCAAGAAGCCTTGCTTCATGGTAAAACCGTTTGTCATTCTCAGTCCTTTTTGTGATTGGGACCACACAACCCATCCATCCACTCTTCACCCAGAGCATCAGTAGCTACCTCTGTGGCCATTTGCTTCTCCGAGAAAGTACAAAGTTTGTATTCACTGTCCACCTGAAAGTGTTCTGACAGCTGGTGGCTAGGAAGGAGATATTCAGACTCATCTACACAGAGCTGACCAACTATCTAGAAGGCAGCACAAAAAGAGCTTCTGGGAGCATTCATTGACTCCCTTACCTTTGTCCATCATCCACTGGTGAAGAATTGTCTTTCAAACCTGACACATATCACACTCCCGTGTTCAGACACGGGGTTCCTCCCCTACAAAGCAGTCTTAACACAGATAGTGAATGAATGAGTAGGCCAAAAAGGCCACCTAAAGATTACAAGCATCCGCTAGAGTATGTGTCTTTTGATAATTCTGTTAACACTCCCGAAGCACAGGTTCTCTGCTCTTAAGTTTCCGATTCCTGTGTGTTCAATTTTTCTGACAGTGGCAAGATCCGCTTTTCTGAATTACTTTACAGCATTTTTTTTTCTCTTACAAGCACTGCGCAGGCGTGCTACACAAGCAAACTCTTCCAACATTGGTATGAAACCCTCCAAACCGGTTCTTCTGGAGTCTGGAGCGTTGTAACATGCCTGCCATCCCACTATCCCGAAGGCTGAAGCAAGAGAATCGTGAGTTCGAGGTCAGCCTGCACTACACAAGACCCTGACTCAAAACTAACAAGTACATTGAAATAAGAAAGGGAAAAAAAAAAAAAAAAACAGAAACCCATTCCCTGGGCGGCTCGCCCTCCCTCGCAGCCTCTCCGCCGCTCACCGTCCGGCCGAAACTCGAACTCCAGAAACTCGTGCCCAAACTTGCCCTTGTGCCCGACGTAGTACCGCAGGTAGAAATCACTAGCCAAAGCCATTTTTGCCCTCGGTAAAGCCCGGTATACCGCCGGTCCAACGTGCCGCCGGCGCGGAGTAGTGACGTCGCAGGCGCGGGCAAAGAGCGTCAACGAGGGCGCGCTTACTCCGGTAGGGAACGAAAGCCGGGAGAACTGAAGACAAAGCGAGAGACCCTCAGTTCTGAAGGTTTGCGCTGGAGCCGCTTCACCACAATCTCAAGCGCTTTGTTTTCTTTTTTTTTTTTTTTAAGATTTTTTATATGCTTCGATATTTATTTTTTAACTCTGACGGTTTTATACACGTATATGATGAATTTTAGTCGCCCCCACCACGTTACCTTCCACCATCCCTTCTCCTGCAGAACCGCTTTTACCAATAAGCCCTCCTGTGCTTTTACATCTCCTGTATGTCTGTGTTGAGGGGAGAATCACCGAGTTTTATAAAGATTGCTTGCATGAGCGCGATGGTTGGTACAAAGTCGCAGATTTCATTGTGGCATTGTATATTGTTTTGATTGAACCTCACTCCATACACCTCTCCCTCATATACTGTCTCCAATTCTTCTGTCCCAGTTATTCCCGCTGCACTTTCTTGTTAAATGCATCCTGTTACTCTTCCCACTCCATTTCTTTAACCAACCCGCAGTATCCTCTCAGGTTTAATAACCTATACTCACAAGCACATAAATACACGCATACAAAAGCTAAGATCCCTATACAAGATTTGCATTAATACTTCACGGTTACCTCACTTAACTATAATAATTGACAGATTTGTCCATTTTCCTGCATATTTCACAGTATTTTAGAAAAGAACAAATAGCTTGGGGTTTTCTTTGTTTGCTTCTAGTTATTTAAATGGGCTTGGGAGGAACATATGCAAACCATTTTTACTTTCTGGTTGCCCTATGGTATGGGTGTGTATTTTTCTGAGTTTTGAACTAAGGTTTACAAGCTGTACTTAGGGTGGGTATCTCTGATCTCCAAGCACATTGTAAAGTTGGGTGTGGCTCCACTTCCTGTAACTGGTGAAGTGAGTAAAGATACATTTCAGTGGCAACTGGATCACAATCTACCAGAGTCTCTTTGGATAATGCTTCACAGTATCCAGTGGCTAACAGCCTTGACTAAGACACAAAGTAAAATGTATCTCTCTGGTGGGGGGTTGATGTTCAAATAGCACATGAAACTGAAGAGTCCAGACAGTTATAAGAGTTTTTCATAGTGTAATACAACTTGTGAATCGGTAAGGATTAATAGTTTGTACCCTAGGTATTTGCAGGGATAGTTTAAGTTGGAGAAGTACGGAACATTCCAGTGTGGAATGGTCTTGGAGAGCACAAAAATGACAGTGAACTTGCACCCAGTGTCCACTCTTAAAGTCCTGGTTACCTTTCTGTTAGCACCACTGAGTAATCCTATTGGTGACTGATGGCCTTCTGTACTAATCCTAAGAAAAGGAGTTCAGTCTCAGTACTGTTCCCACCAAACCTTGGACAAGTCATTATCTCTGAACCTGTTTGATCATTAACTAACTAGACACAAGCGACCAACCGCCAAACACAGAACTCAGAAGATCAAATAACATGTGTGTGATATGCTTTGAAATCTAGGCGACATGGGTTTTAACGAGCCTTTCCTATGTGCCAGAGCAGATGGAAATTAGTAATAAAGCAATCACGACATTTACACCTTCGGAATAAAAGGAAAGCAAACATGTGAGGCAAAGGACAGCAAAGGGAAGCAATCAGTAAAAAGAATATATGCAATGGCCCAGCTCTGTATGAAAATGGCAAGTAGTTTTACTGGGGGTGGAGTTAGAAGATTATAAGCAAGGGGGGGGATTAAAGAGGACATAAAAATTGCTATTTGAGTTGACTTTTTTGATAAGTGCATTCTGTGACTGTCTAGCAGTATAGACAAGCATTTCAGACAAAGGATGCCACAAAGGAAAGCAGAGTGGTATGAATGTTTGTATTTGGAGAAAGCAAAAATAAACATTAAAAAAAAACTCACAATATCTGCACCTGAAATCAATAATTATACAGGGTTTGGGAAAGTGGAGTAACTGTCAAGGCACGTTGGAGCAGGTTCTCTTTCCTTTATGTAATTGTTAAATTTACTCCTGTAGCAGGGTGATAGGCTGCTACTTAGGAAAACACATTAGAAACCTGAATCACGACAACATACCAGAAGGATACCCAACCCTTCCAATTTGCCCAGGTTTGAGGAGTTTTTTCGGATGGGAAACTTCCAGTTTTAAAACCTAGAAGCCCCTGACTTATTACAAGAATAATTCACAGAAACTTGAGCAAAGTGTTGCATAGCATCTGTGAAAATATCAGCTAAAACCCCTTTCACCGAATTATACAAAAAGGAGTGTTCCATGGCCTTTGGTTCTCTGTGCATTTCCTTCAAATTTTTCACACATGTACCGCGTTCATCCTCCTATCTATCTAAATAGAACTATAGATGTCAGGATTTAAGTGTACTTACACGCAGTGTGGAATACACACAATATTAAGACTTTCCTAAGTTGGCCCATTATGTTCTTGGTCCTCTATCATGACCTATGAGTTCAGACATGTCCTCTGGAACTTATGTCTTTTTTTTTTAAAATAAAAAAGAGAACTGTATTTACCTGAACTTTCATATTATAGTCAAGATTGTACCAAAATTGGACCTTTTGAGATGGTAAACACCAGATACATGTGGGCAAGTGTTTTGTTATTAAGCTCTTAAATGTAGCTAATAATGTAGTGGGACTAAATGTAGCGGGACTGGGGAAACTTAATTTTGGGGAATTCTTAATTTTTGTTAACTTAAGTAAACATTTAAATATCACATGTGGCTAGTGTTTCTCATGTTGGTTAGCACAACTGTATAAGAGTTTCAGCTCTCTGTAATCAAAGCGAAGTAGTGAAAATATACTGTGCACATTTTCCTTTTTCCATTACTATAGTTGCCAAATTAGGGTGCAATTGGTCAGAGTTTACCTTTGAAAATAAATGTTTTTACATTACTCATGTGAAACCAAAGGACTGTTTCTGCTTTTGCCCACACTGTGGTCAACTTCACAGCACCTTGTGAAATTATTTTGACGTAGGTAGGAAACAAACCTTCCCGACTGTGATAGAAATTGAGGCTTGATGGTTTAATGCGCAATATTCGTTGATAATTTTTCCACACAAGTGTTTTATTTTTCCAGTTGTATGGTGATGTGTCAGTTTCTTTCATTTCCGGTTGTGTTTTGCTTTCTCATGTAGCCAAGCTGGCCTTAAATCCACGACCTTCTTGCGCTCACATCGAACGTGCTGGCACTACAACTGTGCACCACCACACTCCCCTTCTTAGATTTGGCTCTTCCTTAGAGTCATTAATATTTTAATTGCTCTGCTGGGTTTTTTTCCCTAGTTATAGAATTCTCTCCTTTTGAATTCTTCTTATCTGTCCTTTTATCTTGTCTATTTAAAGTGATCAAATCATTCCCTCTTCCAATATTCAGAAATGCTCTCTAACCATGTCCTAGTAAACACAACAGGTAATAAACTTATATATTCATTTTCTGTCTGTAATTTTTGTTGGTTTTATATACTTACAGAGCAAAATGTCAGAACTGTCTCTTTTAGTGAAATGAATCTATGTAGCAATACTAGTATGTAGTCTAATAGACCATCCTAACATTGGCACATTTTAAGAAGGAAAAGCCAAAGTGTAGTGATCTATTCCCATCCATTTCCATCTGCTTGCCTTTCCTTTTTATTCCCTCTTAGATTCCTTTATGGATTTCAGCCATGTCTTTTGCCACTTTATTTGAAAAGCATGTTAATGCTTTTCTGATAAATTCCCATGGTGCATAAACAGCAAACCCCCTTACACCACTGGTTATCAGGCAGGATCAGAGATTACCATGATGAAATAGAGTTAATTGTATTATTTACATCTAGAACTCTTAGAGTATGTTAGAGTATCCTATGATTTAAATAATACAGCATAACTTGTAACATACATAGAAACAAACAAACATAATCTATAAATTAAAGACTATAGGCTATCCACTGGTATTCTACATGGTTCATTGGGTATGATAAAGCGTTTTCTAAATTGTTATAATAAGTTTGAGAAAGTTCCCTTAATGTACACTAATAATTTGATCAACCTATTTTAATCTTCATTTAAAATGAAGAAAATGGAGCTGGAAAGATTGCTCAGTGGTTAAGGCTACCTGAAGAGGACCTGAGTTTGGTTCTCAGCAGCTATGTCAGACAACTCACAAACAAGAGGAACTCCAGCCCCAGGGAATGCAATGCCACCTTCTGGCCTTCCAGGTACCTGTATCCACATGCACATACCCAAGTAAGGAAAGGCAAACCACCCTCTCTTTCATCATGTGTCTCCTCCTCTTTAACACACATGCTGCAACCCGGTAGACTGCCGTTCAGTCCCCCATCTATGTACTGTCTTTTCTAGTTATTATGGTTTTGTTTATATATGGATGTTTTAGTATGTATGTGTTCAGTGCATGGCAAATCTGTTAAGAGTGTACTATATGGAGATCATAGGATAACTTTAGGCATTCATCCTTGCCGTCCACCTTGTTTGGCCTGGGTCTTCTATTGTTGACTACTGAGTATGCCAGGTAGACAGATTGAAATCTCCTGAGGATTCCTGTGTCCACTTCCCATCTTATGAAAGATATGCTGGTGTTACAGATGTGTGCTGACACATCTTTTACATGGATTCTAGAAATACAAATTCCACTCTGCAAACTTGGAGGCATGCACTTTATCGACTGAACTATCTTACCAACCCCACACTGACTTCTTCTTACCTCACAATTGTCATAAATTCCCAGAGAGAGTCCCATTCCTGGACAGTTCTTTGTATTCTTCCTGTCATTACATGACCCTTCCTTGGGGTCTCAGGTTAAAAGCCATTTATTCAGAGAGTTTTCACTCCATACTCCCTTCTACTGTCCCATATGTTTCATTTATAACATTTAACTTAAGGTTTAATTAGCAGGTAGCCACACATAAATAAATCCTGCCTAACAGTGTTCAAAGATTCCAACACATATCCCACTGTCTGACACAGCAAACTTTGACACTCAACATTTTTAAATATTCAAATAAGGAATACTTTGTAAAAGTGGCTCAAATTAACAGCTGGTGGAAAACAATAAGAAAACACCCTTCTTCCTTCCTTCTCCTGCCCACTTAAATCCTGGCTACTCATTGTGGTATCCCTACAGCAACAAGAAAACATTCCTCCTTTAGCTGACTCATTGTGACTACATCAAGATTTCAGTTGATGCCCTGGTGTCAGTTTCCAGCTGCCAATCATCCTTTCCACAATAGCTCTCCTTGTCCTTCCCAAGGTACCAGGGTGTTCTTGCAAAGACTGACCAGCGTGTTAAATAGAATTGCCCTCACTGTGATACTTAACATTATTATGGAATCATAGATTATTGTCATTAGCCAAAACCCAACATAAATATATTAGATCAAGGCCTGTGTGTGTTAAGACCCTGGGTTCAGTTCTCAGTGTTAGAAATAAACAAAATATGGTGACAGTTTAATCATGTGGTGCTCATGCCATACCACCGTCTTTTGGCACATTCTGTCCTATACTAGCACAGGCTAGTGCTCTCTATGTGTTTTGTTTTTAAAAAGAAAAAAAGAGAAATAAATGTTCTGAGTTAGAAAGGGGATAGTAGAAAAACTAGTATTTATTGAGAACATATTATATTCCACATATTACACAAATACATATTCTCATTGGCCCTCATACCAACCCTCTGAGGTAGATAGTCATCTCATTTTGTATACAATGAATCTCCTTTTGGAAAATGTAGGTTCTTTAGACTTTCTAGTAAAATTACTTCCACTTATTTTCCTTTACCCTCCTTATTGTATAAATTTTGGCAGCTATACACCTGAAAAGTCTACTTTTGGTCAATAAATACTAATTTAATGAGTTGTTTCACAGTATTTCAATGGATGATTAAAATGTAAAAGCTACCATGTATTCCTATGAGATTATTCTTCTCTGTACCTCTTAATGAACACCTGAGTTACTAAGTTTTCTTGCTGGCTTCCATGCTTATTTGTTACACACACACACACACACACACACACACACACACACACACACACACACCACACACACCCATACATTTCATCATCCCTGGTTCTAACTTTGGTTCTTTAGGTTGAGTCTCCTTAGTCTTACAGGAACGGGCAAGCAAATGTGATGAACAATGTTCTTAATCATCAAGTGATGCCTCTTGTTTCTAATTAAACTTAGAATCATAGGTGGTTCCTACTGTCTCGGAGTTCAACAAAAGGACGCTCTTCTATCTACAGTCAAGGAAAAACTCAGTATTATTTCTTACAGTTCTTCAGCTATTCATGAAGGGACTAGAACTTTTATATTCCTTCAACATAGAGGAGACAAAACCTTTCCCTGAAGGATATACTGATCTACCTTATACTTATCAACAAAAAGAACCTTGCATTTTCTTTCTCATGAATTCTTATATTTAAAAATTAGGAGCTATTCATTCATACCCCTTTGCTTTATTTGTACTCTGCAATAGTTTAGATTTAAAAAATAGTTTCAGTGGTAAATCAGCCTAGAGTGAGTGGGACCAGCCCTTTTGCCCTATTCCTAACAATCATTGCAGCTTTTTAAGACTTCCTTTGGAATGACACTGGCCACCTCTGTCCTTGGGACTGGAAAGCAAACTGTGATTGATGATGATTACTAGCTCAAGAGTACACAATGTGTAGAGGCAGAGACTCATCCAGCAACATTTCATATTTCTAGAAAAATGTTTAGGGAAAGATGCAGGATCCATGCTCCTTTTTTTCCCCTTTGTGGCTCATAGAAAGTTCCTTCCCTCTCTTCTTGAAGAAACTCATTCCATGCACTTGTCTGGAACCACCTTCAAAGGACACTGTAGCTATCGGAAAGGCTCTCCGTACTGATGCCAGCCACATCTGCATACAGGTCAGGCACCACTAACTCTGGCACTTGCAACACAGCCTTGTCATTGGCGGTTCTAGAGGCAGCTTCCAGGCGCAGGCGCAGCTCACCAGGTAAGGGACGGCTGTCCTCACTCCAGCGCCAACAGTACTTCATGATGTTGTACCTGTGAGAGGAAAGGAACACAGCTCCTCTTCAACAAAATAATACCCTTAGTTCTTTGATCTTTCTGTTCTGTATATATATATATGTATGTATGTATATATTCTAGAAACTGGTACTCTACCATTCTCTTTACATCAACTCTCAACGTCCTATCAATGTGATTTCTTTTTATAATAGAATACTAGAAACTTTTCAAACTACAAAATATCAGAAGAGCTCTGCCTTTTCTACCATATAGTATAATTGAGTAACAAAGCTAGGAGTAAACTGTCTGTTCCATTTTATGGAATGAGGGGTAGGGCTTTTAATCAATGTTTGAACTATCTTCTCATCAGAATGTTATGTTCTTTAAGGTTAAGAACTTTGTCCAAAGACTTCTTCTGGAAGCAAAAAATAGGTTCCCAATAGAGTCCTCAGTGATAGCCTCAAGATTGTATATGTGGATGTATGCATGCTTATGTATGAATATGTGATAATTAAACATATTTGACACACTTATAGCTTGAGTCCCCCACAAGCCCATGTTTTGAGTACTTGTTGCACTAGGGGAAAGCTTTTATAAGTTATAGCCATCCTAATTCCAGCCTTTGTTTGATACCTCCTGTTTCACACACATGTGAACAAACTGTCTATGTGCTCCTGCAGCCACAGACTAAGCCCCTCTGCTCTGACTTCCCCACCACAAAGGAACTGTGAGACAAAGTCAACCTTTCTTCCCTGAAGCAGTTTCTGTTGGGAAGTTTGTCACAGCGATTAGAAAAGTGACCAATGCCGTTGTTGAGCAGAAGTGTTTTTGTTTTACCTCATGCTTCATTTATGCCTGGGCATAAATTAGCACATAAGGACGACTAAAGATCCTTTGAGGCACATTAAAAAGGGTGTGGTTAGTAGGGAGCAATACATGACGTGGAATTACAGAAACTCAAGCCTTTAAGAGCCTCTTACATGGCATGTGTGCAGCTGCTGGGTCTCTTCATGATTTTCTTTCTCTGCAGATACTGTAGGATGCTGGTGGGAGGGACTTCAGGGTATGGAGGTGCCCCTGTCAATATGGAAAACAGGAGAGCAGCAAGAGAGCTTCTAAATATGAAATGAAAATAACACCAATCTCCAGTGACCTGAGAAACATCCTTTAAAAGATAACCATGGAGAAACTATGTACAGTAGAGATACTCCTGCAGATTGTGTGAACATGCAGAAAAGGTGTTTTGAGGAAGAAAGGTAATGTGAGGAGAGCCTGAGTTTTAAGCAAAATAATAAAATGAGGCAATCCAGGAAATAAAACCCGCCTTCCACTGTTCATAATACAAAAGGAGCCACAGTTTACAAATTGAAGAAAACATTTTCACATTTTAAACATTTACATGATATTGCTATGCGAATTGTCCTCTGGGTTGGAAAACATCCTATAGAGTTGGAATGGCTTATGGGAAAGTAAAGAAAAGGAGAGCTAAAGAAGGTTAAGGAGGTCTGGGAGAGGGAGACCGAAGGAAAGGAATCATCATGTTAGTAGACTTCAGAGGAATGAGGCTCAGAATCTATGTCAATCCAGTGCAGTCGTCCATCCTGTCCTCAGAACAGTTTCTTAAGGGCCACATAAGCACCCACCTTCCAAAAAGCAAGCTTGCCTGTTCACAAGAAGGTTATCCTTACCTAGAGTCACCATCTCATAAAGCAGGATCCCAAAGGACCAACTGTAAAAGAAGCAGAGTAGCCCACTTAATTTCTACCATTATCTTTTCTCAAGAGAGCTTACTTTCACATCAGAGAGGAGACAAAGGCTCCAGGGAGAGGTGAATTGTTTAACAGTTATGAGAGGACATTTCTGTCTACACCCTTCGAACTCTAATCCCTTCAAGACCCGTGTCTATGTCCCTTCCTCATGACATATGTTTGCTCTCGTTATTAGCATATGCGAGTGCACTCACTCAAACAGAATGCCCTTCTTTATCTTTTTCATCTTTTCCATCCGTTTGTGCCCAAACTCTAGCCTTTACTCAGCACAAACCAAACACAGATTCTTAATTCAACCACAGCTTTCTCAGGTGATCTGTTTACTCAAACCTAGGGAAAATATTAATAAAATAAACTTCAAATATTTGAACAGGGAATTTAGCTAATCAGTACGACTTGAGAGGTGCACACTTCACTTCTAATACCTTCATTAAATAAGTGACCTTTTGTAAGAGAAATTTCCCACAGTCTGTTGAAAAGTGGGTATCAGTGACACATCAGCTTAAACATCGTAATTGACTCCCAATATTGAGGTTTAAATACCTGATGCCTCCTGTGATACGGACACCAAGTCGAGTATTCTGCATGAATGTGTGTGTGTGTCTTCAAACAGCTGAGGTATAGGATTTCTAAAGGTCAATTTCAGTTCTCTACAATCCGGGTTATTCTAATTGTATATTGATTATTGTTATGTTGTGTGATCACTAAATGCTATAGATGCTACTTAAATGTTTGCATAAGATGTATCTTTAAAAATACATTAAATGTTTTAAACCTAGTCTATAAGAGTATGTTGCCAAAAAGAAAATGTGATGGAATATACTACACCCCTGTAACACGAATACTTGAGAGGCTGATGAAGGGGGGTCACCAATTTAAATACAGTCTGGCTACACAGGGAGACTCTGTCTTTCACAAAAAGATTGAGCTGAATGTGGTAGGGCACACTGTTAATTGCAGCACATGGGATGCAGAGGCAGACAGAATCCTGTGAGCTCAAATTTAGAGTTTTCTACATAGCAAGTTCCAGGATAGCCAGGGCCATATAGAAAGACCCTGTCTCAACTCCACCCCCATCCAAAATAAATTAAAATATTAAGCAAATAAAGTATTACTGTATTGATGAATCAACTGTAAAAAGTGAGGGGGGTGAGCCAGGCAGTGATGGTGAACACCTTTAATCCCCACATTCAGGAGGCAGAGGCATGTGAATCTCTGTGAGTTCAAGGCTAACCTAGTTTACGGGATAGTTTTAGGACAGGCAAGGCTGCACAAAGAAGTCCTGTCTTGAAGAACAAAAACGAAACAAAGCAAAATGTAGGGGGAAATAATAAAAGTCTCGAATTTTTCACAAATATTTTCAGGTCTCTCATTGCACTAAGAACCATCTCCAAGGGGCATCCAGCCATCTGTCATTCACTAAAGCTGCTATTCAGACAAGAAATATGATTTATATCTGGGTACAGTGGCAAACACAGGCATTTGGGAGGTGAAGGCAGAAGGACCATGGTTTATGTGCTATACTTACATGATCAAGATCCATCATAAAATATAGATTTTCCCTTCAAATCTGATAAATAAATATTTATGCAAAAGTTTTCACTAAATGTGAGCTGGGAGTAGAGAAATAGCTCAGTGGTCAAGTGCACTTACTGTTCCTATAGAGGATATAGATTCAGTTGTTAGCACATAAATATTGGCTTACAACCTCCTGTAGCTCTAGTCAAGAGGCTTTGACACTTTCTTCTGACCAAGCACGAGCTCTTGTACACCTCATGCAGGCACATGCATATAATAAGTAAATATTTTTAAGAGAGGTGACTTAAAGCATGTGTAAATATTTCATTTCAAAGTCCTGGCTCTTAAGTAAGCCCACGCCCTAAAGGTTAAAGAAAGGCTAATAAGTCCTCTGACATGGATTTGAACAATACTTTCACGTTTTTTCTTTCCTGATGAAAGCTGTTAATCTAATTCACAAGAACTACCTGGAAAAGCATATTTTTAAAAAAGGGTTGAAGGAGATGACAAATATTTTTGCCTAAGAGTATGTCTGACTCTTTTGCAGAAATAATTGATTGTAAGCTGACGCGTTTTCAGGGGAGAAGACCAGCCACAAAGAGGAAACAAAAGAGTAGAAATAGCATACACATCTCCCCTGATGCTTGCAGGTCTCAGGAGAAGCCGTTCTGGAGCGAGCCACTTGAGAGGGATGGTGCTGGAGCGAGCAGAGGAGATGGCCCCATGAGTATGAACTTCATACGCCAAGCCCAGATGACAAAGTTTGGGAGTCAGGTCACTCTGGATCAGGATGTTCCTGGCGGCCACATCCCCATGAAATAGATGTTTCTCCTGCAGGAATTCCTATCAGAATACCATCAAAGGTAATCAGCCTTCTGAAGGTCAGAGTTCACAGATAAGACAGTCCTAGGTGGCCTTCAAAAGACAAAGGTCTTCTCTGCTTCCAGCATTTCCAAACCAGGATAGGGATTGGAGCTTTTCACCTATGTTTAGGAGTACCAGACTCCGTGAATAATCCAAACGGCACTAACTCGTGGATTTCACTCCAGTGCTAAGGACGGATCCCGGCACTTTATGCATGCTAGGTGAGCACTCTGTTCTATGTTACACACGAGCCCTAACACTGGAGTCTGAAAACATAAACACTTGTGCTGTGGTCAGCCCTACTCCCTACCCACCCCTTGATTGCACACTCCCTTCAGATGGTACTCAGTAGATTCCGTAGATTGGGGAACAGAGAGCAGGATGTGCAGTAAAGCTGAATGCCACGTCATAAACATATACAAAGGTTCACACCATCTCACTCTATCCTTACAACCAGATGAAGCCTCTGTAAGGCAAATGCAAAGGAAAACAGAAGGCCATGCACTCACCAGGTGATTGCGCCTAGATCTGGTCCCTTAACTCTGAAAGTAGTGGAGACCCCACCAATCCACTCATAATCCTGAAGCCAGGCTCTAGATCAAAATTCCCTGAGGACTTACAAAGATAAACTTTAAGATTTTTTTAGCACAGATTTACAAAGCCACGGTCTAGGGAAAGAGAGGTGGTGACTGGCATTATAAAGGATCAAAGGATTCAGGTGTGTTAAAAATAAAACTCAGGTGAAAATGGAGGTGGTGGGTGGCAGGTGCTGCAACACGTCCTCTGGCACGAAGCCACTCGAGTTGTGTGGAAGGGGGTTGAGGGGGGACCTGTGTATGACTGAAGAGCCAGAGATCTAGGGCTCCGACTACCAAACACAGAACAAGGAAAATTAGAAAGTTAAAGTGATAGTTTCCCATCACTGGTGAAGGAGACCAGGAATAGCAGTTTTCTGTCTCTTGGCAATTTTTTTAGAACAAAGAAACTAAATATTGTAAGCAGAATTAAGGTGCACATAGGAAATTATACTAGAGTGAGAAGAATTGAAGAATGTACTAAGGTCATTGAGGGAAGCAACCAAAAAGCCCAGCCTTGCCTTGTGACAGGTGACACAGTGCCAGATGAGTACATCTGCTTGAGGAAACGTCACAGTAGGACACCTCTGCACTTATGATTCCAGAGGTAAGGTAGGCTGGAGATCATGCTTCAGCAATGCTAGGACTACACCCTCTAAGAGCCACAGATAACTGCCGTGTGAGATGTGTTCTCTCCTCAGCCCATGGGAGCTCCAACTAGAACCATCACTTCCTTTTTACTCAGTGTTTTCCTATTTCTATTTAGAACCCTGATAGGCCAGGCATGCAGCCCTTGCCTAGCAAGAGGCCGTGTGTTCTATTCCCAGTACAACCACCACACACACAAAAAGAGTCCCTTTGGACCCTGGAATATTTCACATGTTGTGGTAGCAAAATGCAATAAAGTCTGACATCATAATTTCACAGAGCCTTGATCTTTCTATTTTAAAAAAATCCCTTAGAAATATGTTCAAATAATTTCACAGGCATAGATATATAAATGTGCTGAGTAATTTTGATAAAGGTAATTTTTTTCTGAAACCCTGAATTCTTAAAACCTCTTTAAGTTGGTTTAAAAATAAAAGGTCAGTTGGCATTTTCCTGTTTTATTTCTCTTACCCTTGCTCCTTATTTTTCAAAATTTATATAATACATATATTTTATATCACAGCAAATTTCCCATCCCACACAATCTCAGCTGGTTTGTCTTGTTCTTTGGGTATATGTCTGCATCTCTGTCTTTCCTATACCTACTATTATTAACCTATTTATTTCCTCCCTTTAAATCTCCTCCATCTTGTTTCCCTTGTTCCCTGCTTTACATCTATATAGGTTTAAATAACAAATTTGCTTTTGAAATTTAAGCTAAGTAAACTTTCACAATCCTTCTAGATCGTTGTACCAATCCTAAATTAGTAGCCTTCTGCTTGGAATTCCTTATAGTGTGCATGGTATTACCTAAATAATTTTATAAATATGGGGCTGAGAAACAAACTGTTGGTCAATAGTCTTCCCCTAGCTTTGTCTAAGTCTCTTTAAAATAGATCTTCCATTTAGAACAGTCAATGTGAGAAATTTAGCATAACTACTAGGCTGGTCAGAAACTACCACCATCAGTTTCTATTGACGCTGATCTTACCAGGGCCAAAAGGACCTGCTTTCCAATATGATATATTTGTTTTTCTGTGAGATCATAGAGGAGGCCATCCATGGTCATCACGTCCTAAAGAGGAAAGAAAAATATGTAAAAATGACTTAATCATACTCTTTTTTAAAATTGTGGTAGAAAAACTCTGAAATGCAGATATCAAAGTTAAGGACAACATAAAAAATACAGGGATTAAGAGTCAAGGAGACCTGCCTGGAGGGTTGGCTCAGAGGGTCAGAATGACCATCACCAAGCCAGCCCAGAATCCACATGGTAGAGGCACAGAAGTGACTCCCCACAAGTTTTCCTCTGACTTCCATGCGCCTCTGTTTCTGTCTCTGTCTCTGTCTGATAGCTGCCACCATTGAAATGTACTAAGTGCCAGCCGTGTGACCCAGGATCAGGAAACTGTAAATAAATAAGTGGCTACATACGGTAACTGCTACAAAGGAAAGGTGCAGCACCTATCAGACCACGTGATTCCAGGAGGAAGAAGAGAGCCACCTCAAAGGTAGGGGAAGGTGGGACGAAGGACATAAGCTCCAGGAAGAGAAGCCATGTTTGGTAAGAAAAGCATCCGCAAATGATCTGAAATAGAGAAGATGGCGGCTCTGAAGAGTGGGAAGTTGCTTGTTGGCGAGAGCACAGAACTAGTGGCAGATGGATAATCTCTCAGAAAGTTTAAACTGGCGGGCGGGGTGTGCACTCCCTTATTTACAGCACAGGGCAAAGACTTCAGTCAGCAGGCACCTTTTCACCCACCTCCAGTTGTGTGAGGATCCGCCTATCTTAGGATCCAGTTAAGCTTGAGCTGGCCCCCAAGCAAGGGAGAAACCAGGGGTACTGGTTTCTTCAGATCTTCAGGGAAGAATGAAGAAAACTGAGGATATTATTATCAGTATTTTGTTGTTCTAATAACCTTTTGCTTTTGAGATTATCATGTAATTATATCACTGGTCCCTTCCCTTACCTCCCTCTAACCTTTCCAAATCTATTTCCCCCCTTGCTCTCACCTCTTCTCTCTAATTAATGTTACGTGTATGCGTGCATATTCATAACTATATAAATTCAACCCGTTCGATCTGTATGTGACTTGGATGTGTATGTTTTCAAGAGCTGAGCATTTGGTATTGGATAACCAACTGATACATTTTCCCTTATTAAATTTTTTTTTTAAAAAAGGAAGTCTATGAGAATCTAGAAATTTCTGATCTCTTTTTTTTTTTTTTAAGATTTTGACACACAAACTTGTATAGCTGACTCCTTTCCTTGTCACCCCTGCCACAGTAGGGTGCTCTTACATAGTGGAAAATATACTTAGTAAGAATAGAATAATAACCATTATTACTGAGAATAGCATAACGTTATATAATTATCATACTAACAGCTGCCATCTTCATTGCTTATTAAGTACCAATTGCTGTTACCTTTTACATATCGAATGTCTCTGACATTTTATTATAATATATTTATAAAATTTGGGATCAGAAGTCATTTTCCAGGCCAGGCATGATGGCACATGTTTTTAATCCCAGCATTTGGGAGGCAGAGAGTCAGATATCTGTGAGTTCAATGCTGATCTCGTTTACATAGTTACTTCCAGGACAGCCAAGGCTTCATAGAAGAACCCTGTCTCAAATAATAGCAAAAAAACAAAAACAAAACTTGCCAAAGTCACAAAGTTAGGTGGTGGATGCAAGAACGAGTCTTTAAACGTAAACTGCCTAACAATATAGTGACCAGCCACATAGGTCTCTTTCAACTCAGTGTGCAAAATCGCACAAAACAATACGTTCATCTTCTGTTTCTCTTCCCACTAGTCAGGTATTTAAGAGTCACATGTGACTCAGAGCCTATGGTGCACAGAACTGATACGGAGTTTTTATTTTCTAGCCTGGGTCTCGTGGAGCTGAGGCTAGCTTCAAAATGGATGTACGCTGAGAATGACCTTGAACTCAGGATCCTCCACAGTGCTGGAATTGCGGGTATATGTCACCACTCATAGTTTTATCCTGTGCTGGGGACCAGACTCAGGCTTCACGCTAGACCAGCATTCTCCCAACTGAGTGAGGCACATCCACAGCCTCCAGCTCTGTGATAACTGTTTCGCACTTACATTGCTGTAGTACCATTTAAAAGTGATATATTGGTTCACCCTCATCACGGCTGCATATTTTGACATTTGTGGTGTCAATCGATGTGTGAAACACGAATCAAAGCTTTTCCTTACTAGTGTAGCATCTCTCTTACTCACCCTGCGACAGGTCCAAAGAAAGTTGAGCAGATCCCCTGGGACCACATCCTCCAGCATCATGTAGAGTGGCAGCCTTTCTGTACAGCAGCCTTCCAGCTGTACCAGGTTCTTATGTTTCCCCAGGTACTGATAGAATTGGATTCGCCCTATAAAATCCTGGACCTCCTGGAGTCCAACTGAGCCTGTGAAAAACAGAAGAGCCATCAAGTACACCTGATAACAGGAGGCAAGGAATAAAGGGCACAGGCAGACGGTGCCATTCAACAGTGGAAGAAGTGCAGTCACAAAGGGGACATGAGAGGGGACCATCTAGAACAGCGTGATGCTCAGTCACCGTCCTTTAACAGGGATAACAGAGCCAGGGTCTTAGAACTGGACAGTTATCACCTCCTTGAGTAAAAATACTATGTTCTTATTACAACATCACCATCTGGGAGTTTTGATAGACATTTCTTGATTATGTTTAGCCCTTCCTTTTTTATGTTTTATGTGCCCAATGCCAGTTGAGAGAGAAAAAAGAAAGGGAGGGAAAGAGACACAATATCAAGAAAGGGTATAAGTGCAAAAAGACCATGAGAGCAGGTGACAGGTAACATGCAAGCCTCATAGCTTTTTAGTCACAATGGAAAAAGAATCAACACCTGAAAGTTCATCTCTAACCTCATACCTGTACAGCACACACCTGCACTCACACATATAGGCCATGTATACACACACAATAGTAATTAATTAATTTTAAAAGGATATTTTATGTGATAATAAATATATTTATTTAATAATAAAAATAAAATAGTAAGGGAAAATTAGGAAATAATCTTATAATCCTAGGCCAAGTAGCATCTACTATGGAAATGTCTAGTTTTTGGGCTTCAGTAGGCAAAAGTGAGCCACAGATCTAAAGACCCAGGAAGAACCACCCTATATCAAGCTTCCCTTATACATAATTATAAGCATAAGTGCTAACAGGCATCTTAATGTTTCCAGTCTCAGTTAATATTAACATCAAAGAAGTGACAGGGGGAGAAAAATAGATTCCCTACTTTACCTTCTAGAGCCTTGAGGACAACACTTTTTGGATTAGGGTGCTCCATGGTGGTCATTTTTGCATGGTAGAGGGTTCCACAACTACCACTGTGGATCTGTTCCAGGACCTCCAGGAGTTGTTCCCTGGGCACCTGTAGCTTAGCCAGGGAAGGTGTGACTGCTCGTAGAAAGCTCTCCACTGAAGTCTCCTTAAGAGGCACGAACACCTTTTCTCCATGTCCCACTGCTTCCTGGCTTCGGCCCCTAGATGCAGGTACAGAGGTAGTGCCTAGAATAAAGAGATAATGTCTATCAACTGCCCCCTGCTTTGGGGACACCAGAAAAGCAGACTGAATAAACTGGCCAGGAAATTTTCTCTATGACTAACACAAGAACATCTGATGCCTATCAGTGAATGAGTAACAACACTGAGCTTCTAAAATGGTCATAATAATTTCACTCCTTGTAGAAAACTAAAGATGAAGCCCTTGAGAGTGGTTGTGTTTCTTTTCTATAATCCTCTGGATTACTTTCTGTGTTCTCCATGAGTATAGCACCCAGACGGTAGAGTTCTAAAAGGAAATCCACACCACAGGTACCAAAACATGGCAGTTACTACCAGCAGGGATAGGCTTTATGTCAGTCATATGACTTCCAGAATTAAAGGCAGAATATAAATAGATATACAGCCATAAGTTGTTCTCTCTTCAGGCTGCCCTCAAATGTGGACCATTTTATATTCCATGAACCTTTATCAAAACGTCTTATGAGACTATCTTTCACCCACAGCTACTGTTACAATTGGCTAAAAAAAGTTTCCTTCTGAGATTTCTAATAACTTGTTAATCAATCTGTTCAGTAAATATCACCACATACATATGCATTGTCTGAGTTGAGGATAGACTGAGTTCAGATCTGAAGATTAGTTTTCAATCATTGGGCATATGACATTAAGAATGAATAAGGCAGTGTGTTAGGAGGGGAAATAGCAAAAGGAGATACTATTTTATCTATGGAGGCCAATGAATAGGCCTTTCAGATAGGATACCATTTAATAAGGGTCTAGAAGCAATTACAGAGCAAACCATGATGACACTGTAGCACATGGAACAAGATGTATGAGGCGCCAAGGATGTACTTAGGATGTTTAAGACGCAGTAAGGAAGGCAGTGCAGATGGAGCCAAGAAGAATGACTGGATAGATGTGGGTGACAGAGCGAGAAAGGCCGGATCACAGACAATGGGAAGGACCTTACTATTTTCTCTTCTGTGGAACACAATGAGCTAATGGAGAGTTTTAAACTATATGAGCTGAAAGACCAAGAAAGACCTTCATGAATTATTTTGGGCTGTCAAAGGAGAACTAGGTCACTACAGAGTTAGGATCAGTTATAGAGAAAATCATTAGGTGTGAGATAGTGAGCAGCTTGGGTTTATAATTTGTAAGATCTGATTATGGGTTCCGGCTATTGAAAACCTGGCTTATCTTTTTTTTTTTTTGGTTCTTTTTTTTTTTTTTCGGAGCTGGGGACCGAACCCAGGGCCTTGTGCTTCCTAGGTAAGCGCTCTACCACTGAGCTAAATCCCCAGCCCCTGAAAACCTGGATTATCATTTTCTTAAAATCAATCTTCCATGAGACCAGGGCTAGCCCTAGACTTTGAGCCTTACCTCGGGGTCCAGGGTGCTGCCTTTGGGATCTCTGTCCTCTGATAAAAAGCCACAGGATGATTGCAAGAAGGATGAGGAAGCTGCCAACCAGGAGAGCCGGAACAATGATTACTTCATACTGCTTCTCTTGAACAACTGTGTAGGCCATAAACAGGAATAGAAGAAACCTGACACAGTTTCCCCTACCCAGCATGCCTCGGTGCTCCTGGTTTCCCTTCATTCCCTTTAATGGAGTCCCACAGAGGTCAACCTTAACCAGAAACTAAACCTGTGGTTTAGACCCTCAAGGATTATTTTTTGTTTATCTCTGATTGGCATGTATCCCTCACTCTGTAAAAATGATGCCTTCTAGTCCCTTTTCCTTTCCACTAGAAAGGAAACAGCCCTCCTCCTCTAGAACCATCCAGAACTCAGTCTCCATTGTTCTGGCATCACTATATTACAGGTGGATGGGGTGTCTGCATTTACCACACAGCTTGTCACTGAGACTGCATTCCAACAGCAGCCGGCTCAGGCGACCCTTCTCTCCCATAGCCACAGGGCTAGACTCCTCTGTTGGGCCCACAGAGGCTGCAGGGAGTACAGCCACAGCAGTGCAATATTTTCAAGGACTTCGTGTGTTATTCTAAAAAAACAAAAAGCACAGGTAAAAAATTTAAATATACTATGACTTTCTAGATACTGAGCACACAATGTCTTTTCTGAGCCACCTACTCCTCTCTGCTCTTTTGCCTAAAATTCAGTCTGAACAATGTTCATTTTCCCTCTGATACATTTTACTTTCTCTCTTATGCAACTTTCTAGACTTAGTCCTTTTTTCATTGTTACTGAAAGTATGGTAAAGGCTAGACTTCTGTGAGCATGCTGAAGTAGGGCCCCACAGCACCATTCTGACCTCTGATAAGATATCTACCCTCCCCTACAATCTGGAAGCTTGTTAAAAAGCTTTCAGCTACATGTCACATTTTTGTACATGTAACATTTCATTCCACCTTTATCCGAACTATTGTCTGAGTAAATAAGTATATGGCAAAGGTCAAGAAATGATTTATGCTTTTGCTTGCCTATCATGACATACCTGCACCCTCTAAAGAATTGAGTAAACATCATTTAATAAAAGCTATTTTGTCCTTCAGCTCTGAAAGCTTATATGGACTTCCTCTATTCCTATCAGATGTAGTTCAACAATCACACATTCTAGCCAGGTCCTAGACTATAGAAAGTGTCACTATAGAAAGAGCCACCTTTTATTTCTCCTTTAAATAAAAAGGAAATACATCTATATGAAAATGTGTTTCAAACAAACATAGGGCTGGGGATGTGATTCAATATGTAAAGTGCTAGCTGTGACTGCCAGAGAACTGGAGTTTGGATCCCTGGAATTTGTGTATTCCAGCTCTCCTAGATGAGAGGCAGAGAAAGGAGTGCCTCTAAAGCTCCCATGCCTGCCAGCCTGCTGCACATTGCAGGAAAAACAACAGAGTCTGGAAACGAGAGGCCTGACACCAGATGATGTCCTCCAAACTAATGTAAAATATTATGGCATATAAATGTTTCCTGCTCCAGTTACCAAATTTTTGAATAAATTACGGTGATTAGCTTCTTGTTTACTGTTGCAGATTCTTATTATTAATATGCCTTGTTCTTTGGAAGCTTCATACAAGTATATGATGCATTCTGGTTCTCTCCACCAACACACACACACATTTTCCTCCTGCCTCTTTCCTGCATACAACACTCCTTCCTTTATGTATTAGTTTGTTGGTTTTTTTTTTTTTTTTTGCTTCTTTTCATACCCCACAGGGTTTAACTAGGGCCACCTAAACCACCAGTGGGGTACACACCTGCATGCTTTGCCTCCTCCTCAAACAAAAATCTGTTAGGTAACAATAGATGAGCAGAACGTGGTAGGGCTCAGGAGCCCCTTCTCCCTCCATAGCTGACTTGGGAGAGCCCCACCATGCAGACCTAGTGCTTCACAGGACCTAGTGGACCTTCATAGCACAGCTGCTGTGACTGAACAGGTTCTTCATCTAACTGCCTTCCACAACTCTGTACAACCCACACATCTTCTAAATGACACCTCCAACCCTGCTTCTTTCTGAACAGAAGCAACAGTTTCCACTCTTCCATGTGTCTAGCAACTTACACTGTACCCGTGTTGAGAGAAGGATGTCTCTGGAGTCAGGGCAGCCTACTGCTTTACTTCTGACTAGTCTGAAACCAAACACAGGGAATTTCTTAACTGTTAGTTACCCACCCTAAGTAACAGATCATCATGGTTACACATGGAGTTTTAGTACTGATGCTGCCGATTAAAGTGCTACTTACTGAAGCACAGGCTCCCAGCCAAAACAAAACAAAAAACACAAACAAAAAAGATGACAGCAACAACAAAAAAACATTAGCAAAGACATCTGCCAGCTCCAACCTCACACCTTTTCACTTTTCCCTGCTCATGAGCAGACACTGTGGATCACAGTTAAACAAGGCAGAAGGGAGACAGGTGTGGGGCCGGCTAATCAGGAGTGGAAAGACGGTGAAAAAATGCACACAGGAGAAAGAATCGGCCAGGTAATCTCAGCACTCAGGAGAGAGAGGCAGAGAGGCAGAGAGGCAGAGAGGCAGAGAGGCAGAGAGGCAGAGAGGCAGAGAGGCAGAGAGGCAGAGAGGCAGAGAGGCAGAGAGGCAGAGAGGCAGAGAGGCAGAGAGGCAGAGAGGCAGAGAGGCGGAGGCAGGAGGAACTTTGTGAGTTTGAAGCCACCCTGGTCTACATAGTGAGTTCCAGGACATTCAGGACTACATAGATAGACCCTTTCTCAAAAAACCAAAAGGAGCAATGGGGGTGGGAAAGGAGAGAGAGAGAGAGAGAGAGAGAGAGAGAGAGAGAGAGAGAGAGAGAGAGAGGAATAGAGAAAAAAGTTTCGTCTTAAGTTTGCTCGCAGCACACAATCTATAAAGACATTGAGTAGAGAAGTCTACCTCATGTAGGCAGTGAACCAAAACAGCAAAGAGAAAAGCAATTCAGAAGGCTTCTACTCTCTGGGAACCATGGGGCAGGAAAAGTCCTGGTGACATCAGCAGAAATAGCACCGGGCAGGTGGAGCAAAGATGAAGGCCCAGAAATTACATCTGAGCTCAGCTGGGTTGCTCATAGCCTGTTTGAAAATGTCTCAGGGCCCAAGCATTTATGTTTTCATTTCCTCTTACTTCCTTTTGGGGACGTTATCAGATGTAAGTAATTATTTTTGTTCAGGGAGCAAGCAGCCAGTTGAACAAGTTTGGCTCTCTGGTGAGTAGGTGCTAGAAACACAGTCTCTCTACACAGTACAAGTAGAAAAAAAGGTCAGCCAGCAGCCAGCTCAGACTGTGAGCTCCGCCCAGAAATCAAAGGACACACCCACTAGCACATACCAAAGGAAGTAACCTGAAGTCTGTGCTCACAGACCCCACGCTGAACTGGCCATAGTCAAACGCACCTTCCCTCAGTGACCCAAACCCAGTCTTCTTTCCTCATGCTTGCACATACAGAACATCCACTTCAGACAACGTCAGGCCTTCGTGTATTTTTCCTGAGCCAGATTCTCAGCACAGCCTCTTGCCCCCGGTAGTTTAAAGAACCTAGGATCATTAATACCTGGCCAATCAAAGGACCTGGACCCTAGAATGAGGAGGCAACCCACTCTCTGAAGCTGTGAAGCTGCTTCTGAGATACTCATATGGGCTGGGAGATGAACTGAGCCTAAAGGTGCTTGCTGTGCTAGCCTGACAACCTGAGGTCAATCCCCAGGACTGACAGGGCGGAAGTGAAAATTTCCAAAGGTTGTCCCCTGATTTCCACAGAACAAACAAAGTCAGTTTGTGTGTGTGTGTGTGTGTGTGTGTGTGTGTGTGTGTGTGTGTACATAGTAATTACAGGTAATAAGAAAAAGAAGAAAAGAAAGAGAATCATATGATAATCCCTTTCTAGTAGTTACAGTTTGCCAAAAGACTTGTGGCATACAGTCAAGGAGTTGAGGATTTTTAAAACAAACAAAGCCAGGCATACTTACCAGGTATACCCACAGAGGCAAAAATATGCAGGAAACCTTGCCCTCAGACCCCTCTCCCCCTCTAAGCTTATATATCAGAAGATGTTCACATTGGCTTATAACAGCAAGAAAACTTCCTAGGCCATGTTCCTCTTAAAATTCATAATCTATTAGCAAATGGCTTTGTCTATTGCTCTGTATCAATCTGAGAAAGGCATGTCTCAATACCCCAATTTCTGGGATAGTTCTTTGCAAGTTAAAATCTGGCTTATCCAGAAGACTCCTATAGCCAACATTTATACTCATTAATATGATAAGTATGTTAAATTAATTCATAATACCAATAACTTGGCATAATATATGTAAATATTTGAATTCTGAGTCCAATAGCCCATAACCATTAATAACTCCATAGATCCTATGTGGCATCTATCTACAGGGGGAGTAGGTCACTTAGGTGCCTAAAAAGAACATTCATGGATAAATAATATAATTAAAATTAAAAATATATTAAATCCCTATTGACAATACTATATTAATATTTTCCTATCTTGTTAAAAAATTATAGCATGGCTACAGCTCCTCTTATGTAGACTGCAGAATACTTAAGAATGCAAAACATTAACCCACAGTTTGGGTCACGAATAAGAAAACACAAGCACTGGAATCACGGAGCTCTTGCACTCGTGAAGGTCTTTATTCTGACCCTCATTTGACAGTTGCAAAATATGTTTGGATATAGCTTGCCTACAGTTTGCATGCATCTGTACCTGCTAAATCTCTCCAGGCAGTATTCCACCTGACACAATAGCATTACCTCATCAGTGGCTTGGTATTCTGTGATTTCTCTCCTCTCGGCTACTTCAGTGTCTTTACTTTCCTATAGAAGATTTACTTTCCCCATTTGAGTTGAGAATCAATCACACGGTGACAAAGAAGACACAGTATAGAGAGAAGGAGAAGGGGAGTTGAGTGGAGGCCCTAATTAGCTGCAAGACGAAATTCTGGAGATGACCGAAGTTAGTGATGACTAGAATTTAACTAAATATCGATAGCTCTCAACTGGTACAAGGATTCACAACACATTCATGATCCACAGGGCATTTCTGCACCTATGTCAATACATTAGAGGTAGGTCTATTGGCTACAACAACACAGCCGTTGTTCCTGACTTTTCTATTCAATTAACACAATGTCATTCCCCAGACACAATCACCAATTGACCCACAAGTTTCCAGAAGAAACTTTTTCCCAAGGCACAGCCACATACAGGACTTCAAAATCAAACTTGTTCTTAAAAAACAAAGGCTCTTTGTGTGCTGCAGAAACTTCCCTGGAACTACATCTGAAACTGTTGAACTGAGGAGTGAGTCTATCTGTTTGCAGCTTCATTCCCAGTCTGAGCATGTGCATAACAGCCCTTGTGGCTCTGTCAGCAAGGTAGTTTTCAGAGATTCAAGTGACCCACCTCCCAGGTAAATACAACGGGTCAAGGGAATTATTAGTGTGTGTGGTACATGGAGCAGAAAACTTGATTGCTTTAAATAAGAGGGAAACTTTTGTGGAGGAGAGACTTCAGGCTGTGAGGATCTACTTTCCTTTACCCCCTCCTCTTCTCTCCTTTTTCCTTCCAAGCTGCCTGACAAGAAAGCTCCCTTGACAGCGTGAGCACATTGACATAGCAGTAAAAGTGAGAACTGCTCAGATCCAGAAGAATGCAGTATAATTTATGTCCAACATCCTGAAAAACAAGCTACCCTTCCTGATTTCAGATCTTAGATACCAAACAAACACAGCATGCCAGTCATTGTGCATGTCGTTTCCATGCCAAAAGAGAAAGGTAGATGCCAAGGCATTATCTCATGAGTGATGGAGTCTTTAATTAGCCCCATGAATAAATGGCAGAGCGAAGTTTCATATCCGGTCCTAAATCTCTTATTTATAAGCCCAATATCTCTTAAACTACTGCATGTATGTGTGCATCATGTACACACACACACACACACACACACACACACACACACACACACATTCAATTCTATCTCTATCATCTGCTTTTTGAGTGTAAATACTTAGTTCTCAGGAACAGTAACCCTTCAATGTGCCAGCTAGCCAAGGACAGAGCAGTAACTGAGGACTTTAGATCTCAAGGCACTTCTGTCAATCTCAGGCTCAACCTTTCTCTTGGAACAAACCTGTGAGAGACAGACAAAAAGACACCAGCAGAGGAGACTGAGAGAGGCAGACTCATACAGACCCTCAAGTTAAGTAGCTATGATATCCGCTGGTGTGGGGAAGTACTTAGGTGAGGGGGCTCCTTGCCCCCTACTCTTCTCTGGAATTGAGATAGGATTGTTTGGACTTTCTCCCTATCCACCTTGCAGAGATTTGGGGCTGGAAATGAACTTGGAAACCCACAAAAAGCCTGTTTGAACATTAATCTTTTGATCCAAAGCACGTTCTCAGCCTTTCAAATGTCTGAAGAAGACCTTTGATGTAAGACAGAAGAGAGGAGACCTAATTTGCAATGTGATGCCTCAGGACAGTTGACCTTAGAAAGCAACAAGGTGCTTTTACAGCAGATAATCTGCAAAGTATCAAGGTAAACTCAAACATGGCCAACATCATAGGAGTTCACAAAGACTGACAGACCACATACATCACCAACAGCATCAGAGCTCCCAAAGACTGACAATCCACAGACACAACTAACACCATCAGAGCTCACAAGAAAAGAGTGACAATGATGTTTACATCTGGTTTCCTGTGAGGCATTTTACATACTCAAAGCATTTATTCTTGTCAGATTTTCATTCTATTTTTTAATGTCCACAATTCCATGACCCACCATCTACTACTTTGAAACCTTAAAAGCTCAGAAATAATGTTTCTGAATTCTTTTCTTACTCATCACTCTTTCTGGGGTTACTCACTAAAGGTTTCCCAAATTCCTCAGTTTCCCTCATCTACAGTAAGAGCTCCCCAAAGAGGGAAGATACAAAAGCACACAAAGTTGTCCACCCTGAACAGCAACCTCAGATCCAGCTGTGTCTTCCTTTCCCCGTCGGACCTGTGGTGCTGTTGAAGCTTTCTTCCAGATGCCTTCCTTGTTCACCCTATTTCCACTACACTGAGTCTTCAAGGCTTGGTTCCCATCTTTGGTTCATCCCATTGACCATTACCTATTAAGTAGGTGCTTCTGGGTCTTTAAAAAGCTCCTTACGCTGGTTGTGATGGCATATGCTTTTGATCTTAGAAAGCAGAGGTCAGAGGATAGAGGGCAGATGGATCTGTATGAGTTTGAGTCCAGGTCAGCTTGGTCTATATAATGTGCTTCAGAAGAGCCAGGGCTGCATAATAAGACCTTGTATCAAAAAAAAAAACAACACACACACAAACATAACCTCCTTACAGTTCCTTCCATAAGCAAGGAGAAATTTTCCTTTCTGGCCACTCTTATCTGTTCTATACTTTTGATAGAAAGGCTCAAACTAAGGTGAAGAGAGACTAGAAGACCATGCATGTGCTCATAGAGGGCATACAATATCCTCCTCTTCTTTTCCTTCTCCTCCCCGCCCCTTTCTTTCTGTCCAGACCCACAATCAGGAAGTCCACTCAACTGTCTTTACTTCAGTACAGTAATGTACTGAACATGCAGGGTGTGGTCCACTAAGAACTTTGTACACAGAACACAATCCGATGTAAACAATAGATATCTGGCCGGACTAAAAGTGTATTCCCCAGGAGGAACTTATTACCTCCTTCTGTAGAGTTGAGAGTCAAGGCAGAGTGTGTCCCCTCCTCAGTGTGGATCAGTGGTGGCTGTGAGCTCTCTACAGTATGAGAGACGTGGAATCAGCACTGACTTGGCTCTGGGATAACAGGTTGGCAGTTTGACCTCAGGTTTGGTGGGTGGTTCCTGAAGCACCTAGAGGCACAACAGCATCTGACCTTGTTGACCTTTTCTTTCTCCTCCAAGAATTAGGAAACCTGCCTCTCTCTCCTATGAGCAGTGAAGAAAAAACAGAGCATCAGGAAATGAGTCAGGGACAGAAGGGTCAAACACAGGTAGAAGCAGGTTCTCGTCTTTTTCTCTTCCCTGTAACTATGAGTTTCCTTCCAATTTAAAGGAAAAATTATTGTTACTTTGGTAGTCATTGAATAGTAAGTCAGAGGTAAGCATGAACATGAGGAACCAGTTGTTTCCCAATGGGGTCAACAATTACAATACGAACAATAAAAATAAAGACTGGAGATGTTAGAGAGATTGAACTTCCAGCACACAGGATCTGTAAGAAGGACAAAGGAGAAGGATAACCAAAGACATGAATGATGCAGGTCTATTAGTAGTATTTGACATGTCTATTTGAAGTGTCCAGTAGACATCTGGGCTGAAGATGAATCAGCAGGTGTTGGTTTTGTTTTGTTTTGTTGTGCTTGTCTTGCTTTGTTTTTAATTTTATGTATATATGTCTTTTGCCTGCAGGTATGTTTGGACACCACTTGTGTGCCTAATGACAACTGAGCCCTGAAGAGGGAATGGATCCTTTGAAACTGGAGTTACAGATGATTATGAGCCACGATGTGTGTGCCAGGAATTGAAGAATCCAGGCCCTCTGGAAGAACAGAGAGTGGTCTTAACGTTGAGTCATTCTTCCAGCCCTAGGAGCTATTAGATGACACTCAAAGGTTTGGAAGTGGACAGGAAGGATAGAGAAAAAATGAAAAGAGGAGAGGAAGAAGAAAGGGATTTGTTGCATGATGCAAGTGTCATAAGATTTAGGAGACAACAGAAGCAAACTACACCCAAAGAATAAGTATACAAAGACCTTAAGAAAAAGCACACAAGGAAGCAGGAGAATGAGGAACAGGTATTACAGAGGCTGAAGGAGGAGGGGGGTCGGTATCAGCATAGAAGGCAATTGGACAACATGGAAGGTTTACAACTGAAAGGCTTAGTGGACACAGACTAAAGCAATGAGAGCAGAGCACAAAATAGTGGAGGGAAGACCAGAGTGGGTGTCCCCAGGAACAACCTGGTGTGAGCATGTGAGAAATTGTGCCCAGGTATTGCTCCAAGGGTATTTGGGAGATTATGAGTAAGAGGAATGGGAGTAGTAGTGAGAGCTTCCATGGTTGACCTGTTTAGGCTCCAGGGCTCCAGCAGGTCAGTGGTCCTCACAACTGCCAGCAACATCGCACTCCTGGGAGCTTTGTGAAAAATATTTCCCTGCTCTTCATTCCCCACCATTCCCAGAGAACAGGATGGTAAAGAGTCCTATATTATGACTCCACACAGCATCTTGTAAAAGTGGAAGAGCTTCCCAGGAGATGCTGACCAGCAGCAGGGATTGAGAACTACTACAGTTCAGTCAGTGGATTACTTATTTGATCAAAAATAATTTACATCATGGCTGGTGAGATGGCTCAGCGGTTAAGAACACTGGCTGCTCTTCCAGAGGTCCTGAGTTCAATTCCCAGCAACTACATGGTGGCTTACAACCATCTGTAATAGGATCTGATGCCCTCTTCTGGTGTGTCTGAAGACAGCGACAGTGTACTCATATAAATAAATGAATTAAAAATAATTTACATCATCATTTCATTGATAACAGAATAGATTTTAATTGGAAAAAAGAAATGTCTTTCTGAGAAGCATATGTTCATGTTATAGGTTATATGAGATTGGTGATTATTACTTCATAAACTTCAAAGATGAGACATTTTCCCATAGGAAAAAGAAATCACAATGAAAAAGCCAATCAAACATAAAAAACAGTGATTTTATGATAATAGGAAAACTGAAATGCTGATAAATAAATTGCTAAGAATGGAGGGAGGTAAGTTCATTAGTTCTAAATGTTTAACAAATTAGACCAAAACTGACTTTTAAATGAATTAGTAATTTTTTTAAAATTTTATATCATCGAGACAGGATCTTACTATGAAGCCCTGGCTGGCCTGGAGCTCATTATGTAGAACACACTGGCCACAGACTCCCAGAAATATACCTGCCTCTGCCTCCTAAGTACCAAGATTTAATGTGTGTACTCCACATCCAGCTTAATTAGTAATCTTTGAAAATACATTTAAACACATTCCTATAATCCCAACAATATGGGAGGCAGAGGCAGGAGGAGCTTGGTGTATTCAATGCTGCCCTGGTCTATACAGTGAGACCCTGTGTCAAAAAATCTTTGAAATAGGATCAGATATAATTTTTTGCCTATTTCAAGGAGTTTTCAAAATTGCTCTCATGACATATAATCAGGGTGGAGTCTTGAATTTAATGAGTTCTTCCTGGTGCTTGTTAAGGGCACTCTCTGGCCCAGTCTGGGAGATGGCCAAGTGCACAGAATAAAGTTAATGTATTATCTCTGTCTAGTAGCAGAAAGAACTTAAAAGAAAAGAATCAGATTCCTGGGATGATCAAAATGTGAATGTTTCACTCCTTCTTTAAAAGGGGAACAAGAATACCCTTGGCAGGGAAGAGAGAGGCAAAGATTAAAACAGAGACTGAAGGAACACCCATTCAGAGTCTGCCCCACATGTGGCCCAAAAATATACAGCCACCCAATTAGACAAGATGGATGAAGCAAAGAAGTGCAGACCGACAGGAGCCGGATGTAGATCGCTCCTGAGAGACACAGCCAGAATACAGCAAATACAGAGGCGAATGCCAGCAGCAAACCACTGAACTGAGAATAGGACCCCCATTGAAGGAATCAGAGAAAGAACTGGAAGAGCTTGAAGGGGCTCGAGACCCCATATGTACAACAATGCCAAGCAACCAGAGCTTCCAGGGACTAAGCCACTACCTAAAGACTATACATGGATTGACCCTGGACTCTGACCTCATAGGTAGCAATGAATATCCTAGTAAGAGCACCAGTGGAAGGGGAAGCCCTGGGTCCTGCTAAGACTGAACCCCCAGTGAACTAGACTGTTGGGGGGAGGGCGGCAATGGGGGGAGGGTGGGGAGGGGAACACCCATAAGGAAGGGGAGGGGGGAGGGGGATGTTTGCCCGGATACCGGGAAAGGGAATAACACTTGAAATGTATATAAGAAATACTCAAGTTAATAAAAAAAAAAAAGAATCAGATTCCTGGGGTAGACTTAGCTCAACACACTGAAGTTTTCATTCTGAATCCATCATCCTTCATGCTCAGTTCAGAGAATCAATGAGAGTCAATGAGAATGTAAATCTCATCAATGGAAGTGGTTGCAAGTGGCTGTTCTAGCAAGAATCCCTACTGGTAACCACAATAGGATTCTATTTTATTTGTGTATGTATGCGTGTGTTCTTGGAAATAGAAACCAGAGCCTCATTCCTAGGAAAATATTACACCACTGAGCCATAGGCACAGCCTTAAAATAAAAATTGTTACTAAAGTGGGGTCAGCACTCTTTGGCATATACCCAAAAGGTGCCCCACCATGCCACAAGGGCACGTGCTCCACTATGTTCTTAGCAGCCTTATTTGTAATAGTCAGAAGCTGGAAGCAGTCCAGATGCCTCACAAAGGAAGAATGGATACAGAAAATGTGTTCCATTTACACAATGGAGTACTACTCAGCTATTAAGGAAAGGACGTCCTGAGTTTTGCAGGTAAATGGATGGGACTAGAAAAAACCCTGAGTGAGGTAACTCAGACACAAAAGGACATGCATGGTATGTATTCAATAATAAGTGGATATTAGCCCAAAAAGTACAGACTACTCATGATGCAATCCACAGAACTCAAGAAGGTTAACAAGCCAAAGGGCCCAGGTGAAGATGCCTTGATCCCTCTTGGGAGGGAGAAGAAAGCAATCATGGGAGGAGGGGAAGAGGGAAGGAGAGACAGGGAGGGGGAAAGGCAAAACAGGACTGAAGCCCTGAGGGGCAGCAGGAAAAATGGAAACAGGCAACCTCAGAAAGTAGGAGGTGGAGGAACCCTATAGAATGTACCAGAGACCTGGGAGGTGACAGACTCTCAGCGCTCAAAGGACCTTAAATGAAATGCCCTATAGCGGAGAGATGGAACTTGTAGAGTCCATCCCCAGTAGAAGGACAGGCATCAAGGGGAGGGATGAGGTTGCCATCTCACAGTCAAAATCTCTGACCCAGATTTGTTCCTGTCTAGGAGAACCAAGGGACATAAATGGAAAAGAACCTGAAGGAGAAGAGGTTCAGTGATAGGTCCAGATTGGGATCCAGCTCCAGGTGGGGAATTGAGATAGGATTGTTTGGACTTTCTCCCTATCCACCTTGCAGAGATTTGGGGCTGGAAATGAACTTGGAAACCCACAAAAAGCCTGTTTGAACATTAATCTTTTGATCCAAAGCACGTTCTCAGCCTTTCAAATGTCTGAAGAAGACCTTTGATGTAAGGCAGAAGAGAGGAGACCTAATTTGCAATGTGATGCCTCAGGACAGTTGACCTTAGAAAGCAACAAGGCTCCAGGGCCTGACACTGTAACTGATGCTATGGTGTGCTTCCGGATGGTAGCCTGGCCTGACTGCCTCTGAGAGGCCCAACAAGCAGCTGAAAGAGACAGGTGCAGATACTTATACCCAACCAATGGACAGAAGCCAGAGATCCCTGTGGTTGAATTAAGGAAAAGCTGGAAGAAGATAAGGAGGAGGGCAACCCAATAACAAGGCCAGCAGTGTCAACTTGCCTAGATCCCTGAGATCTCTCAGACACTGAGCCACCGACTGGGCAGCATATACCAGCTGATATGAGGCCCCTGACACATGTACAGCAGAGGACTGCCTGGTCTGGCTTCAGTGAGAGAAGACACACCTAACCCTTGAGAAACTTGAGGCTCCAGGGAGGTTTGGTGTGATGGAGGTGAGTGGAGTGGGGACATCCTCTCAGAGACAGGGATGAAATATGGGATGGGGAGAGGTAGGGGTGGTGGTGGCATGGAGTAGGAGGTGAGTAGCAGCAGGACTGTAAAGAAAGATTAAAGAAAAAAAACTAAAGTGAGGTCAGAGAGTCTGGGTGTATAGTCCAGTTGGAAGAGGGCATCACTGAGGCCCACTGTTCAATCGCCAGTTCCTTATAAACTGGGCCTGGTGGCACTGCTTGTAAACCCAGGACTTCAGAGGTAGAGGCAGGATGGTCAGAAATTCAAGATCAACCTTAGCTAGATACCTAGTTCAGGGCCAGATTGAATTACATAAGACCCTTCCTTTAAATAAATAAATAAATAAATAAATAAATAAATAAATAAATAAATAAGAAAGAGCGATCTGGCAAGATAGCTTAGCAGGTACAGGTGACTTCGATCTCAGAGCCTACATAGAAGGAGAGAATAGATGCCTTCCATCTTCAAGTTCACTGACCTTAATGTTCATATTTCACATAGTCAACTGCCACCCCCATTAATAGATAAATGTAAACAATTTTAAAATAAGTAGATGATAGGTAGATAGATTGATACATAGATGATAGGTAGATAGATAGATAGATTAAAATTAGATTAGATTAGATTAGATTAGATTAGATTAGATTAGATTAGATTAGATAGAACGGGATGCTTAGCATCTGAAAATCCTCCAGTGCACATAAGTGATAATACCATTCATTCACCAACAACTTATCAAGTCAAGAAACTTGTTTCTATAATTACTACTCAGACAAAAGATTCCGATTTGTGTTTCTGAATATCACAGGACCTGAAGTTCTGTGATGGCTGCTACAGATTCACTGTCCTCCTCTCAGGAAAATAAGCTCCCCTTCAAAGCACAGACCTAGAAGTGAATCCAGTCCCTTCTCTGCTTCACTCGGTGAAAGACTTCCTAAATGTTAAGAAAGAACAGCTGGGAAATAATCAAATGAGCAGAAGTGTAAAGCCCTGTGTGCACAGGTGTGGATGTGGGTGTGTCGGGGGAGGTGTTGCAGCTGGTTTGCTACCCAAACAACCTCACTGTCATCTAGCAGCTAGCCCAACATCTTTGCCCTCCCTGCTGAATGTGTGCACATGACTGCCTCTGCCCCATTTTCCTTACAGACTTCTATAGCTGTTTGTTAAAGGCAGATTGATCTTGTTTATCCATTATGCACATATGGGCTTCAGCTCACTTACATTTTAGCATCATCTCAGAAGTATAGTAAATACATCCCATTTCTTTTTTCTTTTTTTTTTTTTATGCAAACTGAAGAGGTTTATTTTCCGGTGTGTCAGGGTTGACCATCAATCAGCCCATTGTGGCAAGACACTAGAAGGTGACCCCAAATGCTATAACAAGCAGTTTTTATACTTTTTAGGGGTACAGGTTACATCCACAAGGTGACAGTTTAAACTTATTGGCTAAGCATATTGACCTTTGACTCTATTGGCTAGCAAGCATGGGCAGATGATGACATGCACTCGTACTCTGCCTGGGACCAGAGGGTCAGGTGACTGTCAGTCAGTACATTCAGTGGTTTCCCAAGAATGTTTCTGCTCCTCTCGAGAACTTTGGGTGAAGAATGGAACTAGGCCTACCCTTGACCAGAAGCGGGTGGGTGTAAAGCTGGAAAAAGCCCCTAGAGTCCTTCATGAACATAGATAGGTAAAAACCATAGAGTAAGAGGAAGTGAGGAGGACTGATAAAGAGATACACAGGAAATAGAAGGGAGGGACATTAGGATGTTTGAGAGAATGTGGAGAGGACAGCCTGCTTTCCTTTGGGGAAATACATCCCATTTCTAAAATCAAATATACCTGCCTCTACTGCTCGTTGGTTGTTTATTGTTTTCTTTTTCTTACTCAGTGTGTAATGTTATCTCAGTGTCACTGTAAGTATTAAGAGATATCACATAGAGAACACTTACCATAATTTAGCGCGTATAACTAGTTTCGGTTATTGGTTATTGTATGAGTAGACATCATTTTGTAATAATTACTGTTACTATGCCAAGTTATAACCTCTTGAAATGGTCTCTCCTTTCACTCTATGCAACATTAATATCAAAACATAATATCACAAGCAGGACACTTATTCCCAACATCCAGGTTTAACATGTCTTTGCAGGAGAGGTCACCACCATATCCAGCAAATTTTTCATCCTCCTTCTACAAAATGCCTAGTTCTTTAAACCCAAGATTTGGGGTTTGGTTTAGGACTTTTTGTTGTTTTGTGGCATTGTTTCTTATAGCCCAGGCTGAGCTCCATTGCCCTGTAGCTGAGAATGACCTTGACTTCTTTTTTGTTCTTTTTTTTTTTTTTTTTTTTTTTGGAGCTGGGGACCGAACCCAGGGCCTTGTGCTTCCTAGGCAAGCGCCCTACCACTGGGCTAAATCCCCAACCCCGACCTTGACTTCTTGACCTCCCGTCTCCACCTCTTAAGTTTTGCCAGTACACCAGCTTTACTATACCTGGTACATCAAGATTTTAATTCTTCTGTCCTATTCTGTGAATTGCTTCAAAGTTTCTAAGATGAAATATCATGTACTTATAAAAGGGATATAGCAGATTTTAAACTTCCTTTTCTAGACAATAACTTGAAATCAGTGGTTCTGTTTGAGTTTTTCAAAAGGCTGTGGAAGAGAAAGAAGGCAAGAAAGTCATTCCCTAGGATGCTTCTAGAATTAATTTTAAAGAGAATAAGATCCTCTCTGCTAAGGAGAACCAAGCATTAAGAGGTACCTACAGCATTCTGGACAAGTATAGTAGCAAAGTCAAATATGATCAGCCTTCAAGTGATAAACTGCTTATCTTCTTTTTTAAAGTAATCTAAAGAAAATTGCCTAGGCTCTAATTCACTAGAGAAGATTTTGTATTTGCAGCCAACCATCATTCTAGTACCACATACATATGCTTCCCTAATTCCTGCCTTCCCTTAATCTTCTATGTAAATTTGGGCAAATGTCATTTCTTCTCTGTATTTTAATTCCTATTCCATGAAATAATCATAATACTAAGTCCTACTGTGAATCACATAATAAGAAACATTCTGACAGGAACAAAGGAGATAAGTCACAAGAAATAGCTGGGTGTGGAAGTGAACAGCTGTAAATCCTGGCACACGGGAGGCTGAAGAAGGAAGATCAAGAGTTAGAGGGCCAGCCTGGGCTAGAGAGCAAGGCCCTATCTCAAAACAACAAAGGAAAGGTTAAAGTGATTTGAAGTTTCAAGACTGAAGTACTAAAACTCTTCCAGGTAGGATGACCTGATGCTTTCTGTGCCTCTCCAATAACGCATGCCTATTCCCTCCCTTTTCCAAGGCACCCTACCTTCAGGAGTTGAAGCTCAGTAGCAAATGATTTGAGCATCTGTAGCTCTGACTATTTAAAGGTCAAGCTGGTTGTAGACATGACTATACCATTTGTTGGCTGAATGTTTTCTTCTCTTACATCAATACCTATAATTGTTTATCAGTAATATTTTACTGATTATTTGGAAATTTTACATAATGCACCCTGATCATTCTTACTTCCTACTACTCCCAGGTCCAGGTCTACCCTACTCTTGTGTCCCCCCCAAAAAATATTTTTAAAAAAGTTCATTTTGGTTGGGGATTTAGCTCAGCGCAAGGCCCTGGGTTCGGTCCCCAGCTCCGAAAAAAAAAAAAGTTCATTTTGTGTTATCCATATAGTCACTAAAGCATGGTCAAACTCCCAGTAATCAGTCCCTTAAAGAAAAGTGAATCCTTCCCAAGCCCCAGCCTCTCTAATAGCTCTCTGTTGTGAAAAGCTACACTTTATCCTTATCACAATTTTTAAGAATTTTCTTTGTTGGGGGATAGTTTTGTGCACTGTGTATTCAGATACCTAGAGATCTGGTTGCATATTGGCATTGTCAAGCATCTCCTGTCTCAACTTTGTTTAAAAAATGTTTCCAAAACCTCTGACTGGTTACTAAAGAGCTGGTCAATATCTAGGCAGGGGAGGAAGAGGGAGAACCTTTGATCCAGGGAGAGAGGAGATTTGCCATGAGCAATTCCCTGTGAGAGAGTTGCAAGAGAGCCACCATTAGGACATGGATGGAGCCGGGCTAGACTAAAATGGCAGGTAATGGAGCATGTGTCTGGGCAGTAGGCAGCACAGTCAGGTTAGAGTAAATATGAACTCTGCCCAGCTATAATTCAAGAAGCTTTTTAATAAATATACCATGTATCTGTATTATATTTGAGGGTAGTAGAGGGAGTCTTATAATTTTATGTTTGGCATCCATCCAAGTCCAACACAAAAGTAGGCACAGAATCCAAACTTAGAAAGATTCAGGTATTAGAGAGGTCTCAGGTAGAAGGTGTTAACAAGCACTTTCCTGGAAACAGGCAGCTTCTTTAGAGCCCCTGTTATGCAATAAGGCCAGTGGCAGACTGCCAGATAATAGTGAGGGGGCCTGTGAGCAGCCACTGCTTGGTGGAGACACAAAGGTGAAGCTTTGTGGAGCTGCAGCCTGTGGAGAAAACAGCCCAAAGACCACAGCTATGGGAGAGCCACTACAGGTTCTCTTGAGCTTGGCACTACAGCCTAGACATAGCATTTTAAGACTGAGTGAGGCAGTATTCCATTGTGTAAATACGCCACACTTTTTTTAATCCATTCTTCAGTTGAAAGATACTGAGTTTGTTTCCAGTTTCTGGCTACTACGAATAAACCTACTATGAACATAATTATGGGATGGTGACACGTATTTTGGATATATGCCCAGGAGTGGTATAGTTGGATCTAGAAATAGAAATATTCCCAACTCCCAAATTAATTTCCACACATGTGCACTCCCACTAGAAGTGGAGGAGTGTTCATAAGGACACCATGATTTTCTCAGGCAAATATATGGAACTAGAAAGTATCATCTGAATGAGGTAACCCAAACTCAAAAGGACATGCATGGTATATACTCACTTATAAGTAGATATTATCCATCAAGTACAGGATAACCTTGCTAAAATCCACAGACCCAAAGAAACCAGATAACAACCCCCCTTGTTAAAACCAAATCCATCCAAGAGAGGATTGTTGAATCTTTGCAGAAGGGGAAAGAAAATAGATATCGCAGGTCAATAGAAAAAGGGAACTGGGTTGAAGTTTGGATGGGGAGAGGATTGGGGTAGGGGGCAGAGATCAAATGTAAGGAAAGCAGGAGAGAGAGATGGGAGATTAGCAGGGGAGGGGTGCAGGGAAAGGCAGTTTCTAGGGTGTGCCAGAGACCTGGGATGGGGAGAGAGCCCAGAGGGTCTATGGAGGCGATGCCAGCTGAGACTCCTAGAAGTGGGAGAATATAGATCCTGAAATGGCTACTTCCTGTAGCCAAGCAGGACTCCCAGTGGAGGTAAAAGGAAAGCAACTCACCCACAAAATCTTTGATCCAAAATGTGTCCTGCCTACAAGAAGTGCAGGGACAAAGATAGAGCAGAGATGAAGGGGATGGCCACTCAATGACTGCCCCAATTGAGATCATTGCATGGGCAAGAACCAATCCATGACACTATTAATGATATTCTTTTATGCTGGTAGACAGGATTCTAGTGTAACTATCTTCTAAGAGGTTCCACCCTGCAGCTAATGGAGACAGATACAGAGACTCACACCCAAACATTAGATTGAGCTCAGAGAATCATATAGAAGAGTTGGGGGAAGGATAGAGCAACTGGAAGAGGACAAGGACTCTACAAGTAGACTGGCAGAGTTACCTAACCAGGACTCTTAAGGGCTCCCCGAGACTGAACCACCAATCAAAGAGCCCTAACATGGGCTGGACCTAGTCCCCTGCCCATATGTAGCAGATGGGTCACTTATCTTTATTTGGGTACCCCAACAACAGGAGTTGGGGCTGTCCT
The DNA here is from genome assembly GCF_021556685.1 of Rattus norvegicus. Lineage (NCBI taxonomy): Eukaryota > Metazoa > Chordata > Mammalia > Rodentia > Muridae > Rattus > Rattus norvegicus. The sequence continues at coordinate 167,161,064 of NC_141537.1, forward strand.
AAATCTATTACATTCCTGCCTGTTCCCCTAACAGAGCCACCTTATCTGGGCTCAGAGGGAGAGGAAGCATCTAGTCCTGCAATGACTTGGTGTGCTGGAGGAAGGGAGTGGTATGATACATAGAGGGGGACTCCCCTTCTCAAAGGAGAAAGAGAGAGAGGAATAGGGTGAGGATCTGCTGAAGGGAATGCTGGGAGGAGAGGAAAGGCTGATATTAAATAATATAACTAGGATTTAATATTTTAGTCTTTTTTCTTCTCTAAGTCTGATTTATTCTGATCTTTCTTAAAGAGAATATTTACAACAACTACTATTATTGCTGGACAGCAATGATTATGCTGTCATTAAAACAAAATTATATGGCTCCCAATGCCCCTTTCTACAGTGTTTTCCATTTTTTTTCTTTTTTTTTTTTCAGAGCTGGGGACCGAACCCAGGGCCTTGTGCTTGCTAGGCAAGCACTCTACCACTGAGCTAAATCCCCAACCCCTGTAAAATAATATAGTACTCAGCATCAAGGGTTTCTCCCAAGGGGAGACTGCCAGCTGATGGAGGGAGAAAAGAGCTGAGACTTTGAGAGGCCATATGCTTGTCTCCTTTAGGCATAGCTCATGCTACAGCCTAAGGGGAAAAATCTCCCCAGTATTGTGGGAAGGAGCAGAGAACCAGGAACCAAGTGACATTTGAGGTTGGCAAAAGCCAGGCAGCTCATGCTGCTCCCACAGAAGCTCTTTCAGGGGGTGTAACCAGCAGGGGCATGTCTCCAGGCAAGCGTCAAGCATCTGGTGAAACACATATCCCAGCTAATGATGCAAATGGGAGACCTGGCAGACTCCAGCTACAGGCACAAGGATATGGTGGAAGCACATCTTCTCTGTGAGCTGAAGGGCTGAGGTGGAGCAAATCACAGGGGAATGCAGAATCCACACGAAACCAGAAGAATTCTGAACACAGATGAACTTCTGATCGAGTATAACTGTTTGAATTTTTGATTAAATGCTAAAAACAGAAAGAGAATGGGTCTAAAACATCATAGTCAGATAGAAATACTTCGAAATTAATAAAATGAAAATACACAAAGAGAAAGAGCAATAAGAGAGGAACAAATGCACATAGAAAATAAAGTCTCAGTGGGTGGGGTAGGGACATCCTCGTGGACACAGGGGTGAGGGGAGGCAGGAAGGTGGTGTGGGATGTGGAACAGGCGGAAGGTGGACCAGGAGGGGAATAAAATCTGGAGCGCAAAAATAAATAATTTTTTAAAAGAAGATAAAGTCTCTAAAAAAGGGAAAGAAAAATAGGTAGAAGTGTTATTAAAAGATGTATAAAAGCTAGAGAAAGTAAAGAAAACAATTCATAGAAATACTGAATTTAAATATTAAATAGAAAGTCTCCAAAGAGAGGATTGAGAAAGAAAAATAAGAAAAAATGTTCTATAAAGTCTCTGAAGCAAAGAGAGAATTAGAGAGATTTAAAAAGAAAATATTTTTCATATTAAAAAATGGAAGGGGTTGGGGATTTAGCTCAGTGGTAGAGCGCTTGCCTAGCAAGCACAAGGCCCTGGGTTCAGTCCCCAGCTCTGAAAAAAAAAGAAAAAAAATGGAAAACACTGTAGAAAGGGGCATTTGGGAGCCATACAATTTTGTTTTAATGACAGCATAATCATTGCTGTCCAGCAATAATAGTAGTTGTTGTAAATATTCTCTTTAAGAAAGATCAGAATAAAGCAGACTTAGAGAAGAAAAAAGACTAAAATATTAAATCCTAGATTGGTGGCTGTAGAATAGAGTTTAGAGGATTATTTAAATTAGATTACAGTATCTTCAGAAGAATCTAATCGGGAACCTACAATGACAACAAAAGAGGTACTTCTAGATGAGAAAAATCCATAAAGACTTGAGAAATTATAATGGTAACCCATAGAGACATAATATATAATTCTGAATATAGAAGACAGATTCTGTTTAAAGATGCTGCCTTACTACAGTGTCACACAATAGATTGCGTGTTTCACTTTGTAGAGTTTGAAATTTTAAAATATATATACATGTTGATATAGCATACTATTGATACATTCAAAATTCCAGTGGGATTCTGCCTTAAGTGCTGCAAAAGATGATTCTGAGATTGCACATTTATTAATGCTGATGGCTATCTCAGAAATGCCTTTGCAGATTGGAGCTGATGATGCTCTGGCATCTGCATCCAGGAAAGTACAACAATTTTTTAACATTATGGCATAGAAAGTATTGCAGATATATGTCACGATCCTACAAGTCAAGCAACTGTAGAGAGATCTAACAGGACTTTAAAGAGAATACCCATAGAACAGAAAGGGGATATGGGATCTCCCAGAGATTGATTAAATAATGCTCTATCGACTTCAATATTTAAATGTGAATAAGATGGCTAACACAGCTGCTGAAAAACGCTGGATCTTAAGGACTTCTGAATTGGATCACCATGCAATTGTTTTAACTTCAGATTGTAAGGAAGGATTTGATGCGTTGAAGTTTTGTCCTTGTTTCAACCTAAGAAGAGCTATGGATTCCATCAAAATTAATAAAGATTAGATTTGACACGGGATACCTCCTGAAAATCTTGGCTGCAGACATTAAGGAAAAAAGAACAACAACAAAACTGGTAACATGTCTGCTGATCCCTCTACATGGGAACAGCTGTGAGACCCGCTGACATGTGAAGATGTCTCCAGCCATGACTTGACCTAAGCATAGCCAATAAATCTTGTTGGCTACAGGAGTCCTCATGACTTATCATGCCATTCTTTCGAACACCATAGATAAAATTTATATTACAGTTTGGTTATACAGTCCAATCTACCTTACAAAACAGAATAGATGCCTTACCTGGTCAAAGAGCAAAGAATCATCTTTAGCTGAATCATGTACCTTGTACCTTCCATTACATGTGTTAATGCAAAAAAAAAAAATCTACATTGTCACTGAAAGTAAAAGAACCAGACACCAAAGAAGATAAGGCAGGTAACCCAGATGATCCAACCTCACAAACGGCCCCAATAACTGTTCCTTGAGAACGTGCATCCAGAACAATTTCAAGATGGCTAGCTAAGATGGTCCAGACTTACAGACTGTTCTGCCAGGACTTCAGTTAAGCCCTATACTTTCACATCGCACAGAAACTGGACAACAAATGATACAGCTAGCTTCCTTAGAACTCGGGTGTTATCCCAATTTTCTTAGGGCCCCAAAAAGAGAACATTGCCCCAAGACAGCAGGACTCAAAGAGACCAACACACCATTCCCCAAAAGCAGGGTGGGTGGGTGGGTTTTGGTCATTCAGTGGGTGTTAGATGTTTGCTGTTGTTTAAAAGTAATTGGTTAAAAGTTGTTAATGGTCTTGTTTAAGGAGGAAACAAAGTATAGGAGGTTAGATTCAGGGATTTCTCTTTTTCTTTCCTCCTCTCTCTAATGTTAGGGCAAAAGCTGGAAGAAGGGATTAAAAAAGGGAGTGTGTATAGGAATAAGATAAAATGGTAGGCTATTGGATCTTTTATATTTTATAAAAAAGGAAGAGAGTCAGGAGTATGTTTCGTAGAGGCAGGTATGGGTATGGTAAGAGGGGTGCCTTGGCTGGCCCATGCTAAGGCATCCCTTCCCTGCAGAACTACCAGCCATATGACCAGAGTTTATTTAGAGAGCGGGTGGGGAGTTTGTAAGGGAATAGAGACAGAAGGAGGGAGGAAAGAGAAAAGGAGAGGGGGCAGGCCAGGAACATGTGGAAGGAAGAGGGGAAACAGAGAGAGGAAGAAAGGGGTCAGGAAGAGAAGGGGCAGAAAGAGTAAAGGCTAGGAGCCAGAGAACAGTCCCTTTTATAGTAAGCCAGGAATAACTGGCTGTTGCTAGGTAACTGTGGGGCAGAGCCTAAAAGGAACACTAACAGAACCTACTTTTAAAATGAAGAACATCAATAAGCCAAACATTTATATGTTGGTATGGAATTTTGTATATTGATACAAATATAATATTTTTGCCACGACATACTGTATTATGTTTCAACTCTATACACAGGTATTGTACCTATGCAACTCATTTTTAAAATGTAACATGAAGCTCTAGTCCTTGAAAGCTGCCATTACAAACTGCTTAGGATAATTAATAAATGCAAGTTAATAGTCAATCAAACTTGTTGTGTTGGGTACTAGTTTAGTTAATTACAGAAATAAGCTTTATTTAGCTTCCTGTGAGTATTTTCAAAGTTGAACAGACAGTAGAAAGCTAGAAAGAAGCATTTGTCTATTCAGATACTTGCCCTCAGATATTCAGATGGTCTTCAAAACCTCAGTGATCTCAGAATATGGCATTTGAAGATATTATATTAATAAAAGGCTTTCATGATGGTGAGACATCAGCTCCTGGCAGCACCCCAACTCTACTTCAAAGAAGATGATGAGCATTGAAGAACCTCCTTTTGGAGTTTGCTTCAAATGTGGCCAGCTAACTGCAGGGCAAGAAACTGTTCTTGCCTCAACTGCAGAGAGCATGCTGTTCACGCTATGGACAAACAAGACACAGAGGAAGTCGACTGCCACACTTTGGAAGAACAAAGTAGGCAAGTTCTTCATAATTCCTGCTTCACAGAAAAGAAAATCTTTCATATACTGAGCCAGAAAGCCAAATAAGATACCAAAGAAGAGGTAGTCAGCAACCTCTAGCATTTCTGTAATTTTGGAAACTGCTTTCTCTGCATTTCCTATTTACTGAGGTAATATTTGTCTTTCTCGGGTCTCTGATGGGGTTGAAGACTAGGTAGTTATAGTCTAGCAATTTAACTTAAGTTTAGCTTTTAAACAAAAAACATGTTTTAAAGTTTAAAAGTATATTCATACATTAAATGCACACTATGATAGAAAATTATTTATATACAGAAATTTGCACTGACTGAGATAGAATAGGTAATAGAGTACTTTCCCTAAGGTGGCCAAATATAAGTGGACTTGACTTATGGATGCAATTTTTACCTGATAGTTTTCATAATTGTTCTTACTGTATATTACTTACTAATATAAAAAAGGAGACTTTATTGGACAAAAGGTGGAGTTCGGGAATAGGTTTCTGCACTGTGTCTTCAGATGCCGGTTACTGTGCCCAAGTATCTAGTTGCAGTCCAAATGTTGGCACTGTCAAGCATCTGCTGTCTCAATGTTGTGTAAAAATTGTTTTCCATCACCTCTGATTGGGTAGTAAAGATCTGATCAGCCAATAGCTGAGCAGGAGAGGATGAGGTGTGACTTCTGATCCCAGTGAGAGGGTCTCAGATAAGAACCAGGAAGAGAAGAGATTCACTGTAAGAGTTGGCCATGAGAGCTTCAGCAGAGAGGCACCATGAGGACATGGGTGGAGCAGAAACAGCCTGGGCAAGACTAAGATGGCAGGTAATGGGGCACATGGCTGGTTAGCAGGCAGTGTAGCTGGGTTAGAATAGATGTGAACTGTGCAGTGTAGTTGGGTTAGAATAGATGTGGACTCTGCCAAGTTATAATGCAAGACACCTTATAATAACTATACCAGGTCTCCATATCATAATTCGAATGCAATGGAGGGTATAAAACAGCCCCATATTTTATATCTCTTTGAGGGCTTCCCATCTAAGTTGTTACTTTTTTGGTGGGGGTGCTGTCACAGAGTGTCACAGAGCATTTTATGTCTCTGTTTTTCAACTGTGAATCATCAATACCACTACAGAAGAAGCTGTCTTGTCCTTCGCAGTCAGCGGAGCACATTCATGGACTGCCACATGGTACCTGGTAACAGCACGGACCACAGACATCCACCTGGCTTCCATTGTCAGCCCATTCCATGGACTTCAACATAGGCACCAGCACTAACATGTACACACACACACACACACACACACACACACACACACACACACACTTAAAACTTTAAGTCTTCTTGAAAAGGTACCTTCATATTAGACCAAGACCTGTTTCCTGCCTCACTTCTAGAAGAATGCTACACAGAAGTATGCGTCTAGTCATTATTTGCATTAAGCAACAAAACTCATGAACTGAGTTCACCATCTCTTCACACACATTTGGACTTCACAGGACCCAGGTACAGCTCCAAAGAGTATCTCTAACCTGTAATCCCAGCATTTGAGAGACTGAGCCAGGAGGATTGAAGAGGTTTAGAGGTCGGTCTTTGCTCCAAAGCCAGACTCAAGTGGGACACTCTGACTCAACAACAAAAACAGGCAAACAAAACATATTAGACCAGGAAACTACTTGCATCACTATATTGTACCCCAGGCTCTCCCCCTATCAGGAGAGCAGAGTTCACACAATCGACCTCTGCCCCACTCTGTGGCTCCTTCACTGACTCTCAGCCTGAGCTTTCTTGATTCTGGTTTTCTCTCCCTGTTGCCTAGTGCTATTGACTGTATTTATGGTGCAGAACATGAACAACCTACTCACATATGCCCTACATATAGTCAATCATGTAATTCTCCCAGATGGAAAGTCTGTGGCCAAAGTCTATGTTCTTGCTTTTACCCTATACTGTACTATCTCTTTAAAGTTTTTCTTTCTTTCATTCTTCCAGTTTTCTCTCTCTCTCTCTCTCTCTCTCTCTCAACTTTCCTACCTTTGTCTCTTCTTTCCTTCTTTACTTTGCAAATGTAGGATTACCTTTAATGTTGCTTTTTAAATTGTGGGTCATACAATTTGGCATTTCAAAATTTAAAAAGTTGTTTTTAGTACATTCATAACGTTACACAACTGCCATCACTCCATTACTTAAATATATGTCATTGGGCTGAAGAGGTGGTTCAATGGTTAGGAGCACTTGATGTTTCAGAGGATCCAGGTTTGATTCCTGATGGCTCACAATCATCTATAACTCCAGTTCCAAGGGATCAGACATCTCTCTCTGGCCTCCCTGAGCACCAGGCACACGTGGTGTACACATACATATGTGCAGGCAAAACACCATGCACATGAAAATAAATGAACATTTTTAAAAGAAAATATTTTTTAAGAAAATGTTTCTAAAACCTCCTGACATGAAACTCTTAATCAGTAGCAGTGACTTCCCAGTGTGCCCGCTCCCTAACCCAGGGCACTCACTAGCCATTTTCTGTCTAAGTCTATTATCCCGTCCTGAGCATTTCATATTAATTGACTAATGAAGTATATGGCCTTCTGTGTCTGCATCCCTTCACTTAGTGTAAAGTTTTCTAGCCATGAGTCATTGCTTCATCACTTTTTGAGGCTGAACCACTGGATTATATGAATATATTTTACTTTAAATACCATTTACCATAGTAATTTCCAGCTTCCACGTCTTTAATGTTATTATGGATGGTGGCATACAAAATATCTTAAATCTTTTCAAATGGTTTACTGAGGTAAGACTTACTTAACATAAACTTAATCATTTTTCTTTTGTTTCTTCCCTTTTTTTTTGAGAAATCTACCTGTCTCTGTCTGTCTCCAGCTTGTTTGTCTTTGGCATGTTGTTTCTTGATTTTGTAACTTGTGTGTATATGTATGTGTCCATTTGTACGTGTGCCACAGACAAATTAAGGAACCCATTCTCTCCTTCCACTTTCAGTTCCCAGGACCTAACTGAGGTCATCAGGTGTGCAGAGCAGCAACTTCCCATCTCACCAGGCTGTGGTCATTTTAAAGTACATGATTCAGTGGTATTTAGTGTGTTTATTTGAGTACCTAGCAATTCTCTCTAGTGTCAAAACATTGTTACTACCCAAAAGAAAGTTCTATGTTCCTCACATCTTTCAGGACCAAGAAAAGGTATCGTTTTTAAAGAATTTTAACAATCCAACACAACATTCATGACAGTTTCAGGTGGCTCTGTTACATAAATACTTTGTAATTCACAGGGGTGGACTGGGAGACTACCAGGTGCCTTTAGAAACTCCTGGTGTTTGTTTTGTATTTTGTACATGGCCTAAAAGAGTTAACAAGCTAATGCTTTCCCCACTGCACAAAGGACAGTTACTGTGCTGGCATTAATTTTCTAAATGATTGAAGCTGTCTAGAGTGCCGTGCTGACTTCTTCACTCTCAACTTTCTCAAGCCAACTTAGAATGGAGACATGCACAGAAGACTCTTTTTTTCCTACTAAAGTAGAAGACATAAACCTTCGCATGTTTTAGAGCTCATTAGTTCAGTGTTCGTGTATCAAGCAATACTGCACGCACACTGGCACACATGCAAAACCTCCCTTGCGTCATCATGCTTCAAGTGCAACATTAAAATCCTGAGAGTTGCTTTTTCATAAAACTCAGATTTCCCCACCTAATCTGTAACCCTGACATGTAAAAAAAAATATTATTTATGTGTGTATGTGAGTACACTGTAGCTGTCTTCAGACACACCAGAAAAGAGCATGAGATTCCATTACAGATGGTTGTGAGCCACCATATGGTTCCTGGGAATTGAACTCAGGACCTTTGGAAGAACAGCCAGTGCTCTTAACTACTGAGCCCTCTCTCCCACCCAATTTTTTTGTTTGTTTTCTACTTAAGGAAGCATCTTCCTCCCCAGGTCACAATGAGCCATAGACTGTTCCCATATCTCAGTTGTTCATTTAGTGTTTTACCTAGTGGAAAAACTGCGGGGTGGAGGAGGGGGCCTCCAGAAGTCAAAGGTTTTTGCCAATAAATTGGGTCATTCTGGTCAAACTTAGTCATTTTCTTCATCTCTCTTTCTTAGTATGGAAATGAAGAAGAAGAAGAAGAAGAAGAAGAAGAAGAAGAAGAAGAAGGAGGAGGAGGAGGAGGAGGAGGAGGAGGAGGAGGAGGAGGAGGAGGAGGAGGAGAAGGAGGAGGAGAAGGAGGAGGAGAAGAAGAAGAAGAAGAAGAAGAAGAAGAAGAAGAAGAAGAAGAAGAAGAAGAAGAAGAAGAAGAAGAAGAAGAAGAAGAAGACGAAGAAGAAGACGAAGAAGAAGACGAAGAAGAAGACGAAGAAGAAGACGAAGAAGAAGACGAAGAAGAAGACGAAGAAGAAGACGAAGAAGACGACGAAGAAGACGACGAAGAAGACGACGAAGAAGACGACGAAGAAGACGACGAAGAAGACGACGAAGAAGACGACGAAGAAGACGACGAAGAAGACGACGAAGAAGACGACGAAGAAGACGAAGAAGAAGACGAAGAAGAAGACGAAGAAGAAGACGAAGAAGAAGACGAAGAAGAAGAAGAAGAAGAAGAAGAAGAAGAAAAAGAAGAAGAAGAAAAAGAAGAAGAAGAAGAAAAAGAAGAAGAAGAAGAAGACGAAGACAGTCTCAGAGCTCTTAAAGTTTTCCCTGAAGCTCCTCCAAAGTCAGACACTGATGTCATTTCCTAAAGATCTTAAAGCAATGTCTAATAGAGGTGGTCACAATCACAGTGGTTTTTAGTAAATTTTATTTTGTTATACAATTCATGATTTCCAAACCAACTTCAACAGGAAGTTTTGATAGTTTTAATGTTACAAGGCTTTGTTACTTTTTTTGTTTTCTTTGTTTTTTGCATGTCTATGTGTCTATGTGAGAAAGAGTGTGTGTGTGTGTGTGTGTGTGTGTGTGTGTGTGTGTGTGTGTGTGTGTGTGTAAAACATTCTGTCCTGTAGGGAAGCTCAGGAAGTAAGCAACTGAAAGTCTTCAGGAAATTCCTGATGCTGACCAGGTTGAATAGACTGTTCCCTCCCCAAGATTACACAGTCAAGACTGTTCAGAGATACTTTCAGACAAGCTGAAACTACTTAAATGAAGTTAAGAGCAACTGGGCTGCCTATAAGAGGCTTGGGCCAACTGAACTGCCTAGAAAGGACACTCTTTAACCTGTTGAGCTATCTGAAGACTCTGAAGTATGATCCAGATTTCCAGATTTTGTCAGATGTCACCCATGCTGGGGAGTGCTTTGGTAATGCAGCTGTCTGAGTAATTTTTGCTTTCTTTCTTCCCCAAGTTGCTGTTGGCCATGGTGTTTATCACAGCAGTAGATACCATAAGGGCAAGTGAGATGGCTCAACCTGTAAAGGTCCTTGCTGCCATGCCTGAGGAAGTGGATTCAAACCCCGGGATCTACATTCAGGAAGAAGAGAAATCACAGCAACAAGTTGTCTCTGACTTCTGTCCTACACATGTGTGCTGTAGCACTCAGGCCCACACGAATATGCAAAATAAATAAAGTATAATTTAAAAAGAGAAACCCTAAGAAGGAAACGAATGAGGACAGATAATCATACTTTGATGTGTACGAAAATGTCATTTTGAATATTGTTGCTTTGCATGTAAACCAAAAAATTAAGAAATAAGTTCATATGTGATTTTCTGAGGCAACAGAAATTCTGTCTCTTGAAGAACCCATGTACAACCAAGCTAACCATCAGGGCCTCCTAGAGTCAGTCCAGAATGCTAAGTCAAGCACTGTGGTCTGCAATAGGGCCACTGGTCCCTCTACCACTGCTGGACAGATAGAAACAAAAGCACCATGTATAGTTCTGTTGGTATTTGAACCAAGCTCACTTTTGCTGACAGCTCTGGGATGATCTTACTTCCTTTCATTGCCAGGAGGACATCCAAAGAATTCATGTTCCTAACTTTTATCTCCATACTGACTTTTATTAATCTATCCTCCAGCAGAACCCGCTGCTTCCTTGAAACCCAAAATATGTGTCACACAATTTCTATTACTCTCTCCCTCCAGTCTGTTAGGATTTAGGGTACTTTTTTAATTTTTTTTTTGGCAGTGCTAAAAATCAAGCCTCAGGCTTTATCCATGTCAGGCAAGTTCTCCAGCACTGAGTCCACAAAACTGTAGCTCCCATATCACTGCTAAACCATTTACTCCTGCATGACAATATACAGAGTGCATTATCATCAGCTCTATCCAAGCCATCAAAGAATTTCCCTTTTGTAAGGGATTTACGCCACGCTATCACCCACAGCCTATCACCAGTTATGGCTCTGCAGATACCATCTGGTGTTCATTGCCCTCCCAGTTGTACATAATCTAAACTCCTGCTTTCACTTTCAACTGAGGCTGCCTTGTTTCCTACTCATTACTAGTGCAGGGGATTGAAAATCCCTTCTTTTCATTTTGGTCCAAGAAAGAGGAGCAGTTAGTGAGTTGATGAAAGATGGAGTGCACACAGATGGCTGAAAATACTATTTGGGTTATCTGCATTCCTCTCACAAAGTCTTACATTGTTGAGGTGCTAAGTTTTCCTTCATTCTTTGTTTTTAAATACATATTATTTATAAGTACACTGTAGCTGTCTTCAGACACACCAGAAGAGGGTATCAGATCTCATGATAGATGGTTTCAAGCTATCATGTGGTTGCTGGGATTTGAACTCAGGACCTCTGAGAGAACAGTCAGTGCTCTTAACCACTGAGCCATCTCTCCAGCCCCCATCCTTCATTCTTATAGTAGAAAATCAGGTCAGAACACCTCACTGCTGTTATACTAAAAATATAATACACATGAAAACTATGCTATAGGTGTTAAGTTTTAAAATGTCTTGCTTGAGGCTGGAGAGATGGCTCGGCAGTTAAGAGCATTGGCTGCTCATCTAAAGGATACCAAAAGATCAGGATTCAATTCATAGAACTCACAGTGCAGCTCACATTACTCCATTCAGGATCCGACATCGTCATACAAACATACAGATTAAACACCAACGCAAGTCAAAAACACCCTTGTCTGAAGCCAGGAAAAAAAAAAAAAGGATAGATCTAACCTAATGGCATGTAATATCTTGATTCTGGGTGTATTACTACATCATCCTCAGTTTGGATTATGAGTGAGAAAAGGATGAAACTGAGGTTATGTGGGGTCAAGAAGAGCAGAAAGTTCCCAATTATGCAAAATGCTGAGGCAGAAGGACAGCAATTGCAACAATCAGTTGCTTTTTTTTTTTTTTTTTTTTTTTTTTTGGTCAAGCAGCTGCGGAGCTTCATGACACTCAAGGTTTCCAGTGGGTATGGCTGTACCCATGTGCTGTCATGGTATCTTCTGCTACCAAGCCTCAGGATGGACAGGCTTCTGAACCCCAACCCTGCACACAGATAGGATTTGCTACTAACCAGTATCCTGATTGCTAAGACTATAAGAATATTCCAGCACTCTGTTCTTTTCTTCTACCAGAACTGGTTCATATCAAGATGTCAGCTTCAAGGAACCTTGAAGGTATGACACTGAGGCCTTGAGGGAAATTCAAAGGGCAAGAAGCCAGAAAGGCCCAACCAAATTCCAATCACATGATCTGAATTTGTGGAAAGTGACTACAAATCAGATAGAAGAACAAATGCTCAGGTTGGATTTTCAGCATCCCTTTAGCCTTCCAATCAATCACAAAGTACTTCTGCTCCTCATACTGACAAATCCTGCTGCTGTACTCACCAACTGATTAGAAGCAGCACTAACGTCAGGACCAAGATTAACAAAGACTCATACAGCATTTAGGTGAGAGTCAGCAGAAGTCAATCCAACAAACCTGACCTGATCCCAAGCCTGTGTGTGTGCACATGTGTGTGTGTGCACGTCTGTGTGTGTGCACATCTGTGTGTGTGTGTGTGTGTGTGTTTTGTGTTGCTTGTACTTAAGTGGATGAGTCCAATGCTGAGGTCAGCAAGTGTCCTCTTTTATCACTGTCAACAAGGAGACACACTTCTGCTGGTGTCCTTGAGGCTGTTTCCAGAAAAGTTTAACTGAAGAGAGAAGACCCACCCTAAATGTGGGAGGCACAGTTTTATGTACTTCATCCCAGACTGAATCAAAAGGAGAAAGTCAAGCCAAGTGTTATGGTGCGACCTATAATCCCAGCATCAAGGAATTCAAGGACTGCCTCAGCTATATCCTAAGTTTGAAGCTAGCCTGAGCTACATGAGACAGGTGAGAGGGAGCACAGTTCCTCCCACCTGAAAATCTCACTTCTGCCATCAGAACCACAAACCCCCACTGCCATGTTTCATCCCACCTTGATAAACAGCATTCTCAGATCATCAAACTAAATAGTCCTTCTGCCCTTAATTTGCTTGTTGAGTCTTTAGTCATAGCTGCAACTCAGCTGGTGCAATGGGAAGGGAGCTGGTGCAATAAGAGGAGGCTGCTACCTTGAGTTGGTAGAGGATAGGCACACTCAGGAAAGAGGCTACATTATTCTAAAGTAAGTGTCCCAGACAATACATTAACCTATCTTCTTGTTATTATTCTAGGTAGAGAACTCAAAGAAATTCTTAGAAGCTCAAGACAAAAAGGTTCCAGTCTTTAAACCCGGAAGTATCCTTAGGGACATCTATATCTATATCCACCTTTTCTTTCTAAGAAGAAGAAGAAAAAATATATATATATATAGAGAGAGAGAGAGAGAGATTCAGAGACAGAGAGCTATGTGCTTTGTTTTTCCTTTGGTCATGGAGTGACAGCACTTAAAACAATTCTCAGACTCAGGCATGGTGACTCATATTTGAATTCTAGCGCTTGGGGAAGTGGAGGAAGGAGAACCAGACATTCAAGGTCATCTTTTCCCACACAGTGAATTTCAAAACAGTCAGAGATATGTGACACCCTGTCTTAAAACAAATAATGACAAAAAACCAGTAACAACAGCCAGAGAGAAAAATCCCCACAACAATAACAACACTAATAATAATATACAAAGGTAAATCAATTCAGGACCTGGACTCAAGACAGGCCTCTCAGTGGTCTCAGCTTCCGGCAGCTTTACCTTCAGGGAATTCATTTCTTCTCTCGTTTTCCCCATTCGGAAACTGTGTCCAAGGCATGCTCTAACGAACAGAGAGCATTCGATTCGGCACCCACACCACAAGCCCACACTTAATCCAAGTTTCCTATTATTATCTGTTCTCTTCCACCCACATCCATTTCCTGCAGGGCATCACAGTCCGACTCTGCACCCTACATCAGCACAGACAGATATAGATACAGAGAGCGTGTGGGAACCAAGACCAGCTAAACTTGCACTGCTGAGGATGGATCTGAAGTGATGAGAGCACAGGAACAAAGGAAATGTACGTGAGCACAAAGATGCAGGTTCTGGGTTATCCTTTTCATGAATGTATCCCCAGAGCAGAGGCTTACTGAGTAGGTCAATTTGTCTATGAATATACCTGTGTCTGCAAGTCATCCTTATAAGAAATTAGCTATAGAAATTGATTGAGCACATCAAACTGCAATGATAACCATGAAAAAACTGTGCTTGTTTTCACTTATTATATATATATATATATAATATATTATATATGGACAAATGGATAGATAGATGATAGATAGATAGATAGATAGATAGATAGATAGATAGATAGATGGATGATGTCTGTGCATAAATACATGCATATACCACAGTTCATTGTGTATATCTCAGAGGACTTGCTTCTCTCCTTCCACTTTTAATGGATTTGGGGGTTCATCTTAGGTTGTTGGGCTATGTAACAAGTATCTTACTAATCCATTTCACCATCCCAAGGAGTTTCTTTAAACAGTTTTGTACAGAAACTATCATGGTACCCAATTGCTGCTGGTGAACACACATTTTTTTTTCATTCTATCTTTGAGCAAGCTGGTGTGTTTCTCTATAAAAAGTATTTAAACTACCTTGCTATACATAGCAAGCAAAACATTGACCTCTGAGTAAAAAGTGGATACTAACAGTGACTCTCAAAGTCGAGGCATGAAAATAGAAGGTTCAAGACCTGACTGAAGCACAGAGTCAGTTCAGAGCCAGGTTGGACAACCACAACCCTGTTGAAAAGTAGAAAACAAAAAATGGCTAAGATTGGGCTGAAGAGATGGCTCAGTGGTTAAGAGGGCTCACTGCTTTTGGAGAGGACACCAGTTCAGTTCCCAACACCTGACTCCAGTGGTCCACAGATGCCCCCAACTCCATTTCTGCAGGATCAATGCCTCTTGGCTGCACTTATGTGGAATGGTGTATGTGTCTACATATATACAACTAACACAGACACAAACATAATGTAAAAGTTAGTAAAAGAAAAGATGTGTATGGGGGAAGAGAGAGAGAGAGAGAGAGAGAGAGAGAGAGAGAGAGAGAGAGAGATCTGAGGATATAGTGGTAACAGGACCCTGAGTTCACTCTCCAACAATGAGAAGAAAAAAAAGATGAAACATTACTCCCTCTTCCCACAATGTCCAAATCTCTGGAACCTATTAATAGGTTGATTTTATTAGTATTAAAATTAACATTGCAGATGGTGCAGATGGGATTAATCAAATAAAGAGAAAGAGTGAGTCTGGTGTGTCACAAATACCCTTAAATGGTCAAGAAGGGGACAAAGCATCAGTGTGAAGGACTGAAAAAAATAAATAAACCCAGGCAGTGTGGGGTATGAAGGTGGACAAAAGGGCATCGACTCAGAAATATGCCAGAGACTCTAGAAACAAGCAAAACAGGGAACTGATTTTCCTTTAGAGTCTCCAGGAAAAGAGAAACAGATCATCCTGCTCTTATTTGACTGTGTTTTATGCCACCAGTTTTGGTTATATATATATATATATATATGTACATATATACATATATATATATATATAGTGTGTGTGTGTATGTGTATGTGTGTGTGTGTTCATTGGTTACAGCAGCTGCAGCACAGGTGAGAGCTCGTGGTGTAACAGAAGAGAAGTGTAAAATCACAGACCGTGCAACTTCAGAACATGTTGAGAGCACAGGGAGTGGTGCAGAAGGTGGGAAGAGGACTCAGCAGGAGACAAGAGGTCCTGACTATTGTCAGGGGTTAAATTGTGACTCCCCCCCTGCCTCCATGCGTATTTGATATTGCACCTTCTATGCCCACATTTGACATTTAGAGACAGAATCTTTTAAAAGGTAAATAGGATTGTTCTAAGCCTAATATAACTGCTCTACTTACAAAAAAAAAAAATGAAAGGCAAAGGCAGACAAATGTAGGGGGCAGAGGCATTATATTTTTGGTTGTGAGCCTAGCCTTGAATGGCTGAGCCATCTCTCCAGCCCATGGGGGGAGGCATTACAATATAAAGACAGCCATCTATCAAACCCAGTAAAAGGCCCAGAATAAACCCTTCCCATGGAGCGCAGGAGCAACAGTCCTGAAGACATATGTACTTAGCACTTGCCGTTTCTACAACTTGAAACTAAAGGTTTGGTTGTGCAAACCCTGATTGATCCTACTCTTAAGTGCCAATAATGAAGCAAGGGGGTGGGGAGTAGATTATAATTTGAAATAGCACAAATACTTTGGGATGACTCAGAAAAAGGATCAGTCTCTAGGGGCTGTGAGTGGAAAAGCTGAATGTGACAAGGTGATAAATCAGGCAGTTAGCAAAGTCCAGTGACCACCCAGGTCCACCACAGTAAACCAGCAGCCCCTGGCTTTTTTTTTCTACATCCACTGATGGCTTTTAGTAAGCAATGGGGGGAAGGCATAGCCTCATACACAGAAGAAACTCACATGGGAGAAGACTCTTTACAGAAGGAAGTAATACAGGAAAGAGAGGAGAGAGAGAGACAGAATGAGAGAGAGAGAGAGAGAGAGAGGTGGGGGAGGGGAAGAGAAGAGAAAAGAAGAGAAAAGAGAAGGACTGAGGAACTGAAAGAAAAAAGAGAAGAATAAAAAGACGATAGATTTGGCTCAAAAAAGGACAACATGTAATTTTGAAATATAAGATAATACAAATATTATCTCATTTAGAATAGAGAATCCGCAGCCTTGTACGGTAACTGGAACCAGAATGCCTAATTACCAGGCTGAGTGTACTAAACCCAAGGTACCCATTTGAGGGGCTACAGACCCCCAGTTAAGTAATGGGCCCTCATTCTTTATATACTCTCTAGGTTCTGGATGTTCCTTCTCCAAGAATCTCATCTTCTGTTCTCCTTGCCAAAAATGACGTTTTCATGTAATAAAAAAGACAGAAATCAAAAGCCACAAGACACTTGCTCCAAAGAAATAAAGATCATGCACCTCGGTTCTCATACAGCCAGCCAGCCTGGCCATTCCACCCCTAGTCTTTCCATTCTTCTCCCCAAACTTCAAACCACCTAGATTCACCCCTGTGGCTCACCCTCCCTCTGACCTAAGAAGCAGGCTGGTACCTTGTTCCTCCTCAGGTCACTCTGGTTTCAGGTGGAGCTGGCCATTCAGGGGACTGGAAGAGGCAGGTGAGGCACAGCAAGGTGTGCCAGCCTCAGGGAAAGGCTTTAGGCTTTCCAGTCTCAGCTTCGCCTAGTGGGGCGTGGCTGCCCTCAGAGGATGAAGTTGGGGCGGGCGCCCCACAAAGGGAAATCTGCGGGCGCTGAGGTTTCCGGAACTCACCACATAGCAGCCAGCAGGAAACCTCGTCCGAAACTGTAAAACTTGGACTTGTTGCCAAGCGACGCGCTCATTTTCGATTGCGATTGCCAGGTGAATGAACTGTGCAAAAGTCTCTTCAGGGCAGCTCGGAGCCATGGTGCAGGCCAACAGCGCCACCGTCTGGTAGACCCTGTATCAGCCGTTTTCCTGGGAATTCGAAATTGTCAAAACTCCAGGCACAGTATACTACAAAGACAAAAGAACCACCAACACAACACGGAGAAACCTAAGAGTAATAAATGCAAAATAAAGTCCTAGAAGTACGTCATCAAATATTTAGTACAAAGCTTGCTTTAGAAACATGTTCTGGAGCCTCCTTTCTCCTGGGGAAAGGTGTGTGGGGAAGGGGAGGTATCATACACTCCTTTGTCTAAGCCCTCTTGATGTACAATTGAACCTTAGATGGGAATTATAATTCAAGTGGTAGAGTTGTTTCATCAAAAGGACATTTTTAAAACCTAAAAAGTGTTTAATCCCGAGACACACTGCTATGAAACCGTTTCAAAGACATTTAACATGAAGTGAGTCAAGCGATTCTTCTCACTTTATCTGGAAGCACGGAGACCTCAAAGAGAAGATAACGCCTTGACATGTCAGAAGCTTTCCATGAACGGCTTCCCCGGCAATAAGAGATCAGCAGAGACGCTCTGATGGAGCTGTGGTCAGATCCGGAATCACTGCAGTGGTGCCTGGCACCTTAAGCAATTTCCCAGGATACTGAGGAAACTGAAGCCAGGTAATGAAACTGTGGGACCCAGATAGGAGTAGATATGTTGGTAGTTTATGAGTCTCTTACCATACTGAGGATTCTTGGGGTCATAAAGGAAAAATTTTGTAAGGGGAAAAAAAACAGGTATTGTATGATCAGCTGAAGAAACAAGGAAGTAAATGTGGGCTGTTGCCCTTAGCGTGACCTTGTGTTAACACTGGTTTGGTGTAGCCCAGAGAGTGTTGGTCATGAGTAAACGTCCACATGTGATTTATGTTAGCTTTAAATTCTGGTAGCTCAGGTCATATGTTAGTTTTCTATTGCCGATTTAACAAATTACACAAATGCAGTTGCTTGGCTAACACAGATAATGTCCCGCAGCTCTGCCTGCTGGAAGCTCGACAAAGGTCCCCTTGTACTAAAATGACTGTATATATTCCTCTATGGAATGTATATGGAGAATCTTGGGAAAGATTGGTTTCCATGGTTTTCCAACATCTAAGACGTTTCCCAGACTCCTTGGTTTGGTCCAAACTCCTGCCTACCATCGTCATTATCCACAGTGGGGCACCATTGCTGGATTAGCTTCAACTCTGTTTGGGCTTTCTCAGAGCTGAGGACTTGCTACCAGACAGATTAACTCGATAACTTTTCCTTCCACCTTCAAAGCTAGCAAGGCACTGACAGGTGGAGCCCTTTCACCTTTTTCAGTCATAGATCAAATCCAGGAGCTCACTTAGACTAGGAAGTCCTTTACCACTCAGCTGCACCCGAATCCTAGTTTATTTTTGGGAGAGGTTTGTTGGGTAACCTAGGAGTTAGGAAACTGGAAAGGATCTGATGATTTTTTTTTAATTTCCTCTGACTCTGTAGTTATGTCTCCCTTTACATTTCTGATTTTGTCAATTTGGACACACAATCTGTGTCCTCTCATTAGTCTGCTAAGGGTTTATCTATTTTGTTGATTTTCTCAAAGAACCAGCTTTTGGTTCTGTTGATTCTTTTGTATAGTCCTTTTTCTTTCTACTTGGTTGATTTCAGCTCTGAGTTTGATTATTTCCTGCCTTCTACTCCTCCTGGGTGTATTTACTTCTTTTTGTTCTAGAGGTTTTAGGTGTGCTGTCAAGCTGCTGGTGTATGCTCTCTCCTGTTTCTTTCTGCAGACACTCAGAGCTATGAGTTTTCCTCTTAGCACAGCTTTCTTTTTGTCCCATAAGTTTGCGTATCTTGTACCCTCATTTTCATTAAATTCTAAGAAGTCTTTAATTTCTTTCTTTATTTCTTCCTTAAAATCATCAGATCCTACTACAAAAGCCTATATTCAACAAAACTTGGAAAGCTGGAGGAAATGGAAAATTTCCTAGACAGATACCAGGTACCAAAGTTAAATCAGGAACAGATAAACCATTTAAAAAACCCCATAACTCCTAAAAAAATAGAAGCAGTCACTAAAAGTCTCCTAACCAAAAAGAGCCAAGGTCCAGATGGGTTCAGTGCAGAATTCTATCAGGCCTTCAAAGAAAACCTCATACCAGTACTATCCAAACAATTCCACAAAATTGAAACAGATGGAGTGCTACCGAATTCCTTCTATGAAGCCACAATAACTCTTATACCTAAACCTTACAGAGACACAACAAAGAAAGAGAACTTCAGACCAATTTCCGTTATGAATATCAACGCAAAAATAATAAAATTCTTGCAAACTGAATCCAAGAGCACATCAAAAAAATCACCATCATGATCAAGTAGGCTTCATCCCAGGCCTGCAGGGATGGTTTAATACACGGAAAACCATCAACGTAATCCACTATATAAACAAACTGAAAGATAAAACCTACATGATCATTTAATTAGATGCTGAGAAACCATTTGACAAAATTCAACACCCCTTCATGATAAAAGTCCTGGAAAGAATAGGAATTCAAGGCCCATACATAAACATTATAAAAGCCATATACAGCAAACCAGTAGTAACATTAAACTAAATGGAGAGAAACTTGAAGCAATCCCACTAAAATCAGAGACTAGACAAGGCTGCCCACTCTCTCCCTACTTATGCAATATAGTTCTTGAAGTTCTAGCCAGAGCAATCAGACAACACAAGGAGATCAAAGGGATACAGATTGGAAAGGAAGAAGTCAAAATAGCACTATTTGTAGATGATATGATATTATATTTAAGTGATCCCAAAAGTAAAACCAGAGAACTACTAAACCTGATTAAAAAAAAAAAACTTCAGCAAAGTGGCTGGGTATAAAATTAACTCAAATAAATCAGTAGCCTTCCTCTACACAAAAGAGAAACAAGCCGAGAAAGAAATTAGGGAAATGACACCCTTCATAATAGTCCCAAATAATATAAAGTACCTCGGTGTGATTTTAACCAAACAAGTGAAAGATCTGTATGATAAGAACTTCAAGCCTCTGAAGAAAGAAAATGAAGATCTCAGAAGATGGAAAGATCTTCCATGCTCATGGATTGGCAGGATTAATATAGTAAAAATGGCCATTTTACCAAAAGCGATCTATAGATTCAATGCAATCCCCATCAAAATACCAATCCAATTCTTCAAAGAGTTAGACAGAACAATTTACAAATTCATCTGGAATAACAAAAACCCCAGGATAGCTAAAACTATCCTCAACAATAAAAGGACTTCAGGGGGAATCACTATCCCTGAACTCAAGCAGTATTACAGAGCAATAGTGATAAAAACTGCATGGTATTGGTACAGAGACAGACAGAAAGACCAGTGGAATAGAATTGAAGACCCAGAAAGGATCCCACACACCTATGGTCACTTGATTTCTGACAAAGGAGCCAAAACCATCCAATGGAAAAAAGACAACATTTTCAGCACATGGTGCTGGTTCAACTGGAGGTCAGTATGTAGAAGAATGCAGATCAATCCATGCTTATCACCCTATACAAAACTTAAGTCCAAGTGGATCAAGGACCTACACATCAAACCAGATACACTCAAATTAATAGAAGAAAAAGTGGGGAAGAATTTCGAACACATGGGCACTCGAGAAAATTTCCTGAACAAAACACCAATGGCTTATGCACTAAGATCAAGAATCGACAAATGGGATCTCATAAAACTGCAAAGTTTCTGTAAGGCAAAGGACACTGTGGTTAGGACAAAACAGCAACCCACAGATTGGGAAACGATCTTTACCAATCGTACAACTGATAGAGGGCTTATATCCAAAATATACAAAGACTCAAGAAGTTAGACTGCAGGGAGACTTATAAACCTATTAAAAATGGGGTTCAGAGCTAAACAAAGAACTCACACCTGAGGAATGCTGAAAGTCTGAGAAACACCTAAAGAAATGTTCAACATCTTTAGTCATATGGGAAATGCAAATCAAAACAACCCTGAGATTTCACCTCACACCAGTGAGAATGGCTAAGATCAAAAACTCAGGTGACAGCAGATGCTGGTGAGGATGTGGAGAAAGAGGAACACTCCTCCATTGTTGGTGGGATTGCAGACTTGTACAACCATTCTGGAAATCAGTCTGGAGGTTCCTCAGAAAACTGGACATTGAACTACCTGAGGACTCAGCTATACCTCTCTTGGGAATATACCCAAAAGATGCTCCAACCTATAACAAAGACACATGCTCCACTATGTTCATAGCAGCCTTATTTATAATAGTTAGAAGCTGGAAAGAACCCAGATGCCCTTCAACAGAGGAATGGATACAGAAAATAGGGTACATCTACACAATGGAATATTATTCAGCTATCAAAAACAATGACTTTATGAAATTCATAGGCAAATGGATGGAACTAGAAAATATCATCCTGAGTGAGGTAACCCAATCACAGAAAAACACACATGGTATGCACTCATTGATAAGTGGATATTAGCCCAAATGCTTGAGTTACCCTAGATGCACAGAACACATGAAATTCAAGAAGGATGACCAAAATGTGAATGCTTCACTCCTTCTTTAAAAGGGGAACAAGAATACCCTTGGCAGGGAATAGGGAGGCAAAGTTTAGATACAGAGGCAGAAGGAACACCCATTCAGAGCCTGCTCCACATGTGGTCCGCACATATACAGCCACCAAACTAGATAAGATGGATGAAGCAAAGAAGTGTAGGCTGATAGGAACTGGATGTAAATGTCTCCTCAGAGACACAGCCAGAATATGGCTAATACATAGGCGAATGCCAGCAGCAAACCACTGAACTGAGAATGGGACCCACGTTGAAGGAATCAGAGAAAGGACTGAAAGAGCTTGAAGGGGCTTGAGACCCCATATGAACAACAATGCCAAGCAACCAGAGCTTCCAGGGACTAAGCCACTACCCAAAGACTGTACATGGACTGACCCTGGGCTCCAACCGTGTAAGTAGCAATGGATAGCCTAGTAAGAGCACCAGTGGAAGGGGAAGCCCTTGGTCCTGCAAAGACTGAACCCACAGTGAACGTGGTCGTTGTGGGGAGAGCGGTAATGCGGGGAGGATGGGGAGGGGAACACCCATAGAGAAGGGGAAGGGGAGGGATTAGGGGGATGTTGGCCCAGAAACCTGGAAAGGAATAGAAATGTAAATAAGAAATACCCAATTTCCCAAGAGGAAACTGTATAAGGCCTCTGGATTCCCGTGGGGGAGGGCCCAGGAGCGGCAGGACCCCTGTGCCTGAGACACTGCCGGAACCTGAAGGAACAGACCGGATAAACAGTTCTCTGCACCCAAATTCTGGGGGAGGGAGAGCTAAACCTTCAGAGAGGCAAACATGCCTGGGAAACCAGAAGAGACTGCACCCTGCACAAATTACTGATTCCAGAGGAAAACACCAAACGCCATCTGTAACCCTGGTGCACTGAAGCTCCCGGAAACGGCAGCGCAGATCTTCCTGGTTGCTGCCGCCACAGAGAGCTCATAGGCAGCACCCCGAGAGCAAACTTGAGCCTTGGGACCACAGGTAAGACCAACTTTTCTGCTGCAAGTGACCTGCCTAGTGAACACAAGACATAGGCCCACAGGAACAGCTGAAGACCTGTAGAGAGGAAAAACTACAAGCCCGAAAGCAGAACACTCTGTCCCCATAACAGGCTGAAAGAAAACAGGAAAACAGGTCTACAGCACTCCTGACACACAGGCTTATAGGACAGTCTAGCCACTGTCAGAAATAGCAGAACAAAGCAACACTGGAGATAATCTGATGACGAGAGGCAAGCGCAGGAACCCAAGCAACAGAAACCAAGACTACTTGGCACCATCTGAGCCCAATTCTCCCATCAAAACACACATGGAATATCCAAACACACCAGAAAAGCAAGATCTAGTTTCAAAATCATATTTGATCATGATGCTGGAGGACTTCAAGAAAGACGTGAAGAACTCCCTTAGAGAACAAGTAGAAGCCTACAGAGAGGAATCGCAAAAATGCCTGAAAGAATTCCAGGAAATCATAAATAAACAAGTAGAAGCCCATAGAGAGGAGTCACAAATATCCCTGAAAGAATTCCAGGAAATCATAAATAAACAAGTAGAAGCCCATAGAGAGGAGACACAAAAATCCCTGAAAGAATTCCAGGAAAACACAATCAAACAGTTGAAGGAATTAAAAAAGGAAATAGAAGCAATCAAGAAAGAACACATGGAAACAACCCTGGATATAGAAAACCAAAAGAAGAGACAAGGAGCTGTAGATACGAGCTTCACCAACAGAACAAGAGATGGAAGAGAGAATCTCAGGAGCAGAAGATTCCATAGAAATCATTGACTCAACTGTCAAAGATAATGTAAAGCAGAAAAAGCTACTGGTCCAAAACATACAGGAAATCCAGGACTCAATGAGAAGATCAAACCTAAGGATAATAGGCATAGAAGAGAGTGAAGACTCCCAGCTCAAAGGACCAGTAAATATCTTCAACAAAATCATAGAAGGAAACTTCCCTAACCTAAAAAAAGAAATACTCATAGGCATACAAGAAGCCTACAGAACTCCAAATAGATTGGACCAGAAAAGAAACACCTCCCGTCACATAATTGTCAAAACACCAAACGCACAAAATAAAGAAAGAATATTAAAAGCAGTAAGGGAAAAAGGTCAAGTAACATATAAAGGCAGACCTATCAGAATAACATCAGACTTTTCGCCAGAAACTATGAAGGCCAGAAGATCCTGGACTGATGTCATACAGACCCTAAGAGAACACAAATGCCAGCCCAGGTTACTGTATCCTGCAAAACTCTCAATTAACATAGATGGAGAAACCAAGATATTCCATGACAAAACCAAATTTACACAATATCTTTCTACAAATCCAGCGCTACAAAGGATAATAAATGGTAAAGCCCAACATAAGGAGGCAAGCTATACCCTAGAAGAAACAAGAAACTAATCGTCTTGGCAACAAAACAATGAGAAGAAAAGCACACAAACATAACCTCACATCCAAATGTGAATATAACAGGAAGCAATAATCACTATTCCTTAATATCTCTCAACATCAATGGCCTAAACTCCCCAATAAAAGGACATAGATTAACAAACTGGATATGCAACGAGGACCCTGCATTCTGCTGCCTACAGGAAACACACCTCAGAGACAAAGACAGACACTACCTCAGAGTGAAAGGCTGGAAAACAACTTTCCAAGCAAATGGTCGGAAGAAGCAAGCTGGAGTAGCCATTCTAATATCAAATAAAATCAATTTTCAACTAAAAGTCATCAAAAAAGATAAGGAAGGACACTTCATATTCATCAAAGGAAAAATCCACCAAGATGAACTCTCAATCCTAAATATCTATGCCCCAAATACAAGGGCACCTACATACATAAAAGAAACCTTACTAAAGCTCAAAACACACATTGCACCTCACACAATAATAGTGGGAGATTTCAACACCCCACTCTCATCAATGGACAGATCATGGAAACAGAAATTAAACAGAGATGTAGACAGACTAAGAGAAGTCATGAGCCAAATGGACTTAACGGATATTTATAGAACATTCTATCCTAAAGCAAAAGGATATACCTTCTTCTCAGCTCCTCATGGTACTTTCTCCAAAATTGACCATATAATTGGTCAAAAAACGGGCCTCAACAGGTACAGAAAGATAGAAATAATCCCATGCGTGCTATCGGACCACCACGGCCTAAAACTGGTCTTCAATAACAATAAGGGAAGAATGCCCACATATACGTGGAAATTGAACAATGCTCTACTCAATGATAACCTGGTCAAGGAAGAAATAAAGAAAGAAATTAAAAACTTTTTAGAATTTAATGAAAATGAAGGTACAACATACCCAAACTTATGGGACACAATGAAAGCTGTGCTAAGAGGAAAACTCATAGCGCTGAGTGCCTGCAGAAAGAAACAGGAAAGAGCATATGTCAGCAGCTTGACAGCACACCTAAAAGCTCTAGAACAAAAAGAAGCAAATACACCCAGGAGGAGTAGAAGGCAGGAAATAATCAAACTCAGAGCTGAAATCAACCAAGTAGAAACAAAAAGGACCATAGAAAGAATCAACAGAAGGAAAAGTTGGTTCTTTGAGAAAATCAACAAGATAGATAAACCCTTAGCCAGACTAACGAGAGGACACAGAGAGTGCGTCCAAATTAACAAAATCAGAAATGAAAAGGGAGACATAACTACAGATTCAGAGGAAATTCAAAAAATCATCAGATCTTACTATAAAAACCTATATTCAACAAAACTTGAAAATCTTCAGGAAATGGACAATTTCCTAGACAGATACCAGGTACCGAAGTTAAATCAGGAACAGATAAACCAGTTAAACAACCCCATAACTCCTAAGGAAATAGAAGCAGTCATTAAAGGTCTCCCAACCAAAAAGAGCCCAGGTCCAGACGGGTTTAGTGCAGAATTCTATCAAACCTTCATAGAAGACCTTATACCAATATTATCCAAACTATTCCACAAAATTGAAACAGATGGAGCCCTACCGAATTCCTTCTATGAAGCCACAATTACTCTTATACCTAAACCACACAAAGACCCAACAAAGAAAGAGAACTTCAGACCAATTTCCCTTATGAATATCGACGCAAAAATACTCAATAAAATTCTGGCAAACCGAATTCAAGAGCACATCAAAACAATCATCCACCATGATCAAGTAGGCTTCATCCCAGGCATGCAGGGATGGTTTAATATACAGAAAACCATCAACGTGATCCATCATATAAACAAACTGAAAGAACAGAACCACATGATCATTTCATTAGATGCTGAGAAAGCATTTGACAAAATTCAACACCCCTTCATGATAAAAGTCCTGGAAAGAATAGGTATTCAAGGCCCATACCTAAACATAGTAAAAGCCATATACAGCAAACCAGTTGCTAACATTAAACTAAATGGAGAGAAACTTGAAGCAATCCCACTAAAATCAGGGACTAGACAAGGCTGCCCACTCTCTCCCTACTTATTCAATATAGTTCTTGAAGTTCTAGCCAGAGCAATCAGACAACAAAAGGAGATCAAGGGGATACAGATCGGAAAAGAAGAGGTCAAAATATCACTATTTGCAGACGACATGATAGTATATTTAAGTGATCCCAAAAGTTCCACCAGAGAACTACTAAAGCTGATAAACAACTTCAGCAAAGTGGCTGGGTATAAAATTAACTCAAATAAATCAGTTGCCTTTCTCTATACAAAAGAGAAACAAGCCGAGAAAGAAATTAGGGAAACGACACCCTTCATAATAGACCCAAATAATATAAAGTACCTCGGTGTGACTTTAACCAAGCAAGTAAAAGATCTGTACAATAAGAACTTCAAGACACTGAGGAAAGAAATTGAAGAAGACCTCAGACGATGGAAAGATCTCCCATGCTCATGGATTGGCAGGATTAATATAGTAAAAATGGCCATTTTACCAAAAGCAATCTACAGATTCAATGCAATCCCCATCAAAATACCAATCCAATTCTTCAAAGAGTTAGACAGAACAATTTGCAAATTCATCTGGAATAACAAAAAACCCAGGATAGCTAAAGCTATCCTCAACAATAAAAGGACTTCAGGAGGAATCACTATCCCTGAACTCAAGCAGTATTACAGAGCAATAGTGATAAAAACTGCATGGTATTGGTACAGAGACAGACAGATAGACCAATGGAATAGAATTGAAGACCCAGAAATGAACCCACACACCTATGGTCACTTGATTTTTGACAAAGGAGCCAAAACCATCCAATGGAAAAAAGATAGCATTTTCAGCAAATGGTGCTGGTTCAACTGGAGGGCAACATGTAGAAGAATGCAGATCGATCCATGCTTATCACCCTGTACAAAGCTTAAGTCCAAGTGGATCAAGGACCTCCACATCAAACCAGACACACTCAAACTAATAGAAGAAAAACTAGGGAAGCATCTGGAACACATGGGCACTGGAAAAAATTTCCTGAACAAAACACCAATGGCTTGTGCTCTAAGATCAAGAATCGACAAATGGGATCTCATAAAACTGCAAAGCTTCTGTAAGGCAAAGGACACTGTGGTTAGGACAAAACGGCAACCAACAGATTGGGAAAAGATCTTTACCAATCCTACAACAGATAGAGGCCTTATATCCAAAATATACAAAGAACTCAAGAAGTTAGACCGCAGGGAAACAAATAACCCTATTAAAAAATGGGGTTCAGAGCTAAACAAAGAATTCACAGCTGAGGAATGCCGAATGGCTGAGAAACACCTAAAGAAATGTTCAACATCTTTAGTCATAAGGGAAATGCAAATCAAAACAACCCTGAGATTTCACCTCACACCAGTGAGAATGGCTAAGATCAAAAACTCAGGTGACAGCAGATGCTGGCGAGGATGTGGAGAAAGAGGAACACTCCTCCATTGTTGGTGGGATTGCAGACTGGTAAAACCATTCTGGAAATCAGTCTGGAGGTTCCTCAGAAAATTGGACATTGAACTGCCTGAGGATCCAGCTATACCTCTCTTGGGCATATACCCAAAAGATGCCTCAACATATAAAAGAGACACGTGCTCCACTATGTTCATAGCAGCCTTATTTATAATAGCCAGAAGCTGTAAAGAACCGAGATGCCCTTCAACAGAGGAATGGATACAGAAAATGTGGTACATCTACACAATGGAATATTACTCAGCTATCAAAAACAACGAGTCTATGAAATTCGTAGGCAAATGGTTGGAACTGGAAAATATCATCCTGAGTGAGCTAACCCAATCACAGAAAGACATACATGGTATGCACTCATTGATAAGTGGCTATTAGCCCAAATGCTTGAATTACCCTAGATCCCTAGAACAAACGAAACTCAAGACGGATGATCAAAATGTGAATGCTTCACTCCTTCTTTAAATGAGGAAAAAGAATACCCTTGGCTGGGAAGGGAGAGGCAAAGATTAAAACAGAGACTGAAGGAACACCCATTCAGAGCCTGCCCCACAGGTGGCCCATACATATACAGCCACCCAAATGGACAAGATGGATGAAGCAAAGAAGTGCAGACCGACAGGAGCCGGATGTAGATCGCTCCTGAGAGACACAGCCAGAATACAGCAAATACAGAGGCGAATGCCAGCAGCAAACCACTGAGCTGAGAATAGGTCCCCCGTTGAAGGAATCAGAGAAAGAACTGGAAGAGCTTGAAGGGGCTCGAGACCCCAAAAGTACAACAATGTCAAGCAACCAGAGCTTCCAGGGACTAAGCCACTACCTAAAGACTATATATGGACTGACCCTGGACTCTGACCCCATAGGTAGCAATGAATATCCTAGTAAGAGCACCAGTGGAAGGGGAAGCCCTGGGTCCTGCTAAGACTGAACCCCCAGTGAACTAGACTATGGGGGGAGGGCGGCAATGGGGGGAGGGTTGGGAGGGGAACACCCATAAGGAAGGGGAGGGGGGAGGGGGATTTTGCCTGGAAACCGGGAAAGGGAATAACACTTGAAATGTATATAAGAAATACTCAAGTTAATTAAAAAAAAAAAATTAAAAAAAAAATTAAAAAAAAAAAGTTTGGCTGGGAGTTAGGTACATCTTATACTTTTAAATTACAGAATAATAGTTGTGCTCAACTTAAAAAAAAAAAATAGTAGGAGATTTCAACACCCCACTCTCATCCATGGACAGATCATGGAAACAGAAATTAAACAGAGACGTACACAAACTAAGAGAAGTCATGAGCCAAATGGACTTAACAGATATTTATAGAACATTCTATCCTAAAGCAAAAGGATATACCTTCTTCTCAGCTCCTCATGGTACTTTCTTCAAAATTGACCATATAATTGGTCAAAAAACGGGCCTCAACAGGTACAGAAAGATAGAAATAATCCCATGCGTGCTATCGGACCACCATGGCCTAAAACTGGTCTTCAATAACAATAAGGGAAGAATGCCCACATATACGTGGAAATTGAACAATGCTCTACTCAATGATAACCTAGTCAAGGAAGAAATAAAGAAAGAAATTAAAAACTTTTTAGAATTTAATGAAAGTGAAAGTGCAACATACCCAAACTTATGGGACACAATGAAAGCTGTGCTAAGAGGAAAACTCATAGCGCTGAGTGCCTGCAGAAAGAAACAGGAAAGACCCACACCCGCGGATCCCGGCCCGCAGCAGCTCTCTGCTCCCAGACCCGGTGAGAGAGAGACCCAACCGCATGGTCAGGTGGGCACTCCTGAGGCTGCAGAGCGGAAGAGACCACCAACACTGCTCACCCCTGCCCACATCCCTGGCCCAAGAGGAAACTGTATAAGGCCTCTGGGCTCCCGTGGGGGAGGGCCCAGGAGCGGCAGGACCCCTGCCACAGACACCGCCGGACCCTGAAGGAAACAGACCGGATAAACAGTTCTCTGCACCCAAATCCCGTGGGAGGGAGAGCTAAACCTTCAGAGAGGCAGACAGGCCTGGGAAACCAGAAGAGACTGCTCCCTGCACACACATCTCGGACGCCAGAGGAAAAAGCCAAAGACCATCTGGAACCCTGGTGCACTGAAGCTCCCGGAAGGGGCGGCACAGGTCTTCCTGGTTGCTGCCGCTGCAGAGAGCCCCTGGACAGCACCCCACGAGCAAACCTGAGCCTCGGGACCACAGGTAAGACCAAATTTTCTGCTGCAAGAAAGCTGCCTGGTGAACTCAAGACACAGGCCCACAGGAACAGCTGAAGACCTGTAGAGAGGAAAAACTACACGCCCGAAAGCAGAACACTCTGTCCCCATAACTGACTGAAAGAGAGGAAAACAGGTATACAGCACTCCTGACACACAGGCTTATAGGACTGTCTAGCCACTGTCAGAAATAGCAGAACAAAGTAACACTAGAGATAATCTGATGGCGAGAGGCAAGCGCAGGAACCCAAGCAACAGAAACCAAGACTACATGCCATCATCGGAGCCCAATTCTCCCACCAAAACAAACATGGAATATCCAAACACACCAGAAAAGCAAGATCTAGTTTCAAAATCATATTTGATCATGATGCTGGAGGACTTCAGGAAAGACCTGAACACACTTAGGGAAGCACAGGAAAACATTAATAAACAAGTAAAAGCCTACAGAGAGGAATCGCAAAAATCCCTAAAAGAATTCCAGGAAAACACAATCAAACAGTTGAAGGAATTAAAAATGGAAATAGAAGCAATCAAGAAAGAACACATGGAAACAACCCTGGATATAGAAAACCAAAAGAAGAGACAAGGAGCTGTAGATACAAGCTTCACCAACAGAATACAAGAGATGGAAGAGAGAATCTCAGGAGCAGAAGATTCCATAGAAATCATTGACTCAACTGTCAAAGATAATGTAAAGCGGGAAAAAGCTACTGGTCCAAAACATACAGGAAATCCAGGACTCAATGAGAAGATCAAACCTAAGGATAATAGGTATAGAAGAGAGTGAAGACTCCCAGCTCAAAGGACCAGTAAATATCTTCAACAAAATCATAGAAGAAAACTTCCCTAACCTAAAAAAAGAGATACCCATAGACATACAGGAAGCCTACAGAACTCCAAATAGATTGGACCAGAAAAGAAACACCTCCCGTCACATAATTGTCAAAACACCAAACGCACAAAATAAAGAAAGAATATTAAAAGCAGTAAGGGAAAAAGGTCAAGTAACATATAAAGGCAGACCTATCAGAATCACACCAGACTTCTCGCCAGAAACTATGAAGGCCAGAAGATCCTGGACTGATGTTATACAGACCCTAAGAGAACACAAATGCCAGCCCAGATTACTGTATCCAGCAAAACTCTCCATTAACATTGATGGAGAAACCAAGATATTCCATGACAAAACCAAATTTACACAATATCTTTCTACAAATCCAGCACTACAAAGGATAATAAATGGTAAAGCCCAACATAAGGAGGCAAGCCATACCCTAGAAGAAGCAAGAAACTAATCGTCTTGGCAACAAAACAAAGAGAATGAAAGCACACAAACATAACCTCACATCAAATATGAATATAACGGGAAGCAATAATCACTATTCCTTAATATCTCTCAATATCAATGGCCTCAACTCCCCAATAAAAAGACATAGATTAACAAACTGGATACGCAACGAGGACCCTGCATTCTGCTGCCTACAGGAAACACACCTCAGAGACAAAGACAGACACTATCTCAGAGTGAAAGGCTGGAAAACAACTTTCCAAGCAAATGGTCAGAAGAAGCAAGCTGGAGTAGCCATTCTAATATCAAATAAAATCAATTTCCAACTAAAAGTCATCAAAAAAGATAAGGAAGGACACTTCATATTCATCAAAGGAAAAATCAACCAAGATGAACTCTCAATCCTAAATATCTATGCCCCAAATACAAGGGCACCTACATATGTAAAAGAAACCTTACTAAAGCTCAAAACACACATTGCACCTCACACAATAATAGTGGGAGATTTCAACACCCCACTCTCATCAATGGACAGATCATGGAAACAGAAATTAAACAGTGATGTAGACAGACTAAGAGAAGTCATGAGCCAAATGGACTTAACGGATATTTATAGAACATTCTATCCTAAAGCAAAAGGATATACCTTCTTCTCAGCTCCTCATGGTACTTTCTCCAAAATTGACCATATAATTGGTCAAAAAACGGGCCTCAACAGGTACAAAAAGATAGAAATAATCCCATGCGTGCTATCGGACCACCACGGCCTAAAACTGGTCTTCAATAACAATAAGGGAAGAATGCCCACATATACGTGGAAATTGAACAATGCTCTACTCAATGATAACCTGGTCAAGGAAGAAATAAAGAAAGAAATTAAAAACTTTTTAGAATTTAATGAAAATGAAGATACAACATACTCAAACTTATGGGACACAATGAAAGCTGTGCTAAGAGGAAAACTCATAGCGCTGAGTGCCTGCAGAAAGAAACAGGAAAGAGCATATGTCAGCAGCTTGACAGCACACCTAAAAGCTCTAGAACAAAAAGAAGCAAATACACCCAGGAGGAGTAGCAGGCAGGAAATAATCAAACTCAGAGCTGAAATCAACCAAGTAGAAACAAAAAGGACCATAGAAAGAATCAACAGAACCAAAAGTTGGTTCTTTGAGAAAATCAACAAGATAGATAAATCCTTAGCCAGACTAATGAGAGGACACAGAGAGTGTGTCCAAATTAACAAAATCAGAAATGAAAAGGGAGACATAATACAGATTCAGAGGAAATTCAAAAAATCATCAGATCTTACTATAAAAGCCTATATTCAACAAAACTTGAAAATCTGTAGGAAATGGACAATTTCCTAGACAGATACCAGGTACCGAAGTTAAATCAGGAACAGATAAACCAGTTAAACAACCCCATAACTCCTAAGGAAATAGAAGCAATCATTAAAGGTCTCCCAACCAAAAAGAGCCCAGGTCCAGACGGGTTTAGTGCAGAATTCTATCAAACCTTCATAGAAGACCTCATACCAATATTATCCAAACTATTCAACAAAATTGAAACACTGGAGCACTACCGAATTCCTTCTATGAAGCCACAATTACTCTTATACCTAAACCACACAAAGACCCAACAAAGAAAGAGAACGTCAGACCAATTTCCCTTATGAATATCGACGCAAAAATACTCAATAAAATTCTAGCAAACCGAATCCAAGAGCACATCAAAACAACCATCCACCATGATCAAGTAGGCTTCATCCCAGGCATGCAGGGATGGTTTAATATACAGAAAACCATCAACGTGATCCATTATATAAACAAACTGAAAGAACAAAACCACATGATCATTTCATTAGATGCTGAGAAAGCATTTGACAAAATTCAACACCCCTTCATGATAAAAGTCCTGGAAAGAATAGGAATTCAAGGCCCATACCTGAACATAGTAAAAGCCATATACAGCAAACCAGTTGCTAACATTAAACTAAATGGAGAGAAACTTGAAGCAATCCCACTAAAATCAGGGACTAGACAAGGCTGCCCACTCTCTCCCTACTTATTCAATATAGTTCTTGAAGTTCTAGCCAGAGCAATCAGACAACAAAAGGAGGTCAAGGGAATACAGATCAGAAAAGAAGAAGTCAAAATATCACTATTTGCAGATGATATGATAGTATATTTAAGTGATCCCAAAAGTTCCACCAGAGAACTACTAAAGCTGATAAACAACTTCAGCAAAGTGGCTGGGTATAAAATTAACTCAAATAAATCAGTAGCCTTCCTCTACACAAAAGAGAAACAAGCCGAGAAAGAAATTAGGGAAACGACACCCTTCATAATAAACCCAAATAATATACAGTGCCTCGGTGTGACTTTAACCAAGCAAGTAAAAGATTTGTAAAATAAGAACTTCAAGACACTGAAGAAAGAAATTGAAGAAGACCTCAGAAGATGGAAAGATCTCCCATGCTCAAGGATTGGCAGGATTAATATAGTAAAAATGGCCATTTTACCAAAAGCAATCTACAGATTCAATGCAATCCCCATCAAAATACCAATCCAATTCTTCAAAGAGTTAGACAGAACAATTTGCAAATTCATCTGGAATAACAAAAAACCCAGGATAGCTAAAGCTATCCTCAACAATAAAAGGACTTCAGGAGGAATCACTATCCCTGAACTCAAGCAGTATTACAGAGCAATAGTGATAAAAACTGCATGGTATTGGTACAGAGACAGACAGATAGACCAATGGAATAGAATTGAAGACCCAGAAATGAACCCACACACCTATGGTCACTTGATTTTTGACAAAGGAGCCAAAACCATCCAATGGAAAAAAGATAGCATTTTCAGCAAATGGTGCTGGTTCAACTTGAGGGCAACATGTAGAAGAATGCAGATCGATCCATCCTTATCACCCTGTACAAAGCTTAAGTCCAAGTGGATCAAGGACCTCCACATCAAACCAGACACACTCAAACTAATAGAAGAAAAACTAGGGAAGCATCTGGAACACATGGGCACTGGAACAAATTTCCTGAACAAAACACCAATGGCTTATGCTCTAAGATCAAGAATCGACAAATGGGATCTCATAAAACTGCAAAGCTTCTGTAAGGCAACGGACACTGTGGTTAGGACAAAACGGCAACCAACAGATTGGGAAAAGATCTTTACCAATCCTACAACAGATAGAGGCCTTATATCCAAAATATACAAAGAACTCAAGAAGTTAGACCGCAGGGAAACAAATAACCCTATTAAAAAATGGGGTTCAGAGCTAAACAAAGAATTCACAGCTGAGGAATGCCGAATGGCTGAGAAACACCTAAAGAAATGTTCAACATCTTTAGTCATAAGGGAAATGCAAATCAAAACAACCCTGAGATTTCTCCTCACACCAGTGAGAATGGCTAAGATCAAAAACTCAGGTGACAGCAGATGCTGGCAAGGATGTGGAGAAAGAGGAACACTCCTCCATTGTTGGTGGGATTGCAGACTGGTAAAACCATTCCTGAAATCAGTCTGGAGGTTCCTCAGAAAATTGGACATTGAACTGCCTGAGGATCCAGCTATACCTCTCTTGGGCATATACCCAAAAGATTCCTCAACATACAAAAGAGACACGTGCTCCACTATGTTCATCGCAGCCTTATTTATAATAGCCAGAAACTGAAAAGAACCCAGATGCCCTTCAACAGAGGAATGGATACAGAAAATGTGGTACATCTACACAATGGAATATTACTCAGCTATCAAAAACAACGAGTTTATGAAATTCGTAGGCAAATGGTTGGAACTGGAAAATATCATCCTGAGTGAGCTAACCCAATCACAGAAAGTCATACATGGTATGCACTCATTGGTAAGTGGCTATTAGCGCAAATGCTTGAATTACCCTAGATCCCTAGAACAAACGAAACTCAAGACGGATGTTCAAAATGTGAATGCTTCACTCCTTCTTTAAATGAGGAAAAAGAATACCCTTGGCAGGGAAGGGAGAGGCAAAGATTAAAACAGAGACTGAAGGAACACCCATTCAGAGCCTGACCCACATGTGGCCCATACATATACAGCCACCCAATTAGACAAGCTGGATGAAGCAAAGAAGTGCAGACCGACAGGAGCCGGATGTAGATCGCTCCTGAGAGACACAGCCAGAATACAGCAAATACAGAGGCGAATGCCAGCAGCAAACCACTGAACTGAGAATAGGTCCCCCGTTGAAGGAATCAGAGAAAGAACTGGAAGAGCTTGAAGGGGCTCGAGACCCCATATGTACAACAATGCCAAGCAACCAGAGCTCCCAGGGACTAAGCCACTACCTGAAGACTATACATGGACTGACCCTGGACTCTGAACTCATAGGTAGCAATGAATATCCTAGTAAGAGTACCAGTGGAAGGGGAAGCCCTGGGTCCTGCTAAGACTGAACCCCCAGTGAACTAGACTGTTGGGGGGAGGGCGGCAATGGGGGGGAGGGTTGGGAGGGGAACACCCATAAGGAAGGGGAGGGGAGAGGGGGATGTTTGCCCGGAAACTGGGAAAGGGAATAACACTCGAAATGTATATAAGAAATACTCAAGTTAATTAAAAAAAAAAGAGTTTAAAAAAAATACCCAATTAATAAAGATGAAAAAAAAGTTTAAAAAAATGAAACTGGAAAAGGAGTCAGATTCACAATGAGTCCCACTTAATACTTTCAAGACAGACAGTTCAGCAAACAGTACTCAAATGCTTGTGTTATTTAGTTGAAAATGAATCAGTAAAGCAGCTTGGGGCTCTAATCTGGCCCTGAAGCTTATGTTCAAAGAGGTGACAGAAATAATAAATAACTGTGTCTTCTCGGCCCAACATTTTTTGAGCTAGAAATGTAAGTTCACAGTAGTACATTTTTGGTTAGCTCTCATCTGCTGGGTCATTTACCCATCCTGACAGGTGGGTTTACATAGAACAGCCCCTAACTGACTGCAAGATTAAATCAACAGAAATAAAATGTGTTTATTTCTTCTTGTATTGGCCTGACGAGGTGGAGTGTCGCATGATCCTAAGCAAAAGACAGTCTTTCATCTAGCCTGAATAAAGTGGAGGCTTCCTACAATTCTTCTGTGTACTTTATCGGTTCACCTACCTTCTGGCAAGAAGTACTACCCTTCCCCTGGATTCTTGTTTTCATTAAAAGTTTTCTTAACCTTCTTACTGGTGTCCATTTCCTGTCTGGGAAATGCTTATTGGAGATGTCACTAACCTTAGGGTGCTTCATCCAAACACCAGATGATTTAGTAGTTATGGTGACAGACTCGGTATGGGTGGTCTTGAGATCACTGGTAACTTATGCTGGCCTGGCCTAGTCTGGTGATCCTCCTGCCTCAGCATCTTGAGTATTGGTGTGACAGGAGAGCAAAGCCACACCTGGCATTTATGTGTTTGACCTTTCCTTCCCTGTTATGCATTTCTAGGCAAACAAATAAAATAAAATAAAAAAGTAACAAACAATCCCAAAAACCGTGTCTTAACAAAAACAGTAGATCAAAATTGTTCATTCGATGAGTAGTGCTTGCTGCCAAGACAGATAAACAGAGTTCAGTCTTAGTTCTGGCACTGAAGGAGAGAAACAACTCCCACAACTGTCCTCTGATCACCATATCATACTCTGCACACACACACACACACACACACACACACACACACACACACACAAACACACACACACTTATTTACACAAATAAGAAAATAAATAAATGTAATTAAAATTTTTTTAATTAACATGTCTATAAATAATCAAAATCAGGAGCCAGAGAGATGGCTAAGAGGTTAAGAGCACTGACTGCTCTTCCAGAGTTCCTGAGTTCAATTCCCAGCAACAGCATGGTGGCTCACAACCATCTGTAATGGAATCAGATGCCCTCCTCTGGTGTGTCTGAAGATAGCTACAGAGTATTCACATATGTAAAATAAATAAATAAATCTTCAAAAAAAGAATCAAAATCATTCATGTACCTTACCAAAGCGTAATGGACAAACATGAGAAATGTCAACAAGAAGCAGAAGTACAAACACTTTATAATATGTGCACACTGAGCACCACGTTCTTAAATGATCAGTGGATCACAGAGAAAAAAAAAGGGATGGAAATGTAAAATTCCTAGAAACAAATGAAAATGAAAGCACAACTTACCAGAGAACCTTGGAGTAGAAAAGGATTTCTAAGAAAAACAAACATTTAGGTCTGTGGATGTTTACATGAAAAAAAGAATCAGAGATGTGTCAAGCAATTAACCTAGTAATGTCCTTTAATTTCTCATAGAAAATGAACCAAGCACCAAAGAAATAAATAACAAGGAAAATCTGGAATTGGAGTATGGGTTGAGGAGGGGGAGGGAGAGGGAGGAGAGAAAGGGGGAGGGCAAGGGGAAAGGGGGAAGGGGGAGTGGTGGTACATGTTTGTAATGCCAGCCCTTGGAAGATGGAGGCAGGAAGATCAGGAAGAAGTTCAGAGGGTAGTTAGCGAAACATCGTTTTCTTTAGAACTCACAGAATCTGTGAGTGTACAAGCCATCAACATTCCACCATTAACTGGAGAGGGGGAGTACAAGATTCCAACCACATCTGAGAAGCTATAGGCAATTAACAGTTTCTGGAAGAGCAAAGGACCTTTTTTCCACCAATATAACCCTTAGTTAAGGTGCCAGCACTCCTGTAAATCACCCTTCATCACCTTCCTGCAAGCAACCCAAGTGACAGTCACACGTGCGCGCGCGTGCACGCGCACACACACACACACACACACACACACACACACACACACACACCAAGAGATATAAAGATCAGAATTTATTGGGAGGAATAGAAGGGGATAAGAGATAGTGGGGTTTACAATCACAACACACTTTGTTCATCTGAAATTGTGAAAGAATAATATCTAAGGAACTTAAATATTTCCAGACAAGTTGCTGCTCCTGGAGCACTGGGGGGGGGGGGGAGTCTGCATACAGAACCTCCTCACTTCTGTGGTCTTGGATCAGTTGTCACTTTTGCAGTAATGCCTTTCCTGACCACCCACACCACCATATCTTGATACACCCATCACTCTTATCAGGCTCCCCCTCTTTTGGGACTCACTACTCCCAGACATATTAACAATTCTTTGTTATTCATCCTGTCTGTTTCCTAACTCCAGAATACAGTTTTCTCTTGTATATCCCCAGCACGTAAAATAATGCACATAATAGTCACACAGTATTATTTGTGTGGAGGATAAATAATGTCAGAAATCCCTGCCTCATCCTTCCTTCTGGAGTAAATAAATTGCAGTTGCATGAGTTTTCAAGGCAATTAATTTTCTGTCTTGGATACAATGTTTCTACCTTAGAAGTACATCTGTTGTATATCTCACTGAACTCTTATCCCACTTTACTATTTACAGTGTTTCATAGCTCGCACAGTGTACGTTATACCCGTTTTGACTTCAACATACTTTTCCTTTCACCTCATTCTCTTACCAATTTTCACCTATTCTATTTTCAAGTGTCATATATATTTGTGCCACACACATACATATATGTTAAAATAGGTGTGTGTCTATTTCTGAGAAAGGATTTTATATGTCACTTCTATAAGTGGAGCATTAAAAATCCTTCAAGGAGTAAGAATCATATAAGTTATTAAGAAATAAGCAGGAGCTCAGATCCTGTGTCCCCATGGCTGTGCTCTTACTCTGGCTGCTGTGCTGTCGGCCCTCACCTTCTCATACTAACAAGGCAGCATGAATAGGGAAGGAGGACATAGAAAGCAGAAACAGCATGTTTGAAATTAGGTCCTTCTCTTTGCAGTTTGTGCCTTGGAATTGGGGCGGAGGCTCTTTGAATCAGCTTACCTAACCTAGGTTTTAGGGGTTTGTTGTTTTAGTTTGTTTGTCTGTGTGCATGTATGCACTTCTCCCAGCCCCATGATGATGTAAGTAGCACTTACTTTTATATCATTAGTGACAGGAATATGTATTCCTTATCTGAAGGAAAATGGCCCTGCAGTGGCCTGTGTACTGGCTGTTTAACAACTGAAACTGAAACTACATTTTAAAGGAGACAGAGCCAGAAAATATCATCCTGAGTGAGGTAACCCAATCACAGAAAAACACACATGGTATGTACTCACTGATAAGTGGATATTAGCCCAAATGCTCAAATTACTCAAGATTCACAGACCACATGAAACTCAAGAAGGATGGCCAAAATGGGATGCTTCACTCCTTCTTTAAAAGGGCAACAGAAATATCCATAAGAGGAGATAAGGAGGCAAAGTTTAGAACAGAGGCTAAAGGAACGGCCATGCAGAACCTACCCCACATATGGCATATGGCATATATATATATATATATATATATATATATGGCATATATATACATATATATGTACATATACGTGTATATATATATATATATATATATATATATATATATATATATATATATATATATATATACAGCCACCAAAACTAGCTGACAGGAACTGGATATAGATCTCTCCTGAGAGACACAGCTCTGTATGTCAAATATGTCAAATACAGAGGCGAATGCTAGCAGCAAACCACTGAACTGAGAACGGTACCCCTGTTCGAGGAATTAGAGAAAGGACTGAAAGAGCTGAAGGGGGTTGAGACCCCATAAGAACAAAAATGCCAACCAACCAGAGCTTCCAGGGACTAAGTCACTACCCAAAGACTATACATGGACTGATCCTAGGCTCCAACTGCACAGGTAGCAATAAATAGCCCAGTAAGGGCACCAGTGGAAGGGGAAGCCCTTGGTCCTGCCAAGGTTGGACCCCTAGTGTAGGGGGTTATTGGAAGTGATGGTAATGGGGGGGTGGGTGGGGAGGGGAATACCCATACAGAAGAGGAGGAGGAGGAGTTGGGGGCTGATGGACAGGAAATCAGGAAAGGGAATAAGATTTGAAATGTAAATAAGAAATACCCAAT
Source organism: Rattus norvegicus (assembly GCF_021556685.1). Taxonomy (NCBI): domain Eukaryota; kingdom Metazoa; phylum Chordata; class Mammalia; order Rodentia; family Muridae; genus Rattus; species Rattus norvegicus. Next base: position 167,201,516 of record NC_141537.1, read on the forward strand.
TCAATAAAAATGGAAGAAAAAAATGTAAAAAAAAAAAAAGAGACAGAGCCATAGCATGAAGAAAACTATATTCCGGTGTAGCCACTAGGAATGCCTTGGGAAAGGCACCCAACCCAAAACACTGACAAGAAGAAAAGTTCTTCTACTAAGCCTTTGGAGTTTAGAGTTGTTAGGATGGTGTCTGGGGTCTGCTTCCCCCTTCTGGGTAGTGTATGCTGAGCTATACTGGAGGGATAGAAACTTAGCCCAGTCCGGGGGTACAGGCAGGATCTTGGTAAGTCATGAGTACATGGATAAAGAAAACACAGACCAAGAAACAGCTTCAGAGAACTGGTTCAGTTTATTGGGGGAACCATGGCTAGTCGAACCTTTGTGGGATGAGTAGGTGCTCTTGGGGTCAGTGTACATCATTGGCTGGAGCCAGGGTATTAGGGATGCTTCATTTAAATGAGAAGAAATTCCAGGTGCTGCTCAGCATGACCTAATAAGGGGAAAGAAATTGAACCTTGCTACTGGCTAGGTGACATCCTCTGGTGAGGCAAGGGTTGGGGGCACACATTTGACAGACATGGAGGCCTGGAGCAAGGTGGCAGTGAAGTGATCCTGTTCCTACCTTCCTTTAGATGAGATTTCCAGGAGTTGGGTTTGCCTCAGCCCCACTCTTCCTCCAGGCCTGCACCTCTCCATCCCACAGCTTCCTGGCCTCACATTAAAACAGCATCTGGCATTAATTACCCTAAGGACACCCATCCTAGGAATGTTTCAGAGGCATATTTTCCTTATCAGTAAAAGGAAAGTAGGCTAGGCTTCAGGAAAAATTAAATATAGCATTTCACCAGTGCCTGGTGCTTGGATTATTTAGTGAGCTATATGTAAGTTGGGAAGGTGACACTAAGATTTATCTAGCATGATTTATCCTGGAATTCAATCCCCAACCATGGAGGAGGAGAAGGAAGAGAAAAAAGAAAGGGGGAGAGAGAAGAAGGGAGGAAAACAATCTTGGTGGTTTGAATAGGAATGGACCCCATAGACTCATGTTTGAATGTTTGGCCAATAGGAACTGGCACTATTAGGAGGTGTGACTTAGTTGGAGGAAGTGTGTCACTGGCACGGTGAGCTTTGAGGTCTCCTGTCCTCAATCCACGCCCACTGTGACACAGTCTGGCACACATTCTCTTTCTGCTTTCTGTGGATCAAGCTGTAGAACTCCCTCTTATTAAAGAACTTAATAAGAACTGTTTAAGAATTGAAACAGCAAACCACTGAATTGAGAATAGGACCCCCGTTGAAGGAATCAGAGAAAGAACTGGAAGAGCGTGAAGGGGCTCGAGACCCCATATGTACAACAATGCCAACAACAGCTCTTTCTCCAGCACCACGTCTGTCTACCCACCATTGTTTTCCTCAATGATGATAATGGACTTAACCTCTGAGACTGTAAGCAAGCTCCAGTTAAATGTTGTCCTTTATAAGAGTTGCTGTGGTCATGGTGTCTCTTCACAGCAATAAAAATCCTCATTAATACAGTAGGGTTTCACCTTCTGGCTGTGGGGACATTCAGAGTAGACACAGCAGTCGCTGCCTCTGAAGAGAACAATTATGACACCTATGTCTAGGATTCTGTGCTCAGTATTTCAGAGGCCTCCAAGCAGACTACAGACTGTGAAGAAAGGTGCAGAATCTCTCATCAGTACAGAATGGATTCATCACAAATTTACCAGATCAAGAATTCCAGATAAAGTGTTTCAGCCTAGACCTGAAGATCATAAAAAATACAGTGGGGATCCCCAGAACCCCCATAAACTGCACATTGTTACAAGAATAAGAAGCACAAAGAGGCATCCATACTGGAAAAAGATACGATCAAGATGCTGGGACTGCAGAAGGCACAGAAGCCCTCAAATTCACTATGTATGTGCTGGAAATCAAAGGCAGGGTCCTCTGCAAGAGCAGCCAGAGTTCTTTATAAGAGCCAAATCAACTGATAGCTCCACTTAGCCAAGAAGAGCACTTCCTGGAATGCTGGGAGTTGTAGTTCTTTGGAAATAACAAGCCACATGTTTCTGCTCCCCTAATCAAGTTCCTTTACACCTAGTGTGCTTGATTGAACATAGGCAGGAGACAAGCCCTGAAGGAAACTGTGCACATGTCAAAATATATGCTTGTCCCTGATTGGACCTGGTGGTAAATGCAGTAAGGCATGGGGTTTGTCTTTTTAAAATTATTATTATGAAATTATTTTATTTATTTACATTTCAAATGTTGACCTCCTTCCTGTTCCACCCTCCCAGTGTTCTTCACCCCATCCCCTCTCCTCTTTGCCTCTGAGAGTGCTCCCCCATCCACTCACCCTCCTCCCTCACCCATTGTGATGGTTTGTATATGCTTGGCCAAGGAGTGGCACTATTAGAAGTTTGGCGCTGTTAGAGTAGGTGTGGTTTGTAGAAGTGTTACTGTGTATGTGGGCTTTAAAACCCTCATCCTAACTGCCAGGAAGTCAGTCTTCTGCTAGCAGCCTTCAGATGAAGACGTAGAACTCTCAGCTCTTCCTGCACCACGACTGCCTGGATTCTGCCATGCTTCTGCCTTGATGATAATGGATTGAACCTCTGAACCTGTAAGCCAACTCCAATTGAATGTTTTTATAAGAGTTCCCTTGGTCATGGTGTCTATTCACAGCAATAAAACCCAAACTAAGAAACCCACCCACTTGCATATCACCCCCTCCCCACTCCCAGCATCCTCCTTCCCTAGGGTATCAACTCTCTACAAGATTAGACACATCCTCTCCCACTGTGGCCAGACAAGGTAGTCCTCTGCTACATATGAGCTGGGGTGGGGGTGGAGCTGGGGGTGGTATCCACAGACCAAGTCCATGTATATGCTCTTTGGTGGCTTAGTCTCTGGGAACTCTGAGAAGTCCAGGTTAGTTGACACTGTTGTTCTTCGTATGGTGTTGCCATCCCCTTTGGCTCCTTCAATCCTTCCCCTAATTCTTCCATAGGGTTTTCTGACCTCAGTCCAATGGTTGGCTGTATCTTCATCTGTGTCAGTCAGCTGCTGATAGAGCCACTCAGAGGACAGCCATGCTAGGCTCCTGTCTGCAAGCACAGTATGGCATCAGCAATAGTGTCAGGGATGGACATGGGATGGATCCTAAATTGGGCAGACCATTGGATGCCCTTTCTTTCCTTCAGTCTCTGCTCCATTTTTGTCCCTGCAAGTCCCTGCATTTCTTTTAGACTTCAGGTAGTGGGTGGCCCCATCCCATTGTTGGGCATTTCAGCTAAGAGAAGGGGCTCCTCGTTGAGTCCTGGGAGCCTCTCATATCTCAGGTTTCAGGGACTTTTTAGAGGTTCCCCCATCCCTTACCCCCACAGTTGCATATTTCCATTCATTCTCCTGGCCCTCTGGGCTTCTCTCCTTTCTCCCTACTCCCCATACCTGATCCTTTCCCCCTTTTCCCCTCTCCCATCAAGGTCCTTCCCTCCCTCTGCCTCCCTGATTATTTTGTTCCCCCTTCTAAATGACACTGAAGTATCCACACTTGGGTCTTCCTTCTGGTTTAACTGATCAGTGGATATTATACATACTATTATATGAAATTATTAAAAACAATCCATGCTATCACCAGCTACTCCCAGGCAATGAGGTCTCCCGCCCCCATGGCTATCCCCAAGCAGCAGCCTGCCCAGTTTCCTGAAGTTTCTGCTGATGATGATCTGCTCTTATCTTACCAGGCCATCTGCCCACCCACCCCCATCCCCACTAGCCCCTGTGGCTAGCTCTAAACCACTAGCCTCTTATAATTAAGACTCCAGAGGCTTGTAATTTATCAGATTTGTACCAGTAAAATCTCAACTCCTACACAAAGAACTCAAAATTCAATTGATACAAGCTGCCCACCTAGATTGGATGACTGTGCCCTATAATTATTCTACTGCTCTTCTATGATATCCATAGCTACCTGTGGCTATTTCAAGTCACATGGATCCAGTTCATCTTCTTCCTCCATCTTTTCCTGTCCTTCTCTCCTCTGTCTCCTCCCTAAAACTTTTAGCCCTGCCTTCTTTTCCATTGCCCAATCACAGGTTCTAGCCTTATATTTCACTTGACTTTACATGTGTACAGACAGTATGTCCTTTTGTGTCTGGGTTACCTTACTCTGGATGGTATTTTCTAGTTCCAGCCATTTGTCTGAAAACTTCATGATGTCCTCATTTTTAATAGCTGAATAGTAATCCTTTGTGTAAATAAACCACACTTTTCTATATTCATTCTTCGGTTGAGGGACATCCGGATTGTTCACTGAGGCATCTCTCAGCCCTTTCGTGTATTCCATTACCTTCTTTAACATCCACATGCTCACCTACTGTCAGGAGCCATAACAGGACAAGCTAATAACTAGCAGGTGATCATCCTGAGATGGCCAGCCTCAGATTATTATATAATTTGTGACGAGTTCACCCTTATTAAGCAAGGCTATAGGGGACTCATTTTAGGAAAGATTCCTGCTATTAAAATGATTTTCCTGTTATTATTAAACACATATAACAATCATTAAGTAATAGCACACCCCTTTGGAGATGATCTCTGAAGATCTACGAAGATGTACTGGCTTGTAGTGAGCTATATAGACAAATAGATGACTTCTTAAGTCTTAATGATGATCCTATAAGAATTCCTAAAATTGTATCAGTGGTTATTAAGTTCTTTTATAGTGGGACTGCTATTAAATCCTTTTCTGATAGTCAAAACTGCAGTGAGAACTCTGCCAGTCTCCCAAGTGTCACCAGTTAATTGCTTTTCTATGGTAACCATACTTTCTCCTACTCAGAGCACATTTCAAGAGGTTGTAAAACAATTTACCAAAGGTCATGAAAAGGGAAATAATGATTTATTATAGGTCCTAGGACAGAGGATAAAATATTGACTGGGTTATCTATACAAAACTTCACTAATAACTTAGTAACGGTTTTTAAATCTTCAGTGAACCTGAAGAGTTGGAACAGGTAATGGATGTTTAGCCAGATAATTACTCCTAATGGATATGCATGTAAACATTCTCTATTGTAAATTTCTATTTCAATTTATCATTTGATTTTTTTGTGTGTGGACTCATGATGAACTCTGTAATGTGATCATGTATTCTGAAAGATGTATAAATGCTGAGGAGAAAGAGAAGACACAGAACTGAGCTGAGAAGAACTGAGCTGAGAGAGGAACTGAGCTGAGTTTTTAGACAGAGTACTTTTTAGACAGAACTGAACTCAAGAAGAACTCAGAAGTACAGGCATAGAATTGGGAGCAAAGACATTGAGAGTAAGAGCATTATTGGGACATCAGAGCAGGAGGAGAGAGCAAGAATAGGAGAATGCAGAGTGGAATAACTTAGAAACTATAGGTAACATAAAAAAACTAAAAGAACAACGTGCAAAATACAGAAGGAAAGAAGAAAAACAAAGAAGCTGCAGAGAGCAGAAGAGGCAGTCAGGCCTCTCCTTACCATGGGACAGAACAGGTCCTTTCTTAATAACAAGGCAGGCTTAGTCTTTTTTTTTTTTTCCTTTCTTTTTTCTTTTTTTCGGAGCTGAGGACCGAACCCAGGTCCCCAGCTTGCTAGGCAAATGCTCTACCACTGAGCTAAATCCCCAACCCCACTTTTTTTTTTAATTTTTTCTGTTTTGTTTTTTTTTTTAAGATTTATTTATTATATATAAGTACACTGTCGCTGTCTTCAGACACACCAGAAGAGGGCAACAGATCCCATTAGAGATGAGCCACTGTGTGGTTGCTGGGAATTGAACTCAGGACCTCTGGAAGACCAGTCAGTGCTCTTAACCACTGAGCCATCTCCCCAGCCCAGGCTTAGTCTTATTAAAAGGAACAAGCTTTTTTCTTTTCTTACAAACTTGGGTCTAATTTATTTAGCATTAAAAAGGTAGAATGGAAGCTTTTTCTTTCTCTATGCAATAAAGATTGACCTCATTTTTCATCCAGAATGAATGAGTTCTTTCTGCACAGGTGCTTGGTCTTTTGCTCCATATGCATATGTAAGTATGGATGTGTGTGTAAGTATGTAATTGTGAGAATGCATGCATGTGTATGTGTAAGAATGTAATTGTGAGAATGCTGAGCCCAACTGGTGAGTGGAAATGTATAAATATTCATTCACAAATCTGTATTTGAACTTATATAAGTTTATGCATATTTACATATGTAAAAATTTGTCCTTCTGCAGGCACTATTCACTTCTCTTGATTCAGTAGAAGTTTATTGCTCCAAACTTATCCCTAGCCTGACAAGGGAGATGCCTAGGCACAAAAGGGAAAAGGCTCTAGCAATTCTTCATTTACTTTATCTCCTGCTGTTTTAGAATGAGGTGCTAAGTGCCAGAGACTGCAGTTTCTGGCCTCAGAGGAACACAGAAGGCAGGTCAGCTACAGTCCCATAGTAACTTGGACATAGATAAGTAAATCAGCTACAGTAGCATAGTAACTTATACTTAGATAAGTTAACTTTTTATTACTATACAGCAACCCTAAGTATATCATAAGACAAAGCCTTACCCTCCACCAATGCTTTTCCTCCTCCTCTGACTCAAGAAGAACCAACAAGAAAAAAGAACCCCGTGGGGCTGTCCCCTCCCCATGACTTTGTTTCTGTCTAGTATTTTTGATCCCCAAAATTCTCTTTTTAGACAATGCCACTTCTTTGTTGCCATTTTCTTGTTCACCTTCTTTGGGAATTCAGAACTTATTAGAACTTTGCATTGGCCACACTCCAAACATATCATCTTCCCACCTTCTGTTCATAAATCTTCAGTGTCAGATTCATGCTCATGAGATGTGAATGGAGCTGGACATCTTTCTTGAGTTCTTCAACAACAGCTGATTGCTTCAAGAATTCCTTAAGGTGATACTGTCAGTTTATCAGTGTGGGTAACAAACCCATCTCTCATCCCCCATGGCAATGGAATCTTCCATCTTCTGATGGTGAAAATGGAAACAAGGGTTTTTTTCTTTTTTTTTTTTTTTTTTTGACTTCTGTCTTGATTTCCTTCCAGTCATCCCCTTAGTGGTAATTTTGATGTGCATTTACTTTTATGTCTCTTTTGCTTAACCCTTTCTCAGATCACTTTTAAAGTCAATGTTCTGGGCTCTAGAGATGAGTTACTCACTGGAGGATTTAGTCTGTGCATGTAGGTGAATGTACATTTTATAATGGGGGGGGGGCTTTGTCTTGGAGGAGCACACTGCCTTTTTAAAACTGAAGATGGAGAATTAACACTTTGGCATTAACATTAACATTCTGGCAGCTGGATCAGGTGTCATGTAGTGAAGAGAATCCACTTCTGATTTATCACCACTTGTTCTTTATTCATTCTTTATTCGGCTTTCTCCTCTAGACAAACAGAAAAGAACATGCTACCTCAAGACCTGGCCTTTGTTTTGTCTTTTTGAGACAGACCCGGGTCTCACTAGTAGCTGAGCTTGGCTTTGACCTCCAAATCTTCTTTAATGTACATTCTACCTCCCAATATCTGGGACTACAGCCCCGAGATAACGTCTCTAGTTCCAATTTTTATCTTTCTTCCCACTCCACCTTAAACTTTCCCATCAGTTAAGATGCATTTATACTAGCCCTAAGTGAGTCGTCTACAAGTGAATCTCAAAGCAGAAAAGGAGCTAAGATTCTGCTCTTCTCACAGGCTGGGGCTCACATGAAGTCTTCTTATAACCCAGTCAAACTAGGTTCTAGTTTCCTTTGTCAATCCCCAGATCTGAGAATACTACATTACTGAAGCAGAAACTACGTACCCTATATAGTTAGACAGTCTACTGAGGCATAGAGGACGACTTAGCACTGTCATCAAGCCACAACTAATTGATATTAGTACAACACTTCTCCTACTACAGAATTGAACAACACAGAAAACATTGAAGAATCAACCTAAAATTGACCAGGAAGCTTTTTCCCTGGAGGATTTGATCTCAGAAGTGTTACTCCTATCTGGATGAAGTTCCTTTTCTCTGCCAGTTACAGACATAAAAGTTGGGTACGAGCATGACAGATGTGGGGAAAGTCTCAAACATAGCAAACCGGAGCAGACAGAATCAGCTGTTCAATAAAAGGTTTTCATTGGGTGTGAGGAAACACAATAAACACATAATAGTCTCCTGTAGATATTAATCATAAAGTGCAGGATAACCATGCTACAATCCACAGACCCAAAGAAACTGGGTAGTAAAGACAGCCCAAGTGAGGATCTCACTCAGAAGGGGAAAGAAAATGGTCATCAGAGGTAGATGAAGAGAGGGAACTGGGTGTGAAAGGAGGTGGAGGGTAAGGGGTGTAAAAGAGAGGGCTGAGCGTGACAATGGAAATTGGTAGGGGTCATCTATGGGACTAGATCTAGAACTCACATCAAAGAAAAACAATCTCCTTAAACTTTCACATGTGTCAGCACGCACACAAGCTTACAAATAAATGTCAACAAAGAAGTTATCTTTTTGAGTGTCTGGCCAAAGATAATGTTAATGTTCAGTGGATGCATAAGCAGTTGTTAGGGGAGAAAGAAATTTCCTCAGTCTCATAATCACTGGCAATCACCAGTGTTTCTGATACCAACCCTAATACCCAAATTAAACTCAGAATCATTCTGTCTGTCACACACACACACACACACACACACACACACACACACACACAGATTCAAAGAGGAAATGAGAACTGAATGCATGTAAAATATGCTTTCTGAAAAACAAAAGTAGTCTTACGTCCTAGCTATAGGTACTACACACACACACACAAAATCATCCTGCCTACATAATTATTCAAGTTTTATTAAGCCTAAAGAAGTAATTGTTCCAGGGACAGCTTGTCAATCCTAGTTAAGCAGCTAGCCTGCTTCCTTCCGCACCATGTTGTGAACCAAACTACCTCCTTGGATTCATGGAACATGGTTTCCTGGAAAGCAGACCCTCTTCTCTGGTGAGGACTAGAGAACATACTCTGAGGTAAAAGTGGAGTTCAGTGTGCAGAACTGTGTAGAAACCCTCCTGTCTTTCTAAACCCTTATGGCTATCACCCCTTAACCTGCTAAAACAGCTAGGTATATGGACGAAGTGAACAACTGCGGCCTATCAGGCTGTCATGAACTGGACTGTGCTATCCATCACTCAGCTCATGGGAAACATCAATCAGAGACACTTCTACTTTCCCACTAAAACCACAGCTGTGTGGACATGTTTATCTCCCTGTACCTGTTTTCATGCAAACATTCCCCCTTGCTGGCACCCGTTGCTGCCTCTATCCCCCATCTTCTTGGCACCTACCTGGATCTACCTTAATCCTGTGTCTCACCTCACTTGAAGCACTGGGCAAAATCAGGATCCTCAGGAGTGCGCGTGCAGGGAAAGCTTTCCTTAGGAAAGTTAGATACATTCCCCCACAGGGAAAGATTTAGAAGGGACCTTCCCTTGTCTACATCACTCAAACAGTCTAAATGCCACCTCAGAACTACTTACAGGGCATTTATCTCATCTGCAGGCAACCTAGACATGACAAGACAGGGGCTGAGGAATTGCTCCACCTCAGAGAAGGCTATGGGCATGCAGGGATTATGGTTCAACGTGTTCAGACATCCCTGAAAGAATGGCCAGAGGCAAGTGTGTACACCAGACATAGCAGTTTGGCATCAAAACCTCAGACATCAAGTTAAGAGTACTTTAAGTCCACAGAAAATCAACAGTGGATCTGAAACTGTTCACCTCAAGGCCATCCAGCTGTGTGGCTCTGATGACTCGTCTGGAAATTCGGTCTACAACAAACACCTCATGCCTACCAGAAATAAAGTTATCTCTGCATTGCACATTTCAGTGACACCCTCCCAGTTCCTATGATATCAAAACTCACAACAAAACATAAAACGCTAACTCATCTGGGTTTGGCTCAGCATTAACAGGGCTGGGGAGTTGGTGGTGAGAAGCACGGGCTGCTCTTCTAAAGAACTAGTTTGATTCCTAATACCACACGGCAGCCCACAGCCACCTATAACTGTCAAACACCCTCCTTGGGGCTCTAAGTGCACCCAGTGCTAATGGAGCACACCAACATCTACACGGGTAAAACATTCACACGAGGAGGAGGAAAAGGAGAAGGGAAATGCACGCAAGTTACGCAGCTCCTCCTTTGAAGGTAAAAATTTTATTTTTGAGGAACTTGTTACTGCACATTTCAGAGAGAGCTATGTAAGAAAGCAAAAATGTTCTCCCCTCATCCTAGGAATAAATAAGGGCATAAAATTTCTTCTTAAATCATGACACTTGGAAGTTTAGCACCAGCATCCAAAATGAACAACAAAGGAAAAAGAGCATTTACTATATATTTCAGATTTCTTTGGTTGGGGCAATCCCCATGTGGTATTAATATTTCTTCTTTTAATTCATATTACCAAAACAGTAAAAACCAGGAAAAAAATATAAAGCACTAGGTTGCTGAAATGGGGAGGCTGCTCTCTGCCTGTGCAGGTTCCCGGGACGCAGCTTGATGGACAGTGCGGGCTCCTTCCCTTTGCAGTTGTTAGTTTCGTAGAGAATAGCAGTAAACATTCTAATGTCCAAATCTTGGTTAGTCTTCCGTTTTATTGCTTAGATGTTTCTTTGGTGTTGGTAAGGTCGTGGGTGTGCTTTTTGCCTTGTTTTTGAATGGTCATTAATTCTTAAGGTCACCTGGAAAAAATTAAAATCAAACTTTAAGAGTGATATACAATGACCAAAAGTTAGGACAAATAGTCAAAACTTATTTGAATTGAACTTATACAATTCAAAATTATTTACAAAGCTCTAAATCAGGTATATATCTTGCACAGGCATAGTGGGATAAAAATTCTTACTTTTTAATGAACTACTTCTACAAAGTACAAGAATCAATATCTAATAATTATATAAAAAGCCTTATATCATGTAACCCAGTGTAGCCTAATTCTACACACAGATGAGTGAGTTAATGTAGGTCCTGAAGGAGGACTGTCCATTCTGCCTAGAGACAAGGAATGCTGTTGCCACCCAGCACAGCAGTGTGCCCTCACGGACAGTCAACTCCAATCCCTCAGGCACTGCACAGGAGAGCTCATTATAAACCCAAAACTGCACTTTCAAAAAATGGCATGGGCAAAGTGGGTTTTATAAACATAGCAAGAAAGAAACACATAAAAAGGAGTTAGAAAGGTGATAGGTAAAACCTGGGAATGAGCCAAGCGTTCATTCAAGCACAGCCCTGCAATTTGAACACTCAGGCAGAAGTTCAAGACTACAGTGAGTTGATCACCTGGAGCCTACAGAATGAGCCCTCTTCAATCTGCCCTGAGCCCACCCAAAGAAAACCCAAAATCAAAATCACTTATAGAATAAAGTCGTTAACTTAACCCTCTGACAGCCACATCTCCTTGACTAAATTTCAATCTACATAAACCGACAAGATCCTTAGCAAGACAGAAAAAGGGCGGCTCTCCTCCACTCCCCAGATGAATACCTGAGTAACCTCAAGCATTCCTACGACAGCCCTAGTCATAGGTTTGCTCTACTGACCGGCAGTGGACATATCAATGAGACACAGGATACACTGCTCAATCTCTAATTCCCAAGCCGGCCAGAGCTGCAGAGGTCTCACTAGATCTCATAACAAATTGCACGGACACAAAACAAGTAACACTGACTGGAGGAAGGGCAAAGAAAAACCATTCACATTTATGCTACAGGTAACACTTCCCTGGAATTTGAAAAAACAGGCTCTAGTCAGGAAATTTTAGATTAACAAACTGAGCCTGGTATGGTGGTGCATGCTTGCAGTCCTGGCACTAATGTGCACCACTGCGTTCAGACAGTCTGCAATATATTTGGCAGACTGTCTTTTTGATTGTCTGTTCTTTGTGACAGAGCCTCTCTGTGTAGCTCTGGCTGTCCTGAAACTTGCTATGTAGACTAGGCTGGCCTTGAGCTAGAGATCCACCTGTCTGTGCCTTCTAAGTGCTGGAAATAGGTGTATGCCACCACTCCTAGCTACTAAAAGATGATCTTAAAAAACAAAACAACCCTGGCTAGTAGGTGACAGGACAGCACTGGTTTTCCCAAGTGTCCTTGCTGTGGAAATGGCTCAATAAAGTGCTGCCACACAAAATCAGGCAAAGTAAAATTCCAAACACTCACAGGGAAGCTGGAGGCAGTGGTCTGTCTGCAACCCTAATGCCCCAAGGAAGACAGAGAAGATCCTTGGAGATGGCTGGCCAGTCAGTCTAGCCACTGGGCTCAGTGAGACTGTCTCAGCAAGTAACATTGAAAAGAACAAGAGGAAAAAGCCACCTCTGTTTGCTGCAAACACACAGAAGACAAGGCTTGTGGCACAAGCTGTACACCTAAGCACTCAGGACACCTGAAATAGGATTGCCTCAAGTTCAAAGGGGGCAAGCACCAAGTCAGCCAGGGTTCCAAAGCAATACATGCTGCAAACGACCACCAGCAAACACATGCATGAAAAACAGGTAATAGGTTGAGAGAGACAGCTCAGTGAATTAAGAGGGTTTGCTGCTTGGACTTTTAGTTTCCAGTACCAACACTGGGTTCTTCCTAAGTGACTAGTTCAGCTACAGAGGATCTGATAGACTCCTCTGAACCCAGTGGGAACTGACACTCACACACACATATCCCCATACAAACACATATACACTAAGTTTTTAAGAAAGCACTATCTTGGGGTTGGGGATTTAGCTCAGTGGTAGAGCGCTTGCCTAGGAAGCTCAAGGCCCTGGGTTCGGTCCCCAGCTCTGAAAAAAAAAAAAAAAAAAAAAAAAAAAAAGAGAACCAAAAAAAAGAAAGCACTATCTAAATCAATAGATAAACCCAGGCCAGCAAGGTGCTCAGTGGGTAAATGTGCTGCTTGTTATCCAAGCCATCTGAGCTCCATCCCCAGATCCCATGCTCAAAAGAACTGACTCAGCTTACAAAAAGTGGCAACCATTACACCTGTCACCCTATTTATAACTCAACTTACCTATTGACCCTTATATAGGGTCAATCCCAAATAATACCGAGCATCCAACCATACCCCCAGCCCCCACTCACAGCCTCCCCGGTGTGATGGAGACCACTGCAGGCACAGTGGAATCCCAGGGTGCTGCTGAGAGAACAGGAACGAGGCTTACCCTGCTGGTGGTGAAGGTGCCTGGGAGCCAGGGTCACTCGGCACTGCTCTGTTCGGTGGCTGGAGCGGGGTTCTCAGTTGGTGCTTCACCTGCCTTGGTCTAAAACAGAGCAAAACCACAAGAAAACTCCTTCAGAAGACTGCAGCGTTTAAGGGTGAAAAGTCTCAAAAGTTAATTTTCTTGACTAGGAAGAAAAGTAACCATGCGAGTTTCCCTTTTCTTTTATGTACGGTTCAGAGATTAAGTGGCTTCTACCTGACTAATACCTTTCTCCCTAGAGTCCACAGCATGCAACGGCTGTTACTTTGTCCCTGTTCACCAGTGGTTTCTTTGCTATTAACTGCTGTCCTTCATACTAAGCTCCCAATCCCTGCTAGTGCAATTCCTCCAGAGATTGTTTAACAAGCTCAAGTCAAATGCTCAAGTCATGTTACAAGAAGGAAATACTGTCTACAGACAGAGCCTAAGTAAACAATGCTGTACTTGGTTAAGTGTTCAGTTTCACAGGGAGAAAAGCCATCCTTAGAACTTTAACTCCTCAGGATGATCTGAGTGTGTCTCTCCTGGCTGCTGGCTTTACCTCTTTGCCATCTTGTGAAACAGCGTTGAGGGGACGGGGGCGGCGCCTGTAGTTGTAGGGGCGTCGGAATCCACGGCGGGCAGACGGCTGGTTTGGACCATTGGCCGCTTGCTGATTTTCTTTATCTTCAGCCTCTCCAATAGCAGGGGCAGGTCGTGGGCGAGCAGGTCCCCTAGAGCAGGGAACAAAAGCTACATAAGAAAGCTATATGGTGGAAGGTAGGTATGTGGGGTTGGAGAGTGAGGTGGAGACGGGTCCTCAAGGGTATGAGGTTTGTTCATTATTGAACCAAATGATTAACTAGTTAACAAGTACTTGTTCAATCATTCCCCGACCAGACCAGCACACGAAGATGCAATGAAGCCCATACTTTGCTGAGAGCCCATACTTCTCCATTCTTTCGCTCTTTTGCTTCTTTACATATTTGTAGTAAACAAACAATACAGCAAAATACATAGGGTCCACCAGGCCCTGTGATAGGCACCAAGGAAAATGGAGAAAGAAGCATGGCCCAGGCTATTGCCTGCACGAGGGGATCTGGCAGAAACCAAGATGCTTACTGTGAGACTCCTACACAAGGAGTCATTAAGCATCATTGCTGGAACCAACCATGTAAGGAAGGCTGTAGAACAAATTCTTTCCCAGTCTGTTTTGGTTTTGCTTTAATAAATCCCTACTGATAATCAGCTAGTATGTTCAACCAATAAAACACACGCAAATGTCCCAAAGTCTGAACTTGGGAATAGTTCTCTAGTGCCAGTGTCTTAGAGAAGGGACGTGTAACACACACCATCCAGGAGGTCCCATTTGTTCCCCTCACCTCAAGGATGACATGGTACTGACAAGAGTCTCTTCTTATGAAGCTTCCCCTGGGAGATGGCTGTGGAAAAGAGCACCTGCACCCTGAACACATGACCTGAGACCTGGTTCTATCCCAGGAATCCATGAGAGCTGGTGCTCCAACCTCCCCATACATGATGAGGCACACACACGAGGATGAAATCTAATAAAACCACCACCCAAAGGATCTCAGTGAGTCTAACCCAAATGAGGAATAGCAAGAGAAAGCACATTAAAATGGCCCATCCTTCACTGACAGCAATGCCAGTGGTATGGACACCAGAGTGTACCGAGGACATCATGGTAAGCATACCATCGAAAAACTCCACCCCTCCCCCTTTTCTGTTTTTTTCTTTGACACACATCTCACTGTTTAGCCCTGGCTGGTATAAAATTCAGAGATTCACCTGCTCGTGCCTCAAGCTTTGAATGACTTTTTAAAATGTTCAAGGTACAAACGTGGTGGCCATGCAGAGGCTAGAAACTGACAGAGGACACAGAGCTACTGAACTCTTGGATTCTCACAGCCGGTTTTCCAAAGCCCTAGTAGACAACCTTGATGACTAAAACGCTTAGTATTTCACTTTCCCTCCATTTCTGACATAATATGACCATCAATTAATGCTTATTTTGTTTAGTTTAGTAAAAAATAAGCATCAAATCAGACAGGTGTCAAACACCTATAATTTCACCTATAATTCTTAGGAGGCCAAGAGCTGAGGAGGAGTTCAAATTAAGAGGCTAGCCAAGGGCACGCAATATGTAGCAAGACTTGGCTACACAGTAAGACCCTGTGTCAAAAGGAACAAAGAGAAGTAAAAAGATTTATTTATGCCACTTCAAATTGCAGGCCATGACCAGTCATAGTTAAAGGGAGAACAGCATTCTGGTTGTAAAGAGAATGACTATCTTAATGTGTGTGAAGCCCTGGGCTGCTCCCCACCACAAATGATATGGCTCATGGTCAAGGCAACCATCTCTTCAAATAACAAACTTGGCCATGAAACAGACCCACGGTGCCCTCATCCACTCCGCTGTCCCTCTCAAAAGCCGTGGTGAACACTCACTCATACCTGCGGAACCTTGGGCGGTAAGTGGGATTCCGATGAACCTGGAGCTGCGCTCCCTCGGGGACTCCATCCTTCATCTCTCCAATCTCACCAGCCTAGAGGGCAATGACAGCTGGAAATGAGCCAGGACACAGGGCAAGACGGGTCAAAGCACACAGTCCCGTAAAGAAGACCGCTTTCAAAAGCAAATCTGAGTCAAGAGCTTTGTCACCAGGCTGAAGCTCCAGTACTGACCCTGCTATGTACTGGCTATTTTTATGAATGACAGGAAAGAAATGAAAACTCATTCCTACCACAATAGCCTTTGTCCTTCCTTAGTGCAAGGCACCTAGCTTTTCACACATTAAAATTTGACCCTTTCAATATTGAAGAGACTCTTTTAAGGGTGTGGGCCTTATTTTAAAGGCTCTGCGTGTACTGCTCTCACCTAGTATGTGAGAACTAGGATGTCCAGCACCAAAAGAAGACAAAATAACATTTATAATAAAAGGAAATGTATTTCTGAGCAATAGAGCATGTTCAACTGCTTCAAGCTCAGATGCACTGACCCACTAAAGTTCCCAGGTTTCAGAGTCATGTTCATCTCACTCATAGCTACAGGCACTTGAGGGAGGTATCTGCCTGGCAGGAGTTAAGAACTGGCTTCAACCCAGTCCTGACAAATCTTAAGCATACCTTTACCTATAGCTCTTCCTTGAAGGTTTTCCATCTGCTTATGACACGTGTAACATTTAAAAGTATAATGTTTTTTGAGGGAGGAAGATTGTTAAGACAGTCTTACAATGGAACCTTGGCTAGCCTCAAATGTGTGATCCTTCTGTCTCAATCTACCAAGGGTTAGAATTATAACTAACATGTGTAGCTATTACACCCCAGCTTAAAAATTCCTAGGTTGGATATAGGCCTTTAAGACTGGTGACCTATATTTGTAACCAGGGACCCACATGATGAGGAGAGCCTCAGTCAGCAAAGTGCTTGCCCTGCAAGTTGGAGGACTAGAATTCCTATCCCTAGCACTCATGTAAAAAGCCCAGCATGCATGTGCAATCCCAAAGTTGGGAGACAGAGATGGGCAGATCCCTGGAGCTCACCGAGTAACCAGTTTCAATCAGAGGTCCTGCCTCAAAAATAAGGTAGAAGGGCTGAAGAGATGGCTCGGAGGTTGGGAGCACTGGCTGCTCTTCCAGGGCACCTGAGTTCAATTTCCAGTACCCACATAGTGGCCTGGAACCACTTCTAATTCCAGTTCTAATGGATCTAATGTCCTGTTCTGATCTCCAAAGGTTGGAGGAAGCATGTATATAGCACAGTCATATATGCAGGCAAAAGATCCTCCCTGCACCCCCTGCAATATACACACAAAATATCAATAGAAATAATGATAACAACAATGACAGAGGTAAGATACCTGCCATGGACCTCTGACACAAACACACATACACTCACTCACAAAACAACCCACCCCTGCTGGGCATGGTGGCCCAAGGAGAGGCATGAAGAGTACCATGAGCCCAAGATCAATCTAGGCTGCATACTGAGACCCTGTCTCAGAAAACAAACAAACAGTAAACAAAAACAACAAAAAAACCACCTCCTTGTTTCACCTCTTCAAGAGAAAGGGAACATGGGCACTCCCAGCATTCACCAGGATGCCCACCGACTTCCTTATGGTTCATTTCTTTTTTACCCTGAATGAGGGAGGGCATCACGTTCACATCTGAACTTGTCTGTTTTCAACACACAAAACTAACTTAGAATCCTATTAAGTTTATCTTTCTTTTAAGCTAGGATGTTTCATCATTCTTGGCTTTCAGATCTGAGCACCTAAATTTGGGATACATCTGATAAGAAAGCTGCAAAGAGTAGCAGAATAATCTATTTTTTCTACCCTGTAAGGTGGCATCATAACACTGCTGAGATATGCCTTGGAGGATGGTTAAAGTCTCCAGGTAGTGTTTTTGCAAGGTCCCTTTAGCCTGAAAAAGTCCTATTCCTCAAATGTTTAATGTATTTGTGTATTCATTTACGCCTGGGTGGATTCTTAGGTTTTAATTTTATTCAGTGAGCTATAATCTGTTACAGTCATTCCTGGCTTAAAGGAACTCTACATGCACACTTGTAGCCTCTTGGCAAGGCTCCAACAATCTTTAGAGTACTCCCTGACTTTCTGGCATAGGATGGTCAAGGCTTTTTACTGGTATTTTCTCTGACCCAGTTCATTTCTAGAAAAGGGCTTCTTTCCACCAAAGAAATGCACTCAGAATTAAGCACCTTGAGATGAACCCTGCTCAACACTGCTAGGGTAGCCATGCGTCGGGGTCTTTACGTAGATAAAGTCACAGAGCATACACATGCAACCAAATACCTTGATTTGCCTCATCTAATAGCTTTGGTAGTTATGCTCTTCATATATTAAATAAGGAGCAAAAGTGAGGCTCGGGGCAACTCAGCACCATAAAGATGAAGCACTGTCCTTTACAGATACAATGGCTATAGAAAACCTAACGGCTTCACTCGCACCAGGAGCATCAAACAAGCAGTCTTTCTTCCCATTCCCTGCCACATTTAAACTTCTCCACACCCGACCACCATCTCCTCGATTCCTGATTGTCCCCTACAGCCTGGTCATCAAAAGGAGTTAACTTCATGAAGCTTATTCTTGGATCTGACTCCCATGCTGGCTTCATCACATTTCCTGAGCTTTAGTGGCAATGATCTGTCATCGCCAACATCTTACCCTATCCCCGCCCCCATCCCTCCCACTCACCATCCCAAACAAATTAAAATAACAGCCTGACCACACCACCACCAAATAAAAGGCAGAATAGTCACGGATGCATTGTCTTTGTGTGGGAATATGATGATGTGTGTGTTTGGTTCCCTTCTTGTTTTTTGGTTTTTTGTTTGTTTGTTTTGGTTTTCTTTACTTTTTTTTTTGGGGGGGGGTGTATCAAGACACGTTTTGTGTGTGTGTGTGTGTGTGTGTGTGTGTGTGTGTGTGTGTGTGTGTGTGTGTGTTAGAACTGGCTGTCTTAGAACTCACTCTGAAGACAATGCTGGCTGGCCTCGAACTCAGAAGCTGAGATTACAGGCGTGGAGCAGCTGGCCTGGCTGTATAATGTGTCTTGTATGCTGTGTGGTCGTCTAGGTACATGAATACGACAACCTGAGGTATGGGACCTTGCATCCCACTACCTTTGAAACAGTCTTTTGTGTTGGCTCTGTGGCAGTCAGACTAACTGTCGTGCAAGCTTTTGTATCTGTCTCAATTCTTGCTGTAGGAGGGAGCTGGCACTACATACGCACACATATGCACAGCTTCACACGGTTCCTGGGGATGTGAGATCAGGTCTCATGCTTGCATGGCAAGTGCTTTGAGAACCATTGCCAAAGTCACCCAAGTTTCTAATAGTTAAACACACTCAAACCTCTTTATCTTTAAGAAAAACAACAAAAAATAATTTCATAGGCCAAAGACAAAAATTAGGACTGATTTCAAACATCTGCCCCTCGGGCTGGAGAGAAGGCTCAGTGGTTAAGAGCACTGACTGCTCTTCCAGAGGTCCTGAGTTCAATTCCCAGCAACCACATGGTGGCTCACAACCATCTGTAATGGGATCGGATGCCCTCTTCTGGTGTGCCTAAAGAGAGTGACAGTGTAATCACATAAAATAAATCTTAAAAAAATCTGCCCCTCGTAGGGGCCACAGTGCTGCTTCCTTCTCTCATCAATTACTCTCTGAAGCTGAGGGGCTGGATCACTCACATACACACAGCCATCATACTTGAAAATGGGGGACGGACCACTGGCTACTGACAGATGGACTTCAGCATCACAGCCACTGGCCTGCATGCTGCACGGCATCGTTTCCCGTGTTGCCCTGCAGCACTGGTCCATACAATTTCACTCTGCAGTAGCAGGCAAAGCCTTTTCCATCCAAACTTAATAGCCTGTAACTACCCTAGGGATCAACCTTCACTTAAAAACAAAAAGTTTACAACAATGTCCTAGAAGATGCCTAGTTACATATAGAAAACTTGGTAAAGTTTAAGATTTGAGCTGCTGATCTGGCTTAAGGAGACTTAGTAGCCATATATCCGTAGTGCAGCAGTGCCTATGAAGATTCTAATGGAAAAGGCGCTGCAGACATCTAATGTGGGTTCTGTTCCAACACGGAACAACCATGGTCCGCATGTGTTCCACACAACCACATGCAGTTATATGTTGCCTACAATAAACATGCTGCTAGGGGGAAAAATTCATCCAGTCACATGATACTCTTTCTAAGATACTAAGGACACATTTTGCTCCTATCTTTAATATGAATTATCCTCTTTTAAAAGACATGTAAAAGACATGTTTGAGAAGTGTCTTAGCCAAATAGTAGGAACAGCCCGGAAGCCGCTGCCAAAGAGCTGCACCCAGCTAAGTTCTTGTGCTTTCGTTTCCTAGAAGCCTCAGATGCTGCCCTGAAGATGTCCACTCTGCCTCACGTACCCAGTGTCCATACATCTGACACTACTTGTTATTTTTAGCACATTTGTCAGGGGCAGCTGTTGAAGAGTTAGAAGGGAAAAACAAGAAGCCTTGTAGAAACAGCAGCCATGCATGATGGGAGTGGGAGGGGTGGAGCAAAGGGACTGAACATAACGTTCTGTCAGAACCTTTGGGGGTGGGGGTGGGGGTGAAGCCCAAGGACACTGATGAGAGAGGTCTGTGGCTGGCGATATATAAAGACCCACTCTCAGCCCCCCGAGCTCCCTGAGAATTGAAGCCCTCATGTAAAGCTTATCCATGGGTTCCCAAAAGCTCTACCTATTTTCCCAACACTCAGCAACCTCCACTGTTAGTGTACCAGAAAATCAGCACTTCATCTAATTTGGCATTTCCCACTTTCCACTGTACGTTGTGCCCCACCCTCACGGTTAAATACAACATCCTAATAAAGGCATGCCGTGCCTCCACTTAAAGGCAAACGACTTCAACTCTCCGAAACCTTTTTTTTTTCTCAAAAAAGTGAAAGAAACGGGATTAAAATCCAGGCCCCCTTTGAGATAAGAGTCCAAGTTCTTAAAAATATCCCTTGTCTCAGTATGTAGCAGAGGCTAGCCCTGAACTCAGACTCCTCCAGCCTCAGCATACTTCCTCATGCCTGGCTTGTTCTTACACATGTATAAACTACACACCCTTCCCATTGTCCCATTCGATATGCGTGGCTCATGATGTCCTTCTAAAAACGTCTAGACAGGCAGAGTGGGCCTCGCCTCTGCTTCGGTAGCACAGGGAGCTGCAAGCAAGGTTACTTCCGATAGCTGGAGTTGAAGGAGGAGGAGAAGGAGGAGGCAGAGAAGGACGAAGGGTGAGGACTGCTGAGGAGGAGTCTCAGGTGCATTTTACCTGCATTCTGTTGGGATGGGGAAAGACCCGTGAGCGACGGTCAAAGGTCTGTCCCACGTGGTAAGGCGGGAAACGCCGCTGCCGGTACGGAGGGCGATACTGGGGGCGGCGCAGCTGATTCCTGGCCCCAGAGAACTGCCCATCTGCGGCAGGGGGCTCAAATCCTTCACTGCTGCCGCTCCCTTCCTCCTCCTCCTCCCCAGCGTACTAGCGAAGCAAAGAAACATAGTTTCAGAAGAAGTTACAGCGAGGCAAGAACCAAAGAATACCACTTAGGATGAGCTATCACCAGGAAGAACCCCAACTCCCAGAGCAGTGACCCTTCATTGTGAAGACGCAACACTGTGCAGACACAATGCAAGTAGCTCAGACAATTAAATGACTGAATGGGAAAACTACATGGAGATTAAAGTAGATCTATGCAGATAACATACCCGAGCAGCAGAAAAGCAAGAGCAAACCAATCTATTACCAAACCTAAGGATACTGAATTAGATAGAACAGCAGTGTTATACTGTTTGGCTCCTTCAATGTGTCTCCCAAATTTACCCAGTAGGGAAAGTCAAGAACTGTCAAGAAAAAAACAAAAAACAAAAACCCAAAACTTTATGACACCATCAGTAGATCTGACCTAGGCAGTAAGCTTCCTGGGGCAGTTGGCTCTCTCCAAGCCTTCCCAGGCTACAAAGGCAAAACACTACCATGACTCCACTAGGCTGTTCATCTCTCACCAGCAGATAGATAGATGGTGGGTCTTCTAGGATAGAATGGCAGGCAATCTCTCAAAAGACCAAGCACAAAGCAGACAGGAGAATCAGACTATCCTCTATTAAACCATGCATCAGAGGCACACACTGTGCAGTGCAATGCCAGTCTTCTCTCCCAATGTGCACAGGACTTTCAAGTGAAATGTTATCAGTATAAATGAGTTATTTTAAATTAAGTATTTAAGATTAATTTTAATTTCTAATGTAATAGCAGTATAATACCATTAACGATTGAGATCCTTAACATCATCTCTAAGTCTAAAGGTAGGTTCAAAAACCAAACAGCATGACGGCTAAGATCTACCACATTCTTCCTTCCTATGTGGAAATGAGGTTCAATTGTATTTTAATAGCAGTAAATTATAACACTAACCATTTCTAAACTATAGAACTCACTTTTTCCCTTTTACTTTAAAAACTAATCAAACATCCCTAAAGAATTTATTAACTCATCATTTTAAAGAATATGAAGTAGCAAAGTCTTACAAGAAACACCTGTAATTTTTTTTTTAAATGAATTGAAAGCTAGTAAACTAGCGACCAGTTTCTCTCAGAGGATGGGTTCCTTAAGCTTCAGAGCCTCCACACCAAACCCACACGCCCAACTACTAAACTCCCCACAGAACTGGTTTGGTCTAACTTCACAAACCAATATACTAAACTCCCCACAGAACTGGTTTGGTCTAACTTCACAAACCATTAACACACTGTTCTGAGGAACTGGACTTAACTCAAGGGCCCGTCCGTGTCAGGCAGGCGTGCTGCCACTGAGCCACAGCCCAGCCCTTTGACTTTTCATTTGGAGACAGGGTCTCCTAAGTTACTCAAGCTGGCCTTGAACTCACTCTGTAGCCCAAACAGGGCTTGCACTTGCGATCCTCCTGCCTCAGCCTCCCGAGTAGCTGGGATTACAGACCTGCGCCACCAGGCCTAGCTCATTCTACTCTTTATAAAACCTGTATGAATAAATGATTCACAGTTATGTAAAGATATATTTTGCATAAAAAATATTCACCACATAAATTTCTAAGTTCATACACCTAAATCTTTCATGTAACCTCTAGGACACAATCAATGGCACCACCCTAGCTGATCGAATACTCAAGTTAGTACAATGGAAGACCGCCACACAGATCAACTTCACTTCTCTTCCAGCTCTTGGAGGGAAAAATGTTCAAGAAAAGTTTTTACTGAAGATTTTCTCCCACTTTTACTTCTCAATTGACCTAAACATTAAACTGATCATAGCTAGAGATCAAACTGCCCATCCCTGCCCCTGCCCCTCAAAGATTAAGTGGAATACATATGAGTACCTGCCTGTGTGTAGTACATGCATGTGGAGGCTAGAAGTTGACATTGGGTATTCTTGAGACAGGGTGTGCTGCAATCAGGCCTGTGTTTGTATGGGAACTACTATATTGACTAAGTCTTTTCCCCAGCCCTCCTGGATTGTTAATAAAACATAGTAAAAGAAAAATAAACAGATGAAATATAAGAAATGCCAATAAATCAACACAGGACAGGAATGGATGGCCGTCTGAAAGGAGAAGCACATAGAAGATGTATACGTAACAAAACAGCACCAAGCCATTTTCATCTGTATATTTTTTTTTTCTTTGTAGCTCTGGATAGCCTGGAACCCAGAGATCTGCCTGCTTCTCCCTTCCAAGTGCTAGGATTAAAAACATGAGGCACCATAACTAGCTAATCTGAAAACATTGTTCTTTTGAGATTTTCCTGAGTTTTTACTTTGTGTGACACAGGTAACTTCCCTACTGAGCTCAGAGATCACTGATTGTGGAGTCTGTAGTGCTAGCACCAGGTTCTACATGAAAAGTATACATCATTAAATTGCCACACCTTCTAAATCAAACTCTAGCACGGTCCCTATGACCACAAACGGGTTCGTTATACTTACCTTGAGAATATTCCTTTAAACTCAACCTAGGAATGTTCCAGCCAGATTCACCTTACCTAAAGATGTTTCACCTGGAGGAAGACTAATTCAAAGACCTAAGGATTTGTTGTTTTTCCCACTTTATTTTGAACTAAGAACAAAAGTCTTTCCTACACCAAGTAGTCCCTTAACTACAGCATGTAACTCAACACATGAGGCCAGCATGCACCGTGATACCTAAGACAGCCTCACGCTTTCTTGAGGCCAGTTGTCTCAGCATCAAGGCAGGAAAGAGGTTGCAGGGCTGTGATGGGAACCCCAATCCTGGTGCCAGTAAATACCACATAATAAGGATCTGGCCAAAGGAAGAGAAAGCCTTTGGACAACTTGGCACCTTCATTAATCTGGTTATGAGGTAGGTGAATGACTACTTGTAGCCAACTCTACCCTAAATGATACAACTTCCGATTGGCAACCTTCCAATAGGACCTGTAGCTAGGAATAATTTCTAGGCACTAAACATTTCCTCTCAAAAATTATCACATGCATATGTCTAGAATATGGCACTTCCAAATGAGGTATTTATCAGTTCCCAAGTTCAGTTTTAAATATCAAAATATTTGCAATCAATGATTAGGGACACAGACAACATACATTACGGGGAGGTCCTCGGCGCCTGCCATAGTAGCCGCGTCTGTACCGGCGCCGATCAGCAGCATAGCGACTCCCTTCTACAGGAACTCCATCTGGGCCAGTCACATTTGCTGCTTCAGCACCCTGAGGAAGAAAACAAAAGTCTCCAAACTTAAAAGAAACCAAGTAATCCCCTACAGTAAGTCAGCTACAGGGTGAAGAACCCCTACTGTGATCTCAAAAACAGTGCTTTTACTATCTTAATTAGGGTGCCTGACCTCCAGAACTACATAGCTGTGGCTTGAGATGCTCTACCCCTTGTCTGATCAGCCAAGTTTAGGAGCAGTGCATACATTAAACATGAATGAATGAATAACAAGACACTTCAATGGAAGAGAGACAAAACACTAAGAAACCTGATTAGCACATGCTGAAACCCATGGTACCCCAAGGTACCAGTAGAAACTGACTGGTCAGCTCCAGTTGCTCTAACTAACTCTGAGTTACTGCTTAGCTTGGCAGAAAGAAGGAAGAAAGGGCCCTTAGGAACAGTCTCCACACAATCCTCCTTTAGGCTTTTCTGTTAGATTCTTGACATTGACTTAAGAACTCTTTTTCTACCCCAAGTGCTAGGAACGAAGCCAAGAACTCAAACACGCTAGGCAGCAGGTATTCTAACACAGCTACAGCCCAGCTACCACACACCACCAAATTTCACCTGCAACAAATCTGCTTAACAAAGCTCTACTTCTTGCAAATACAGGATATCCTAAGGACCATACAGCGTGAGCCTGGCCTGTCTGGAACTTCAATCGTGTATTCTCTACTATGCAGCTAGATGCGGAAGTACATCATGATCTGGCCAGTGTGAGTCCTGGCTATCAAGCCCTGGTGCCTCCCAAAGTCATCCTGCAGACCTGACCGGAGCCTAAATTTTGGACTTTGTGATATTAGAGACAAGAACACCTACTGGAAAGTTTTGTCTCCTAGGTCCCTTAGAGCAACCTATATAAGAAATAGGCAGCATACACTACCCAGGAGGCTGCTGTATGCAGCCATTGCACACCAGGATCCACCAGGAGAGAAAGCTGGTCGGCTTAATTGGCTGCAGTCAAACTTTTTTTGTCATTGAGGTGGGAGGTGGGTATGCTTTTGAGACAGAATGCTATTGTGTAGCATAGTCTGGCCTCACACTTACATTCCTCCTCCTTCAGCCTTTTTAGTGCAGGGATCACATACCACCATGCCTAGTTTACTTATGTGGGGCTAGGTATTGAACCATGGGTTTCATGCATGCCAAGCAAACTATCTACTAACTGGGTTACATGTCTGGACCAAGGCAGTGTGAGGTCCTAACTAAAATGTGTCTTAGACTTTGGAGGAGCCAGGCTTTATACCAGAGTTCCTTTATCAAACAAGAAACTAAAATATATGGCATCCAGTAAAGATATTTCTGCTTCCACTTCCTATCACAAAAAATTTAAATATTATTTCAGGGGCTGAAAAGTCACATATTATACGATAAAACTATGCGTAGGCACACTCTTACATTACCAGCTTCTCACCTTTTCTCCTTCAACCACATCAAACTCTACAGTTTCTCCATCCCCCACACTGCGCAGATACTTGCGTGGATTATTCTTCTTGATGGCAGTCTGTCAAGGAAACAGAAAGCACCATTGGAAGTATATTCCAATACTGGAATGTGCTTATCAATTTCATGTCAGCCAGAATATTATGTATTTGCTTAAAAAAAAAAATTCCCCCAGTCTTCCATTAACCTGTAACAGTAACCACAATGTACATTTCTTTCCTGACTTATGGGATGCTTCAAAATGTATCCATTTAGGTGGTAGAGAGATACAGTCACTATATATACCTGCTCCACTCTGTCACTCAATCAAGACAGTGAATCAAGTCAAGAGGCTCCTAAGGTTCTATCTGGTTCCTTCCATGAGGGCAAAAATGCCTGCATGAGACCTTATATAAACACTTCTTGGTTACAGAAGCTTTTCACACGAGGGTAGCATGTTGGAGTGATGGCTCAGTAGTTGTGAGCACACACTCCTCTTGCAAGGTAGGACTTGAGTTGGGCTGCTATACCCAATTATGTAGATACACGTCTATAACTGCAGAAGACCTAATGTCCTCTTCTCCTGTAATGTCTTCTCCACCAGCACCATGCACATTTGCATACACTCCCCCACACACATACATATACACATAAATAAAAGAGAATTAAAAAGTTAGTGTGGCTGGGTATACTGATACATGCTTGTAACACTAGCATTTGGGAGGTAGAAGCAGGTGGATCAGGAGTTTAACACTAGATTTTTTTCTCAAAAATACAGAAAGATGGCTTAGTGGCTCATGTTTGAAATTATCTTGATGATGATCGAGACCAACCCGGACAACAAGAAGTTCAAGACCAGTGTGGACAAAGTAAAGGATTGTCTGACAAAAATAAATAAGTAAATGAAATAATTTAGTGGTAAAAAAGAAATATCAACAAGATAAACATTTATGCTAATTACTGATAATATAGTAATATTATCAGTAATATTATCGGGATTGATGGCACACACAGTGTAATCTGGTCTCTGAGGTATTCCACTTTATAGAAGAGAAAACATGAGGTGGTGACTTACCTGAGGTCACAAAGCTAAGAGCGAGCAGAAGATTTTATCCTTACACTATCTGAATTGTCATCATTTTCATCTCACACACCAGTGATCATTAGAGAACTGAAGCACCACTCTCTGCCTGAGGCGTCTGCACCTCTATCATCCGCTCAAGGCTTTCTCTTTCTCAAGTACAGGGAGAGAAGACTCAACAAATGTCCACTTCCCTGGCTGGTATCTCTAAACGGTTAAAGGGCTGGGGAGTTTCTATAGAACTAGGTCAACCTTATTTTATAAAGCGATTAGACATGTGTAATCCAGCCTTCCTTTACTCCGAGTAGGAGGGAGAGAAGGGAGTGGGGGATGAGCCAATAGGGCAGAGACCTCACCCACTCCACAAGGAGGCAGCTCAGGACAGGATGTATGCACGCACACCACGAACATTTAGCCATTCCAAAAAACAGCCCCTCCCTGCAGGCTTGTTCCCCTTTTCCTGTTAAACTGGGCAGGCCTCAACACACTGAAGTGACTCACTACACAGCCTCATGGAGCTGGAATCGGGTCATTAGCTCACAGGCGAGGAGGCCGGCCACCAGCATGGAAAGCCCTTTCTCCCAGCCGTCACTGAACAGGGTGCTTCTGCCAAAGGTCATTAACCTCCACATGTTATGAGCAAGACTTCCTTTTCAGTCTGCGAAGACCCTAAAAGTCCTCATATCTCAACGAATCCACTCCAATCACCTAGGTACAACAGAAACATAAACCACATGGCAGACCTAGGAAGGACGGAAAATAACAGCTAGGGAGGTTTTTAGATGTGACTATCTCCAACTTCCAAGCTTCAAACCAGAAGAACACACACAAACCCAAACCAGAAGAAACAGGCACAGCATGGCAGCTGTACAAGTCCATGTGCCATTGCCACAGTTTCTCTTCAAGATTCTGAAAATGGCAGGCCTCGTTCAGACTGAATATACAAAAGGAACAGCAAAAACGGGTGTGCCTTCTCCTAACCTACTTTATAAAGCAAACAATCTAGGACAGTAATAAGGAACATGTGAGCACGGAGACTCGGGACGCAGAGGTCCAGATACTCATTTGCTCTTTTCCTCAAACAGAAGGAAACTGTTCTTGGACTTCCACATGTGCTAGCTATGTCTCAACCAACAGGAGGAAAAATTGTCTAAGAAATGGAAGCTTTCTCATGTTACACACACACACACACACACACACACACACACACACACACACACCCCTCTAATCCTAATCTAATCCTCTCCTGGGTGCTGTTCACAAATCAAAGGAGTTTTATTCCACACCAGCTCAGGCAAAAAGCCAGGTTGGTTCTGGCCAAGCACCAAGGAGAGCCACACCATTAGGCCAGTGCTGACATAGAAGCAGAT
The DNA here is from genome assembly GCF_021556685.1 of Rattus norvegicus. Classification (NCBI taxonomy): domain Eukaryota; kingdom Metazoa; phylum Chordata; class Mammalia; order Rodentia; family Muridae; genus Rattus; species Rattus norvegicus. The sequence goes on from NC_141537.1 coordinate 167,229,926, forward strand.
TTTTTTTCTTTTTTCCTTTTTTTTTCTTTGCTAGCAACTCACAGGCTTTAAAAACCAGAAAGTAATTTAACTGAAAATGACTTCATTGAAACGCGAAAACCAAATGTGTGAAAACAGTTTATATAATGGGACAGGAAGGTTCCTCTGCCACTCTTAATGTTGAATTGAGCTCTCATTCTAAAATGAGTTCAGGGCACTACAATCATCGATAGGACTCACACAGTCAATGTACACTGCTAGAATCCCTCTTACCTGGTGTACAAACACATCTTCTTTGGTGTCGTTTCTGTTGGGAGGCAGAAAAAAAAAGAAAAAAGAAAAAAAAAAAACTCACAATTAAAGGGTCTGAGCATTCAGAGAAGCTTAACAGAACAAATGCATTACGAACGAAGATCAAGACCTAAAAAGTAAAACCACCTTTTAAATAGTTTGTCCTTTCAAAACAGAGGCAAAGAATCAATTCCCAGAACGCTCCTCTCCCTCAGAGGCCCCTCCCCTGCTCCACACTGCAATGTGGCGGTCCAAGCCTTGGATTCCACACACACAGGAACACCCGTTTGCTCTCATGTCTTTCTCAATCACATGCTGTGTAATCAGAGCCCTAAATTTTCCTCCCAGCAAAAGCAAGACAGTCAAAAGGACAGGGCACAGCTGTGAACTAGGCTCTCCTTACACTGAAACATAAAACAGCCTTCCCACCACCCCACCCTAACCTCCACCCAACCCAGGCAGATAAGAGACTGAAGGAATTGGTTTTAAAAAGCAAGAAAACAGAAAAACATCAACACCCTGTATCTCCAAGCAGCCTGTGGTTACCTCAATTCCAACATGATCACAAGTCACCATGGTTTAAACCCTACCTTCCCAACAAGACTGGGAGCGGACCAGAGCAGGGCTTACATAGCCCCAGCTCAGTTACTCTCTGGTTTGTGACCTTAAGGAAAGCTGCTTAACCAGGTTCTCTTTTTCTCCATCTGTGAAATCATGGACATGCACTACCTTGCGTTTTTTTTTTTTTTGTTTTTTTTTTTCCATTTCTGACTGTACTTTAATCTCTGTTCTAAATGTTAGACTATATGAATATTCTAGAAATGCCTATTAATATTTAATGACCAACAGCTTATAAATGAAACTATTTACCATGCTTGGGAATCTCAAAATGTATACAATCCATCAGTAAAGTGGAACAATGGATTTGTAACTGCTGTTGTTACAAAGTAGGTACAAGACAAGCAGACACATACCGGTTTATAAATCCATATCCATTTCTGACGTTGAACCATTTGACAGTGCCAAGGACTTTGGTGGCTAAAAAAACGGGATTAAGCAGATATGTTAGCACCTGACCTACAAACAGCTAAAGCTTCTGTCACTGAGGCCCTGATATATCATTACACAAAGCCAAAACACCCTTGAGTAAACCATCAACAGTTTAATTTAAAAAAAAAAAAAGTGGAATTGTGATAAAGATGTGATTATTTCAGGCCTGAGCTTTTCTTTTGTGTAGACTTTTTACCAGGGACTCAAGGGGTGGCCATGTATCTGAACAATTCTGCAGTAATTAAAACTGAGAAAGGTGTTTGAGAAAAGCATGCTGTTAAAGGCTCATTACCAAGGGAGAGGCAGCTGCATATGCCTAGAAATCCAGCACTTTGGAGGTGAAAGCAGGAAGACCAACCATGGGCTAAAGACTATTGTTAAAAACCAAGAAGTTCCAGAAAGTTCCAGCACTGGGACTTGGCTCAGTTGGTAGAGCACTTCGATTTCATTCAAGAGGCAACAGTGTGAGCCTCAGAGAAAAAAAGCAAACCAACAACTAGGAAAAAATGACAGACACACAACACATTCCAGTTATTCACCCAGAAATCTCCCATGTTCGAAGGAAGAGGCAGGGGGAAGAACAGAAGCTGGGTCATCTTATCAATTCTTGGACTTTGAAATAGTGGGCAAACTTTAAAAAGCAACATAGTAGCTCCTTCTTCATAATCAGCCTAAGAAGATATAAAGAAACTGGTGGCCAACTGAGGGCTGGTCAGAAGGCCATAGTAGTAACAGAACTCATGTTGGCTCACCCCAGTTCTGTATTTACCACTGACGCATGGCACCACAGGGCCCGTTCACACCAAGGGGCTTACCTGCTGTCTTCAGCTGCTGAGAAGGGAACCCTGGCATTTGCTACAGTCAATGGCCTACTATCTCCACCCTCTGTCATAGGTAGGATAATTTTTCTACAATGCCTCACTTGAAAATTCATTAAGAAAAAGAATCTAAATGTTGTAGATTCCAAATATGACTGCTGGGATCAATGGTGAATGTCATATTTAGTGTCTCCAGGAAATGGAGAGGTCTAAACCAAGGAAATGCACCAGACGGTCATCAACACTCAGTGAAAGAGAAAACCTGGCAAGGCTACATTTAGAAGGGAGAAGCTCAGGAGTGGACAAGCCAGATCTACAGCCTCTTGTGAGGAGATGCTGTGGTTCTGTGGGGCACAAAGATGGGCTTGCACAAGCCTCTTAGCTTTCTTAGATGGACTGCTCAGCATTTAGCTTAAAGCCAATCTAATGTGAGCTGCAGAGCAAATGAGAAAAAAGAAAAACTCACATTTCGGATGTCAACATAAAGAAGTCAGGTATGGATAAACAGTATGGCCTCTACAACAAGATTCCACATGAGAGGATTTTTGTGTTTCTTTTAAATATTCTGGATAGATACAGATATATACCGATACACACACGGAGGTTGTGAAAGAAACTGATAAAAACACTAAGCCCAGTGTGGTGCACCTGTAATCCTGCCCCTTGGGAGATGAGGGCAGGATAACAAGGAGTTAAAGGTTATCATCTGCTACAAAGTGAGTGAGTGTAGGCCAGCCTAGGTTTCTTCATGAGGCCAATCTCAAAAAAATAAAAGTGCAAAACCAAAAACAGATACACAAAGCGAGGGAAATGCAATGCTAACAGCAGAAGGGGGAAGATGGGAAAGATTCTCAAGTCTGTTTTCACCATTGGTGTTTCTTTACTTCTCAAAGTTATTTTTTTTTAAAATACAAATTGTACAAATATTTCCATGAGCTTCATATAACCAAACAAATCCATTCACATTTTTAATACTATATTCAAGTACACAGCAAGGGGTTAGTTGGTAGAATAAGCCTATTCAGTTCTTTTTACGTGGAAAAACTTGTTTTCCCTGAAGGACCACATGGTATAAACCAAAGGCCCCTTTGCAAAGACCAGAGTGAGAGCGTCCAAGATATCCATTTCAGTCAGTACTAAGTCCAGAACATTTTGGGTATCCATGTGTCTGCTTGGCACAGGAGATGGCAGACCACAGAGGACAAAGACAAACAGTGCCGAAAGTGTCAGGTGGAGGCTTGCCCTTAATTTTGAGAGTCTGGACTTTTGAGTGGCAGGATGAAAGACAACAGATTCAACACCAGGCATCTGGCAGAAACAGAACTAAACTGCTGGAGACTGAGGAAATTAACCTTCGTTTACAACCCCCACGCCCCCATCTACAAAGATATTATCAACTTTTCTTATCTCGAAATTCAAGGATCAAGTAAAAACCTGTAGGATTCCATCTGCCCCGGGTAAGGTATCATTAAGAACCTGCTTCTGCTAGCAACACAGGGTTCTATCTTCCATTTTGTGTGGAAGTTGTCCAAGGAGCATCTGGTGGAAAGTGCCACAATGCAACACCCACAAGACCTTTAAGGAACTTTTTCGTGTGGGTGAGGAAAAAAAATTGGGAGGAACTGAGTTTTTAAAGCCTTAGGAAAACAAAAACCAAAGGATTGTCGGGGGTGGGGAACACTGAAGGTGTTCTATTTTTTTTCCACAATACTCCTTCAGCTTTCATGCTAAATGGGGAGGAAGCTCAGAGAGCAGGCGAGCCCAATCGGCCCCACCCAGAAACAGTGAACATTTCAGAAGCATCCTACACCATCTGTTAACTTTCCTGTTTCGGATAGCGAACCACATGCGCACGCACACACCCTCCGGGGAGCTTATCCACCACCCACCTGCTAGGCCAGCCTGTGGAAGGCCTCACACCGGGCGTTCCTTAAGGAAGATGAGGACACTCAAATATGTGACAAAATACAACAGCCACCGTTGCAAACCCTCGATCCCCCAATATCTCCAGTCCCCACCTTCCCGTTTCCCTTCCAGTTACAAGTCGTATGGTAACCATGTTTTGGACACTCGTCCTACTCCCGACTAAGTTTTTCCCAGCCCTGTACGTGTGTTCCCACGGTGCGGGAGAGGAAAATGTGCAGCAATTGGTGGATACTGGAAGGCTCTTTGCATCTGTGGACACAAGGGGAGGAGGGTGCCCGCCCCAAGTTTCTCCGGGCGTTGCAACATCTCTGTGCCGGCATATGGCCCGCAGGAGCATGGCGGCTGTCCCAAGCCCACGAGGGAAGGGCGTCGGGGACAGACACCTGACACTACCAGGCCAAGGGGGGAAAAATACACCACACAATAAAGTCTTCCCAAACCACCCCTCCTGTCCCTCTCCGGAGTCCCATCCTCCCCGCGAGGAAACGTGCGGCTTTCCCGACCCACAGCAAAGGCTCCCCAGACCTGGCCCACGTGTCCCAGCCCGCCCTGCATCCACGTCCATCCTCGCCCGCCGTCTCTCCCGGGCTGCAGCCAGGGACTCACCGAGAACTTTCTTCTCCGCGTCCTCGCTTCCCGCGGGGGCTGATGAGGCCGGGGCGGGCCCGGGGGCTGCGTCTCCGCCGGGGCTCCCCGCGAGCAGCGCGGCGGGCGCCGGGGCCTGGGGCGCGCCGCTGGCCGCCGGGCTCTTAGGCGCGGGGTCCGGGGGCGCCGCGGCGGGCGCGTCGGCCGCGGCCTGCGGGAGCGTGGTGCCGCCGGTGGTGGCCTCGCCCGCCTCGCTCATGCCGCCTCTCCGCTCTCTCCGGGCACCTCGGTGGCGGTTGGCGGCGGTTAGCGCGGTGGCGGTCGCGGCGGCCGGCTCGCTCTCGGGGAGGCCGGTGCGGATCGCGCGGCGCGGCGGCGGGCGGCGGCTCGAGGGCGGGGGACGCGCGCGCTCGCGGTCTCGCTGGGTCTCCCGGCCCCGAAGATGGCCCCGCGCAAGTGCTCGCGGGCGGCGGGCGGGCCGGCGGGCGCGGGGCGGGGAGAGAGGGTGGGGAAAGCCGCCCCGGCTGCTCATTAGCATTTAAAGGCGCCTGCGCTACTCCTTAGGGCTCTCGGAGCTGGTGGGTCCCGGGTTGTGGGCACCGTGGAGAGGTTGACGCGGAGCAGAGGAGATATCCCCTCCCCAAGACATCTTCCACTTGAGTTTGCTTCTTGAGGGGTGGAATGGGCAGCCACGCGGCCCCTTAAAACAAAACCAAAAACCCTCTTTTACATTTGCGCATCCAGAAAACACCAGAAAGTATTCTGGGTGCTAAGATTAGGAACTGGAATAACCTGGGAACTGAAGTTGGCTGGCAGGGGTAATACTAGTACTTTAGAGACTGAGACTGGAATGTCACTGTGAGTAGTGGCCTAGCTTGGGCTACTGAGACTGCCTCAACTTTACTCCTCCTTCCTGGTAGTAACACAGAAACAAGCAAAGGGTTGGAGATGTAGCTTAGGGGATCCAGTGCTTGCCTAGCAGGCACAGTGCCCTGAGTCTAGGGCATGGATCAGTTCAAGGTCATCATGGGCCAAAGAAATTTGCAGGCTGCAAGAGATTCTCTCCAAACAGCTGCGTGCGCTCAGGGAAACACTGCCCTCACCCCTGCCCCCAACAAGACAAAACAAAAACTCTTATAAAAATCAAAAGGCCCCATTTAGCGATTCCACAAGTGAGAAAATTAAAATCTAGACCTTCCAGAATTTCTGCAAATGCAGGATTTACACCAGTTAGAAGCAACCAATAATAAGCTGTTAATATGTATTTAATAACCTACGTTGAAAGAGTGGAATAAATCCACATTATACCTTTTGCTACAATTGGCTATAATTAACTCTAAACTGGGGGAAAGCTTGAGCAACTGAGAGTAGGACCTGCACGATGTCTCAGCAGGTAAAGGCTTGTCTCGGAGCCTGACCACCTGAGTTTCATCCCTGGACCTACCAGATGGAGGAAGATAATCGACTCCCTCAAGTTGTCCTGACCTCCATACATGGGTCATGGCAACAGCATTTGGCACCACCACCTGTGGCGGTGTTAGTCCTGACTGTCTTTGAACCCCCTGTGCAGGCCAGCCTAACCTCTTAGAGATCCTCCTACCTCTCTGCGCTCCTCTGTCCTCCTCCACTAGTACTGCGATTAAACTTGTATGCTGCTCTGCCCAGCTTAAAAAACGTTTTTAAGAAAAAAAAAGAAGAAGAAGAAGAAGAAGAAGAAGAGGAGGAGGAGGAGGAGGAGGAGGAGGAGGAGGAGTCCTGGTCTCTAGGACGAGACATACAAGACACACATCACCCTAAACACCCTTTACAGAGTGAAGTTTAACTCTTGCCAAAGAATTGAGACCCGTACCAAAGACTATCTGGAATATAGGGTCATTTCGCCCTTAGGGCTCAAAGTAGTGCCTCTCTTTAGTAACCAAATTAATATAGGCCAGCTACTAAGTGTCCCAGAGTCCTTTATGAAAGTTTCCCAAAGGTGCTGTGACAAGAGGCTAAGTTATACATGGTTTCAGTGTCAGGTGCAATGAAAGTTTTCTTTTAAAATTCCCTTTCACCCCCCCCCATCGTAAATGCTGATCAACCATCTGACATCTGACATTAAGATATTAAGATGGCGCTCTCAAGTTGCAACTCAGATTTTTGCATTTCTACTGGTTAGCACAATGCCAAGCCTACAACTTGTACATAGTAAATGTTTGCAAAGTGAAAACCACAAAGCCTAGGTTATTCCAAAGCCAAGTATATATCAATACAATCGCTATCAATATAGTACATCCATGACAAATAAAATAAAAAAAAAAATTGTTGGGCAGGTGAGATGGCTTAACAGGTAAAGGTACTTGTTGCTCCCTGGCTGATGACCTGAGTTCAACTCTCAGAAACCACTAGGTGGCAGGAAGAATGGACTGCAGAATGCTGTCTGTCCTCTGACTTCCACACCTGTGCTGTGGCAAACATGTCACCTACACCTAGAGACATACACACACACACACAGACACACACGTGCGTGCGCGCACACACACTGTACATACACACACACACACAAACATATACACGCTAAAAGTAATGAAAATGTTAAAAAGTAAATAAATGTAAATTTTGTAATCCCAATACTTGGGAGATTTGAAGGAAGATCATAAATTCAAGGCCAGCCTGAGCTACATAACTAAACCCCATCCCCTCCCTGCCAAAAAAGAGACCAAAATCAATAATCCTTAATTTTTTTAAAATATTAATTATAAGTTCTCAGTTTTTAAATAGTATCACTACATGTTCCATATTTAAATCAAATGAAAATATGAGTAACATTTAAGAATATGTAGTTTTTGAAACATAGGTGTTGCTTGGGAAAGCACTGTGCTTATGGTTTTATAGTTCAATCCCTGAGGCAGACATGGTGGAAGGAGAGAGTGAACCCACACTGATTATCCTCTGACTTCCCTCAACACTTCAGCCTGTGCCCTCTCCTCAAAGAGGTAAATAAGTTTATTGTAATTATAATTCTGTACCAAAACCGTCACCTACACCTCACAGCTCCGGTATTTGAGTACTTGGTCCCCAGCTGGTGGTGTTGTTTGGAGAGCCTTAGGTGGGACTTTGTTGAAGGAAGTGTGTCACTGAAGGTGAGCTTTGAGGTTTAAGAGCCCTTGGCCATTCCCACTTGCCTTTTGAGACACGAGCTCTCAGCTGTTCCTGCCACTATCTGCTGCATGTTGCCACGATTCCCCGCCACGATAGACTCTTATCCCTCTGGGACCAAAAGCCATAGTGTTTTATTATAGCAATAGAAAACTAACTTATATAAGTTCTGAGACAGAATTTGGTAAGATCATTTTAGAAACTCACTAAAAGTCCTTGAAGGGCAATAGCTCTGAAGTTTATTACCTTCCTGGAACCACACCTGCACCAGCTCTCTCCATGTTGGCAGCTTCTCCAGAAGTTTTTCTGCAAGTATCTTGAAGCCTGTACTTTGCCTAGGCATCTTTCTTTAACTGGCTTTGGTGAACCAGGGCTTCATTTTCTTTTGCTTTTTAAGGTTCTTGCTGACAGATTCCCAGCTAGCAGTATGTAATAGAGAAAGAGATGCTAGGAAGTATAGTTTCTGGCTTTGAAGAGGCTCAGGATGAGGCTGAGTTGACACAAGACTATCCAACAAATCACCCCAAGGAAGAAACTAATCAGTTCTAATTGACTATGGTGATTCCATATGTACTTAAAGAAGCAGCAATACACCCAAGTAACTAAAACAGGGAACTAGTCATGTAAACCTGACATGGTAAAACCACACAGAAGGGAAGCAGGTTTACATCTTAAGGTATACACAGACAGTAAACATTTGCAAAGTATCCCTAGCAGTGTTGGGAGGAGGTAAGACCTGATTGTCCCATTCCGTCATTCTCATTTGTTAACATCGCTCTCAGAATAGCTATTGATTGGCCCCATTAGATGCTAAAGACATTACCTAAGAGGATAGCCAGATAAGGATAGCCCAGACATTTAGGGAGATTGTAATTCAGATCAGCACTGCCCCAACTGTAGTGTAATGGGAGCCAAGAATGTGATATATATACCATGTATATCATGAATGTATACCATGTATATATGTGTGCATGTATGTGTGTCTTAGTCACTATTCAATTGCTGTGAAGAGACACTATGACCAAGGCGACTGTTATAAAAGAAAACATTTAACTGGAGACTTGCTTACAGTTTCAGAGGTTTAGTCCACTATTAGTACGCAGGCAGGCGCTAGAGCAGTATCTAAGAACTGTGTCCTGATCCACAGGCAGAGAAAGAGACAGGGTCTGGCATGGCTTTTGAAACCTCAAAGCCCATCCCCGGTGACACACTTTTTTCCAACAAAGCAACATCTCCTAATCCTTTCAGTTTCCGTGGTGACTAAGCACTTAAATATATAAGCCTATAGAGGCCACTTTTATTCAAACCACCACAGTGTGCATTTAAATCCCACATTTTGTTATATTTGGGGGTGACAGGATTTTATTCTATACCCTAAGCTAGAATAGCTCACTATGTAGCCAGGCTAACCTCAAACTTAGACTCATAATGATCCTCCTGCCTCAGCCTCCAAAGTGCTAAAATGACAGCCTGAGCCACCACACCCTGCTTTAAGTTTTGTAAGTCACTAGAATAAAAGAGGGAAATCTTTGAGGATTCTGTACCTACAGTTGGACATGTATTAGTTTCTGGGACTCTTCTGCGAAACCCACATCCATGCTCTTGTTTATTACCTCGTTCTGAATTCTTCTCTTTGCCTGAACCCTTGTGATTAAGCCTATAAAATAGTTTAAAAAAAAACCCTGAATTCTGCTTTAAGAAAGAATAAAAATAAAAATAGGAGGACTGGAAAGATGGCTGAGCAGGTAAAGGTATCTTCCACTAAGCATTTGGAGAAAGAGTCTGAGTCTCCCTCTCAACCTGGTGCCCTTTCCCCCAGTTGCAGAGAACCTGCACACATTCTGCTAGCTACAGAGCCCTGAGACTTCCTGGCTACTGAAGAAGGGCAGATCATTGCAATTAGAACCTCTGGCGGGGAAACCAAACAGCTGCATGCTATTTTCCCTTAGAGCATCTTGGAACACTGAAACTAGGAATAAAATATATCTCTTTCCGTACAAAGCTCTCTTCTGCCTTTTCATACATATTTCTCCCTTCCTTCCTTCCTCTTTTAAAAAAGTTACTTACATCTGCGTTGCTTATTGTTTAATTGTCTTCATTACTTCATGAATTCATACTTCATACCCTCACATTCCTATTTTTTTGGAATTAAATATCATGAAAACTTTATGGTACACCTAACATCAACTTTTGTCTAGAACATGTAGTGTCTGAAATTTTTAGTACAGATGATAATTCTGGGAAACACACTCTCACAGAAGAATAATAACACACACCTTCTTCTTTTTCTGGTACTCTTCTGAGAAACCCAGATCTTTGCTCTAGGTTGTTATTTGAATACTTCTCTTTGCCTTAACCTTTGTCATTAAGCCTATAAAAATATACTTATTAGCTCCCGTTTCTGATTTAAGAAAGAATAAAAATAAACATAAGAGGGTGGAAAAGCAAGTAAAGTGTAAACCCCTCTGTTTAAGATGGTAAATTCAGGGTCATAATCAATTAAACAGTCACTTTAAGACCAGCCTGGGCCACATGAGACCCTGTCTCAAAAAAAGACAAGAAAAAGGGAAAAAAAATCTCTAATGAGTGTTCCTCTGCCCTGACTCTCTTCAGCCTGTTTATTTACTTACTGAAGTAGTCTGTTAGTGATTACCCTTACAGACAGCTGCTTAATTGTTTTTTTTTTTCTTTTTCTCCCTCCTCTTCCTCCTGCTCTTCCTCCTTGAAAGTTTCAGGCTATAGCTCAATCTAGCCTAGAGCTCACTGTGTTTCTAAGGTTGACCATCAACATTCTGTAATCCTCAGTTTCCCAAGTGCTGAAGCTGAAGATACGAGTCACCAATAAAATCCCATGCCCTCCCTTTCTGATTCTTATGGTACTGAGGAATGAATCTAGGATTCGGTGGATACAAGCGATCACTGTAGCATTGAGCTGGCGCTGAGGTTCCACTTACACCCCATCATTGTTCTGTTCAGCTTCCATATCAGGTACTTAACTCTTCCCAACACATTTTTTTAATTTAATTTTTTTGAGAATTTTATACTTGTACACAATGTATTTAGACCACATTCCCCCTCCTTCTTCTGATATAGATGCACCAACCCCACTTCTTCCTCTCAACTCTGTTCTTTTTCCTCCTCCTTCTCCTTCCCTTTGTCTTTCTCCTTCTCTTCCTCCTCTTCCTCCTTTGTCTTTCTATTCCACGGAGTCCAACTAGAGCTGTTTGTTTGTAGGTGGGTGTGTAGAGCCATCCACGGGAACCTGGCCAACCTAAGAGGAACCACACCCAGTGAAGAAAACTGACACTCCCTCCGCCAGCAGTCATCAGCTGCCAATAGCTATCAGCTAAGGGTGAGGCCACCTGAGTAAGTCCTTTTCCCATCCCTGCTGGAATGTTGACAGACTGGCTCGATGTTGTACAGACAGCCACAGCTGCTGCTTCGAGTTCATGAATGTAATGGTCCCATCCTGTCCAGGATGCGGCACTGTTCCATGCACTCTTCCTTGACTCCCTGCTTCCGACAATTCCCACCAGTACCTCTTTCATCTTTGATATTCTCTGAACCTTGAAGGGAGAAGATACAGAGAGCTCCGTTTGGGGTCCAGCATTTGATAGTCACTAATTGCCTGCACTTTGACACATTGTGAATCTCTCTTGTCACCTTGCACCTGCTGCACTAAGAAACTTCTCTGATGATGAGTAAGAGCTACACTAATCTAAAAGTATAAAGATAAGTATTTAGAAGGGAGTTTGATGCTCTGTCCATTTAGCACAATAAGAGTGACAATTTCTTCCCTAGGGCACATGGTCTTCTTAGCTGTGGGCTTGTGGGCAAATTTATAGTACCAGGCTTGAGTTCCCTCCTGTAAAGCAGGTTTTAAACCCAGTCAGAAAGCTATTTGTTACCACCATGATATTCATGCCTCTAGCTACTATTGTATCAATAGCACTGGGTACTATTGTAGCTAGATACTATTGTATCAATGGGTATACTTTGCCAGGTTGATCAGTGACTATAGCTAGTAGAGTTCACAGTGAGGTGGGGAGTGGTGGAAGTGTTAAAATCGTGATGCATTTTCTTCCTAAAAGCCTACAAAACACCTTCTAGCACTATGAAACCTTGGTAGGTAGGTCAGTACCATGATGACTTATCATGCCTGTGACCAAAGTTTGTGGTGTCTTCTGCAATTTGGTTTTACCATCAAGTTCTGGTAGGCAATCCAAACCAACAGAGATAGCCTGTATTACTTGGGGTGGGTGGGGTTCTTTGAGATACTCTTGACCAACACTTGAAGGAAGCTATTCTATACCTGATAGTTTTTGTTTGATAATGTATGCCTTCTGAGAGAAGCCTCATCACCCTATGTAGGTAGTCCAGGTAAACACCTGGAAATTGAGGAAATTTGGGGGATATTGGCTTCTCATAGAATTGCTATAGCAAAAAAATTAGTTCAAACACCATCTTGGTGTCCATAAGATAGTTATAACGTTGAAATGGAAATAAATATATACATAAAAATTTACCATAAGATAACAGTCTTTGTCAGTTTATATACTTTGACAGTAAGGACTAAATATAGATAAGGAGAGGTGGAGTCAGACACCATGACTGCTGACTGTAATTCTGGCAATTGGCAGACAGAGAACCAGAAGTATGGTCACAAGTGTGAGGCCAGCCTGATCTACAGAGCAAGTTCTGAACCAGCCAGGACTATATAATAATACCTTGTCTCGAATTAAAAAATAAAGAAAAAGTAATCTTGACCCCTTTCAAGGGTAGGGATCTCCAGAAATCTCACTACACCATTAACAGATACTTGCAGTTTCTTCTATCTGCTCTGGTCTCTCTTGCAGCCTTCAATACTAGCCGTTTCCAAGATAGGTCAGGAGTCGGGGTCAGATCCCTAGTGCCTAAGGAAAAATAAGATGGTGGGTATGGGGGTAGGAGGTATTAACTCAGTCAGTAAAGTGCTGGTCCACAACCATGAGGGTCTGAGATTGGAACCCTAGCACCCAAACAGAAGGTGGGCATGAAGTGTGTCTGTGAGCCGGTGCTGAGGGAGACAGATCTCTGAAAGTCTGGCCATGGTGTCTCTGAAAATCAGGCAGAGAGCAATTTAGGATACCCAATACAAATTCTGGCCTGCAAATACTCTCTCTCTCTCTCTCTCTCTCTCTCTCTCTCTCTCTCTCTCCATAAAAGTCATTCATCATTTTTTTTTTAAGATCTGGGAAGATGTCTCAGTTGGCAAGAGAACTTGCCACGAAGGATCCATGTGGTGGAAGGAAACCACCAACTCCTGTGCGTTGCCCTTTATCCTCTATCCTCCATCTGTGTCCACATACATTCCACATACACACCTTCGAACAATAGAAGAAAACTAATCTGAAACTTGCTTCAAGAGTGGCAAATTAAGAATAAAAATATCAAACATGGAGGCTCCAGTTCAATTAAATTGATTTATCAAAACAAAAACATTAGAATCAAGTAACCACATTACTTTGCCTTGGGGGATGATGTGTTGAGTGACTGCTACTATCTTTTCCCGTTCTAGAAAACAAGAAATCCCAAATACCTGTAAATCAGAAGGTGGAGGGTAGTTACGCCCTTGTTACATATCAGGTTCTGACTCCCATTCGCAACTGTTTTGATGTCGTGAGCCTGAGTCACATTCAGAATTTCTAACCTAAACCACATGTGAGCATACACCCATAATCCCCAAACTTGAGAAACTGAGGCCTAGAGGATCAAGAGTTTGAGGCTAGCGTAGATGGCATAGTGAGGCCCTCTTCACTGAAACTAGGGAAGATTCTCATAACTTACTCCCATGAAGTGAACGATTCCCCTAATACTAAAGTGATATTTAAAGGGCACTATTAAGCAAATAAAGCCCTAATAAAACAAAATAATGTACGAATGCTCACTAGCTATTTAATTATGATATGAGAAAAGGAATAACGCAAATTATACCAAGAAAGTTATCAGCTTAGTAGTGTCAAAATGTGTGAGGAGCACTTGTCACCAAGCCAGAGATCAATCCCTGGGACCCATGGTGGAAATGAGGAACCAATTCCTGAAGCTTGCCATCTAATAGCCACACATACACAAGCACACACCTACAAACACATGCACATCGTACACGTGTGCACACAATATCAATTAGTAAAATTAAACACTTTTCAAACATTTCATTTATTATCTCTCTCTCTTTCTGTGTGTGTGTGTGTGTGTGTGTGTGTGTGTGTGTGTGTGTGTGTACACACATACTTGCTGAAGAGGCATGTGTCTGCCATGGTATGATGTGGTAGTCAGAGGACAGCCTACGAGAGTCTGTTAGAAAACAGACCACATTGATTACAGGTACTTATTAGGCTTTGTAGTAAGTACCTTTGCCCACTGAACCATCTTGCCAGTTCTAACCTAAAACTTTATTTACTAATTATGAAAGGGGAGAAGCTCAATACAAGGACATTAAGGAGTGATTATGGGTATTCCCATAATCGTCAAGGACAAGGCTTGGTTGGTGGTTAGATACAGTCTTGACTGTCTGTGAGACAGCCATGGGATAGGTTTCATGGCTATTCTGTTACCCAGATTCATCAGACAAAGTCGACTTTGGAGCATTATCTACACTCTCTTCATCAGTCAACTCTCTGTGGCTTAGTAAATAACTTTCATGAACAGTGCTCAGCAGGTGTAGCTGGGCACACCTTCGTCTTAGTGTCTGATGATCTCAATGAGTTCTTGTCCCTCAAGATTATTTGGCAGTCTCTTGGTCTCTGTGATGGCCAAGATTATTAAGCAAGCTTCACGAGCCTACAGAAATAGGCCATGATGCTATGTGAAATAGAAGACTGTCAAGAAAATACTGGATTGGGATTCCTGATGTCCTTGGTCCCAGCTCATCCTTATCCTCCTAAGAAAGTAGAAAAGAACAGATGCGAGTACCTCCTAGAGACTTGATCCTTTCAACTGATCCTGTGTGTGTGGGGAGGGTGCTGAGGGGGTTACTGTGTGAACACAGGCTGACCTACAACTCACTATACAGCCCAGGGTGACCTCACCCTTACAGTGATCCCTCTGCCTCCACCTTCCCTGCATTTATATGAGTTATTGTGCTTACTTCAGCTCAGTTTGGATCGATCAAATTTTGGGGTTTGCCTTTTCTGTGGTTTATGAGGACTTCCATATTAGTAGGAGGTACTATTATTTTGCTGGTGTCTTCCTGGATATGACAAAGGGGCCTTATGTTTATTATTTCTAATCCTTCCAGCAGATTTTCAAAACCTAAATTCAGACTGTTTGCATGACACTGGTGTAGGTTCGGAAGTCATTGACCTTGGACTCAAACTCAGGTTGGTTAAAGCTAGGGTTGTTGTTGTTGTTTTATTTTCTCCAAGTAGATGATACGATTCCAGCAGCTCCAGAAAGCCCAGTGATTCAATATTCATCAAGAACACTTGCTTAGAACTGACAGATGATACAAGTTGTAGATGTTTGGAAATGACTTCAGTCTGTGGCTACCTTCAGTTTCCCACCTTCTTCCACTTTTATCAGCCTCTCAGACTCAGGTACATGGAAGCTAAGAGGAGGAGAGAGGATATATTTAATGAGATAAATGGCAAGGCTGTGGGTGCTTTACTCTCTGTTTGTTTTTGTCTTTTCTTCTTGAGACAGGGTCTCACTATATAGCCTTGACTAGCCTGGAGTCCCAGATAGACTGACCAAAGCACACAGAGATCAGCCTGCCTCTGCCTCCAGAATACTTAAATTAAAGGCATGTGCCACCACAGCAAGCTCAGCTAATCTGTCTCTTATAAGCTGATTTTTGTATTCTATTATATGCTAGAGTCAGCCTCAACTCTAGCTTCTGCTAAGCAGTTCCAAGTCCATCTACATTTCTAAATTTCATTTGTGTAAATTCAATTGTCTTTTATTTATGTTGCAGTAGAAAAACCCAAGAGAATTCTAACTGGATCTGTTTCTAAGGTCTTTTTTTTTTTTTTTTTTTTTTTAATTCCGAAAGGAAAGCTGTGAATTTGGCAGTTAGTAGCTGGCAGGCTGAACACACAATCTGTCTTAAGATTAAGAAGAAATGTTGACTTTGTGAAAATGCAAGCCCACTAAGGAAACAATACTTGGGAGTTTGGAGTAGAGGAGAGAAGTGACTTTGAGAAGAGACGTGAAGACAAGGTCCAAGGCAAGGAGGTTTTGAAGATAGGAAAGGAACCATCAGCTACTATGGGTAACTGGGACTCTTGTCTATTCCTTTTGTCCCTCTTGGAACGATTGTGAGGTGCAGAGATTTCATGCTGGTGGATTTGGATGGCACGCTGTCTTTGGGGAAATGTGGGTTGATCACTGTAGTACAGAACTATAGAACCACTGAGCTTGGGCACTGGTGTAAAGTGGGCAGTGTACATGTGAACAGGGGTCACAGATGGATGGACTTGTAAGAGTTACAGGTCGGATATGGGTGGAGAGCCTAGGCAGAGCTGTGCTACATCTTATTACCGTGATGAGATGGATTTCCAGCGTAAGGCAAATCTGAAGTTAACAACAATAAGGCAAGCTCCATAGGATGTGCTTCATGCCTATAAATCTGAGTGCTTGAGAAGTGGAGTCAGAGAACACAAAAGATCAAGAGTTCCAATGTAGCCCTCAGCAGAATAGTGAACTTGAGGACAACCAAGGCTGAATAAGGCCCTGTCTCCAACGTAGCCCTCAGCAGAATAGTGAACTTGAGGACAACCAAGGCTGAATAAGGCCCTGTCTCAAAAACAAAAAAGGACTAGAGGAAGAAAAAAGAGGAAGGGAGGAAGGGAGAGAGGGAAGGAAGGAAGGGAGAAAGGAAAGAAGGAAGAAGGAAGGAGGAAGGAAGGAAGAAAGGAGGAAGAATGGAAGGAAGAGGAACAGAAAAAAAGGAGAGAAGAGAATAATGTAGCTGGGCTTGAAAATTCAAATCTGTAATCTTTGATACTTTACAATCTGGGACAGGATGATCAAAGCAAGTCACAGATTCAGTACAAGCCCAATTAAAACCCCAGTGTCACTCTTAACAGTAAAGAATGAAACAAAACAACCTTAAAATTCATTCGAAAGCACAAAAAATTTCCGGATAGCCAGGACAATCTTTAATGTGCTGCAAGGTTAGGGGTTGGGAGTTGGTAGGGTTGAGGGAGGTTGGTAATTTACTATGCCTGACTTCAAGCTACACTAAAGATACAAGTTTCCATAAATGGCACTGAGGAAACTGGATGTCTACATGTAGAAGGATGAAACTAGAGCCTTATCTCTCATCTTCCGCAAAACTCAACTACAAATATATCAAATTCCTAACATGAAACCTGAACTTTCTAAGGTAAAAGGAAGAGAGTACTGTATGAGGGGTTGGCAAAGGTCAGAACTTTCTAAATGGGATTTCTATTGCCCCAATATGACTAACAATTGACAGCTGGATCTCATCAAATTAAAAATTTTCTGCATAACAAAAGAATCTATCAATTGAATGAAGGGGAAGACAACAAAATGAGGAAACAAATAGTTTACCACCTGTAAATGTGATAGATGATTGCATATGCAAAGTACTCAAAAAAAAAAAACCCTCAAGAAACCAAATAACTCAATTTAAAAAAAGGGGGGGGGGGAGGGGTACAGAAGTGGACAGAGAAGTACAAATGGCTAATAACCATCTTTAAAAGTGCTCAACATCTTTAGCCATGGGGAAATATATATTAGTACTACTTTGAGATTCCATCTCAGCCCAGTAAGAATGGCTATTGTCCCCCCTCCCCAAAACACAATTAACAAATGATGATGGGGACATGGAAAAGGAAACTTTCGGTGTGGTTGGAAACTGGCGTAGTCACTGTGGAAGCCCAAATGGAGGTTTCTCAAAAAGCTAAAAATAGAACTCCCACATGACCGAGCTATATCTAGGCATATACCCAAATGACTCCACATTCTACTACAGAGACACTTGTAAAAATAGCTTTTATTCGCCTGATGTAATGGTTGTCTTGGAAGCTTACTGCTTCTGTCTGCTAACCTAGGCTTGCTTAGTCCTGGAATATTCTAGTCTCCTTACAATCTTAAGTAGGCCTTGAATATTTTCATCCTCTAGGGCTCACTGCTGAATAAGCTCACTCTTCCTAGATCTCTGGCTGGCTGGTTCAACTCATCTGTTCTGACTAAAATTCCTCTCCAAACTGACTGATTCAATCTGGCTTCCCCTGAATTGCTCTGCTTGTCCTCAAACTAACTCTGCCAATCTGTTCTAATCTGACTTCTGCTCACTTCTCTAGTTCATTCTGTCTTCATCTATGTCTATCTTGTTCTATCTGCAACCTGTTTCAGTACAACTATCCCAATAAACTCTCTCTCTCTCTCTCTCTCTCTCTCTCTCTCTCTCTCTCTCTCTCTCTGCACTACTTTCTTAAGTAGCCTTCCTTTCCTCTCTCTTCTTGGTTGGTCATATCTTATCCTGTTAAATCTTTCTCTGATTGGTCTCTTCAGCTGCCACTCAATTAGACACCAATTTTAAATCTGGGTGCATCCTTCTACAAACTAACTTTACCTTCATTGTTTGGGAGTAAAAGTGTGCAGTAAAGACATGTCTGTATTCCAGCGAGAGAAATTAGGTGTGTGCTAAGGACTGAGCAACACCCTAAGGCAACCTCAGAATTCACAGTGTGATCAAATATCCTGCAACAGACACTCACACATTGCAGCTCTATTCACAATAGCTAAGGAATGCAGTCAGCCTAGATGTGCACCCATAATGTAGATGGGGTAGGTATACCCAACAGAATTCTCATTAGTGATGAAAAAAAGGGAAGTTTGCCATGTGGAGAAAAGCAATGGAAAACATTATACTGAGTGGGGATTACCACAACCCAGAAAGACTAATGTCATTATGTTTTTTTTTTTTCCTCATGTGTGGATCCTAGCTTCAAAGTTTTAAATTTCTGTGTTGGAGTGAGTATCTGTAAAAGCTAGGAAGCAAGAAAGGTGTCAGAAGAAACTGTAAGTGTGTGTGGGGGTGTGTGTGGGTGGAATGTGTTGGCAGGAGGACTAGTACAGCATGTGGTACATGTGGTACAGTAGAGAAGAGGATTATTAGGACTGGAAAGGTTAAAATGGGGATAGCTGGCTGAGGAGGTAGTGGGGACTGGGAGAAAGTAACCACAATTTAGAATACAGGCAAACTAAATATAGAAACCTATTATTTTGGAAGCTCAATAAAAGACATAATTATTATAAAGTCTGACTACAGTTACCCCATATCAATGAAGAATGCTGTTCTCAGAATCCACGAGTCTTTATCAAAAGTTCCAGTGCCAGGTGTGGGATATTTCCCCATGAGATATTGGCTAGGGAGCCTCAAGAGGATCTCAAAACAATGGAGGCTTTTGTCTTTGCTCTTGGCCACCCTGGAGAACTAGATAGTAAGACCCTATGACTAAGACACCACATAGTTGGGACAAAGCACTTATGTAAATCAAACTGGAACTGAGCTGGAAGCTTCCTCCCCACTCTGCATCATGGTACCAGCAGGTGACATGCAGACTGCCAGGGGTTGGGGGAGGGGACAAAAGGCATCATTGGTCTTACCCAGTTATCACTGCTGCAGAACTGTAAGACCTTCATGGCCGCCAGACAGTGTTCCTAGTGGTGTAATCGGGGCATGATTAATAATCAGCATAGGAAGGAATCCCCATTTAGTTGTAAACTTAAGGGAAATCATGTGACTCCATAGCTCACAGGCTCTAGAGGAAGACCATAATATTGATGCTATGCTGGATGGAAACACGCCTAAGTGCCTTCTAAATCCATGTACGCCCTTAGACTGGTGCTACTCTTGGCCTTGGCTGAATGGTTTTGGTTACTATAGAGACTCATAACTGGACAAAGTGCTGAGACCAAGTAACTGTTGAGTGTTTGGCCTTAAATGGGACATCTTCTTCTCCAGGCTCAGGGAACATCACCAAAAAGGGGGCAGAAAGATTGAAGAGCTGGACGATGGCCACCTGCACAGAACATGCACACACAAAATAAGATATGAAAGTTGGAGGGGGCTACTTGGGAAGAAAAGGGGTTAAGAGGAGTAAGAGGACAAGAATGTGTGGTGGGGATGAATATGTTCTCAATACATTGCATGGATGTGTGCAACTGTCAAAATTAAATTGGAAAAAGTTAAAAGAAGAAAGTTGAAGGCTTGCCTGGACTACAGAGTGAGCTTAGGCTATCCCTGGCAACTTAGCAAGACCCTGTCTCAAAATAAAAACGTTGAAAAAAATATTGAGGGCTGGAGAGATGGCTCAGCGGTTAAGAGCACCCGACTGCTCTTCCAGAGGTCATGAGTTCAATTCCCAGCAACCACATGGTGGCTCACAACCATCTGTAAAGAGATCTGATGCCCTCTTCTGGTGTATCTGAAGACAGCTACAGTGTACTTATATATAATAAATAAATAAATCTTTAAAAAAAAAAAAATTGAAAGGATGGGGTATGTGGCTCAGTGTCAGAGTGAGTGCTTGCCTACCATGCAGGAGGAAGCATTTCTAAGAAACAAAAGGAAGGGAACAACCTGAGTTGGGATATTTACTGTCCAAAGACCTCTTCCCTAGGTTTGTGGGTCATGGGTCATTTTACAGAAGGCAGCAGATCTTGTCTAGTGGCTGCCCTTATAGTAATTTCCCTTAATCTGGGATCTGGTAACTCTGTCTTCTTACTCTTTGAAACCTGGGATTGTTAGTGGCTACACTGCCATTGTTAGTCATGGTTACTCAGCATCATTGCTTGTCCTAGTTATGTCTCATTAAAGAGTTCTGTACAAGTAATTACCTTCTATCATGTTACCTTGGTTCTTTTCCTCCCTCTATTCCTACCTTTCTTCTTTGAATCTCCCCTCTCCTGTCCTCCTTTCCTTCTCTCCCATCTGTCTGTCTGCCTGTGCTAAGACATTCCATGGTTCTTTCCCATACTAGAATATGTATACAGTGTTATTCATAACTTTTGTATTCTTCCCAAGGTTACAAAAGCTACAAAAAATTACTATTGTGCTTCATATCAGAGGTGTGGGTAGTCATAT
Organism: Rattus norvegicus; assembly: GCF_021556685.1. Taxonomy (NCBI): domain Eukaryota; kingdom Metazoa; phylum Chordata; class Mammalia; order Rodentia; family Muridae; genus Rattus; species Rattus norvegicus. The sequence continues at coordinate 167,250,809 of NC_141537.1, forward strand.
ATTTTAACAGAGGAACTAAATCAATGCGAACATTTTCTTAAAAATTCCCACAATCTGACAAGACATTAATCCCAGAAATATAGGCAAACCAGATGACTAACCAGTTTCACTGGGACTCAGGTGTCCAGTTTGTGTGTCTACTCACAAGGTAATACTTGGGAGTTGGAGGATGAAGAATTGCAAGTTCAAGGCCAGCCTGGGGTAGAGTCGGTTTTAGGTCAGCTGGGGTAAATTAATGAGCCTTTGGAAAGGAAAAGAAAAAAAAAAGTCTTACTTATCAGGAGCTAAACCTTAGAAGTAACCCTTGGTACCAGAAAGAGGAGGAGGAAGAGGAAGAAGAAAGGGCGAAAGTAAGGTATAGGTTGCATTCTACAGCGGCTTGAAGAACATTCTCATGTAAGACTGTCATTCATGAATGAGTGATTTAAAACAAACAACGAAAAATGAAAGACAAAACTCCAGAATGAATTGAAACTAAATGATGGCTTGAAGATGCTGTTGTCAATCTTGTCAGAATCTTGAGTATCAGAATGGTTGTAACTTTACTAAAGCTGGGCGAACCACTGGGATACCTGACAGAACTAAGCAAAGGACATTCAGAATATTATGAGCGTGATTACCTGCCAGAAGCTAAGAATTTCTAGCCTGAGGGGGTGGGGGAGACATTCCTATCTTGGGGTAGTGAGATGGCAGGATACTGAAAAGAATGTGGCCAAGGAATGGGTGAAGAGGTCAGGCCAGGTGGATACTGTGGTCTTGGGCAATGCGTTTCGTCTGACTAGCTGCAATTATTCAGCTGGTTCTCAGGACTTAAAATGAGAGAGTCTTTCAGTTAAACCTCTCAAGTGTCCCCCTGAGCATTATCTGAAACAGACTGTATACAAAGAAAGGTTACCAGGATGCCACAAAGGGACCAGGGGCCCACAGCCTAAGGAGGGCTTCCCAAGCACAGGTGGGGGTGGGGCATTAGCAAAGCTGATTATCCTTCTCTGAAGCTTTATCTTAAGAAGCCATATCCCTTCCCAGTTCAAATTTCCCCCAGTTAGAAAAGCTGGTGGGTGGGCTGGAGAGATGGATCAGTAGATAACGGAGCTTGCTGCCAACCCCATAACCTGAGTTTAAGCCCTAGGACCCACGTGATGGATGGCAGATGAGACCTCTACAAGTGCACTATGGCACCTCCACCAAACAAACAAGTAAAAACTGTGAAAAATGTTAAAAAGAAAAGAGAAGGGAAGCCCATCCACAGCAAACTGTAGCAAGCAGGTCAACAGGTCTTGTTTTGAGAATTGGCGATGCCTGTTGGAGAACACACATGAAGTTAAATGTGGCAAAGGATTCTCTGTATGCTTTATTTCAAGGGTAGCACAACCATCTTCCCTGGATGCTACACTTACCCAGCTTCAGTGAGATGTGATTTCTGGTACCCTTGCTTAGCACAGATATTAACTTGTCAGTAGTATTGTGATTCATGGCACCAGCAGAGAGCCTGGAACTCGGAAGGCACTGGAAACAACTGGTTCTCTGACCAGCATTCAGGAATATATCCACTTTCTCTCTCTCTCTCTCTCTCTCTCTCTCTCTCTCTCTCTCTCTCTCTCTCTCTCTTCCTCTCCTGGCTTGACACACACACACACAAAAAAAGAATGGAGATATAAAGTTGCATTTCTTGGGCTTTTAATTTTACAGATTGTGAAGCATTATGAAAGGTTCTATTTCTTCATTGCAAAGTGGAGACAGTGGCAATTGCTCTAAGGATACTGCGCTGATTCAGTGAGACAGTACGTGTAAGGGTCTTAGGTTAGAACCTGCCGTGGCTGTCTTAGTTAGGGTTTCTATTGCTGTGATGAAACACCATGACAAAAAAAGCAATGTGGGGAGGAAAGGATCTATTTAGCTTACTCTTCCATGCTGCTGTTCATTATTGGAGGAAGTCAGGACAGGAGCTCAAACACAGTAGGCTCCTGGGGGCAGACTCTGATGCAGAAACTGTGCAGGGTACTGCTTCCTGCCTTGCTTCCCCTGACTTGCTTAGCCTGCTTTGTTAAAGAACCAGGACCAATAGAGAGGCAAAGATTAAAACAGAGACAGAAGGAACACCCATTCAGAGCCTGCCCCACATGTGGCCCATACATATACAGCCATCCAATTAGACAAGATGGATGAAGCAAAGAAGTGCAGACTGACAGGAGCCGGATGTAGATCTCTCCTGAGAGACACAGCCAGAATACAGCAAATACAGAGGCGAATGCCAGCAGCAAACCACTGAACTGAGAATGGGACCCCCATTGAAGGAATCAGAGAAAGGACTGGAAGAGCTTGAAGTGGCTGGAGACCCCATATGAACAACAATGCCAAGCAACCAGAGCTTCCAGGGACTAAGCCACTACCCAAAGACTATACATGGACTGACCCTGGGCTCCAACCTCATAGGTAGCAATGAATATCCTAGTAAGATCATCAGTGTAAGGGGAAGCTCTGGGTCCTGCTAAGACTGAACCCCCAGTGAACTAGGTTGTTGGGGGGAGGGCGGCAAGGGGGGAGGATGGGGAAGGGAACACCCATAAATAAGGGGAAGGAGGAGGGGGATGTGTGCCCGGAAACCAGGAAAGGGAATAACACTCAAAATGTATATAAGAAATACTCAAGTTAATAAAAAAAAAAAAAAAAGAACCAGGACCACCAGCCCAGGAATGCACCAACCTTGATGGTCTGGGCCCTCTTGTATTGATCAGTAATTGAGAAAATGCCTTACAGCTGGATCTCATGGAAATGGAGTCTCCTTTCCCTGTGACCATTCAAGCTGACACACAAAACCAGTTAGTACAACAGCCAAATACTCAAGGTCTGTCTTTTCTTATCATGGGCAAGGATATACTTGCATGGCAGCTTCTTCGGGGAGTGTGTGTTTGTGTGTTTGTGTGTGTGTGTGTGTGTGTGTGTGTGTGTGTGTGTGTGTGATCACCCCTCTTTTATCATGCTTTGTGGATAATGTGTTCCATGGGTAACCATACAAAGCGTTCTTATGACACATAAGATGTGTTTGGGCTTTTAGGGCTGGAAGGGCATCTGCGTGGCTGCACATCTCAGTGGAGGCACATTGGCATCTCTCTGCTTGATTCACAAAGTGAGTGAATCAAAACTCAACAGTCTATGGCTAATTCTATGTACCTACAAATTTCAGCAGGACCAGCCCCAGGATCTCTGCTCAGAGAGTTGTAGAAAGACAACTAGCTTCAACTGGCTGATGTCTTTCCAGTAGGGCCATGCAGGGCCTGGGGAAAAAAATCAATTGGAAAACATTAAGTAAACCTGAAAATAGACAGGAGAAAGTCTTCACTCTCACTAGGGAGTGGAAAAGAAGGGCTAAGAGAGGGGTGGCACGTGTAACCCCTACCAAATGGGGTGGACGCAATCAGAGCCAGAGGCCAGGGCAAAGAGTTGCTTCTACACATCTGAGGTTTGGCTGAAAAACTGGACTCAGAAGAGCAATTTCTTGTTTCTCATTAAGCTGTAGTATCCTTGTTTAAGCCTTTCCCAGCCGCTCCATTCTAAGTTGTCCTGGGAAGGCCTGTTGAGGGATAGACCTAGGACTATGCAGGAAGAAAGATTTCCAGAATGTCTCAGTTCCTTCCAGAGACAGGCAAGAAATGTCCCCTTCTGTGAGCAGAGATTTGAATGACTGTAGAGGCTGTAGTTCCCCTGCCTCAGACCTTGACTCTTCTCAGACACTTCCTGTCTTTGACACACCTCAGGATATAAGCAGTTTGTGTGTTTAATTGCTTGGTTTAATGTGAGACAGGGTCTCACTCACTGGCCTAGGCTGGTCTGAAACAGTATGTGTCCCAGACAGGCTTTGAACTCCCTGTACAGCCAAGGTCTGTTGTGGAGCTTGAGGTGATCCTCCTGCCTTTTTCTTTTCGTAGGATTACAGGACTGTGCCTCCATGTCAGGCTTTATTTGATCTCATTTTATTTACAGTGAATGAAGTAAATACAGTTCTGCATCATTCATAAATATTTCAGTTTACACACAGGTCTACCTTCATATTAGTACTGCTCAAAACTTTCCTTGGGGCTCACCAAGTTCTATGTTACATGGAGATGTTTTGCAACAAATAATTTAGCTTCTACCCTGCCTGAAGTCTACATTCTAGAACTAATCCTAACTAATTTGTGCACCCAGCCTGCTGATCTAAAGAAGATTGGAGGCTATGAGTCATCGGAACTCTGAAGTAACCTTTCTCACATTCATGTATTCAATGAGAAACAGCTTGTGGAACGTGCTTCGCTCAAGGCCCTGTTACTGTTTTCTGCCTTTCAGACTCTGGAGCAAGCCCAGGAATATTTTCTTTCACAACTTCTTTATTTTTGTCCATGATTGAAAAGAAGAAGAAATAAAAAAAGCTGAGTGGGATGAGTGCACAGTTATAACCCCTTTCAAGCCTTCCGCGTCATTCCACTCACTGGAGATAGCCACCATTGAAAGTTTGTTTTACTTAATTAAATGCAGTAATGAGGTAAAGGAAAAAAAATGAGTCAGTGAGTCATACAGACAGAAAATAAACAAATGGAGAGAAATGAGGGCTCTTGTTTAGGAACAAACTGCAGAGAGCTGATTGTAAATGTAGAAGGGTCAGCTTGAGGTTATAGCCCACACTTTCCGGGTAGGGTGACAAGAACTGGCTTAGGAAAGAACACACAACCAGGCTGATAGCCTATGGACTAGTGCAAAACTTCTATGCAGTAATAGGACATCTCAGGAGAGGACTAAAGGGAAACAATGTATCTTTTTTTTTAAAAAAAAAGGGGGTAGAAAGTGGTTTTTAGGGGTTGGGGATTTAGCTCAGTGGTAGAGCGCTTGCCTAGCAAGCACAAGGCCCTGGGTTCGGTCCCCAGCTCCGGAAAAAAAAAAAAAACGAAAGTGGTTTTTAAAAGTGCCAATAATTTTTTAAAAAATAAAAAAAATGGTTAGATGAAGGGAGTTAAAGCGATATGGCCTCTAGGTACAACATAGCATTATATCTGTGTGACAGAAAAAGGAAAAATGCTATAGAAGCCTTGGTATTGAAGTATAAGTTTATAATCCCAGTACTTAAGAGGCAGGAGAATAACAATTGGGCACACTGGCTAGACTGTAAAGCCTATTACTGTCTGTCAGCTCAGGCTATGTTAGACATAGTATTGATAAAGACAACACACATGGTGATCAGAGCCTATGAAGAAATCAACCTGGAACTGGCCTGAAGCTTCCTGTCCCCAAGGAGCCTCCACAGTGTTGGAAGGAACTATGCAGTTGATTTCATCCATGGTGTCTGACCTGGAAGTGTATGAAGTAGTGAAGTCTTTCTTCCCCAAGTTGCTTCTGTTCATAGTCTTTATCATAGCAACAGAAATGTGACTAATACACCTACACCCTGAACAAAGATAGTGGTGTAGCTTTACCTCCTATAGTCTTAGACTATAAAACATGGAACTGAGGAGAGTTCTCAGGACCTCATATAGTCGATAAAGACCTTTATGAAGTATTTGTGAACTTTGTGATAAAACAGGTACAGATTACTGTTATTGATTGATGAGTAGAACTTCCACAGCCATGCATGCCAAAAATGAGCAAAATCAAATGAATAGTGAAATAAAGCATGCTTAGACCATTTACAATTATTAGTTGATTAATTAATTTAGTGAATGTGCATGCTTGTGCACGTAAACATGCGTCTATGCCATGGAAGTCATGTGGAGAGCAGTGGATAACTTGCAGTAATCAGGTCTCTCCTTCTATTGTCAGGGTTCCATGGTAACAAGCACCTTTACCTGCTGTATCTTCTTGCTGGCTGGAAATAAGCATTTTGATACACAAAAATTGGGTCTTAGGGAGCAGTGCCAGGTTATTTTAGTTACTTGCCTATTGTTTCAGTTCAGTGCCTCTCTGTCATGATTAATCTTCTTTGTCAACTTCACTGCATGTCTAATCATCCAGGCGACACACCTCTGAGGCTCTGAGGGCATTTCCAGAGAGGTTAAATGGAGGAGGGAAGACCTACCCAGGATGTGGGTAGCACCATTTCATGGTCTGGGGCCCTGGACTGGATTTAAAAGGAGAAGAAGCAGAAGGCCAGCTAACCATTGCTCATTCTCTCTTTCCTAATCTGCCCAGATGTGAGCAAGCAGCCTCACGCTCCTGATACTGTGAGCATAACCATGTCTTTCCTCTCATGATGGGCTGTGCTCTCCTAATCTATGAGCCCAAACAAACCTCTCCGTTAGTTGCTTCTCTCAGGCTTTCTGTCATAGGATAAGAAAAGTAATAGTAGATACAGGTAGTTTTATTGAATTCATTTCATGTTTTGTGCAAACTTACTTCTTGGTAAAAGTTGCCAGAGTTTTCCTAAGAAGGAATCTGAGAATGCTCAGGGTTTAAAACAGTGTTAAAACATTTGGTGCACCTCCAAATAAGCATAAAAAGGACTTGGGGTGTGGTGAGGTTCATGTGAGTTCAGAATGAATGAAAACACCGATGAACTGTAGCTTGTCTACATAAAGGATTATAGGGTACTGTCAGTATCCACAGGTCAGACAAGTAGTTACAGGTCACTGCATTGTTTCTCTGGTGATCTTCTTTCCTGTGCTGCCAGGTCACCATAATAAATGGCTATTTCATTGTCTGGATACACTTTTTTTTTTTGGCATACTCAAGAACTTTCACTATTACTTAATGATGGTGTTCAAACTTTTCTTCATTCACAAAACCCGTCTGGCTTTTTTAGAAATTCTAATATCGCTGGATTATGAGCCTCTGGAAGTGTGGCTTATGTCCTTTAGTGAAACCATACAGTCTACACATCAAAATTGTTTGCGTAGGAAGGGTCAGAAGCCAGTGCAGGAAAATAGTATATAAGTGGGTACTCAATATGAGAATGATCATAAGGGGGAAAAAACAGCTAAGTGTTGGTAACATGTACCTTCAGTTTTAGCACTCGAGAGTCTGTGGAATGGTTTTAATGAGTTCCAGGAGAGCCAGCCTACAAAACAGCAGCAACAAAACCTATGATGCCCCCTTGCCTCCCACCAGTGCACACAGATACACAATGACAATGTATTTTGGGGATTTGGAAGCTCAGATAAATCAGGTAAGACAGAATAGTGAAGTATGCAACATTTGGGTGACACCTTGATAGATAACACATCGACTAGACACATAGTTATAACCATGGGGCAAAGGTCTACTCATGAAACTAGAACAGAAGAGGGTGGCAATACTATCCAATGTAGTCATTTTTATGTCACTGAGAATATAACGCAAACCAGGCAATCTTGTAGGCCAGGGGTCTTTCTCAAATAGTTAGGGAAGAGGAGCATATATGCTATAGAAGTTCAGTGTCAGATCCCCCCAAGTCCTGCTCCAGGAAAAACTAACTGAGAAACTGAAGATCATTGGAACGATGAAGGAAATACATTAAATAAATCCCCCAGCTCATTTTTCCCTCCATAAGATCCACCAACAAGGCCTCAATGAAGTTAGACACAAACACAGTGGACTTGTTGGATTTGGTGGCTCAGGCCAGTAATCTCAAGCCTATTTAGAAGGTTGAGATAGGAGAATCTTGAGCTCAAGGAATGCATGGCGGAGTGAGTTCAAGGCAGCATGCTTCAAATGAAGTTCAATAATTATAAAATAGAATAAGACTAAAGGGCTGGAGACCTGCTTAGCGGCAGGGAACATATCTCAAATGCACAGGCTGTGGGCTGGATTCCCAGCACCCGAAAAACAAATGAGGTGGGTGCTGCTCAGAAAGAGGAGTGGTCAGGGCAAGGCACTTAACAGGGTCCATGATTAGCAGGTGCCCTTGAGATGGCTAAGGCGGGGTACAAAAGCTCACGTTTGCAGAAAGCCAAACAGTCATCTTTGGATTGTAGCTGTTGGCATTGAGCTTTCATCAGAGCCATCATAATCTTAGAATTCAGTTTCCTGGTTTGTAAAACAGGGTCATGATAACTGTGATGGTGCTTATGATGGCGATACCTGTGCACTCCACTGAGGATAAAATGAACTGACTTTCTTGTACTTCTGAGGACTGTGCTGATGGTGGCTATTTTTAATGAATACCAGCTACATTCTGGACATTTTGATATGTGTTAACTGACACTATGCACAACATTACCTTCATTCTGTCCTTCAAAAAGTGTTTATGGTGTTCTGCCTGTAAGTGTGTTCACACCATGAGTGTGTGTCCACTAAACATGTAGGTGAAAAGAGAATATCAGATCCCCTACGACTGAAGTTACATAGGGTTGCAAGCCCCATGCAGCTGCTGGAAATTGAACCTTGGCCCTCTGGAAGGGCAGCCAATGGCCTTAACTGCTGAGCCATTGCTCTAGCTCCCATAGCCATCACTTTCCATAGGCATTATGAAAACCAATATGCAATTGGACAGCCTCGAAGAGTTATGGAAGTCTTTTGATTCTATTCACAGTAAACTGCAGATCCCAGTCAACTCTGAACAGCTGGAGAACACTGTAATGGTGTCATTATACTGTACTCCTTCATGAACATGTTACAATCTGAGCATACATTTTTGCTTTGTTTCGTCTAAACATATCTCAATTTACTGGGCTTTCCTGAGTTTGCACTTAAAAATACCCCAGCAATTGAAGGTTTGTGGCAACTCTATCTTGAGCAAGTCTGTGTTATCTGGCCAGGGGCAAGTACTCACTATGTTTCTGTGTCATGTTTGGGTAATTCAGGCATTTTTTTTCAAACTTGTTCATTATTGTTACATCTCTTTCTTTGCATTTTATTTTATGTGCACTGGTATTTTGCCTGCAGGGGTCTGTGTGCCATGTTCATACATGTGTGCCTGAGGAGATAAGAATTGGGCATCAGGTACCCCGGGACTGGAATTATATAAGGTTGTGAGTTTCCATGTGGGTGATCGGAGTTGAATCTGTATCCTCTGGAAGGGCAACCAGTGGTCTTGACCACTGGGCCATCCCTCCAGCCATTAGTAAGAGGCTTTAAAATAATCTTTTGTTATTCTCCTGTATACTTTTTCTTCTGGTCCTATTACCAATCACATTTTCTTTTTAAAAAATGATGCTAAAATGAGCAGGTGAGTTATAGATACTATAAATATGAATTCAGAATTTTCTAATTTTTACATAGTTCTAAATACTGTTAGAAACTGTCAAAATCTGTAGCCTACCTGATACTTTTGTAAGTTTTATACTGTTACCTTTGTAGAAAACAGGGGTGTGCATAAATATGGTAAATAACTTAGAATTCCATACCAATTATCTGGAAAATGTATTTGTTTATTCATTCATTCATTTCTCCAAGAGCAGACAAGTCACCCAGAGTGCCTCACATATTCAGCAAGTGCTCCACCATTGAGTTCCGTCCTTAGCTCAAATCTGTAATAAGTTTGGCAATGAACTTATGTGCATGTGTTCATGTTCGTGTGTGTATGTGTGCACACACATGTGTGTGCATGTGTATAGAGGTCAGGGGTCTATGTTGCATGTCTTTATCAATTGCTCTTTGCAACTGATGAAATTTATTTGTAGAAACAGTTTTTCACTGTATCTGAAATTTACTGCTTCAGTGAGACTGGCTGGCTTACAGGTTCCAGTATCCTCCTGCCTCTTCTGTACCAGTACTGAGATTACAGGGGTTCACTGGCACACCTCTGTTTTCTTTTTTTTTAATGTGGGTGCTAGAAGTTAATCTCATGTACTTAAGAGTGCCTACAAAGCACTTTACCACTGACTGAGCCATCTCTCTGATCCCCTAAACCATTTTTTAAAAGTTTTCCCCCTTTTTATCCAGCCTAACATTTTCATAGGGTATTTGTGTCTCAGAATCTCCTTCATTGATAATTACTACTCCCATTCATGTTTAATTATACTACAGTTGTTAAGATTGTGAATAAAGGAACCAAAGACATGGGTCTGTCTCTTCAAGTCACTAGAGGTAAAGATGTGTGAGAGGGAAAAGAGCCAGTCCCTCCAAAGAAGCAATACCTTGTATATGCCAAGAAAGGCATGGAGAGGGGATCACAGAGGAACAAAATATAGATTAAGAATCCCTTATCCCAAATGCTTGAGACTAGGAGTAGTTCATGCTTTTAAATTTTTTTCTTATAGAATATTCACACATACATAAAAAGAGGCCCAGTAAGGGAAGAGATCTAAGTCTAAACATGAAATTCATTTCTGTTTCACACACACATTACACACATTGCCTGGAGGTAATTATATACTATATTTTTATTGCATCTATGTTTTGAGTGTGACTCACCCCATGAGGTCAGGTGTGGAATATTCCACTCGTGGTGTCATGCTCGTGGTGTCATGGTGGTAAAGCTTTGACTTTAGAGCATTTCACATTTCAGGCGTTTTACTTTTTGGAAGGGGATTGGGTTTCACTCTGCAGTGCAGGCTGATCTTGAACACACTGATATCTTCCTGTTTCAGTCTTTGGAGTGCTGGAACTAGAAGCATGAACTGTCACTTCTGGTTGTGTGTAATCTTGTTGGATCATGAGGTCCGTGTTCTAGTTTCATTTCTGCTGCTGCGATAAGACATTTGATAAAAGGACGCGGAGAAAAGGAAGGAGTTTATTTCTACTCACAGTTGCAGGATATAGTCCATCAATGCAAGGAATTCACAGTGCTGCAAGTTTTGAAATAGCTAGGCACATCCACAGTTTAAAAACAGAGAAAACAAATGCACCCACACTTGCAGCTTAGCTTCCTTTCTGATCCTATACAGTTTAGGAATCAAACCTGGAGGATGGGGGCTGGAGAGATGGCTCAGTAGTTAAGAGCACTAGCTGCTCTTCCAGAGGTCCTGAGTTCAATTCCCAGCAACCACATGGTGGCTCACAGCCATCTGTAATGGGATCTGATGCCCTCTTCTGGTGTGTCTGAAGACAGTGACAGTGTATTCATGTACATAAAATAAATAAATCTTAAAAAAAAAAAACCCTACAGAATGGTGTGACTAACTTTTTAGACTTGGTCTTCCTACATCAATTAACATAACCATGACAATTCCCTAAGGACTAGCCACAGGCCCACCTGATCTAGACTATCCTTCACTTCCCTACCCAGCTAACTCTAGGCTGTGTCCAGGTAACAGTTAAAATGAGCCATTGCATCCTGTATGACAGATTACAATGATTCCAGGTGCTTTTCTGATATTTTATTTCAATCTTTTTGTATCAAAGAAGTCTTTTAACCTTGGATACTTTGAAACCCTATAGTTACTTTAAATGCTATCTTTCTTCTTTTAACTCACTTTGGATGGCATTCTGTTGTTTCTCCATTAAGATAAGAACCAGTGTGTATGTGTGTGTGGGGAGGACTTTATTTATTTCCTCGTGCCAAGGGTTAAACCTAGAGATCGATACCCGTTAGAAAAGTGTTCTGTTATTGAGCCACACTCCCAGCTCCTCATGGGCTGTTTAAGCTGCAAGATGCAGATGTGAGTGACCCTGATATAAAACCCAAAGTGGGCATTGCTAGAACTGTGGTGTTTTGTAGTGACTAGAACATGATTTATATTAGCCTGCGCTAAAAATGAGTCAGCTTGATGACACATCCTCTCTTTTATAAAGAAAACAGTAAAAACATTATTTCCTGTACCAGTGAGCATGGTGAGGAAGGAAGGGCCCTTGGGGTTAGTTCTTTTCAGAGGTGTCAGCTTGCTGTAGGTTAAGGATCCTAGGCATTTGGCTAAAGATGGAATTCTACCTCCATGGCTTACTTTCAATAACTTGGTATTTTAGTAGCTTATCTTCCCCCTCCAGTCTGTCACTTGTCTTTCTTTCGAATCAGTATGAGAATTGTAAAGCCTGCTTTGTGTGGCAAAAGGCCTAGATCATAGCTGGACCTCTCCTGGGAGTCATTGCTCCCACTCTCAGGCTTTGTGTGTGGCCTTTGTTCTACCAGCTCCAGCAGCCTGGTGACTTCATAAAAACAGGGAAGGGAGAACTGTAAACATTAGCTTCTGAAGAATACGTTTTCTGAGACTCTTAACTCTCCAGTTACTTTGATTCAGTGTTATTGCCACCCTGTGGATTTCTTCGGTAATGAAACTAAGGCTGAGAAATCAAAAGGGGAATGAAGCCAAGCAAAGTGCATTCCAGTCTTTATGAGTCTCCTCCTTTAGTGCTGGGAGAGTGAACCCAAGTTGCTTTGGTTTGTAAAGTTGAATTTGTGGCCTGAGCTTGAATGAAATCATTACTTAATACACTTTCATCTGGAAGCCCCCTTCCTCTTCAATTTCACATATAAAAATCAAGTTCTAAGTAAATTGAATTTCAAGGCTGGACAATAATGTATCTAGGAAGAGAATCTAAGATCTTCTGATGTCTCATCAAATATTGTTCTCCCTAACAGGGTTGGCTAATACATACTATTCCCACAAGGAGTTGCTTATTTTCTCAATACTATCTCAAACAATCATTACTTGGTCATTTAGGAATCTACCTTATAGCACTGTATCTAGTGTGGTTCTGCCCTTTTATGGTTGATTTCCTTGGACTTGTTGTTCTTCACCCTTTAGAAGCATTTTCTGCCAGGTACCTTGGCTTTTTTGGAACGAACCCAGAGCCTTGCGCTTGCAAGGCAACTGCTCTACCACTGAGCTAAATCCCCAGTTGCTCTCTTTATAAGAATGTGCTGCCCAAGGTCACACTCCTAGGACCAGACCTCATTTACTCAAACCTCCGTGAGAACTTCCTGTTTCTGCCTCCTACTTCCAGAACACTCCTGAACGTCAGAGAAGCTCTGTACACGTTATTTCCTCTATGTTCCACTAAGCCCTGTCTGCTTTTGAGCCCGTGGGCTGTAATGGTTCATTTTCCTTTTTTGAGGCATTAAGGAGTTCTTTTAGCATTTTACTAGTTCTTTAGCTCAGCGATCGAATCAGAAAAGCGCTCTGTCTAATCGTATGTTGAAGAGCACTTGGATTGCCAGCATATACTCAATTACTGTGCATTTAATAATCCACTGTGGGTATCCCTGAGTACCCTTTTCACTTTCAAGCACTTTTCTTTCTTTTATCAAGGTGGTTGAGATGCAGAGAAGAGGGCAGATTAATTTTAGAATATTTAAATCTTATGGAAAAAGTCTTACGATTTATGACTGGATAGAACAATCTAGAGAGAATTGACAGTTTAGAATAATCTTCTCAGCCTTAAACTTGAATTATTGCTCTTTGTTGTGCCTCCATTAACTCTCAAAAATCTTCTGATTTTCTTTTAAAGATCTGACATTGAGGTTTTGTGAAAAGGTTTTTCAAAAACTCCTATTTTCTACTAGTCACTGCTGTTTAAACAGCAAGTACTTACATGGATGGTACTTATTTTAAATCCTTTAGTCGACTTTTACCTGGTGGACTTATTATTGTCACTTGATTTTGCTTGAATTCTTGAAGACAGTTATAATGATTGACCCCCACCCCCCATTGGAATTTATGCTTTCTGTGTACTTTCCCATTTTTTTCTTTTCTACTTGTGTTTTTTAGTAAAGTCATTTTCCCGTGTAGGCTTTGTTTTCTTTGACTTACTATGAGTGAGTGTGTGAATGTGAGTGTGTGTGCGTGACTGTATGTGTACGTCTGTCTGTCTGTCTGTCTGTCTGTCTGTCTCTCTGTGTGTGAGTATGTGTGTATTTTGTGGAGGTGGATGTTTGTGTTTTTGTCGTGGGAGTGGAAGCAGGGCTAACCTGTTTGATTGTTTTGCATTCCTTCTCTAAGCAGTCATAATGAGTGCCCTCAGCTCCCCAGTCTTCCCTATTTTCCTTAATTATGGTGTAGGATAGTCTAAAGAACTAATCTCAGCCTTTATCAGATGTTATACCCGGTTGCTTTTGTAGTGGAGATATGCCTTCTCAAGTAAGTCCTCCAAATTCCTAGTCTCTGCCAGAAAAGAGCAGGTCTCCTAGGGATCTACATGAACACTACAAAAGAGACAGTAAGACCAGGCACAAACTCTTACTTTAAGGCTAGATGAGATAACGTAGTAGGAGGAAAAGGGTCTGAAAAGCAAGGAAGAGTGTTACATACCTCAACGCCCATTGTTATACTCCCCCCGCCCCGGAAATCCCCCCACGAAGCCAGGAATAATACATGCACAGGACCTCGCATTGACCCATACAGGATCAGGGATCATTGCTTCAGTCTCTGAGCCTTATAAAACCTACTTAGTTGATTCTGAGGCCTTCGTTCTCCTGAAATCCTCTACTCCTCTGGTTCCCCCTCTCCACAGGAAGGTTCTTAAACTTCAATGGGGACAGACCAAATGGAGGCCTCCAATCTGGGTTCTTGGCCTTAGTTTTGGCTGTGGGTCTCTATATCTGTTGTCAACAGCTGCTCGACGCAGCCTCCTTGAGTATAGCAGAACAGCATTGGGTATTTCATTGATCCACCCCTCACCAACCCCCCCCCCCCAATCCAGACATTTTTGATTCTACCCTAGATTTTTGGCCCCTTCAGCCTCTGATTTCTAGCCATCCAGGCAGCATTGCGCGTGGTCTCCCCCTTGTGGCTTGAGCCTCAAATTACACCAGTCATTGGTTGGCCACTCCCACAAGTTCAGTATGAGCTGTCACTCGTGTTATTGATCTTAGTCATTCTGATCAGTATTTCATGAAATCTTGAAGTAGTTTTGCTTTGCACTTTTCCTAAGAATGTTGAACATTTCCTTAAGTGTTTCGCAGCCATTCGAGATTCCTTTACTGAGAATTCTGTGTTTAGATCTGTATCCCCATCTTAAAATTTGTTTGGTTTCTTGATGCCTAGTTTCTCGAGTTCTTTATATATTTTGGATATTAGCCTTACATCATACTTAGAGTTGATGAAAATCTTTCCCTATCTTGCAGGCTACCATTTTGTTCTTTTGATGGTGTCCTTTTGAAGCTTTGCTTTATAGAACCTTTTCAGTTTCATGAGGTTCTATTTATTTATTTATTTATTTATTTTTATTAACTTGAGTATTTCTTATATACATTTCGAGTGTTATTCCCTTTCCCGGTTTCCGGGCAAACATCCCCCTCCCCCTCCCTTTCCTTATGGGTGTTCCCCTCCCAACCCTCCCCCCATTGCCGCCCTCCCCCCATAGACTAGTTCACTGGGGGTTCAGTCTTAGCGGGACCCAGGGCTTCCCCTTCCACTGGTGCTCTTACTAGGATATTCATTGCTACCTATGAGTTCAGAGTCCAGGGTCAGTCCATGTATAGTCTTTAGGTAGTGGCTTAGTCCCTGGAAGCTCTGGTTGCTTGGCATTGTTGTACTTTTGGGGTCTCGAGCCCCTTCAAGCTCTTCCAGTTCTTTCTCTGATTCCTTCAATAGGGGACCTATTCTCAGTTCAGTGGTTTGCTGCTGGCATTCGCCTCTATATTTGCTGTATTCTGGCTGTGTCTCTCAGGAGCGATCTACATCCGGCTCCTGTCGGTCTGCACTTCTTTGCTTCATCCATCTTGTCTAATTGGGTGGCTGTATATGTATGGGCCACATGTGGGGCAGGCTCTGAATGGGTGTTCCTTCAGTCTCTGTTTTAATCTTTGCCTCTCCCTTCCCTGCCAAGGGTATTCTTTTTCCTCATTTAAAGAAGGAGTGAAGCATTCACATTTTGAACATCCGTCTTGAGTTTCGTTTGTTCTAGGGATCTAGGGTAATTCAAGCATTTGGGCTAATAGCCACTTATCAATGAGTGCATACCATGTATGTCTTTCTGTGATTGGGTTAGCTCACTCAGGATGATATTTTCCAGTTCCAACCATTTGCCTACGAATTTCATAAACTCGTTGTTTTTGATAGCTGAGTAATATTCCATTGTGTAGATGTACCACATTTTCTGTATCCATTCCTCTGTTGAAGGGCATCTGGGTTCTTTCCAGTTTCTGGCTATTATAAATAAGGCTGCGATGAACATAGTGGAGCACGTGTCTCTTTTATATGTTGAGGCATCTTTTGGGTATATGCCCAAGAGAGGTATAGCTGGATCCTCAGGCAGTTCAATGTCCAATTTTCTGAGGAACCTCCAGACTGATTTCCAGAATGGTTTTACCAGTCTGCAATCCCACCAACAATGGAGGAGTGTTCCTCTTTCTCCACATCCTCGCCAGCATCTGCTGTCACCTGAGTTTTTGATCTTAGCCAATCGCACTGGTGTGAGGTGAAATCTCAGGGTTGTTTTGATTTGCATTTCCCTTATGACTAAAGATGTTGAACATTTCTTTAGGTGTTTCTCCGCCATTCGGCATTCCTCAGCTGTGAATTCTTTGTTTAGCTCTGAACCCCATTTTTTAATAGGGTTATTTGTTTCCCTGCGGTCTAACTTCTTGAGTTCTTTGTATATTTTGGATATAAGGCCTCTATCTGTTGTAGGATTGGTAAAGATCTTTTCCCAATCTGTTGGTTGCCGTTTTGTCCTAACCACAGTGTCCTTTGCCTTACAGAAGCTTTGCAGTTTTATGAGATCCCATTTGTCGATTCTTGATCTTAGAGCATAAGCCATTGGTGTTTTGTTCAGGAAATTTTTTCCAGTGCCCATGTGTTCCAGATGCTTCCCTAGTTTTTCTTCTATTAGTTTGAGTGTGTCTGCTTTGATGTGGAGGTCCTTGATCCACTTGGACTTAAGCTTTGTACAGGGTGATAAGGATGGATCGATCTGCATTCTTCTACATGTTGCCCTCCAGTTGAACCAGCACCATTTGCTGAAAATGCTATCTTTTTTCCATTGGATGGTTTTGGCTCCTTTGTCAAAAATCAAGTGACCATAGGTGTGTGGGTTCATTTCTGGGTCTTCAATTCTATTCCATTGGTCTATCTGTCTGTCTCTGTACCAATACCATGCAGTTTTTATCACTATTGCTCTGTAATACTGCTTGAGTTCAGGGATAGTGATTCCCCCTGAAGTCCTTTTATTGTTGAGGATAGCTTTAGCTATCCTGGGATTTTTGTTATTCCAGATGAATTTGCAAATTGTTCTGTCTAACTCTTTGAAGAATTGGATTGGTATTTTGATGGGGATTGTATTGAATCTGTAGATTGCTTTTGGTAAAATGGCCATTTTTACTATATTAATCCTGCCAATCCAAGAGCATGGGAGATCTTTCTATCTTCTGAGGTCTTCTTCAATTTCTTTCCTCACTGTCTTGAAGTTCTTATTGTACAGATCTTCTACTTGCTTGGTTAAAGTCACACCGGGGTACTTTATATTATTTGGGTCTATTATGAAGGGTGTCGTTTCCCTAATTTCTTTCTCGGCTTGTTTCTCTTTTGTATAGACGAAGGCAACTGATTTATTTGAGTTAATTTTATACCCAGCCACTTTGCTGAAGTTGTTTATCAGCTTTAGTAGTTCTCTGGTGGAACTTTTGGGATCACTTAAATATACTATCATGTCATCTGCAAATAGTGATATTTTGACCTCTTCTTTTCCGATCTGTATCCCCTTGATCTCCTTTTGTTGTCTGATTGCTCTGGCTAGAACTTCAAGAACTATATTGAATAAGTAGGGAGAGAGTGGGCAGCCTTGTCTAGTCCCTGATTTTAGTGGGATTGCTTCAAGTTTCTCTCCATTTAGTTGAATGTTAGCAACTGGTTTGCTGTATATGGCTTTTACTATGTTTAGGTATGGGCCTTGAATTCCTATTCTTTTCAGGACTTTTATCATGAAGGGGTGTTGAATTTTGTCAAATGCTTTCTCAGCATCTAATGAAATGATCATGTGGTTCTGTTCTTTCAGTTTGTTTATATAATGGATCACGTTGATGGTTTTCCGTATATTAAACCATCCCTGCATGCCTGGGATGAAGCCTCCTTGATCATGGTGGATGATTGTTTTGATGTGCTCTTGAATTCGGTTTGCCAGAATTTTATTGAGTATTTTTGCGTCGATATTCATAAGGGAAATTGTTCTGAAGTTCTCTTTCTTTGTTGGGTCTTTGTGTGGTTTAGGTATAAGAGTAATTGTGGCTTCATAGAAGGAATTCGGTAGGGCTCCATCTGTTTCAATTTTGTGGAATAGTTTGGATAATATTGGTATGAGGTCTTCTATGAAGGTTTGATAGAATTCTGAACTAAACCCGTCTGGACCTGGGCCCTTTTTGGTTGGGAGACCTTTAATGACTGCTTCTATTTCCTTAGGAGTTATGGGGTTGTTTAACTGGTTTATCTGTTCCTGATTTAACTTCAATACCTGGTATCTGTCTAGGAAATTGTCCATTTCCTGAAGATTTTCAAGTTTTGTTGAATATAGGTTTTAATAGTAAGATCTGATGATTTTTTGAATTTCCTCTGAATCTGTAGTTATGTCTCCCTTTTCATTTCTGATTTTGTTAATTTGGACGCACTCTCTGTGTCCTCTCGTTAGTCTGGCTAAGGGTTTATCTATCTTGTTGATTTTCTCAAAGAACCAACTTTTGGTTCTGTTGCTTCTTTCTATGGTCCTTTTTGTTTCTACTTGGTTGATTTCAGCTCTGAGTTTGATTATTTCCTGCCTTCTACTCCTCCTGGGTGTATTTGCTTCTTTTTGTTCTAGAGCTTTTAGGTGTGCTGTCAAGCTGCTGACATATGCTCTTTCCTGTTTCTTTCTGCAGGCACTCAGCGCTATGAGTTTTCCTCTTAGCACTGCTTTCATTGTGTCCCATAAGTTTGAGTATGTTGTATCTTCATTTTCATTAAATTCTAAAAAGTTTTTAATTTCTTTCTTTATTTCTTCCTTGACCAGGTTATCATTGAGTAGAGCATTGTTCAATTTCCACGTATATGTGGGCATTCTTCCCTTATTGTTATTGAAGACCAGTTTTAGGACGTGGTGGTCCGATAGCACGCATGGGATTATTTCTATTTATTAATTGTTGATCTTAATGCTGCTATCGGTGTTCTGTTCAGGATGTTGTCGCCTGTGCTAATATACTCAAGGCTATTCTCCACTTTCTCTTCTATTAGGTCTGATTTTTGGTTAGGGTCTTTGATCCACTTGGACTTGAGTTTTGTGCAGGTTAACAAATGTGGACCTATTTATATTCATCTACATGCAGAAATCTAGTATGACCAGCACCACATGTTGAAGATACTCTTTCTTCCATTGTGCCTTTCTGGGTTCTTTATAAAAAAAATCAGGTGTCCATAGGTGTGTACAATTATGATTGGGTATTCGATTCGATTCCACTGATCAATATGTCTGTTTTTATGTCAATACTATGTGGTTTTTATTACTATAGCTCTATAATACATAAGCTTGAAATCAGGAACAGTGATACCTCTAGAAGTTTTATTGTTGTCAAGATTGTTTTAGCTATCTTCTTTTTACCTTACTTTCCTCCTCCTCCTTCCTCTTCCTCCTCCTTCTTCTTCCTCCTCCTTCCTCTTTCTCCTCTTCCTTCCTTTTTCTCCTCCTTCTTCTTCCTCCTCCTCTTCCTCTTCTTCGTTTTAGAAGTTGATTATTGTCCTTCTAAGGTCTATTGAATTATGTTGGAATTTTGGTGGGGATTTTACTATGTTAATTCTATTGGTATATGTGCATGGGAAATATTTCCATCATTTGATCTTTATCCTCTTTCTTCAAATACCTGAAGATTTATCATACATATCTTTCACATACTTGGTTGGAGTTTACCTCAAGGTAATTTATATTGTTTTTGGTCATTGTAAAAAGTATTGTTTTCCCATTTACTTTCTCAATCTGTCTTTTGAATATAAAAGTGCTACTGATTTTTTCAGCTAATCTTGTATCCAGCCACTTCACAGAAGGTGTTTATCAGCTGTCAGAGTTCTCTGGTAGAATTTAGGGGTTGCTTATGCATACTATCATGTCAAATATACTACCTACAGATAGTGATATTTGACTTCTTCCTATTCAATTTGTATCCTTTTGATCTCCATCTGTTTCTTTTATTAATCATTCTATTCATTTACATTTCAAATGAAATCCCACTTCCCAGTTATGCCTTCACCAACCCCCTACTCTTTGCCTGTATGAGGGTGCTCCCCCACCTACCCATACTTTTCCACCCCTCTACTCCAGAATCCCTCTATGCTGGGGCATCAAACCTCCCCTTCCATAGCTGTCAGGCAAGGTCATCCACTGCCACATCCTCTGGAGCCATGGATATCCCCAGGTAAACTACTTGGTTGGTGGTTTAGTCTCTAGGATAACTGCGTGCTTGTGGTCAGGTAGGCCTATGTTGTTTTTCCAATAGGGTTGCAATTCCCCTCCACTCCTCCAGTCCTTCGACCAGCTCCCCTACCAAGTTCTCTGAGCTCTGTCTGATGGTTGGCTCCAATCATCTACATCTGTATTGGTCAGTTGATGGCTGGACCCACCACACCAGGTTCCTCTCAGTAAGCGCCTCTTGACAATGGCACCAGTGTTGGGTTTGGTGTCTGCAGACATGATAGATCCACAGGTGGGGCAGTCCCTGGTTGTCCCTTCCTTTGGTCTCTGTTCCATTTTTTGTCCCTGTTCTTCCTTTGGACAGGAACATTTCTAGGTAAAAATCTTTGAGATGGGTTGGTGGCTCCATCCCTGACCAGGGGCCATGCCTATCTGTTGGAGGTGGTTTTTACAGGTTCTATTTCTCCCTTCTCTGTGAATTTCAACTAAAGTCATACCCATTGGGTCCTGGGAGCCTCATGTTTCTCGGGTGTCTGGGACCCTCCAGTGGCTGTCCCCGGTTCCTCATATCCCCGCTACATAGTTTTGTTCCATTTCCTGGCCCACTGTACCTCTCATATCTCCACCAGTTCCTGATACTGCCCCCTTATTTCTGCCTCCTCCTACCTCTCTCTGTCAGGTTCCCCTCTCTCTCCACCTCCTACAATCATCCTGTCCCCCCCTCAATGCAGGAATGAAGCATCCACAACTTGGTCTTCCTTCCTTCTAAGTTCCATACGTTCTGTGGATTGTATCATGGGCATTGTGAGCTTTTGAACTGTTATCCACTTATCAGTGAGTACATATCATGCATATTCTTTTGTGTCTCAGATACCTCACTCAAGATAGTTTCTAATTCCATCCATTTGCCCATGAATTTCATGAAGTCATTGTTTTTAATCACTGAGCAGTAATTCATTGCATAAATGTACCACATTTTCTGTATCTATTCCTCTGTTGAAGGACATCTGGGTTCTTTCCAGCTTCTGGCTATTATAAATAAAGCTGCTATGAACATAGTAGAGCATGTGTCCTTCTTATATGTTGGAGCATCTTTTGAGTATGTGCCCAAAAGTGGTATAGCTGGGTCTTCAGGTAGAACTATTTCCATTATTTTTCAGGAACTGCCAGACTGATTTCCAAAGTGGTTTTACCAGATTGCAGTCCCACCAGCAATGGAGGAGTGTTCTCTTTCTCCACATCCTCACAAACATCTGCTGTCCCCTGTGTTTTTGACTTCACAGGGTCAAGGGCTTTTCTTCCTATTGATGCTGGACAATAACATCCTCTGCTGTATATGGGGCTGGAGCCAAGGGTCCCTCAATGTGTACTCATATAGTGGTTGAGTCTGGTGGGGTCTGGTTAGTTGATATTGTTGTTCTTTCTATGGGGTTGCAAACCCCTTCAGTTCCTTCACTCTTTTCTCTTACTCCTCCTTTGGTGTCCCCATGCTCAGTCCAATGGTTATCTGCAAACATTCTTATCTGTATCAGTGGGGCTCTGGCAGAGCCTTTCAGGAGACACTCATGTCATATTTCTGTCTGCAAGCACTTCTTGGAATCAGCAATAGTGACTGGATTTGGTGGCTTCATATGGAATGGATCCACAGATGGGGCAAATTCTGGATGACCTTTACTTCAGTCCCACCTCTAATCTTTGTCTTTGTATTTCCTCCCTTGAGTACTTTGTTCTTCCTTCTAAGAAGGACTAAAGTATCCAAATTTTGGTCTTCATTCTTCTTGAGCCTCACATGAACTGTGGATTTTTTCTTAGGTATTCCAAGCTTTTAGGCTAATATCCACTTATCAGTGAGTGTATACCATGTGTGCTCTTTTGTTACTGGGTTACCTCACTGAGGATGATGTTTTCTAATTCCATCCATCTTCATTTCATGAAGTCATTGTTTTTAATAGCTGAGTAGTACTGCATTGTGTAAATATACCACATTTTCTGTATCAATTCCTCTGTTGAAGGACACCTGGGTTCTTTCCAGTTTCTGGATATTATAAATAAGGTTGCTATGGACATAGTATAACATCTATTTAGCTCTGTCCTCCCTTTTTTTAATATTTGATTCTCTGGAGTCTAACTTCTTGAGTTCTTTGCGTATTTTGATATTAGCACACTATCAGATGTGGGGTTGGTAAAGATTTTTCCCAATCTGTGGGTTGCCATTTTGTCCTATTGACTGTGTCCTTAGCCTTACAGAAGCTTTGCAATTTTATGAGGCTCCCTTTGTATGTTGTTGATCTTAGAGCATAAGCTACTGGTGTGCTGCTTAGAAAATTTCCCCGTTTGCCCGTGTGTTCAAGACTCTTCCCCATGTTTTCTTCTATTAGTTTGAGTGTATCTGGTTTTATGTGGAGGCCCTTGCCCCATTTGGACTTGAGCTTTGTACAGGGCAATAACAATGGGTCAATTTGCATTATTCTACATGCTGACCACTAGTTGAACCAGCACCATTTGAAAATGCTATCATTTCTCCACTGGATGGTTTTAGCTCCTTTGTCAAAGATCAATTGACTAGGGATGGGAAAAAAAAATCAATTGACCATAGGTGTATGGGTCCATTTCTGGGTCTTCAATTCATTGATTTACCTGCCTGTATCTGTACCAAATGCCATACAGTTTTTTATCACTATTGCTCTGTAATACAGCTTGAGGACAGGGATGGTGATTTCCCCCAGAAGTTTTTTTTATTGTTGAGGATAGTTTTCACTATCCTGTTTTTTTTTTCCAAATGAATTTGCAAATTGCTCTTTCAAACTTTGTGAAGAATTGAATTGGAATTTTGATGGGGATGGCATTAAATCTGTAGATTGCTTTTGGCAAGGTGGCCATTTTTACAACATTAATCCTGACAATCTATGTGCATGGGAGATCTTTCCATGTTTTGAGATCTTCAATTTCTTTCTTCAGAGACTTGAAGTTATTGTTATACAGATCTTTCAATTGCTTGTTTAGAGTCACACTGAAGTATTTTGTGTTATTTGTGACTATTGTGAAGGGTGTCATTTCCCTAATTTCTTTCTCAGTCTGTTTGTCCTTGAGTGGAGGAAAGCTATTGGTTTGTTTGAGTTAATTTTATACCCAGCCACTTTGCTGAAGTAGTTTATCAGGCTTAGTAGTTCTCTGGTGGACCTTTTGGCGTCACTTGCTATCATATCATATCATCTGCAAATAGTGATATTTTGACTTCTTCCTTTCCAATTTGTATCCTTTTGATCTCCTTTTGTTGTCTGATTGCTCTGGCTTAGACTTTGAGTACTATATTGAATAAGTAGGGAGAGAGTAGGTAGCCTTGTCTGGTCCTTGATTTTAGTGGGATTGATTCAAGTTTCTCTCCATTTAGTTTAATGTTGGCTACTGGTTTGTTGTATATTGCTTTTACTATGTTTAGGTATGGGCCTTGGATTCCTGATCTTTCCAGGACTTTTATCCTGAAGGGGTGTTGAATTTTTTCAAATGCTTTCTCAGCATCAAATGTGATGATCATGTGGTTTTTTTCTTTGAGTTTGTTTATATAGTGGATTGCATTTATGGATTTTTGTATATTGAACCATTCCTGCATCCCTGGGATGAAGCCTACATGATCATGATGGATGATCATTTTGATGTGTTTTTGGATTCAGTTTAAGAGAATTTTATTGAGTATTTTTGCATAGATATTCATAAAGGAAATTGGTCTGAAGTTCTTCTTGTTGGTTCTTCGTGTGGCTTAGGTATAAGTGTGATTGAGACTTCAGAGAAGAAATTTGGTAGTGTTCCTTTTGTTTCTATGTTGTAGAACAGTTTGGAAAGTATTGGTATTAGATCTTCTATGAAGGCCTCATGAATTCTACATTGAACTCAACTGGTCTTGGGCTATTTTGTTTGTGACACTTTTAATAACTGCTTCTATCTCTCTAGGAATTATGAGACTGTTTAGATGGTTTATCTGATCCTGATTTAACTTTGGTACCCGGTATCTGTCTCTAAAATTGTCCACTTCTTGCAGATTTTCCAGTTTTGTTGAATATAAGCTTTGTAGTAGGATCTGATGATATTTTGAATTTTTCTGATTCTGTTGTTGTCTCCTTATTCATTTCTGATTTTGTTAATTTGGATACTGTCTCTGTGCCTTCTGGTTAGTCTGGCTAAGGGTCTATCTATCTTGTTGATTTCCTCAAAGAACCAGCTCCTGCTTCTGTTGATTTTTTGTATAGTTCTTTTTGTTTTCACTTGGTTGATTTCATCCCTGAGTTTGATTATTTCCTGTCTTCTTCTCCTCTTGGGTGTATTTGCTTCTTTTTGTTTTAGGGCTTTTAGGTGTGCTGTGAAGCTGCTAGTATATGCTGTCTCCAGTTTCTTTTTGGAGGCATTCAGAGCTATGAGTTTTCCTCTTAGCACTGCTTTCATTGTGTCCCATAAGCTTGAGTCTGTTGTGCCTCCATTTTCTTGAAATTCTAAAACATCTTTAATTTATCGTTTCCTTGACCAAGTTATCATCGAGTAGAGTGTCATTCAACTTCCATGTATATGTGGGCTTTCTGCCATTTTTGTTGTTATGGAAGACCAGCCTTAGTCCATGGTGATCTTATAGGATACATGGGATTATTTCATCTTCTTGTATCTATTGAGGGCTGTTTTGTGACCAATTATGTAGTCAATTTTGGAGAAGGTACCATGAGGTGCTGAGAAGAAGGTATATTATTTTACTTTAGGATGAAATGTTATGTAGATGTCTGTTAAGTCCATTTTGCTCATAACTTCTTTTAGTTTTCCTGGGTAGAATAGTGTATGTTGGCATTTGTGGTTTTTTAGTGACTATAAGATATACGTCCAAGGCCTTCTAGCTTTTAAAGTTTCTGTTGAGAAGTGTGATTTAGTTCTGATAAGTCTGCCTTTGTATTATCTTTGTGTAGATTTTGTGTTTTGATTATTATGAGGATTTTCTTTTCTTGTCCAATCTATTTCATGTTCTGTAAGTTTCTTATATGTTGACATATATTATTTTCTTCAAGTTGGGAAAATTTTCTTCTATGAGTCTGTTGAAAATATATTCTGGTCACCGTAGCTGTGACTTTTCACCCTCTTTCATTCCTATTCTTAGTTTAGGTCTTTTCATAATATCCCAGATTTCCAGGATGTTTTGTGTTTGGAATGTTTATATTTGACATTTTCTTTAACCGATGTATCAATTTCTTTTATTGTCTACACCTGAGGTTTTCTTTTCCATCTCTTATATTCTGTTGTCAATGATTCTGTCTGTTGTTTGTCAGGAGTCATCTAGCGTAGGCTAAGAGCATGCAGGTAACTTTCCTGGAGGTGGTCCACCGTTTTTACAGGGATATTGTGGATAAACTTTGAATTGCAAGGCCTTCAGACATCTCATCTCAGAATTGATACTTACTGCTGATATGTCTTTCATATCATTAGTACATACTGTAATGATTTCAGGGCATTAATAGATCACTATAGATATCCTCTGTTTTAGCAGTGCTATATAGACAAATAGATGATTTCATAATTCTTAACAATGCTTCTATAGAATTCCCAAATTTATACAAGTAATTTTGAGCTCCCTATAGAAAAAACTACAATTAGAATTCTGTAAACCTTCATGTGTCATTCATGGGCTGACTACACTAGATAGAAAGTAAGCTTGGAACAAACTTATGATTGGGGAAAACATTCCTCCTAGGAATCATCAGAGGGTAGGGTTTTTCCATCTCCAGGATTGCCTGAGTTTGTGTTTTCTTTATTGCTTCTATTTCCATGTTCATGTCTTGAACAGTTTTATTTATTTCCTTCACTTCTTTAATTATATTTTCTTGTATTTGTTTAAGGGATTTATTAGATTCCTTTTTAAAGACCTCTACCATCTTTATAAAATTATCTGTGAAACCATTATCTGATAACTAAAGGTCATAACTGGGAATAGACAATTTACAAGTATAGAAAATAAAATATTGACTGGATTTGTCTATAAAATAACTTCAAAACTAATAAGTCACAAGGCAGATGATTTGTCGCTTGACAAAACCATGCTAACTTATGACATAAGAATTACTATTTTAAACCTTCAGTAAACTTATGGAGCTAGTGATAGATGATGAACATTTAATTAGGTACTAGTTTTAGTGAACGCTCATGTAAACATTCCTGTTGAAATTTCTTATTTGATTTATGATGAACTTTTGGAATGTAAAGACACTTGGAAAACCATGCGATCTATTCTCCTGAGATTGTATAAGAACTAAGAACGATGGCAATAAGAAAAAAGATTATTTCATTCAGCAATAGAAAAGTTTTCCTTTTTTCTTTCTTTCAGTAATAAAGATTTGAGCCTTTTTTCAATGTGCCTTTTTCTGCAAGTGTGACTTTTTGTGGCTGACAGGAGTTAAAGAACTTAGAGCCTCTTGCCTGGGGCAGCAAGGGACCAGTGGGAAAAGAACAAAGAGAGAGAATAATCACTTCTTTACTTACTTAATCATCAGAGGTCAGGGTTTTAGGCCTCAGAATAACAAGAGAGTATTAAGTTTCCAGAAGCCATCAGCTTCTAGTCTTCAGTATAGTTAGAGAGAGTTACAAGGTCAGAGATGGGTCATTTTTTTTTAGCCCTCCTCCAACTCTGTTCCACCTTACCAACTTCCCCAGCCAGAGCATGCCTCTGATAGTTGTTCCTGTTTATGTTCCTAAGTTTTTCATCTCTACGATTGCCTCAGTTTGTATTTTATTTATAGTTTCCATTTTTATGTCCATGTCTTGAACAGTTTTATTATTCTCGTCACTTGTTTAATTGTATTTTTTTGTATTTTTTTAAGAAATTTATTTGATTCCTATTTAAAGCCCTCTACCATCTTTATAAAATTGGATTTAAGGTCATTTTTCTTGTGCTTCAGTTGTGTTAGGATATTTAGGGCTTGCAGTAGTAGAATAGCTGTTCTCTAAAGGTACCATATAGCCCTGGATTTTGTTGATTGTGTTCATATACTGGCATTTAGCCATCTGCTTGTCCCTGGATGTTCCCAATATAGCAGGTATTTGAAGGGGTGCACAACCTCTGGCGGATAGCTTTGGTTTGGACAATGAAACTCAGGAGCAGTGCAAATCTATCTGCAGTTGGATGTGCTCCAAGGACACAGTGTTAGGCAATTGTGAGGCAGAAGATGGGCATAGAGGTAGAGGAACAATGAAGCTTTAGGGGACAATAGTTAGTCCTGGGCAGCTGGTCATGCCTCAGAGGAATTGCCCACTGAGTCTTAATTACTCTTTGAGACATTTTGGCGCATCTTAGTGAGTAAAAAGATACGATAACCAAGGTTTTTTAGACTAAGTCAATATGAAATACTGCTTTCTATCATTGTGTTTGTATAGGCAAGGGAAGGAAAGAATCCCATGCCTGGGTCTTAAACTCAGAGGAAACTAGAGACAACTGAATTCCTCTTGAGGAAAGGGTCTACTGACATTGTCATCTGATTGTCTGGACAGTGTCTGCTGACCTGAGGAGCCTCAGTTTATCTCTTCTCAGTAGCTAGACTTTACTAAACAGACCCATACCTACCCTCTGCATTACATTCATCTTTGTTTCCAGCAGAACATTCAGGAAAAGTAGAGAAGAAGGGAGACCTTAACAGAGACTGTTAAAGGAGTAAATGGAAGCTAAAGCCAGATACCAGGGGACAGAAACACAAAAAGGTGATTAAGAAGATATTCTTAGAAGACAGAATGGCATTTGATAGAATTTGGTGATCATCCAGGATCAGACCACTGAGACCATTGCCACAGTTTCCGATTATTGAGTTCATGTGAAGACAACAAAGAATAAAAGAATAGTGTACTTCAAGGCAGGGAATTGTGGCACAAGTCTACGATCTTAGCTCTGGGAAGCTGGGGCATGGGAGTTCAAGGCCAGACTGGGTTATATTAACTCTGTCTATTAAAAAGGAAAAGGTGAAGACTAAGATGGCAGTGGCTTCAGGACCCACTACAAAGCCCTAAGTGTCTGAGATACCTATAGAGGTGCTACAGTGTGGCCCAGCAGTGGAAAAGATATCTGCAACTCCAAACGATAGCCCCCAAACTACTAAGAAAATAAAAGACAAGTCTTTTCAGAAGAGGTTTTTAAAATGTGAACTCACAAAATGGATGGAAAGATGGCAGAAGAGATAATGATGAATCTATACCTTGCTGCTGTGGTGTCTCAGACCGCAGGCTCTGAGCAACAGCAGGATGTTAAAGATGAAGAATGGCTCAGCTTCTGTATTGAAACCCCTTGAACCTCTATGGTCCCTACTGTTCTTGGACGCCAGGCTGGTATCTGTGGTCTGCTGCCCCAGGCATGATAGAGCATGAGGTTCATGTAGATATTATACAGCATCCTGGAGTTACGGTGATGTCTGTGGCCCATGTTACTATGTAAGGCCACGTAGATGTCTATGGTCTGTGCTGCTGTCTGAAGTCATGTAGATGTGAGTAACCTGTGCTGTTACCTAAGGCCATGGTGTTGTATGAGTCCATGCTTCTGTTGAGGGCTATGTGTGGGTCCATGATCTTACTGTAGCCAGGGTTTGTATTAATGTGTGTAACCTATGTTGCCACTAAAGGCCAAGCCGATGTCCATGATCTATGCTGCATTCTGAAGCCTTGTTGATATCTGTGGGCCATACTGCCACCAGCAGGACATATTTATGGGAGTGACCTGTGTTGCCTCATGAGGTCATGTTGATGTCCTTGGTCTGCACTGCCATGGAAGGCTATGATGGTGTTCATGTCCCATGCAGTGGCTGAGGACCATGTTGATGAACATGGTCTGTACTGCCACTGGTGACTATGTCTTTGGCATATGCTGATGTTGAAGGACATGTGGAGGTCAGTTGTCCATGCTGCCACCAAAACCCATTTATAAGTCCATATCTGTGCTCTTGCTGGCTGTAAAGGGCAAAGAAACTACTTTTGCCATGATATTGATGACTACTGATTCCCAATTGAGAAAGAGGAGATAGAATGCTTTTGTGACAACCCCACCCCTAGAGTAACAGTCTAGACAGAAAGCCCTTAGAGAGTACTTCTTAACTATAATTGTTGTGGGAAGACAATCCATTGTGTGTGCCCCATTCTCCCAGTCTGGGTCCTGACTATACAAGAGAGGAGATAGTGAAGTGAATAATAGCCATGTGTGCATTAATTTCTTCCTGTCCTTGACTGTGGGTGATGTGATCAGCTGTCAAAAGTTGCCTTACCCTTGATTGCAACTTGGAACTGTGAGCTAAAATAAACACTTTCTGTCTTAAACTGCATTTGGTCAGGGTATTTTATCACAGTCACAGAAATGAGACAAGTTGTCCTAGTTTGCTTTCTGTTGCTGTAATAAGTACTGACCCAAAGCAACGTGGACAGGAAAGGATCTGTTTGGTTTAGAATTATTACATCACAGCTACCATAGAGGGATGTCTTCTGGGCAGGAACTCAAGCATCAGGAGAAGCAGAAACTGAAGCATAGTCATGTAGAAGGATGCTTACAATTTGGTCCCCTGGCTTGCTTGGTTTGCTTATTTATACAACCCAAGACCACCTGTCAAGAATGACACTAGCCATTGTGGGCTGAACTATCTCACATCAATCACAAATCAAGAAAATGCCCAGTAGACTTGACTACAGGCTAACCTGATAGAGGCAGTTCCTCCTTTGAGGTACCCTTTTCTCTCCCAGGTGAGTTAGTAGTTGTACTCGTTGGTTTTGTGTGTTAACTTGACACAAGCTGGAGTTATCACAGAGGAAGGAGCCTCCATTGAGGAAATGCCTCCATGAAATCCAGCTGTAAGACATTTTCTCAACTAGTGATCAAGAGTAGGAGGGCCCATTGTGGGTGGTGCCATCCCTGGGCTGGTAGTCTTAGGTTCTATAAAAAAGCAAGCTGAGCAAGCCAGAGGAAGTAAACCAGTAAGAAACATTCGCTCCATGGCCTCAGTATCAGCCCTTGTCCCTGACCTGCTTGAGTTCCAGTCCTGACTTCCTTTGGTGATGAACAGCAATGTGGAAGTGTAAGCTGAATAAACCCTTTCTTCCCCAACTTGCTTCTTAGTCATGATGTTTTGTGCAGGGGAATGGAAACTCTGACTAAGACAGTAGTGAATTAACAACACACACACACACACACACACACACACACACACACACACACACACACACACACACTCCTAGGGAGTAGAATGTAAAAATTATTCTAAAAGTTTGTTTTAGGATAAACAGGGCCTAGGGAGATGGCTAAGAGTTCAGAGTACTTGGTATATAAGGTAAGGAGTGGAGTTTGGACCTTTGTACCTATGGAAAAAGCCAGGATTTGCAGTGTGGGTACAGACCTTGCACTGAGAAGACTGGATAGAGATGGTTCTTGGAGCTTGCTGGCTACTAGCCTTGATAAAAAGCCCAAGTTCCAGGTTCAGTGAGAGACCCTGCCTCAAAAGAAATGTGGAGAGTAGTTGAAAAAGACACAACTGTCACCTTTCCATGCTCCTTATCCCCAGCTCAAGGTTGTGCTCCTGTATAACACACACACACACACACACACACACACACACACACACACACTCACACACACACACACACATCACACATCACAAGCAAGAAAAGGATAACAGATATATCGTAAAGATGTTTCTTTTCCCTAGTGTATGAGAAACCTCTGAATTTACTTTCCTTTCCTAGGTAATTAATTAATTAGTTAATTAATTAACTAACTGATTTTTTTTGAGACAGGCTCTCCATTCCTCTGGATAATACAAGAAAGCAAAAAGCCATCACTGATGAGAAGCACCTCATCTTTTGTGTTAAATGGATGCAACTTGTGACTGCTTTGTGAGACGGAAGCTTGGATGTTTGTGCAGGGTGAACATTCCTTTTCTGTTGCTTGGTGGGGTATTCTCCGAGTGGTTTAGATTCATTCAGTTGGCTGTATTTTTATTGATGTTCTGTCTGGGCAGCGTTTTCATGGTTGAAGGGCTATCGAAATCTCCCACTGCCCTTGGATTGTCCATTCCTCCCTCTACTTATGTTAATATTTGCTTTACATGGTTATGTGTTTTCATTTTGTGCACATACATTTACAATGGTTATCTCATAGCAAGTCAGCATCTTATGATGTACTGACTTTTTAGGTCTCTAGTTTTGATTTTAACAGAAAGCTTGCTTTGTCTGACACAAAGTAGATGTAAACATTTGCATGGGAGGTCTTTTTCCCTTTGCTGCTTTCATCCTGTGTTTCATTAAAAGTACACTACATCTCCCAAAAGCATTATGTAATTAGAACTTTCATTTTTAGTTCATTCACTTTTTATTTTCTGACTGGATAATTTAATTCATGTTTTTGAGACAGCATCTCATGGAGCTTAGAGAGGCCTTGAGCTCTTGATCCTCCTGCCTCCACCTTGAAAGGGCTAGCATTATAGATATGCACTAGTACAGTCATCTTTATAGTAATAGACAAGGACTTCCCATGCCGTCATGGGATTTCCCCACTGTTCTGTAGTTTCTCATGCTGTTCTTTATATCTTTTTGACCTCCTTTAGTGATTTGACGCTCCGATTTGTAAAATGACATTCTTTAATCCTCTTTCTCATTATCTTTTGTGTATTAGTTATAAACTTCTTTCTTTGTGGTTTCCAGGAGGCTTATATAAGTTATCTTGCAATAATTTACAAACAGCCTCCACCTACAAGGACCTCAACTAGTTTCCTCTCTACTGGGATGCTAGTTGCACGAATTATACTGTGACCTTTCCCAAGGTACTGGCATGTGGTGCTTGCCATTGGGCTGCTTCGGGGAGCTACCGTTCCTGGGCAGTCACAGAGCCACACAGTTCATAACACTACAGAGTGTTGTGTTGCTCCACTACGATATTTGCCAAGCTTATACACATGTCATCTCACTCTATTTTTGAGACCTACTATGGTTTTGTCAGAGCCTACGTCCTCCTAGCCCCACCCCACCACCACGCTCCTCAAAAATTTAGAAGCAGAAGTTTAGTTTCAACCACATACAAAGTCTACACTTTAGTTTATCCTCTTTCCAGCTTTCATTTCAGTGAAGTCATGGTTTACATCTTTTTATTTTTTTGCTATGCATTGATATTCATTTAATGTGCAAAATAATATGATAGCCCATACATATTTGCCAACCTTTTATAATTATGTTGTCTCCTTGCTCCCAGTATTCATATGTGTTGACCCACTTAGACCGTTACTTTTTTAATGCACAGATTTTCATCACAGTATAGGTCACAAACTGGAACTTAGATCTACTTGTTTGATTTTTTTTAGCAACTTAGTCTCTTTTCAAGTCAGTTTCCAGGTGCCAAGGGACATTGCCATGGTATACTGTCACATGGCTAGTTGGATGCAGAAGACTTGGTACTTACAAAAACTCTTCCAATGTTGCATTTGTCTTCTATGTATTTCCTCGTGTGGTACCCAGATCAAATTAGAACAGTTTTAACTTTGAAACAGTAATTTAAGAAAATCAACTGACCTAGATTAAAAAAAATACTTATTTTCCGAGTTAGTTCAATCCAATTACATTCAACCAGTTTATGCTTACTCAATATGTATTTAACTTGGGATCGGGCACCATTACTGTAATGGGGCCATTGTTAGCACTAAGTTTGTTTAATGGGATTAAGTACTTCAAGTTATTACGTGTGGATAGTTATGTGCTGTAGAACAATAAGAGCATTAGAATAATTGTAACTTCCCTATTTTATATATCAAACAATGATTAATATTACTGTAGCAATAGTTATTCATAATGCTTTATTTTGATGTTGCTTGTTTGATTTTGACACAACATTTCTTCTAGTTCAGGCTGGCTTCTAAATTACTATGTAGTCCAGAAGGACTTTGAATTCCTATCTCTACTTCCCAAGTACTAAAACTGACTACAGGTATGTGTTACCACACCTGGCAAGACTTCCTGATTTTGGAGCTGATAGCGAGTTCTGCATTACCACTGAAGTTTTACCTCATTTTGAATTTATTGCATATGTATTTTTCATTTTATTTTTTAAAGATTTATTTATTTATTATATATAGGTACACTGTAGCTGTCTTCAGACATACCAGAAGAGGACATCAGATCTCATTATAGATGGTTGTGAGCCACTTTGTGGTTGCTGAGATTTGAACTCAGAACCTTTGGAAGAGCAGTGACTGCTCTTAACCACTGAGCCATCTCTCCAGTCCTGCATATGTGTCTTTAAAGCAAGTTTTATACTTTCATTTTCATATTGACAGATGTTGTAGATTTCTACTTGAACGAATTCCTTCAGAAGCTGGGTGTGGACTTGAAAAACCCATGAAGAGGACCAAGATTTTGAAGGTAGGGACTGACAAGATGACTCAGAAAAGCAAAGATTTACCATCAAGACTGACTACTGAATTCAATTCCCAGGACCCACACTGTGGAAAGAGAACAAACTACCACAAGAGTCTTCTGATTTGTACAGGTGCACTGTGGGATCAATACATCCATGTGCCCCTCCCCCCCAATAAAAATAAAGGTAATAAAACAGAAAAGAGTTTAGACCAGTTTAAGCTACACAGCAAAATCTTGTCTCAAAAGAAGATAAAACAAGAAAAGGAACTTTCTTTAGCTTATCTAAAGAGCAAGTTCAATGTTGAATCGCCATGTTAGAGGAGTCTATCTTCCTCAATTTCTGAAAGATTCTTTTAACAGGCATAGTATTCTTAGTTGGCAAATTGTCTACCCCACCCAGAACTTTTATCTTGTTTTTCAACATATGTTTACTCTCTCCTGACCTGCAAATGTTCCACCTCCTCCCATTACCACCCTCCCCCCAACAATCACATTCACTGGGGGTTCAGTCTTGGCAGGACCAAGGGCTTCCCCTTCCACTGGTGCTCTTACTAGGCTATTCATTGCTACCTATGAGGTCAGAGTCCAGGGTCAGTCCATGTATAGTCTTTGGGTAGTGGCTTAGTCCCCGGAAGCTCTGGTTGCTTGACATTGTTGTTCATATGGGGTCTCGAGCTCCTTCAAGCTCTTCTAGTCCTTTCTCTGATTCCTTCAACAGGGGTCCCATTCTCAGTTCAGTGGTTTGCTGCTGGCATTCTCCTATGTATTTGCTGTATTCTGGCTGTGTCTCTCAGGAGAGATCTACATCCGGTTCTGTCAGCCTGCACTTCTTTGCTTCATCCATCTTATCTAATTGGGTGGCTGTATATGTATGGGCTACATGTGGGGCAGGCTCTGAATGGGTGTTCCTTCTGCCTCTGTTCTAAACTTTGCCTCCCTATTCCCTGCCAAGGGTATTCTTGTTCCCCTTTTAAAGAAGGAGTGAAGCATTCACATTTTGGTCATCGTTCTTGAGTTTCATGTGTTCTGTGCATCTAGGGTAATTCAAGCATTTGGGCTAATAACCACTTATCAATGAGTGCAGACCATGTATGTTTTTCTGTGATTGGGTTACCTCACTCAGGATGATATTTTCCAGTTCCGTCCATTTGCCTATGAATTTCATAAAGTCATTATTTTTGATAGGTGAGTAATATTCCATTGTGTAGATATACCACATTTTCTGTATCCATTCCTCTGTTGAAGGGCATCTGGGTTCTTTCCAGCTTCTGGCTATTATAAATAAGGCTGCTATGAATATAGTGGAGCATGTGTCTTTGTTATATGTTGGGGCATCTTTTGGGTATATGCCCAAGAGAGGTATAGCTGGGTCCTCAGGTAGTTCAATGTCCAATTTTCTGAGGAACCTCCAGACTGATTTCCAGAACGTTTGTACCAGTCTGCAATCCCACCAACAATGGAGGAGTGTTCCTCTTTCTCCACATCCTTGCCAGCATTTGCTGTCACCTGAGTTTTTGATCTTAGCCATTGTCACTGGTGTGAGGTGAAATCTCAGGGTTGTTTTGATTTGCATTTCCCTTATGACTAAAGATGTTGAACATTTCTTTAGGTGTTTCTCAGCCATTCGGCATTCCTCAACTGTGAGATCTCACATATGGTAAATATCTGCAAGATGAACAGCATGGGCTGCTCTATTTCAAACTATTACCACTAGATGGAGCCCTAACCATACCAGGACACAATGTAAACTCAGAAATTAATGATATCACACTTTTCAGAAAACTTAGCTCATGAATGCAAAGGGATTTTGAGGGATTATATATGAAATATAAGATGTCAATTGCCATAAAAAATCCACCTGGAAACAAGTGCTGTGATTTCATACATTTAAAGTGGTTTTATCAGGTTAAGCAAGTAATGGTCCCTTTTTTTCCTCTCATCTGGATACAGTTTACTTTTTAAATTGTCTAGGGCCAAGCATAGTGGAACACGTTTGCCATCCTATCTCTTAGGAGGTATTAATTTGAGAATCATGTGGCTTGCATAGCAAGATACCATGTCAAAAATCTGAAAATCAAACACCAAGCAAACAAAAACCTCAATTAAGCTGCTAGTAATTATCTTGTACAAATTGAGTGAGTCAGGGCAGAAAATCACAGTCAAGATAAATTGTATTCTCCTTCACAAATTGAGGTGAATAGTCCAATTATCAACTGTGTGGATGGATTAAAAAAGAGATAATTCGTACAAAGCCAAGGATATGTAGGGTGGTTTTATTTTCCTGTATTTTATAAGGGTATTCTGATGGTTTGTATATGCTCAGCCCAGAGAGTGGCAGGAATAGAAAGTGTGGCCCTGTTGGAGTAGGTGTGTCACTGGGATGGGCTTTAAGACCCTCACCATAGCTGCCTCGAAGTCATTATTCTACTAGCAGCCTTCAGAGGAAGATGTAGAACTCACAGCTTCTCCAGCACCAGGTCTACCTGGATGCTGCCATGTCCCTGCCTTGATGACAGTCGACTGAACCTCTGCACCTTTAAGCCAGCCCCAATTAAATATTGCCTTTTATAAGACTTGCCTTGGTCATGGTGTCTGTTCACAGCAATAAAACCTTAACTAAGACAAGTATACATTTCCTTAGTGAATTACACTGAGATTTTCTTCTTGTATGTATTTGTGTGTGTGGTGTATGTGCATGCATACATGTGAGTATAATATGTTTATGTATATGTGTATATATGTTCATATTTGAGTTTGCAAGCACACCTGTGTGTGTGTGTGTGTGTGTGTGTGTGAGAGAGAGAGAGAGAGAGAGAGAGAGAGAGAGAGAGAGAGAGAGAGAGTTTAAATGGAGAAACCTTTGCCAAGATTTTACAAGCACTAAATGCAACACTAGTGACTTTCTGTGTCAGCTACACAACTATGTATCAAACACCAATTCTTTCTCCTTTGTTTTCCATCTTTTAAAAGAACATCAATTAAACACTATTACAACCAAAATCGGGGCTAAGATGCTGGGGCTTGTGGAAGCAAGAGTGTGTGGTACCTCACTAATTGTGAACTGTGAGATCCTGAAGAGGTCTTAGTGTTCTTATTTGCAAAATGGAAAACCTTGAGTTAAAGCCAGGAACAGAGGCAAAGGCTTGTAGTGACAGCAATTTTGACACTGAGGCAAGAGGACTGCTAAGAATTTGAGACCCATTCTGGGTTACATAGTGGATTCCTATTGAATATTTTAGTGGAGACTCAATACACACCTGTGTACTCCCTCTGTATAGAGGCCTGAAACAGATTGACATAACAATTACACCAAAGTTTGCTTGTTAAATTAGAGTTGATTGGGGGTAATTTTAGGAGCTTGAGTGAGGAGTTGTTTCCTGGAATATTATTAAAGTTACCTGCATCTTCAAGAAGCTTGATTCAATATGGGTGATGACTAATAGGGTTGTATTCCTGGAGCTTCCTCATAATTATCAGGACACTGGACAAGTCTGATAATCTACCAGCTGTCTTGCTCCTGACCCACCCCCTACTACCTCACCAGTTCCTTATTACTGCTATAACCTTCGGGAAGGACATCCAGGAAACTTGTGAGTTTCACCTTTCCAAGACAAATGAAACTTGTTTACGTTAGAGTTTCAAAAGCCTTTCTCCTTCCTGGAAGAAATGGCTCCATTTGGAATGAATTGCTATACTAACAGTCCCAGGCCAGCCACAGCTACAGGGAGACTGTTTCATAAAATAGAAAATAGGTCTTCGAGACACAAATCAGGGATTAAGAGAACTTGCTGTGTCTTCAGATGACTGAGATTTGATTTTTGTTTTTTTTATAACTGAAATTTTTTATATCTAATTCTGATCATAGTTTCCCCACCCTCATTTCTCTGAGATCCTCCCTACTTTCCTACCTATCCAACTCCACGAATCTTTTCCTCTAAGTCTAGGGGACTGGACACTCTCTTTTCACACACACACACACACACACACACACACACACACACACACACACACACAAACAGTAAATAAATAAAATCAGCTTACTTCATTAGTGTCTGTCTGAAGTTCTCCTGACATCTGGTTTTCCAGTACCCAGCAGAGCTCATTAAACTCTGATGACTGAAATTTGGGGCTCTCCTAAACTTTCATTTCCAAATTCTTCCATATTCTTACTGTAATCCAATTCTAATTGCCTACAGTCAGTTTGACATCAGAATAGCTCTTCATAGCTCCTAAGTTTCCTCACGGTTGGGATTATATAATAAGATACTTACAGGAAGAAGGGGTTATTATTTGGTCTGGTTTAGGAGAAAAGAGTCCAGAATAGCAGTAGGGAGTGCATTGATTGTCTCCATTGAATCAGAAGTCTGGAAGCAGAGATATTAATATTGGTACTTAGCTCACTGCTGTGGGGTTACAGGCTTGTACAGGACCTGCCCCTGGGTACAGCTGGTTGGGGAGGTCTGCTGGGGTGGGGAGCTGGGCTGTAAGGAATCCTTGAAATACTCACTGCTCAGGGTGTGGGAGAGTACAATCTGAGATGTGGGAAAGCCTGAATTGGTTCAGGGGTCCCAGGGTCTGGGATGAGGCCAGGGTTGTTGTCGTGTCCACCCCGGCAGGCAAGGAAGACGCAACACAGTTGGATTCTTCTCAACAGCCTTTACTGCAGGACACCTTCATTGTTGACACGGGGACCACGAGTGGCAAATTCGCTCGCCTTATATACACAACAGTATGCTAATAATCTCTCAGGGATTGGTGGGGCACGGGTCACCCCACTATCACCCCACTATCACCCCACTACTTGTCCTCCAGGGATTGGCGGAGAACGAATCACCTCACCAGCATGGTACCGCCCCCTCACTAGCATATTACCAGCCAACTGACACCAGGTGCAAAACCTGCGCATGCGCAGTACTATTGTTTACCATAGGAGGGTGCCGGATCATACAGCTGCCCTGAGGAGGGGACAAGCCTGCGCATGCGCGGTAAGTTGTTTACATTCAGACGGAGCTGGCTGTCGGCGTCATCTTTGTTTTGCCGCGCTGCTCCCTACAGGTTGTGGGATTCTCAGACTCTTGGACATCCAAGTGCTACTCACAGTTGCAAAGAAGAGCAGAGAATGGAGTGGGAGCCCCATGAACTGTGGACAGCATATAGGCTGGGGTGAGTGGGAGGGCTTGTCCCAGCAGAGATGATTGTCCTTAGCATCATGGCTTGGTGGCAGTTGTGGTTGGGAGCAGAGAGAGGCCTTCTATGGGAGATTAGGCGGAAGCTCTGTAGGTGAAGGCCTTCTTCATGGCCCCCTATTGCAGATCTTGGTGAAAAGAGATCATGATTCTAAACAGTTTATTGCCATGGAGGAAAATGAATGCGTAAAACCATATCCTTTTCTCAGTGTGGGCCTGAGATTAAATACCTTCTGCAGGGAGGAATGTCTAGAAGTAAAGATTATTGGCTAAACCCTCTGGGCCTGTAGGTACCTCATTAGATTGGAGAAGACTGTTTTCGGTGCAAGTGACTATGGTCACATCTCTTTTATGTGAGAAGGATGGCATGTGGTACAAGTCAGAAGTCTGGCAGGGAACTGGGAGTCACCTAAACCTCAGGTGCGTGCCTATCGAGTCTACAAGTCTTGACCTGCTCTACCTTACCAAACTTCCTGGCATGGTTTTCTGTCCCCCATACTGTCTCCTCTAAACAGTCCAGGAACACCCCATGAGATGGGGGTAACCACATTCTGCGTGTACATACCCTTGTTATGTTGGCAATGATACGTAATGATTTGTAAAATGGGCGATAAGGAAGCTATCCCAAGAGCTGGCTTACATGGAAGTAATTGTGAACACCTTTAATGCAGTACTTGAGAGACAGAGGCAAGAAGTTCTCTATGAATTTGAAGTCAGCCTTGTCTACACAGGAAATTCCATACCAGCCATACAGTGAGACCATGTTTCAAAACAAGCAAGCAAGCAAACAAACTCTTGTTCTCTGAACCAGAAATATTGCTCTTGGGAATATACCCCAAAGATGCCCCACCATGTCACAGGGGCACATGTTCTACTATGTTCACAGTGGCCTTATTTGTGATAGCCAGAAGCTGGAAATAACCCAGATGTCCCATGACAGAAAAATGTTTACAGAAAACGTGGTACATTTACACAATAGAATACTACTCAGCTATTAAGAATGAGGACATTCTGAGTTTTGCAGGCAAATGGATGGAACTAGAAAATGTCATCCTAAGTGAGGTAACTCAGACCCAAAAGGATATGCATATGTTCTCACCAGTAAGTGGATATTAGCAAAAAAAGGTACAGAATACCCTAGATACAGTCCACAGAACTCAAAAAGTTCAACAAGCTGAAGGGTCCAACTGAGGACACCTTGGTTCCATTTGGGAGGGAGAAGAAAGCAACCACAAGTAAGGAGGGAGGGAGGGACAGGGGAGAGAAAGGGGATGGGGATGGGGGAGAGAGGAGAAAGTGATCTGGTATTGGGTGGGGTAAAATGGCTGAAGCCCTGAGGGCCAGCAGTAAGAAAGGAAACAGGAGACCCTCTAAAATGTACTAGAGACCTGAGAAGTCGGAGACTCTTAGGACTCAAAATGTGTGTGTGTGTGTGGGGGGGGGTAGATGAAAGGCTCTAAGGTGGGGAGAGGGAACTTATTGAATCCACATCCAGCAGAAAGACAGGGCATCAAGTGAGGGATGGGGTTGCTATCCCACAGCCAATGCTCTAACCCATAATTCTTATCTGAAAGAAATGCAAGGATAGAAATGGAGAAGAGCCTGAGGAAAAGAAGGTCCAACAACAGGCCCAAAGTGGGATCCAGCTCAAGGGGAGGCCCCAAGACCTGACACCATTACTGAAGCTATGGGGCACTCACAAAAAGGAACCTACCATGACTGCCCTCTGAAAACCCAACAAGCAGCTGAAAGAGTCAGATGCAGATATTTGCACCCAACCAATGAACAGAAGCTGCTGACCCCTCTGGTTGAATTAGGGAAAAGCCAAAGGAGCTAAGGAGGAGGGCAACCCTGTAGGAGGACCAGCAGTC
The DNA here is from genome assembly GCF_021556685.1 of Rattus norvegicus. Lineage (NCBI taxonomy): Eukaryota > Metazoa > Chordata > Mammalia > Rodentia > Muridae > Rattus > Rattus norvegicus. The sequence continues at coordinate 167,291,382 of NC_141537.1, forward strand.
TCAGTTAACCTGGTTCCCTGAGATCTCTTAAACACCAGATCACCAAACAGACAGCATGCACCAGCTGAGATGAGGCCTCCAACAATATATAGCAGAGGATTCCTGGGTCTGGTTTCAGTCAGAGAAGATGCACTTAATCCTTAAGAGACTGGAGGCCCCAGGAAGTTTAGAGGTCTGTAAAGAAGGGGGTGTGGAATGCTTCAGGGAGCAGGGAGGAGGTATGGGATGTGAAACTCTGGAGTGGGGGATAAAATCTGGAGTGTAAAAATAAATAAATATATAAATAAATAAGTAAATAAAATTAGCCATAAAAGGGATTAAAATAAAAATAACAAAATAAAATATATACTCAAGAATTATCATTCTTTTATAATATGGATTATATAGTGACCATGGTCATATCCACTAAGTATTTTTTTAATTACAGATGAACAGGATTAATTTATTTTTCTTCGTTAATTTTTTCATCAGTTTTTACCATTGAAATAGTAAAAAATATATCAATCATTATTATTACAAATAACATATTCAACTATACATTTTTTTTTATTAACTTGAGTATTTCTTATATACATTTCAAGTGTTATTCCCTTTCCCGGTTTCCGGGCAAACATTCCCCTCCCCCCTCCCCTTCCTTATGGGTGTTCCCCTCCCAACCCTCCCCCCCATTGCCGCCCTCCCCCCATAGTCTAGTTCACTGGGGGTTCAGTCTTAGCAGGACCCAGGGCTTCCCCTTCCACTGGTGCTCTTACTAGGATATTCATTGCTACCTATGATGTCAGAGTCCAGGGTAGTCCATGTATAGTCTTTAGGTAGTGGCTTAGTCCCTGGAAGCTCTGGTTGCTTGGCATTGTTGTACATATGGGGTCTCGAGCCCCTTCAAGCTCTTCCAGTTCTTTCTCTGATTCCTTCAACGGGGGTTCTATTCTCAATTCAGTGGTTTGCTGCTGGCATACGCCTCTGTGTTTGCTGTATTCTGGCTGTGTCTCTCAGGAGCGATCTACATCCGGTTCCTGTCATCCTGCACTTCTTTGCTTCATCCATCCTGTCTAATTGGATGGCTGTATATATATGGGCCACATGTGGGTCAGGCTCTGAATGGGTGTTCCTTCAGTCTCTGTTTTAATCTTTGCCTCTCCCTTCCCTGCCAAGGGTATTCTTTTTCCTCATTTAAAGAAGGAGTGAAGCATTCACATTTTGATCATCCGTCTTGAGTTTCGTTTGTTCTAGGGATCTAGGGTAATTCAAGCATTTGGGCTAATAGCCACTTATCAATGAATGCATACCATGTATGTCTTTCTGTGAGTGGGTTAGCTCACTCAGGATGATATTTTCCAGTTCCAACCATTTGCCTACGAATTTCATAAACTCCTTGTTTTTGATAGCTGAGTAATATTCCATTGTGTAGATGTACCACATTTTCTGTATCCATTCCTCTGTTGAAGGGCATCTGGGTTCTTTCCAGTTTCTGGCTATTATAAATAAGGCTGCGATGAACATAGTGGAGCACGTGTCTCTTTTATATGTTGAGGCATCTTTTGGGTATATGCCCAAGAGCGGTATAGCTGGATCCTCAGGCAGTTCAATGTCCAATTTTCTGAGGAACCTCCAGACTGATTTCCAGAATGGTTTTACCAGTCTGCAATCCCACCAACAATGGAGGAGTGTTCCTCTTTCTCCACATCCTCACCAGCATCTGCTGTCACCTGAATTTTTGATCTTAGCCATTCTCACTGGTGTGAGGTGAAATCTCAGGGTTGTTTTGATTTGCATTTCCCTTATGACTAAAGATGTTGAACATTTCTTTAAGTGTTTCTCAGCCATTCGGCATTCCTCAGCTGTGAATTCTTTGTTTAGCTCTGAACCCCATTTTTTAATAGGGTTATTTGTTTCCCTGCGGTCTAACTTCTTGAGTTATTTGTATATTTTGGATATAAGGCCTCTATCTGTTGTAGGATTGGTAAAGATCTTTTCCCAATCTGTTGGTTGCCGTTTTGTCCTAACCACAGTGTCCTTTGCCTTACAGAAGCTTTGCAGTTTTATGAGATCCCATTTGTCGATTCTTGATCTTAGAGCATAAGCCATTGGTGTTTTGTTCAGGAAATTTTTTCCAGTGCCCATGTGTTCCAGATGCTTCCCTAGTTTTTCTTCTATTAGTTTGAGTGTATCTGCTTTGATGTGGAGGTCCTTGATCCACTTGGACTTAAGCTTTGTACAGGGTGATAAGGATGGATCAATCTGCATTCTTCTACATGTTGCCCTCCAGTTGAACCAGCACCATTTGCTGAAAATGCTATCTTTTTTCCATTGGATGGTTTTGGCTCCTTTGTCAAAAATCAAGTGACCATAGGTGTGTGGGTTCATTTCTGGGTCTTCAATTCTATTCCATTGGTCTATCTGTCTGTCTCTGTACCAATACCATGCAGTTTTTATCACTATTGCTCTGTAATACTGCTTGAGTTCAGGGATAGTGATTCCCCCTGAAGTCCTTTTATTGTTGAGGATAGCTTTAGCTATCCTGGGATTTTTGTTATTCCAGATGAATTTGCAAATTGTTCTGTCTAACTCTTTGAAGAATTGGATTGTTATTTTGATGGGGATTGTATTGAATCTGTAGATTGCTTTTGGTAAAATGGCCATTTTTACTATATTAATCCTGCCAATCCATGAGCATGGGAGATCTTTCTATCTTCTGAGGTCTTCTTCAATTTCTTTCCTCAGTGTCTTGAAGTTCTTATTGTACAGATCTTTTACTTGCTTGGTTAAAGTCACACCGGGGTACTTTATATTATTTGGGTCTATTATGAAGGGTGTCGTTTCCCTAATTTCTTTCTCGGCTTGTTTCTCTTTTGTATAGACGAAGGCAACTGATTTATTTGAGTTAATTTTATACCCAGCCACTTTGCTGAAGTTGTTTATCAGCTTTAGTAGTTCTGTGGTGGAACTTTTGGGATCACTTAAATATACTATCATGTCATCTGCAAATAGTGATATTTTGACCTCTTCTTTTCTGATCTGTATCCCCTTGATCTCCTTTTGTTGTCTGATTGCTCTGGCTAGAACTTCAAGAACTATATTGAATAAGTAGGGAGAGAGTGGGCAGCCTTGTCTAGTCCCTGATTTTAGTGGGATTGCTTCAAGTTTCTCTCCATTTAGTTTAATGTTAGCAACTGGTTTGCTGTATATGGCTTTTACTATGTTTAGGTATGGGCCTTGAATTCCTATTCTTTTCAGGACTTTTATCATGAAGGGGTGTTGAATTTTGTCAAATGCTTTCTCAGCATCTAATGAAATGATCATGTGGTTCTGTTCTTTCAGTTTGTTTATATAATGGATCACGTTGATGGTTTTCCGTATATTAAACCATCCCTGCATGCCTGGGATGAAGCCTCCTTGATCATGGTGGATGATTGTTTTGATGTGCTCTTGAATTCGGTTTGCCAGAATTTTATTGAGTATTTTTGCGTCGATATTCATAAGGGAAATTGGTCTGAAGTTCTCTTTCTTTGTTGGGTCTTTGTGTGGTTTAGGTATAATAGTAATTGTGGCTTCATAGAAGGAATTCGGTAGGGCTCCATCTGTTTCAATTTTGTGGAATAGTTTGGATAATATTGGTATGAGGTCTTCTATGAAGGTTTGATAGAATTCTGCACTAAACCCGTCTGGACCTGGGCTCTTTTTGGTTGGGAGACCTTTAATGACTGCTTCTATTTCCTTAGGAGTTATGGGGTTGTTTAACTGGTTTATCTGTTCCTGATTTAACTTCAATACCTGGTATCTGTCTAGGAAATTGTCCATTTCCTGAAGATTTTCAAGTTTTGTTGAATATAGGTTTTAATAGTAAGATCTGATGATTTTTTGAATTTCCTCTGAATCTGTAGTTATGTCTCCCTTTTCATTTCTGATTTTGTTAATTTGGACGCACTCTCTGTGTCCTCTCGTTAGTCTGGCTAAGGGTTTATCTATCTTGTTGATTTTCTCAAAGAACCAACTTTTGGTTCTGTTGCTTCTTTCTATGGTCCTTTTTGTTTCTACTTGGTTGATTTCAGCTCTGAGTTTGATTATTTCCTGCCTTCTACTCCTCCTGGGTGTATTTGCTTCTTTTTGTTCTAGAGCTTTTAGGTGTGCTGTCAAGCTGCTGACATATGCTCTTTCCTGTTTCTTTCTGCAGGCACTCAGCGCTATGAATTTTCCTCTTAGCACAGCTTTCATTGTGTCCCATAAGTTTGGGTATGTTGTACCTTCATTTTCATTAAATTCTAAATGTTTTTAATTTCTTTCTTTATTTCTTCCTTGACCAGGTTATCATTGAGTAGAGCATTGTTCAATTTCCACGTATATGTGGGCATTCTTCCCTTATTGTTATTGAAGACCAGTTTTAGGCCGTGGTGGTCCGATAGCACGCATGGGATTATTTCTATCTTACTGTACCTGTTGAGGCCCGTTTTTTGACCAATTATATGGTCAATTTTGGAGAAAGTACCATGAGGAGCTGAGAAGAAGGTATATCCTTTTGCTTTAGGATAGAATGTTCTATAAATATCCGTTAAGTCCATTTGGCTCATGACTTCTCTTAGTCTTTCGACATCACTGTTTAATTTCTGTTTCCATGATGTGTCCATTGATGAGAGTGGGGTGTTGAAATCTCCCACTATTATTGTGTGAGGTTCAATGTGTGTTTTGAGCTTTAGTAAGGTTTCTTTTACGTATGTAGGTGCCCTTGTATTTGGGGCATAGATATTTAGGATTGAGAGTTCATCTTGGTGGATTTTTCCTTTGATGAATATGAAGTGTCCTTCCTTATCTTTTTTGATGACTTTTAGTTGGAAATTAATTTTATTTGATATTAGAATGGCTACTCCAGCTTGCTTCTTCTGACCATTTGCTTGGAAAGTTGTTTTCCAGCCTTTCACTCTGAGGTAGTGTCTGTCTTTGTCTCTGAGGTGTGTTTACTGTAGGCAGCAGAATGCAGGGTCCTCGTTGCGTATCCAGTTTGTTAATCTATGTTTTTATTGGGGAGTTGAGGCCATTGATATTGAGAGATATTAAGGAATAGTGATTATTGCTTCCCGTTATATTCATATTTGGATGTGAGGTTATGTTTGTGTGCTTTCATTCTCTTTGTTTTGTTGCCAAGACGATTAGTTTCTTGCTTCTTCTAGGGTATAGCTTGCCTCCTTATGTTGGGCTTTACCATTTATTATCCTTTGTAGTGCTGGATTTGTAGAAAGGTATTGTGTAAATTTGGTTTTGTCATGGAATATCTTGGTTTCTCCATCAATGTTAATTGAGAGTTTTGCTGGATACAGTAACCTGGGCTGGCATTTGTGTTCTCTTAGGGTCTGTATGACATCAGTCCAGGATCTTCTGGCCTTCATAGTTTCTGGCGAGAAGTCTGGTGTGATTCTGATAGGTCTGCCTTTATATGTTACTTGACCTTTTTCCCTTACTGCTTTTAATATTCTTTCTTTATTTTGTGCGTTTGGTGTTTTGACAATTATGTGATGGGAGGTGTTTCTTTTCTGGTCCAATCTATTTGGAGTTCTGTAGGCTTCTTGTATGTCTATGGGTATCTCTTTTTTTAGGTTAGGGAAGTTTTCTTCTATGATTTTGTTGAAGATATTTACTGGTCCTTTGAGCTGGGAGTCTTTACTCTCTTCTATACCTAATATCCTTAGGTTTGATCTTCTCATTGAGTCCTGGATTTCCTGTATGTTTTGGACCAGTAGCTTTTCCCACTTTACATTATCTTTGACAGTTGAGTCAATGATTTCTATGGAATCTTCTGCTCCTGAGATTCTCTCTTCCATCTCTTGTATTCTGTTGGTGAAACTTGTATCTACAGCTCCTTGTCTCTTTTGGTTTTCTATATCCAGGGTTGTTTCCATGTGTTCTTTCTTGATTGCTTCTATTTCCATTTTTAATTCCTTCAACTGTTTGATTGTGTTTTCCTGGAATTCTTTCAGGGATTTTTGTGTCTCCTCTCTATGGGCTTCTACTTGTTTATTTATGTTTTTCTGGAATTCTTTCAGGGATTTTTGTGTCTCCTCTCTATGGGCTTCTACTTGTTTATTTATGTTTTCCTGGAATTCTTTCAGGCATTTTTGCGATTCCTCTCTGTAGGCTTCTACTTGTTCTCTAAGGGAGTTCTTCACGTCTTTCTTGAAGTCCTCCAGCATCATGATCAAGAATGATTTTGAAACTAGATCTTGCTTTTCTGGTGTGTTTGGATATTCCATGTTTGTTTTGATGGGAGAATTGGGCTCCGATGGTGCCATGTAGTCTTGGTTTCTGTTGCTTGGGTTCCTGTGCTTGCCTCTCGCCATCAGATTATCTCTAGTGTTACTTTGTTCTGCTATTGCTGACAGTGGCTAGACTGTCCTATAAGCCTGTGTGTCAGGAGTGCTGTAGACCTGTTTTCCTCTCTTTCAGTCAGTTATGGGGACAGAGTGTTCTGCTTTCGGGCGTGTAGTTTTTCCTCTCTACAGGTCTTCAGTTGTTCCTGTGGGCCTGTGGCTTGAGTTCACCAGGCAGCTTTCTTGCAGCAGAAAATTTGGTCTTACCTGTGGTCCCGAGGCTCAAGTTCGCTCGTGGGGTGCTGCCCACGGGCTCTCTGCAGCGGCAGCAACCAGGAAGACCTGTGTCGCCCCTTCCGGGAGCTTCAGTGCACCAGGGTTCCAGATGGTCTTTGGCTTTTTCCTCTGGCGTCCGAGATGTGTGTGCAGAGAGCAGTCTCTTCTGGTTTCCCAGGCTTGTCTGCCTCTCTGAAGGTTTAGCTCTCCCTCCCACGCGATTTGGGTGCAGAGAACTGTTTATCCGGTCTGTTTCCTTCAGGTTCCCGAGGTGTCTCAGCAACTATACATGTTTTTAACAGCAATAAACACTAATTATTAAATCTAATTAGGACAGATATTACATAAAGAAATATGATATAAAGGCATTCAGACACACACCTTGCTATTTTTTTTTACTCTTTATTAACTTGATTATTTCTTATTTACATTTCTATTGTTATACCCTTCCCCGGTTTCCAGGCCAACATCCTCCTAACCACTCCCCCTCCCCTTCTATATGGGTGTTCCCCTCCCCATTCTTCCCCCATTACCGCCCTGCCCCCAACAATCACGTTCACTGGGGTTTCAGTCTTGGCAGGACCAAGCACACCTTGCTTTTTTAAAAATACATTAAGGCAATGCCAGTGGAAATACACTCTTTAGAGCTGATTATCATAATTAAAGGAAAGGTTTAGGGTACAGGGTCATTCTCGCACACTGGCTCTGTCATTATTTTAAGTCTGTATGATGACAAGTGAAATCACATTGTGATTCTTCATGATCCCCTGTGGGTCGTGTGGAGAGCAATGCACTGTGATGGAATAATATACTACTCATCTATTTTAAAAATATTTTTTATTTGATAGTTTCTGTATTTACATTTCAAATGTTATCCAACAGCTCACCTTCTTAAAATATATTTTCATAATAATGTTATTCAGAATACAAAAATCAGTTTCACAGAGAATATATTCCTGGAAGCCCTGTTCCAAGAAGAGATTTTAAAGTAACTCCAGCAAATTTAGATTACTCATTTTAAAGTTTATTCAAAAGGAATCAAAGGATAGCATGGTATCATCTCTTCATGAATAATTTTAATAATTTATATTGCAAGGTATGATTTAGTTTTTTTATTGCTTAATGAGATAAGTAGACTCTGATTCCATACATTTTCTTTGAGCAGATTTTATTTTAGAATGAAAAATTCAGAATATTTTCCACACTTTATTAGGTGTTTCAAAAATAAACTTGGCAGTTATACATTGAGTGAAGCATCCACTTTTTAGTGACTATTATTAAATTTTGAAACATAACTATTTGTACTTCCTGTAATTTATAATTCTAACTTCTCACATTTGTTATTATTTAAATTTTAACATAAAAATATTGTTTAACATTTTTATATCAACTATTGGATAATTAAGACAATCAAATAAGTTAATTTGACTTTTTGCCATTTTGTTTATAATTGTGTCAAATTTAGATCATATTAATACTGTAGTACTTTTTTCAACTGAGTATTTGCTTTAAAAAAAACATTAAGTAATGCCAATATTACAAATAGCTTTGTTTCATCACTTCATAAAAGTAATGGCAAATCACTTTCTTTCTTTCTTTCTTTCTTTCTTTCTTTCTTTCTTTCTTTCTTCCTTCCTTCCTTCCTTCCTTGCTTCCTTCCTTTCTTTCTTTCTTTCTTTCTTTCTTTCTTTCTTTCTTTCTTTCTTTCTTTCTTTCTTTCTTTCTTTCTTTCTTTACATTCCAGATTTTATTTCCCTCCCGGTACATCGTCCAACTGTTCCACATTCCATACCTCCTCCCTGCTACTCTTTCTCCATGAGGATGTCTCCACCCCACCCACCCCACCAGACCTCTAAACTCCCTGGGGCCTCCAGTCTCTTTAGGGTTAGGTGCATCTTCTCTGACAGAATCCAGACCTAGCAGTCTTCTCCTGTATATGTGTTGGGGTCCTCATATCAGCTGGTATATGCTGCCTGGTTGGTAATCTAGTGTCTAAGAGATCTCTGGGGTCCAGGTTAATTGAGACGGCTGGTCCTCCTACAAGGTTGCCCTCCTCAGTTTCTTCCAGCTTTTCCGCACAAGGGCTATATCTACAAGTACCACAAGGTGGCATCTGGACATCATGTATGACTAGAAAAATCAGTCTCTGTAGCCTTGGAAAATGTCCAGTGAGCTGAAAGTACTGTAGACTTTTTCCTCAGTCGTCACAAGAGACAAGAGTTTAAACACTATGCTTAGTTATACACATTTGATTTTCCCGATTTTGCTTTTAACTCTTCCCTTGTTAAGTGCACTTTTTTTTGGGGTCAAATTTTATTTTAAAAAAGGTTGATTTTACCAAGTCCTCAAGCTGGCAACTTACTGTCAGCTGACTATTTAACTTCTTGAAAAAACCAGCTTTCATCGTCAGAATCTGCGTTATAAACTAAGTTATACTATTCTGGCTTCTACTGCCTCCTCTTCTTCTTCCTCCTCCTCTTTTTCCTTCTCCTTCTATTAAACTGGGTCTATGTAGTTCTATGTACCAAGATTGCCTGGCATGTGTCCTGTAAACAAGGCTGTCCTTGAACTCACAGAGATCTGCTTGCCTTTGCCTTCTGAGTGCTGGAATTAAAGGCATGAGCTACCTTAGTCTGATTCTTTTCCCACTCAGACTAGCTTTCAAGGTTTCCAGTGAGCTCACTTAGTGTCAAGATGAACCAGCAATATTTTATAAATTTGCAAACTTCATTGATAGGACATGTGTGTTAATTAATCACAAACCTGGTTTGCATAGGAAGTTAGAACTAGCGTTCACTTTGATAACTAGAACCCTCTAGCATAACATAACTTTTCTGAAAATATTGTAAGATAGGAAATACTGTCTTAAAAGTGACAAACATTCATATTTCTGAAAACATGAGAATTTACACATATAAGCATTTTAGGCATGAGCCGCATTTGGCGCTGTTATATACCCTCTTTTGGAAACACTGCTAACACGATTTGGTGCATTGTTGTTACCTAGATATGTTTGTATCTGTTGGGTACTTTCTTCCTCCCTCCTCCCCCCCTCCTCCCACATCTATTTCTTCTCTACCTTCTCCGTCTCTCTGCAGGTTCTCATGTAGCACAGCATGGCTTCATACTCTACATACCAAGGAATAGTGATCTTGAATCTTCAGATTTTACTTTCACCTCCCAAGTACTGGGATAACAAGGGTACAGGCACTTTTAGGTTGTTTCAGTTTAATGTATTTTATTAGTTTTTTTTTCTTTTTTGCTCAGCAACTTCCTTGTATGATGAAACCTATAGAATTTTGTAACAAAAGGCGCTGTCTGCTCACCACACTAATGTATAGGAACCTAGAGACAACTTCATTCATTGCTTTTAATCAAGAGACAAGATCCGTTGGATACTAATCTAGAGAAAAAGGAATTGGGCAAAGGGTGTCTTGCACTGAGATTCCTTCCACCCAGATTGAAAAATTTTTTATTGAATTTTTTAAATTTGTATTTCAAATGTTATTCCCTTTCCTGGTTTCCCATTCATAAACCCCATATCCCACCCCCTTCCCCTTCTTGTATGAGTGTGTCTCCCACCTAACCATCCACTCTTTCCCACCTCCCTGCCCTGGAGGGTCCAGCCTTGACAGGACCAAAAGTTTCTCCTCCCATTGGTGCCCAACAAGGCCATCCTCTGCGACATAAAGAGCTGGAGTCACACATCTCTCGATGTGTGCTCTTTGGATGATGGTTTAGTCCCCAGGAGCTCTGGTTGGTTGGTATTGTTGTTCTCATGGGGTTGCAATTCCCTTCAGTTCCTTCAATTCTTTCTCTAACTACTCCACTGTGGACCTTGTTTTCAGGTCTATGGTTGGCTGATAGCTTTAGCCCCTGTTTTTGTCGTGCTGTGGCAGAGTCTCTCAGGAGACAGTGATATCAGGCTCCTGTCAGCATGCACTTCTTGGCATCAGCAATATTGTTTGGATTTTGTGGCTGTATGTGTATGGGCTGGATCCCCAGGTGGGGCAGTCTCTGAATGGCCATTCCTTCAGTCTCTGCTCTAACCTTTGTCTCCATATCTCCTCCTATGAATATTTTTGTTCCCCCTTTTAAGAAGGACTGAAGCATTCACACTTTAGTCACCCTTCTTCTTGAGCTTCATGTGGTCTGTGGATTGTACCTTGGGTAAGCCGAGCTTTTGGGCTAATATTCACTTATCAGTGAGTGCATATCGTGTGTGTGTGTGTGTGTGTGTGTGTGTGTGTGTGTGTGTGTGTGTGTGAGAGAGAGAGAGAGAGAGAGAGAGAGAGAGAGAGAGAGAGATTGAGTTACCTCAGTCAGGATGATATTTTCTAGTTCCATCCATTTGCCTATGAATTCCATGAAGTCATTGTTTTTGATAGCTGAGTAGTATTCCATTGTGTAGATGTATCATATATTCTGTATTCATTCATCTGTTGAGGGACATCTGAGTTCTTTCCAGCTACTGGCTATTATAAATAAGGCTGCTATGATCATAGCGGAGTATGTGTCCTTATTATATGTTGGAGCATCTTTTGGGTATATGCCCAGGAGTGGAATAGCTGGGTCATCAGATAGTATTATGCCAAATTTTCTGAGGAACCTCCAGACTGATTTCCAAAGTGGTTGTACCAGCTTGCAATCCCACCAACAATGAAGGAGTTGTTACTCTTTCTCCACACCCTCACCAGCATATCCAATCACTAGAGCTTTTTTTATTGGATATTTTTATTTACATTTCAGCTGTTATTTCCTTTCCTGGTTTCCTGTCCATAAGCCCCCATCCCCTCCCATTCCCCTTCTTCTATATGGGTGTTCCCTTGCCTATCTACACCTCTTTTCAGCCTCCTAGCATTCCCTCACACTGAGGGTCCAACCTTGACAGGACCAAGGACTTCTTCTTCCTTTGGTGCCCAACAAGGCCATCCTCTGCTACATACGCAGTTTAGGCCATGGGTCAGTCCACCTATAATATCTGGGTAGTAGTTTAGTCCCTGCGAGCTCTGGTTGGTTGGCATTGTTCTTCTTATGGGGTTGCAAGCCCCTTCAGCTCTTACGATCCTTTCTCTAATTCCTCTAATGGAGGTCCCATTCTCAGTTCAATGGTTTGCTAATTGCATTTGCTTCTGTATTAGACATGCTCTGGCTGTGTCTCTCAGGAGAAACCTACATCTGGTTCCTGTCAGAATCAATTTCTTAACTTCATCAATCTTACCTAATTTTGGATGGATGGATATACATATGGGGCAGGCTCTGAATGGCTGTTCCTTCAGTCTGTGTTCCAAACTTTGTCTCCATATCCCCTCCTATGAATATTTTTGTTCCCCCTTTTAAGGAGTGAAGCATCCACACTATGATCATCCTTATTCTTTGATTTTTTTTTTCAGAGCTGGGGACCGAACCCAGGGCCTTGCGCTCGCTAGGTAAGCGCTCTACCACTGAGCTAAATCCCCAACCCGGTCATCCTTATTCTTGAGCTTCATGTGGTTTGTGGATTGTATCTTGGGTAACTTGAGCTTTTGGGCTAATATCTACCTATCAGTGAGTGCATACCATGTGTGTTTTTCTGTGGTTGGGTCCTCACTCAGGATGATATTTTCCAGTTCCATCCATTTGCCTATGAATTCCATGAAGTCATTGTTTTTGATAGCTGAGTAGTATTCCATTTTGTAGGTGTACCATATTTTCTGTATTCATTCTTCTGTTGAAGGGTATCTGGGTTTTTTCTAGCTTCTGACTATTATAAATAAGGCTGCTATGAACATAGTGGAGCATGTGTCTTTGTTGTATGTTCGAGCATCTTTTTGATATATCCCAGGAGTGGAATAGCTGGGTTGTCAGGTAGTGGAATGTCCAATTTTCTGAGGAACCTCCAGACTGATTTCCAGAGTGGTTGTACCAATTTGCAATTCCATCAACAATGGAGGACTGCTCCTCTTTCTCGACATCCTCACCAGCATCTGCTGTTGCCTGAGTTTTTTATCTTAACCATTCTGACTGATGTGAAGTTCAATATCAGGGTTGTTTTGATTTGTATTTCCCTGATGATTAAGGATGTTGAACATTTCTTTAATGGTGCTTCTCAGTCATTCAATATTCCTCAGCTGAGAATTCTTTGTTTAGCTCCACACCCCATTTTTTAATAGGGTTATTTGGCTCGCTGGAATCTAACTTCTTGAGTTCTTTGTATATATTATATATTAGCCCTCTGTTGGATGTAGGATTGATAAAGATCTTATTCTAATCTGTTGGTTGCCATTTTGTCCTACTGACAGTGTCCTTTGCCTTACAGAAGTAATTTTATGAGGTCCCATTTGTTGATTCTTGAACTTAGACACAAGCCATTGGTGTTCTGTTCAGGAAACTTTCCCCAGTGCCCATGTGTTTGAGACTCTTCCCCACTTATTCTTCTACTAGTTTGAGTGTATCTGGTTTGATGTGGAGGTGCTTGACCCACCTGGACTGGAGCATTATACAGGGTGATAACAATGGATTGATTTGCATTCTTGTACATACTGACCTCAAGGTGAACCAGCACCATTTGTTGAAAATGCTATCTTTTTTTCTACTGGATGGTTTTAGCTTAATTTTCAAAGGTCAAGTGACCATAGGTGTGTGAGCTCATTTCTGAGTCTTCAATTATATTCCACTGATTTATCTGCCTGTCTCTGTACCAATACCATACAGTTTTTTTTTAAAATCACTATTGCTCTGTAATACTGCTTGAGGTCAGGAATGCTGAATCTCCTAGAAGTTCTTTTATTGTTCAGGATAGTTTTCACTGTTCTGGGTTTTTTGTTGTTCCAAATGAATTTAGAAATCGCTCTTTCTAACTCCTTAAAGAATTCAGTTGGAATTTTGTTGGGGATTGCATTGAATCTATAGTTTGTTTGTTTTGGCAAGATGACTATTTTTATAATACTAATCCTGCCAATCTATGTGCATGGGAGATCTTTCCATCTTCTGAGATCTTCTTCAATTTCTTTCTTCAGAGACTTGAAGTTTTTGTCATACAGATCTTTCACTTGGTAAGAATCACACCAACATATTTTATGTTATTTGTGACTATTGTGAAGGGTGTCATGTCCCCAATTTATTTCTCAGCCTGTTTAGCCTTTGAGTAGAGGAAGGCTACTTATTTGTTTGAGTTAATTACATATTCAGCTACTTTGCTGAAGTTGTTTATCAGGCTTAGCAGTTCTTTGGTTGAACTTTTAGGGTCACGTAAGTATATTATCATATTATCTGCAAGTAGTGATATTTTGACTTCTCCCTTTCCAATTTGCATCCTATGACATCCTTTTGTTTTCTGATTGCTCTGGCTAGGACTTCGAGTACTATATTGAATAAGTAGGGAGAAAGTGAACAGCCTTGTCTAGTCTCTGATTTTAGTGGGATTGCTTCAAGTTTCTCTCCATTTAGTTTGATGTTGGCTACTGGTTTGCTGCATATTGTTTTTACTATGTTTAGGTATGGGCCTTAAATTCCTGATCTTTCCAGGACTTTTATCATGAAGGGGTGTTGAATTTTGTCAAATGCTTTCTCAGTATCTAATGAGATGATCATGTGGTTTTTTTTCTTTGAGTTTGTTCATGTAGTGAATTACATTGATGGATTTCTGTATACCATAACATCCCTGCATCCCTGGGATGAGGCCTACTTGATCATGATGGATGATCGTTTTGATGTGTTCTTGGATTAGGTTTGGGAGAATTTTATTGAGTATTTTTGTGTTGATATTCATAAGAGAAATTGGTCTGAAGTTTTCCTTCTTTGTTGGGTCTTTGTGTGACTTAGATATAAGTGTGATTGTGTCTTCACAGAAGAAATTTCATAGTGTTCCTTCTGTTTCTCTTTTGTGAAAGTATTGGTATTAGGCCTTCTATGAAGGTCTGTTAGAATTTTCCTCTAAACTCAAGAGGTCCTGGGAGTTTTTGTTTGGGAGACTTATAATACCTGTTTCTATTTCTTTAGGACTTATAAGACGGTTTAGGTAGTTTATCTAATCCTTTTTTTTAACTTTGGTACCTGGTATCTTTCTAGAAAATTGTCCATTTCTTGCATATTTCCCAGTTTTCTTGAACATAGGCTTTTGTAATAGGATCTGATGATCTTTTTTGAATTTCCTCAGATTCTGTTGTTATGTTTCCCTTTTCAGTTCTGATTTTGCTAATTTGGATACTCTCTATGTGCCCTCTGGTTAGTCTGGCTAAAGGTTTCCCTATCTTCTTGATTTTCTCAGCAAACCACCTTCTGGTTTTGTTGATTCTTTGTATAGTTCTTTTTGCATCTGCCTCATTGATTTCAATCCTGATTTTGATTATTTCTTACTTTCTACTCCTTTTGGGACTATTTGCAGTTTTTGTTCTAGAGCTTTTAGGTGTGCTGTCAAGCTGCTAGTGTATCCTCTCTTCAGTCTCTTTTTGGAGGCACTCAGAGCTATGAGTTTTACCTCTTAGCTCTGCTTTTATTGTGTCCCTTAAATTTGGGTATATGTACCTTCAATTTCATTAAATTATAAAACGTCTTTAGTTTCTTTCTGCATTTCTTCCTTGACTAAGTTATCATTGAGTAGATTGCTGTTCAACTTACATGTTTATGTGGACTTTCTATCATTCTTTTTGTTATTGAAGACCAGCCTTTATCCATGGTGATCTGATAGGCTGCATGGGATTATTTCTATCATCTTGAATTTTTTGATTCCTGTTTTGTGACCCATTATGTGTTCAATTTTCGAGAAGGTACCATTAGGTGCTGAGAGGAAGGTATATTCTTTTGTTTTAGGATGAAATGTTCTATAGATATCTGTCAAGTCTGTTCGGTTCATAACTTCTGTTAGTTTCTCTATGTCTGTGTAGTTTCTGTTTCCATGATCTATTTATTGATGTGAATGGGGTGCTAAAGTCTCCTACTATTATTGTGTGAGGTGTCACGTGTGCTTTGAGCTTTAGTAAGGTTTCTTTTGTGAATGTAGGTGCCCTTGCATTTGAAGCACTGATATTCAGGATTGAGATTTCATCTTGGTGGATTTTTCTTTGATGAATATGAAGTCTCCTTCCTTCTTATTTCATAACTTTTGGTTGAAAGTTGATTTTATTTGATATTCGAATGACTACTCCAGCTTTTTACTTTGTACCATTTGCTTGGAAAATTGTTTTCCAGCATTTCACTCCAAGGTAGCGTCTGTATTTGTCACTGAGGTGGGTTTAATGTGTGCTGTGAAATGTGTGGTCCTCTTTCCATATTCAGTCTGTTAATCTATGTCTTTTTTTTATTAGTAATTGAGTCCATTGATTTTAAAAGATATTAAGGAATAGTGATTGTTGTTTCCTGTTATTTTTGTTTTTAGCTGTGGAATTATGTTTGTGTGGCTCTCTTCTTTTGGGTTTGTTGCAAGATGATTACTTTCTTGCTTTTTCTAGGGTGTAGTTTCTCTCCTTGTGTTGGAGTTTTCCATCTATTATCCTTTTTATGGTCGGATTTGTGGAAATATGTTGTTTAAATTTTTTTTTGTCATGGAATATCTTGGTTTCTCTATCTAAGGTAATTGAGAGTTTTGCCAGATGTAGTAGCCTGGCCTGGCATTTGTGTTCTCTTAGGGTTTGGGTGATATCTGCCCAAGATCTTCTGGCTTTCATAGTCTCTGGTGAGAAGTCTGGTGTAATTCTGACAGGTCTGCCTTTATATGTTACTTGACCCTTTTCTCTACTGCTTTTAAAATTTTTTCATTGTTTTGTGCATTTGTTGTTTTGACTAATATATGTTTGGAGGGATTTCTTTTCTGGTCCAATCTATTTGCAGTTCTGTAGGCTCCTTGTGTGTTTATGAGCATTTCTTTCTTTAGTTTAGGGCAGTTTTCTTCCATAATTTTTTGAAGTTATTTATTGGCCCTTTAAGTTGGGAGTCTTAGTTCTCTTCTATCCTTAGGTTTAATCTTCTCATTGTGTCCTGGATTTCCTGGATACTTATTGCTAGGAGCCTTTTGCATTTTACATTATGTTTGACAGTTGTGTCAATGTTTTCTATGGTATCTTCTGCCCCTGAGATTCTCTCTTCTATCTCTCGTATTCTGTTAGTGATGCTTGAGTCTGACTCCTGATCTCTTCCCTAGGTTTTCTTTTTCCAGGGTTTTCTTCCTTTGTGATTTTTTATTGTTTTTATCCATTTTCATTTCCTGGATGGTTTTGTTCAATTTAGTCACCTGTTTGGTTATGTTTTCCTGTATGTCTTTAAGTGATTTTGTGCTTGTTTACCTGTGTTGTCCTGTATTTCTTTTAAGGGAGTTAATTATGCCCTTCTTAATGTCCTGTATCATCATCATACGATGTGATTTTAAATCTAGATCTTGTTTTTCCAATGTGTTTGGATATCCAGTTTTTGCTTTCGTGGGAGAATTGGTCTCTGATGATGCCAAGTAATCTTGTTTTCTGTTGCTTACATTCCTGTGCTCGCCTAGTGCCATCAGGTTGTCTCTGATCTTCACTGGTCTTGCTGTCTTTGACAGTGCCTTGGCCCTCCTGCAATCCTGTGTGTCAATTCTCCTGTAGACCAGCTTTCCCTCTATGGGATCTGGGTACACATAGCCTTGAGACCGTGTGAGCTCTGGACACATACAGAAATCAGAAGTCTTGTCCCAGACTGCTCCTGGGTTTGTGTGTCCTGAGGGCTCCATGTGAGTACCTTGGATCTGAAGTGGTGGTCTTAGCTCTGCTCTCAGGTGTGTCAGCACTCCTGGCCACTGGCTTTCAGCTCTGGTCATAGGCAGAGACCAGAAGCACCCTTTCCCTGACTGCTCCTAGGTTCCTGTGTCTGGAGGGGTCTAGGTGTTGTTTCTTTTGGGCCAGGAATGTGAACAGAAATGTGGTCTCTTCTGAGCTCTCAAGATTTTCTACACTTCTAAGATTCCAGCTCTCCCCACCATGGAATATGGGCACAGAGAGTTGTGGGACTGGTTCAACTCTGGGTGCAGGTAGAAACTGGAAGCAAGATGTAGAGTTTTAGTCCCTATGCTCAGATCAGAGAGGTCATTTTCCGAGTTTCTTTTGAATAGGGGAAGAAAGATTTTCATAGTGGCAGTAGAGAGTAATCACACACACACACACACACACACACACACACACACACACACACACACAGAATAAAAGGCAAATGTCGTTCTTCAGTAGCAAAGTATTCAGGGCTGTATCTTCCCCTAGTACGTTCCTAGGCATGGGCTTAAGGAGTAGGACAGAGTAAGGAACAAAGGAGAGCTGGAACAGGAACTCACGTGGAGTCCTGCTTGATCTGACCTATTATAGGAAGGCCTGGTGTACCAATTGCTTTTCAGATTTAGTTCCATGAGGAAGGACAGACTTTTGTAGGATCAAGTCAGAGGCTTATTGGCAAGGGCAAATGCTTAGAGGAACAGTTGCTGTGAGTGGGCAGCAATCAATATAGTAACCAGAAGGCAGGCTGGCTAGTGCTGGTGATCAGGGTAAAATCCTTAGTGTTTGCTGTTGCTATCTTCAGGTGAAGGGTCTGAGAGCAATTCTTTCAGTGCAAAGATTAACTCCTGCTTATTTATTGGACTTGATGAATGTTGTCTTTATCCTAGTATTGATTGACTAAACTTAAAAAGCCCCATTCAAGGACTGGGGGTATAGCTCAGTGACAGATCCTTTACGTGGCATAGGCATGATCATGGATTTGAAGCCCAGCACTACACATACTGTCTTTTATTGGTAAGAAGAGGTAGCATGTGTATCGTGGATTTAAAGTATTTCTTGAGGTATAGTCCCAAGAAGCAGTCATGATCCAAGTCAACCAAGCCAGACCATATCCTGACAAATAAGCAAGAATCTAAGTTTTCTAGAAATTGTTCTCAGACTTGAGTAGGTGACAACTGCATGGGGCTGTGGAAGACTATTGCATTTCCAGAAGTGCCTAGAAGTGAACACAGCTTGGTTTGGTGGAATTCATGCCTGATTTACTTCTCTAATCTACAGCACATGTAAGCATTAGCTAGTGGGACCCTATCATCAATTCCACCCCTGCCAGGACCTGAGTAGTGGACATAACACATCACTCCTTCCTTGGATGTTAATGAAATCAGTAGTGTTTTAGGTACATTTGGGATGGACTGGGCTTGCAAAGCACACAGTCTCTGTTCTCCTGAAAGGATTTTTTTTTGAGACAAGGAGGGGCTTCAGTTTTTCCTAGAAGGGGAAACAAAATACTCATGGGAAGAAACACAGGGACAACGAGTGGAGCAGGGAATGAAGGAAAGGTCATTCAGAGTCTGCCTCATCTGGGGATCCATCCCACATGCAGCCACCAAACCCAGCCACTATTGCTGATGCTAAGAAGTGCTTGTTGACAGGAGCCAGATATGGGTGTCTCCTGAGAGGCTCTGTCAGAGCCTTACTGATACTGATGAGGAAGGTTGAAGGTAAACATTGGACTGAGAAAGGGGTCCTCAATGGAGGAGTTACAGAAAGAACTGAAGAAGCTGAAGGGGTTTACAACCCCATAGGAAGAACTCCCAGGGGCAAAACCATCAACCGAAGAGTATACATGGAGGGATCCATGGCTCCAGCCACACATGTACCAGAGCATTGCATTGTCTAGCATCAATAGAAGGAGAAACCTTTGGTCCTGTGAAGGCTTGTTTCCCCAGTATAGGGGAATGCCAGAGTGGTGAGGTGGGAGTAGGTGGGTGGGAGTGGGAGCATCTTCATAGAAGCAGAGGGAGGTAGATAGGGGGGATGGGAGAGGGAGAAAGGGTTTTAAAAAAGTATCAATATAAGATTTTTAATTTATGGTATTTACTCAAGCAACTCTTGTCACTTCTTTCTAAAATCATGCTATTTATTCTGAACATAAATGTGTAAAAAGTATATATATAATGCAGGGTCACTTTCAGAGAACATGGTCTTTGTTTAATCACTGGAATGCCTGTATGTACTTCTAAGAGTTTTCATACTGTCCAGATTTTTCTGTCTTGAGATAAACTCAGTGTTATTTTAATCTTTTGTTTTATGTTGATTTAATCTTTTAATCTTTAT
This sequence comes from Rattus norvegicus, assembly GCF_021556685.1. Classification (NCBI taxonomy): domain Eukaryota; kingdom Metazoa; phylum Chordata; class Mammalia; order Rodentia; family Muridae; genus Rattus; species Rattus norvegicus. Next base: position 167,311,003 of record NC_141537.1, read on the forward strand.
AAGGAAGCAACTAGAAGAAATCCAAGCCACTGACATTTACTTATCTGCCCAAATTAAAGTAAATAATGGATTAGTGAGAACACTGGGGGACAGTGATGTCACCCTCCGTGTGAAGAATTATTCCTTTTTTCTATAGCTTGGAATTCATTAATTTATGATTTACTTAAATTAAGATTAACATATAATTGAATGAAGGTATATGAATCATGTGGATGATATGTTGTTTAGATTCAAAGAGAAGATGGTAGAAAAAAACTATCATGTCTTGGAAGACATTTTAATTTGTTCTTATATTGGGAGAAAAGGGAACTCAGAAATTCCAGCTAGATATCTATGCGCATGTTTCTTTTTATAAATTTTCCAAGAGAACTTCATAGAATTCTAAAATCATGTGCATTGATATATGATGATATGTGATGATTAAGTCACATTTTCCTTGATTAAGCAACAGAAGAGAAAATAAAAAAAAATGAGACTATTAGCATTTAGTGGCCAGCTTTTGTCTACAGTTCAGTATTGTGCTGAGGTCAAGATCTGCATCCTTCTTGCCTTTTCTCTGAGGTTATAGTTCTGGTCTTGTTTTACTGAGTCCATCAGACTGTGTTCCTAAAGCACAGAATAAAAATGAGCTAGCAGCTACATAATGTACCAGGCTAATCTTGTTTCCAATTAGCCTTACATGGGGTGGTCTTAGAGCTATGGTAGAGAAAGGATTGATTTTTACAACTTTAGCTGTCCATTACATTAGATTATTTTACAATACCTTGACTTAACTTGATTTAATTATTAATTTCCACAAAATATTTGTCTTTTTAAAATTTTTATTAGATATATTTCTTTACTTCCTGGTTTCCTGTCCATAAGCCCCCATCCCCTCCCTCCCCCTCCCCCATCTGGGTATTCCTCCCATACATCCCCCTTATTGACGCCCCCCCATATTCCCCTGCACTGGGGGGGTCCAACCTTGGCAGGACCAAAGGCTTCCCCTTTCACTGGTGCCCCAACAAGGCTATTCTCTGCTACATATACAGTTAGAGCCCTGGGTCAGTTCTTGTATAGTCTTTTGGTAGTGGTTTAGTCCCTGGATGCTCTGGTTGGTTGGCATTTTTTTTAAAATTTTTTTATTAGACAAATTTCTTTACTTACATTTCAAACATTATTCCCCTTTCCGGCTTCCTGTCTGTAAGCTCCCATCCCCTCCCTACCCCCTCCCCCATACAGGTATTCCCCCTATACATCCCCCTTATTTCCCCCACCCCCATATTCCCCTACACTGGGGGTCCAACCTTGGCAGGACCAAGGGCTTCCCCTTCCACTGGTGCCCCAACAAGGCTATTCTCTGCTACATATGCAGTTGGAGCCTTGGGTCAGTCCATGCATAGTCTTTTGGTAGTGTTTTAGTCCCTGGAAGCTCTGGTTGTTGGCATGGTTGTTTTTTATGGGATTTCAAGCTCCTTCACCTCTTTCAATACTTCCTCTTACCCCCTCCCCAAAGGGATCCTGTTCTCAGTTGCTGGAGACTGTTTTCCAGCTCTAGGCGTGGCCAGAAATCAAAGGGTCCTGCCCCTGATTGCTCTTGTAGGTCCTTGCACCCAGTGGGCACAGTTGGCACTATGTGATTCCCTCTTGGGTCTGGACTGTGGGCAGAGGGTATTCTCCTCTGACTTCTCAGGAATATCCACACTTCTGAGGGTACAGTTCTCTCCCCCATGGGATTTGGGTGCGGGGAGCTGTTTGGCCGGTTCAGTTCAGTCCTGGGCACAGACCAGAACTGCAGGTACCGGCAGCTCTCTGTTCCTGTTTCCCCTTGGACCAGGGATGTAGGCAGAGGTGTGCAGAGGAGACAGTCTGTCCTGCGGCCTCAGGATGTCTGCACTCCTGAGTGGTCCACTCTCTTCCCCAGGGGATTTGGGTGCAGGGAACTGTGGGATGGTATTAGTTAACTTCTGGGCTGGCATTGTTGTTTTTATGGGGTTTCAAGCTCCTTTAACTCTTTCATTACTTCCTCTAATTACCCCCAAGGGGGTCCTATTCTCAGTTTGATGGTTTGCTGCTAGTATTAACCTCTGTAGTGGACATGTTCTGGATGTGTCTCTCAGGAGCAAAACAATTCTTATGAACATAATTTAAATTTTGCTGATATTACTTAAAGATTTATTTTTTATTATGTTTATGTGCATGCGTCTGTGCATGTGCGCGCGCGTGTGTGTGTCTCCATGAGTGCAGGTGTCACAGTGGTCAAGAAGGGTCATTAGATCATCTGGTCTTGGAGTTACAGATAACTATAAAACACCAGACATGGATGCTGGGAAGTTAATTCAGGTCCTCTGTAGCTGCAATGTGTGCTTCTAACTGCTTAGTCATCCCTCCAGTCCCAAACATATCTTAAAATATTTTATATAAGAAAGGAATTTTTTCTTAACTTCTCCAGAAGGACCATGGTAATCATTTGATTTATTACCAAAACAGACCTTTTTTATACATTCATGAGTAGAGGTATTTATAAATATATAACGCTGTCTTATACACTTAATCATATACTGTGTGCCACAATATAGCCACTGCTTTCCACTTTCAGTTACTTACTTAATAGTACATCTTAGAGGTCATTCCATGCCAATTCATAAAAACTGTCTCATATTTAACTGTTGCTTGAGATTGCACATTACAGAAATGTTAAAAATGACTTCAATATTCTTCTGCTGAAGACCATCTATATTCCTTAATTTCTCTTCAATGACTGTCAAGAAGTTGGAACGGTGCAGATTCAGAATGCATTATTTTGAACTCTGTGTTGTCATTAGAAACCATTCAACATGCCTGTGTGTGACATGATATCCTTCGTGAATATCACATGAAATCTTTGAGATGTATTAACAAGTCACATGTTTTGACTTACACAAACACTAGTATTGCTATTAAAAAGCACATGGGGGTCTATGTCAGCGGTTCCCCTACTTTTCTATAATTTGCCCACCTGATTCTTCCACCATAGAATCTGAAAAGCCTGTAGATGATGACTTTTTTTTTTGCTAAATTATAAAATCTTCATGAAACTATTACCAGATTGCAACATGGAATTTGAGGAAACCTAAACTTGTGTTTCCAGACCATATTTGAACCCAGAATAAAATATAATATATAAACTGTCTCTTCTATGAGGTTTTTTTTTGTTTTGATTATTAAATTGACAGTGTGTTGCAGGATTTAGGGACCCATGTAAGCTAGGTCATTGTTCTGTTACTGGGATCGGTTCTCAGACTGCATAACTGCACTAATATAGATTTTCTTATTTAAGTGCTTGTACAAAGCTACACAACATTATGAAAACATCTCCTACATTCTAAGATACTGGAACTTTTGCTGCACCTTTCAATCAGAATTACTTATGTGTCTTGAGTTCACCTAAGACACTATCCTATTATGTACTCAGCTTGTTTGTTTAGCCTGCTTTTTGGAGAACAATGTAATAATGAAGTTTACTTGCCTTGGGATTCCCATGTAGTCAACAGTTACAATCTAAGCTAATACATAATTGAACCCTTAAATTGTGTACTCCCATGTTTCTGACTTAGAGTAATGCATGGATATTCTCATAAGCATTTGCTGAAAGCAGTAAATATGGAGGGTTTTTATAAAAAAGCTTCTAAGAAGAATATTCATGTACAGATTTTTGATTGATAAATAATGATGCTGTAGTACTTGTTTGCTGTCTGGGACAGATGGCATCAATTGGAGCCAATGACATAATCTATTCATTTTGGTGCTCTGTCTGAAGAATGCATTTGAGGTCCAAAAGATTTGTAAGGTGCCTGCAATGGGACTGAGAGAGACAAACATACCATGCCATGCCATAGCCACAATTGGAAACACATGTGTATGGGCACATATGCATACAAACAGAGCAAATGAATGTAATAAAATATTACTAGGTGTTTTGGTAAATAATAATAATAAATGAATCTCTACAATTCCACACTATTGCCAGCACCAGTGCACCTTATGGCATCTGCAGGATATTTTCATCTCAGTCAGCAAAGTGTCTCCCCTAATAAGCTCCCAATCTCCATCCCATGCTTCTTCAGGCTACTATCTGATCCATGCAGCAGACACCCTCTTGCCACTCTATCATCTAGTTCCCAAGGCGGGTTGCCACCATGCCAGTTCCATATAGAGTCCACCTATCTCTCAGCTCTCTTACTGCAGAATCTGCTCACATTCCCAGCATCTGACAACTAAGGGTTATAGTCACAACTCTCAGTAACCTATTAAAATCAAAACTCATTAAGCTTATAATTTAGCAATCAGATTTATATCAGTAAATTCAAACTTCACAAAATGTCTGCACAATAAAACTCACAACCAATTGATAATGATATAAACTGCCCACCAAGGTAAGACAAATTATCCTAAAAAAAACCCATCACTTCCAGTTTCTGCCTAAGCCAGGGTTGACCAGGTCCCATAGCTCTCTACACCTAAATCCTGTAGGAGAGAGAGCTGAACTCTCAGAAGTGCGGACAATCATGAGAGCTCAGGGGAGACCAACACTTCTGCTCACATTTCTGGTTCAAGAGGAACCCGCCTAGAGCCCCCTGGACACAGGAACCTAAGAGCAGTCAGGGAAAGAATCCTTCTGGTTTCAGCCTGCACCTGGGCTGACATTGTAACACAGTGCTCTGTATCTAAAACCCACTGGGATAAAGCTGGTCTCCAGTAGTACAGACACACAGGCTAATAGGAGGATCAAGCCATTGTCAGAGACAGAAAGACCAGCTAACACTAGAGCCAACAAGATGGCATGAGGCAAGCACAAGAATCTATGGAACAGAAGCCAAGACTACTTGGCATCATCAGAGCCCAGTTCTCTCACCAAAGCAAATACTGTATATCCAAAAAACAAGGAGAAGCAAGACTTAAATTTAAAATCACATTTTATGTTGATGAAGGACTTTAAGAAGGACGTAGATAACTCCCTTAAAGAAATATAATAAAACACAAGTAGACAAGTAAAAGCACTTAAAGAGAAGACACAAAAACTCCTTAAAGAATTACAGGAAAACATAATGAAATAGGTGAAGGAATTGAACAAAACCATCCAGAATTTAAAAATGGAAATAGAAACAATAAAGAAAGCACAAAGGGAGACAACTCTGGAGAATCAAAACCTAGGAAAGAGATCAGGAGTCATATAAGCAAGCATCACCAACAGAATAGAAGAGATAGAAGAGAGACTCTCAGGGGCAGAAAATGCCATAAAAATATTGACACAACCATCATAGAAAATGTAAAACATAAAAGCTCCTAACAATAAACATCCTTAGAAAATCCAGGGCAATGTGAATATTAAACCTAATAATAATAGGTGTAGAAGAGAGCGAAGATTCCCAACTTAAAGGGCGAGTAAATATCTTCAACTAAATTATAGAAGAAACTTCCCTAACCTAAATAAAGAGATGCCCATAAACATACAGAAGACTACAGAACTCCAAATAGATTGGACCAGAAAAGAAACTCTTCCTGTCATATAATAGTCAAAACACCAAATGGACAAAACAAAGAAAGAATATTAAAAGCAGTAAGGGAAAAAGGTCAAGAAACATATAAAGGCAGACCTATCAGAATCACACCAGACTTCTAACCAGAGACTATGAAAGCCAGAAGATCCTCAACATATGTCATTCAGACCCTAAGAGAACACAAATGCCAGCCCAGGTTACTGTATCCTGCAAAACTCTCAACATAGATAGAGAACCCAATATATTCCATGACAAAAACCAAATTTACACAATATCTTTCCACAAATCCAGCCCTACAAAGGATAATAAATGGTAAAGCCCAAAATGAGAAGGCAAGCTACACCCTATAAAAAGCAAGAAACTAATTGTCTTGCAACAAAACAAAGAGAAGAAAAGCACACAAACATAATCTCACATCCAAATACGAATATAACAGGAAGCAACAATCACTATTATTAATATCTCTCAACATCAATCGACTCAATTCCCCAATAAAAAGACACACATTAACAAAATGGGTATGCAATGAGGACCCAACATTGTGCTGCCTACAGGAAACACACATCAGAGACAAAGACAGACACTACCTGAGAGTAAAAGGTTGGAAAACAACTTTCCAAGCAAATGGTCTGAAGAAGCAAGCTGGAGTAGCCATTCTAATATCGAATAAAATCAATTTTCAACTAAAAGTCATCAAAAAACATAAGGAAGGACACTTCATATTCATCAAAGGAAAAATCCACCAAGATGAACTCTCAATCCTAAATATCTATGCTCCAAAAACAAGGACACCTACATACATAAAAGAAACCATACTAAAGCTCAAAGCACACATTGCACCTCACACAATAATTGTAGGAGATTTCAACACCCCACTCTCATCAATGGACAGATCATGGAAACAGAAATCAAACAGAGACATAGACAGACTAAGAGAAATCATGAACCAAATGGACTTAACAGATATTTATAGAACATTCTATCCTAAAACAAAAGGATGTACCTTCTCACCACCTCATGGTACTTTCTCCAAAATTGACCATATAATTGGTCATAAAACAGGCCTCAAGAGATACAGAAAGATAGAAATAATCCCATGAGTCCTATCAGACCACCATGGGCTAAAGCTGGTCTTTAACAACAATAAGGGAAGAACACTCACATATACATGGAAACTGAACAATGCTCTACTCAACGATATCCTGGTCAAGGAAGAAATAAAGAAGGAAATTAAAGACTTCTTAGAATTTAATGAAAATGAATGTACAACATACCCAAACTTATGGGACATAATGAAAGCTGTGCTAAGAGGAAAACTCATAGCTCCGAGTTTCTGCAGAAAGAAACAGGAGAGAGCACATATCACCATCTTGACAGCACACCTAAAAGCTCTAGAACAAAAAGAAGCAAACACACCCAGGAGGAGTAGAAGGCAGGAAATAATCAAACTCAGAGCTGAAATCAACCAAGTAGAAACAAAAAGGACTATACAAAGAATCAACAGAACCAAAAACTGGTTCTTTGAGAAAATCAACAACATAGATAAACACTTATCCAGACTAACCAGAGGACACAGAGAGTGTGTCCAATTAACAAAATCAGAAATGAAAAGGGAGACATAACAACAGAGCCAGAGGAAATTAAAAAAATCATCAGATCCTACTACAAAAGCCTATATTCAACAAATCTGGAGGAAATGGATAATTTCTTAGATATCGCGTACTGAAGTTAAATCAGGAACAGATAAACCATCTAAACAACCCCATATCTCCTAAAGAAATAGAAGCAGTCATTAAAGGTCTCCCAACCACGGTCACTTGATTTTTGACAAAGGAGTTAAATCCATCCAGTGGCAAAAAGAGCATTATCAACAAATGGTGCTGGTTCAACTGGAGGTCAGCATGTAGAAAAATGAAAATCGATCCATTCTTATCAGCTTGTACAAAGCTCAAGTCCAAGTGGATCAAGGACCTCCACATAAAATGTGATACACTGAAACTAATAGAAGAGAAAGTGGGGAATATCCTCAAACACATAGGCACAGGGGAAAATTTCCTGAACAGAACACCAATGGCCTATGTTCTAGATCAAGAATTGACAAACATGACCTCATAAAATTTCAAAGCTTCTACAAGACAAAGGGCACTGTCAATAGGACAAAGCAGCAACCAACAGATTTGGAAAAGATCTTTACCAATCCTACGTCTGATAGAGGGATAACATCCAATAAATACACATCAAGAATTCAAGTAGTTAGGCTCCTAGAATCAAATAACTGTATTAAAAAGGGGGACGGAGCTAAACAAAGAATTCTAAACTGAAGAATATGGAATGGCGAAGAAGCATCTAGGGGGATGTTGGCCTGGAAACTGGGAAAGGAATAACATTTTGAAATGTAAATAAGAAATACCCAATTTAATAAAGATGAAAAAAAAAAAAGAAATGTTCATCCTTAGTCATCAGGGAAATGCAAATCAAACAGCCTTGAGATTTCACCTCACACCAGTCAGAATGGCTAAGATCAAAGACTCAGGTGATAACAGATGCTTTTCTGGTGTGTTGTGACATCCAGTACTTGCTGTGATAGTAGAACTGGTTTCTGATGATGCCAAGCAGTCTTGGTTTCTGTTGCTTAGGTTCTTGTGCTTGCCGCTCACCATTGGTTATCTCTGAGATTAGTTCTTGCTGTCTCTGACTGGATCTTCTTACACCTGTTATTTGAGTCTGTTAGCGTGTGATCTTCACAGTGAGAGTGTTCCTGGTAGACCAGCTCTCTCAGGACTTGTTTTGGGTCTGAGAGTTCTGGGAGAATTCCAGATGGGTAACTGGAATAGTAACAGACTGTCCTTCTGCCCTTCAGCCCTGTGCACGCCTGTCAGTTGTTTCTTTGGATACACAGTGGAGAGAAAGTGGGGTCTTAACTGTCGTCTCAGGAGGGAGAGCACTTTTGGCAGACTAACTCTCCGTAGGCATGTTTTTGGTCCAAGGACCATGGTATGCCCCCAACTCTGGGCACAGATGGAGACCAGCAGGTTCCTGTTTGAGGCTACCTTTTGGCTCCTGCACCCCATGCGCTCTTAGAGTATCTCTCCTTGGGCTTAATATGTCTTTTCTGAAAATCAAAATTGCCGTGAGAGCTCTACAAGTCTTTAGTGTCACAAATTAATTGGTTTTGAGAGAGTAAGCAGGCATTCAACTTCTTTTTTTTTTCTAGTATTTTTTTTATTTAATACTTAATAATAATTCTTTGGTTTCCGGGCAAACATCCCCCTCCCCTCTCCCCTACCTTATGGGTGTTCCCCTCCCAACCATCCCCCCATTGCCGCCCTCCCCCCATAGTCTAGTTCACTGGGGGTTCAGCCTTAACAGGACGCAGGGCTTCCCCTTCCACTGGTGCTCTTACTAGGATATTCATTGCTACCTATGAGGTCAGAGTCCAGGGTCAGTCCATGTAGTCTTTAGGTAGTGACTTAGTCCCTGGAAGCTCTGGTTGCTTGGCATTGTTGTACATATGGGGTCTCGAGCCACTTCAAGCTCTTCCAGTTCTTTCTCTGATTCCTTCAACGGGGGTCCTATTCTCAGTTCAGTGGTTTGCTGCTGGCATTCGCCTCTGTATTTGCTGTATTCTGGCTGTGTCTCTCAGGAGCGATCTACATCCGGCTCCTGTCGGTCTGCACTTCTTTGCTTCATCCATCTTGTCTAATTGGATGGCTGTATATGTATGGGCCACATGTGGGGCAGGCTCTGAATGGGAGTTCCTCCAGTCTCTGTTTTAATCTTTGCCTCTCTATTCCCTGCAAAGGGTATTCTTGTTCCCCTTTTAGAGAAGGAGTGAAGCATTCACATTTTGATCATCTGTCTTGAGTTTCATTTGTTCTAGGCATCTAGGGTAATTCAAGCATTTGGGCTAATAGCCACTTATCAGTGAGTGCATATCATGTATGTCTTTCTGTGATTGGGTTAGCTCACTCAGGATGATATTTTCCAGTTCCAACCATTTGCCTACGAATTTCATAAAGCCGTTGTTTTTGATAGCTGAGTAATATTCCATTGTGTAGATGTACCACATTTTCTGTATCCATTCCTCTGTTGAAGGGCATCTGAGTTCTTTCCAGCTTCTGGCTATTATAAATAAGGCTGCGATGAACATAGTGGAGCACGTGTCTTTTTTATATGTTGGGGCATCTTTTGGGTATATGCCCAAGAGAGGTATGGCTGGATCCTAAGGCAGTTCAATGTCCAATTTTCTGAGGAACCTCCAGACTGATTTCCAGAATGGTTGTACCAGTCTGCAATCCCACCAACAATGGAGGAGTGTTCCTCTTTCTCCACATCCTCACCAGCATCTGCTGTCACCTGAGTTTTTGATCTTAGCCATTCTCACTGGTGTGAGGTGAAATCTCAGGGTTGTTTTGATTTGCATTTCCCTTATGACTAAAGATGTTGAACATTTCTTTAGGTGTTTCTCAGCCATTCGGCATTCCTCAGCTGTGAATTCTTTGTTTAGCTCTGAACCCCATTTTTTAATAGGGTTATTTGTTTCCCTGCGGTCTAACTTCTTGAGTTCTTTGTATATTTTGGATATAAGGCCTCTATCTGTTGTAGGATTAGTAAAGATCTTTTCCCAATCTGTTGGTTGCCGATTTGTCCTGACCACAGTGTCCTTTGCCTTACAGAAGCTTTGCAGTTTTATGAGATCCCATTTGTCGATTCTTGATCTTAGAGCATAAGCCATTGGTGTTTTGTTCAGGAATTTTTTTCCAGTGCCCATGTGTTCCAGATGCTTCCCTAGTTTTTCTTCTAATAGTGTGAGTGTATCTGGTTTGATGTGGAGGTCCTTGATCCACTTGGACTTAAGCTTTGTACAGGGTGATAAGGATGGATCGATCTGCATTCTTCTACATGTTGACCTCCAGTTGAAGCAGCACGATTTGCTGAAAATGCTATCTTTTTTCCACTGGATGGTTTTGACTCCTTTGTCAAAAATCAAGTGACCATAGGTGTGTGGGTTCATTTCTGGGTCTTCAATTCTATTCCATTGGTCTATCTGTCTGTCTCTGTACCAATACCATGCAGTTTTTATCACTATTGCTCTGTAGTACTGCTTGAGTTCAGGGATAGTGATTCCCCCTGAAGTCTTTTTATTGTTGAGGATAGTTTTAGCTATCCTGGGTTTTTTGTTATTCCAGATGAATTTGCAAATTGTTCTGTCTAACTCTTTGAAGAATTGGATTGGTATTTTGATGGGGATTGCATCGAATCTGTAGATCGCTTTTGGTAAAATGGCCATTTTTACTATATTAATCCTGCCAATCCATGAGCATGGGAGATCTTTCCATCTTCTGAGGTCTTCTTTTTTTTTTTTTTTTTTTTTTTTAAGTGAAAAAAATGATTTAATTATTTCCGTTTGTGTGTACATTTTTTTTCTCTTCTCCTCTTTTTTTTTATTTTTTTTTTATTTTTTATTTTTTTTTATTAACTTGAGTATTTCTTATATACATTTCAAGTGTTATTCCCTTTCCCGGTTTCCGGACAAACATCACCCTCCCCCCTCCCCTTCCTTATGGGTGTTCCCCTCCCAAACCTCCCCCCATTGCCACCCTCCCCGCATAGTCTAGTTCACTGGGGGTTCAGTCTTAGCAGGACCCAGGGCTTCCCCTTCCACTGGTGCTCTTACTAGGATATTCATTGCTACCTATGGGGACAGAGTCCAGGGTCAGTCCATGTATAGTCTTTAGGTAGTGGCTTAGTCCCTGGAAGCTCTGGTTGCTTGACATTGTTGTACTTTTGGGGTCTCGAGCACCTTCAAGCTCTTCCAGCTCTTTCTCTGATTCCTTCAACGGGGGACCTATTCTCAGTTCAGTGGTTTGCTGCTGGCATTCGCCTCTGTATTTGCTGTATTCTGGCTGTGTCTCTCAGGAGCGATCTACATCCGGCTCCTGTCGGTCTGCACTTCTTTGCTTCATCCATCTTGTCTAATTGGGTGGCTGTATATGTATGGGCCAGCTGTGGGGCAGGCTCTGAATGGGTGTTCCTTCAGTCTCTGTTTTAATCTTTGCCTCTCCCTTCCCTGCCAAGGGTATTCTTTTTCCTCATTTAAAGAAGGAGTGAAGCATTCACATTTTGATCATCCGTCTTGAGTTTTCTTTGTTCTAGGGATCTAGGGTAATTCAAGCATTTGGGCTAATAGCCACTTATCAATGAGTGCATACCATGTATGTCTTTCTGTGAGTGGGTTAGCTCACTCAGGATGATATTTTCCAGTTCCAACCATTTGCCTACGAATTTCATAAACTCGTTGTTTTTGATAGCTGAGTAATATTCCATTGTGTAGATGTACCACATTTTCTGTATCCATTCCTCTGTTGAAGGGCATCTGGATTCTTTCCAGTTTCTGGCTATTATAAATAAGGCTGCGATGAACATAGTGGAGCACGTGTCTCTTTTATATGTTGAGGCATCTTTTGGGTATATGCCCAAGAGAGGTATGGCTGGATCCTCAGGCAGTTCAATGTCCAATTTTCTGAGGAACCTCCAGACTGATTTCCAGAATGGTTTTACCAGTCTGCAATCCCACCAACAATGGAGGAGTGTTCCTCTTTCTCCACATCCTCGCCAGCATCTGCTGTCACCTGAGTTTTTGATCTTAGCCATTCTCACTGGTGTGAGGTGAAATCTCAGGGTTGTTTTGATTTGCATTTCCCTTATGACTAAAGATGTTGAACATTTCTTTAGGTGTTTCTCAGCCATTCGGCATTCCTCAGCTGTGAATTCTTTGTTTAGCTCTGAACCCCATTTTTAATAGGGTTATTTGTTTCCCGGCGGTCTAACTTCTTGAGTTCTTTGTATATTTTGGATATAAGGCCTCTATCTGTTATAGGATTGGTAAAGATCTTTTCCCAATCTGTTGGTTGCCGTTTTGTCCTAACCACAGTGTCCTTTGCCTTACAGAAGCTTTGCAGTTTTATGAGATCCCATTTGTCGATTCTTGATCTTAGAGCATAAGCCATTGGTGTTTTGTTCAGGAAATTTTTTCCAGTGCCCATGTGTTCCAGATGCTTCCCTAGTTTTTCTTCTATTAGTTTGAGTGTGTCTGGTTTGATGTGGAGGTCCTTGATCCACTTGGACTTAAGCTTTGTACAGGGTGATAAGCATGGATCGATCTGCATTCTTCTACATGTTGCCCTCCAGTTGAACCAGCACCATTTGCTGAAAATGCTATCTTTTTTCCATTGGATGGTTTTGGCTCCTTTGTCAAAAATCAAGTGACCATAGGTGTGTGGGTTCATTTCTGGGTCTTCAATTCTATTCCATTGGTCTATCTGTCTGTCTCTGTACCAATACCATGCAGTTTTTATCACTATTGCTCTGTAATACTGCTTGAGTTCAGGGATAGTGATTCCCCCTGAAGTCCTTTTATTGTTGAGGATAGCTTTAGCTATCCTGGGTTTTTTGTTATTCCAGATGAATTTGCAAATTGTTCTGTCTAACTCTTTGAAGAATTGGATTGGTATTTTGATGGGGATTGCATTGAATCTGTAGATTGCTTTTGGTAAAATGGCCATTTTTACTATATTAATCCTGCCAATCCATGAGCATGGGAGATCTTTCCATCTTCTGAGGTCTTCTTCAATTTCCTTCTTCAGTGTCTTGAAGTTCTTATTGTACAGATCTTTTACTTGCTTTGTTAAAGTCACTCCGAGGTACTTTATATAGTTTGGGTCTATTATGAAGGGTGTCGTTTCCCTAATTTCTTTCTCGGCTTGTTTCTCTTTTGTGTAGAGGAAGGCAACTGATTTATTTGAGTTAATTTTATACCCAGCCACTTTGCTGAAGTTGTTTATCAGCTTTAGTAGTTCTCTGGTGGAACTTTTGGGATCACTTAAATAAACTATCATATCATCTGCAAATAGTGATATTTTGACTTCTTTTCCGATCTGTATCCCCTTGACCTCCTTTTGTTGTCTGATAGCTCTGGCTAGAACTTCAAGAACTATATTGAATAAGTAGGGAGAGAGTGGGCAGCCTTGTCTAGTCCCTGATTGTAGTGGGATTGCTTCAAGTTTCTCTCCATTTAGTTGAATGTTAGCAACTGGTTTGCTGTATATGGCTTTTACTATGTTTAGGTATATATGTTCCTGATTTAACTTCGGTACCTGATATTTGTCTAGGAAATTGTCCATTTCCTGTAGATTTTCAAGTTTTGTTGAATATAGGCTTTTATAGTAAGATCTGATGATTTTTTGAATTTCCTCTGAATCTGTAGTTATGTCTCCCTTTTCATTTCTGATTTTGTTAATTTGGACGCACTCTCTGGGTCCTCACTTTAGTCTGGCTAAGGGTTTATCTATCTTGATGATTTTCTCAAAGAACCAACTTTTGGTTCTGTTGATTGTTTCTATGGTCCTGTTTGTTTCTACTTGGTTGATTTCAGCTCTGAGTTTGATTATTTCCTGCCTTCTACTCCTCCTGGGTGTATTTGCTTCTTTTTGCTCTAGAGCTTTTAGGTGTGCTGTCATGCTGCTGACATATGCTCTTTCCTGTTTCTTTCTGCAGGCACACAGCGCTATGAGTTTTCCTCTTAGCACAGCTTTCATTGTGTCCCATAAGTTTGGGTATGTTGTACCTTCATTTTCATTAAATTCTAAAACGTTTTTAATTTCTTTCTTTATTTCTTCCTTGACTAGGTTATCATTGAGTAGAGCATTGTTCAATTTCCAAGTATATGTGGGCATTCTTCCCTTATTGTTATTGAAGACCAGTTTTAGGCCGTGGTGGTCTGATAGCACGCATGGGATTATTTCTATCTTTCTGTACCTGTTGAGGCCTGTTTTTTGACCAACTATATGGTCAATTTTGGAGAAAGTATCATGAGGAGCTGAGAAGAAGGTATATCCTTTTGCTTTAGGATAGAATGTTCTATAAATATCTGTTAAGTCCATTTGGCTCATGACTTCTCTTATTCTGTCTACGTCTCTGTGTAATTTCTGTTTCCATGATGTGTCCATTGATGAGAGTGGGGTGTTGAAATCTCCCACTATTATTGTGTGAGGTGCAATGTGTGTTTTGAGCTTTAGTAAGGTTTCCTTTACGTATGTAGGTGCCCTTGTATTTGGGGCATAGATATTTAGGATTGAGAGTTCATCTTGGTGCATTTTTCCTTTGATGAATATGAAGTGTCCTTCCTTATCTTTTTTGATGTCTTTTAATTGAAAATTGACTTTATTTGATATTAGAATGGCTACTCCAGCTTGCTTCTTCTGACCATTTGCTTGGAAAGTTGTTTTCCAGCCTTTCACTCTGAGGTAGTGTCTGTCTTTGTCTCTGAGGTGTGTTTCCTGTAGGCAGCAGAATGCAGGGTCCTCGTTGCGTATCCAGTTTGTTAATCTATGTTTTTTTATTGGGGAGTTGAGGCCATTGATGTTGAGAGATATTAAGGAATAGTGATTATTGCTTCCTGTTATATTCATATTTGCATGTGAGGTTATGTTTGTGTGCTTTTCTTCTCTTTGTTTTGTTGCCAAGACGATTAGTTTCTTGCTTCTTCTAGGGTATAGCTTGCCTCCTTATGTTGGGCTTTACCCTTTATTATCCTTTGTAGTGCTGGATTTGTAGAAAGATATTGTGTAAATTTGGTTTTGTCATGGAATATCTTGGTTTCTCCATCTATGTTAATTGAGTGTTTTGCAGGATACAGTAACCTGGGCTGGCACTTGTGTTCTCTTAGGGTCTGTATGACATCTGTCCAGGATCTTCTGGCCTTCATAGTTTCTGGCGAAAAGTCTGGTGTGATTCTGATAGGTCTGCCTTTATATGTTACTTGACCTTTTCTCCTTACTGCTTTTAATATTCTTTCTTTATTTTGTGCGTTTGGTGTTTTGACTATTATGTGACGGGAGGTGTTTCTTTTCTGGTCCAATCTATTTGGAGTTCTGTAGGCTTCTTGTATGCCTATGGGTATCTCTTTTTTTAGGTTAGGGAAGTTTTCTTCTATGATTTTGTTGAAGATATTTACTGGTCCTTTGAGCTGGGAGTCTTCACTCTCTTCTATACCTATTATCCTTAGGTTTGATCTTCTCATTGAGTCCTGGATTTCCTGTATGTTTTGGACCAGTAGCTTTTTCTGCTTTACATTATCTTTGACAGTTGAGTCAATGATTTCTAGGTAATCTTCTGCTCCCGAGTTTCTCTCTTCCATCTCTTGCATTCTGTTGGTGAAGCTTGTATGTACAGCTCCTTGTCTCTTCTTTTGATTTTCTAGGGTTGTTTCCATGTGTTCTTTCTTGATTGCTTCTATTTCCATTTTTAATTCCTTCAACTGTTTGATTGTGTTTTCCTGGAATTCTTTCTGGGATTTTTTGTCTCCTCTCTACGGGTTTCTACTTGTTTATTTATGTTTTCCTGGAATTCTTTCAGGCATTTTTGCGATTCCTCTCTGTAGGCTTCTACTTGTTCTCTAAGGGAGTTCTTCACGTCTTTCTTGAAGTCCTCCATCATCATGATCAAGTATGATTTTGAAACTAGACCTTGCTTTTCTGGTGTGTTTGGATATTCCATGTTTATTTTGGTGGGAGAATTGGGCTCCGATGATGCCATGTAGTCTTGGTTTCTGTTGCTTGGGTTCCTGTGCTTGCCTCTCGCCATCAGATTATCTCTAGTGTTACTTTGTTCTGCTATTTCTGACAGTGGCTAGACTGTCCTATAAGCCTGTGTGTCAGGAGTGCTGTAAGACCTGTTTTCCTGTTTTCTTTCAGCCAGTTATGGGGACAGAGTTTTCTGCTTTCGGGTGTGTAGTTTTTCCTCTCTACAGGTTTTCAGCTGTTCCTGTGGGCCTGTGTCTTGAGTTCACCAGGCAGGTCACTTGCAGGGGAAAAGTTGGTCCTACCTGAGGTTCCGAGGCTCAAGTGTGCTCGTGGGGTACTGCCTAAGTCCTCTCCGCGGCGGCAGCAACCGAGATCTGCGCCGCTCTTTCCGGGAGCCTCCGTGCACCAGGGTTCCAGATGGCGTTTGGTGTTTTCCTCTGGCGTCTGGATGTGCGCAGAGTGCAGTCTCTTCTGGTTTCCCAGGCATGTCTGCCTCTCTGTAGGTTTAGCTCTCCCTCCCACGGGATTTGGGTGCAGAGAACTGTTTATCCGGTCTGTTTCCTTCAGGTTCCGGCGGTGTCTCGGCATTCAATTTCTTAGTGCACATTTCTTTTTATTTTTTATTGTTAATGGTTTTATTTCATAATTTTAATTATTTCTTTTAACATTTTTCCAAGTATTCCTTTACATTATTAACACACACACACACACACACACACACACACACACACACACACACGCACACATGCTTTTCCACTGTTAATCTTTATTAACCCTACTCACTCATGGACAAGTTTTATGAATATATCCGGATTTTCTTTCCTTTTTTACTACTTCCATTCTTTTTTTTTTTATTATTATTAACTTGAGTATTTCTTATATACATTTCGAGTGTTATTCCCTTTCCCAGTTTCCGGGCAAACATCCCCCTCCCCCCTCCCCTTTCTTATCGGTGTTCCCCTCCCCACCCTCCCCCCATTGTCCCCCTGCCCCCAACAGTCTAGTTCACTGGGGGTTCAGTCTTAGCAGGACCCAGGGCTTCCCCTTCCACTGGTGCTCTTACTAGGATATTCATTGCTACCTATGAGGTCAGAGTCCAGGGTCAGTCCATGTATAGTCTTTAGGTAGTGGCTTAGTCCCTGGAAGCTCTGGTTGCTTGGCATTGTTGTACATATGGGGTCTCGAGCCCCTTCAAGCTCTTCCAGTTCTTTCTCTGATTCCTTCAACGGGGGTCCTATTCTCAGTTCAGTGGTTTGCTGCTGGTATTCGCCTCTGTATTTGCTGTATTCTGGCTGTGTCTCTCAGGAGCGATCTACATCCGGCTCCTGTCAGTCTGCACTTCTTTGCTTCATCCATCTTGTCTAATTGGATGGCTGTATATGCATGGGCCACATGTGGGGCAGGCTCTGAATGGGTGTTCCTTCTGTGTCTGTTTTAATCTTTGCCTCTCTCTTCCCTGCCAAGGGTATTCTTGTTCCCCTTTTAGAGAAGGAGTGAACCATTCACATTTTGATCATCTGTCTTGAGTTTCATTTGTTCTAGGCATTTAGGGTAATTCAAGCATTTGGGCTAATAGCAACCTATCAGTGAGTGCATACCATGTATGTCTTTCTGTGTTTGGGTTAGCTCACTCAGGATGATATTTTCCAGTTCCCACCATTTGCCTACGAATTTCATAAAGCCGTTGTTTTTGATAGCTGAGTAATATTCCATTGTGTAGATGTACCACATTTTCTGTATCCATTCCTCTGTTGAAGGGCATCTGAGTTCTTTCCAGCTTCTGGCTATTATAAATAAGGCTGCGATGAACATAGTGGAGCACGTGTCTTTTTTATATGTTGGGGCATCTTTTGGGTATATGCCCAAGAGAGGTATAGCTGGATCCTCAGGCAGTTCAATGTCCAATTTTCTGAGGATCCTCCAGACTGATTTCCAGAATGGTTGTACCAGTTTGCAATCCCACCAACAGTGGAGGAGTGTTCCTCTTTCTCCACATCTTCGCCAGCATCTGTTGTCCCCTGAGTTTTTGATCTTAGCCATTCTCACTGGTGTGAGGTGAAATCTCAGGGTTGTTTTGATTTGCATTTCCCTTATGACTAAAGATGTTGAACATTTCTTTAGGTGTTTCTCAGCCATTCGGCATTCCTCAGCTGTGAATTCTTTGTTTAGCTCTGAGCCCCATTTTTTAATAGGGTTATTTGTTTCCCTGTGGTCTAACTTCTTGAGTTCTTTGTATATTTTGGATATAAGGCCTCTATCTGTTGTAGGATTGGTAAAGATCTTTTCCCAATCTGTTGGTTGCCGTTTTGTCCTAACCACAGTGTCCTTTGCCTTACAGAAGCTTTGCAGTTTTATGAGATCCCATTTGTCGATTCTTGATCTTAGAGCGTAAGCCATTGGTGTTTTGTTCAGGAAATTTTTTCCAGTGCCCATGTGTTCCAGATGCTTCCCTAGTTTTTCTTCTATTAGTTTGAGTGTGTCTGGTTTGATTTGGAGGTCCTTGATCCACTTGGACTTAAGCTTTGTACAGGGTGATAAGCATGGATCGATCTGCATTCTTCTACATGTTGCCCTCCAGTTGAACCAGCACCATTTGCTGAAAATGCTATCTTTTTTCCATTGGATGGTTTTGGCTCCTTTGTCAAAAATCAAGTGACCATATGTGTGTGGGTTCAATTCTGGGTCTTCAATTCTATTCCATTGGTCTATCTGTCTGTCTCTGTACCAATACCATGCAGTTTTTATCACTATTGCTCTGTAATACTGCTTGAGTTCAGGGATAGTGATTCCCCCTGAAGTCCTTTCATTGTTGAGGATATCTTTAGCTATCCTGGGTTTTTTGTTATTCCAGATGAATTTGCAAATTGTTCTGTCTAACTCTTTGAAGAATTGGATTGGTATTTTGATGGGGATTGCATTGAATCTGTAGATTGCTTTTGGTAAAATGGCCATTTTTACTATATTAATCCTGCCAATCCATGAGCATGGGAGATCTTTCCATCTTCTGAGGTCTTCTTCAATTTCCTTCTTCAGTGTCTTGAAGTTCTTATTGTACAGATCTTTTACTTGCTTTGTTAAAGTCACTCCGAGGTACTTTATATTATTTGGGTCTATTATGAAGGGTGTCGTTTCCCTAATTTCTTTCTCGGCTTGTTTCTCTTTTGTATAGAGGAAGGCAACTGATTTATTTGAGTTAATTTTATACCCAGCCACTTTGCTGAAGTTGTTTATCAGCTTTAGTAGTTCTCTGGTGGAACTTTTGGGATCACTTAAATATACTATCATATCATCTGAAAATAGTGATATTTTGACTTCTTCTTTTCCGATCTGTATCCCCTTGACATCCTTTTGTTGTCTGATTGCTCTGGCTAGAACTTCAAGAACTATATTGAATAAGTAGGGAGAGAGTGGGCAGCCTTGTCTAGTCCCTGATTTTAGTGGGATTGCTTCAAGTTTCTCTCCATTTAGTTTAATGTTAGCAACTGGTTTGCTGTATATGGCTTTTACCATGTTCAGGTATGGGCCTTGAATTCCTATTCTTTCCAGGACTTTTATCATGAAGGGGTGTTGAATTTTGTCAAATGCTTTCTCAGCATCTAATGAAATGATCATGTGGTTTTGTTCTTTCAGTTTGTTTATATAATGGATCACGTTGATGGTTTTCGGTATATTAAACCATCCCTCCATGCCGGGATGAAGCCTCCTTGATCATGGTGGATGATTGTCTTGATGTGCTCTTGGATTCGGTTTGCCAGAATTTTGTTGAGTATTTTTGCGTCGATATTCATAAGGGAAATTGGTCTGAAGTTCTCTTTCTTTGTTGTGTCTTTGTGTGGTTTAGGTATAAGAGTAATTGTGGCTTCGTAGAAGGTATTCGGTAGTGATCCATCTGTTTCAATTTTGTGGAATAGTTTGGATAATATTGGTATGAGGTCTTCTATGAAGGTTTGATAGAATTCTGCACTAAAGCCGTCTGGACCTGGGCTCTTTTTGGTTGGGAGACCTTTAATGACTGCTTCTATTTCCTTAGGCGTTATGGGGTTGTTTAACTGGTTCATCTGTTCCTGATTTAACTTCGGTACCTGGTATCTGTCTAGGAAATTGTCCATTTCCTGAAGATTTTCAAGTTTTGTTGAATATAGGTTTTTGTAGTAAGATCTGATGATTTTTTGAATTTCCTCTGAATCTGTTGTTATGTCTCCCTTTTCATTTCTGATTTTGTTAATTTGGACGCACTCTCTGTGTCCTCTCGTTAGTCTGGCTAAGGGTTTGTCTATCTTGTTGATTTTCTCAAAGAACCAACTTTTGGTTCTGTTGATTCTTTCTATGGTCCTTTTTGTTTCTACTTGGTTGATTTCAGCTCTGAGTTTGATTATTTCCTGCCTTCTACTCCTCCTGGGTGTATTTGCTTCTTTTTGTTCTAGAGCTTTTAGGTGTGCTGTCAAGCTGCTGACATATGCTCTTTCCTGTTTCTTTCTGCAGGCACACAGCGTATGAGTTTTCCTCTTAGCACAGCTTTCATTGTGTCCCATAAATTTGGGTATGTTGTACCTTCATTTTCATTAAATTCTAAAAAGTTTTTAATTTCTTTCTTTATTTCTTCCTTGACCAGGTTATCATTGAGTAGAGCATTGTTCAATTTCCAAGTATATGTGGACATTCTTCCTTGATTGTTATTGAAGACCAGTTTTAGGCCGTGGTGGTCCGATAGCACGCATGGGATTATTTCTATCTTTCTGTACCTGTTGAGGCCCGTTTTTTGACCAATTATATGGTCAATTTTGGAGAAAGTACCATGAGGAGCTGAGAAGAAGGTGTATCCTTTTGCTTTAGGATAGAATGTTCTATAAATATCCGTTAGGTCCATTTGACTCATGACTTCTCTTAGTCTGTCTACATCTCTGTTTAATTTCTGTTTCCATGATCTGTCCATTGATGAGAGTGGGGTGTTGAAATCTCCCACTATTATTGTGTGAGGTCCAATGTGTGTTTTGAGCTTTAGTAAGGTTTCTTTTACATATGTAGGTGCCCTTGTATTTGGGGCATAGATATTTAGGATTGAGAGTTCATCTTGGTGGATTTTTCCTTTGATGAATATGAAGTGTCCTTCCTTATCTTTTTTAATGACTTTTAGTTGAAAATTGATTTTATTTGATATTAGAATGGCTACTCCAGCTTGCTTCTTCTGACCATTTGCTTGGAAAGTTGTTTTCCAGCCTTTCACTCTGAGGTAGTGTCTGTCTTTTTCTCTGAGGTATGTTTCCTGTAGGCAGCAGAATGCAGGGTCCTCGTTGCGTATCCAGTTTGTTAATCTATGTCTTTTTATTGGGGAGTTGAGGCCATTGACGTTGAGAGATATTAAGGAATAATGGTTATTGCTTCCCGTTATCTTCACATTTGGATGTGAGGTTATGTTTGTGTGCTTTCATTCTCTTTGTTTTGTTGCCAAGACGATTAGTTTCTTGCTTCTTCTAGGGTATAGCTTGCCTCCTTATGTTGGGCTTTACCATTTATTATCCTTTGTAGTGCTGGATTTGTAGAAAGATATTGTGTAAATTTGGTTTTGTCATGGAATATCTTGGTTTCTCCATCTATGTTAATTGAGAGTTTTGCAGGATACAGTAACCTGAGCTGGCATTTGTGTTCTCTTAGGGTGTGTATGACATCAGTCCAGGATCTTCTGGCCTTCATAGTTTCTGGCGAGAAGTCTGGCGTGATTCTGATAGGTCTGCCTTTATATGTTACTTGACCTTTTTCCCTTACTGCTTTTAATATTCTTTCTTTATTTTGTGCATTTGGTGTTTTGACTATTATGTGACGGGAGGTGTTTCTTTTCTGGTCCAATCTATTTGGAGTTCTGTAGGCATCTTGTATGCCTATGGGTATCTGTTTTTTTAGGTTAGGGAAGTTTTCTTCTATGATTTTGTTGAAGATATTTACTGGTCCTTTGAGCTGGGATTCTTCACTCTCTTCTATACCTATTATCCTTAGGTTTGATCTTCTCATTGAGTCCTGGATTTCCTGTATGTTTTGGACCAGTAGCTTTTTCCGCTTTACATTATCTTTGACAGTTGAGTCAATGATTTCTATGGAATCTTCTGCTCCTGAGATTCTCTCTTCCATCTCTTGAATTCTGTTGGTGAGTTTTGTATCTACAGCTCCTTGTCTCTTCTTTTGGTTTTCTATATCCAGGGTTGTTTCCATGTGTTCTTTCTTGATTGCTTCTATTTCCATTTTTAATTCCTTTAACTGTTTGATTGTGTTTTCCTGGAATCTTTCAGGGATTTTTGCGATTCCTCTCTGTAGGCTTCTACTTGTTTATTAATGTTTTCCTGTGTTTCCCTAAGTGTGTTCATGTCTTTCTTGAAGTCCTCCAGCATCATGATCAAATATGATTTTCAAACTAGATCTTGCTTTTCTGGTGTGTTTGGATATTCCATGTTTGTTTTGGTGGGAGAATTGGGCTCCGATGATGGCATGTAGTCTTGGTTTCTGTTGCTTGGGTTCCTGCGCTTGCCTCTCGCCATCAGATTATCTCTAGTGTTACTTTGTTCTGCTATTTCTGACAGTGGCTAGACTGTCCTATAAGCCTGTGTGTCAGGAGTGCTGTAGACCTGTTTTCCTCTTTCAGTCAGTTATTGGGACAGAGTGTTCTGCTTTCAGGCGTGTAGTTTTTCCTCTCTACAGGTCTTCAGCTGTTCCTGTGGGCCTGTGTCTTGAGTTCACCAGGCAGCTTTCTTGCAGCAGACAAGTTGGTCTTACCTGTGGTCCCGAGGCCCAAGTTTGCTCGCGGGGTGCTGCCCAAGGGCTCTCTGCGGCGGCGGCAGCAACCAGGAAGACCTGTGCCGCCCTTTCCGGGAGCTTCAGTGCACCAGGGTTCCAGATGACCTTTGGTGTTTTCCTCTGGCTTCCGAGATGTATGTACAGAGAGCAGTCTCTTCTGGTTTCCCAGGCTTGTCTGCCTCTCTGAAGTTTCAGCTCTCCCTCCCACGGGATTTGGGTGCAGAGAACTGTTTATCCGGTCTGTTTCCCTCAGGTTCCGGCGGTGTCTCAGGCAGGGCTCCTGCCGCTCCTGGGCCCTCCCCCACGGGAGCCCAGAGGCCTTATACAGTTTCCTCTTGGGCCAGGGATGTGGGCAGGGGTGGGCAGTGTTGGTGGTCTCTTCCGCTCTGCAGCCTCAGGAGTGCCCACCTGATCAGGTGGTGAGGTCTCTTTCCCACAGGGTCTGGGAGCAGAGAGCTGCTGTGGGCCCGGGATCCGCGGGCGTGGGACCTCCGGCAAACACAGGATGTGCCCGGTCCTAGATGAACTCTGCCTCTGTATGTCCCGATCTCACCAGGCAGCTCTCTTTCAGCAGACAAGTTGGTCTTACCTGTGGTCTCGAGGCTCAAGTTTGCTCGCGGGGTGCTGCCCAAGGGCTCTCTGCGGCGGCAGCAACCAGGAAGACCTGTGCCACCCCCCTTAGTGCACATTTCAAGAGGCTGTAAGATCATTAACCAATAATCATAAAAAGGGAACTAATGATTTATTATAGGTGCTAGGACAGAAATTAAAATATTGACTGGGCTTATATATACAAAACTTCACTTATAACTTAGTTATGGTCTTAAACTCTCCATAAACATGAGGAGCTATGATAGGTAATGAATGTTTAGCCAGAGAATTACTCCTATTGTATATGCATGTAAACATTCTTTGTTGTAAACTTCTTATTCAGTTTATGATTTGATTTTATATATAAACATGTGGTGAATCTTTATAGTATGTGATCATGTATTCTGAATGATGTTTAAGTGTGAAGGTCAAAGAGTGGATTGCATTATTATCTCCTTGTCCTGCTTTTTAATCATTCTTTCTTAAATCCCTTATCCCCTTTTCCTTACAAGGCCCTTCTCCTTTTTTCTTATAGAGCTTTCATAGAAAACGTTTTGAAACTTAGAAATAAGGCTAAAATTACTTTTCAAAAATGTCCTTATTTCTTCCTGAGACTTCAACTAGCAAGCTGAAAGTTTTAGCAGTGAAATTACTGTGGAGATAGAACTAAAGCTACTTTGCTTAATCTCCTACTGTTTTAGGATGAGGTACTAAAGAGTTTCTTGCCTCAGAGGAACTCAGAAGACTGTTCAGTTACCGAAGCAAAGTGACTTAGTATTGAGATAGGAAATATTTTATTATTATACAGTAATCCTAAACATCTCATAAGACTAAGTCTTACCCCTGCTGAAGCTCTTCCCCCTCCTCTGCTTCAAGAGGAACTGAAGAGTTGGGCTTCAGGCACAGTAGTAAGGTCAGCTGTCAATAAACAATATCTTGATGACCTGATGTGCAGATGGCACTAGTGCATGTGTATGTGTTTGCATGCCATGTTTTTTTTTTGTGTGTGTGTATGTGTGCGTATGTATGTGCAATTTTATGTATATGAGTGAGTATATTATATGTAATGTGTGTGTACAATATGTGTGCATGTATGCATGGTGTATATATGCATGTGAGCTTGTATGTGCTGTGTATGTTTATGTGGTGTGTGCATGTGTAGGTGTGCATTTGTATTATGAGACAGACAGGGAATATCTGACCTACATCTCAGAGAAGGCATCACAGTGTTCAGCTTTGCTACCATGGCTGTGGTCAAAGAAGCCTGATTCTTACTTAACCCTTCTCTAGAAAAAAAAAACAAACATGTCTCAAAACAGAAACAAATGCCCTCTCTTAGTCAAAGAGCACCTTCATATACCTTTGACCTACTTGACTAGGCAAAATTCTAAAAAGACAATGAGAAAATCCCAAATGGAACACTCTAAAATGATTCCTATTCACTTCTTTCTAAAGAGCCTGCTTTGAATCTTGGGCTACCCATTATCTAACCATACACCACTGCTGACACAGAATAAAAATCCCCGTGGGCCCTTGATGTGCATGGTCTCAGGCAGGGCTCAGCTGCTCAGAGGATTATTGGAGAGATGGGTCTACATCACGAGAAGTGTTTCTATACTTGACTTATAGTCAAGGAAAGGTTATTGCTTATGTCCTCTTTGAGCACATAAATCTTCATGTACAGAGGAAATGATTGTTTTGAACTTATATTTTGTCTTAAATACATTCAGAATTCTATACTATAATAAATCTCTTCATCTTACTGTCTTCAAAATATTTATATTAAATCATTCTAGCTATATAGATGCACCATATTTGTTGTGAGGATCCTGCCTATATACTGTGAGTCTGAGCCACTCACCATGTTAACAAATCAGGCATGGTTATTTTCTTCATTAATGCCAGCTGGAGCCAGGGCTACTCCTAGGATAATGGATAAGTCACATGCAAGTAATTAAGTGGTGATTATCTGTCTCTGTCTTTCTATGGTATTGGTGCTTGATCCCAGATCCTAATACATGCTAGACATGTGCTTTACAGAGATATTCTAAGCCAGCCTGCCTGCCTGCCTGCCTGCCTTCCTTCCTTCCTTCCTTCCTTCCTTCCTTCCTTCCTTCCTTTCTATCACCTATCTCTCCTCTCTCTCTCTCTGTCTCTGTCTCTCTCTCTCTCTCTAATAATCTATGATCTATCTATCCATTTTCATATATGTGTACAGGTGTGTTTTTGATACTTAAAGTTGTGTGTCACGTGTCCTTCTTGACTTCTTCCCAGTTTATTTACCTAGGCAGAGTCTCTTGCTGAACCTAGTGCTAGACAATTTAGCCCTACTGCCTCAGGGATGCCCTGACTCTGTCTCTTGACTGCTGGAAATTCAGGTAGCTGTAACAATGTTTTATGTGTGTTCTGTGAATCTGACCTCTAGCAAACATTTTATCCACTGAACCATCTCACGAGACCTATTCATTTATTCTTATTTTGAGTCAGAGTTTTGTGAAGTTATTGAATTTGTCCTTAAACTCATGCTATAATCCAGGTACTCTGGAATTTATGATATTCCTGCCTCAGCCTGATGAGTAGCTCTGATGACCAGTCTATGTCACTAGGCCTGACTATTAGTTTTGGATGTTTTAAACTGTATCTCACCATGTTGCACAGGTTGAGCTACAGCTTTTGTTTCCTGCTTCAACTTTCTAGAGATGATAGTACCGTTGTGTGCTGATACACCTAACTCAGGAAGAACATCACTATCTGCAGAGCACATCACAAATGCTCCAGGTAAAGGGACCACATCTGCACACATAGAAGTCTATTTGGTGGATAGCAGTATGGGAATGGTAGTCAGGGTGTGTATGTGAGAGTGTGGATAATGATACCTTATGTGTGGGCATCGGTTGCAATTGATCTCAATCTCTCATACAAGAACTTTCTGCTATTGTCCTTTGTGCATGATCTCAGGCTCATTCCACATCCTGATAGTGGCTTGAGTGCACTGAAAAGCTCGTGACACTTATGAAATCATTGGGCTCCATCACACTGACTTTCAGTGAGAGCAGTTGCATTTTGTAGTCAGACCATCAGAAAAGGGCTTGTTCCACAACTTAGTTATGCAGTTTGAGTGACAGTCTGTGTTGATCATGTGGTCCAGCCTTCTGTTACCCAGGGCCCTGTATATAATACCTAAGTGCTTTACCACTGCATTATAACTCCAGTCCTATGTATTTGCTTCTAAGAATTTAAAAATTGTTTCCTGTTCTCCAGTTTGCTGATGTGGAAGTCTTTATAATTAACCCCCATAACTTTTATTTCTGTGGCACCAATTGCAAAATCTTGCTATCCTTGTCTTCTTGGGTTTTCTTTAGTTTTGTTAAAGATTGTCAATTTTATTTTATTTTATTTTATTTGCTAAAAGCAAACTCTTAGTTTCATTGAATTTTCTATTGTGTTTACATTCTCTCATTTTCTGATGTAAGAGTGTTTGATTTGGTTGTTTCTTGTCTTTTGTATTTAGGAATTTTTTTGTCTTGTTTTCCCTAGATATTTGCAGTGCACAGAGGTTAAGTTCTTTTTTTAACAGGGATCCAGACCATACAGTAGGCTCACAGATCTTAGTACAACAGACTCCATGATAGAAGTAACATTTAGGCTATAAACTCATCTCATAGACAGTACCATCTGCCAAACTGAAAACAAAGGCCTAATCCATCAAAATCGATAGTTCTCAGAAAGTCTTTAAATGTACTAACATTGCTTTTTTGGCTTTTGTAGTTCTATATCTGCCTAACTGTTCTTGTTAACTGAAGTATATCCACTCAGGGCATATATTTTGTGCTTATAAGATCACCCTGAGAAAGGCTTCGGGTTACAATGAGATCCTGAATAACTAGTGTAGTTGCAGGTCAATTAATAAAGACTTTCTACTGTTTTTTTTAAAGCCAGGTTCTCCTCTTTTGCTTTACTTTTATCCATTTATTGGATATTTTATTTACATTTTACAGACTATCCTCTTTCCAGGTTTCTCCTCCAGAAACCCCCAATCTGATCACCCCATCCCCCTGCTTCTATGATGGTGCTCCCTCACCCACCCACCCACTTCCTCCTACCTCCTAGCCCTGACATTCTCCTGTCTTCAGTATCATTTTGTCTTATTTCCTGTTACAGACTTAAGGGAGATACTACCATCTGCTCCCTCTCCTCTCCTCTCCTCCTCTCTCCCTCCTCTCCTCTTCTCTCCTCTCCTCTCCTCTTCTATCATTCTTTCACTTTTGTCTTGTCTCTTTCACTCTCTGTTTTCTGAAACAGGGCCTTATGAGGTAGCTCAGGCTGGCCTTGAGCTTCCAATTCCCTTCCTCTGCCACCCCAGGATTGAAATTATAGGTCTGAGTCTCTGTTACTAGTCTCCTCTGCTACTTTGTTCTTTTTCCCTTTTCCCCCCTGCCATTGTGTCATCTAGGAAGATGGCTGGTCCTGCCTGTTATGATTTCTTAAAGCATATCTCAGAGGAGAAGCATATAATCTTGTCCCTCTTCCTGCATAGGTGGCTCTCTGAGAAACCATTTTGAAATCATCATTTCAGAATTCTGAAACTAAGGCTGATCACTGGCCAATGAGGGACTTTTTTCCTAACAGTTCATGACATGCCTTTTGTATTTCTAACCCAGAAAGGGTAGTCTAGTGACAGGCATTATAAAACAAAAGGCCATGTCTTCAAATCTTACTTTTGCAACACCTGGTCATTGAAAGCAGCTCTAGTGAAGTTTTACATTACTCTTGACAATCAGCCAGCTGCAGGAATAATTGCCATATATTAGAGAGCTGAAATAATGAAAACAATTGGCATTGACAGGGTCAAAACTTGAACACTGATGGATCAGTGGAATGCAAGAATTTTGCTGCATTTCTAACACTATCATTTTAACTAATCATTCTTGTTTATCAACAAGATGTCCAACTGGACATGGATGGAACAGGAATTAGTTTTGCTATCAAGAAGAGATGGCTCAGGAGTTTAAGGACATGCGTTTAGTTCTCAGTTCCTATACCAGACAGCTCATAATCTCTAGATCTGAGGTGCCTTTAACTCCTTGAGATATTCTATGAGTCCTGAGAAACAGTTTAAATAGTAAATGCAAATGTAAACCAAGTTTCTTTACATATATGATTAAATTTTATATAAACATACTAAATATGTTAAATATTTTAAAAGTCAAAGCCTATAAAGATCAAGTGAATCAGTCCTTGCACAGGATAAATACTTAGAACAAATCCCAGTGCACAATAATTATATCATATATGCTATAGTGTAATTAGTTATCTATATATGTATCTGCCTATTATCTGTATCTATCTATCATCTATCTATCTATCTATCTATCTATCTATCTATCTATCCTGTCTATCATTTATTTAATCTATCATCTACCTACCTACCTACTATCTATTCATCTACAATCTATCTATCCATCTCCATTATGTCTATCTCTTACCTACTTACATATCAAGAAGTCTACTTATTATTTTACCTGTTGTCTATGGAGTACTTTATATGGAGACTTAAAACAAACTAAGGAAGCATGGATGAAAAAATTAAGTTTGGAGAAATGAAAGAAAACATATGAAGTATCTTGAAGAAGAAGCAAGATTAAAGTAATATATTCAAGGGTATGTGGAGATGCTGTGATATCTTTCTTAGAAGGAAAAGCCAAAAGAAAGCACATTTCTCTGAGAGGAAAGAAAGAAACTATGGCCAGATAAACAATAAAGATACCTATCAGTTGTGCCTGTGGATGAAACAGACTCATAGGACATTTTAATGGAGAACCAAAATTCATTATTTGAAGTATTAGTGATTTTACTAAGATTATTTATAGTATTCTAAGGTATTTAAAAATTTACAACAATTTAAAATGAATTAAAATAACACAAGACAATTTTAATTATGGTATGGAATTATTTTTATATTAGCAACAAAATGCCCTCTTTAGTTGAGAGCTGCACCTTCCAAAAGGACTCAAACAAGACGACTCTGTTTCATAGTACAGAGTGACAGGTGTATCTAATTGCAATCCCTTTCCAAGCTGAACACCTTTAGTTCACTCAGTGACCTTTACAGGATATTGTATTACAACCCAACTATTATTCTGATTATTTTGTGTTAAAATTTGATAGTGCATCCAATTCATGATCTTAAATCTGAGTAGTTATTGTCTTTGAAATATTGAAATGTTCACTTTGTTCTTTTATTGGCAACACTTGATTTTTTTCAAGCTGTGTAAGATAACTTATCCTAGATTTTCTTGACCAATGTTTTTTTCTTATGATTGTGTTTTTATTTTTAAAGTCTGTTTTCCTTGTGATTCTGTTGGCTCATTCTATAGCAAAGTGTCTGAAGTCACTGACAGAGTGGAAAGTCAGAACAGTGTTGGATCCTGTAAGAAAACAGAGAAGCACAGTTCAAGGTAGAATGTTAAATGTGGAAGACAATGAGTAATACATAGAATTAATACACGAGGAGAATAAGCCATTGTTTCAAAGAACCTGTTGAAATTCTTGGTACTGTTTGAAGAACACAACATGTACTTTAATTCACCTTGTCTGGCTGAGGATCATGTAACAAATTAGATATGAGTGGGAAATGTCAAACCCATGGTCTTCAAGGTCACATTGTTTCTCTGGGTTTTATAAAGGCTGTGTCTGAAGTTCCTGTAGCATCAAGGGAAAGAGACACCATGGCTGCCTCCAGGATTCTTCTGGTTCTGCTCTCTATATCCCTGCTGGCCCTGACCTCAGCTCAAAGGGCCAATGAAGGTAAGAGGGGAAATGAGGTTGAAATTCATGGGAAAGAGTATAGTTGGGCCACGTCTTTCAAGAAATCAGCTAAGATCCAGAGAGTTGGCCAATCAGAGAGGAGGCCATATTAGTTTCTATAGCATTTTTTTTTTGTTGGTGACAAAAATATGTGTCTGAAAATGTCAGTTTATGTTCTAAACTAGCATCTTCATTGTGCAACATTTACTATTTGGTCATGCATAGGATTTTCACATCCAGTCTCTTTGTAAATAGAGTAGAAACATCATAATTCACCTGGATATTTTGTTTCCCTGCCAACAAACACTTAGAATTATTGAGCATTTTTTATTATATCTCCATGTTTAATAAAATTTTCATTTATTGATTCTTCTCCTGATTCACAATGTCATTTTCTTTCCATGCAGAATATTGCAGTTCACTGAAGTACAGAGTTTCAGTTAGAATATTTATTTACCAAAATCTGAGCAACTTCTGAATGAAATTGTATCTTAGAAGATTAGCAAAATTTGGATATCTCAAGATACTCAAAAACAGCATGGTGTTGGGCAAAAATGACTTTCTTCTTAATGCGATGAAAGAAAGTGATATTGTCCTTTAATGACGTGGGTAAAAGCAGGAGGCAAAATTGTAATATTCAAAAAATAAAGCTCTGGGGTCTGGTTGGTGGAATGAATTCTTCATTAAGAATGGGTACAATATATAACTGAAGATATGATGGAGGCTATGAAAGGCATCATAGATTATAAAACTATTATGGCATTAGAGAGTTATAAAGACTTGTATTTAATTAAAGGAGTTTTGGAAAACTCCCTGAAATAAACAATCATTGACCGGAAAGCTTGTCTTCTGGAAAAAAAGCTATTTGGCTAGTAAAGTCTGGTTAATGTAAACAATGAGTCACAGGGCCATGGATGGTTTGATTCTCAAGTTGTATCTGTTTAGGGAGTCACATCATTAAGGATGGTGGTACACTGCAAAGGAAGAAATTCTTGTTTTCTTTCTTTTTTTGTTCTTGTTTTTTTTTCTTTTTTCTTTTTTTGTTATTAGGGAAGAAATTCAATTGATTGCTTGACTTCCTTTTTATTAATTTTCAGTCCAAAATGGCTACTAGTTTTCTACTTTGGGAAATGATGGTTCGTTATATTGGAACCACATATACATGTGTACTGTGTATACTATGTATTTAATTTCCTTAGCAGTATCTTAGGTCTTTGCATAACTTAGGTCTTTTGCATAACTATGACTTATATAAATGCACAGTTGGAATATATGAAATCAAATAATAAATTTATTATATTTCTTTTTTAAAACCCTAGATGATGAAAATTCTCCTCAAGATCAAGGTCAGTCTCCATTTAAGGCTATGTTTCATTTTCCTTTAGAGCATATCATAGTTTAATTTTTGCTTACTTTTTGTCATGTAGAAATTCTAAAAATTGGGTTTAGGAAGTTTCAAAAACAAAGGAGCAAAACCTCCCAGTATTTTAGTAGTCCTCAGTCATGATATTAAACAGAAGCCAACCTTTCATATTGTGTCTTTGTTTTGGTGAGATAGTGTCTGGATATCAGAAGAATACATGTACCTCATGATTTGTAATTTCCTTTCTCTAAACAGACCAAGGTTAACAATGGAGGAATAGAAGTCTCTTGTGGGGAGGAAAGGGTTTATTTCACTTACGCGTCTAGGAAACAGCCCATTACAGAGGGAAGTCAAGGCAGGAACTCAAGTAGGGAAAGAACCTAAGCACAGGGCAGGCATTAATGCAGAGGCTGAGGAGGAACATAGCTTACTGGTTTGCTCCTTACGGCATTCTCAGTCTGCTTTCTTATATAGCACATGATCAGATGTCCAAAGGTATACTACCTGTCACTGACTGAACTATTCCCAATCAATCACTAATTTAAAAAGTGTCCTGTGGGCTTGTTCGATTCTAGCAGGATCCTATGGAGGCATTTCCTGTCCCCTCCTTAAAATGAGGTTCATTTCTCTCAGATGAGTTTAGCTGTATTAAGTTGACATAACACCAGCTAGAACAACATATAATTCATTTTAATAGTGAATAGGTATGTGATTTACTTCAATATTATAGTTATCCAATCATTAAATATTCTACCAAAGACATGGAAGAATCAAATAAGAGAAATTAATGAATGAGTTTTTATTCCTTATTTAGAAGATAGAGGCAGATAGTTCATATGTCTAATGCCTGACTGCTCTACAGAGTGAGCTCAAATCTAGTCAAGACAATTTAGCAACAGAAAAGTAATGGTGATTTGGGCCAGTGGTAGAGCACTTGACTAGTGTACATTAGATTCTAGGTTTAATCCGGGATGGCAAACAAAACACTTGAAAGCCATTTAGTTATTTGTTTTAAGCATATTTCTTGACTTGTTAATGATTTTTTTCATGCAGTTTCTAGTACAATTTTAAATTTCTTTGTGCATGTGTATTGTTCTTTTTTCACAGAAGCCCTTGAAGAAGGAGATGCCAACCAACAAAGTGAGACATTTCAGCGTCAAATAAATTATTTGGAGTTATTCTGAACAATGTCTAGCAACTTCTAGATTACTGATCTAGTATGAAATACCTCTAAATTTTTAGATTAAAAAAATCATGCCTATGCTTTAAAAATGTCCTCTCCCCATTATTGTACTATTTAATTATTAGCTCCACGTTGGAAAAAGGTTCAAAAATTAAAAGAGGTAAATAAAAATCGTAACAACAGCAAAATGAGAAAGGCAAAGAAACAGCTTTCTTATCCCCCTCCTTGCCTTGGCTGTCCTTGTGATGAACTCCTATTCTGGGTTTTCTGAAAGAAGCATTCTGACTATTCTGATTACCTTTGAAACAGTTAAATGGGGAATGCTTAATATACTTGAGGTACCCCGAGTCTAATAGATGGTGAAGTTTGCATATAACCATTTGCTATTAAGGAACTAGGCATAGAGAATTATTGATATCAGAATACAGGAGAATAAGAAAGACCCCATACAAAAGATGGTATAACCCACAGCTAAATCTGTGCTTGCATAAATTCATTAGTCTTAGAAGGTGAAAAAGCCATACAGTTCATGTGAGTGTGAGGAGCTGAAAATGTGGGTAGTATTAATGTGTGAAAGATTATGCATGGCAAATTGATTTTCTTTCTTTCTTTTTTTTTAGAAGCTGGGGACCAAACCCAGGGCCTTGAACTCAGGGCCTTGCACTCGCTAGGCAAGCGCTCTACCACTGAGCTAAATCCCCAACCTGGCAAATTGATTTTCTACCCCCCTTTAAACAACAGACATGTTGTGCAAAAACATCATTATATTATGATTTCTCTTAAGCACTGAGAAATATGATGGTACATGGACACTTTCATATATATCATGCCAAGTCCAAATTCTGAATAGATGGTTCTATATAAAAATAACAGGTGTATCAAAAGTTGAGGAGAAGGGGGTTGGGGATTTGGCTCAGTGGTAGAGCGCTTGCCTAGCAAGCGCAAGGCCCTGGGTTCGGTCCTCAGCTCCGAAAAAAAAATAGGAAAAAAAAAAGTTGAGGAGAGTATATTTGGGACAGAGAAGCAAAAAGTTCTTCTGTCCCTATTCTTGTAGATATTGGACTTAGTCATTATCTAACACCGTCTACTATAGTAGAACAACTTCTCACTAAATCAACTTAGTGATAGATTATATGATTGTCTTGCTATGTTCATGATGATCCTTTCTCTATTTTTGATTTTCTGGATGTGTGTTCTCTCTCCCCAAAAGATGGTGGTATACACAAAGGGCTAAATGAAATAAAGAACCATTTGCAAGATCAACTAAACCAGCATGGTGAGGAGAGCATCAAGCTCAGGAGAGGGAAGAATGGCCAAGGTAGAAACAGAAGGTCTGCTGATGACAGCTTGGAAGGCCAGGATCTTCAGAGTGAAAATCAACGAGGAGGAGATGGTCAAGGAGACCGTGGTCGCAGAGGCCAGAAAGGCCAGAAAGGAAAAGGTGGCCAGAAAGGCCAGAAAGGAAAAGGTGGCCAGAAAGGCCAGAAAGGAAAAGGTGGCCAGAAAGGCCAGAAAGGAAAAGGTGGCCGGAGAAACCAGCAGGGTCAGTACAACAGCAGTTCCAAAAACCAAAGAAAAGGAGAACCAGCTAAAGATGTTCTCCAATGATTCCCTTGGGGATAATTACATTCTATGTTTTAGTAAACTTCTCTTTCAGTCCCCCAGTTTCGCATTGCTCTGAGTTTTGCACCTTCTCATTCTCTCCACCACTTTTACCAAGCTCCATTTTTGCCATTCTCCTCACATCCACATATCAAAAGTCCCTCTTCCTTCTCATAGCAGCGTTTCCTCTGCCTCATCTGAATTTCTCTCATTATCACATTAGTTTAATGTGTTCCTAAGTTTTTCTCTCTTTTACCATCTCCCTTTCTCTTTCTTCTTCCTTTGTTACTCCTCCTAATCTCTTCCCTTTCCTCTTCCCTCTCTTCTACCTTCTTTTCCTCTTGCTTAATATTTCCTTCCTTCCTTCCTTCCTTCCTTCCTTCCTTCCTTCCTTCCTTCCATTATCTTTTTTTTCTTTCTTCTATCTTTCTTCCTTTTTTTTCGGAGCTGAGGACTGAACCCAGGGCCTTGCACTTGCTAGGCAAGCTCTCTACCACTGAGCTAAATCCTCAACCCCTCTTCTTTTTTTTTTTATTGAAACAGGACTTCAATTTTTAGCACAGGCTAGCCTGGAATTCACTATGCATTCCAAGTTTTCCTCACATTCAATGGTCTTCCTGCTTCACTATTCTTAGTGCTATTATAGGCATAGAACACCATGTCCAGCAATATAATGTATTTTAACGAGACTACTGGATGTTGAAGGTATCAGACACATGTTAAGACTATTTGACTTCTAAAGTTCTTCTCTTTGTTTCAGAGAATGATCAACAATTCTCTCAGGAGTAATCAACTTGGTCTTCCCTTTCCTCAAGTTCAAAGCATCAATAAAATCATCAGCATAATATACCTTGGCTCCTGTCTTCCTCCTAGAATTATGGTTCTCCATCCTGATCTGTGCTCTGGGGTTTTATAAGCACACAGATGTTAGGTATTTGGTGGTGGCTGAACATGTGTTTGAAGGCAAAGGATAATACTTTTGTAATCAGTGACTGAGTTATCAATATACAAGCTATTTTTTAGTTCAAACAGAAGCTTACATTGCAAGCTTCACTGACAATATTTTAATACTCAAGTATTATTGTTTCATATTTCTGGATATCTTGGGTTTAAGAGAGTCCCGAGCACTACCAGAAGCAAGGGGGAAAGCCTGCAACAGAGTCTTCCTTACACCTTTCAGAAAGAATAAGCCCTATTTCCATTTTGCAATTCTAGCATCCAGAACTGTAACTGAAAACATACAACGTATTTGTGTGGTTGGGGCATCTTCCAACCAAGTTTGAGGAGCTTGGTTAAAGCACCTGAAAAAAAAGTTATGAGAGGAAATTCACTTACCAGATATTTTTCATAAATAACCATATAACCATAGAAGGATATGTTACATATCCTATATATCTATATCTATATCTAGAAGGATACACACACGCACACACACACACACGCACAGACACATACACACGCACACACACACACACACACACACACATATATATATGTATATATATATGTATATTCCATTCTACCTCTTAAGCTTTTGAGTGGAGGAAGTAAAAGAGGGAAGGAGGGTAAAAGAGAGAGAGGGAGGAAGGAGGAATGGAGGGAAATAGGGAATGAGGGAAAGAGAGAGGGAGAGAGGGAGAGAGAGAGCAGGCTGGCTAGATGCAAGCCCCTTGTAATTGGTAGGCTCAATATAGTCAAGGTAAGGACTGTATTCTGCCTAGGCCTTCTTCACTTTCCTGACTGCAGAAATAAGTGGAATACAGGTGGCCCAGAATGTGGAAGATAAAAATGAAGACTTCAGAGGCCTACACCAAGGCCCCAAACATCTCACTTTCAGTATTAGTCTTATTGATAAAGTTAACCTGGAGTCTGAGCAGAGTTGTCTGAATACCCTGGTCAACTCTGTTCACTCTGTAGATAGCCCTGGGGAGAGTTACATGATGCAAAATGTACGAAACATATAAACTAGAGTATAGAAACATTTGAAAAGTTCGGATAGGATGAAAGGAAACATTTGTTTGCTTATGTTTCAAGAAGGCTAGGAGCTTCTACCCTGAAATTTCCCTGTTATTCAGGAAAAACATTTATCTAATGCTATAAAAACAGAAAATAAGTAAAAATAAAACTCAACAAACTTTGTAACCTCAACAAAAAATAATGGATATTAATTTCCTATGTAGTGCCTTATTACATATTTGGACAATGATAATTACATAGTGAAGGTCATATCCAAATCAACACCGCTTTACGTAACATTAGGTTGAAGAACCAGCAGGAAATTCAAAAACAAACCTGTTCACATCACATCTTTCTTTGTTTTTGCAGCAAGGTCCCAACATCTGGCCTTGATGTTTAAAGCTGATCATCTTCTAATTTTTTCTTTTGCTAGGAGTTCTGTTTTCCATCTCTTTTCTCTTGCACATCAGCTATCTTTTACTCCCACAGAGAGCTCATATTAAGACAAATTTCTCAATCAGGAGATTCTATTGTGCTTTATGAACAACTTTATAGTATCACCAAGTTCGTATGCCAGTCTGAAATGATGGCAAAGAAATGTCTGACCATACTAGTCTTTCAACATTTTTCTCATTTTTAATAAATGAACAAACTCCAACTTGATATGCTGTTCACAGCTCTTTACCAGCATGGAACAGATTTCCATTTCTGGTCCATGTCTCCATCCCTACTTAAACAGCAAGATGTATGTGTAAAATTAGCCATCCATTCCTTTTTTATTTTCCCTGGTCCTCCACAGACTAGATTACATGCCAGCTCATTGTGAGCACATTTTCTCCCACTCCAGACATCATGTCTTGCGAGTAACAC
Source organism: Rattus norvegicus (assembly GCF_021556685.1). Lineage (NCBI taxonomy): Eukaryota > Metazoa > Chordata > Mammalia > Rodentia > Muridae > Rattus > Rattus norvegicus. The sequence continues at coordinate 167,348,260 of NC_141537.1, forward strand.
AATAATTATTTCTGAGACAGGCTTTTATTCAACCAAGACTATTCTGAATTTGATATGTAGCCAAGGGTGACCTTGAACTTCTGTGCTTCCTGATTCTCTCTTTCAAATGTTGGGGATACAGGTGGGTGCCAGCACATGTAGCTAAAACATCTTGTTTCTCTTTCTTAGAGCTGTCATAATTCTGTCTAAGCACTGCCTTTTTTGGAATCCTGTGTTTTTAATAGCAATACTAATGCTTTTCATCCTCAGTACTGTCAACACGTCTCAGCCAGAGGGATTCTTTAGAAACATCTAAGACTCAGGGATCATAGCGATGGTTCAAAGATTAAGAGCACTCATGTTCTTGCACAGAACCCAAGTTTGAGTTCTAGTAACCATGTCAGGTGGCTCCCAACCACCTGTTACTATAGTACCAATAAGTCAAACACCATTTTCTTTCCCTCATGGATACTTGCACTCATATGTATGTATATAGATACATATGTATAAACATAAATACAAATAAAAAAACCTTAAAAAGACAACAAAACCATGCTGATCTGTATATATTTTGCTATAAAAGCTTAATTATATAATTCTAACTGTTTGGCTATCCTCCTGATCTGAGGTAGAATTACCCCATACCCACAGAAATGAATAGTTTGGGATGAAATTTCACAGTTGGTTATTTTTATATGTTTTGTCTTAGGAAATGAAAACATGTGGTAGATTGTAACAGAAAGACCACAGTCATAGCAAATATATGATTAAGAATAGAATAATTAAACTGTCTATATAACTAATCATCTATTCCTTAGTAGGCAATAACTACTTTAGGAAGAATTCAAATTTATAGATATTTTTGTAAATTTGGGAAGCCTTCCCTATGGTGCAATGTGTTCTTGGGGACATGGGTCATCTTTCATGTTTATTAGTCTTGCTAACAAAACAATTTAAGACAAAACTCAGAAAAAGATTGAGAATAGTTTTATTAGATTAAAAGAGGAATTGTCGGGCAGGAAAACTGTAAATATTTGCAGCTGAGTAGGGCAAGAATATGATGAATAAAGAAAGTCACACTGCTTGTACATAACTGCATAGAAGGTAGGGAGTAGAGAGGACTTCACAGAAAGTAAAATAAATCCCAAAGTATTAGAGAAAATATACATGGGAAAGAGAATACAGCAAACATTTTTCTCCTGGAGGTTTTTGAACTTAGTTAGTTGTCGTTTGTTCTTGTTATTTCTCCAGAGCATTTTAAGCTAATGCTATTTGAAATTTCGGTCTGTAACAGAAGGGTTCTCTAGAAGAATGAGCCATTACAGAGAACAAACAGCACAAAGGGAATTTGTTACTTTGGTTTCCATGATATAAGTTTGGTAGTCAAAAACGGCTGTCTGAATACTGGAGAGTCTGAGAACCTGGTAGCTGCCCAGTCTGGACTCCTTCACAGTAACAGTCTGTCATGGAAAGCCTGAAGGATCCCTGATGAACATCTGGTCTTGAATTCATATTGGAAGGTAAAAGAAAAAACAACAAACACTCCCAAACTAAACAAAAAAAACAACCCCCCAAAATCTTCCAAAGCAAAAGACAAAAATCCAACCAAACTGGACTGTAGTATCATGGAATGATTATGGCAGCAAGAGTAGACCTAGCAGATAGCAAAGGCTAGTAGGCAAGTACAGCAGTGAGTTTCCTTTAAATAACTTTCTGTCTGGACTGCCATTGGAAGGTGCTGCCTATTCTGAGAGATGTCCTAGCCCTTTGTCTTAGTCAATGTTTTATTGCTGTGAAAAGATACCATTATCACAGCAACTATTTTAAAGGAAAGCATTTAATCCACGTTTGCTAGCGGTTTCAAAAGTTCAGTTCATTATTGTCATGGTGAGAGGCATGCATGTATTCAGACATGGTGATGGAGGAGCTGAGAGTTCTACATCTTGATCCAGAGGCAGCATGAAGAAGAGAGTTATTGGGTCCATTTTGGGCTTTTGAAACCCCAAAACCATCAATGGCACACTTTTTAAAAAAGGGCTATACCTCCTAATCTTTTCAAATAGTTCCACTCCCTAAGCACTAGCATATATAAACCTATGGGTGTATTCTTATTCAAACTCTCATACTTTTTCTGTTAATTCATCTAGTATTCTACTCTTCTAGTCCCTTCTCCAGTCATTTCTTTTAGTTTATTCCATATTCATTCACATTTACAATCAAGGTAGACATCATAAATCCACCCTTTGTCAACGTGCCATTCAATCTGATGCCATGCTTAATTTACAAGTGAAGATAATAGCAAGGTCATAATTCTGCCTAACATGGCATAACTGTCCAATGTATAGTCAAGAACATGGTCTTCTTTCACTAGAATAAATGGTTAAGTCCTTTGAGAAGTGTTTAATTTTTCAAAAATTAAATTGGCCAATACAGATTTACAACTCTTAACTACCAATATTATTTGCTCTATCACACTGTTCTTTTTAATGTTAAAGGAGAGGAAAATATGATTAGTATATTGTATACATATACAAATGAAATCTTAGAATATAACAGAAATATGTCAATTATAATTCTTCTGTAATTGGTCACATGGACTTAGCTGTCATTTTTTTAGAGACTGATTAATATTATTTATTATCATTAATCGATACAAATGTTAACTAATACTTATATAATGCTTTATATATATATTGACATTACTCTCTGTTCCCCAATCTGTTCTATTAGTAGTGTTTCATGATGAGGCAATGTTTTTTTTCTCTATTTCTTTTCTTACAAAAGAAAGCATTTTATTGGAGGCTTCCTTACAGTTTCAGAGGGTTAGTCCATGACATCAGTGGTGCCAGAGCAGTAGCTGAGATTAGCTGTCATTTTTAACTATCTTTTTTTCCTATTTATTTTGTATTTCTTCTGTATCAATCAATTATCTCACTAGGTTTTGGTTCTTTGTCTGGAATCATGCCATATACTTTTATTCTTGAAGGGTCTGGACCATTCGTTATTCTATTTGAATTGAATATTGTAGGTTCCTATTGACTCTAATCACAGGACATGGTATCATCAACTATCTCCTGCACTCTCCTTGTCTGAACCTTTACCCTTGTACACATACATTTTCTTGTCAAGTTTCAATTTTTTATTGTTCTGCTCTATGTATTCCCCTTTCATTAGAGATCTGGATCGAAATAGTCATTAATAACTAGAGCACAGTCTGAATGCTATCCTGTCTTGGAATTTCTGATGACAAACAGTCTGAATCATAATCTTCCATTTTAACATTATCCAAGTTCTCAGGACACTAGAAGAATACAATCAGGTTCTTGAGAGCATATTGTGTCAATGACCTCTAACCCAGTCCCAATACAATATTTGTTCCACTCCGTAGTACTATGAAGCAATCCTCCACTGTCTTCATTTTTCCAGCATTTTTTCTTCCAAAATTTCACTAAAATGATCTTTTAAGCACCGTTTATACTATTTAAGTGCTTTTTAAAGTTCAAAGTTATAAATTCTTCCACATTCTTTCTGCAAACTAGTTCAAAAACAGAAGAACCACATGGACAGTTTTATTCCTGAAATGACCCCATTTCTGACACCACAGCCTCTGCTTGTCAGAGTTAACTAGAGAGACAGAACTGGTAGAATGCAAATATAGTGCAAATATGATTTATTGGTGTGTTTTGTTTGATGTAGCCTGGGTCATAACGCCACACCTGCTGGCACACTGTGAGGAATAGGATCCAATAGCTTCTTATTCTATGAGAATAGATGCTTCAGCAGTATCAATCTGGCATCACAGAGCTGCAGGATATCTGAAAAGATGCTTTTCTTTAATCCAACTTTGTAAGAATGTGTAAAAAATATCTAGGTCCTAACATCAGGAAAGGATTTTAAGAAGTAGCAGCAGTGGAGTAACTCAAAAGCAAATAATGAAGATGCGCAAGCAAAGACATTACCACCTTTCATTCATATTTGTTTATTCTGACTGCCAGCAGAGGTGTTGCTCACTCTGGGGAAGAGTCTTTTCTTCTCATCTAACTCTAGGAAATACACACCCATACCTGTTATAGACATGCCAAGGAATCGATTCCAAGCCTAACCAAGTTGTCAATCAGCTCTGGGTATAGAGCTCTATTTTCTAGGTACAGATCTATACTGATTCAATATAAAATGATCCCTCCTCTTTAGCAACTCTCAATTGTATAATTACTTAATTATTATTTGTCTTCCATAGTGTTTTCTGCTATGAATCACAGAAAGTAGTCAAGGTATGATTGACTATCTACTGGCATCCAAGGAACAGAGTCAGAAAGAAATTTAGCTGTAGTTCATTCACTGAGTCCTCACAAAGAAAGATATCTGTCCTCATGGCTCCAGTAGAAGCAGGTGTACAATTCTTCCTAACTTTAAAAATATCTCCATATGATTTATATCAATTAATACACCAAGGAAGTGAGGTCAACTTCATCCTAGCAAGATGAATTCAAGTTGCCAGATTTGTGAACCAAGCACCTTTACTTGTTAGGTTGTTGTCCTGTCCCCTTGCTTTTTGAAAAATAACTTTTTAATTGTTTGAAATTGTCCTTTCATTACATCATTTCCACCTTCTCTCTCATATCTCCAAACCCTTTTATGTACTTCCCCCTGATCTCTCTTATCTTTTGAAATAAGTCCAGACTGGTTGTGAGCTCGCCCTCTCTCACTTCTCAGCCTGTCAAGTGCTGGAGTCACAGATTTGTATTACCATACTAGGATCTGTATAGCTGAGGTCCTTCATCCTGGCCACATTTATTCTGCTTCTTTTTTCCTTCACTTCTCATCAGTTTTCTTTTCTTTCTCATTGTTTCCTTTCCTTACTTTACTTGGATTGTATTTTCTTTTTTTCCTGTTAATAGTTATATTATTATTATTATTATTATTATTATTATTATCATTCAATTTTGGTAGACACACAAAATTATGGGGGGTCTGCCTGACATTGTCACATGTGTAATTCATGGTAGTTTTCTCATAGCATTACTATTTGTCATTGTCCTCCCCTGTCTCCCCATTCCTATTTGTTCTTTTCTTTCTTTCAGCAGTCCCATTTTTGCTTTCATGAAACACAAACACACACACACACACACACACACACACACACACACACACACACACACACACACTTACATACAGTCTTTCTTTTTCCTACCATTATCCTTTCCTATATCTCTTCCCTGACCTTTAGGCTTCTTCATACTCCCTAAAAGTCCATTTTTCATTTCCATACTATAACAGTATCCATCCATCCATCCATCCATTTATCCTTCCATCCATCTATCTTTTCATCCAAGTCTATATTCTTTAATTAAGAAAAAATACACAGGTTTTGTTTTTTCAGGTCTGACTTATTTCAGTTATCATAATTACCTCTAATTCTGTTTATAGGACAACTGCATTATTTTTGATGTCCAAATACAATTTCACTGTGTATATGCCTGTTTTATTTTTTGATTCATCTATTGACAAATGTTTTGTGGCATATCTTAGCTACTATGAAGTGTTGCAATAATCACAATAGTGCAAGTATCTTTGTGTTATACTGACATCGTCTTTTAGATATGGATCCAGGTCTAGTATAACTGATTCTATCTTCAATACTGAAGGCAATAACCTGTCATGATATTTTCATAATCACTACTTGATACAGTCTAGATGTCCAGAGCTGATATTTAGGTCTTCTTGGTGGAGATATTTGTTTCAAAATTCAGTCAAAAGGATTTTTCTAGAAAGTTTCTCTATAAAAAATATTCTAGAATATTTTTTCAACATCAATGTATAATACAAAATAATTTTCTAACTAAATGTAACATTTAATCATGATTCATAACTAAGCAGCACTTATACTCAGTGTTAATTTCTAGTATATTATATATTTCCAAAACATTTGTTAGGAATCCTCACTTGAACCAGGTGTGGCGATGCTTGCTTTGAGTCCCAAGACTGGCAGGTGGAGCAGGCAGATCTCTGTGAATTTGATGCCACACTAGTCTACATAACAAGTTCCAGGCAAGCCAGAATCCCATGATGAGCACCTGTCTTCACAACAAAGATTGTCATTTGGTACTTTACTCTTCTTCAATCATGAATACAGTTCAGTGATGTAAGAAGAAAACTCCAAGTCAGGTCATAGGAACAAACCACCTGCTTTTCCAAAGAATGCAAACAGCAGTGAAATACTGTTACAGTTGTTTTGAATTTGTCAGGCAGCTTTGCATTTGGAAGAGTGATTCAGAACTTACTATGAAAATGTGCTGTCCTCTGTAGCTATTTATTACAATTTGTCATGAAAATTCTTTTTTTATGTCAACTATGTACAAAGGGAGAGGGAAATAGACAGAGAGACATGCAAAGTTGCTGTATATGAGATTTCCCAACATTTGATTTAAGTTTGTTAAAAGGATGTTACCGCATGAAAGCAATATTCATATAAGAATGAAAGATAATGATTTGTCATCCTTTTTCTTAGACAGTGATAGTTTTTCTTCAAATATATCCATGATGCTAATATTTTCTTCCCTTTAACATAGTCTTTACTCTACAAAGCACCCTTACAGATGCCTGTTTTAGTTTACTGTTCCCAAGGATCAGGATAAATGAATGGCTTGAGGGATATATTAGAGCTATCAGCTCACCCCAAATTACAGCTAATTCACTCTCTGGCATAAAGTAGCTGGAAGTGGCTATAAGAAAGGCCAGGCAGTAGACAATAAACAGAACTAGGAAGGAAATTACTGCTTTTGTGGCTTTCACATGAGCTGTTGTGCTGGGATCATTGTACCCTGTTACATTGAGTTGCATCTGCCTGGTGTGTCTCCATAGGGAGAGAATCAAGAGAAGGAATGAGACAAGGGACACAGAAAAGGGGAACAGCATGACCAAGTTGAGATTTACCTTGACAGAAGCATATCCAGCTTTATTTAATTTGCACCTCAGAGTAGAGTTTATTCTTTCTTTTGTCTTGACACAGCGTCTGAAATCATCAGTCAAATTCTCAGTGACTGGGAGGCTAAAGCATAGGGAGAGAATCAAGCATGCCAGTAGAGTCCTCAGAATTAGCTTGTCAATTCTCCACTTTATCCAGAGGAAAAGAGGATGGAAGAAGTTTGCTATCTTGAAGAAATAGAAAATGCTGAGGCAGGTGGCAAACCAGACACTTAAATGGTTGGTAAGCGTCCAGAAGAAATCAATGATCCTCATTTCTTTACCCCTGTTGTAAGTGTCTGGATACTGCACCAATATAATACAATCTAATAGAATTATACACTGTAGACAAATCCTGGACATAGCCAGACTTGAGAGGATTAAATCAATAGCAGTGATCTTCCTATTCTTCATCCAGCCCATGAAGTTTACCAATGCAATGAATGCATTTCCTAAGATTCCTACTAAGGCCTCACAAACAGCTACAAACATTAAGGTAGTATCAGTTTCATATGTCATTTTAAAGTAGAAAAGTATCCAATAAGTTTCTGACTGACTTGATGTAGTCTGGTCTCTACACTTGGGTATTTAGGGCTTGCTTTCCTTGTCTTTACCTCTTTAAGTTGCAGTCTGTCTTGTGAGGAAGATGGAAATTATATATGAAGACTGTAGGCAGTTTACCTAAATCTCAATTAGTCTTAAAAATAGAGTGTTTGACGATCCTTATCTTGGATTTTATATGTTATTTTATCTTCTCCGGAGGTCATTCTTTTCTATACACTGTTAATTTAGGCTGAGCTACTATTTGCTAAGATGCAAATTGGCCCAATTTCTTTCCATGTTCCTAAGCTGTTTATCTGAGGTTAAGTTTTAAAAATTTGGGATTCATACTAGTAACCTCAGCACAGATGCTAGATTGAATAAATAAAAATGTAGGGCACTCAGTTAAATTTAAATTTTAGATAAACAATGAACATATTTTAAAAGAATATTTTAGAACTTAGAGTATAGGAAATGATCAAAAACGTTTAGAAAGTACTGAACTAAATTTAGTTGGGTGTCCTGTGCTATATTAGATAACTGAACTCTCAAGAATTTCCTAGCAATTAGAAAATTAAGAGCAACTGAAATTTTTGGAGGACTCCCCTCATGGTATACAATTATGCTGTTTATTTTTAAGGAATTTAAAATTTGGCTCCACATTGAGAAATAGACCTTTAAACAAAGTTTAACCAACTAATGCTCCCTATAAGTTAATTCTCCATTAAAAAAACTTTTTGTTGATTTTTTGTGAATTTTAAATCATGAACCCAATCCCACTCACTTCAACATCCCCACACTCTGCCCTTGTAACCCCCAAAAACTACCCAAACCCAACCCAAACCAAACCAAACCAAACTAAACCACCACCACTACCATCACCACCACCACCACCACCACCACCACCACCACCACCACCACCACCACCACCACCACTACCACCAAAACCTAACAACAAAAACCAAAACCAAAATAAAAACAAAAACAAAAACAAGAACATGTGGAAGTTGAAATATGCCATAGTGTGTCACACAGCATACAGTTTTGTTCAGGTGCCATTATTTGAAAATGATCATTGCAATGATACATAGCTTTGATTGGAGGCATCTGGCTTTTGCTACACTATTACTCTATCAATACTCCATCTTCACTGAGACTTCTGTCAGATATTTTCCTGATGCTTTGTGTAACAAAGATCCTGAAGCTTTGGATCTGCAGGACTGATCCCTTCTTGTGCTATAGCAAATCATGGGGGGGGGCAGGGTCAGCTTTCCTACTTTCATGCCCTCAGGGACTGCTCCCTGTTACCACATCACCAGGGAGAGCTCTATTGTGCTGCCCAGGTGAGGTGTAGAGTGTTCTCCTGAGGACTATAGACTGAGAGCGGGCTGGGTCAGCTCGCCTACCTGGTGGAGGTAGTGAGATGAAAGTGGTGGTGCATCTTTCCTTCATCTGCACCATTTCATGGCAGAAAAATGACAGGGCTAGCTCACCTGTGCCCACACCACCAAGACCAATTTTACTGTGCTGCCCAGATGAGGTTTGTGTGTGGGATGCTCTTTCTGTAGCTGGTAAGGTGTGAGGCCATCTCTGCACTGTCCCCAGATATCAACATGCCTCAGAAAAGAGAGAGTCACAAAGAAGAAACACAAACATCCCTTGAAGAAATACAAGGAAATGCAACCAAACAGGTGAAGGAATTGAACAAAACCATCCAGGATTTAAAAATGGAAATAGAAAGAATGAAGAAATCACAAAGGGAGACAACCCTGGAGATGGAAAATCTAGGAAAAAGATCAGGAGTCATAGATGCAAGCATCACCAACAGAATACAAGAGTTAAAAGAGAGAAACTCAGGTGCAGAAGATAGATAGAATATATTGACAACAATAGTCAATGAAAATGCCAAATGCAAAAAAGCCCCTTACTTTAAACATCCAGAAAATCCAGGACACAATGAGAAGGGTAATATGTATTGAAGAGAGCATAGACTCGTAAATTAAAGTTCCAGTAATTATCTTCAACAAAATTAGAGAAGAAAAATTTCCCAACCTAAAGAAAGAGATGCCTATGAACATACAAGAAGCCTACAGAACACTAAATAGATTGGACCAGAAATGTCAGAGACAGGCAGGTAAATCAATGGAATAGAATTGAAGACCCAGAAATGAACCCACACACAAATGTTCACTTTATCTTTGACAAAGGAGCTAAAACCATACAGTGGAATAAAGATAGCATTTTCAACAAATGGGGATTGTTCAACTGGAGGCCAGCATTTAGAAGAATGCAAATTGATTTATTCTTATCACGCTGTAAAGAGCTCAAGATCCAAGTGGATCAAGGACCTCCACCTAAAACCAGATACACTCAGACTAATAGAAGAAAAAGTGGCAAGAGTCTTAAACATGTACGCACTGGGGAAATTTCCTGAACAGAAAACCAATGGCATATGCTCTCAGATGAAGAATTGACAAATTGGACCCCATAAAATTGCAAAGTTTCGGTAAGACAAAGGACACTGTCATTAGAACAAAACGGCAACAAACAGATTGGGTAAAGATTGGGTAAAGATCTTTATCAGTCCTACATCTGATAGAGAGCTAATATCCAATATATACAAAGAACTCAAGAAGTTAGACTCCAGAGAATCAAATAACCCTATGAAAAATGGGGTACAAAGATAAACAAAGAATTCTTAGCTGAGGAATAGCAAATGGCTGAGAAGTACCTAAAGAGGGGACCAACATCTTTAGTCATCAGGGAAATGCAAATCAAAACAACCCTGAAATTCCACCTCACACTTGTCACAATGGCTACGATCAAAAACTTAGGTGACAACAGATGTTGGTGAGGATGTGGAGAAAGAGGAAAACTCCTACATTGTTGGATTGCTAGCTGGTACAACCACTCTGGAAATCAGTATGGAATTTCCTCAGAAAATTGGACATAGCGGGAGGACCCAGCTATACCACTCCTGGGCATAAACACAACTGATGCTCCAACACACAAGGACACATGCTCCACCATGTTCATAGCAGCCTTATTTATAATAGCCAGAAGCTGGAAAGAACCCAGTTGCCCTTCAACAGAGGAAAGGATACAGAACATTTTGTACATCTACACAATGGAGTACAACTCAGCTATTAAAAACAATGACTTCATAAAAGTCATAGGCAAATAGAATGAACTAAAAATATCATTCTTACTGAGGTAACCCATTCAGAAAAGAACACCCATGGTATGCATTCACTGATAAGTGGATATTAGTACAAAGCTTGAATTATCCAAGATACAATCCACAGACCACATGAAGGTGAAGAAGAAGGACAACCAAAATGAGGATGCTTCAGTCCTTCTTGTAAAGGGGAATGAAAATATTCATAGGAGAGGGATATGGAGACAAAGTTTGGAGCAGAGGCTGAAGGAATGGCCATTCAGAGCCTACCTCACCTGGAGATCCAGCCCTTCCCCCCACACAACCTCCAAAACTAGACAATATTGATGAAGCCAATAAGTGCATGCTGACAGGAGTCTGATATAGCCATCTCCTTAGAGACTCAGCCATAGCGTAACAAATACCAAGGCGGAAGCTATCAGCAAACCCTTGAACTGAAACCAGGGTTCCCATTGGAAGTGTTAGAAAAAGGATTAAATGAGCTGAAGGGGCCTGCAACCCCATAAGAACAACAAAACTAACCAACAAGAACTCCCAGGACCAAACCACTACCCAAAGAATACACATGGACAGACCCCTGGCTCCAGCTGCATATCTAGCAGAGGATGGTCTTGTTGGGCACTACTGGAAAGAGAAGCCCTTGGTTCTGCCAAGGATGGATGGATCCCTAATGGAGCAGAATGTCAGGGCAAGGAGATGAGAAGGGATGGGTGGTTGGTCAGGGGGAACACCCTCATAGTATATGGGGGAGATGGGATAGTGGTTTTATCAATGGGAAACTCATAAAGGGGGTAACATTTCAAATGTAAATAAAAAAATAAAAAAAGGAAATAAATTTGTGCCTGACATTTGCACTGGAAAAAGAAGAAACCAAAGAACATAGAATTTCTTAGAGAACAAGGGATATAAATTGTCTGTGTTTAGGTCAATCATACACTCATGGATGTCCCCATGCCAAAAGTTACATAGACAGCAGTCAGAGTCTATCAGTTAGTAAATTGAAGAAAGAGGTAGGAAAGGGATAGGGAGTATTTAGAAGAAGAATTCAAGATATGCTCAAAACATATTGCATAAAATTCTAAAGAAGTTAGTAAAATTAGTAAAATTATTAAAAAAGATGATCCAGTTTGGACCGTCAAAATTCCCAAGGGTATATGTATTAATTAGTCTAATTATCAGTTCTGATCACTCATGAAATATACATCAAAATTGATAGAACAAAGATACTATAAAAGTGCAAACAGAAAGTTTTATGTTTTAAAAATACTTATTTATTTTCATTTTATGTGTACAATTTGTGAGCTACCATATGGGTGCTGGTGCCGTGAACCAAACCTGTGTCCTCTGAAAGAGTAGCAAGTGGTCTTAGCAGCTGAGCCATCTTTCCAGTCCCATTTGGTCTTGTTTTTGAAACAGAGTCTTGCTGTTTTACTGATTCTTGGTTCTACTTGCCCTTTCTAGATAACTCATGTATTGGAAAATTATATATGCTACTAAGCCCAATATTTCATATCACACATATTATGTTTCTGTATGCCAGTATCTTGACTTATAAGATATGATTAGTTTAGAGTCATCTGAGAAGAGAAAATCTCAATTTAGAATCACTGCCATGAGACTGCCCTGTGGACATGTTTCTGGGGGCATTTTCTTGATTGCTGATTGATATAAAAAGGCCCAATCCATGCTGGGGAATGTCATCCACTATTGGTGTTGTCATCTACTATGGTGTAGTTGGGCCTGATTTGTGTAAGAAAATTAGTTGAACAAACCAGACAAAAAGTTCCTGCATGGGCTCTGGTTTAGTTTTTGACGACAGTTTACTGCTCTGACTTCCATTCAGTTATTGTCTATGATACTCAAGTAAACCAAATAAGTTCCCCAAGCTGCTTGGTCATGGTGTTTATCCCAGCTACCAGAAATGGACACCAAACAACACACTGACAGATGCCTGTTACACTTTATTATTTTGACAAATTAAAATGACTGAGCCAAGGGATAGAGCATTGATAGTTTCTACCATCACTACAACTCATTTTTTATCTTACATGAAATAGTTAAAGGTTACTAGAAGAGAAGAAATACAATACAGATAAAGAGAAGTGAAGTGAAGTTAGGTTTTCACAACACACAGGCTTCTTTCTGTGCTGGAGTTTATCCAAGATGTGGCATTGAGTTTGACCAGCTTAGTATATTCTAATAAGAATATAATTAAAAGGAACAAATGAGAAAACAATACTAGTGGTACAATAGTTTAGAGAAAGTTAGTGGCTAGATTTATGCCCACACTTCTTTTTTACTCAGGGCATGAATATTTTGGGGATGTATTTCTCTGTAGCTCCAAGGGTGCAGGTTGGCAGTTCAAGGCTAATAAGCAAGGAAATTGAAAACATCCTAACAGGGTTAATGAGCTATTTTGTAAACTTTCTACTTCAGTCAGAAAAAAAAGTGGGTGAAGTAAATTGGCTACTGTGAGGAAATAAAAGCTAAGATGACAGTACCAAAATACACATTAAAGTTCTTTGGAACTGTTCAGATACTACAAGTGAATGTCATTACTGAATGATAGGTTTCTGGGTACAAGACTAGTATGAACCAATCATACACATACTGGAGATAACTGGTAAGGATGTCGTCAAGAGAGGAGATCTTTTGGTTCTCATTTATGGCAAAACAGTTGATTAGTTCATAATGTACCTCCTCCAATCGTCTTTTTTTCCCCTCCATCTTTATTAAATTGCATATTTCTTATTTACATTCAATTGTTATTCCCTTTCCCGGTTTCCAAGCCAACATCCTCCTAACCCCTCCCCCTCCCCTTCCATATGGGTGTTCCCCTTTCCATCCTGCCCCCATTACCACCCTTCTCCCTACAATCCCATTCACTGGGTGTTCAGTCTTGGCAGGACCAAGGGCTTCCCCTTCCACTGGTGCCCTTACTAGGCTATTCATTGCTACCTATGCAGTTGGAGCCCAGGGTCAGTCCATGTACAGTCTTTGGGTAGTGGCTTAGTCCCTGGAAGCTCTGGTTGGTTGGTGTTGTTGTTCATATGGGGTCTCAAGTCCCTTCAAGCTCTTTTAGTCCTTTCTCTGAATCCTTCAACGGGGGTCACGTTCTCAGTTCAGGGGTTTGCCGATGTAATTCACCTATGTATTTGCTGTACTCTGGCTGTGTCTCTCAGGAGAGATCTACATCCAGGTCCTGTCAACCTGCACTTCTTTGCTTCATCCATCTTATCTAGTTTGGTGGCTGTATACGTATGGGCCACATGTGGGGCTGACTCTGAATGGGTGTTCCTTCAGCCTCTGTTCTAAACTTTGCATCTCTATTCCCTGCCAAGGGTATTCTTGTTCCCCTTTTAAAGGAGAGAAGCATTCACATTTTGATCATCCGTCTTGAGTTTTATGTGTTCTGTGCATCTAGGGTAATTCGAGCATTTAGGCTAATATCCAATTATCAATGAGTGCATCCCATGTGTGTTTTTCTGTGATCGGGTTACCTCACTCGGGATGAGATTTTCCAGTTCCATCCATTTGCCTCTGAATTTCAAAAAGTCATTCTTTTTGATAGCCGAGTAATATTCCATTGTGTAGAAGTACCACATTTTCTGTATCTATTCCTCTGTTGAAGGGCATCTGGGTTCTTTATAGTTTCTGGCTATTATAAATAAGGTTTCTATGAACATAGTGGAGCATGTGTCTTTGTTATATGTTGGGCATCTTTTGGGTTTTTGCCCAAGAGAGGTATAGCTGGGTCCTCAGGTAGTTCAATGTCCAATTTTCTGAGGAACCTCCAGACTGATTTCCAGAATGGCAGTCTGCAATCGCACCAACAATGGAGGAGTGTTCCTTTTTCTCCACATCCTTGCCAGCATCTGCAGTCGCCAGAGTTTTTGATTTTAGCCATTCTGACTGGTGTGAGGTGGAATCTCAGGGTTGTTTTAATTTGCATTTCCCTTGTGACTGAAGATGTTGAACATTTCTTTAGGTGCTTCTCCGCCATAAGGCATTCCTCAGCTGTGAATTCTTTGTTTAGCTCTGAACCGCATTTTTTAATAGGGTTATTTGTCTCCCTGCAGTCTAACTTCATGAGTTCTTTGTATATTTTGGATATGAGCCCTCTATCAGTTGTAGGATTGGTAAAGATCTTTTCCCAATCTGTTGGTTGCCATTCCAATAGTCTTATTATGCATTCTCCAGTTGCTGAGATAATGTAAATTTCTTAATATTGAACATGTTTGCAGACAGAGCACTTGATTTCAAATATCACTGTGATGGATTCATTTTCAGAAGTTCAGCTATATTATAATAGATTCTTTAAATTATATGTTATTTTCATCTTTGCTATTATTTGATCTCATCCCTGAATTATTCAGTTCTCCTTTGAAGAGATATTTATACATTCATAAACACAATGCCAACTACTTACTCCAAACTTCTTCCATCCCCCTTTTCTTTTGTTTTCTTTTTTAATTACTTTTATTAATTTTTATAGTCCAGTTGTTATCTTCCTTCCCAGTCCACCCTTCAATTCTTCATCTCATTCTTCCTCTACTCTGTCCCCAAAAGGATGTCTCAGCCAATTCCACCCCCTGCCAGTCCTCCTTACTCCCTGGGCCCTCAAATTTCTCAAGGGCTAGGCATGTCTTTCCTTGCTGAGTCTAGACCAGGAAGTCCTCTGCTGTATATGTGTTGGGGTCTTTGGACCAGATGTTGTATGCTGTCTGGTTGGTGGCTCAGTGTCTGACAGATCTCAGGGTCCAGGTTAGTTGAAACTTCTGGTCTTTCTATGGGCTTGCCCTACTCCAAAGCTTCTCCCAGTCTTTCCTTAATTCAACCACAGGGGTCTCTGGCTTTTGTCTATTGGTTGGGTGTAAGTATCTGCCTCTGTTTCAGTCAGCTGCTTGTTGGGCCTCTCAGAGGACAGCCATGGTAGGTTCATGTATGTAAGCAAACAATAGCATCAGTAATAGTGTCAGGCTTTGGAGCCTCCCTTTGAGATGGATCCCAAGTTGGGCTGGGCATTGCACTTCCTTTCCTTCAGTCTCTTCTCCATTTTTGTCCCTGCAGTTCTTTTAGACAGGGACAATTCTGGGTCACAGTTTTTGACTCTGGGATGGCAACCCCATCCATCCACTAGATGCCTTGTCTTTCTACTAGAAATGGACTCTACAAGTTCCCTCTTCCATTTTATTTAAGGCCACTCCCTTTGAGTACTGAGAGTCTCACTTCCCAGGACTCTGGTGCTTTCTAGAGGGTCTTTCCCACCTCAGCCCCCCTCCATTGAGGTTGCATATTTTCATTCATTCTGCTGACCCTCAGGGCTTCTTTTCTGTCCCCTCCACCAATACCTGATCATGTTCCCCCTCTTCCCCTTTCTCTCCTCTTTCACCCAGGTTCCTCCCTTCCTATGCTTCCTGTGATTGTTTCTGTCTTCCTCCCAATTGATTGAAACATCCTCATTTGGACCCTTTGTTAACCAACTTGAATTCTGTGGATTGTATCCTGGGTATTCTGTAATTTTTTGCTGATTTCTACTTATTACTGAATATGTACCATGAGTGTCCATTTGGGTCTGGAGTTATCTCACTCAGAACGATATTTTCTAGTTTCACCCATTTGCCTGGAAAACTCATGATATCCTCATTCTTAATAGATGAACATTATTCCATTGTGTAACTGAACCACATTTTCTGTATCAATTCTTCCCTTGAGGGACATCTTGTGGGGTTGTTTTCCAACTTCTGTCTATCCGAGATAAGGCCAATAGTGGAGGACATGCCCCTGTGGTATGGTGGGGAATCTTTCAGGAACATGCCCAAGAGTGGTATAACTGGCTGTTAAGTAGATTTATTTCCAATTTTCTGAGGAAACTCCAGATTGATTTCCAGAGTGGTTGTACCAGTTTGCAATCCCAAGAGCAATGGAGGAGTGTTTCTCTTTCTCCACATTCTTGGCAACATGTGCTGTCACTAGTGTTTTTAATCTTAGTCATTCTGATTAGTATAAGGTGGAATCTCAGGGTCATTTAGATTTACGTTTCTCTGTTGACTAAATTTTGAAAATTTCTTTAAGTGCTTCTTTGGCATTCAAGGTTCCTTTCTTGTGCATTCTCTGTTTAGGTCTATACTTTTATGTTTATTTATTTATTTATTTGGACTTTTTTGAGATTAGCTTCTTCTTGAGTTCTTTATATATTTTGGATATTAGCTCTCTATTGGATGTGAAATTAGTGAAGATTTTTTCCCCAATCTGTCCGTTGCCCATTTGTCCTACTGTCTGTGTTGTTTGCCTTACAGAAGCTTTTCAGTTTCATGACGTCCCACTTATCAATTCTTGATCTTAGAGCCTGAGCCATTGAAGCTCTGTTTAGGAAACCCCTCTACCCTCCTTGCCAATGAGTTCAAGGCCCTTTCTTATTTTCTCTTCTGTAAGATTCAGTGAATTTGGTCTTAAGTTGAGGTCCTTGAGCTACTTGGACTTGAGCTTTGTGCAAGATCACAAATATGGATGTATTTTCAGGAAGCGGAGAAGTGATGAAGATCTGAAGTTGGGCTTCTTGCTTTCCTGGCTGGAGTACATTTATTGTCTTGAGAACTTTCATACAACTGTTACAATTGTACCATAATAATAAGCAATGCTTATCACAATATGTATTTATATGAAAAATCTAAGTGTGGCCACATTCTTAGCTTATTATAGATCATTCATCCCTCTAATCTGAAGTACCAATAAAATAGCTCATTTATGTGTATATGCTTCAATATTTTTAGTATATTATACTTGGAAATTAGGATCAATTTATAATAACTTTGCAAATTATGAGTTCATTTGTGTTTCTTTATGACTTGACTTCATTATTTATGTCATGTTAAATCCCTGTTAATATTATAACTTTTGTGCCAATTTTCCATTCTTATTTATTTATTTTTATTTATATGCTTGTGACATAATCAGAATTGAATGTATTGCATGATTTACACTAGTTGTTTGCTTGTCTTATGCATAGTTTTCATGTTACAAAGGCTTTTTCTCTTTCTATCTCTTTCCAGACACATGATGGGTCCTCAAAATAGAATTGATTTAAATGTGATTTGTGTATCTTATTCTTCTCCAGAACTCATAACCAAACCAGATGTTTAAGAGTTGTGCTAATCTGTTCTACATGTCAGTGTTGCAAATAAAGGATGTAGTGTTTGCATTTTAGAATTTGTTTTCCACATCCAAGGAGAATAAGTGAGTATGTGATATATATGTGTATATGCTGTCACAGGATCTTGCTATAGCACAGGATGATGTTGAAATCAATACAGTCTTCCTGCTTCAGCTTTTTGAGTTATGGGCTTATTTGCATGAACTACCATATCGGATAGAGTAGCCACTTTGCCTGTTGCTGTCTGAGGTCGTAGACTTCATGTTCATTTCTAGCTCCCCTTTGGCATCTTTTATGTATATCTTAGAGTCAGCATATTTTGTACATATGGAAAAGAGACATTAAAATACATGTAAATAAAGTACATGCAAATAAAGTTAAATACTAACAACAAAATGTGTTCATTTACATGTTTATAAAAAGAAAAAGTAGAGATGTAATTTTAAATGGAAATACAGAAAGGCAAACAGTGAATTGTAAAACTTGTTGAAGTAGAACCAAGGATCTCTGGTTGAAAGATATGGTTGTATAAAGTGATTTCTGCTTTATACTTAGGGGTAGTCTTAGCACAAGAAAAAATTATCAGTATTATTCTTCCTCAGCCCTCAAAGCTATTGCAACCTAGTTTGTGTTGTAACTATCTTTTTCAATGCCAGCTTTTGTTTCAAGCCAGCTATTCCAGAATAGAAGGGGACATGGTAAAGCCAGTGAATTATAGGAGCATGAGACTATAGACCAGACATACCATTTTCTTTCTTTCTTTTCCTTCCTTCCTTCCTCCCTTCCTTCCTTCCTCTCTTCCTTCCTTCCTTTTTTCCTTTTTTCCTTCCTTCCTCCCTCCCTTCCTTCTTCCCTTCCTTCCTACCATTATAAAGTAAGCTCCTTAGTCAAAAGCAATACT
Source organism: Rattus norvegicus (assembly GCF_021556685.1). Lineage (NCBI taxonomy): Eukaryota > Metazoa > Chordata > Mammalia > Rodentia > Muridae > Rattus > Rattus norvegicus. Next base: position 167,366,974 of record NC_141537.1, read on the forward strand.
GAATAGAATAGAAGGCATTTGTGAATTCATGGAAGGTAGTTTTGGCAGAAGCATACTATATCCATTCCAGCAAGTGCTGCCTTTTATCAATGGAAGTGATCCACTGTAATTAATCAGCAACCAAGTCATTGTCTGATCTCCCTACAATATAATTTTATTTTTGGACTCAGTGTTGGTTTTTGTTGCTGGTGTATTTGGTACTCGGTAGCAGATATAGCCTCACAGCCTTAATAAGAAAAATCCATGCTTTTGAGGCCACAGGTGACCACCATTCCTGTTATCATGGCCATATTGTTCATAGGCTCATTGGGCAAAGACAGGATAGTAAAGCTCTCATCCCCCATCAAAGAAATTCTTTTATTATATCAGATGGAGACCATTAACGGAAACCACAAATGGTCAAAATGTGTAGATCAATTTTAGGTAGCCTGCCTTATTAAATACATTGACAGCATGTAAAGATCAGGGAACACAGCAGAAACAGGGATGAAAAGACTGTAAGAGCAAGAGAACCAAAATATCTACTGTGAATTAGTGTGCTTTATATATGACAGAAGGCCTAATTCAGTGAAATCTTAAAAACATAGTCATCAAAACAAGACCAGTAAAATGGCAATATAAGTTGACAAACTAGTGTGAATGGGAAAAATCTCATAAGGCTTTTCTATAAATGAAGCATTACAGGTAACAATTGGCTGCTTTAGGGAATCTTTTTTATAGGGGACTCCCCTAATAGGCTATCCACTTCTAAAGTAAGTTCTACACAAATACATATACAGAACAATAAATGCACTTAGTAGGATACACACACACACACACACACACACACACACACACACACACACACGCACACACGACTAAAATAGAAGTCATGAACTTGGGAGGAAGACGGAAGATCATGAAGAGTGCTGAAGAAGGGTAAGGGAGTGGTAGAAATGATGTAAATGCAGTACTAATGAAGGAGCATATAAAAATATTAGGTAAAAAGGGCATACATCAAATCAAAAGTCTAAAGAAATTCTTTACATTTTCAGAATATAAAATTAGATTCACAAGAATGACGAAAGTTTCTAACTGGCTAAAATGCTTGTTATGCAAACATGGCAATGTGGTTTTGTATTTCTAGCACCCAGACGAAAGCAAGAGGAAGTGACATGTGTCTGTAAGTTCAGCATTTGTGGAGGAGGCATATAGGTCTCCAGGAGTACACTGATCAAGGAATTGAGTTAAAACAGTTGAGATTGAGACCCTGACTCAATAAGTTGAAGAATACTCTTAGATCATGTGCTTGTTGCTTTAAGATCAGTCTTGCTTCTCTGTATGGGTTGTCCCTTCAGACAAAAATTTGGCAAGCCCTCTGCTTCTCCATTTCCTACATTATAAGGATGCAACAGGTACTTGTAAGGAAGTGTGTTTCTTCATTTCAGCTGATGCCTGACTTAAAACTACTTCAAGCTATGGCCAAGCTCCCCACCCCTCAGGGAGCATTATCAAATCAAGATGCCCACTCTTTTATTTTCATTCTGTTTCTGTTTCTCTGGTTTACACACTTTTGTTTCTGCTTTCTTTCATTTTTTCCCATCCCTCTCTTTCTGCTTCCCTCTCTTCTTTCTTGCCCTTCCCTTTCCCTCAGATTTCTCTCCAATACTGTCCACAGCAGAGATCTCTTTTACCATTTAACCATAAACTAACATTCTTAATGTTTCTATAATACCCTCTGACCTCATAGCCCTGTGATGCTGCTCTGGCATGATGCACTGTCCCCTCACGATGCTTTACTGCTTCATGGCCTAGTGATATCCTCTGTGGGAACTCATCATATTCCCCATCATCTTAACAAATCTCATTTTCTAAAGGGGCAATTTAGTGTCAGCTCCTTTCCAGAGTCCAACTTCCAGGGAGTGTTTAAGAAAGACATTTGATATTGGATTTTGACCTCCACATTTGCATGCATGGCTAAGTATACATCACATGTACATGCACACATTTTTGAAATTCTCTCTCTCTCTCTCTCTCTCTCTCTCTCTCTCTCTCTCTTTCTCTCTCTCCCCCAGTGAATAATCCTTCAGAAATATAAGCAGATGCCCTATCTTTAAGGAGAAAATATCTATCCTCAAATGTTAAAAGTATGAGAAAAATTTTGATAGAAAAAGAGTGTTGAAATGCAGGTACTCCATAAGATATTGGCAACTCCTTTAAGCTACTGCTTTAATATGTACAGAATATGCACTTATAGAATGAGCCACCAGATTAGGTATGCCCAGAACTGAAAGCAAGGAAGTCTCCTACTGAGAAAATTGTTGAACTATGGCATTCAGTGAAAGAAGGGTTTCAAAGAGTTGATGTTCAGAGAATTTCTTGTAGAAGCCTGTCAGCATGTGTATTTGGAGTTACAATTTTGACTGTCTATATTGCCTAATATTTAGAAGGTGAAAATTTAGTTTTAGAGAAGTCAAAATCTGGCCCTCCTGGTTTTTGCCTGCACCCAGAGCTGAAAGCTGACACACCTAAGAGCAGAAGCAAGACCAACTCTTCTGCTGTGAGCAACCTGTCTGGTGGCCTCAGGACACACAAACCCAGAAGCAGTCTGGGACTGACCACTTCTGATTTCTACCTGCACCCAGAGTTGACACAATCCCACAGCTCTCTGTACCCAGATCCAGCTGAAAGAAATCAGTTCTATAGAAGTAGTGACACACAGGTTTAAAGGAGGGTAAAGCTACTGTCAGAGATAGCAAAACAAGCTAACACCAGAGACCATCAGATGGTGAGAGGTAAGCACAGGAACCTAAGCAAAAGAAACCAAGACTACATGGCATCCTCAGAGCCCAATTCTCCCAGGAAAGCAAAGCCTGAATATCCAGCAAGATTTGGATGTAAAATTACATCTAATGATGATGATGGAGGACTTTAAGAAGAACATAACTAACTCCCATAATAAATACAGGACAACACAAATAAAAAAGTAGAAGCTCTTAAGGAAGAAACACAAAAATCCCTTAAATAATTATAGGAAAACACAATCAAATAAGTGAAGGTATTGAACAAAAACCATCAAGGATGTAAAAATGGAAATAGAAACAATAAGGAAATTACAAAGGAAGACAACCCTGGAGATAGAAAACCTAGGAAAGATATTAGGAGTCATAGATACAAGCATCACCAACAGAATTTAAGAGATAGAAGAGAGAACTTCAAGGGCAAAAGATACCATAGAAAACATTGGCATAACATCAAAGAAGATGTAAAACATAACAGCTTTTAACAAAAAACATCCAGGAAATCCAGGACACAATGAAAAAAGACTAAACCTAAGGACAATTGGTATAGAAGAGGGCGAAGATTCCCAACTTAAAGGGCCAGTAAATATCTTCAACAAAATTATAGAAGAAACTTCCCTAACCTAAAGAAAGAGATGCCCATCAACATACAAGAAACAAATATAATCACAGCACAATTTTGGAAGAAAATACCTGATGATAATTAATTCAATCCTGTATGTACAACAGAGCTCAAGGTACCTTTATACCGAAACTCTTTACAAAGTACATATGGCTTCTTCCATAAGGATGGGTACAGTTGACTCAGAAACAAAGTTCTTGATAGGGTTCTAGGGAAACCAATTGAGGTAAACATAATAGCCCGTGGTATTCAGGATTTGTCTGGCCCTAAGGTAACATAGATATTCCTTAAGCTATTGTAACGTTGAAGTGACTCTTTTATAAAGATGAGTTTTATGTCTGAGAAGCAATGCTCAAGATCTATAGGAGAAAAGTCTAGGATAAACAAAAATAATTACCTAGGATATTCCAGTTAAACCTCATCCTACAGATATTGGATGATCATGAGACTGTGAACTATATCCACCCCAGAATTCCAGGTGGACAACAAATGCACATATCCTTTCCTAGAAGAGATCAGCCTGCATGCTTAACTTTCCTTGTTTTCCTAGTTCTTATCTGTTGTGAATAAGGACCTCATATACATCTATATGGCTATTGTCTGTCTTTCTGTCTTTCTGTCTGTCTGTCTGTCTCAGTTAGGGTTTCTTTTGTAATAAAATCTATAACCAAAAGCACCTTGTAGAGGACAGGGTTTATTTCACAGTTCCATATAACAGTTCATACTCAAAAGCAGTGAGGGTAGGACTTACAGGCAGTAGCTGATATAGAGGGCATGGAGAAGTATTGCTTACTGGTTTCCTTTACAGGACTTGCTTTGTGTGCATTTTTGTAGAACCCAGCTCCATCAGCCCAGGTATGGCACCAATCACAATGGCCTGGATCCTCCCCCATCAATCACTAATTAAGAAAATGTCCTACAGGCTTGCCTGCAGCTTGATCTTAAAGGAGGCATTTTATAAATTGAGCTTTTCTCCCCCTCAGATAACTGTATCTTGTATCAAATTTACATAATACTAGCCCTCTCTCTTATCTATCTATCACCTATCTACCTATCATCATCTATCTGTTTATCTGTCATATATCTAAATTACTTGGTTGTAGCAAAATACAAGGAAGAACAGGTTTATTCTGGATTACAGTTTGAGAACAGTTTATCATGATAAGGAACTCATGGCAGTAGGAACTTGACACAGCTGGTTTCATTGCATCCATCATCAGGAGGGAATGAGAAATGAATGCTCCGATTTAGTTAGCTCTATCATTTTTATGCGTACTGCCACCACAGTGCATGGCATAATGCTACTCACATTGAGGTGGAATTTCCTACCTGAATTTCTGTTAAATAGTCATGAATGAATATACACAGAGGCTCATCTATTTGGTGATTCATTTATTTATTCATTTTCAGATTATTTGAGACAAGATTTTTCTGGGTAACCCTGTATATCCTGAAACTTTTTCTGTAGACAGGCTTGTCTCAAATCCAAGATTTTCCTGCTTTTGCCTCCTGAGTGCTGGGATTAATGATGTGTGCAATAACCCCTCATTCTTTGGTGATTTTTAGATCTTGTAAAGTTGATAGTCAATATTAACCATTGTAATATCTATTATCTGTCTGCCTGCCTATCTATCTATCTGTCTGTCTGTCTGTCTGTCTATCTATCATCTATCTATCTATTTATTTATCTATCATCTATAATATATTTGCATACAAGGCAATATGTTAGTATCACATTTTAATATATATATATATATGTATATATATGCCATTTTTCTTTATTTACTTGTGAACTCTCTCACGATTGCCTTCATCAATCTCCTTGCTTCTTTCTTTCTGGCCCTATTCTTAATATCACAAAGTACCAGTTCATTCTTTCTCTCTTCTCTCCTGTATGATGATGTCACAGGTGAGGCAGGCACAAGATAGAAGGAGGCCTGTCATTGGATGAGAAGAAAGGATGGGCAGGAGAGAAGTTTGAAGGAAGAGGAGGAGACTAGAACAGAAAGGAAGAGACAGGACAGAGGAGAGGGTGAGAAGTCATGGCAGGACAATATGGCAGGTGACGTTAAGATTCTGCTCTGTGTATTTACAGGTTGTTCTCAATGTTCCTAAGGGATGGATGGTACCGGGCTTTGTATATTTAAGTGTGCAATTATATCTTATCAATTGGATCTAAGATTATTGTGCTGTGTGATGGTTTGAGTGTAGGAAAGACACACTGGGCGGCCTAGGAATTGGGATGTGATTCTGCCAAGATATCTAGCAGATATCTTGGGGCACTGTGGTGTGACCTAGTAGGATAAAAAACAACTATAAGTTTTTTATTATTATATTTTTACAACAACAACCTCCCTCCTTGGTTTCTGTCCCTCACTCCCTCTTTCTGACTCCAAACTCTATTAAGACCCATGATTCCTCTCCACTTTCAATCTACTTTCTACATATACACACACACACACACACACACACACACACACACACACACACACACACAAACACACTGAGAGAGAGAGAGACAGATACAGAGACAGAGGCAGAGGCAGAGAGACAGAGACACAGAGAGACAGAGATCTGAAATCTATAGTCAGCATATGAGAGAAAATGCATAGAATTTGTCTTTCTGAGTCGGTCTTGTTTCATTTAATATGGTGATCCTCTGCTGCATTCATTTTTCAGCATGTCATGATTCTCTTAGTGGTGAAAAAAATTCCATTGTGTATATGTACTGCATATTCATTGTGCTCTTAATGGTTGTTTACATTGGATCCATTACCTTGCTTTTGTGAAGAATAAAAAAAATAAAGCATGGATGGGAAAGTAACATAGCATCTGCTGATTTAAGAGTCACTCAGGTATACACTCAGAAATGGTCCAGTGGTGCCACATCATCATTCTGTTATCACTCTTTTTTTTTCTATTAACTTGAGTATTTCTTATTTACATTTCGAATGTTACTCCCTCTCCCGGTTTCCAGGCCAACATCCCCCTAACCTCTCCCCCTCCCCCTTATATGGGTGTTCCCCTCACAATCCTCCCCCCATTATCGCCCTCCCCCCAACAATCACCTTCACTGGGGGTTCAGTCTTAGCAGGACCAAGGGCTTCCCCTTCCACTGGTGCTCTTACTAGGCTATTCATTGCTACCTATGAGGTTAGAGTCCAGGGTCAGTCCATGTATAGTCTTTGGGTAGTGGCTTAGTCCCTAGAAGCTCTGTTGGTTGGCATTGTTGTTCACATGGGGTCTCGAGCCCCTTCAAGCTCTTCCAGTCCTTTCTCTGATTCCTTCAACGGGGGTCCCATTCTCAGTTCAGTGCTTTGCTGCTGGCATTCGCCTATGTATTTGCTGTATTCTGGCTGTGTCTCTCAGGAGAGATCTACATCTGGTTCCTGTTGGCCTGCATTTCTTTGCTTTATCCATCTTGTCTAATTGGGTGACTGTATATGTATGGGCCACATGTGGGGCAGGCTCTGAATGGGTGTTCCTTCTGCCTCTGTTTTAATCTTTGTCTCCCTATTCCCTGCCAAGGGTATTCTTGTTCCCCTTTTAAAGAAGAAGAGAAGCATTCACATTTTGATCATCCGTCTTGAGTTTCATTTGCTCTAGGCATCTAGGGTAATTCAAGCATTTGGGCTAATAGCCACTTATCAATGAGTGCATATCATGTGTGTTTCTCTGTGATTGAGTTACCTCACTCAGGATGATATTTTCCAGTTCCATCCATTTGCCTCTGAATTTCATAAAGTCATTGATTTTGATAGCTGAGTAATATTCCATTGTGTAGATGTACCACATTTTCTGTATCCATTCCTCTGTTGAAGGGCATCTGGGTTCTTTCCAACTTCTGGCTATTATAAATAAGGCTGCTATGAACATAGTGGAGCACGTGTCTTTTTTATATGTTGGGGCATCTTTTGGGTATATGCCCAAGAGAGGTATAGCTGGATCCTCAGGCAGTTCAATGTCCAATTTTCTGAGGAACCTCCAGACTGATTTCCAGAATGGTTGTACCGGTCTGCAATCCCACCAACAATGGAAGAGTGTTCCTCTTTCTCCGCATCCTTGCCAGCATCTGCTGTCACCTGAGATTTTGATCTTAGCAATTCTCACTGGTGTGAGGTGAAATCTCAGGGTTGTTTTGATTTGCATTTCCCTTATGACTAAAGATGTTGAACATTTCTTTAGGTGTTTCTCAGCCATTCGGCATTCCTCAGCTGTGAATTCTTTGTTTAGCTCTGAACCCCATTTTTAAAATAGGGTTATTTGTCTCCCTGCAGTCTAACTTCTTGAGTTCTTTGTATATTTTGGATATAAGCCCTCTATATGTTGTAGGATTGGTAAAGATCTTTTCCCAATCTGTTGGTTGCCATTTTGTCCTAACCACAGTGTCCTTTGCCTTATAGAAGCTTTGCAGTTTTATGAGATCCCATTTGTCGATTCTTGATCTTAGAGCATAAGCCATTGGTGTTTTGTTCAGGAAATTTTCTCCAGTGCCCATGTGTTCGAGATGCTTCCCCACTTTTTCTTCTATTAGTTTGAGTGTATCTGGTTTGATGTGTAGGTCCTTGATCTACTTGGACTTAAACTTTGTACAGGGTGATAAGCATGGATCGATCTGCATTTTTCTATATGTTGACCTCCAATTGAACCAGCACCATTTGTTGAAAATGCAATCTTTTTTCCATTGGATGGTTTTGGCTCCTTTTTCAAAATTCAAGTGACCATAGGTGTGTGCGTTCATTTCTGGGTCTTCAATTCTACTCCATTAGTCTATCTGTCTGTCTCTGTACCAATACCATGCACTTTTTAGCACTATTGCTCAAGAACTAACTCACTGGATTTCATATGGGATGCACTAATTTAGTTCTCCCTGAATTGTATAATTACTCTTTCCTACATCCTTGCATCATGGTGCTATTTGTTTATTTGATAACACTGGCTGGGTGACATGGTATCCCAGAAGAGATTTTTTTTCAATTTTAATATTTTTATTGGTTATTTTATTTATTTACATTTCAAATATTATCCCTCTTCCATGTTTTCCCTTCAAAAAGTCGCATCCCATCTCTCCTCCCTCCAGCTTCTAAGAGGTTGCTTCCTCATCCACCTACCCTCCCACCTCCACCTCACTGCCCTAGCATTCCCCTGCATTGGATCATCTAGCCTTCACAGGACCAAGGACTTTGCCTCCCATTGATGCCAGATAAGGGAATCCTCTGCTACATATGCAGCTATAGCCATGCATCCCTCCATGTGTATACTTTGGATGGTGGTTTAGTCCCTGGGACCTTTAGGAATTCTGGTAGTTGATACTGTTGTTCTTCCTATGCAGTTGCAAAGCATTCAGCTCCCTCAGTCCTTCCCCTAACTTCTCCTTTGGGATCGTCCATGATCAGTCTGATGGTTGTCTTTGAGCATATGCATCTGCAGTGGTCAGGGTTTGGCAGACCCTCTCAGGGGAGAGCTATACAAGACTCCTGTCAGAAAGTGCTTCATAGCATCAGCAATAGTGTCTGAAGATGGGATAGATTTCTAGGTGGGATAATCTTTGGATAGCCTTTCCTTCAGTTTATGCTCCACTCTTTGCCCCTGCATTTCCTTTGACTGGAGTAATTCTAGATTAGTATTTTTGGGATGGGTGGGTGGACCAATCCCTCAAGCAGGCTGTGCCTAACCACTGGATATGGTCTCAACAGGTTCTATTTTCTCTTTTTTGGGTATTTTGGCCAATGTCATCCAAGTTTGGTCCTGGGTCTTGCATCAATGGCATCTGGGACTTCCTAGTGGCTACCCAGTTCTCCATCCTCCACTGATACACATCTCCACTCAATTTCCTGACCCTCTGAATATTTGCATTTCCTCCCACATCTGATCCTATACCCTTTCCCCCTCGCCTTTCTCTCTCTCTCTGTCCCAGGTCCCTCCTTCCCGCTTCCTCCCGTAATTAATTTGTTTCCCCTTCTAAGTAGTACTGAGGAATCCACATTTTGTTCTTCCTTCTTCTTGGGCTTCATATGGTCTATGAGTTGTTTTGTTGGTATTCCAAGCCTTTTGACTAATTAACTTATCAGTGACTGCATTCAATGTGTTCTTTTGTGACTTGGTTTTCTCACTCAGGATGAAATTTTCTTCTTTTTTTAACATTTTTTTAGATTTATTTATTTATTTTATGTATGTAAGTACACTGTCACTCTCTTCAGATACACAAGAGGAGGGCATCTGATCTCATTGTAATGGTTGGTAGCCACCATATAGTTGTTGGGAATTGAACTCAGGACCTCTGGAAGAGCAGCCAGTGGTCTGAACCACTGAGCCATCTCTCCAGCCCAGGATGACATTTTCTAGTTCCACCCATTTGTCTGCTAATTTAATGAAGTCATTCTTTTTTATACCTGTGGTTCTGGTCTACACCCAGGACTGAATTGAAGTGGTCAAACAGCTCCCTGCACCTAAATCCTGTGGGGGAGAGGGCTGGACTTTCAGAAGTGCAGACATTCCTGAGAAATCAGAGGCGACTATCCTCTGCCCACATTCCCTACACAAGAGGGAATTGCCTAGTGCTAACTGTGCCCCCTGGGTGCAAGGATCTAGGAGCAATCAGGGACAGGACCCTTCTGATTCCTGCCTGCTCCTAAAGCTGAAAGATAGTCACCAGGAATGCCTACACACCTGAGATCAGAGCACCTGTTCTCAGAAAAGGCTGAAAGAAAACAGGGAAACAGTTCTACAGGAGGCCTGACACAGATGCCTACGAGAGTGTCAAGCCACTCTCAGAAACAGCAAGATAAGCAAACACCAGAGAAAACCCAATGGCGAGAGGCAAGAACAGGAAACTAAGCAACAGAAATCAAACAACTTGGCATTATCAGAGCCCAGTTATCCCAGCAAAGAAAATACTTGACATCCAAACACACCAGAAAAGCAAGGTTTATATTTAAAAATCACATTTTTTGATAATGATGGAGGACTTCAAGAAGGACATAAATAACTACCTTAAAGAAATACAGGACAACACAAGTAAACAAGTAGAAGCCCTTAAAGAGGAAACACAAAAATCCCTGAAAGAATTACAGGAAAATACAACCAAAGAGGTGAAGGAATTGAACAAAACCATCCAGGATTTAGAATGGAAATAGAAACAATAAAAAAAGCACAAAGGGAGACAACCCTGGAGATAGAAAACCTAAGGAAGAAACAAGGAGTCACAGGTACAAGCATCACCAACATTATACAAGAGCTAGAAGAGAGAATCTCAGCGGCAGAAGATACCATAGAAAACATTGAAATACCTGTCAAAGATAATGTAAAATGCAAAAAGTTCCTAGTCCAAAACATCGAGGAAATCCAGTGAGAAGATTAAACCTAAGGATAACAGGTATAGAAGAAAGTGAAGGCTCCTAACTTAAAGGGACAGTAGATATATTCAACAAAATTATAGAAGAAAACATCCATAACCTAAAGAAAGAGATGCCCATAAACATACAAGAAGCCTACAGAACTCCAAATAGATTTGACCAGAAGAGAAATACCTCACATCACATAATAATCGGAACACCAAATGCACAAAACAAAGAAAGAACATAAAAAGCAATAAGGGAAAAAGGTCAAGTGACATATAATGGCAGACTTATGAGAATTACATCCGATTTCTCACCAGAGACTATGAAAGCCAGAAGATTTTGGACAGATGTCATACAGACCCTAAGAGAACACAAATGTCATCCCAGGCTACTATATCCTGCAAAACTCTCAATTAACATAGATGGAGAAACCAAGATATCCCATGACAAAACCAAGCTTATGCAATATCTTTCTTCAAATCTAGCCCTACAAAGGATAATAGAAGGAAAACTGCAACACAAGGAGAGAAACTACACCATACAGAAAGCAAGTATATAATTTCCTTGCAATAAAACCAAAAGAGAGACAAACAAACATAATTCCACATCTAACAACGAAAATAACAGGAAGCAATGATCACTATTCATTAATATCTCTCAACATCAATGGACTCAATTCCCCAATAAAAAGACATAGACTAACAAACTGGATATGTAAAGAGGACCCAGCATTTTGCTGAATGCAGGAAACACACCTCAGAGACAAAGACAGACACTACCTCAGAGTAAATGGCTGGAAAACAACTTTCCAAGCAAATGACCTCAAGAAGCAAGCTTGAGTTGCCAATCTAATATCCAATAAAATTGATGTTCAATCAAAAGTCATCAAAAAAGATAAGCAAGGACACTTCATATTCATCAAAGGAAAAATCCACCAAGCTGAACTCTCAATCTTAAATATTTATGCACCAAATGCAAAAGCACCTACATTCACAAAGGAAATCTTACTAAAGCTCAAAGCACACATTTCATCTCACACAACAATAGTCGGAGATTTCAACACCCCACGCTCATCAATGGACAGATCATGGAAACAGAAACTAAACAGAGACACAGAGAAACTAACAGAAGTTATGAATCAAATGGATTTAACAGATATTTATAGAACATTCCATCCTAAAACAAAAGGATATACCCAACTCTGAGCAATTCATAGTACCTTCTTAAAAATTGACCATGCAATTGGTCAAAAAACAGGCCTCAACAGTCCTAAATATAAAATATAATATAAAATTTAAAATATAAAATATAAAATTTCTTGATGGGACTTTAATCAAGCAAGTGAAAGATCTGTATGACAAGAACTTTAAGTCTCTGAAGAAAGAAATTGAATATCTAAGAGGATGGAAAGATCTCCCATGCTCATAGAGTGGCAGGATTAATATAGTAAGAATGGCCATTTTGCAAAAGCAATCTACAGATTCAATGCAATCCCCATCAAAATTACCACTGAATTCTTTACAGAGATATAAAGAGAAACTTGCAAATTCATTTGGAATAACAAAAAACACAGGTTAGAAAAAACTATACTCAAGAATCAAAGAACTTCTTGGGAAATTACCATCCCTGACCTCAAGTAGGTATTTCGGTCCGATAAGACCAGTGGAAAAGAATTGAAGACCCAGAAATGAACCCATACATCTTTGGTCATTTGATCTTTGACCAAGGAGCTAAAACCATCCAATGGATGAAAGATAGCATTTTCAACAAATGGTCCTGTTTCAACTGGAGGTAAGCATGTATAAGAATGCAAATAGATCCATTCTTATCACCCTGTACAAAGCTTAAGTCCAAGTGGATCAAGGACCTCCACATCAAACCAGATATACTCAAACTAGTAGGAAAATAGTGGGGAAGAATCTCAAACACAGGTACTGGGAAAATTTCCTGAACAAAACACCAGTGGCTTATGGTCTAAGATCAAGAATGGACAAATGGGACCTCATAAAACTGCAAAGATTCTGTAAGGCAAAGGATACTGGACACATTAGGACAAAATGGCAGCCAACAGAGTAGGAAAAGTACTTTGCCAATACTACATATGATAGAGGGCTAAAATCCAAAATTTGCAAAACCTCAGGTTGTTAGACTCCAGAGAATCAAATAACCCTATTAAAAATGGGGTACAGAGCTAAACAACCTATTCTCAGCTGAGGAATATCAGACGTCCCACAAGCACCTAAAGAAATGTTAAACATCCTTAGTAATCAGGGAAATGTAAATGAAAACAATCCTGAGATTCTACCTCATACCAGTCAGAATGGCGAAGATAAAAAAACAAAACAAAACAAAACAAAGCTCAGGTGACAGCAGATGCTGGCGAGGATGTAGAGAAAGAGGAACCCTTCTCTATTGTTGGTGGGACTGCAAATTGGTACAACCACTCTGGAAATCAGTCTGGAGGTTCCTCAGAAAATTGGACATTCCACTACCTGAGGACCCAGCTATACCTCTCCTGGACATATACCCCAAAGATGCACTAATATACAACAAAGACACATGCTCCGCTATGTTCATAGCAGCCTTATTTATAATAGCCTGAAGCTGGAAAGATCCCAGATGCCCTTTAACAGAGGAATGGATACAGAAAATTTGGTATATCTACACAATGGAGTACTACTGAGCTATCAAAAACAGTGACTTCATGAAATTCATAGGCAAATGGAATGAACTACAAAATATCATCCTGAGTGAGGTAACCCAATCACAGAAAAGCACACTGGGTATGCACTTATTGATAAGTGTATATTAGCCCAAAATGTTGAATTACCCAAGATGCAATCCACAGACAACATCAAGCTCAAGAATAAGGATGACTAAAATGCAGATCCTCTCACTCTTTTTTAAAATGGGGAACAAAAAATATCCATAGGAGTGAATATGAAGGCAAAGTTTAATGCAGAGAGTGAAGGAAAGGGCGTTCAGAGCCTGCTGCACAAGTGGCCCTTATATATATTTATGCAACCACCAAAACTAGATAAGATTGATGAAGCTAAGAAGTGCATACTGAAAGGGACTGGATATAGATCTCTCCTGAGAGACACATCCAAAGCATGTCAATTACAGAGGTGAATGTTAGCAGCCAACCACTGAACCAAGAACTGAGCCCCCTTTGGGGGAGTTAGAGGAAGAACTGAAAGAGCTGAAGGGGCTTGCATTCCTGTAAGAACAACAATGCCAACCAACCAGAGCTTCCAGGGACTGAACCACTACCAAAAGACTATACATGGACTGACTAAGGTCTCCAACTGCATATGTAGCAGAGAATAACCTTGTTGGGGCAGCAGTGCAAGCAGAAGCCCTTAGTCCTGACAAGTTTGGAGCCCCAGTGTAGGTGAATGTTGTGGGATGGTGGTAAGTGGGGTGGATGGGGGGAGAACACCCATATGGGCAAGGGGGAGGGGATGGGGACTTATGGACAGGAAACCGGGAAAGAGAATAACATTTGAAATGCAAATAACAAAATATATCTAATAAAAAATAAAATTTCGAAAAAACAAAGAAAACACACACACACCACCAAAAAACCCCATCAAGTTCTGGTCCCTAGCTCTGTCTAGACACAAAGAGTCATCATAACCATCTGTCTGGTTTTCTTTGACTCATCCTAAGAGCTACAGCAATTTACAAAGAAATGCATTTTTTGGTTTATATGAATTTATCTCCATGCTGATTATTATCTGGTCATTTTGTGGGACGAATCTGCATAGTCAAGTCACAATGTGAAATGTGGACTTAAAATGCCACCAGAAAATTAGATTCCTTCAGATGTCATCAACCAGGGCAGGAAGTTTTAATAGTATCAGCTAACAGGTAAAAATCAGTGGAATAACATGGCAGATATTAATTGGCAAACCCATTTATGTGACTGAGAGATTTCTTTTTGTCTCACAGCACGTTAAGTGCTGCAGTGCCTTCAAGGAGGCTTGCTTCAGCTGCTTGTTTCCTAGAATTAAGATGATTGAGTGACCACAGGGATAGAGGCATGTGGCTGTCAAACCAGTTATAAAGAGTAGGTTGTTTTGTGGCAGAAAAAAGCATAGCACTTGTATGGAAAGACCTACGAAATGCAGGATAAAGAGTACCGCAAAAGATATTAGAACTCTCATGGCTTTCACATGAGCTTCTGTGTTGAGGTCTCTGAGTCCTGAACCATCTGAGTGCATTTGCCTGATGTGTCTCCAGAGGAAAACAATCAACAGGAAGCAGGTAATCAGGGATACAATAATGAAAAAGAAGATTCCCAGATTGGTTAAACTTTGGTTAATAAGGAAGACATTTTTCTGCTGCTGGAGCCAAGACGTGTTTCCCCAGTACATTTTACTGTTGTTAAGCATCTTTGAAAATTGTGGAAAACATAGTAACCACGAGGTAAGTAAGCATCCTGACAGAAAGATAAAAACCACACGGACTCTACTTTTCAGCCAGAGAAATACAGAGTTGGAAAAATTTGCTATCTTTAGAAAGTAGAGGATATTGAGGTTGGTAGCAAACCAGACACTTAAGTGATTGAGAAACACCCATATGTAAGTAATATATTCAGTTATGTTTCCAAAGGTAAGTATGTGTGGAAAAAATACTTGCATATACCCCTGTAAAATTATTATCCATACGACACCAATTCTGGAAATCGCCAAGCCAATGAGAATGAAACCAATCTTAGAGAGCTTCTTGTTCTTGGCATACTCCATGCAGTTTGCAAGTGCAATGAATGTGTCTCCTAAAACCCCCAGCACTGCCTCACTAGTGACAACACAAAGGAGGATGCCTTCTGCTGCACTCAGCATTTTTGCAGATCTCGAAGTTGCTCCTGTTGCATCTGTTATAAATTATCTGCTGGAGAATGTCCCATATGTTGGCTTCTTGTTGGAGGGGTTATGTCTTCTCTATCTGCAAGTTTTTCAAGCCTATTGTCATGTGATGGAACCAGAACTTTATGGGTCTCTTTTCTATTGTTTTTGAAGATTTAGCTTGTCTATAAAATGTGTGCAGACTAATGTTTGCTTGCAGTTTGTTAATAAGCAAATGGAAGTTTCTATTTCATAAAATTTACGTGTTCCTTTGAGGCTATTTGCATTTAGCAATCAAATGTGGAGTATGAGCATCAAATACACTGGTCAGACAACAGACATCAGCACTGCTCTGCCTCCTTTTCATTATGAGTCCATCATCATCAACTAGGTATGGTGCCACATGCTTGTAGTTCTAGCTCCTTGGGAAGCTGAGATTACTTGAATCCAGGGACCTGAATTGGAGACCTAGGTTATGTAGTAAAAGAACTTCAGAAAACAGAAAGAGTCCGAACTCCCAAAACCATGAAAGAACAAAACAATACATCAAAAGTATATAATGCTTAGAAGCACAGTTAAAATATATAAAAACTGTAGGAGGAACCAATGAAGATAATCCCTAACTCCAAACAACTGACACTATTGAGTTGAGAAGTGTCATCAAGCAGCTATGGTGATTTATATAATGAATTCTGTGACCTCTATGGACAAAGATTTTGATGGTGAATTTTGAATAGTCTTTTCATTTACCATGTTTCAGTTTTACCATTTCCTTTCCTTTACTCATTCAAGAAATATTTCTGATCTCAGAGGTAAGACGCTGTTTCATAGACTCATAATCCCTTCTTAGTTGTGAGGCTTGTGTAAAAACCTCACGTAAATAGATAAATGATTCTAAAGTTAAAAGCAACATTTAATGAGTGTTTAATATGTTAAACACTTCATATTTATCTTCTCACCTAATCTTCAGTATCTTCATTTAAATAGTAACTATTTTATTATTGTTATTATTAATGTATGTGAATATGGGTGTCTTTGAGATTGGATTTCTTTACATATTTTGGGCTACATGTGACACTCCTGTCCAACATTTATATCTGGGGATTATGGTCATGCACCAACCCCAATGATATTTTCAGATTTAAATGAAAAAATGGACCATTAGAGGAAATAAAGACTTCTCTTTCTCTTGCCCTGACTAATGGGTACAAAGTGCTGGACATCACAGTGAAACACTCAGGCATAAGCACACTGTATTTGAAAGGCATTGGATTAGGGTACAAAAGTGTTAACACCATTGTTGAAAGAATTAGGTACCTACATGAAAGGGAACAGAGTGGACCTGTCCTTTACATATTATGAAACCTCAAATGATTGTAGGCCAAAACCCCTCAGATAAGAACTGAATCAATAACACTTCAAAGAAAACCTAATGATAAATCTTCTTGAGGTAGAATTTGACAAAATTATCCAGTGTGACTGGAAAAGCATATGCAACAATGCTAAACAGATATACTGGATTTTGTTTGTCAGAAAATCTTGTAAAAATGGTGTGTTACGACAGGTCTTCCTGGTTGCTGCCGCTGCAGAGAGCCCGTGGGCAGCACCCCACGAGCGAACTTGAGCCTCGGGACCACAGGAGACCCTGTGAGAGAGAGACCCAACCCCTTGGTCAGGTGGGCACTCCTGAGGCTGCAGGGCAGAAGAGACCACCAACACTGCTCACCCCTGCCCACATCCCTGGCCCAAGAGGAAACTGTATAAGGCCTCTGGGCTCCCGTGGGGGAGGGCCCAGGAGCAGCAGGACCCCTGCCTGAGACACCGCCAGAACCTGAAGGAAACAGACCGGATAAACAGTTCTCTGCACCCAAATCCCGTGGGAGGGAGAGCTAAACCTTCAGAGAGGCAGACAAGCCTGGGAAACCAGAAGAGACTGCTCTCTGCACACACATCTCGGACGCCAGAGGAAAAAGCCAAAGACCATCTGGAACCCTGGTGCACTGAAGCTCCCGGAAGGGGGGGCACAGGTCTTCCTGGTTGCTGCCGCTGCAGAGAGCCCGTGGGCAGCACCCCACAAGCGAACTTGAGCCTCGGGACCACAGGTAAGACCAAATTTTCTGCTGCAAGAAAGCTGCCTGGTGAACTCAAGACACAGGCCCACAGGAACAGCTGAAGACCTGTAGAGAGGAAAAACTACACGCCCGAAAGCAGAACACTCTGTCCCCATAACTGACTGAAAGAGGAAAACAGGTCTACAGCACTCCTGACACACAGGCTTATAGGACAGTCTAGCCACTGTCAGAAATAGCAGAACAAAGTAACACTAGAGATAATCTGATGGCGAGAGGCAAGCGCAGGAACCCAAGCAACAGAAACCAAGACTACTTGGCATCATCGGAGCCCAATTCTCCCACCAAAACAAACATGGAATATCCAAACACACCAGAAAAGCAAGATCTAGTTTCAAAATCATATTTGATCATGATGCTGGAGGACTTCAAGAAACGCGTGAAGAACTCCCTTAGAGAACAAGTAGAAGCCTACAGAGAGGAATCGCAAAAATCCCTGAAAGAATTCCAGGAAAACACAAACAGTTGAAGGAATTAAAAATGGAAATAGAAGCAATCAAGAAAGAACACATGGAAACAACCCTGGATATAGAAAACCAAAGGAAGAGACAAGGAGCCGTAGATACAAGCATCACCAACAGAATACAAGAGATGGAAGAGAGAATCTCAGGAGCAGAAGATTCCATAGAAATCATTGACTCAACTGTCAAAGATAATGTAAAGCGGAAAAAGCTACTGGTCCAAAACATACAGGAAATCCAGGACTCAATGAGAAGATCAAACCTAAGGATAATAGGTATAGAAGAGAGTGAAGAATCCCAGCTAAAAGGACCAGTAAATATCTTCAACAAAATCATTGAAGAAAACTTCCCTAATCTAAAAAAAGAAATACCCATAGGCACACAAGAAGCCTACAGAACTCCAAATAGATTGGACCAGAAAAGAAACACCTCCCGTCACATAATAGTCAAAACACCAAATGCACAAAATAAAGAAAGAATATTAAAAGCAGTAAGGGAAAAAGGTCAAGTAACATATAAAGGCAGACCTATCAGAATCACACCAGACTTCTCGCCAGAAACTATGAAGGCCAGAAGATCCTGGACTGATGTCATACAGACCCTAAGAGAACAAAAATGCCAGCCCAGGTTACTGTATCCTGCAAAACTCTCACCTATCATAGATGGAGAAACCAAGATATTCCATGACAAAACCAAATTTACACAATATCTTTCTACAAATCCAGCACTACAAAGCATAATAAATGGTAAAGCCCAACATAAGGAGGCAAGCTATAACCTAGAAGAAGCAAGAAACTAATCGTCTTGGCAACAAAACAAAGAGAATGAAAGCACACAAACATAACCTCACATCCAAATATGAATATAACGGGAAGCAATAATCACTATTCCTTAATATCTCTCAACATCAATGGCCTCAACTCCCCAATAAAAAGACATAGATTAACAAACTGGATACACAACGAGGACCCTGCATTCTGCTGCCTACAGGAAACACACCTCAGAGACAAAGACAGACATTACATCAGAGTGAAAGGCTGGAAAACAATTTTCCAAGCAAATGGTCAGAAGAAGCAAGCTGGAGTAGCCATTCTAATATCAAATAAAATCAATTTTCAATTAAAAGTCATCAAAAAAGATAAGGAAGGACACTTCATATTCATCAAAGGAAAAATCCACCAAGATGAACTCTCAATCCTAAATATCTAGGCCCCAAATACAAGGGCACCTACATACGTAAAAGAAACCTTACTAAAGCTCAAAACACACATTGCACCTCACACAATAATAGTGGGAGATTTCAACACCCCACTCTCATCAATGGACAGATCATGGAAACAAAAATTAAACAGAGATGTAGACAGACTAAGAGAAGTCATGAGCCAAATGGACTTAACGGATATTTATAGAACATTGTATCCTAAAGCAAAAGGATATACCTTCTTCTCAGCTCCTCATGGTACTTTCTCCAAAATTGACCATATAATTGGTCAAAAAACGGGCCTCAACAGGTACAGAAAGATAGAAATAATCCCATGCGTGCTATCGGACCACCACGGCCTAAAACTGGTCTTCAATAACAATCAAGGAAGAATGCCCACATATACGTGGAAATTGAACAATGCTCTACTCAATGATAACCTGGTCAAGGAAGAAATAAAAAAAGAAATTAAAAACTTTTTAGAATTTAATGAAAATGAAGGTACAACATACCCAAACTTATGGGACACAATGAAAGCTGTGCTAAGAGGAAAACTCATAGCGCTGAGTGCCTGCAGAAAGAAACAGGAAAGAGCATATGTCAGCAGCTTGACAGCACACCTAAAAGATCTAGAACAAAAAGAAGCACATACACCCAGAAGGAGTAGAAGGCAGGAAATAATCAAACTCAGAGCAGAAATCAACCAAGTAGAAACAAAAAGGACCATAGAAAGAATCAACAGAACCAAAAGTTGGTTCTTTGAGAAAATCAACAAGATAGATAAACCCTTAGCCAGACTAACAAGAGGACACAGAAGTGTGTCCAAATTAACAAAATCAGAAATGAAAAGGGAGATATAACAACAGATTCAGAGGAAATTCAAAAAATCATCAGATCTTACTATAAAAACCTATATTCAACAAAACTTGAAAATCTTCAGGAAATGGACAATTTCCTAGACAGATACCAGGTACCGAAGTTAAATCAGGAACAGATAATCCAGTTAAACAACCCCATAACTCCTAGGGAAATAGAAGCAGTCATTAAAGGTCTCCCAACCAAAAAGAGCCCAGGTCCAGATGGGTTTAGTGCAGAATTCTACCAAACCTTCAGAGAAGACCTCATACCAATATTATCCAAACTATTCCACAAAATTGAAACAGATGGATCACTACCGAATACCTTCTATGAAGCCACAATTACTCTTATACCTAAACCACACAAAGACACAACAAAGAAAGAGAACTTCAGACCAATTTCCCTTATGAATATCGACGCAAAAATACTCAACAAAATTCTGGCAAACCGAATCCAAGAGCACATCAAAGCAATCATCCACCATGACCAAGTAGGCTTCATCCCAGGCATACAGGGATGGTTTAATATACGGAAAAACATCAACGTGATCCATTATATAAACAAACTGAAAGAACAAAACCACATGATCATTTCATTAGATGCTGAGAAAGCATTTGACAAAATTCAACACCCCTTCATGATAAAAGTCCTGGAAAGAATAGGAATTCAAGGCCCATACCTGAACATAGTAAAAGCCATATACAGCAAACCAGTTGCTAACATTAAACTAAATGGAGAGAAACTCGAAGCAATCCCACTAAAATCAGGGACTAGACAAAGTTGCCCACTCTCTCCCTACTTATTCAATATAGTTCTTGAAGTTCTAGCCAGAGCAATCAGACAACAAAAGGAGGTCAAGGGGATACAGATCGGAAAAGAAGAAGTCAAAATATCACTGTTTGCAGATGATATGATAGTATATTTAAGTGA
Organism: Rattus norvegicus; assembly: GCF_021556685.1. Lineage (NCBI taxonomy): Eukaryota > Metazoa > Chordata > Mammalia > Rodentia > Muridae > Rattus > Rattus norvegicus. The sequence goes on from NC_141537.1 coordinate 167,388,145, forward strand.
TCCCAAAAGTTCCACCAGAGAACTACTAAAGCTGATAAACAACTTCAGCAAAGTGGCTGGGTATAAAATTAACTCAAATAAATCAGTAGCCTTCCTCTACACAAAAGAGAAACAAGCCGAGAAAGACATTAGGGAAACGACACCCTTCATAATAGACCCAAATAATATAAAGTACCTCGGTGTGACTTTAACCAAGCAAGTAAAAGATCTGTACAATAAGAACTTCAAGACACTGAAGAAAGAAATTGAAGAAGACCTCAGAAGATGGAAAGATCTCCCATGCTCATGGATTGGCAGGATTAATATAGTAAAAATGGCCATTTTACCAAAAGCAATCTACAGATTCAATGCAATCCCCATCAAAATACCAATCCAATTCTTCAAAGAGTTAGACAGAACAATTTGCATATTCATCTGGAATAACAAAAAACCCAGGATAGCTAAAGATATCCTCAACAATAAAAGGACTTCAGGGGGAATCACTATCCCTGAACTCAAGCAGTATTACAGAGCAATAGTGATAAAAACTGCATGGTATTGGTACAGAGACAGACAGATAGACCAATGGAATAGAACTGAAGACCCAGAAATGAACCCATACACCTATGGTCACTTGATTTTTAACAAAGGAGCCAAAACCATCCAATGGAAAAAAGATAGCATTTTCAGCAAATGGTGCTGGTTCAACTGGAGGGCAACATATAGAAGAATGCAGATCAATCCATCCTTATCACCCTGTACAAAGCTTAAGTCCAAGTGGATCAAGAACCTCCACATCAAACCAGACACACTCAAACTAATAGAAGAAAAACTAGGGAAGCATCTGGAACACATGGGCACTGGAAAAAATTTCCTGAACAAAACACCAATGGCTTATGCTCTAAGATCAAGAATCGACAAATGGGATCTCATAAAACTGCAAAGCTTCTGTAAGGCAAAGGACACTGTGGTTAGGACAAAAGGGCAACCAACAGATTGGGAAAAGATCTTTACCAATCCTACAACAGATAGAGGCCTTATATCCAAAATATACAAAGAACTCAAGAAGTTAGACCGCAGGGAAACAAATAACCCTATTAAAAATGGGGTTCAGAGCTAAACAAAGAATTCACAGCTGAGGAATGCCGAATGGCTGAGAACACCTAAGGAAATGTTCAACATCTTTAGTCATAAGGGAAATGCAAATCAAAACAACCCTGAGATTTCACCTCACACCAGTGAGAATGGCTAAGATCAAAAACTCAGGTGACAGCAGATGCTGGCGAGGATGTGGAGAAAGAGGAACACTCTTCCATTGTTGGTGGGATTGCAGACTGGTAAAACCATTCTGGAAATCAGTCTGGAGGTTCCTCAGAAAATTGGACATTGAACTGCCTGAGGATCCAGCTATACCTCTCTTGGGCATATACCCAAAAGATGCCTCAACATATAAAAGAGACACGTGCTCCACTATGTTCATCACAGCCTTATTTATAATAGCCAGAAACTGGAAAGAACCCAGATGCCCTTCCACAGAGGAATGGATACAGAAAATGTGGTACATCTACACAATGGAATATTACTCAGCTATCAAAAACAACTTGTTTATTAAATTCATAGGCAAATGGCTGGAACTGGAAAATAGCATCCTGAGTGAGCTAACCCAATCACAGAAAGACATACATGGTATGCACTCATTGATAAGTGGCTATTAGCCCAAATGCTTGAATTACCCTAGATCCCTAGAACAAACGAAACTCAAGAGGGATGATCAAAATGTGAATGCTTCACTCCTTCTTTAAATGAGGAAAAAGAATATCCTTGGCAGGGAAGGGAGAGGCAAAGATTAAAACAGAGACTGAAGGAACACCCATTCAGAGCCTGCCCCACATGTGGCCCATACATATACAGCCACCCAATTAGACAAGATGGATGAAGCAAAGAAGTGCAGACCGACAGGAGCCGGATGTAGATCGCTCCTGAGAGACACAGCCAGAATACAGCAAATACAGAGGCGAATGCCAGCAGCAAACCACTGAACTGAGAATAGGTCCCCCGTTGAAGGAATCAGAGAAAGAACTGGAAGAGCTTGAAGGGGCTCGAGACCCCAAAAGTACAACAATGTCAAGCAACCATAGCTTCCAGGGACTAAGCCACTACCTAAAGACTATACATGGACTGACCCTGGACTCTGACCTCATAGGTAGCAATGAATATCCTAGTAAGAGCACCAGTGGAAGGGGAAGCCCTGGGTCCTGCTAAGACTGAACCCCCAGTGAACTAGACTATGGGGGGAGGCCGGCAATGGGGGGAGGGTTGGGAGGGGAACACCCATAAGGAAAGGGAGGGGGGAGGGGGATGTTGGCCCGGAAACCGGGAAAGGGAATAACACTTGAAATGTATATAAGAAATACTCAAGTTAATAAAAAAAATTAAAAAAAATGGTGTGTTACAAGGTTACACAGAAGCTATATTATTAATATGATTTATCTGTTTTATATAAATTTTACTTTGACTACATTTAAACCTTTTGAAACTAAGGGACTATTACTATAGACATTCTATCAAGAAAAACAGATTTGAATGCATTTATGAAAACAACAAAATTACTGAAGGAAGCTAAGAACATACCATGCACATCATTTTGGGTCTGGGCTACCTCACTCAGGATGACATTTTCTTTTCTTTTTCTTTTGATCTTTTAAGCCATTTATTAGCTTATTTATTTATATACTTTATATTCTGATAGCAACCCCTCTTCTCCTCTCCTCCCTATCACACCCTTACAAATGCTTACCCCCACTGCCCCCTTTCCTCCTTCTCATAGAAGGGGAAGCGATTTGCTTACCACTCCACCTGGGACATCTAGTCTCATCAGGACTAAGCACATCCTTTTCCACTGAGGCCCAACCTGGCCAGTCCAGTTAGTAGAAGGAGATTCAATAGCAGGCCACAGAGTCAGAAACAACCTCTGTTACAATTGTTAGGGAACCCACACGAAGGCCAAGCTGCAGGTATGCCACAAATATGTAGGGGGCCTAGATCCCTGCATGCTCTTTGGTTGGTAGTTCCGTCTCTATGAGCAGCATGGGGTCAGGCCAGATGAACCTTTAGGTCCTCTTGTAGTGTCCCTGACACCTCCAACTGGCTTAATCCTATCCCCATTTCTTCTAAAAGACTCCCTGAGCTTCACCTGTTGTTTAGCTGTGGGTCTTTGCATGTGTTTCCATCTGCTGCTGAATGAGGTCTCCTTGAACTGCTTCATCCAGAGGCAGATTTAATCCTTTTTTCCTACGTCTACCCACACTGGTAATTCTGGGGCTGTGTCATATGTAGCACACCTCTCAGTGTTTTTTTTTTTTTTTTAAGACCATGCGTTTCTTATAATACTACCATGTTTTCAGTCAGGAGCTAGTCCAGTCCCTCTCCAAAGTGGGAATGAGTAAGGGTTATTATATCAGCCATCATTGCCAAGCACCCATGTTTAAAGACATTCTCTTACACAGGCATCCATCTACAAAAACTCCAACTTGCCTTCTGGTCGCTAATGATTTTTTGAATTAGTTATACTCCCAAGTACTTTGCTGAAGGTGTTTATCAGCTGTAGGAGTTCTCTGGTGGAATTTTGGGGGTCACTAGTGGATACTATCAATGTCATCTGCAAAGAGTGATACATTGGTTCTTCCTTTCCAAATTGCATTCCCTTGATCTCCTTTTATTGTTTGATTGTTCTAGGTGGAACTATAATTACTATATTGAATAGATATAGAGAGAGTAGGCAGCCTTGACTTCTCCCTTTTAGTAGGATTGCTTTAAGTCTTTTTTCCTTTAATTTGATGTTGTCTGTTGGTCTTCTGTATATTGCTTTTATTATATTTAGGTGCCATGAATTCCTGATGTTTCCAAGTTTTTTACAAGAAGGGGTGTTGCGTTTTGTCAAAGGCTTTTTCAGCATCAAATGAGCTGATAATGTGATTTATTTTTGTTGGTATGTTTATGTACTGGATTATGTTGATAGAGTTTTATATGTCAAAACATGTAATTTGTCAACTATGCAAAATACAAGGATGCAATATGAATTGTATAGGGAAATTCACAGATCAAAAAGAACAAGGGCACCTGTACTATGAGCCATCTTTTCAGAAAGATATAGAAATTTAGGAGTGGAGCATGATCCCACCCAACTAAATTTATTGGTTATGCTTATGTTGGCAGGTAGAAGATTTCTGAATTCAAGGTCAGCCTAGGACAGAGGGAGTTGAGATCCAGGCATGGGTGTGGTAGGAATGGTAATTTCAGGGCAGGATCCTACCAGTTAGTTTATTGTTTGTGCTTAACAAGGTAGACAGATGTCTGAATTCTTTTGCAATGTTCAAAATACATGCTTGCTGTCTTTTTCTAAGACTAAGGGGACTGGGGTCCAGGGGATGACAATTCATGGGCTAATCAAAAGGGAACCTGCAGTAGACTGAATTGATATGTAAATAAACAACTGGGCTTTTGGTCTGCAAGAGATGAGCTATCTAGAGCGTTCTTTTACAATAAATAGCAAGAGAAACCTGCCCTACAGAACATAGGGCTTCAGCTTGTAGCCCATGATTTGACTTGAAGTCATTTTTTTTCACCACTCCCACTTGCCAAAGCTGGACTTTGAAGTTGCTGTTGTTTGTTTTTGTGGGTTTTTTTGTTCTTGTTTTTGTTTTTGTTTTTTTTTTTTTGGTCAGGAGTAATACTTTAGTCTAACATCCCAAGCACTTGGGAGACCACAGCAAGATGATTGCTGGGAGTTTCTTGTAAGTCTAGACTGAAAAAAAAATGAGACTTTTCTAAAAAAAACCACACACACACACACACACACACACACACACACACATATGTATTTGTGTCTTATAAAAACATGATTATATTCAAATTTTTATAAATAATTTTAAAGCAAGATGCTAATCTGGTAAATTTTGATAAAAATATATAGTAAAATTCAAGATTTAAAATGTTATTCTACAGCTAAATGGACAGCTCTGTGCTTTAGAGGGCTTGCTGCTCTTTCAGAGACCTGGGTTCATTTTCCAGCATTCATATGGTGCCTCAATACTATCCATAACTTACTTCAGTGACTGGGGATTCAACAATCTTGTTTGGTCTCTGTGGGTACCAGGATTACATGTGATATCCAGACATACATGCGGACAAAACCATAAAAATATTGATATGGAAACTTCATACTGAAAACAAATTAAGCCTTTATATTTAGAAATGTTAACACATCTCTCTATAGTGTATGGTCCACACACACTTTTTAATGAACTAAATAAGAAAGTGATATCTTACCGCTTTTGACATAAGAATTTACCTAAAAAATCTTTGAAGTGTGTGTGTGTGTGTGTGTGTGTGTGTGTGTGTGTGTGTGTGTGTATGCACCTGAATGTGCATGCATGTTTGTTTGAAACCTTAATATAGAAAATTTCATACTACACCCAAATTATACCCTAAGTTCAGTCCATTGCCTCTTGGACAACAATGAATTCTTAACATCTTCTGTAGCACAATTTTTCCTTAACTTACGTGCATTCATTTACTTCATTATCTGAAATCACTTCATCTTAGGAGTGTAGATTCCCTCTCTAGTGCTTAGCTCCCCTCCTTCTTAGATAAACTGTTCTGCAGGTTGTTTTTCACAGAGCTCCATCCATCTGCCATTAAGATCAATGTGACTACATCAAAGTTTATTACAGTAGCAAAGATTTGGGGGATTTAAATAGTGAAAGTATTGGCCTGAACCAGCCAACTTCTGTAACCTGGCAAGTCTTCCAGTGGAGGGATTAGGGCACAAACACAGCCATAAAATCTTTGACCTACAATTTATCCTGCCTACAAGATATGCACGTGTGAAGATGGAGTAGAAATTGAGGGAATGGCCAACCAATGACTGGCACACCTCGAGATGAAGCCACTGGTGCCACACCATGAGATGCAGCCCACCCCTGATACTCCCCAGAACCCAGAGGCTGGATAACTCACAGTCCTCGAATAGAACCAAAAACACCCAGCAGAGAAAAAGAGAAATGATTCTAATTATAGTCTGCTATACCAAATATTATAGAACAGAGACCAGCATACACTAGAATGGCTTCATCCAGCAACTGATGGGAGCAGCTGCAAAGATATTCAGCCGAGCATTGGGCAGAGCTTGTGAAATCTTTTAGAAGATGGGGAGGAAGGATTGATTGTAGGAGTCAGAGGGGTCAAGGACATCAAAGGAAAACTCACAGACTCAACTTAGCAGGACTCATGGTGGTTCACAGAGATTGAACAACAATCAGAGAGCCTGTATGGGTAGGAACTATGTTATGGTTGTATAACTTGATATTCTTGTGGGACTCCTAAGAGTGGGGATGGGGGCTGTCTCTGACTCTTTTGCCTGTTTCTGGCACCCTTTTCCTTCTACTGGATTGACTTATCTAGCCTTAATATGAGAGGAGGTGCCTAGTCTTAGTGCAACTTGATATGCTATATTTTGGTTGATATCTGTGGATGTCTTGCCTTTTCTGAAGGGAAATAGAGGAGTAGTGGATTTGGGGATGGGGAAGTTGTGGAGAGGGTCTGGGAGGAGAGGAGCTAGGGGATGTTATATATGAAAGAAAATGAAACAAATGAACAAACAAACAAACAAAACCTACCCAAAAAATTGTGTAGCTGGCATGGTGGTACACTCCTTTAATCTCGGCACTTAGGAGGCCAAATGGATCTCTGAGTTCAAGGCCAGCCTCATCTACAGTGTGTTCCTGGACAGCAAAGGTTACACAGAGAAAACATGTCTTGGAAGGACAACATGAAACAATTAAATACATAAAAGAAAGAGCTGTTTGGGCTTATAACTGTTTAACCATACATATATCTAGTGGTCCTTTTCCACAAAAACAGTATTGCAGAAGTTTCCATGATGTCCAACAAGACTTTTATTTTTAAATCAATGTAAGAATGTGGTAGTGAAATCAGAGATCTCATCATCTCCCCATAAGGCTATTTCTTGTAGCTATTTATGTCTTTGTAAGTCTTCTATCATGTCTCTCTGACATCCTTGTCTTTCTTATGGCATTTAAATTGCTTCAGTGCTTTCAAAGAAGCCTGCTTCAGCTGGTTGTTTGCTAGAATTAGGATAAATGAATGACAGCAAGGATACATGCTTGAAAAGTTCAAACCCAAAATAAGTAGAAGTTTATTTTCATATCGGAGAAAGCTCAATGTTTCTATCAGAATACCTATGACGTGCAATATTAACAGGATAATAAAAGAAATTAAAACTTTCATGACTTTCAAATGAACTTCTGTGTTAAGGCTTTTGAATCTCGAGACATACAACTGCATCTTCCTGTTGTGTTTCCAAAGTGAAATAATTAATAGGAAGGATGTAATGATGGCCACCATACAGAAGAATATGACTCCAAGGTTGAGAAGAATGTGGTTTATAATGAACTTACTCTTATGGAGGTGAAACTTCCAGGAAGTATTTCTGTGCTTCATTTTATCATTAAATATCTTCACTGTTTGTGGAAAAGCAACTGACCATGATATAAATAAGCATCCCAGGAGAAAGATAAATATTGTATTGAGTTTTCTCTTCAAGCAGAAGAAGATGTAGTGAGAAAAATTTGCTATCTTCAGGAAATAGAAGAGGTTGAGGATGGTGGCAAAACATGTACTTGTGTGATTGGTGATTATCCACAGGTAAGAAATCCCTATAATGTGGGCATCGGAGGCAACCATATGTGGAGAAAATAATTTTAAATATCCATCAGAGATTATTATACATATGACACAGATTCTGGAAATAGCCAAGCCCGTGAAAATAAAGCCAGTCGTGGAGAACTTCTGCCTGACACAGTCAGTGCAGTTCACATGCAGGATAAACCCATTCCCTAGAACTCCCAGTACTGAACCACTAGTTATAAAGCAAAGGAGGATGCCTTCTGGTATAGTCAGCATCTTTCCAGATCCCTAAGGTTGCTTCGGCTGCAACTATAACTTTTAAGTTTTCATTTTACCTGCTGAGGAATGTTGTTTGTCATGGAAACTTGACAGAAGAATGTTTTCCTTCTGCCTTTATAGACTTCAGAGTGTTCCAGTAATGCCTTGTAGTGGAATCAGAAATATCTTTATGGCATTTACTCTGTTCTTTAAGGCTCAGATTGTTTACCGAATATGTGCAGACTGATGATGTCTTCTTGTAGTTTGTTAATAAGCAAATGGAAGTTTCTGTTTCATGGATTTTACTAGGGCCCTTGACACTGATTTGCATTTAATAAACTGAATGGTGATATGGGAATGCTACACGTATACTGACAAGATCCAAACCAACAAAGCTAGCACTGCACTTTATTCCGTTCCATAGCAACTCATTGTTAGCCGGGCTTGATGGAAACTGACTATACCTTTGACACCTTGGGAAACAGTAATGGTTATCACTTAAACCCAGGGGATTCAGACTGGTTTGGAGAACAAAATAAGAATTCACAAATAAAAATTAAATTCACAAACTCTGAAATCTCCAACATCATACAAAAAAACCCCAAGAGAGTAAAAAAAAATTATAATTTTTATTTGAATAAACCACTCTTTTAAGTTAATCAATTTTAATTAAAATCTAAGTTTTGCTGTGGATAGGATGAAATTTACACCTTTAAAACTGTTTTATACATTTTTCTTGGGATATGTTTATTACATGTAGGAATAGCTTTACAAGGACAGTTTCATTCAAGTATCATGATGTATCTCCAGTTGATTTCATTTTCATTCAAATGACATTCTTGCTTATGGATCCATTGAACTCTGCTGTGTATATACATCACATTTGTTTTACCCATTTATCTATTGAAAGATCAGCGTACGCTGATTCCATGTCTTGTTGGTTGTGACTAGTAATGCAGTAAACATAGACTTATAAATATCTTCATGGCATGTTGATTCAGAATCCGTAGGATAGATGCCCCGGAATGATATAATTTGCTTATACAGTAATTCAATTAAACTTTAAAAAAATTATTTAGCATACATAGGTACACTGTAGCTGTCTTCAGACACACTAGAAGAGGGCATCGGATCTCATTGGAGATGGTTGTGAGGTTCCATGTATTTGTTGGGATTTGAACTCAGGACATCTGGAAGAACAGTCAATGCTCTTAACCACTGAACCATCTCTCTAGCCCCCTCTATTAACCTTTTACTTAGGTTTCACAGATGGCACTTAATTTAGATTAATAGATTGAAACTTTACAAATACTTAGCAAGATAGGCATAGTAATAATTATTGCTTTTACTTAGGTTTCACAGATGGCACTTAATTTAGATTAATAGATTGAAACTTTACAAATACTTAGCAAGATAGGCATAGTAATAATTATTGCATTGCATTTAATAGGAAAAAGACCAGTCTCACAAAGACTGGTGTTTGATCTATATCCTCATCACCCTGAATGTACAGAGTACTATCTATTATTGGAAGGTAATCAGAGTTAGTGATGGCAAGTACTGTATGAGAGTAACAGTAATTTAAAGAGTAAATGACATGTAAGAACTGGAGGACTTTAGGGCTTAAGAATCTCATCTAACATTTACATATATGTTCAACATACCTACATGCATTCTGTACATGCAAATATATTTATACATATGCCTAAGCTCAAAACTACATGATGGGATATAAAGGAGTGTATAGCAGAACACACATATCCATCTGTACTGATTCAGTCATTAGCAAATTACTTTCATGCTCACCTAGTATATAAGATAATACAGGCACATGTTTGCATGACATATGTTCCTTAGCCAGGTTACTGTCCCTTTCTTTGTCCCAGTTTTCCTGACTGTTAAGTAGGACAGGCAAAAATAGTAACACTGAAATGGAATCAATGCGAAGGGTTTAACAGACAGAATAGTGCTTAGTAAGGGGCCTATACATGCTATACAATGAGCTGCTATCATATTATGCAGGTAGAATTTTCAGTTTTAATTTCCATCTATCTCTCTACTTGTCTCCCAGGAAGAAAGTCACACTGTAACCCTGAGTTTTTGATCTGGTTGGAAATATCAGATATGGATTCCATCATGTTGAGGAGTTCAAATCAGAAAACCATTGGCTATTCTCATAACATGCTTTTGACTGTTATACCAGTACATATAACTCACTTTGCAAGAATACATAGTTGAATAAAATGGTTGATAAGAACTCCTCTGTATTAGCATTATAGCACCTTGATTTTGTCCACCTTAATTTTGACAAAGGATACAAAACATACACTGGTCAGACGTTTACTCATGCTACAAATTCAGTCAAAACCAGACATCTGCCTGCAGAAGAATGAAATTAGATTTATATCTTTCACCTTGTACAAAATTCATTTGAAACAAACTAGAGACTCCAATTTAAAACCCCAAACATGGAAACTTCTAGACAAAAACACATTCTTCAAGACATCGGATGGAATTGTCTGACTGGAGCACTAACAGCATGTGGTCTATTGCCAAGTGTCAAAAGATGGGACTACATTAAATCCATGGAAAATTTAAGATACCTGGTGGCTAAATGTGCTGAAAAAAACTTCTAGATATTTATTGACAATTTGAATTTATTTTTTTGAGAACTATCTCTTTATTTCCTTAGCCTGTTTCTTGATTGGATTGTTTGTTTTTCACATTTAAAAATTTTACCTATTATAGATATTAATTCTCTTATTCTGTCTCTGCTTCTCTCTCTCTCTCTCTCTCTCTCTCTCTCTCGTGTGTGTGTATGTGTGTGTGTATGTGTGTGTGTGTATGTGTGTGTGTGTGTGAAAGAGAGAGAGAGAGAGAGAGAGAGAGAGAGAGAGAGAGAGAGAGAGAGAGAGAGAGAGAGAAACTGGATTTCTCCCATTCTTTTGGCCATTTCTTCTCTCAACTCACTCTCTGTGCAGCTTTTTAATTTCATGTAATCTTAATTGCCATTTTTAATTCTTGTGCATTATAGTACCGACCTGGTCAGAGAGTCCCTGCCTGCACCTATATTTTGAAATATTTTTCCCATTTTCCTCTATCAGATCTGGAGTTTTACATTTTACATTAATTTGAATTGATTTTCATGAACACTGAGAAGTATGAATCTACTTTCATTCTTTCAAATGTGGATATATTTTCCTAATGCCATTTGTTAGGGAGGCTGCTCCTCCACGCCCAGTGTATGTTTTGATAACACTGTCAGAAAGATTAAGTGACTGCAGCTGTGTGGCTTTATTTCCGTATTGTATATTCTATTTCATTGGTCTCACAGTATGACTTTTGAAGATCCATGTTGTTTTTGTTACAGTATTAGTATAATTATATGAATTAGTATAATTTATGATTAGGCAATGTGATTTATATGGTATTGATCTTTTGATTAGGATTTGTTTGGATATTGTATTTCCAGATAATTTTAGTATTTTAATCCAGTTCTGTGATGAAAGTCATTGTAATTCTTATGATTTTTTTCATTGAACCTACACATTATTTTCAGCAATAGAAACAGTTCCATCTATGTTAATTTATCAACACAAGAACTTATTTTATGATCTAGTGTCCTCTTTGATTTTTTAAAAAAATGTTTTGAATTCTTCATTGTAGATTCTTGGTCATTATTATCCCTTGGTAGTTTTGTAAGCATTGTCAATGAGATATTTTCCTCCACTGCTGTTTTATTTCTGAGTATGATTTTTATTGGTAATAAAGCAACTGGATTTGTCTGTTGATTTTATATCCTGCCATTTTCCTAGAAGTATTTATCAATTCTAATGTTTGTTTGCTTTTTCTTGATTCTAGGATGATGTCATCTCTAAAACATGATTTGACTTTTGTAGTTGTATTATTTACTTCTCTTATCTTGTTCTAGGCAGGACTTTACACACTGAACTAAATGTGGGGAAAATGAATCCTTTTTGTCTCATTCTTGAATGTAGAAATGATTCCAGATTTTTCTCCCTTTGTATAGTATTGGCGTGATTTTTCACATGTAATCTTAATTATGTTAAGGTATATTTCTTTTATTATTTCTTAAGGACTTTTATCATGAAAGCATGTTGTACTTTGTAAAAAGTCATTTGTACATATACTGCTATAACCATGTAATTTCTCTGTTGTATTAGTTAAATTACTTTTGCTGTGATAAAATATTATTTCCAAATAAACTTAAAGAAGAATGAATCTACTTGCGTTTTCAGTTTTTTCAGGGTAAGAGTCCATTTTGGCATAGCAGAATGTGCCAGGCATAGTGACAGGAGAAGGAAGATGAGAGATAACATTTTAATTCCAAACATGAAGAAGAGAAAGCAAATGGAAAGTAGGGTGAGTGTATATACTCTCAAAGCCATTACCTGTGATGGACTTATACCAGTAAGGATGCATCACCTATTCCCTGAGCCCTCAAGCAGAGTCACTATCTAGGGACCAAGTGTTCAAACACCTAAGCCCATATAGGACATTTATCATTCAATGGACCATGTGTGCTTTATTCTATGTGCTGTATTACTTAAACTCTTCTTCATGTGTTGATTCATCTTTCTATCCTTGGATAAAAACTGCATTTGTTTTATTGGATAGATTTCTTTATTTACATTTCAAATGTTTTTCCCTTTTCTGGTTTCCTGTCCTTAAGTTCCCTATCCCCTCCCCCTCCACCATAAGGGTGTTTCTCCTCCCCATCAATCCCCCCTTACTACCCCACCCCCCGGACATTCCCCAGCACTGGGGGTCCAATCTTGGCAGGACCAAGGGCTTCCCCTTCCACTGGTGCCCAACAAGGCTATCCTCTGCTAAATATGCAGTTGGAGTCCTGTGTCAGTCCATGTATAGTCTTTGGGTAGTGGTTTAGTCCCTGGAAGCTCTGGTTGGTTGGCATTGTTGTTCTAATGGGGTCTCAAGCCCCTTCAAGCTCTTTCAGACCTTTCTCTAATTCCTCCAATGGGTGGTTTGCTGCTAGTGTTGGCCTCTATATTTGACATGCTCTGGTTGTGTCTCTCAGGAGAGATCTACATCCCGTTCCTGTCAGCATGCACTTCTTAGCTTCATCAATCTTATCTAATTTTGGTGACTGTATATATTTGGGCCACATGTGGGGCAGGCTCTGAATTGTTGTTCTTCAGTCTCTGCTCTAAACTTTGCCTTCATATCCCCTCCTATGCTCCAACATACAACAAAGACACATATTTCACTATGTTCATAGTACCCTTATTTATAATAGCCACTTGGTAAGAACTCAGATGCCCTTCAACAGAAGAATGGATTCAGCAAATGTGGTACATCTACACAATGGAGTACTATTCAGCGATCAAAAAATGACTTCATGAAATTCATAGGCAAATGGATTGAACTAGAAAATATCATCCTGAGTGAGGTAGCTCAATCACAGAAAAACACACATGGTATGAACACATCTTTAATGTAGAGAATGAACTTTTAAAATATTCTACTGAATTTAGATTATAAATATTTTCTTGAGAATTTTAACATTCATGCTTATCAGAGGTATCAACTTTCAATTCTCTGTTGTTTTCTTGTGTTCTTGTTCTGTTTTGGCACTTGTGCAAAACTGGCTGTGTGAAATGTGGTTATTTCAATTTTTTTCTTTTATTGAAATTTTTCTTTATTTACATTTCAAATGGTATCCCCTTTTCTTGTTTCCCCTCTGGCAGGCTCTTATCCTCCACCCTCTAATTCTATGAGGGTGCTCCCCCACCAACAAGCTACTCCCTCCCTCCTATTAATTTATATTATGGAGAAGTTTAATGAGTCTTATAATTTATTTAAATGCTTTATAGACTTCTCCAGTGAAACTCTGTAGACTAGGTCTTTTGGGAGTTTTCTTCTTACTGTTGTAATCTCATTGCTTGTCAAATGCCTGTTTAAATATTTTATATTACTTTAGTCTAATATTTTGTAAGGTCATGTATTTCTAGAGACATCCATTTATTTTGGATTTTCTAGTTTATTATAGTATAGGAATTTTTTAAAGCATGTGCTATAACACTATTGATTTCATTGTTTTTTTATTGTAATGTCTTCACTTTTACCTTCTGTTGATTTGTGTCTTCTCTCTCTAATTTTGTAAGTTTGTCTTTGAAATGTTCATTTCATTAATCTTAAGTCAGTCTTTATTATTTCATTGCATTTACTGAATTGGCCTTATTTTCTTCTAATTTCAATAACACTTTGAGGTGCATCATCAAGATTTTATTTAAAATACTCGTGCTTTTAAGGTGAGACATTGTGCTTACCATAGATACATTTCCATAAGATAGTTTATTGCAGTAATTATCAGTTATTAAATATCAAGCATTTATAAGATTTTAAGAATGACAGACCCATAGAACATGCTTGGGAGCTGCAATTGTGTCTTTTAAAAATAATGAGGAATTAAAATCAAGCAACTAAGTGAGGAATTTGCTTTAACAAAAATTAAATCCAAACTAAAGTCTATCTTAAAACCTTTCACCCAGGTGATATAATGTCAATATAATGTCAATGTCAATAATGTCAGTGTCAATATATTCACTTCTCAACTTTGACCTTCCTTATAATCCTCTAAAAAAGCAATAGGATGAGCTCTTATTGAAAAGTTTAACAAAGTAATGTTACATCACCATTGGCCTTAAAACAAAATTTGATCCATTTTCTTCTAATGATGGGTGTCATTCCCATGGATGTGCCAGATGTGATTTAGTTTACTTTATCATACAATTATGTCTATTCTGTTATGGACAAACAGCTTGTATGGTTTTTATTGGTTCCAAGTTTGGCAAAAATCTAAGAGACTCAACTAATTTTTACTAATTCATAAAGAAAATAGACTTTTCAAGGTACCGGTCACTCTTTAAGCTGTCCCTTTCAACTTTCAAGGAAATGTGTAAATTAAAATCAGTATATGAGGTGCTCTAACATGCCCAGGATCACAGGTGAGGAGGCCACAGCAACTGCCAGGATCTGGGATGCAGGAAGCCCTGCCCAACCTGTGGCACAGGTTCCTTTCAGTCGAAACCTGTGCTCTAAGCAGACGTTGGGTACTGGCTCCCCATAAATTCCCAACACCCAGAGGAAGCTCAACTCCCAGGTGCTCTAACATGCTCAGGATCACCGTTTTAACCTGTACCCAGAGCAGAAATGGGGCACTGGCTCTGTACCCATTCGTACAACATTCAGAGGGAGCCTGACTCACAGGTGCTCTGAAACGCTCAGGATCACAGGACCACAGAATAACAGGATCACGTGATTACAGAGGAACCTCAACACCCAAGAGATTGGACACACCCAGGAAACCTGGAGCTCTGACACAAACAAGATGACATTTGAGGGCACAATATTTTTCCCAGCACCCAGCATAACTGGGACGCCCTTCCCCGCATCCCCCAGGAGCAAGAGGAACACAAACCTCCTTTTAGCCAGAGGCACTGACACCTTCCAGCTCACACCTGTGACTGGGCTCTGGCTCCTCCCCACTCCTGCAACACCCAGTTAAAGCTTCACTCCCAGAAGCTCTGATAAAACAGGATCTCATGAGCTTGGTCACACCAGGATTTCAGGATCCAAGAAGCAGTTTGACGCCCACTAGTTCTGACACACCCAAGATTCAAGATCACAAGATCCCAGCATCACAGGATCCCAGAGACAGCTGGACTCTGAGGAGTTCTGACAAAACCAGGATCACAGGAGAGAAAAGCTCCAGTCAGAATCAGGAAGGGCAGATAGCACTAGAGATAACCAAATGTCAAGAGGTAAGCAAAGTACATAAGCAACAGAAACCAAGCCTATGTGACATCACCAGAATTCAGTTTTCCCACTATAGTCAAGTCCCCCCATCACACTGGAAAAGCAATATTCGGATTTAAAATAATATCTCATGATGATGATAGAGGATTTTAGGAAGGACATTAATAACTCCCTTAAAGAAATAAAGGAGAACACAAATAAACAGATAGAAGCCTTTAAAGAGGAAACACAAAAATCCCCTAAAGAATTATAGAAAAATACAACCAAAAACAGGTAAAGGAATTGAACAAAACCATCCAGGGTCTAAAAATGGAAATAGAAACAATAAAGAAATCACAAAGGATTTCTTTGGAGATAGAAAACCTAGGAAAGAGGTCAGGAGTCATAGATGCAAGCATCACCAACAGAATACATGAGATAGAAGAGAGAATCTCAGGTGAAAAAAGATAGCATAGAAAACATTGACACAATAGTCAAAGAAAATGCAAAATGAAAAAAGATCCTAATTCAAAACACCCAGTAAATCCAGGACACAATGAGAAGACCAAACCCAAGGTTAAGAGGTGTAGAAGAGAGCAACGATTCCCAACTTAAAAGGCCAGTAAATATCTTTAACAAAATTATAGAAGAAACCTCTCCAAACCTAAAGAAAGAGATGCCCATATACATACAAGAAGCCTATAGAACTCCAAATAGACTGGACCAGAAAAAAATTCTTACTGTCACATAATAATTAAAACCCCAAATGCACCAAACAACGAATACCTATTAAAAGCAGTGAGAAAAAATGGTCAAATAACATGTAAAGCCATATAAAAATTACATCAGACTTCTCATCAGAGACTAGGAAAGCCAGAAGATCCTGGGCAGATGTTATACAGACACTAAGAGAACACAAATGCCAGTCCAGGCTACTATGTCCAACAAAACTCTCTTTTAACATAGATGGAGGAACCCCAATTTTCCATGAATAAACCAATTTACACAATATATTTTCACAAATTCAGCCTTACAAAGGATAATAAACGGAAAATTCCAACACAAGGAGGGAAACTACACCCTAGAAAAAGCAAGAAACATCACCTTCTTTCAACAAACCAAAAGGAAGTTAGCCACACAAACATAATTGCATCCATAACAACAAAAATAAAAGGAAACCACGATCACTTTCCTTAATATATCGTGGGGATTGTTGTTTATATGCAGGTGAAGGCAGGCAGAAGATAAGGGAAGGCCTGTGATTGGGCAGTGAATGATAAGGTGGGCACAGAGTTTTGGAGAGATGAGAGAGAGAGAGAGAGAGAGAGAGAGAGAGAGAGAGAGAGAGAGAGAGAGAGAGAGAGGAAGAAGAAGAAGAAGAAGAAGAAGAAGAAGAAGAAGAAGAAGAAGAAGAAGAAGAAGAAGAAGAAGAAGAAGAAGGAAGAAGAGGAAGAAGAAGAAGAAGAAGAGGAGGAGGAGGAGGAGGAGGAGGAGGAGGAGGAGGAGGAGGAAGAAGAAAAGAATCAAGATGGAGGAGGAGAAGGATGACTCAGATTTGTGTGGCCTTAAAAGGTCACAGATAGTTATGGATATGTCATCAGGGATAGAATTTAATATGACCATTTGTCTTACCTAGGTGGACAGTTTATATTAATATTAATTGCTTCAGAGCTTGCTGTGTGAACGTTTTGTGGAAGGAGAACTTACTATATGAATCTGATTGATAAATTACAAGTTTATTGAGTTCGGATTTTAACTGATTACTGGGAATTATGACTATAAGCACAGAGAGCATATGATGGGACTCTGAAGAGTGTTCACAGCAAAGAGTCCTAGGAGGGTGGCTGTGGTTCAAGCCAGAGAGTAGCCATCAATAATGTGGGGCAAGCTATGGCTGGGAGATCCATGTAGGGCCCAAAGAGTAGCCAGCAGCAACATGGGATGGAAATTAGAAACTTTGTGAGTCTGGTTGTGATGCTTAGCTGATTAAGATGAAAATACCCCTCAGAAGTCATGTGATCTGACAGAGCCCACAGTAGCGTGGGCTGTTAGATTCTTTTTTTAATATTTACCTCTACAATCTCTTAACATCAAAGGGCTCTACTTCTCAATAAAAAGACATAGATAAAAGACTGAATATGTAAAGAGGATCAAACATTTGGTTGCATACAGGAAATGCACCTCCGTGTCAAACACAGACACTACCACAGAGTAAAAGGCTGGAAAATAATTTTCCAAGCAAATGGTCCCAAGAAACAAACTGGAGTAGTCATTCTATCGAATTAAATTGACTTGCAACCAAAAGTTATCAAAAAGATAAGGAAGGACACTTAATGCACATCAAAGAGAAAATCAACCAAGATAAACTCTCAATTCTGAACATCTATCCTCCAAACACAAGGGCGACCACATTCATAAAAGAAACTTTACTAAAGCTCAAATCACACAATGCACCTCACAGGATAACAGTGGGAGACTTCAACACCCTACTCTCATCAATGGACAGATCATGGAAACAGAAACTTAACAGAGACAAAATAAAACCAATGCAAGTTATGAACCAAATGGATTTAAGACATACCTATAGGTCATTTTATCCTAAAACCAAAGAACATACATTCTTCTCAGCACCTCATGGTACCCTCTAAAAAACTGGCTATATAATTGGTCACAAAACAGGCCTCAACAGATACAGGAAGATAGAAATAACCCCATGCATCCTAACAGATTACTGTGGACTAAGGCTATTCTTCAAGAACAATGAAAACAACAAAAAGCCCACAAACTCGTAGAAGCTTAATAACACTCTATGCAATGATAATTTGGGCACAGAAGAAATAAATAAAGAAATTAAAGGCTTTTTAGGATTTAATGAAAATGAAGGCACAACATACACAAACTTATGGGACACAATAAAAGCAGTGCTGACAGGAAAACTCATAGTTCTGAGTGCCTCCAAAAAGAAACTGGAGAGATTACACACTAGCTGCTTACCAGCACACCAGAAATTTCTAGAATAAAAGAAGCAAATACACCCCAGAAGAGTAGAAGGCAGGAAATAATTAAGCTCAGGGCCAAAAAAATTAAGTAGAAGCAAAAAGAATTATACAAATAATAATAATAAAAAAGCCCAGGAGTTGGTTCTTTGAAAAAACTCAACAAGATAGATAAACCCTTAGCAGGACTAACTAGAGGGCCCAAAGGCTGTATCCAAATTAACAAAATTATAAATGAAAAGAGAGACATAACATCAAAAAATGAGGAAATTTAAAAATTTATCAGAAACCACTACAAAAGCATATACCCAACAAAGCTGGAAAATCTGGATGAAATGGATAATTTCTAGACGGGTGCCTGATACTAAAGTTAAACCAGGATCACATAAACCATCTAAACAGTCCAATAACCTCTACAGAAATAGAAACAGTCATTAAAAGTATCCCAACCATAAAAAGCCCAGGACCAGATGGGTGCAGAATGCTATCTGACCTTTAAAGAAGACCTAATACCAATACTCTTCTTTTTTACTAAACTTTAATAACTTTAATAAAATTCATTCTGGAAAATAAACATTTGCAAGAGGGACTATAAGCACTCTACTTGGACCAGTTTTGATAGATGGAGGCTCTTAAGTCTGTTAAAGGACTTTGGGCTTCCCCAGCAGGGTCTAACCTTAACTCTTGATTTCTAGGTAAGGTTTTTGAGATACTCTCATAACCTGTTCAGGCAGGCCTCACATTTGCTTCAAGTTAAGACAGATCTCCCAAGTCTTTTGCCTCTACTCTCTTGGTAAAAAGTGCTCTGCTCTGTTAACCACTGAAACCTGGTTTTCATACGTGTACTTCAAGGCACTTGGCCAGTACTGACACACTGTCTCTAGACAAAACAAACAAGGCTGGGGATTCTGGTGGCTTGTACAGAACTCTGTAGGCAAATAAAAAATAGGTGCTGACTGACAGTCCACCTATCCCCATTGCCTTTAGTGTATATGCTCTTCCATTGCCAAACTGCTATGCTTTCTCCTTGTCTTCCAGTGATTGTAGTGAGTCCACAGGAACCTTTCCACTTGGGGATCCAGCCCATGTGCATACAGCTACCAAAGCCAGACGATATTGCTGTTGCCAAGAAGTGTGTGCTGACAGCATCCTGATGTAGCTGTTTCCTGAGAGGCTCTGACTGAGCCTGACAAATACAGAGGCACATGCTCACAGTCAAACATTTGACTGAGAATGGGGTCCCCAAAGGAGGAGTTAGAGAAATAATTGATGGAGCTTAAAAATAATACATAAAACAAATAAAAACAATACCAAGTGTGTTTTCTGCGATTGGGTTACCTTACTCAGGATGATATTTTCTAGTTCCATCCATTTCCCTATGAATTTCATGAAGTCATTGTTTTTAATAGCGGAGTAGTACTCCATTGTGTAAATGTCCCAAGTTTCTGTATTCATTACTCTGCTGAAGGATATCTGTTTTTCTTCCAGCTTCTGGCTCTTATAAATAAGGCTGCTATGAACATAGTGGGGCATATGTCCTTGTTATATATTGGAATATCTTCTGGGTATATGCCCAGGAGTGGTATAGTGGGTCCTCTGGTAGTGCTATGTCCAATTTTTGGAGGAACCTCTAGAATGATTTCCAGAGTGGTTGCACCAGCTCGCAATTCCACCAACAATGGAGGAGTGTTCCTTTTCCTCCACATCCTTCACAATAGTCACAAATAACATAAAATTCCTGGGTGTGACTCTAACAAAGCAAACGAAAGATCTCTATGTCAAGAACTTCAAGTCTTTGAGGAAAGAAATTGAAGAAGATCTCAGAAGATGGAAAGATCTCCCATGCTCATTGATTGACAGGATTAATATAGTAATATTAATATTGCCATTTTTAAAGCAATCTACAGATTCAATGCAATTCCCATTTAAATTCTAAATCATTTCTTCACAGGGTTAGGAAGAGCAATTTGCAAATTCATTTGGAATAACAAAAAACCCAGGATAGCAAAAACTATTCTCAACAATGAAAGAACTTCTGTGGAATCACCTCAAGCTGTATTACAGATCAATAGTGATAAAATCTGCATGGTATTGGTACAGAGATAGGCAGGTAGATCAATGGAGTAGAATTGGAGGCCCAGAAATGAATTCACACACCTATGGTCACCTGATCTGTGACAACAGAGATTTAACTATTCAGTGAAAAAATGACAGCATTTTCAACAGATGGTGCTGGTTCAACTGGAGGTCAGCATGTAGAAGAATGCAAACTGACCCATTCCTATTTCTTTGTATAAAGCTCCAGTCCAAGTAGATCAAAGACCTCCACATAAAACGAAATACACTAAAACTAATAGAAGAATAAGTGGGGAAAAGCCTTGAACACATGGGGACAGGGGAATATTTCCTGAACAGAACACCAATGGTGTATGCTCTAAGATCAAGAATTGACAAATGGGTTCTCATCAAATTTCAAAGCTTCTGTACGTCCAATGAAACTATCAATAGAGCAAAACAGCAGCCAACAGATTGGTAAAATATCAATCCTACATCCAATAGAGGACTAATATCTAATACATACAAAGAACTCATGAAGTTAGACTCCAGAGTATCAAATAACCTTATTAAAAGATGGGGCACAGTGCTAAGCAAAGAATTCTCAACTGAGGAATATCAAATTCTGAGAAGCACCTAGAGAAATGTTCAATATCCTTAGTCATCAAGGAAATGCAAATCAAAAGAACCCTGTAATTCCACCTCCCACCAGTCAGAATGGGTAAGACCAAAAACTCAAGTGACAGTAGATGATGGTTAGGATGTGAAAAAAAAGGAACACTTCTCCAATGTTGGTGGAATTGCAATCTGGTATAACTGCTCTGGAAATCAGTCTGAGGGTTTCTCAGAAAATTAGATATTGTATTACCTGAGGACCAACACACGTATGTATGCACTCCTGGGCATAACCTCAAAAGATACTCCAACATATCACAAGAATGCTTCTCTATGTATATAGCACCCTTGTTTATAATAGCCATAAGTTGGAATGAACCCAGATGTCCTTTAATGGAGCAATGGATAATGAACATGCGGTACATATACACAATGGAGTACTACTCAGCTATTAAATACCATGACTTCTTGAAATTCTTAGGTAAATGGATGGAACTAGAAAATATTATCTTGTGTGAGGTCACCCCATTATAAAAATCACATATGGTGTGCAATCACTGATAAGTATATATTTTCTCAAAAGCTTGGAATACCCAAGATACAATTTACAGGCCACATGAAGCTCAAGAGGAAGAAAGGCCAAAGTGTGGACACTTTAGTCCCTCTTAGAATGGGGAACAAAACTACTCATAGGAGGAAATTTGTAGAAAAATTGTGGAGCAGAGATTGAAGGAAAGGCCATGCAGAGACTGCTCCACATCTGGATCCATCCAATATGCAGCCACCAGAGACACTATTGTGGATGTCAAGAAGTACATGCTGACAGGAGACTGATATAGCAGCTCTGCCAGAGCCTAACAAATACAGAGTCTAATGCTCACATCCAACCATTTGACTGAGAATGGGGTTCCCAGTGGACGAGTAAGAGAAAAAAACGAGGGAGTTGAAGAGGTTTACAATCCTATAAGAAGGACAACAATATCAACCTATCAATCAGCCAAACTCCCCCCTCTCCCAGAGCTCCTAAGGATGAAACCACCATCCCAAGAGTACACAGTGATGGAACTGTGGCACTAGCTGCATATGTAGCAGTGCATGACCTTGAAGTGAATCAACGGGAGGAGAGTTCCGTGTTTGTGTCATGGCTTAATGCTGCAATGCAGGGGAACATCAGAGTGGGGAGTTGTGATGGAGTGACTGTGTGAGTGGGGGCAGCACCCTCATAGAAGCATGGGGTGATAGAGAATTTAAGGATGGGAAACTGGGAAAAGGGATAACATCTGAAATGCTATCCAATAAATGAAAACAAAAACAAAGAAAACACCACGTTGAGTTTGGCAACCCAATCACAAAAGAACACACATAGTATGTACTCACTGATAAGTGGATATTAGCCCCAAAGTTTGGAATATCCAAGAAACAACTCACAGACCACATGAAACTCAAGAAGAAGAAAGACCAAATTGTGGATGCTTCATTCCTTCTTGGTATGGGAAAAACAATACACAAGGGAGGAAATACAGACAGAATGTGTGTAGCAGAGATGGAAAGAAAGGCAATCCAGAGACTGTCTCACTGGGGCACCCATCCCATATGCAGCCATCAAACCCAGACTCTATTGTGGATGCCAAGAAGGGCACACTGACAGGAGCCTGATATAGCTTTCTTCTGAGAGGTTCTGCCAGAGACTGAAAAACACAGAGGTGGATGCTGTCAGTCAATCATTGGACTGAGAACGGGGTCCCCAGTGAAGGTGTTAGGGAAAGAACTGAAGGAGCTGAATGGGTTTGCAACCCCATAGGAAGAAAAACAATATTAACATTCCAGACCCTCCAGAGTGTCCAGTACCAACCAAAGTGTACACATGGAGCAACCCATGGCCCTAGCCATATATGTAGCAGATGGTGGTCTTGTTGAGCATCAATGTGCAGAGAGGCCCTTTATCCTGTGAACACTTGATTTCCAAGTGCAGGGGAATGCCAGTATGGGACTGGATGGTTGGATGGGGAAACACCCTCATAGAAGAAGGGGGAGGGAGATTGGGTACGGAGTTTCAGGAAGGGAAAACAGGGAAGAGGGATAACATTTGAAATGTAAATACAAAAATATTGAATAAAAGAAAATAAAAAAGTCATTACATGAGAGGGTCTTTCAATGTTGTAGGAATAGGAAACTATGAACACTTTGGAGGATTTAGCCACAATATGTTTACATAGTGACATTATATATATATATGTTTATTTTTTATAAAAAAATTTGTAAAATCTTGCAATATTTTTCCATGATGCTTGGAAAAAGTAAAAACTTACAAACTAAAATAGTATCTGTATCTGGATAGTGAATGTCTCTTGAAGAAAAAAATAAAATTAAACTCATAAAATATGCACAGAAATCTGAAATTATCAACTTGTGAAATTAACAATTGGCTAA
Organism: Rattus norvegicus; assembly: GCF_021556685.1. Taxonomy (NCBI): domain Eukaryota; kingdom Metazoa; phylum Chordata; class Mammalia; order Rodentia; family Muridae; genus Rattus; species Rattus norvegicus. The sequence continues at coordinate 167,411,964 of NC_141537.1, forward strand.
AAGATACATAAAATATTTTAATTTAAAAATGGTAGCCTTTGTCTACTCAAAGGATAAGCAGGCTGAGAAAGAAATTAGGGAAATATCACTCTTCACAATAGCCAAAAATAATATGAAATATCTTGGTGTGACTCTAACCAAGCAAGTGTATGATCTCTATGACAAGAACTTCAAGTCTCTGAAGAAAGAAATTGAAGAAGCTCTCAGAAGATGGAAAGACCTCCCGTGCTCATGGATTGGAAGGATTGATATAGTAAAGATAGCCATTTTGCCAAAAGGAATCTACAGATTCAATGCAATTACCATCAAAATTCCAACTCAATTCTTCACAACCTTAGAAAGAGTAATTTGCAAATTCATTTAGAATAACAAATCTGAGGATAGTGAAAACCATTCTCAACAACAAAGGAACTTTTGGGGTAATCACCATCCCTGATCTCAAGCTGTATTACAGTGCAATAGTGATAAAAACTGTTTGGTATTGGTACAGAGACAGGCAGTTAGATCAGTGGAATAGAATTGAAGACCCAAAAATGAACCCATACACCTATGGTCACTTGATCTTTGACAAAGGAGCTGAACCTACCAAATGGAAAAAAGATATCATTTTCAACAAATGGTGCTGGTTCAACTGGAGGTCAGTATGTAGAACAATGCAGATTGACCCATTCTTATCTCCTTGTACAAAGCCCAAGTCTAAGTGGATCAAAGACTTCCACATAAAACGAGATACACTGAAAATAATAGAAGACAGGAACACATATGACACAGGGGAAAGTTTTCTGAATAGAACACCAATAGCTTAATCTCTAAGATAAACAACAGGCAAATGGGACCTCATAAAATTTTAAATCTTTTAGACAAGATGGATGAAGCAAAGAAGTGCAGACCGACAGGAGCCGGATGTAGATCACTCCTGAGAGACACAGCCAGAATACAGCAAATACAGAGGCGAATGCCAGCAGCAAACCACTGAACTGAGAATAGAACCCCTGTTGAAGGAATCAGAGAAAGAACTGGAAGAGCTTGAAGGGGCTCGAGACCCCATATGTACAACAATGCCAAGCAACCAGAGCTTCCAGGGACTAAGCCACTACCTAAAGACTATACATGGACTGACCCTGGACTCTGACCTCATAGGTAGCAATGAATATCCTAGTAAGAGCACCAGTGGAAGGGGAAGCCCTTGGTCCTGCTAAGACTGAACCCCCAGTGAACTAGACTGTTGGGGGGAGGGTGGCAATGGGGGGAGGGTTGGGAGGGGAACACCCATAAGGAAGGGGAGAGGGGAGGGGGATGTTTGCCCGGAAACCAAAGAATTATTATTAAGTATTAAATAAATTTTAAAAAAATTTTAAATCTTCTGTAAGGCAAAGGGCACTTTCATTAGGACAAAATGACAACCAACAGATTGGGAAAAGATCTTTGCCAATCCTACAGGTGATAGAAGTCTAATATCTAATATATACAAAGAACTCAAGAAGTTAGGTTCCAGAGAATCAAATAATGCTATTAAAAGTGGGCTATGCAGTTAAGCAAAGAATTATCAACTGAGAAATACCAAGTAGCTGAGAAGCACCGAAAGAAATGTTCAACATTTTTAGTCATCAAAAAAATGCAAATCAAAATAACCCTGAGATGCCTCTTCATAAAAGTCAGAATGGCTAAGATCAAAAACTCAGGTGACAACAGATGCTGGTGAGAATGTGGAGAAAGAGGAACACTCCTCCATTATTGGTGGGATGGCAAGCTGATACAACCAATCTGGAAATCAGTCTGAGGGTTCATCAGAAAACTGGACATAGTACTACCTGAGGACCCAGCTATACTAGTCCTGGGCATATACCCAAAAGATGTTCCAACATATAATAAGGACACATTTCCACTATGTTCATAGCGGCCTTATTTATTTATTTATTTATTTATTTATTTATTTATTTATTTATTTATTTATTTGTATTTTTTTATTAACTTGACTATTTCTTATTTACATTTCGATTGTTATTCCCTTTCCCGGTTTCCCGGCCAACATCCCACTAACCCCTCCCCCTTCCCTTCTATATGGGTGTTCCCCTCCCCATCCTCCCCCCATTACTGCCCTCCCCACAACATTCACGTTCACTGGGGTTTCAGTCTTAGCAGGACCAAGGGCTTCCCCTTCCACTGGTGCTCTTACTAGGCTATTCATTGCTACCTATGAGGTTGGAGCCCAGGGTCAGTCCATGTATAGTCTTTGGGTAGTGGCTTAGTCCTTGAAGCTCTTGTTGGTTGGCATTGTTGTTCATATGATGTCTCAAGCCCCTTCAAGCTTTTCTAGTCCTTTCTCTGATTCCTTCAACGGGGGTCCCATTCTCAGTTCAGTGGTTTGCTGCTGGCATTCGCCTATGTATTTGCTGTATTCTGGCTGTGTCTCTCAGGAGAGATCTACATCTGGTTCCTGTCAGCCTGCACTTCTTTGCTTCATCCATCTTGTATAATTGGGTGGCTGTATATGTATGGGCCACATGTGGGGCAGGCTCTGAATGGGTGTTCCTTCAGTCTCTGTTTTAATCTTTGCCTCTCCCTTCCCTGCCAAGGGTATTCTTTTTCCTCATTTAAAGAAGGAGTGAAGCATTCACATTTTGATCATCCGTCTTGAGTTTCGTTTGTTCTAGGGATCTAGGGTAATTCAAGCATTTGGGTTAATAGCCACTTATCAATGAGTGCATACCATGTATGTCTTTCTGTGATTGGGTTAGCTCACTCAGGATGATATTTTCCAGTTCCAACCATTTGCCTACGAATTTCATAAACTCGTTGTTTTTGATAGCTGAGTAATATTCCATTGTGTAGATGTACCACATTTTCTGTATCCATTCCTCTGTTGAAGGGCATCTGGGTTCTTTCCAGCTTCTGAAAAGAACCCAGATGCCCTTCAACAGAGGAATGGATGCTGCAAATATGGTACATTTATACAATGGAGGACCACTAAGCTATTAAAAACAATGAGTACATGAAATTCTTAGGCAAATGGATGGAACTAAACAATAATCATCGCAAGTGAGATAACACACGAACAAAAGAACACACATGGTATGCACTCACTGATAAGTGAATATTAGCACAAAACTCTCGGTATATCCCAGAAACAATTCATAGACGATATGAAACTCAAGAAGAAGGAAGACCAAAATCTGGATGGTTTATTCCTTCTAGGAAGGGAGAACAAAATATGTATGGGAGAAAATACATGGGCAAAGAGTGGAGCAGGTACTGAAGTAAAGGTCCTCCAGAGACTGTCCCACCCTGCGATCCGTGCCATAGGTAGCCATGAAGCCCCATCAGTGTTGTTGATACCAATAAGTGCTTGCTTACAGGAGCCTGATATGGATGTCTCCTGAGAGGCTCTAACAAAGCCATACTGGTACAGATGAGGATCGTTGCAGGTAACCATTGGACTGCGTATGGGGAGCCCAGTGGAGGAGTTAGAGAAAAGACTGAAAGACCTGGATGATTTGCAGCCCCATAGGTAGAACAACAATATCAACCAATCAGACCTCACCAGACCTCCCTGGGCTAATCCACCAACTAATGAGTACACATGGAGTAACCCTGGCCTCCAGCCAAATAAGTAGCAGAGTATGTCATTGTCCAGCATTAATAGAAGGAAAAGCCCTTGGTCCTGTGCAGTCTGGTTTCCCCAGTGTAGGGGAATGTCAGGGCCTTGAGGTGGGAGTGTGTGGGTGGGAATTTGTGAGTGGGAGTGTATGGGTGGGAGTGGGAGTATTCTCATTAAACAAGGGGAGTAGGGAGGTGGTATGGGAGAGGGGGAAAGGGCATAACATTTGAAATGTAAATACATAAAATTTCCAAGGAAAATAAAATTAAAAAATATCTGAGTTTATAAAATGCATTACCATGCCTCCCAAATATTGGACTTTCTTTACCTCTCCCCCTTGCTTTTTCTATCCTTTCTTATGTCTTCTTTTGGTTTTAATCTATAATAGCTTATCTCCAGACTCCTTTACACTCAGATCACCCAGTCCAGCAATTGTGCACTAATAAATTATTGTTTAGTCTTTATTTTTCACTATATTATCATTGTACTGATATTTGGTTTTGTTCTGTGTTTTCAACATCTAGCAATGTTATTTTTCAAAAATATTGGGTGCAATAATATTAATCATGTTTCATAATGTTTGTTTTATGTTTATTTGATGCAATTAAATCTCAAGCCAAGATAAATACAGAGAACACAATACAGATATATATTTCATGATCTATCTTCACAGGGACTTACTATACACACTCAAATGTAATCATTATACAGGAGTATATTTGCAACTTGGGAAATCAGTAAGTTTTAATGTAAAGTTTTCTACTTTTTGGTAGAAAGAGTTTTGCTGCTGAGTGCCATTACAGATGATCTTATCTGATGAATTTCATTGAAACTAGTTAGGGCATTATATTTCTTTTGTAATTTTTATTAATTTCCTAATATAACATATTTTGGTCACATTTTTCCACCCCGACTCCTCCAAGAACCTCTTAATCTCTCTACTCAGCTGACCAAGTCATTTCTGTCTCTCTCTCCAAAACAGATATTTAAAATTTTTTTGTTTCACTTTATCTCTCTATATATTATAAAACAAGATAATTAAAATATAAAATATTGCTGGAGAAACTTAAACAGCAATTT